>NC_044906.1:3477564-4746315 GCF_001633185.2 Quercus lobata | reverse complement strand
TGATGGAAATGACAACATGATAATCAAATCCAATGGGCAAGAGACTTCCGCCCAAGTATGTGATTAGGGGCCTGCATTTGGTACCCCCACCATATTCACGCAATGAATGGCATGGTATAAAAACACACCAATAGACTCAAATTAGTTAATGACTTTTCAAGACCTTTGAACTGCTGTCTCTCTCCTCTCTCTTTACTGTTTTCTCTCCACTACCGAAAAAAAAAAACCATTTGTTCTTTGACATCTAAAACTTCAAATACAATTACAAATCATTTTGTAAAGTCTTAATAAAAAAACAATATATCTTTGTGTAAATTCCATCAGTTAACTAACAAAGGAAATATTATACCAACATCTTTCATACTTAGTTCCACCTGAATGCTCAGAGAACAACAATATTCTACTTACCTCTATTGATCCACTAATCTACTAATCATCTCATCTCTTTTTCTTTTCATGGTAAGCCTTTCCTTAACTGAATAAAAATCTGACAGTTTCTAGATGCTGTAAAAACACCATGAAAAGAATAACTACACAAAACCCACAAATAACTTCATTCAAACATAGATGTCACTCAATCTGGGCATTGATAATCAAAGGTCATTCACATATAAAAAATATCGTCCTTTAATTAAGATGTTGTACAGCCTAATATTGAATGAGAATGAATAGCAATCTAGTCTAGGGAAAAAGAAAAAGAGCAATCCACATTGCTAGTATGAAAAAACTAGATTTATTTTCAAATTCAACAAGAAGAAGATGCAACTACATCTTAACGTAATGCAGGAAACTTTAAGCACCATTTTATTCATACTAAAAAACTGTGAAAGTTCAAAAACGTGTAAAAACACCTTTGAACGTTTAGACCCCCAAATAACAACTTAATCAATTCAAGCAATATGTCAAACAACTAGTGTGCGGAAACTTAACATATGCTATCATACGAAATTGATTAAATACTATCTAAGCCATAACAAAATAAAATCCACAGCAGATAATTTAAAGGCAAAGATAGAGGAAAGAAGATGCAAACACAAAGACAACACGCGATGTGTTATCGAAGAGGAAACCGAAGTCCTCGGCGAAAAACCTCTCCGCCGCCCTCCAAGCGGTAATCAATCCACTAGAAAATATAGTTGGGATACAAGGACAGCAATAGACCCTCTAAGCCTAATCTACCCAGTGCACCTAAGCCCTCCAAGCTTCTTGCTCCAACGAGATTGCGCCGAACCTTTTTCTTTTCTAACTTTCCGGATTCCGCTACTAGACCGTAGCATCAACCAATGAAGATTGGTTCCTTCCTAACTGCTTCCCAGAAATCCAAACAACAGACTCACAATGATGATGATGGTGAGAACCTGGTTTGGTATAATGCCTCTCAAGGATTTGACAATGGAGAGGAAGAGAGTTGAGGAATTTGAAGAGATTCTAAGGTAGAGATTGTGGGTGAAACAATCTAGTTTTTCTTTAGGGTTTCTCTCTCAAAATTCTCTCTGGAAGCTCTCTTTCAATCGTGGGTAATAGGGGTATTTATACTCGAGTGGAGAGGAATGTGAAACGTCAGAATTCTACAAAACAGGGGTGGCTCGCGGCTTGACCTCGCGGCTTGACTAAGTCGCGAGATCCAGTCGCGAGATAACCGTATGGCCAGTTGTCCTGTTTTGTCCTGTAGTGCTCCAGCTAGCAGACTGTTCACCTTCCAGCATGCTTGGCACGTGAGGTTGCTTCTGGCGGCTTGAAGCCGCGAGTCACCCGCGAGACCCAACCGCGAGACTCTGTTTTCTTGCACACTCTTGAGCAAACTTCACTCTATCTCACTCACTACCCTTACATCAAACCCACCTAAATACAGGGTTACTAAATGCTGAATTACAAGCAAATTTGGCACGGAATAAAGCCAATACGATGGTTGAATAAATTCAACCTTACAATCTCCCCCTTTGGCTATTCCGTTGACAAAACCCTAAACATGACTTTAGACTTAACATGTGGTTGGGAAAGTTGAAACAAACTCACTCACACCTAACTCTACGAAGGCGTGTGAAGCAACTTGAATGCATATGAACATAATATCCTGAAACACAACAATACAGCCATGATCATTGTAAGCAGAAAATTAATAAAAGCATATGAAACAGGCAATATTTGATCAAGCAAAGATGGAGTTATGAAACAAACCATGGCTTGATCAACCAAGTGAACACCACAAGGTAGTGATCACAGTGCTCATTCACACTTGGAATGAACACAAGGACATACAAGTTAACAAGCACAAGGCAAGACACTTGTATGCACAACACTCAACCAATGCATATCACACAAGTCATATGCATCTAGGAACAATCCTACAAGGGCACAAGAGTGACAGTACATAAACCAAAATGCATAACATTTAGATTAAAGTACTGATTTCAACATAGCATAAAGGCTGCATTAAGCAAGGTACATACCATAAAGCCTACAAACTATGCAAAAGACATAAACTCTAAAAGCTTACATAAGCACATGGGTACAAAACACAAACATCCTGAAAAAAAAAAAAAAAAGTTTACAAAACATAATATCAACTTAAAGAGAAGAAGAATGTAAAGACACTCCCCCTTAGATAAAGACACTCCCCCTCTGATCATGCCTATTTCTCCCCCTTTTTGTCATGGAATAGGCTAGTCATCCTCTTCCAGCTTTCTCTGAATTTGATCCAATTGAGTCTGAAGAGAAGCAAACTTCATATCCCACCGAGTGCTTTGATGGTGTAGAGAAGCTGTGAGCCCAGACATCTTTGTATTCAACTCGTGGACAGAGGATACAATACGTTCAAGTTTCCCATCTAGGGAGAGAGTGCTAAACTGAGAATCACTGTGAGATGCAGAAGTTTCTGGTTTGGCTCTCTTCCGACTATGGCCAATGCTCGCATTGAATGTACGCATGTTGATTGGACTTGGTTTGGACATAGGAGATTCATCAGCCATTGGATAGATACCCTTGAGCTTCAAGATCCGTGAAATGAGACTGCAGAAAGGAACGCATATCCGAGACTCAGTTCGAAGAACCGTTTTGCGCAGTACATGAAAGATATGAGCACAAATGTCTATTTCCACATCAGAGATTAGATCATGAAGAAACAAAGCCCGTCCGAGGTTCATATACCCAGTGCTGGATAAAGGGTACAAATTGTGAAACATTACAATTGTAAGCACTCTCAGTTTTGGAGAAAGAGAGGAAACACTGATGGATTTGCCATTTGGCGAGAACTCCAAGTCTTGACCAAGACTTTCCTTGAGAAGCTCCTCATCAAGACAGAGATCATCGTAGACCGGTGAATGTCGGAAAATGGGTCTGTTGATGTGAAGAATTTCAGCCAGATATGCAGGAGAGCCAGAAAAGCTCTTCTTCCGAACCCAGCACTTAAGTTCATCTCCTTCCACAATTGCATTAGCATAAAATTCTTTTACCAACTCTTCATACGCGTCACCCGGATCAGAGAGAAGGTAATTCCAATCCTTGTGAGCAAACCATTTTGGAATATCAGTGTCATGAAGTGAGGGTTGATCCAAAGCTCTCTCTAGTAATGGTTTGGCATGAAGAAAGAAATTCTCATAAGACTGATAGGCTGCATATGATCTGAACTTGTTGGGATCGAATCTCTTTGATGAAGAGCGAGTCCCTTTTGGTTGAGATGGGAAATCATCAACATCAATTACTGGTTCCTTCCCTTTGGAACTACCTCCTTTTACAGCAGCTTTCTTAAATGGGGACATGACCAGTCTGCAATATGAACAAGGGAAACGACAGAACACAATCCAACAAGGTTTATTAGCAGAGGGTTAGTGGAAATTTAGGGACACTGAAGAAACCCTAATAGCTGGATGATAATGGTCAGACAAAATCAATGAGGGACACAAAAGGCCCAAATTGAACTACACTGTAGATGAAGAGCAAAAAGAAGCACAGAATCAGCTGAAAAAGGACCCACATTCAACAACACATCAACAGGAAACCACACAGGATCATAGTGAAACACGACATCAACAGCAGATCAGAGACAAATGAGCAAACCCTAGCTAAGCACATGATGAAGAACACAAAAACCATCCAAAATAAACTAGCTCAAAAACGGAAACACAAGTTTCCATAAGCTAAGCATGGACAAAGAGAGATAGTTGAGCTAAAACCCATCACAAAAACACAATCAATAGTGAAAGATCCAGAGGGAAAACCATAACAACAGGAAAAATAGAGTGCAAGACAGAAAAACCATACCTGTTAGTCGACGATTTTGAGCTGAAAAGAGTCAAACAATGGAGATCGAAAATGGAGGCACGGTGTGAATGGACAAGAACAAATGAGAAAGACAATGAACAGTCACAAAAAGATCGAGGGAAAAACATTTTAAAAACTGCCCCTGTATGTCTAAAACACGCGATTTTCGCGACTGAGACTAGTCGCCATAAAGCCGCCAGATCGAGCCGCCAAAACACCCTAGGACGAAAATTTGAAAAATTTTCTAAGTGTTTTTCGCGACTGGAAGGTCTACCCGCGAGTAAGTCGCGAGCTGAGCCGCGAAAATCTCTGAGTGAACCTCGCGACTGGACCTTCCACTCGCGAACAAGTCGCCAAAAATGACCAGCGAAGATGCGACTGAGGCTCGCGACTTGACATACCCGCGACTGAGCCGCCAAAACAGGGCAAAACTGGAATTTTGAAAGATTCAGATTTTTCCAACAAAATACTTTCCAAAATCACCTAAAACACTCAAAAATCTTTTTGTGCTTGAATTAACAAAGATTGAGCATGTGAAAACACATTTCATCAAGTACAATCACACAAATGAATATGGCATTTATTGAACATAAACTTGTGTGTTGTGTGTGGATATCAACAATGAGATAGTCCTTCGTCTAATGTGAAGCTTCAATGATCAATTCAACCAAGGCATACACAATTAGCACTAGATCATGTGACCCATCTCAATTATAGAAATATGTATATATGACCTCCCACATAAACTTGAGAACAGGATTTGGAGCTTTACATTTGACTCCACTTTCAATCAAAACAATTGATCTTTTTGATCTTTTTGAGACAATCACCTCTCATTGTGAGAGTGATATATGATATTTCACTTTAAGGAATAAGCCTTTGGCTTTTTGAATAAACATTCATTTCAATATAAGGTCGCTTACCCTTTTTCCTAGTCAAATACTAGAATGTGCGACAGGCTTTTGCAGCTCAATATCTCTTTTCATTTGGAGATTTACATTTGGTGAGCTCTTTTTAACAAAACAAAAATAAAGAGTGGGAAGATATATAGACACAAGTCTATGCAAGTCTCAAGATCAACAAAACCATTCACTAATCATTCATGACAAGTTTGAAGATCTATTTACAACAATCACGAAGATTTCAAGATTTTTCCCACCGAGATATATGTGCATGAAAACAAGTAATGTTCGAAAATGCACAAAGCCATTAGCACAAAGGTACAAGGCAAAACAAGTTTTGAGACAAAAGCTCAACAAAGTCAATCAAGCTTTTTGATTTTCTAATTTTTATGTGGTTTTTGGATTTTTGACACAATAAACTAAGAAAAATGATTTAACAATCAAAGAAAGGAACCAACAGAATTAATCAGAAGGACAAACAAACAATAAACATGTTGCACAAAAGGCTAACAAAGAAGTGTGTGCCACATCACAAGCAAAACATATCAAATTATAAATATGTGAAGCACACAACACACAAGAGGATCAAGGAATTGTACCGACACCAATGGTCTTACGGAGTGATTCAAACCGTGGACCATCGAGAGGCTTGGTGAAGATGTCCGCCTTTTGATTGTCGGTGTGTATGAACTCAAGACACACAACTCTTTCCTCTACCAAATCCCGAATGAAATGATAGCGTATCTCTATGTGTTTAGACTTTGAATGCTGGACAGGATTCTTGGAAAGATTGATGGCACTGGTGTTGTCACAGAAGACACACATCGTTTCTTGAGGAATTCCATAGTCATGAAGTAATTTCTTCATCCAAAGAAGCTGAGTGCAGCAACTTCCAGCAGCGATGTATTCTGCTTCTGCAGTAGATAGAGACACTGAATTCTGCTTCTTGCTCATCCACGAGACAAGGTTGTTACCAAGATAAAAACAGCCGCCTGAAGTGCTTTTCCGATCGTCTACACTGCCAGCCCAATCAGCATCTGAATACCCAGCAAGACAATCATTTGAGTCTTTTGAATACCACAGACCATAGTTTGCAGTACCATTCACATATCGAATGATTCTCTTAGCAGCAGTCAAATGAGATTCCTTCGGATTAGCTTGGTACCTGGCACAAACGCCCACACTGAAAGCAATGTCCGGTCTGCTGGCTGTAAGGTAGAGCAAACTTCCTATGATGCTCCTATACAATGTAGGACTTACTTCAACTCCCGACGAATCCACATTCAGTTTAGTGGAAGAGCTCATGGGGGTGGAGGCATGTTTTTTGGATTCTAGTCCAAACTTCTTGACGATGTTTCTGGCATACTTTTCTTGAGATACAAAAATACCCTCCTTCTGTTGTTTGACTTGAAGACCCAAGAAAAATGTGAGCTCCCCTACCATACTCATCTCAAACTCCTTCTTCATCTCTTCAGAAAAATCAGTAGCACGATCTTCGATGGTTGCCCCAAACACTATGTCATCAACATAGACTTGTGCCACAAGGAGATAACCTTCATCATTTTTGACAAACAGAGTTCGATCTGCATACCCTCTCTTGAAACCTCTGTCTAGAAGATAATGTGTAAGACGATCGTACCAGGCTCTAGGCGCTTGTTTTAAGCCATAAAGGGCTTTCTTCAATCTTAGTACATGATCTGGAAAATGAGGATCTTCAAATCCTTTTGGTTGCTCGACAAATACTTCTTCATTTAGATATCCATTCAGAAACGTGCACTTTACATCCATTTGATAAAGTTTGAAATTCAAGGTGCACGCAATGGACATGAGGATGCGAATGGATTCGAGTCTTGCCACCGGAGCAAAAGATTCATCAAAATCCACTCCTTCAACTTGAGTGTATCCTTGGGCTACTAACCGAGATTTGTTTCGAATTATTTCTCCGTCTTCATCAGTTTTGTTTTTAAAAATCCATTTTGTGCCTATAACATGAGTGTTCTCGGGCCGTGGAGCAAGTTCCCACACATCATTCCTTACAAACTGATTCAGCTCTTCATGCATTGACTCAACGCAATTCTCATCTTGAAGAGCCTCTTCAACCCTTTTTGGTTCAAATTGTGCAAGATAACAGTGATATGTCACATGATTGGCTAGCAGAACGTTTCCTTTCCTGAGGCGAAGACCGTCATCAAGAGATCCAATGATATTACTTTCCGGATGATTCTTGATAACTCTTGAAGATGGCCTTTTTGAAGTGGAAACTTCATCACTACGAGAGATAGGAGGATGGACTTCCGGAGGAGTAAGAGGGCTTGAGGTTCTAGACATCGATCTCGTTTCCATTCTTTGGTTGATTGGAGTCGATTCTACTTCTGGTATAGATTCTTCACCTTCTATATCCAAAGCTTCTACCTCAACATCTGCCTCTTTGGTGCTCGGCCCTTCTACATCATCAATCATTTCCACCTTAGGTAAGGCATCATCAATCTTGACATTTATGGACTCCATCACAGTCTTTGTTCTCTTGTTAAACACTTTATACGCTCGACTTGTAGTAGAGTAGCCAAGAAAAAAACCCTCATCACTTCTCGCATCAAACTTCCCAAGATTCTCTCGATCATTTAAGATATAGCATTTACTTCCAAACACCCGGAAATACTTCACTTTTGGCTTCTTCCCATTCCATATCTCATAGGCAGTCTTCTTTGTACCAACTCGAAAGAAAATCCTATTGCCAATGTGACACGAGGTGTTGACAGCTTCTCCCCAAAAGTTTTGAGGTATTTGCTTGTTAAGCAACATGACTCTTGCCATCTCTTGAATCACACGATTTTTTCTTTCTACCACTCCATTTTGTTGTGGAGTTTTGGGAGCTGAAAATTCTTTTAATTCCATTCTTTTCACAGAAGGACTCGAATCTTGCATTCTCAAATTCCCTCCCATGATCACTTCTAACTTTGGCTATCGGAACCCCTTTTTCATTTTGTAGTTTCTTGCACAGAATCTCCAACCTCTCACAAGCCTCTGATTTTTCTCTAAGGAAATCAACCCAAGTGTATCTTGAGTAGTCGTCCACAACAACCATAATGTATCTCTTACCCCCTAGGCTTTCTGTTCTGGTAGGCCCCATAAGATCAACATGAAGTAACTCCAAGCACCGAGAGGTGGCTATCACATTCACCTTGTGATGACTTGCCTTAGTTTGCTTCCCCATTTGACATGCACCACAAACGGTCTTCTTCACTTTTCCAAATTTAGGAAGTCCCTCGACTGCTTCAAGTTTTGAAACTTTCGCTACTTGTTTGAAGTTGGCATGCCCAAATCTGTGATGCCACAACTCCAACGTATCCACACGAGCACTTCTACACGATATGGGTGCCGTGGGAACAATTCCATAACAGTTATCAGTAGTCCGATTTCCTTCCAAAACCTGAATCCCCTCTTCATTGATGATCAAACATCCCTTCTTAGAGAATTGTACCAGAAAATCATCATCACAAATTTGAGTGATACTCAGCAAATTCGCCTTCAGCCCTTTTATGTACAGCACATCTTTCAACAGCGACAAACCAGGTATCTCAATGGTTCCTTTGCCTAGGACTTGAGCATGACTTCCATCACCGAAGGTCACATAATCACCAATCTTTTCTTTGAGTGTCTTAAACAGAGACTTATCCCCTGTCATATGGCGAGAGCACCCACTGTCAAGATACCACAAACATGCATTGAACACCTTCAATGAGGTATGCACAAATAGGTTCACATGTGACAGACATTCTTGACCTTCATACACAAACTCATCATCAGTTTTCATGCTTCTTTCATATTGATATTCCTTTTTCAGATTCTCAATCATCTCACACAACGTTCTATTCTTTCTTTTATATTTCTTAATCAATGATTTAGATTCAGATATGCTACTATGTAAGACATGATTCTGACTTTCAAGAAATTCCAGCATGTGAACAAATACTCTAGCATGTTTCTTAGTTTTTAACAGTTCTACAAGATCATCAGTAAGACACCTTTCAGACATATGCATAGAGTCATTTTCACAAACACTTAAGCTACAATTCAGCATGGTATAAACCAAAACAATCAGCCACAACACAGGGGTCTAGGATCACACTTAGGTAATAAAACCACAACAAGTGTACCTGCTCTGATACCAATTGAAAGTTCAAAAACGTGTAAAAACACCTTTGAACGTTTAGACCCCCAAATAACAACTTAATCAATTCAAGCAATATGTCAAACAACTAGTGTGCGGAAACTTAACATATGCTATCATACGAAATTGATTAAATACTATCTAAGCCATAACAAAATAAAATCCACAGCAGATAATTTAAAGGCAAAGATAGAGGAAAGAAGATGCAAACACAAAGACAACACGCGATGTGTTATCGAAGAGGAAACCGAAGTCCTCGGCGAAAAACCTCTCCGCCGCCCTCCAAGCGGTAATCAATCCACTAGAAAATATAGTTGGGATACAAGGACAGCAATAGACCCTCTAAGCCTAATCTACCCAGTGCACCTAAGCCCTCCAAGCTTCTTGCTCCAACGAGATTGCGCCGAACCTTTTTCTTTTCTAACTTTCCGGATTCCGCTACTAGACCGTAGCATCAACCAATGAAGATTGGTTCCTTCCTAACTGCTTCCCAGAAATCCAAACAACAGACTCACAATGATGATGATGGTGAGAACCTGGTTTGGTATAATGCCTCTCAAGGATTTGACAATGGAGAGGAAGAGAGTTGAGGAATTTGAAGAGATTCTAAGGTAGAGATTGTGGGTGAAAATATCTGGTTTTTCTTTAGGGTTTCTCTCTCAAAATTCTCTCTGGAAGCTCTCTTTCAATCGTGGGTAATAGGGGTATTTATACTCGAGTGGAGAGGAGTGTGAAACGTCAGAATTCTACAAAACAGGGGTGGCTCGCGGCTTGACCTCGCGGCTTGACCTCGCGGCTTGACTAAGTCGCGAGATCCAGTCGCGAGATAACCGTATGGCCAGTTGTCCTGTTTTGTCCTGTAGTGCTCCAGCTAGCAGACTGTTCACCTTCCAGCATGCTTGGCACGTGAGGTTGCTTCTGGCGGCTTGAAGCCGCGAGTCACCCGCGAGATCCAGCCGCGAGACTCTGTTTTCTTGCACACTCTTGAGCAAACTTCACTCTATCTCACTCACTACCCTTACATCAAACCCACCTAAATACAGGGTTACTAAATGCTGAATTACAAGCAAATTTGGCACGGAATAAAGCCAATACGATGGTTGAATAAATTCAACCTTACAAACTGTCTAACTAGGAAAAAAAAGGCCGAGAAAACAAAATGTTAGTTCAAAGTCTGCAGTGTTTGAATAAAAAGAAGGGTAGCCATGATTCTTAAGGCAATGTCTTAAGCAGAAAATGTATTAAAAAAAAATGTAATAAAAACACCGACCCATGCATAAGACTTCTCACTTGGTGGAAGCATAGTTACATATTTATTTAAATACCCAAGTAGAGGCCAACTTCCAGGAGTGACAACTTACCAACGCCAAATATTCTTACCTTGCAAAGCTACAAGCCATGCGATGATATTTATTGATCAAATTACTAATTTCCTTTCATTAATTCTATTCTTTTATTTGCATTACCATATCCTTTCAAATTGGGGTTGGTACCCTTCATGAATGAGGGTGTTAATTTAATGAAACAAAGCAAGAAGTGATAAAGATTACCAAAGATGCAAATCAAACAATACAACTAAAGTGGGTGACATACTTTGTCATTCAACAAGGCAAAAGAAATCGAACTAAAATGATGCAAAGGAAAACAGTTTCAATTTAGTAACGGTACCTTGTCATGTTTTCTAGGAATTTGATCAAGAGGATCTTTTTCTTCAACTGTGGATATGGATTGAAGTCTGAATCACAGTTTACAGAGGAATAGGCCATTGAAGAGGAAGCTAAATCAAACCCATCTCCGACAGTTGAGTCAGATCCCAAACCCAAGTCAGACCCATTTGTCACATCTAATTGAAGCCTTGAATCAATTGGCAAAGATAGAGGTGCCCAGTTTCATGAGAGACTAGAGGAGGTTGACATTATGTTACAGCTGATTGATTATATGAAAAAGCACTCTGATTTGGCCACTCGGTATTGTATAGCCTACGCATTGAAGACAATTAAAATCATAAACTATTCAAATAAAATAAGAAACCGCAATTTTCCCCTTTTTGAAGTGAACAAAATCTATTCCTAAGATTTTAAGTCACTCCTAATGAAATGCTTAGCTCTACCAAATGCTTAACCCTCAAATGACTTTGAAATTGTATCAAATTTAACAGGGCAATGACTTTATGAGCAGACTATATAATTCTAAAATTTCAACTCAGAGATCCACTCCTACTCCGACTTCTGAATTTTTCTTATATATATTCATAATACACAGTGCATTGTTTGAATTAAGTCTTCTAGTGGAAAATAGTTTCAATGTAAAAATAATACCTGGGCATATTTCTTCACATCGGACTCAGTTTCTTTGATGGTGGATATAGATTGAAAATGGAGTCATCTTTTTATAAAGGGATTGGCTATTGAAGAAGAACCTAAATCAAACCCATTACCATCTGCTGAGTTAATACCCAAACATAAGTCAAGCCCATTATCTATATCCACTGGATGCCTTGAATCAGATGTCATTAGGGACTAGAGGAGCTTGAAGGGTCTCCTGCGTCTGAGTCTGTATGTGAACCATTTTGAGATAGTAAAGGTGTGAGCAGCTCTATGCCGTCATCAACATTTTGAGTATTGTGTTGGATGATTATGGAATTCTGAGAAGGACATATGCATTCCACATGCACCCCCATCCTTGCAATCACAGGACCATATTTTCCGTTTCTACTTGTCCAATGATCAATTTTACATGAAATCTCAACATGATTCCGATCACCTTGTATCAAGTCTCCAAAATCCCTTTGTGATTCGCAGTGAGGTTCACCGTAAAACCACAGATGATCACACTTCAATTCATAAAAATGCCGCCTAACCACATGATGTTGCTTATGACTATCGGTAGAAATGTGGATATCACAAACATAATCAATTATATCATCACGAATGAAACCATACTTATCATTATTAGCATAACTGTCCTTCAATGGAACTAGATGAAAAGCAACACAAACAGCAATTGATGGAAACTCAGGTCCAACCCAGAATGATATGGAACTTTCAATGCTTTGATGATTGATCCAATTCGGAATCTTCTTTCCTGGTACTCTAATATCATATCTCTCCCCAAAATCAAACAGATACGCATCTAGAGTGGGAAAGGATTCATCGTAAATTGCATTGCGCTTGGAAAGGGAGACTTGGGAAGGGCAATCAATCTGATTCGATAAATTGCAATGCGAATGCGAATCCATTAATATTTTGTGTTTCACAACTGAACATTTCATATTTGGTGAAAGCCCTAAAATTCTTCCAAACTGCATGAAATTAGGAATTTTAAGAAATTGAAGTTTAGCAAATCTAGTAAATGTATTTACAAAGGTAACCAAAATTGTTTCTATTATTACTTTAAGAGAGAGAGAGAGAGAGGGGTACCTGAAGGATTAATTTTCTTAATGATTTTGAATTCAACGAGATGCAGTTTATTGCATCTACTTGTCTTGTAGTTTCTGGAAGCTTTGGAATTTTCTTAAGGCACTTGGAATCTTGAATTAGAAGCCAATTTAATCTATTGAATCTGATAATGCTTTCTTGGAGGTTCAAATCTTTGCTTCTTGATAATGAACATTTCTCTGAGTGGGTGAAGCAAGAAGTGAACTTTTTTAGAAAATTCAAATTTGGAAAACAATATTTTGAAAAGCCACCATAAGAATTGCATGCTGTTGCTTGTCCACCAATCCCCACGTCCTCTGGAAATTTGACATTACCATAAAGGAAGAGTATGCGAAGTTGTTGCAATTTATAAATGCTACTTGGAAGATGACACGAATAGAAACTGGAACCTATCTCTAATCGCTCAAGTCCAGTGAGATTCCCAATTGATGGAGGAAGCTCTCTAATGGCAGTGTTTCCCACACTTAAATACTTTAAATTTTCCATTTCTTGTGGAATATTGGGGAACCTTTTAACCCTTTCGCAACTATGAAGATATAAATATTTAAGAGATTTCATCACAATACAACTCGGAAGAATTTGAAGTTCATCGCAACCCCAGAGGTCCCAACTTTCAAGCTTATCAAGATATCCAATAGAGTCATGGATCTTGACTAATTTTCTACAATTACGGAGATCCAATTTCTTTACATTTGGGGTGGCACTCAATAAGTCGGGTAATTCCCTAATGTATTGACTAGAATTGAAATTCATATATGTCAAGTTTTTACATTGTATCCTCTGTAGAAAAAAAAATAAAAATTTTTAACTCCAACAAATGTTATTAAAATATAATTTAATAAAGTAATAACAATTTATAAATAAATAAAAATGATTATACCTTGAAAAGCTTGTCCAATGTAACCCGACTTTCTGGCATGTTGAGTGCAATGAGTTTTTGAGGATCAAAATTGGATGGTAAGGAAGATAGAGGAAATCCAAACCAATCAAGAACCCTTAATTCATTAGGAAGATATTTGAGACCTCTACAAATAGCCACATTACTAACTATGAGAAACTTGAGATTTTTCATCTTTTCAAGACATTCAGGTTCTAATTTCATCTTTGATGGTTCAGGTGAGCATATCCTTATTCCTCGAATGTTTTCCGATCCCTAATTAGACAAAGCATCAAGTCAATCACACTATACAATAAAATTCACTAAAAGTATAATGACGGTTAAATTTAAACAAGAAATAAACTAATAAACTTAAATTTTCTTCAACATTTAAATGGAAAATAATCACTACATTTGCCATTTGAAAAAGGTAGAAAATGAACCAATATAATGCATACCATATTTTGTGTTAGTACTTTATGAACATCCTCATAACACCATAGCCTACTACGCTCTCCAGGCATTCGTGGTGATTCCCGTCGAATAATGTCCCTACCCATTTGTTGGAGCAAGTCATGCATCAACAATCTATCATATTGATCAACAGTTATTAGGCACTTATCGAAAAGTTTTTGAATTCCATAAATTGGATGTAAATCGCAAGCATTCAATATATCCATGACATACTCCTTAAAAAATCCCTTAAAGAAGCATGCGATATCAAGGAAAATATCTTTTTCAGTTTCATCCAATCCTTCATAGCTTATTTCGAGAATTTTTTGAATTTCTTCATTAGGAATTCTTTCATACTTATCTATTGCACTTCTCCACTGAGGTTTAGTTCTTCCATTCAAATCAGCACCCATTATTACTAGAGCTAGCGGAAGTCCCCTGGCATATTGTATAACTCTATTTGCAAGTTCCAAATAATCTTCTTTAGGTTTGTTGCTTTGGAAGGCATGCATACTAAGGAGTTCCAGAGCTTCATCTTGATCTAATCCCTTAACCTCGTAGGTTGAACAACATTTTCCAAGAGTAGCTAATAAGTGTTTGTCTCTTGTTGTTATAATGATTTTGCTTCCAAAAGCAAACCAATCACATCTTCCAAGCAAATTTTCTATTTGGATCCATTTATCAACATCATCAAGAACTAAAAGGATCCTCATAAATGAAAGTCTTTCCTTTATCATATTCACTCCTCTAGATTTGTTTCCCACCTTTAAATTTCTATCTCTTAAGATCTCAAGAAGAAGTGTCTCTTGTAGTTCGATTACACCAGCATTTGTCCCCGATCTTTCTCTTAAATTTTCTAGATAACAAAATCCATCAAAATGATCACAAATTCTATTAAAAATGGCTTTTGCAATTGTTGTCTTACCTATTCCACCAGGGCCATTGATACCTATTATATGACCATCATTTGACTCAATATCTGAAAGTATGGTCTTTACACGATAATTTATTCCAACTGGGTATCGTGCGACAAATAATGGAGTGCGATTTAATTTAAAATTTGAGATCTCTTCAACAATTCCTTGAATAAATTCAAACTCGCTGCAACTATCATTCACAGAACATGAAAACAATATACGATTTAGATTTCTATCATATATATACACACACACGCAATTTAAAAAAGAAAATAGAAATATGAAAATGTACTAAATTTATGATGTTCGGCTTGTGCATTAAATTTGAATAATTATCAAATAAAGTAAGTGGCATGTACAAATTCTTAAATCTATAACTATCATTATGTTAGCTATATATATATATATATATATTAGTTTTAAGGTTCTAGACATAGTTGTCATGACATATTGAGCATTCAGTCATCAAGGAGTGGTATGGTAGTTCACTGGTTCAACCATTAGATGATTGACTCAACCATTGTACTAATGATAAATTTATTCTAGATATGAACAAATAAAAATAAATAAATAAAGAAGATAAACTATAAAAATATGAACTTACATTCAATTTAAACATAAATATGTAGGCATTACATAGATTGAAATTAATAGGATATTATTGTTCATATATTGAATTTATATATGTTTATATAAATAATGACTAAATAATAAGATACTTGAATTGATCATTTGACTACTCATTTCAAGTTTAAAAGCTAAAGACTGAAAAGACCATAAATAAAAGTGCATAATTGAAGGAAAGTATAGTTATTAATTTGATCAAAAAAATTAACATTAAAGACCAAACGATTTGAATAAAACCATGTGGTTCAGTATTTTTTTTTTCTTTTTAAAAAAAACCAACAATTTTCATGATTTAATCAGCTTTTTGGTTGTGAAACTAACGTTTCTGTCATAACGTCTGGATTTTCATATTGTTTACCAATTTGAGGGTTCAACCATTGTTTGACTCTCAACAAAAAAAAAACCATTGTTTCGCTATGATTATGATAACTATACATTTAGCATAAAGTTGCAACGAAAATCGTTTTCTTTTTTTTGAGTGTGAGTTGCGATGAAAATCTAGTTACTGATAATTGTAACTTGTTACAACTTACAACTCATTTTTAATACTAAAACTAAATTATTAAGGATATTTTCGGGAAACGTTTTTTAAATAAATATTATGTGGGAGAAACACCTATTTAATTGGTAAGGTAATTTTTTATTTTATTTTTTATATTTTTCTATTTCTACATTGCCAGCTAACTTCTATAGTAGTGTTTTCTCAACAAAAAAAAAAAAAAAAAAAAAAAAAAAAAAAAAAAAAAAAAAAAAAAAAAAAAAAAAAAGAAAAAGAGCCTTCTATAGGAGTGGATATGAAGAACAAAAAATATTCATAATTTGGCCAAAAAACTAACACTGATAAATTTTTGGTAATTGTTGTTTAACAATAAAAATAAAATTAGTTATCATAACAAACCAGTGAAACTCATAAAAAGTACAATAGTTGTCATTAAATACACACCCATGCTTTTCTCCACCAAAAAAAAAAAACATACCTATGCTTGTAATGCCAACCAGATATATTTGCAGCTTCAAATAAAGCTTCCCTCCAGCTCTGCACCTTGTAATCCTTTAATTTTTCTTCATGTTTAGATAGGGCTTCTCCAAACTTTCCTTTTTGGTTACGAACTTCTGATGGATCTATGTTATAAAAAATCGGTAGCACTAACTGGTCTTTTTTCTTACACTCAACAATCTTGGCAAGTTCATCCAAGCACCATTTGGAGGATGCATAGTTTTCAGAGAATACAATTATTGAAATCCTTGAACTTTCAATGACTTTGAGAAGTCCTACAGAAATTTCTTCTCCCCTTTGAAGGTTATTATCAATAAAGGTGTTAATACCCCGTTGACACAAAGCATTATACAAATGGCCTACAAAACCAAGACGGGTATCTTCACCTCTAAAACTCAAGAAGACATCAAATTTCTTAGGTTGGTGGGTGAAAGAAGAAGATGAGGCTCCTTTGCAGGTCACAAGAGCCATCAAGATTTATGAGCAAACAGGTGTAAAGATCTGAAAGGAGGAGAAAGAAAGCTGTGAAGGGATTGCAATATAACTCGGGAAAGTGAAAGACAAATTAGGAAGAGGGTGAATGCAAGCAAGAGGAGCCTTTAAAGGTGGCTTGCTTTCGGTGTGTCCAGCAACTCTTTGAACTTTAAAGTCCCATATTGATGCTTTTTACATTGCTTTTGGTGTGACTCTCTGAACTTTCCAAGAACCATAGATGCTTTTTTTATTGCAATATCATGCAAGTTTCCGTGTGAAACCTAAATTAAATCTTGGGACTTTTTAAGCAACATACTGGTCATTGAGGTCAAACAAATCATCAATATCTCTATATTACTAAAAGCTGAAGCGTGGCATTTATTGCTACTGAGCTCTTGTTGCGCCACCTCATCACCACGTCATTCGCCACATAATTATTATTTATTATTTATTCCTATTTTTTTACCAAAAAAAAATATAAATAGATTATTGACTTTACATATTCATCTTTGTCGGTTTTAACATCTATATATATTTCTTTTTTATTTCCAATTTTCCTGTAATTTTTTTTACATTAACTTATTTTTTAAATATTTACACTTTCTTCAATCTTTCTTCTTCCCTTATTTTTTCATCTCCCCACTACCCTCTACTTTAATATTGCTATTTATCTTTCCCTTCCTCTTCCTTTATTTGTCTCTTCTTATCCCTTCGCTCTTACTATAAATTTGTCACTTTTTTCCATTCTTTGCATAGTTCTCTCTCTCTCTCTCTCTCTCTCTCTCTCTCTCTCTCTCAATGTTTTGGTGGATTTTTTTTTTATTGCATCTCTGCTTTAGGTTGATAAATTTTTGTGTTTTTAAGAACTCTAATTTAGGTTGATACGATTTAGTTTTGTGTTTTAAGTTATTATTATTATTATTTTGCTCTTTGATTGTTAAATTATATCCGATTATATTATAAAAAAATTAAAGATAGTAGATAAAAAAATAGTATTCCATTACATTAATTTGGATAATTTAGTGTTTATTGTTATATCTTTTAATTTTTGTTATTTTTTTCTTCTCTTCTATTTTACTCAATATTGAAATTCAACAACATCCTCCCTATCATTAAATTATTTATATTTTCTCTCTCTTTTTGTTTTAAAAAATAAAAAATGTAATATTTTACTTAAATTCAAATAAAAGAAAATTATGCTCATCAAATTATACTCATTTTTTTTAACATTTATACTTTCTCCAATCTTTCTCCTTTTCTTTACTTTTTCATCTCCCCAAACATTCTACCTTGATATCACTCTTCCTCTTTCCTTTTATCTTCCTTTATTTGGTTTCTTTTTATTATCATCCTCTTAGTATAAATTTGTCATTCACTCTTCCATTCTTTACATAATTTTCTCTCACAAAAAAGTAGTTATTTCCCACTCTTTCTCCCTCAATTTTTTGGTGGATTTTTATTTTTATATTTCTTGCATCTTTATTTTAGCTTGATAAAGTTTTGTATTCTTTAGAACTCTATTTTGGTAGATGGGATTTAGTTTTGTGTTTTAAGGTTTTTTTTTTTTTTTTTTTTTTTTTTTTTTTTTTTTTATGACTTTGATTGTTAAATATTGTCATATTGCATTATAAATAATTAAAAATAGTATATAAGAATGTGCTATTATTATATTACATAGAATTATTTGGATAAGTTAGTGTTTATTGTTATGTATTTTTTTTTCTCATATCATTTTATTTAACATTTAAATTCAGCCACATCCCCATATGTATCATTAAATTATTTATATTTCCGCTATTTTTATTTAAAAATTTTTTAAATATAATATTTTGCAATAATTAAATAAATAAAATTGTCCACATTAAGTGGAGTAATGCTAGGAAACACACATTCTCACACCCAATGTATCGAAGGAAGAATGAAATGCAAAACAAATCAAGTTAGAAACACTAAATTAAAAAATAAAATAAAAAACTAATAATGCATATTTAATGTCATAGAATCATCATCAAATTTTGGAAAACGATAGGTTGCCAATGGAGAGAGAGAGGTGGTATAAAAAAAACCAATACCAAGTAATAAAGAGTAGATAAAGAAAAAAATATAATATAATATTTTGCAATAATTAAATAAATAAAATTGTCCACATTAAGTGGAGTAATGCTAGGAAACACACATTCTCACACCCAATGTATCGAAGGAAGAATGAAATGCAAAACAAATCAAGTTAGAAACACTAAATTAAAAAATAAAATAAAAAACTAATAATGCATATTTAATGTCATAGAATCATCATCAAATTTTGGAAAACGATAGGTTGCCAATGGAGAGAGAGAGAGGTGGTATAAAAAAAACCAATACCAAGTAATAAAGAGTAGATAAAGAAAAAAATAAAATATAATATTTTGCAATAATTAAATAAATAAAATTGTCCACATTAAGTGGAGTAATGCTAGGAAACACACATTCTCACACCCAATGTATCGAAGGAAGAATGAAATACAAAACAAATCAAGTTAGAAACACTAAATTAAAAAATAAAATAAAAAACTAATAATGCATATTTAATGTCATAGAATCATCATCAAATTTTGGAAAACGATAGGTTGCCAATGGAGAGAGAGAGGTGGTATAAAAAAAACCAATACCAAGTAATAAAGAGTACATAAAGAAAAAAATAACCAAACGTCAATTAGTAATCCTTGATTGGAAAACAAAGAGGTTATAAGGAGAAGTAAAAAATAAAATAGAGATTATCGTGTAGGGAACATTAAAAACTTTACAGTGTAGTAAGATAAACCGTTAAATTCACTTAAAAAATTAAATCAACAATTAAATACAATCATAGTACTAAATTTAAATTTAAAACTAATCAAACTCTAGCTATGGAAACCATATTAATGATAACTAAAAAAGAGATGTTCTCTGATAGTAGCAGAAATTACATAAGAAATAAAGTTAGAAAATTTAAAAATCCATTTTTTGACATTTCATTTAACCTTATTTATAATAATATATGTTGGATATTTTTATAAAAAACATTATATTTAATTTAATACTCATTTATGTGTATCAATTATCCCCTAATGTCAGATACGTTGATTGCTAAATTTGAAAATTCAAATATAATTCAAAATTTAAATAGTTTTTGTCAATGGTTTTCATCAGAAAAATTTATGAACATTAACGTGATATTAATACCACAATTGCTAGCTATTAGGTTTTATTACAAATATATACTTTCCATTCTAAATGTTTTGTATTCAAACGTTTTTAATTGAATATGAAATAAATATGGAAGAATTTCAGCAATTAAATGTACAGCTATTGCTGAATTATTTTATGTTACCATATATAACGAGTGTTTACTATTTGGTTTAAGCAAAGTCAAAAACAAATGGCAATATTTATGCATATTTGAAAATTGTATTACACGGTTGGCTTTTAGTCTTTAGCCACTTTATGAGTCATTAAATGCATAGATCATGATTCTTCCCTTTCTTGTTCTCAATGTACAAAGGCTGGCAAAGACTTGATATCCAATCTATATAATATTATATATATATATATATATATATATATTAAGAAAGCCATTGATTATATTATTAATTTCAATAATTTTTATGTTACCATATATAAAAAAGTGTTTACTATTTGGTTTAAGGAAAGTCAAAAACAAATGGCAATATTTATGCATATTTGAAAATAGTATTACACGGTTAGCTTTTAGTCTTCAGCCACTTTATGAGTCATTAAATGCAAAGATCAAGATTCTTTCCTTTCTTGTTCTCAACGTACAAAGGCTGGCAAAGACTTGATATCCGGTCTATATAATATTTTATATATATATTAAAAAAGCCATTGATTATATTATTAATTTCAATAATTTTTATGTTACCATATATAAACAAGTGTTTACTATTTGGTTTAAGGAAATTCAAAAACAAATGGCAATATTTATGCATATTTGAAAATTGTATTACACGGTTGGCTTTTAGTCTTCAGCCACTTTATGAGTCATTAAATGCACAGATCATGATTCTTTCCTTTCTTGTTCTCAACGTACAAAGGCTGGCAAAGACTTGATATCCGGTCTATATAATATTATATATATATATATATATATATATATTAAGAAAGCCATTGATTATATTATTAATTTCAATAATTTTTATGTTACCATATATAAACAAGTGTTTACTATTTGGTTTAAGGAAAGTCAAAAACAAATGGCAATATTTATGCATATTTGAAAATAGTATTACACGGTTAGCTTTTAGTCTTCAGCCACTTTATGAGTCATTAAATGCAAAGATCAAGATTCTTTCCTTTCTTGTTCTCAACGTACAAAGGCTGGCAAAGACTTGATATCCGGTCTATATAATATTTTATATATATATTAAAAAAGCCATTGATTATATTATTAATTTCAATAATTTTTATGTTACCATATATAAACAAGTGTTTACTATTTGGTTTAAGGAAATTCAAAAACAAATGGCAATATTTATGCATATTTGAAAATTGTATTACACGGTTGGCTTTTAGTCTTCAGCCACTTTATGAGTCATTAAATGCACAGATCATGATTCTTTCCTTTCTTGTTCTCAACGTACAAAGGCTGGCAAAGACTTGATATCCGGTCTATATAATATTATATATATATATATATATATTAAGAAAGCCATTGATTATATTATTAATTTCAATAATTTTTATGTTACCATATATAAACAAGTGTTTACGATTTGGTTTAAGGAAAGTCAAAAACAAATGGCAATATTTATGCATATTTGAAAATTGTATTACACGGTTGGCTTTTAGTCTTCAACCACTTTATGAGTCATTAAATGCATAGATCATGATTCTTTCCTTTCTTGTTCTCAACGTACAAAGGCTGGCAAAGACTTGATATCCGGTCTATATATTATTATATATATATATATATATATATAAATATATACATTAAGAAAGCCTTTGATTATATTATTAATTTCAATAATTTTTATGTTACCATATATAAACAAGTGTTTACTATTTGGTTTAAGGAAAGTCAAAAACAAATGGCAATATTTATGCATATTTGAAAATTGTATTACACGGTTAGCTTTTAGTCTTCAGCCACTTTATGAGTCATTAAATGCAAAGATCATGATTCTTTCCTTTCTTGTTCTCAACGTACAAAGGCTGGCAAAGACTTGATATCCGGACTATATAATATTTTATATAATATATATATAATATAAAGGAAAGCCATGATTATATTGATTAAATTTCAATAATTGTATGTACCATAGTAAAACAAGTGCTGTTACTATTGGTTTAAGAAAGTCAAAAAAATGCAATATATATATTTTGAAAAATTCGTATTACACGGTTTGCTTAGTCTTCAGCCCACTTTAGATCTAAATGCACAATTCATGGATTCTTTCCTTCTGTTCTCCAACGTACAAGGGCCGGCAAAAGACTTTGATACCGGTTCTATATATTATTATTATATTATATTATTATATATTATAATATATATTAGAAAGCCATAGATATATTATTAATTTCATTATTTTATGTTACCAGTATAAACAAGGTTTACTATTTGTTAAGGAAAGTCAAAAAACAAAATGGCAATATTATGCATTTGAAAATCTGTATTACACGTTCTTTAGTCTTCAGCACTTAGAGTCATTAATGCAGAGGGACATATTCTTTCCTTTCATGTTCTCAACACAAAGCTGGCAAGACTGATTATCGTCTATATTATAATTATATTTATATATAATATATTAGAAAGCCATTGATTATATTATTAATTTCAATAATTTTTATGTTACCATATATAAAAAAGTGTTTACTATTTGGTTTAAGGAAAGTCAAAAACAAATGGCAATATTTATGCATATTTGAAAATTGTATTACACGGTTGGCTTTTAGTCTTCAGCCACTTTATGAGTCATTATATGCATAGATCATGATTCTTTCCTTTCTTGTTCTCAACGTACAAGGCTGGCAAAGACTTGATATTCTGGTCTATATAATATATATATATATATATATATAATAAGAAAGCCATTGATTTATTATTATATCAATTAATTTTTATGTACCACATATATAAAACAAGATGTTTACTATTTGTTAAGGAAAGTCAAAACAACATGGCAATAATTTATGCATTTTGAAATTGTATTACACGGTTGGCCTTTTAGTCTTCATCCACTGTTATGATCATAGGCATTAGAATTCATGATTCTTTCCTTTCTTGTTCTCAACGTACAAAGGCTGGCAAAGACTTGATATCCAGTCTATATAATATTATATATATATATATATATATATATTAAGAAAGCCTTTGATTATATTATTAATTTCAATAATTTTTATGTTACCATATATAAACAAGTGTTTACTATTTGGTTTAAGGAAAGTCAAAAACAAATGGCAATATTTATGCATATTTGAAAATTGTATTACACGGTTGGCTTTTAGTCTTCAGCCACTTTATGAGTCATTAAATGCACAGATCATGATTCTTTCCTTTCTTGTTCTCAACGTACAAGGGCCGGCAAAGACTTGATATCCGGTCTATATATTATTATTATTATTATTATTATTATATATATATATATATATATATTAAGAAAGCCATTGATTATATTATTAATTTCAATAATTTTTATGTTACCATATATAAACAAGTGTTTACTATTTGGTTTAAGGAAAGTCAAAAACAAATGGCAATATTTATGCATATTTGAAAATTGTATTACACGGTTGGCTTTTAGTCTTCAGCCACTTTATGAGTCATTAAATGCACAGATCATGATTCTTTCCTTTCTTGTTCTCAACGTACAAAGGCTGGCAAAGACTTGATATCCTGTCTATATAATATTATATATATATATATATATATATATATTAAGAAAGCCATTGATTATATTATTAATTTCAATAATTTTTATGTTACCATATATAAACAAGTGTTTACTATTTGGTTTAAGGAAAGTCAAAAACAAATGGCAATATTTATGCATATTTGAAAATTGTATTACAGGGTTGGCTTTTAGTCTTCAGCCACTTTATGAGTCATTAAATGCATAGATCATGATTTTTTCCTTTCTTGTTCTCAACGTACAAAGGCTGGCAAAGACTTGATATCCGGTCTATGTATTATTATTATTATTATTATTATTATTATTATTATTATTATTATTATTATATATTAGGAAAGCCATTGATTATATTATTAATTTCAATAATTTAATGACCATTTAATGGATATCAAACCCTTTTGATTCTTTGGCTAAAGTTAAGTTATAAGTCCGGCGATCTATATATAGAGAAAAAAAAAAAACAAAAAAGTTTAAGAGACACACATTTTTTAATTTTGAATTAGAGAGCTGCAGACTTTTCAAAAACAATTTTTTGTCTTAAACACTTACCATCTATTGCTTATTACTACTCACAAAATATTCTATCTTTTACAAAATTTTCTGGGAAAAGGAAGTACTATAGAGAGCTTATATCCTACGAGCAGTGTAGGCTCACAAGGATAATCAGCAAAGATGGCTGGGCTGTTGTATCCTGGGGACAACGTGCAGAAACTATTTGTCTAACTACATCGGATATACCGTAGACGGCACGATTTGTCTCAAGACAGTGACTTGGTCCACGCCTCATCTCTGCCACCTCTTTTTGGTAAATCAAATTTTGTAATTTCCAAGGAAAATTCAAGTATTATCTCTCCTTTATTTCCAACAATATATATATATATATATATATAATTTTCATACACTATTACTTTTGAAAATCTAATGAACAATGCTACCTCTCATTTATCGTCTTTGTTATGCAAATCATCAATTAGTAAATATATGATAATGGTAAGAAGCGTTACAAATGAGATCACTAAAAAATATATATATATAATTAATTAGCCACTATTATTATGGAGTAGTAGTCTATAATTTTACACATCCAAAAAAGTGGAATATATAGAGTTTTCTTAAAGGTATGTGTAAAGATTCACTATGTGTGTGTGTGTGTGTAAAGGTAAAAAAAAGGTATATTTAAGGTTTTTATTAATTTAAAAACTAAGAAAAACCAATGGTTAATAACTAAAATTATAGTATTAATAAAATATTTAATGAGACCATCCTAAATTAGATTTTTTTTTTTTTCAAAAAACAAAACTTTAATTTAGATATTTATAACTACACAATGAAATAATGATTCATGAATAATCAAAAAAAAAATTATCTATACATATTTATCTTGTGTGGTATTAACTTTACATATAATTTTGCATTTATACATTCATCTACTTTAATTTAGATGTTTATAACTTAATAATGAAATCTATAGACAAGGTAATTAAAACAATCATATTTCTACAATTCAAAAAGTCATAATTTCTCATCCCAAAAAAAAAAAAGTCACAATTTATTTTTTCAAAAAAAGGCCTTTTACATTTCCTTGGAATTATTTTTAAATTTTTTTTATAAGACCTTTCACATACCACTAACCTAACCACTTCATATATTTAAAAAAATTAAGGCTCATTATTACTTCCGTTAATATATTATAGATATCTTAATCGATTGGGACCAAAATAGAGAAATGCCTTTCGTATTTCCTTAAAAAAAAAAAAAAATATATATATATATATATATACCACTAATGTAACTACATCTATAACTATTTATGCCATCTATGATATCTATTTCTTATTGATAACCATAAAATTTACAACTAGCTAGGAACATACAAAGTAATAAAGAATAAATGAAGGAAGAAAAAAAGAATTGAAATCAAACGTCAATTAATAACTGTTATTTGGAAAATAAAAAGGTGGTCAAGAGGAGTAAGGAATAAAATAGAGATGGCTATATAGAGGACATCGAAAATTTTATAGTGCAATAAAATCAATCATTACATTCACCTAATTAAATCAACAATCAACAATTAAATATAATAATACAAAATTTAAACTTAAAACTAATCAAACTCCAACTAGGGAAATTATATGTGTGTGTGTGTGTGTGTGTGATCATAATCTTCATGCACCATGATTTAAAAAAATTTAATGATAATGGTAAAAAACGTTATAAACAAGATTATGAAAAATATGATAAAACTATTATTAAAAAAAAAAAAAACTCTTTATAAAGTCTAGGGACTAAAATAATATTTAATTTAAAAAATTATCACGCGCAACGCGCGGGTCTACGACTAGTATATATAAAAGCAGAGACCATATGCGAGAGTGCATGAGGTCCTGCTAAGTGGTACTCTAATTTTGCATTGTGCATTTTTTTTTTTTTTTTTTTTACCTCTTTCATTAAGTGTTTTTACTGTTATCCAAAAGTTCATATTAACTTATTTTACTGTTAGCTTATTAATGTCTCATTAATTTACTAAACTTACACCACACCTTTCTCTATTCTTCATGTCTTTTAGCACACCCACCATTTTAGTATTTTTAAAAAAAGCAAAAAAATAATAATTAAGGACTAATAATAATAACTAACCAAATAAGGCCTTGAAAAAAGATAGAGAGACACAAAAATGTTGTAGATTGTTATATAAAACGCACTGTGTCACTATATATTACCAAAATAAAAAAACCTAAGACTAACAAAACATTTGAAAGAGAGAGAAAGAGGAATCTAAGAGGTCATCACCTTTGTTATATAGGCCACCCACTACCATCAAGACACCGAAACCTCTACAGGTTTTTTTTTTCCTTTTTCTTTTTAAAATTAGGGGCTTAAATATGATTTATGTTTACAAATATGAACATTAACATGAGCATGAACATGAAGGTAGATTTCTATTCATTTTCTTGAAGAAAAAATATACTTACAAAAAATTCCAAACTTTATTAGGTAAAGAAGAATCAAGTTATAGATAGCAAAATTAATAAACCAAAAATTTTAAGAGCCTAAGAGGAGCCATTACTCATTTGAAACAAACCAAAATACTCAAGGACTAAAAAAAAAAAAAACCATCCACTCCACACATCCATTGCAACTGCTTTAGCTCAAGGAAAACAATATATACATATATATATAGATATATAAATATATATATATATTTATATATCTTTTTTTTTTTTTTAGAAATAATTACAGTATCTATGCTAACCCCGCAACTTGAACCTTTTCTCCTTGACCCCCACAATTTGAACATTTTCTCCCTTAAACCCTAGACACTTTGTGTATGGGGAGGTGCCAATTCAGCTATATAGCCCTCGAGATATAAGATATATATATATATATATATATAGATATATATCTCATTCAATAAATATAGAACTTCCTTTAAAAAAAATTAATATGTTTATCATAATTAAGGGAAATCCTAATGGGTACTTCACTTGAGCATATGTGAAAAAGGCATATACGTACCACAAATGGCAAAGGAGAAAGAAAAAGTTGCTAATCCCTTTTAATATGGTTAATTGCTTTGCCTCAATTAGTCACCCAAACAACCTACCACTTATTCATTCCACAACCACAAATGACAATGCAGCATTGGCCATCGGTAATTGCTAATCTGAAAGTATAGATTTCTTTGGTAGCTCTACCTTCGTTTCTTTTGGCTAATATGTCTTTACTAAATCAAAATCAAACCACAAAAATCATATAAAAATCACCAAATTAGAGTTTAAAATTTATATCTATATATTACTAAAAGCTGAAGCGTAGCGTTTAATGTTGTTGCTCTCATGTTGCACCACATCAGCTACCACGTCATTTTTTTTTAATTAATATAATTTGTCCTACAATTTTAAAATGGTTTTTACAATTTTCAGCCCTATAAATGCAACCCACTACTTATTTATTTACTTCCACTATCACCCTATAATAAATCAAGTCCACTACTTATTTATTTACTTCCACTATCACCTTATAATAAATCTGTATAATTAATCTAGCCCACCTCTTATTTATTTAGTTCCACTATTAAGCCCAACCCAGAGCCTTTTCAGTTCAGCTTTAGGGTTTTGTGTAAGCCCTTTCAGCTTAAAAAAAAAAAAAAAAAAAAAAAAAAAAAAAAAAAAAAACAACAACAACAACAATTTGAAGTCTTTCAAGCTTTAGGTTTTTTTTTTTTTTTTTTTTCTCTTTCCAATTTTCCTACAATTGTTTTTAACATTTTTTTTTTAATATTTACCTTTCTCTCTCTCTTAGCATTTCATCTCCCTACTACTTCTTCAATCTTTCTCCTTCCCTTACCTTTTCATCTCCCCACTACCCTCTATATTAATATCATTCTTCCTCTTTCCCTTCATCTTCCTTTATTTTTGTTTCTTCTTATTTCACACCCTCTTACTATAAATTTGTCACTATCTCTTCTATTCTATGCATAGTTTTCCCTCACAAAAAAAATGGTTCTCTCTCTCTCTCTCTCTCTATCTCTCTCTTTAAATTTTTTGGTGGATTTTTTTTTATTTTTCTTACATCTCTACTTTAGGTTGATAATTTTTTATATTCTTTAAAACTCTATTTCTGGTTAATGCGATTTAGTTTTGTTTTTTAAATTGTTGTTTTTTTTTTTTTTTATTCACTTTGATTGTAAAATGTTATCCTATTGCGTTCTAAAGAATTAAATATAGCATATAAAAATATAATATTATTCTATTACATAGCATGATTTGGATAATTTGGTATTTATTCTGTTACATAGCATGATTTTTTTATAGTGCTCAATTTAGATGTTAAACTATGAGATTTTAATAATTTTTGCTTATTTTCTAATCCTTTGTGGTGGACAAAGTACTCTTAATAGTTGTATTAGAAATACTCTATAATGCAATTCATTTAAAGAAAAGAAAAGGTTAGCCAAACAAAAATAATCGGATAGGTGACAAATTTTAACTTTTGCAATTTATTTTAACTATTA
Source organism: Quercus lobata (assembly GCF_001633185.2). Taxonomy (NCBI): domain Eukaryota; kingdom Viridiplantae; phylum Streptophyta; class Magnoliopsida; order Fagales; family Fagaceae; genus Quercus; species Quercus lobata. Next base: position 4,717,299 of record NC_044906.1, on the reverse strand, counting down.
TTATTTTATAACAATGCCTGTATAGAAATTTAATTCTTAGATTTTGCTAATAATTGTTTATTTGATAATATGTTTTGGGTGGCCTAAATTATAATTTCTACAAAGAAAATAACCTTAATAGATTATCAAAAAAAAAAATTATCTTAATATTGGTTCAATTAATCATTGTTAAGTTTTATTATTTTTTTTTAGTTTACATTTTTCTGGTGTTTTGGATTGTTCCTGTAATAAATAAAAATATAATTACGAAATACATTACTCATTATTAGATTAGTTTAAATTGTAAAAAAAAAAATTAATAAAACTACCATAAAAATAATTATCACGCGCAACGTGTGGGTTCGCGCCTAGTTATAATTAAATTTTAAAAAGAAATGTAGGCACAATTGCACAAAAATTCCATGTAACTAAGTCACACTCAGGAATATTAGACTCTTTTTCCTTTGTATAAATAGGGGGGTTCCAATGGGATGAGGGGGCTAACAATTTTCTCTCCAAAACATTTATTGTAGGAACATAAAAGTTTTCCATTGTAGACTTTTCACACTTAAAGAACATGACTTGCCAACTAATCAACCTATATTTTTTAGTACTTACAGCAATTTCACAACATCAAGAACAAACCCCAGTGTATACAGTGTCAAATTCCAGAGTCTCCTATTATATCAAATGAGTGTTTAATTTTTCTCGCAAAGTATTGAATAGTAAAACTTCTAGGCCATAGTCTCAACTACAACTCTCAATCATGTTGGACTTGGATGACACCTTTCCACAACATATCATTATGAGATGCAGAAAAAATTTGGAGTGTACACAACGTTTAGTGTGGATGGGAAGAAATTTCAGCCTATTCCAATTGGTTAGGTCAATAAGGGACCTATTCCAATTTTATGATCTTGGAATTTTGTATACAAGTAATAATCAAGGAAACTTCCGCCTAAAAGTCGGACTTTTGACAAGAGAGAAAATTGATGTCTAGACTGAAAGTTCAAATAAGTGTATAAACACCCTTGAACGTTTAGACCCCCAAATTACAACTTAACCAATTCAAGCATTATGTCAAACAACTAGTGTGCGGAAACTTAACATAAGCTATAATATGGAATAGGAAAAACTATCTAAGCCAAATTAAAAACACAACCCATAGCAGTTAATAAAAGGCAAAGATAAAAGGGAAGGAAGATGCAAACACAAAGACAACACGCGATGTGTTATCGAAGAGGAAATCGAAGCCCTCGGCGTAAAACCTCTCCGCCACCCTCCAAGCGGTAAACAATCCACTAGAAAATATAGTTGGGATACATGGACAGCAATAGACCCTCCAAGCCTAATCTACTCAGTGCACCTAAGCCCTCCAAGCTTTTTGCTCCAACGAGGTTGCGCCGAACCTTTTTCTTTTCTAGCTTCCCAGATTCCGCTACTAGACCATAGCATCAACCAATGTAGATTGGTTCCTTCCTAACTGCTTCCCAAAAATCCAAACAGCCCTCTCACAGTGATGAATATGGTGAGAACAAGGTTTGGTAAGATGCCTCTCAAGGATTTGACAATGGAGAGGAAGAGAGTTGAGGAATTTGAAGAGACTCTAATGTATAGATTGTGGGTGAATCAATCTTGTTTTTCTTTAGGGTTTCTCTCTCAAAATTCTCTCTGGAAGCTCTCTTACATTTGTGGGTAAAAGGGGTATTTATACTGGAGTGAGAGAGGAATGTGAAACGTCAGGTTTTACAAAACAGGGGTGGCTCGCGGCTTGACCTCACAACTTGACTAAGTCGTGAGATCCAGTCGCGAGATAACCGTATGGCCAGTTGTCCTGTTTTGTCCTGTAGTGCTCCAGCTAGCATGACTGTTCACCTTCCGGCATGCTTGGCACGTGTGCTGCGTCTGGCGGCTTATAGTCGCGAGTCACCCACGAGGCCAAGCCGTGAGTCTCTGTTTTCTTGCACACTCTTGAGCAAACTTCACTCTATCTCACTCACTACCCTTACTACAAGCCCACCTAAATACATGGTTACTAAATGCTGAAATACAAGCAAATTTGGTACGGAATAAAGCCAATTAGATGGTTGAATAAATTCAACCTTACAATCTCCCCCTTTGGCTATTCCATGACAAAACCCTAAAACAGACTCTAGACTTAACATGTGAGTTAGGAACAGTTGAACAAAACTCACTCACACCTAACTCTAGAAGCTGTGAAGCACTTGAATCATATGAACATAAGACTCCTGAAACACAACAATACACCATGATCATTGTAAGCAGAAAATTATGAAATGCATATGAAACAAGCAATATGTGATCAAGCAAAAATGGAGTTAAGAAACAAACCATGGCTTGATCAACCAAGTAATCACTACAAGGTAGTGACCACAATGCTCATTCACACTTGGAATGAATACAAGGACATACATGCTAACAAGCACAAGGCAAGATACTTGTATGCTCAACACTCAACCAATGCATAATACACAAAGTATATGCATCTAGGAACAATCCTACAAGGGCACAAGAGTGACAGTACATAAATCAAAATGCAAGACATTTAGATAGAAGTACTGATTTCAACATAGCATAAAAGGCTGCATTAAGCAAGGTACAAACCATAAAGCCTACAGATTATGCATAAAAACATTAACCCTAAAAGCTTACATAAGCACATGGGTACAAAACAGGTACAAAACACAATATATCAACTTAAACTGAATAAAATATAACAACTTAAACCTAAGAAGAATGCAAAAACACTCCCCCTTAGGTAATATCCTCCCCCTCTGATCAGGCCTATCACTCCCCCTTTTTGTCATGGAATAGGCTATACATCCTCTTCTAGTCTTCTCTGAATTTGATCCAATTGAGTTTGAAGTGAAGTAAACTTCATATCCCATCGAGTGCTGTGATGGTGTAGAGTAGATGTGAGACCAGACATCTTTGAATTCAACTCGTGTACAGAGGATACAATGTGATCAAGCTTTTCATCAAGGGAGAGAGTGCTGAAATGAAAGCCACTGTGAGATGCGGAAGTTTCTGGTTTGGCTCTCTTCCGACTATATCCAATGCTTGCATTGAATGTACGCATGTTGATTGGACTCGGTTTCGAGAGAGGAGATTCATCTGCTGTTGGATAAATTCCCTTGAGCTTCAAGATCCTTGAAATGAGACAGCAGAAAGGAATGCATGTTCAGGACTCAGTTCGTAGAACCGTTTTGCGCAGAACATGAAAGATATGAGCACAGATGTCAATTTCTACATCAGAGATTAGATCATGAAGAAACAAAGCACGTCCGAGGTTCATATACCCAGTGCTTGATAAAGGGTACAAATTGTGAAACATCACAATTGTAAGCACTCTCAGTTTTGGAGGAAGAGAGGAAACACTGATGGATTTTCCATTGGGTGAGAACTCCAAGTCTTGTCCAAGACATTCTTTGAGAAGCTCCTCATCAGGACAAAGATCATCATAAACCGGTGAATGTCGGAATATTGGTCTGTTGATGTGAAGGATTTCTGCCAGATATGCAGGAGAGACTGAAAAGCTCTTTTTCCTAACCCAGCACTTAAGTTCATCTTCTTCCACAATCGCGTTGGCATAAAATTCATTTACCAAATCTTCATACGCGTCATCCAGATCAGAGAGAAGGTAATTCCAGTCCTTGTGAGCAAACCATTTAGGAATGTCAGTGTCATGAAGTGATGATTGATCCACAGTTCTTTCTAGTAATGGTGTAGCATTTTGAAAATAATTCTCATGAGACTGATAGGCTGCATAGGATCTGAACTTGTTGGGATCGAATCTCTTTGATGAAGAACGAGTCTCTTTTGTTTGAGGTGGGTAATCATCAACATCAATGACGGGTTCCTTCCCTTTGGAACTACCTCCTTTCACAGCTGCTTTCTTGAATGGTGACATGTCTAGTCTGAATCATGAATAGAGGAAATGATAGAACACAATCCAACAAACTTTATTAGCAGTGGGTTAGTGGTAATTTAGGGATAATGAAGAAACCCTAATAGCTAGATGAAAATGACCAGAAAATAGCAATGAATGACACAAATGGCCCAAATTTAACTACACAGTAGAGAGGGTCAAAATAAAACCACACAATCAGCTGAGAAAAACACAAACAACACAGGATCATTTTGAATCAACACATCAATAGCGGATCAGACAAGATGAGAAACCAACAAATAGCAAACCCTAGCTAAGCACATGATGAATAACAAAACCAACAATTTAAAATAGCTCAAAACAGAAACAAAAGCTTCCAAAAGCAAAGCATGGACAAAGAGTAATAGCCGAGCTAAAAACCCATCTCAAAATCACAAACAAATGCGAATAATCCAGAGGGAAAACCACAAATACAAGTAGAATAGAGTTCAAGACAGAAAAACCATACCTGTTACTTGAGGATTTTGAGCTGAAAAGAGGCAAAAATGGAGATTGAAAATGGAGGCACGATGTGAATGGGTAAGAGCAGATGAGAGAGACAATGAACAGTCACAAAAAGATTGAGGGAAAACAAAAAAAATTTAAAAACTGCCCCTATTTTTGCCAAAACACTCGTTTTTCGCGACTGAAATGAGTCGCCACAAAGTCGCCAGTTCAAGCCACCAAAACACTCAAAGACAAGTTTGAAAAAAAATTTCTAAGTGTTTTTCGCGACTGGAAGGTCTACCCGCGAGTGAGTCGCGAGCTGAACCGCGAAAAATCTCTTAGTAACCCTCGCGACTGGACCTTCCACTCGCGAAATAGTCGCCAAAAATGACCCGCGAAAACGCGACTGAGGCTCGCGACTTGACTTACCCGCGACTGAGTCGCCAAAACAGGGCAAAACTGGGTTTTTAAAATTTTCAGATTTTTTAAACAAAATACTTTCCAAAAACACCTAAGAACACTCAAAAAAAAATTTGTATTTAAATTAACAAAGATTGAGCATGTGAAAACACATTTCATCAAGTACAATCACATAAATGAATATGGCATTTATTGAACATAAACTTGTGTGTTGTGTGTGGATATCGACAATGAGATAGTCCTTAGTCTAATGTGAAGTTTCAATGATCAATTCAACCAAGGCATACACAATTAGCACTAGATCAAGTGATCCATCTCAATTATAGAAATATGTATATATGACCTCCCACAAAACTTGATAACTTATCTTGGAGCTTTACATTTTACTCCACTTTCAAACATAACATTTGATCATTTTGATCTTTTGAGACAATCACCTCTCATTGTGAGAGTGATATTTGATATTTCACTTTAATGAACAAGCCTTTGGCTGTTTGAATAAACATTCTCTTTAATATAAGGTCGCTTACCCTTTTTCCTAGTCGAATACTAGAATGTGCGACAGGCTTTTGCAGCTCAATATCTCTTTTCATTTGGAGATTTACATTTGGTGAGCTCTTCTTAGCAAAAACAAAAATAAAGAGTGGGAAGATATATAGACACAAGTCTATGCAAGTCTCAAGATCAACATAACCATTCACTAAACATTCATGACAAGATTGAAGATCTATTTACAATAATCAAATAGATTTCAAGATTTCTCCCACAGTGATATAAGTGCAAAGAAACAAGTAATGCTCGAAAATGCACAAAGCCATTAGCACAAAGGTACAAGGCAAAACAAGTTTTGAGACAAAAGCTCAACAATGTCAATCAAACTTTTTGATTTTCTAATTTTTATGTGATTTTTGGATTTTTGACATAAAAGAAGAAAAAGATTGAACAAACATAAGAAGGAGCAACAGTATTCACAAATAGACAAACAAACAATAATCATGCTGCACAAAGAGCTAACAAAGTAGTGTGTGCCCCAACACAAACAAGCTTATCATATTATAAATATGTGAAGCACACATCACACAAGAGAGTCAAGGAATTGTACCAACACCAATGGTCTTACGGAGTGATTCAAACCGTGGACCATCGAGAGGCTTGGTGAAGATGTCCGCCTTTTGATTGTCGGTGTGTATGAACTCAAGACACACAACTCTTTCCTCTACCAGATCCCGAATGAAATGGTAACGTATCTCTATGTGTTTAGATTTTGAATGCTGGACAGGATTCTTGGAAAGATTGATGGCACTGGTGTTGTCACAAAAGACACACATCGTTTCTTGAGGAATTCCATAGTCATGAAGTAATTTCTTCATCCAAAGAAGCTGAGTGCAACAACTTCCAGCGGCGATGTATTCTGCTTCAGCAGTAGATAGAGACACGGAATTTTGTTTCTTGCTCATCTACGAGACAAGATTGTTACCAAGGTAGAAATAGCCGCCTGAAGTACTTTTCCGATCGTCTACACTTCCAGCACAGTCAGCATCTGAATACCCAGCAAGACAAGCATTTGAGTCTTTTGAATACCACAGACCATAGTTTGAAGTACCATTCACATATCGAATGATTCGCTTAGCAGCAGTCAGGTGAGATTCCTTCGAATTAGCTTGGTATCTAGCACAAACGCCAACACTAAATGCAATGTCTGGTCTACTGGCTGTAAGATAGAGTAAACTCCCAATGATGCTCCTATATAAGGTAGGACTTACTTCTACTCCAGAAGAATCAACATTCAGTTTAGTGGATGAGCTCATGGGAGTGGAGGCATGTTTTTTGGAGTCTAGTCCAAACTTCTTGACAATGTTTCTAGCATACTTCTCTTGTGATACAAATATACCCTCCTTCTGTTGTTTGACTTGAATACCTAAGAAAAATGTGAGTTCCCCCACCATACTCATCTCAAATTCCTTCTTCATCTCCTTAGAAAATTCAATAGCACGATCTTCAATGGTTGCCCCAAACACTATGTCATTAACATAAACTTGTGCCACAAGGAGATAATCTTCATCATTTTTGACAAACAGAGTTCGGTCGGCATACCCCCTTTTGAATCCTCTATCTAGAAGGTAATGTGTAAGCCGATCATACCAGGCTCTAGGCGCTTGTTTTAAGCCATAAAGGGCTTTCTTCAATCTCAATACATGATCTGGAAAGTGAGGATCCTCAAATCCTTTTGGTTGCTCAACAAACACTTCTTCATTTAGATATCCATTCAGAAATGCACACTTTACATCCATTTGACAGAGTTTGAAATTCAAAGTGCATGCAATGGACATGAGAATTCGAATGGATTCGAGTCTTGCCACAGGAGCGAAGGATTCATCAAAGTCTACTCCTTCTACTTGAGTGTATCCTTGAGCTACTAACCGAGATTTGTTTCGAATTATCTCTCCATCTTCATCAGTTTTGTTTTTGAAAATCCATTTTGTGCCTATAACATGAACGTTTTCAGGCCTTGGAGCAAGTTCCCACACATCATTCCTCACAAACTGATTCAGCTCTTCATGCATTGACTCAACCCAATTCTCATCTTGAAGGACCTCTTCAACCCTTTTTGGTTCAAACTGCGCAAGATAGCAGTGATATGTTACATGATTGGCTAACAGGATGTTTCCTTTTCTGAGGCGAAGACCTTCATCTAGAGACCCTATGATGTTGCTTTCCGGATGGTTCTTAATTACTCTTGAAGATGGCTTCTTTGATGTGGAGACTTCATCACTTCGAGAGATAGGAGGATGAACTTCCGGAGGAGTAAGAGGGCTTGATGTTCTAGACATCGATCTCGTTTCCATTCTTGGGTTGATGGGAGTCGATTCTACTTCTGGTGTAGGTTCTTCACCTTCTATATCCAGAGCTTCTACCTCAACATCGGGCTCTTTGGTGCTCGGCCCTTCTACATCATCAATCATCTCCACCTTAGATAAGGCATCATCAATCTTGACATTTATGGACTCCATCACAATCTTAGTTCTCTTGTTAAAAACTCTATACGCTCGACTCGTAGTAGAGTACCCAAGAAAAATACCCTCATCACTTCTCGCATCAAACTTCCCAAGATTCTCCCGATCATTTAGGATATAGCATTTACTTCCAAACACCCGGAAATACTTCACTCTAGGCTTCTTTCCATTCCAAATCTCATAGGCGGTCTTCTTTGTACCTACTCGGAAAAATATTCTATTGCCAATGTGACATGAGGTGTTGACAGCTTCTCCCCAAAATTTTTGAGGTATTTGCTTGTTAAGCAACATGACTCTTGCCATCTCCTGAATCACACGATTTTTTCTCTCTACCACTCCATTTTGTTGTGGAGTTTTGGGGGCTGAAAATTCTCTTTTGATTCCATTCTTTTCACAGAAGGACTCGAATCTTGCATTCTCAAATTCCCTCCCATGATCACTTCTAATTTTGGCAATAGGGACCCCTTTTTCGTTTTGTAGTTTCTTGCACAGAATCTCCAACCTCTCACATGCTTCTGATTTTTCTCTAAGGAATTCAACCCAAGTGTATCTTGAGTAATCATCCACAATGACCATAATGTATCTCTTTCCCCCTAGGCTTTCAGTTCTGGTAGGCCCCATTAGATCAACATGAAGTAACTCCAAACACCGAGAAGTAGCAATCACATTCACCTTGTGATGACTTGCCTTTGTTTGCTTCCTCGTTTGGCATGCACCACAAACGGTCTTCTTCACCTTTCCAAACTTAGGAAGTCCCTCAACTGCTTCAAGTTTGGACACTTTTGCTACTTGTTTGAAGTTGGCATGCCCAAATCTGTGATGCCACAGCTCCAACATATCCACACAAGCACTTCTACACGATATGGGTGCCGTGGGAACTATTCCATAACAGTTATCTGTAGTCCGATTTCCCTCCAAAACCTGAATCCCATCTTCATTGATGATCAAGCATCCCTTCTTAGAGAATTGTACCAGGAAATCATCATCACAAATTTGAGTGATGCTCAGCAGATTTGCCTTCAGCCCTTTTATGTATAACACATCTTTCAACAGCGGTAATCCAGGTATCTCAATGGTTCCTTTGCCTAGGACTTGAGCATGACTTCCATCACCAAAGGTCACATAGCCACCAACCTTTTCTTTGAGTGTCTTAAACAGTGACTTATCCCCTGTTATATGGCGAGAACACCCACTGTCAAGATACCACAAACATGCATTAAACACCTTCAATGAGGTATGCACAAATAAGCTCACATGAGACAAACATTCTTGACCTTCAAACAAAAACTCATTATCAGTTTTCATGCTTCTTTCAGATTGAATTTTCATTTTCAGACTCTCAATCATCTCACACAACATTCTATTCTTTCTTTTATATTTCTTAATCAATGATTTAGATTCAGATATGCTACTGTGTAAGACATGATTCTGATTTTCAAAATATTCCAGCATGTGAACAAATATCCTAGCATGTTTCTTAGTTTTTAACAACTCTACAAGATCATTAGTAAAACACCCTTCAGACATATGCATAGAGTCATTTTCACAAACACTTAAGCTACAATTCAGCATGATATTTTCCATAACAGCTACCACAACACAGGGGTCCAGGATCACACTTAGGTAATAAAACCACAACAAGTGTACCCGCTCTGATACCAATTGAAAGTTCAAATAAGTGTATAAACACCCTTGAACGTTTAGACCCCCAAATTACAACTTAACCAATTCAAGCATTATGTCAAACAACTAGTGTGCGGAAACTTAACATAAGCTATAATATGGAATTGGAAAAACTATCTAAGCCAAATTAAAAACACAACCCACAGCAGTTAATAAAAGGCAAAGATAAAAGGGAAGGAAGATGCAAACACAAAGACAACATGCGATGTGTTATCGAAGAGGAAACCGAAGCCCTCGGCGTAAAACCTCTCCACCGCCCTCCAAGCGATAAACAATCCACTAGAAAATATAGTTGGGATACATGGACAGCAATAGACCCTCCAAGCCTAATCTACCCAGTGCACCTAAACCCTCCAAGCTTCTTGCTCCAACGAGGTTGTGCCAAACCTTTTTCTTTTCTAGCTTCCCGGATTCCGCTACTAGACCGTAGCATCAACCAATGTAGATTGGTTCCTTCCTAACTGCTCCCCAGAAATCCAAACAGCCCTCTCACAGTGATGAATATGGTGAGAACAAGGTTTGGTAAGATGCCTCTCAAGGATTTGACAATGAAGAGGAAGAGAGTTGAGAAATTTGAAGAGACTCTAATGTATAGATTGTGGGTGAATCAATCTTGTTTTTCTTTAGGGTTTCTCTCTCAAAATTCTCTCTGGAAGCTCTCTTACATTTGTGGGTAAAAGGGGTATTTATACTGGAGTGAAAGAGGAATGTGAAACGTCAGGTTTTACAAAACAGGGGTGGCTCGCGGCTTGACCTCGCGACTTGACTAAGTTGCGAGATCCAGTCGCGAGATAACCGTATGGCCAGTTGTCCTGTTTTGTCCTGTAGTGCTCCAGCTAGCATGACTGTTCACCTTCTGGCATGCTTGGCACGTGTGCTGCGTCTGGCGGCTTGCAGCCGCGAGTCACCCGTGAGGCCAAGCCGTGAGTCTCTGTTTTCTTGCACACTCTTGAGCAAACTTCACTCTATCTCACTCACTACCCTTACAACAAGCCCACCTAAATACAGGGTTATTAAATGCTGAAATACAAGCAAATTTGGTACGGAATAAAGCCAATTAGATGGTTGAATAAATTCAACCTTACATAGACAAATCAAGCGAACAAAAATGGACCATAGTCTTAATTTCTTATCTTGATTTGTTCCATGTACAAGATTTACAGTCAATGCTTGGCGTATAAAAGTTGAACATCTTATCTAAAGTTCATCCTTTGAAAGCTTGAGAAAAAATTCATTTAAACCAACACAATATATAAATTATAAAGGAATCAAAGAAAAATTGTCAAAAATAATGAAAATTTAATCTATGCTTAAATTCTTATAAGGATGAACACAATAACAATATCCTTTTTTTTTATTTAAATAAAGATAAAAAAAAAAAATCTATGCTTAAATTCTTATAAGGATGAACACAATAGCAATATCCTTTTTTTAAAAAAAAGATAAAAAAAAAAAAAAAAAAAAAAAAAAAAAAAAAGAATCTATGCTTATTTTGTATGTATGATAAAGTTCTATCACAAAGTTTTTTTAGACTCATGCTGATTAGTGATTACAAGTTATAAAGGAATAATCATCAATATATATATATATATATATATATATATATATAAAGCAGAGATCTCATGCGGGAGTGCATGAGGTCTTGCCAAGTAATGGTCTAATTTTGCATTTTGCATTTCTTTTTTTACCTCTTTCATTAAGTTTTTTTACTGTTACCCAAAAGTTCATATTAACTTATTTTACTGTTAACTTATTAATGTCTCATTAATTTACTAAACTTACACCACACCTTTCTCTGTTCTTCATGTCTTTTAGCACACCCACCATTTTAGTATTTTAAAAAAAGCAAAAAAATAATAATTAAGGACTAATAGTAATAACTAACCAGATAAGGCCCTGAAGAAAGATAGAGAGACACAAAAATGTTGTGGATTTTTATATAAAATGCATTGTTTCACTATATATTACCAAAATAAAAAACCTGAGACTGACAAAACATTTGAAAGAGAGAGAAAGAGGAATCTAAGGGGTCACTGCCTTTGTTATACAGGCCACCCACTACCATCAAGACACGAAAACCCTATGGTTTTTTTTTTTTTTTTTCCTTTTTCTTTTTAAAATTAGGGGTGGTTAATTTGGTTGGATAGTTTTTGTTTTGGGTATATAAGTAGAGAGAATATTTGGTGCACAATGTAGAGCCATATTCTACCATGGTTCAATTTTAAATCATCTATAAGACACATGCATACACATTGATCCAAACCATGTCATAATGTCACACTATCGATAAGTGGAAGATGGTCAAAGAGTTGGACAAACTCTCATTTCATGGTATGAAATATGTGAACACAACACAAATTAGTTGATTTTTATGATCCCATTACTCTTTTGCATTTATTTTTGGTTTCATGATTTTTTTTAAAAAAATAATAATCTTACCTTAAGAAAGATACAAATATGCAATGAAGCTACTAAACTAATTTTTAATACCTTAAAATGTATATGTTTCTTTACTCTAATTTAGTTTATTTTTTCTTTATAATAAATATATACACAATATTATCTAAAACCATCTTACATAAAATATTACAAAATTATCCGTGCATCGCACGGAAAACTTAATAGTGGTGATAAAAGTAGGTAGCCATCTTCCATGCAATCCATCCAACAAAGTTCAAAGAGGGGTCCACACGTTTTTGACTTTCTGGAAAAGTAGCTATCTTTTGTCCACACGTTTCTCATTTTCCTACAAACTTCCCCTCTGTCCATGACACTGATTGTGTAAAGAAGAGAGAAGGGAAGGGAACTTCCTTTGTTTGGTTATTCGAAGAGGAGAAAAATGAAAAAGTGAAGAAAGTAGAATCCACTCAGCACAATAATTTTTTATCAAAAATCTCACACTCAAGAGTAATTCTACGGTACCCCCCCCCCCCGAAAAAAGGGGGGTACGGTACCCACTAGTTGGTAACCTGCTATACCAGGTTACTTTTTTCTCACATTTGACGGTTCCATTCTCACATTATGCAGTTCCAACATCACATGTGACAGTTCTTTTCTCACATTTGATGGTTCCTTTACTTTTTTCTCACATTTGACGGTTTCATCCTCACATTGTGCGGTTCCAACATCATATATGACAATTCTTTTGTCACATTGAGTGGTTCCCTTAATTTTTTCTCATACTTGATGGTTCTATCCTCACATTGTGCAGTTCCAACATCACATATGACAGTTCTTTTCTCACATTTGATGGTTCCTTTACTTTTTTTTCACATTTGACGGTTCCATCCTCACATTGTGCAGATCCAATATCACATGTGACAGTTCTTTTCTCACATTTGGTGGTTTCCTTACTTTTTTTTCTCACATTTGATGGTTCCATCCTCATATTGTGCGGTTCTAACATCACATATGACAGTTCTTTTGTCACATTAAGTGGTTCTCTTAATTTTTTTCTCATACTTGATTGTTCCATCCTCACATTGTGCAGTTCCAACATCACATGTGACAGTTCTTTTCTCACATTTGGTGGTTCCCTTACTTTTTTCTCACACTTGACGGTTTCATCCTCACATTGTGCGGTTCCAATATTACATATGACAGTTCTTTTGTCATATTGGGTGGTTCCCTTACTTTTTTCTCACACTTGAAGGTTCCATCCTCACATTGTGCAGTTCCAACATCACATGTGACAGTTTTTTTCTCACATTTGGTAGTTCCCTTACTTTTTTTCTCACATTTGACAGTTACATCCTCACATTGTACGGTTCCAACATCACATATGACTGTTCTTTTATCACATTGAGTGGTTCCCTTAATTTTTTCTCATACTTGATGGTTCCATCCTCACATTGTGCAGTTCCAACATCACATGTGACTGTTCTTTTCTCATATTTGGTGGTTTCCTTACTTTTTTCTCACACTTGACTATTCCATGCACACATTGTGCAGTTCCAATATCACATGTGACAGTTTTTTGTCATATTGGGTGGTTCCCTTACTTTTTTCTCACACTTAAAGGTTCCATCCTCACATTGTGCAGTTCTAACATCACATGTGACAGTTCTTTTCTCACATTTGGTGGTTCTCTTATTTTTTTCTCACATTTGACGGTTCTATCCTCACATTGTGCGGTTCTAACATTACATATGACAGTTCTTTTGTCACATTGAGTGGTTTCCTTAATTTTTTCTCATACTTGATGGTTCCATCCTCACGTTGTGCAGTTCTAACATCACATGTCACAGTTATTTTTCTCATATTTGGTGATTCCCTTACTTTTCTTCTCACATTTGACGGTTTCATCCTCACATTGTGCAGTTCCAGCATCATATGTGACAGTTTTTTTCTCACATTTGGTGGCTCCCTTACTTTTTTCTCACATTTGATGGTTCCACTGTCACATTAAGTAGTACCAACATCGCATTTGACTCTATTTTTGTCACATTCAGTGGTACCCTATTTTTTTTATTCTCAAATTTGATCGTTCCGTTATTACATAGGGTAGTACCCACATTACTTCTTACCGTACTTTTGTCACATTCGGTGGTACCCTAATTTTTTTCCTTACAATTGACAGTTCAATCGTCATTGTAAGCACTACCAATATCAAATCTGACCATAATTTTACATTTAGACATATCACTGAGGTCACTTTTTTACTTACTAATAACCGCTTATCACAATAATAATTTTTTTAAAGTTATTAAAAATTTAGATCTAAAATCGAAAACCCAAAAAAAAAAAAAAAAAAAAAAAAAAAAAGCATCCCATGAATTTAGCCCAACCACAATAATTACTCTTGTTCACAAAAAAAAAATCAGTTGGAATTATCTTGGTTTCTTCCACAAATATTTGAATATACCCATTAACTTCCTACGTATCTCCATTGGTAGCTTCCATCACATTAAGGTCATACCTCCCTATAAAATAACATAGTTGAGGTCATGTTCTTGATGTTTATATTTTTATTATTTATATATGATGGTAAACCAAAAATTAGACTATCTCCAATTCATCCATAGTGTCGTTCAAGACCAGAAAGGTCATCCAGCATGGAGTCACCTGGACGACCGCCAAACACTTCAAAATTTTCGGAGTAAATCTATATCCAAAAGCTTATGATTCAGACCATGTTCTACTATTCAAAAGTAGGAGCAAAATTTTTGTTCATCACTCTAACTTCCCACTAAGTTCTTAACTTCTGATGACAGTTGTAGAAATTAAGTCTAAACCTTCTAACTTCCATCCACGTTGAGGAAGTTACTAAAGAAGTAACCACTCCAAAACTCACTATAAAAGGACTTAGCCATATGAAATCAAAGTAAGTTTTCACCACTTATAGAGTTGAAATTCCTGATTTCAAGACAAAAAACTAACTTAAGCATTAGAGGGTTCTTGGCCAATTCACCCCAGTCATCTTTGATCTTGTGCTTCTTTCTTTTCAGGCCTTCCAAGCAATCTCAAGCCCATTGAAACCCGAAGCATTCAGCCTACTGGTTTTCTATGCGTCATCAATATATACTATAAAACCGAAGATGTATAATCTTATGTGCTTTCTAATTGTTCTTATACAACATCTGCAACTTAATCACAGTTGTGTGTTTATTGTGGTGTCTAAGGTTGGAAATAGGGTGACTATACAATTAGCAAGTTATGCAAAAAATCAAATACAAAGATTGTTAACAATTTTAAAATTTTCAGTAAACACTTGAATTAAAACTACAGATCTAGTATGAAATAGTCATAAGCTGAAAAGCCCACAAGATCCTACACCCAAGAAAAACCCTAGTCCATCCCAAATCTTCTTTCCTTCAATGTCGGTGATAACAGCCACCAATTTTCCTCTCTTTCTATGCCCTTTTGTTCGAAGTCTCCACCGTTTCTCGTCACTAAAATCTCAGTACATCTCATCCTTATTCTTTAGTTTTCCATTTGGGGTTTTTGCCGTTTGACATTTGTATTGCTGAATTGTTATTAATCTTGTTTTGTTTTTGTTTTCCTTTTGGTTTCGCAAGGCTAGGGACAACCATATTTTTTTTTAAGTAGGTTAATTTTCAAAAAAAAAAAAAAAAAAAAAAGAGTTGGGCCCCTTACAAAAAGCTTGGCCCCCTTTGAAATTGTAACCCAGCCTGCTAGTCCACATGTAAATAAAAATAAAAATAAAAAAAAGGATTTGGGTCCCTTACAAAAAGGTTGGGCCCCCTCTGAAATTGTAACCCAGCCGGCCAGCCGACATGTAAAATAAAAAAAATAATTGAGTAGGTTAATTTTCAAAAAAAAAGAAAAAAAAAAGAAAAAGAAAAAGAAAAAAGACTTGAGCCCCCGTACAAAAAGCTTGGACCCCTCCCAGCCGGCCAGCCCACATGTAAAAAAAAAAAGAAAAAAAAAAAGAAAAGGGTTTAGTCCAAAAATGTAAACCCAGCAGCCTGTCTCCGAAGCCCAAACGGAAAAACAAAAGAAAAAAAAGAAAAGAAGGCTGAGGCAAGACAGAGAGAGTGACAAGCTTTTCAAAAAAAAAAAAAAAAAGACAGCGAGAGGGGAGAGACTTCGCCGCTGCCCACGCCGTGAGTGAAGCTGCCAAAACGCAAGGTGAGAGCTTGAAACCTTGCTGCTGCCCACACCGTGACGCCGCCACCACGCGAGAGCGGCGAGGCCCATCTCGCAGACCCACGCGACACCCACACAGCCATACCCACCACGCGACACCCACACGGCCATACCCACCACGCGACACCCATCTCGCCGTGACGCCGCTGCTGGCTTTGATCTGCTCCAGCCTTCACAGTCAAGTATTTAATCTATCCTTCAAAATCTCAGAATCTGTGCTTGTGGTTTTTTTGTTTTTACTGATGAGGAATCTGTGCCTGTGTTATTTTTCTTTGGCTTTTTGGCTTTGTGACTCTGTGACTATGTGGCTATCTTACTAATGAGTCTGTGTTTGTCTTTGTGAATTGTGCCTCTGTGTGACTATATTATATAGATAAGATAGAGAGTAGAGTCTCTAGAGATTAGAGAAAATTCAAAATATCAGTGTTTGACTGTTTGTTGTGTGGTAGTTGGGCAACAAAATAAGGACAAGTTAAAGGCTCACAGCAAAAGGAAAACTGAATCAACTTTCAAAGAATAAAAATGGTAAAAGTGTTTGTCGTTAGTGGATAATAAGTTCATAGTGTCGGTAGTGGGATTGGTGAATGGGTCAGTGACAGAAAAAAGAAAAGAAAAAGAAAGATAATGGCAAAGAGACAAAAGATAAAAGACAAAAGACAAACATAAATCATATAATACTAGAATCTGAGCACGCGCGTGAGTGCGTGCTCAGAGGCTCTTCTATTTTCTACTTTTTTGGTAAATTTTAATTGTTTTTTGATCTCTTTACACAGAATGTACTAAAAAAATTAAACATGTGAATCTGGGCTTACTAAACTCAGGAAGACACTTCCCAAATCCAACTCCCACAATACATTCTAACATATATTTACATCCAGACAACATGAAATAATTACCTCTAGAGATGATGTTGCTCTGTTAGGAATGTAGACTTTATAATGAACTTTAGCAGCCAGGTTGTCAACATGAAGGGACTTCAAAATGGTGGCATATCATTTGTAGCACGGGCTTCACGTCCCCTACCCTTTGATTGCAAACTTTTATCCTGAAAACATAAAACAACGTTCATTACAAAGGCTACATACAAAAATAGTTGTTGCTATGAAGGATAGGGATGGAGGGAGAACATTATAACTGCTTAATGATAATGGGCGGGAGTTTGAAGTTGTGTTTGTGAGAATTTGTAGACAGATTTTTTTTAAAGCGATAGTTCATCGTAGTTTATCTTATCCAATTGTTAACTTTTTTTTTTTTTTTTTTTGGCTGGGAATATATATATATATATTTTTTTTTTTTTTTGATAAAATTTTTGTTTTTTTTAATTGGGATTTGAAGAGGTATGCTAAATTTTAGGAAGATGGGTGAATGTGGGATTTTTTTTTTTTTTATTTAGGATATGTAAAAAGTGTGTGGAATGTATCTAAATAGAGATAATGTAGGCGGATTTTTAGGAAAAAAATGTGTCAAACTTTTGAAATTTGTTAAACCGTTTAGTGATAAAAAGTTGTAGACAATTTCATTTTTGCAATTACTTAGAAAAAAATTGAGGAATCCAAACAGATGAAACCCCTTAAATAGTAGTATAGATAATAAATCCGTATCAAAAATTTATTAAAATAATAGTGGAAACTCAGAACATTATAGAGATGTTTACAGGGGATCATGATACAAGAATAATATATTGGTCCTCTTTATTTCTTTTTTTTTTAATTGAAAATTGTACATCTTCTTTGTTTAGGAATAATATATTGGTTCACATGGATCATGATACGGAGAACGAAGGGAAGACTGATTTTATTGATTTGGAAAAACATTGGAGTACTATTCTCGAAAAAGGAATAGATCAGTTGACTGATGACCAAATAACTGGTTTGAAATTCAGTTCCCTAGATGATGGTGGAGAGTTTTATAACACATATGCAAAGTTGGTTGGGTTTAGTATTCGTAAAGATGAGATAAAGCGTAATAAAGATAATATTGTGACCTCTAGAAGATGGGTTTGTGCAAAGGAGGGGTTGCGAATTAGGAAAAATGAGTCCAATGTAAATTGCATGTGTGAGAGACCAATAACAAGAAGTGGTTGCAAGGCCGCTTTTCGTATTAGGTTTGAACGAAAGTTAGGTGAATGGGTGGTAGGAGAGTTTAAAAGGGAGCATAATCATGACTTAGTTCCGCAATTTGAGACTCAATTTCTCCGTTCACATAGGACTATTAAGGATTCTGATAAGGCTCAGATTATAGCATTGCATAATGTTGGGGTCAAATCAAATCAAATCATGGATCATATGATCCAACAAGCTGGAGGATACGAGAATATAGGGTTCACTTCAAAAGACCTCTACAATTACGTAGCAGCAATTCGCAACAACAATACGCGAGATGGTGATGCTGAATGTGCTTTGGGATATTTACAAGCAAAAGTAGACATGGACTCCTCATTTTTTTTTAAATACACTATTGATGAAGAAAGCCGTTTGGCTAATCTGTTTTGGACAGATTCTCAAAGTCGCTTAGATTATGCATGTTTTGGAGATGTAGTTGCATTTGATACAACATATAAGACAAATGTATACAAAAAACCCCTTGTTATATTGGTAGGAGTCAACCACCATCGGCAAACTATAGTATTTGGTTTTGGACTATTGGTTGATGAGACCGTTGAAACATATACTTGGGTGTTGCAAAATATGCTTGTAGCAATGAACAATAAGACTCCTATTTCAGTCGTGACAGATGGGGACAAAGCAATGAGTAAAGCTATTAAAACGGTTTTTCCAAAGTCTCGACATCGTTTATGTGTGTGGCATCTTGAAAGGAATGCTTTTGCAAATCTACATGATAAAGTATATGAAAGTTTTATTAGGTGTATGGTACGATATGTTACACCAGATGAATTTGAAGACATGTGGAAGAAAATGGTCGACAATCACAATTTACATAACCATGAATGGTTGCATGAAATGTATGCTAAAAAAATGAAATGGGCTGAAGCTTACATGAGAGGTCATTTTTTTTCTGGGTGCAGGAGTACACAACGTTGTGAAGCCATGAATGCATTCTTGAATAGATTTCTGGATAGGAAGACTAGGCTTTATGAGTTGTTCCAGCAAGTTGATAGAGCACTTTCACGTATTAGACACAATGAGATGGGGGCAGATTTTTCTTCAAATTATACTGAACCTATTCTGATTACTGGGTTAGCTGAAATAGAGAAACATGCTGCTACTATATTCACAAGGGAGATATTCAGCATGGTTCAAGAAGAATTATTGAATGAACAAAAATTCATTGTGCTTTACTACAAAGATAAGGAAGGTTTTCGTACGTACACCTTATCTCAGTATGCATCCCCTGACTCAAGATGGGAGGTTGTGTATTGTCAAGCTGATCAATCTATGAAGTGCTCTTGTTTGCTATTTGAGTCATATGGATATCCTTGTGGGCACCTATTTGCTATTATGAAGGTTGAACATTTGAAACAGATTCCACCGACATGTATAATGAACAGATGGTTGAAAACAGCAAAGTCCGACCTGCCTTACAAACTTGAATCCCAAATGTCTCCTGATATCATACGTATGGCACGGTTTAGTGCATTGTCTGCTAGTTGTAGTCAGATGTGTTACTTTGGTTCAAGAACAACACAAGGCTTCGAAGAATTGAAGGTTGAAATAGCAAGGTTGACACGCCGCATGGAAGAACTTTATAATTCAAGTAAAGAAGCTGCTGAAGATGGGATACGCATTGCGTCCAATAAAGCAAACTTAAATGTTCGTGATCCAGCCATTGTCAAGACTAAAGGTGACCATGGTAGCACGAGCAACAGCCACAGCCATGCGAAAGTTAGGCGATGCAGCAGTTGTAAAGATGTTGGACACACAAGGCGCACATGTCCATCTACACATCTTCAACAAGGTGAACATGTTGATGGTGACAACGTCCCTGAATCCATGGAACATCCAGCTGTTGGCTCACCTGATTTGGAAACAAATTATTATAATTTTCTTTAATAGTGAAATGTCGATGGGATATTTACTAGACAACATATGAATTTTTTTTTTTTTTCCTGCTGTTAGCTTTTTTGGTTAAACTTCATTTTTGGTATTGTTATCACATTGTTAGTTTTTGGAATAGAGTTACTGGATTGGAGTTGGTATTAAGTTCATCTTGTTATCATCGGTTCTTTTTAGTTGCTTGCTTTATGTTTTCTAATATGAAAAACTCTTTGAGTATTGATCTTAGAAGCAAACCTTGAGTTCTTAGTCATGTGGCTTAATGGTTAGAAATTTTCTGTTCTAGGTTCTGTTTTTATTTTGATATTCTAATTCTGTATTCCAGGACTAGTACTGTTAGTTTTATATCTATATAGAGATCATTAATGAATTGCAATGATATTGAAGTCCTTATGAGATAGATATGTGCTGTTCATGTTTGAGCTATATAGATAGTTGAAGTACATGTAGGCCCTTTGACAAGAAGCAAAATCAAAACTGAAACATCTGTGGGGCAGAGCTACATCATCCAGAAAGGTGTGATGGATCCACCTATTTTCTGTTACCATCGATACTTGCTTCTTCAGTTTTTCTTATTTTGGTCAGAACTTATGTTAGTTTTTCTATACTTGATGCACTTGGTATATGGTAATGTAGCTTCAAAAACTTTTTCTCTCTTAATATTCATTCTGTGAGCTACTTATCCAAAAAAAAAAATGTATCCTATGAGCTGGGAAGCCTCCGAAATAGTTTATTTAGTGTCTATATGCTAAGCCATTCATAAAAACAATGTCAGGCAAAAGAAGAAAAACAAGAAGAAGCGAAAAGAACAGGCTAAAGAGGAAGAGGCTCTTGAATCTGGTAACAACACCGAAATCAATGTTCCTATTGATGATGAAAAGCAGCCTGAGTTAAAGAGGAGTTCCAATCTGAACCAAGCTTCACCTGTTGAGAATGATCACAAAAAAAGAAAAAAGAGAAAAAGAAAGAAAGAGAGATTTCTAATTGCTTATATTGTTGAAATTCATATAGTTTACATGTTATTAACATGAGTTTTGTCTGTACATGTGCACAGGGACCTTGGTGTTGATTTGGACAATGTTACTGGGAAAAATTCCTCAGAGGAGAAAAATAGAGAAGAAAAAGAAGAAGAAGTCGACAACTCAGGAGGGTGAAGGAAAAGCTACTGTGGATCAAACTGTTTCAGCTGTGGGAAATAAGGAGGTAGAGGAAAAACAAAGTGAAGTCAAGTCATCTCAAGTGAGAACCTTTGCAAACGGGTTGGTTATTGAGGAGCTACAATTGGGCTGTTTCTTTGCGTTTCGGAGGGTGAAGGAAAAGAGTAGATGGTGATTCTTCTGTGTGAAGAGAGAAAAACGATTTTAAAAAATCATGAAAATTGATATTTAATGAAATGGTGGTATTGATATTCTAGTGTTTGAATTATATATCAATTACTTTACTCATAAAATGAGTTATAAAAATTATTATTTTGCGCAATATTTTCCAATTATACAATGTGCAATCAAAGTGCTCGTTGATATATGCTCACTTGGATTACGTGTAATTGTGTAGCATCTTCGTTGAAATTTTTACGTATAAATGTTACTTGGTTTATACTTGTGAATCTTTTTTTTTTTTTTTTTGATGGAAAACTTGTGAATCAATTGAAGACTAAGAAAATACTCCTATATGTTTGAAGTTATGGGAACATGAAACATTGTATTGGGAATGTGAATTTTGAAAGTACGTTATAGGTCCCACATGATTTGGCTTTTGGATGATGAAAACTAATACAACTTAGTTTTCACTAATCTAAACACCGTCTAAGATCCTTCATAACCGAAGACAAAACACTAATGACTAACGTGACATTGAGATATTTCAAATATTGAAGTCCAAGTGTAACAAAAAGGTCCACATGGGGGACCATCTACAAGGGGAAGCAAAAGGAGTCAATGAAAAATTTTCCATTAACAATAGACATATTCCTCACTAGTTATTATACACTCACCGTCCACACAATACCACATGAACCAATTTATGTGCAAATTGCAATATTAGTAATATATTAAAGTGTGCAATAGTAGTAATGTTGTGTAGTAAGGGTGGCAATTTTTATCCATATCCATGAACCCACCCATTACCCACCTTATTTGAATAAGTCTTAACCCAACCCATTTGAATATTTGGGTTAAATGGGTAAAGACCCATTTGGTTATTTAATTAGATGGGTCTAAATGGATAATCTCACTAATACCCACTAAACCCATCTAAAATTTAAATAAACAACATAAAATCTAAATTTCCCTGAAAAATGACCAAAATACCCCCCAAAACCTAAAAATTACCAAAATACCCCCAAAACTAAGAAAATGACCAACATATCCCTGAAACCCAAAAAATGACCAAAATACCCCAAAAACCCAGCAAATGACCAAAATACCCCCTGAAACCTAAAAATGACCAAAATACCCCCAAAATTCAAAAAATGACCAAAATACCTCTGAAACCCAAAAAATGACCAAAATACCCCTAAAACCTAAAAATTACTAAAATACCACCAAAACCCAAAAAATGACCAAAATACCTTCAAAACCCAAAAAATAACCAAAATACCCCTAAAACCCAAAAAATGACCAAAATACTCCCAAAACCCAAAAAATGACCAAAATACCTCTGAAACCCAAAAAATGACCAAAATACCCCGAAAACCTAAAAATGACCAAAATACCTCCAAAACCCAAAAAATAACAAAAATACCCTCGAAACCCACAAAATGACCAAAATACCTCCAAAATCTCTAAAATGAGCAAAATACCCCACAAAACCTCTCAAATGTCCAAAATATCCCAAAAACCCAAAAACTAACCAAAATACCCTCAAAACCCAAAAAATGACCAAAATACCCCCAAAACCCACAAAATGAGAAAAATACCTCCAAAACCTCTAAAATGAGAAAAAGACCCCCCCTCCCCCCCCCAAACCTCTAAAATATCCAAAATATCCCCAAAACCCAAAAATTACCAAAATACCCTAAAAACCCAAAAAATGACCAAAATGCTTCCTAAACCTAAAAAATGACCAAAATACCCCCTAAACCTTAAAAATGACCGAAATACCTTTGAAACCTTAAAATTACCAAAAATACCCTCGAAACCTAAAAAATGACCAAAATACCTCTGAAACCTGTAAAATGATTAAAATACCCCAAGACCTAAAAAATGACTAAAATAATCCCAAAACCTAAAACAATGACCAAAATACCCCAAAAAAATGACCAAAATACCCCCAAAACCTAACAATTACCAAAATACACCCTAAACCTAAAAAATTACCAAAATACTCCCTAAACCTAAAAAATTACCGAAATACCTCTAAAACCTAAAAAAATAACTGAAATACCCCAGAAACCTAAAAAGATTACCAAAATACCCTGAAACCTAAAAAATGATCGAAATACCCCCAAAAACCTAAAAAAATGACCAAAATAACCCCAAAACCTAAAAAAATGATCAATAAAAACCCCTGAAACCCAAATTATGACCAAAATGCCCCTAAACATGTAAGATGACCAAAATACACCTGAAACATATAAAATTACCGAAATAGAGATTTCAGGGTATTTTGGATGTTTCAAGGATATTTTTGACAAATTAAAGGTTCTAAGAGTCTTTCATTCATTTTATAGGTTTCGAGGGAATTTCGGTCATTTTTTAGGTTTCGGGGTTATTTTGATTATCTTTTAGATTCTAAGGGTATTTTAGCCATTTTTTAGGTTACCGGGGCATTTCTGTCATCTTTTAGTTTTAGGGTTATTTCGGTAAATTTCTAGGGTTCAGAAGTATTTTGCTAATTTTTAGGTTTTGGGGTATTTCAGTAATTTTTTAGGTTTCGGTGGTATTTTGGTCATTTTTAGGTTTCGAGGGTATTTCGGTCATTTTTTAGGTTTCAAGGGTATTTGGCATTTTTTGAGGTTTTGGGGGTATTTTGGTCATTTTTAGGTTTTGGGGGTATTTTGGTAATTTTTTGGGTTTCGAGGGTATTTTGGTAATTTTAGGTTTTGGGGATATTTTGGTCATTTTTAGGTTTTGGGGGTATTTTGGTAATTTTTTGGGTTTCGAGGGTATTTTGGTAATTTTAGGTTTTGGGGGTATTTTGGTCAGTTTTTGGGTTTCGGGGGTATTTTGGTAATTTTTTAGGTTTCGGGGTATTTTGGTCATTTTAGGTTTTGGGGGTATTTTGGTCAGTTTTTGGGTTTCGGGGGTATTTTGGTAATTTTTTAGGTTTCGGGGTATTTTGGTCATTTTTTGGGTTTCGGGGGTATTTTGGCCATTTTTTGGGATTTGGAAGTATTTTGGTCATTTTTAGGTTTTAGGGGTATTTTGGTAATTTTTTGGGTTTCAGGGATATTTTGGTAATTTTTAGGTTTTGGGGGTATTTTGGTTATTTTTTTGGGTTTTGGGGGTACTTTGGTCTTTTTTTGGGTTTCAGAGGTATTTTGGTCATTTTTAGGTTTTGATGGTATTTCGGTCATTTTTTTGGGTTTTAAGGGTATTTTGGTCATTTTTTGGGTTTTGGGGGGTATTTTGGTCATTTTTAGGTTTTGGAGGTATTTTGGTCATTTTTTAGGTTTTGGAGGGTATTTTGGTAATTTTTAGGTTTTAGGGGTATTTTGGTAATTTTCTGAGTTTTGGGGGTATTTTGGTAATTTTTTGGGTTTCAAGGGTATTTTGGTCATTTTAGTGGTTTTTAAGCATATTTGGTGATTTTAGAGATATCAGGGGTATTTTGGTCATTTTAGAGGTTTCATGGGTATTTTGCTAATTTTAGAGATTTGGGGATAATTTTGGATGTCCAAGGGTATATTGGTAATTTTGGAAGATTAGGGGTATTTGCATCATTTTAGGTATTTATGGGTATTTTGGAGGTCAAGAGGGTATTCAAGTAGTTTCAGAGGTATTTGGGTCATATTGGGTTAAATGGGTGGGTTTCTAATTAAATAGATTGGGTTGGTAATGGATAATTAATTTATATATAAACGGGTCATAAATGGATAAATGGGTAATTATACACCCAACCCATCTATGACCCAACCCATTTATGACCCAACCCGCCCATTTGCCACCCCTACTGTGTAGTAGTAATACAAAGTGTGCAATGGCAGTAATGCTGAGTGTATTAAGATTTTCCGTTATGTAGCTCTTACTCTAATAATGCTGAGTGTATTAAGATTTTCCATTATGCAGCAATGGCAGTAATGCTGCATGGCCGTCTTCTTACCATTGGGCCCCGTCTTACCAATGCGCGATGTAAATGTGACAGTTCTTTTGTCACATATGAGCCCTTCTTACCATCCTAACATTCATTTCTCTTCTTCTCAATTACATCTACTTCTACCAAATCCACATAGTTAAATCTTTCTAGAACATCCTAGAGAGACATCATTATTCTTTTGTAGAATAACATAGATCCTAAGACAAACTTTTCGAGTCCCAGCACTTAAGGAAAAAGTTTTTAGTGAAAGACCTTATATGCCCCTTATAATATTGCTTCAAAAACAGAAAATTCACTTGAAGACTCTTAGACTTTAGAGCCTATAAACATGCGACAAAGGAATCCTTTTATACATTTCATCTTCTAGATAACTACGACCAGGGCTTTCAAGTTGTCTGAAATCAAGGTACCAACACTATACAAACTCTCTTAAACTGAGATGGTTGTTGACAAATATATATATGCATCTTAGCATCCTCACCAATCAAACAACATAAATTGATATCTAAAAACATGCAGTGCAACTCACATAAACAAGGGTAGTGCAACTCACAAAATTCAATCTCCCTTTCAATCAAAAATAAAATTCAATAAATTGCAGCATTTTCCAAAAAACTCAGTTATCAAATTATACAAATCAAAGTCATTCCAATGACCGAAAAATATCTTGTAGTGTAGTTTTTCTTGCATTTTCTATTATTTTTGAACGATGTTCATTTTCCATTGAAAGCACTAGATTTGACGCCAACTTGTATCGAATACGTTTCGACCAATTCTCCTGAAAAAAGTAGACATTGTTAATGAATAAAAGGCTTAAGCAAATTATGCGAAAACTGTAAAATATACTTCCAATAAATATATTACCATCAAGGTTAGATTCTGTTTGATAATTTTTGTATGCATGTGCTTAATAACATACATGCCGCAATCATACCTGAAATATGAAAATAGTTAAAATATAAAAAACCTAAAGATTCATGCAATAGTTATCCGTATGTGCAAATCTACAATTCAGTACGTACCCATTATCTTGTATAGGATCCAACGGGGGTGATTTCAATGGAAATTTGGTAATACTATTAGTATAGCTGTCTTTCTCCAAATAACTCAATAACTTATCGAGGCCTTTTACCTATCGCAAAGTGAGATTATAAGCAATTATTAAGTACAAAACTTAAGTAAACCACATATCAAAATTATTATTAAAATCAATAGAAAAAGAGACAGTACCACTGTTTGCACATTTTTTATTCGAATGTCTTGCCTAGTTGTGCTTGGCAAAGAGTCCAATATATGTATACATTTTTTTCTTGAACTAAAGTCAATGACACATAAGTACCAGTGACTATTATTGTCATTCATAGGGATATAAATCTACAAGTACAAACAAGCAATATATTAGCATGTGTTAATTTAAAATACACAAGTGTGTTGAGTAAATTTACCTGTTCACAACACATCAATCTGGACATATACTTGTCATCGTCCCTATATGTCCTTTTAAACCATTCCAGTGTGGGATTTCCATCTTCTTCAATCATTTTTTGCTACAAACATATATATATATATATATATATATATAAATAACTAAGGAATGAAATACTATAAGCACAACCCGAAACATATATAAAAAATGAAAAGTAATATCTAAATTAAATACTATATGCACAACCAAAAATAATTAAGCAAACTTACTGAGAAATGTGTTGGCAAATGCCACGCATATAGTGCTCCATACTTTTTCTCTTCCAAAGTCATCATGCAAATGGTCAAGTTAATAATCTAGCATAAAATATTATTGTTACAATTAGTGAATAAATAAACAAAATTAATATTATATTTTCCTATTTTAATTTCATAAACTAACCTGACTGCTTATCCATTGGTTAGGGAGCAATGAAAAAAAAGCCGCACGATCACCATACTCATATTTCATGCTAGAAAGAACTTCACTGAACATTATTCATTAACATATTATTTAGTTAGATCTTATTCAAAAAATGCATTAATATTAATTTCTATATATAAACAAAAATGACAAACCTCCCATCTAGATCCTTATTGAAAATATAATTGCATATGATCTTCTCCAATTCAGTAAATGGTGCGAACTCATTGATACTCTCCTCATCAACCAGTCCAGATTCCTAAAACAATATAGTATATAGTAATTAACATAGGAAAATATGTTGTATTCACACCCTAATTTATTAACGTACACATTAAAGGATTCACCTGGGACGTATCTTTGATTTTTTTCATCTTTTTCAAATTTGGAACTACAGCTTGGGAGGTGACAATTGGGCTACGTTTTAGAGATTTGGTAACTTTACTCTTGGCAGAATGTGTAACACATGATGCAATAATTCTATTGTTATGTGGGAAAGTTAATTGTAGCATATCCACATCCTGCACAATATATAACAAATAAACAAAATTAAAAAATTGTGTAGCTAATAGAAATTCTAAACTATTTTAAAATACTTGACTAGCAAGTATTGTATTGCTTACCACATTACGAGATAGGACTGTTTTGCTATCAGGTTTTTGTATGGATTTGCTTAGCCCAACCATGTGAACATTGCGGTCATTCTCTATTGTGTCTTGTATTGGAGATGGTGACACCATCTTAAATTCTCTTTTAATGGGTACTGTATCATCTTGGTGCATTTTGTCTTGAACTGGAGATGTAGACTTTTTCTTGGATTCTTTTTTAACATGAACTGTATCATTTTGGTCCATTTTGTCTTGGACTGGAGATATAGACTCTTTCTTAGGCAACACCTTTGTCTCATTTTTAAGCTCTTCTACAATATCATTTAGGTCCAAATCAATGGTATGTCCAGTATGTTCTCTTTTTGCTACATTCTTTAACTCCAAACAAATAGGTTTGGATGTATCATCTTGGTGCCTTTTGTCTTGAACTGGAAATGTAAACTCTTTTTTAGATTCTTTTTTAACATGAACCGTATCATCGTGGTCCATTTTTTCTTGGACTAGAGATGTAGACTCTTTCTTAGGCAGCACCTTTGTCTCATTTTTAAGGTCTTCTACGATATCATTTAGGTCCAAATCAATGGTATGTCCAGTACGTTCCCTTTTTGCTACATTCTTTAACTCCAAACAAATATCATTATTAAATGTTTCCGTATTGTTTGCAAACACATTCTTTAACTCCAAAACAATCTCATTCTTAAATGTTTCCATATTGTTTGCAATGACATTCTTCAACTCCAAAACAATATCTTTCTTAAATGTTTCCATATTTTTTGCAAGGACATTCATGGTGTTATGCAAAACTAGCATATCATCTCTAATACTTGTTAATGATTGCTCAAATCTACGAGTTGCTTCATCAGAATCCTGTGGATTAATTTATAGGAACAATCATAAAAACATGTCCATTATCAAAAAATCATCAAAGTCATAAAATTTATTGAGTGGAAACAATACCATATTTGGCTTGTGTTCATCCCTACATGGCATAGCATGAGGCTGATTAATATATTGCTTTTCCAATGGAATATTGGCAGTCTCATATCCACCCTCCATTTGTGTTACTACTAACTATAATAAACATAAAATAAATAATGTCAACTACATACGGTAAAAATTCAAATAAGCACTAGATTTAATAGAATAATAAGTATTCAAACATTATAAAAAATCAATTGTTACCTTAGGACTATCAAAACCTCCAATTGAATGTAATTTCAGCATCCTTTGCTTAACTTCCTCTTTTCCTCAAAAACAAATACGTGGTCGATGTCGTTTGGAAACATGTTCAACGTCAATTTCAACATTAACGTGTTCAAAATAAAACAACTGCAAATGTATAAAATGTTATAAAATTATAATCAAGATTCATAGAAATTTAAGAAATAGAATTGTATTCTTGAATGTAACTATTTACTACATATTACCATTAATAACAACACGCAACCATCAACTGCTATAAGATTATTGTCTTTATGTTTGCGTACACCTTGAATGAGAAAATCTAGCACGAACTTCGCCCAATTCAAGTTTCTAATCTCTTCAACATTACGGCAAATTAAAACAAAAGACCGTTTCATATAAGATTTTGTAGTGGGACATAATAAAGTACCCACTATAAACAGCAAAAAATAACTCACAAATTCATTTCGAAATGTTTCCATCTTATTCAACTCATCCTCTAAGAGCTTAATTGGTATATCCCCTTCCACATTTAATCCATATTGTTGGCACATATGATTTATCTCTTCTGCGCTCCCAACAATAGATATATCAACCCCATTTGATTTTATTCCTAAAATATATTCTACATCTTCAGTGGAAATCGGTAACCTCTTACCACAAATATCCAATGCACATGAATTTTGGTCAAAATGATCAATTAACCATTTGCATAAGTCTCTATCCAAATTTATAAACTTTAAATCCAACAAACTACCAAACCCTAACTCTTGAATGACAGATTTTTGTCTTAGATTCAATTTGTTAACCATCGAACGAACGCGACCAAGGGTACACTGAGTATCTAATGAAACCTGCATTATAAAATGAATAAAAAGGGTTTTATAACTGTAAGGTTGAATTTATTCAACCATCGTATTGGCTTTATTCCGTGCCAAATTTGCTTGTAATTCAGCATTTAGTAACCCTGTATTTAGGTGGGTTTGATGTAAGGGTAGTGAGTGAGATAGAGTGAAGTTTGCTCAAGAGTGTGCAAGAAAACAGAGTGTCGCGGCTGGGACTCGCGGGTGACTCGCGGCTGCAAGCCGCCAGAAGCAGCACACGTGCCAAGCATGCTGGAAGATGAACAGTCATGCTAGCTGGAGCACTACAGGACAAAACAGGACAACTGGCCATACGGTTATCTCGCGACTGGATCTCGCGACTTAGTCAAGCCGCGAGGTCAAGCCGCGAGCCACCCCTGTTTTGTAAAAACCTGACGTTTCACATTCCTCTCCACTCCAGTATAAATACCCCTTTTACCCACGATTGAAAGAGAGCTTCCAGAGAGAATTTTGAGAGAGAAACCCTAGAGAAAAACTAGATTGATTCACACACAATCTATACCTTAGAGACTCTTCAAATTCCTCAACTCTCTTCCTCTCCATTGTCAAATCCTTGAGAGGCTTTATACCAAACCAGGTTCTCACCATCATCATCATTGTGAGTCTGTTGTTTGGATTTCTGAGAAGCAGTTAGGAAGGAACCAATCTTCATTGGTTGATGCTACGGTCTAGTAGCGGAATCCGGAAAGCTAGAAAAGAAAAAGGTTCGGCGCAACCTCGTTGGAGCAAGAAGCTTGGAGGGCTTAGGTGCACTGGGTAGATTAGGCTTGGAGGGTCTATTGCTGTCCTTGTATCCCAACTATATTTTCTAGTGGATTGATTACCGCTTGGAGGGCGGCGGAGAGGTTTTTCGCCGAGGGTTTCGGTTTCCTCTTCGATAACACATCGCGTGTTGTCTTTGTGTTTGCATCTTCCTTCCTCTCTATCTTTGCCTTTTTATTTATCTGCTGTGGATATTAATCTGTTATGGCTTAGATAGTATTTAATCAATTTCGTTTGATAGCATATGTTAAGTTTCCGCACACTAGTTGTTTGACATATTGCTTGAATTGATTAAGTTGTTATTTGGGGGTCTAAACGTTCAAAGGTGTTTTTGTACACGTTTTTGAACTTTCAATAACGAAATTTAATACATAGTGATGCATTCTAAAAGTTTCGTAGGTAAATACTTACTTTACGTGGTTTGCAAGGAATATTATGTTTTAAATTTGCATAATTTTCACAATTCTCACGTGCTTCCCTCCTATACTCTAATTTAGAGTCGTCATCAAGATTATTCCACTTTTTTGTAATCTCATCCTTAACCTGTAATTTTAGATTTTCATACTCAAGTATGATGTCCATGAATATGTGAACTAAAAAATAATAATAACCTAAAAAAATATAAGTATTATTCAACTTACAGCTTTGCTTATCTTGACAATGCCTTCAGCTTTCATCATTTCTACTTGCTTTTTACTAAAAATCCAAATTGAACAAAACTCACTTTCTTGAATATAACATTAGGATAAATAAAACAAGTGAATATATACTGAATTATGTGAATCTTACTAATAAATTATAAATGCTCCAAGTGGTCTTTTCGGGGGCCTAACTTGGGGAGCATCTTGCTCTTCAATGGCATCTTGCTCTTCAATGTTCTTCGCTCTCCCCATACTCCTATTGCAATATAACATGGAAAAAAAAAAAAAAAAAAAAAAAAAAAAAAAAAAAAGGTAAGCAATAACATGCATTAAAAAGTAAATTCATTTCACGGTTGAATTTTGAAACTAGACAGAAGGTGAATTTTGAAACTAAACATAAAATAAATTTGTGTGATGTGGACACAAGATATAAGGAGTCTACTATCAATTGGGCCTAAAGACCTAAGCCCAATCTCTTAATTAGTAATTTTCTTTTCCTATATGGATCAGGAGTTAAAGTTCTTTTCTTGTAAGCAATGTTTTGGAACTCTATTAAGAAGCCTTGGGTTCAATTTTATAATACAAAGTTTAATTGATAATAAAGTTTTCACTAGTGTTATTTCAATTGTTTGGTGCCAACCCTAGCCAACCCTAGGTGTTGACCCCTAGCATTTTCTTTCACTTGGTTTTGAATCCAAGCAAGCCAAGGTGCTAAATCCTAGGTCCCATCCTTTATTTTCTTATTCTTTAATTTATTGTTGCAAATTTTTCGTTTGTCTTTCATCACTGTGTACTTTATAAAAGAACATTAGGTACTCATGTTCATAGTGGAGGAAAAAAAGTCCAACTGGTTTCAAGATACAAAGAGGAAAAGTGATTAGGAGCTCAAAAAATAGAGTCCCAAAAGATTATCAGGATTTTTTTTTCTTTCTTTAAGTAAGTTTTTATTCACATAAAAAAGAGCAAAGATGAAACACCATCAAATACACGGGTTGTGAACTGAAGGTGCATCTAAATCCAGCAAACTATAGACAGAATGACCACTTGTGGGAGCCATCCAATCATACAAAGTATGTAGAAAAATCAACTTCACAGCCAACATTAATCATTCAAGGACTTCAAATGTCCAGTTATTTTGTTCCTTCCAAATAATCCACATGACACAGGGATTGCATTCCAAATATCACCATTTTTCTGCCTAGAAAACTACCCCTTCCAACATGCCAACAAATCTACACCCTCTTTGGCATAACCCACTGCACCTCAAAGAGGCATAAAATGAAAGACTATGGATCTCTATCCATAGAGCAATTTAACAATAAGTGATCATAGATTCCCCAGCTTGCTTACACATACAACAACAATCCACTATCATAACATAAGCATGCCTGGCACAAGAACCAAGTTATGGATGAATTCCTTTTATACCAAAAAAAATAAAAAAATGGAGATAATAAGTGAAAAAATTAAAATAATACTTTTTTAATTAGAAGAGTAACTAAGGAAATGCAGTGAAGTCAATCAAGAAGTGTTTCTGAATAAGACCATATTCTCAAAAATTTGACAACTGCTAATTTTACTCCCCACAAACTTGTTTCGAATCTAATTGTAGCTATAAACTAGTTGATGTTCACTACAATGCACTTGTTTTAGCCAAAGCATCAACCTATGCAAAACCTGCTAAATCATCAAAATCTATTCAGTATTCAACACCCCTAGGCCTTGGCTTAGTAGTAGCTTTTTCATCAAGTAGAGGAAAAAGCGTTGAAATGATTTTTCAACTTTAAAAAATTTAAAATTTAAAATTTGAAAAAAAAAAAAAAAGGTAATAAAATGATATTTAACAGCTGATAGTGTAGTTTTAAAAAAAAAAAAAAAATTAAATTAAAAAAAAAAAAAAAAAAGGCATCAACAAATATCCAAATAAGCAAGGCCAAGGAATGAGAAAGTTGAGCAAGGAATCAAACAGAGGTGGCATCAATAACAAATTCATCCCATTTTTGTTTGATCTTCTTGAATTGGCTTAGAGAATGACTCCCATGTACTCCCTCTTTCAACAATGTAAGTTTGAGTTGCCAAATGCTCTTATTTGAAAGAAAATAATTGATGCAGAACAGAGGGCTTTGATATTAAAATTTATAAAAGACAGAAGAATTCTCAAGGGGCTATGTAGAGCCACACTGCTAGAAAGTAGAAAGTAGAAACTAATGCTAAAAGAGGGACACAATTTTGATACAGGAGATGATCTAATTAGGAAGGCTGTTTTTATTACAACTTCAATTTATGGTGAACATCATCCAGATAAAATATCTGCTCCTGAAACTCTGAGCAAACTCACCAAGCTTCTTTCAAATTCTAAATTTTAGAGAAACCAACTCTAAAATAGGAAACCAACTCAAAAAAATAGCACAAACCAACACTGAAATTGGTGTTCTTACTGCCAAGGTGGTCGAAAAAAAAAAAAAAAAAAAAAAAAAAAAAAAAAAAAAAAAAAAAAAAAAAAACTCCTAAGTCCGTAGGTTCATAGTATCGTGTCCTCCCCACACTACCAACCAAATCTAATCTTATCCCAACTTATGGATAAGGGTTCCCACGTCTCACATTCCAAACTCAAAAGTGTAAAGATTTTTTTTTTTTTTCTTTTTTTTGAGAAACCAGTCTGTGAGACAGACCGATGCTTTTATTATTAAAACATGAGAAAACTAATCAAACAGAGAAAGGGGGATAATGTCCCCAGGTAAGTCTTCAACCCAAACCTGACATTCTAATTCTAGCCCAACCCAGGATTCCTTTGCCAAAGCATCGGTAACCTAATTACAATTTGGTTTCACATGGCAGTAGTGATCCAGGCAATCAATGGTGGACTGACAAGCCGTGTAAAGATTAATTTGTCAAATATATAAGAACTGAAACTTAAACAAAACAATAATATCATAAACCCACAAAGTTTAGAGAAATAATATAAACCCATATCAGCGTTAATCATATGTAAAGAGAGAACCTGAATATTGTGGGTGGCGCCGCCGATTTAGAATGGAAGAGAAGAAGCACCGTCGAGTCGTCCGGGAAGAGATGAAGCGCCGCCGAGTTGGATTGGATATGAGTGCGCCGCTGATTTGAATATGGATTGGAAGAGAATAAGCTAGAGAGCGGCGCCGACCAGTGGATTGGATGAGAAGAAGCGCCTCCGATTTGAGGTTGTGGGTGCGCCGGGCTCTGAGTGTTTGTGGGTGCGCCGGGCTCTGAGGGTTTTGTGGGTTGCGCCGCAGATGTGGTATCAAAGATTTGAGGGTTTTGTTTAGAGAGAAAAACAGAGCAAACGATTTGAGAAACAGAGCAAACGATTTGAGGGTTTGGAGGCAAACAGAGCTGGGTAGAGACGCAAACGTGAGACAGGAGAAAGGCTGAAAAGGCTGATGAATGTTTTAATTTTTTTGTTTATATTTAAAACCTGTTTAACCGGTAACCTAAAACCTTTAAAATTATATCAACGGACAAGATCAAAACCCTAAGATATTAACGGCTCAGATATAGGTGGGTACCGTACCCCCCTTTTTTTTGGGGGGGTACGGTAGAATGACCCCACACTCAAAAAGGGAAAGGGGATGTGTGAAAAGTCAATTAAAAGATTTAGTGCTTATAGATTTATTGTATATCAATATGCTAGCTAAATGGCAAGAAATCCTTTTCACTTGTAGATAAAATTTTATGCCCTAATTTGGACAGAAATAAGTCCATTTTATGTCATATATGCATTAAAAAATGTAAACGTGCAACACATGTTAAAGCTTCAATCTATTTTTGTTTTGGGAAAAATATCGATTGAGAATGTATTTTTCATCAACATTCCAGGCAATCAACCATAAATCCAGCTACAATCAACCATCACCATGTGCAGGACCTCCCAGCAAAAGCAAGTTCAATTCCCTTTTTTTTTTCCCAATTTCAATAAGGAAATCATACAGGAAATTGCATTGAAAAATGCCTTTACATTAATATAGGATCTGATTTACATTGGAAAAACTCCCCAACAAAAAAGTACCAAAATTATATCTGACATTAACAAGAAAAATAGATGCTACCGTTGAAGCTTTTTCAATAACCACTTCCTCCGTGCTGTGACATCCATGGCCACGAACATCTTGGCCTTTCTCTCATCTTCTAAAAGTTCACAAGCCTCCAAGAAGATCTCATCATCCATGTCAGGAACGGTTTGAAGTGCTGCAACTATACATTCTATTGAGCTGTAGTCTTTGTCTTCCTCAGTACCCAAATATGTTTTTACTACACATGGCTTCCCCTCAACTGCCTCTTGTGTCTCTTTCTTGATGGTTCTCCTAACCTTTTGGATACATGCTGAGGTTGACAAAGGAGCAAATTTTCGCCTTCTTTTCTGATGAGATATTTCAAACTCAATAGCTGGAGATAGCGTCTCTCCAATTATATCGTCAATCCCCATCCCCAGGGTGTTGGTGTTGATCTCCATTTTTACGTCGAAATAACTTGATCTACTATGCTGACTTTCATTACCATAAATCAAGCACAAATCACAATAATCACCCAAGATATTATCTCTGTATGTAACTGCAACTGGATGATCCTGCAAAATGCCATTTTTAAATAAAAGCTGATCAAAATTATACAGTTCAATGTTCAACTATCGATAAGATTATGTTCTGCACCCTACGTTACGCACTAGCATATAGTTTACTTCATGAAGACTGTTTATCATTTCATCAAGCGGGAGAGAAAGAAAGAATGTGTGTGCACGCACACATGTTTACCATACTGTGGCATACTTAGTGCTCTTTAGTGATAACCAAGGGAAACAAAAAGAGATAACCCTTTATCCTAGCAACATTACAAATAAGAAAAAATAGCACCTTGATATAAGCTTCCCAAACATCATCATCAGCTGTAATTATTTGGCGAATTCCATCCCAAGCAAAGCCATTATGATTGAGGATATCTGTGATGTCCGTATACTCATTCCTCAAGCTCCAATACCGATCTTCTAGTACATCTTTGTCACAAAGGAATCCAAATTTTTACTAAATGATGCATTCATCCAGGTCCAAGCTTGAGCATTGTATGTACGACCAATCTTATTCCCTCTGTGCAACTGTTCTAACATAAGGACAATAAAATAACGGTCCATTTCCCTTGTCCAATTTATCCTCAGAGGATCATTATTAGCAGGGGACTGGTAATCCTCTTCACCTACAACTTTAAAAATAACTGTCATTACATGAGAGGATTTATTCTGGAGGCATACAGT
Source organism: Quercus lobata (assembly GCF_001633185.2). NCBI lineage: Eukaryota > Viridiplantae > Streptophyta > Magnoliopsida > Fagales > Fagaceae > Quercus > Quercus lobata. The sequence goes on along the minus strand of NC_044906.1, from coordinate 4,680,686 downwards.
ACCAAAAAAAAAAGTAATAATAATGTTGTTTCATACTGTTTGACAAAATTAATAGCTTCAAACGTTACTTGAAATGGGCAAATTTCAGTTCTTTTGTACTAAACTTTCAGGAAAACTAAGTCAAGTAATTGTATTAGCATCAAATTAAAACTTCCTTTTTCCATGGATAGTGACAAATTAATACTTATTACAACAACAAAGTTGTTGTAATAATAGCTGTCATAGCAGGGGACTGGTAATCCTCTTCACCTACAAATTTAAAAATAACTGTCATTACATGAGAGGATTTATTCTGGAGGCATACAGTACCAAAAAAAAAGTAATAATAATGTTGTTTCATACTGTTTGACAAAATTAATAGCTTCAAACATTACTTGAAATGGACAAATTTCAGTTCTTTTGTACTAAACTTTCAGGAAAATTGAGTCAAGTAGTTGTACTAGCATCAAATTAAAACTTCCTTTTTGCATGGATAGTAACAAATTAATACTTATTACAACAACAAAATTGACAAATTATTTATAGTAATTATACTAGCAAATGGACAACTATTGCACCTGTAAATCAAACATGCTAGTGCAGTTTTTAGATGGTCCTCCTCTAATATCACACGTGTAGTTCAAACATTTTCTGAGAAGTCCTTAACTGATTGTACCAATCTTGTCTACCTAAAGGTAATATTGTAATAAGAGAGAGAGAGAGAGAGAGAGGGACCAATATTTACTCCCAGCTCATAGTCCTCAACATCCATAAAGTGATCAGAGTAATTTTGCCTTTGCTCAGTGTTGTCATTTCCATAGATCAAAAACAAATCATTGACATTTGGGAGAGTTCTATTGCGGTATGTTCTTGCATCAGGATGTACCTACAAAAATTATCTATAAGTTTGTTGGGACCAGAAAGAATGTTTATGTAATGGAAATTCAGAAGAAAATATCACCTTGACATAAGCATCCCAGACATCATCTTCAGCACGTATCATTTGTTGCATTTCATTCCAAGAAAAACCACTTTGGTCAAGTAGAGTTTTCATATCATTAAACCGCTTCCTCAAACTCATAAAACGACATTTTAGGACATCTTTGTCATGCTGAGACCCAAATTCTGCACTAAACTTTGCAATCATATCACTTCAGGCTAGCTTGTTGAATTTTTTATCAACCATACTTCCATTACGAACTTGCTCTAACATTAGATCAATAAAATATCGGTCCATCGATGGTGTCCAATCAGTTCTTTGGTGATAGCTATTGTTAAGTCTGGCACCTTCAGAAAATTATAAAATAACGTAAATATGGGGAAAAGTAATCTTTATTTGCTCATTTTAAAAAAACAAAAAAACAAAAATTTTCTTTTAACTTCAATGATCACTATGTTTCATATTAAAGAGGTAGTAGGGACTTGTTCTCTTTCTGTTTTTTTCCCTTGGTTCAAGAAAGCATTTAAACATATCTTGACAAAATGCTATTGCAATCAATGCAATATGAAATAGCACAGGTAAATGTATCCAGACACATTGAACACATATATCTAATTGCTCATTGACTAAAGACCAAATACTTGAAGAGGGAAAAAATAGGCAAATGCTGAGATTGCTTATAAGCTTGTCGAACCAAAATCTCACCAAAACCATTACATCCTAGATCTTGACGTGCTTCGTTACACCGTTCATCAGAAGCTGGATTTCCATAAATCAAGCACAAGTCATTATAATTTGGCATCGGCATGATTCGGCATGGTTTTGCATCTGGGTTTTCCTACATAAACAAAGTCTTAGCCAATAGCTATGTATACTCAAACTGACATTTAAGACTAAAATAAGTTGACAAAGCACCTTCACATATGCATCCCAAACATCATCAAAAGCTGTGACCATTTGCTGTGTTTCATCCCATGAAAATCGTCTCTGTTCAAGAAGATTTTTCATATCAAAGTACTGCTTTTCCAAACTTCTATAACGACTTTTCGGAAAATCTTTGTCATGTTGTAATGAGAATCGTTCCTTGAACAACATAAACATATCTATCCATGCTTGATTGTTGAAGGTGTAGTCAATCTTCTTCCCCTTATGCACTTCCTCTAGCATTACATCTATGAGATAACGGTCCATTGAAGGTGTCCAATCTGTTGTCGAACAACCACTGTTTGCATAGCATTGAATATTCATATCCTCCCCTATTACAAAGCAAAGATTTTGTTAATTCATGCAATAAGAAATATGTATTTCAAAGATGAAAAGTCCAATGAGACAACTTATACTTCATTTTTTTTTAATTAAATGCTGTGGTAACACTCTCATTTTAGCCAAAGTTAGATAGATCAGCATTGTCTATCCTGGTCAACGACCATGTAGAAATATTTAGAATGATAATTGCATGGGTTCTGGTACATCAGAATTAGGATAGCAATGAAAGATAAGGAAATAATGCAACTGAAAGGAGACTGATATAGCAGGTTAAGAACACAACAAAGAAATTAAGACAATAAATAAGCAGATAATAACTTCCTTAAATTATTTGGGAAGCTCTTGCTGCGGAAACAAGAAACCTACCAATTCTCAATTCTGGTTCATCACTGTCAAGATCTGCATTGCATGTCGAAATGCGATATCTTCCATTACAAACTTCTTCACCATATATAACACATAATTTGTGATAGCTGGGAACAGATTTATTTCTATATGACTGAGCATCAGGATGCACCTGCATATTTTATACATAAGTCACATAATAAAACTACAAATATCTAAAGGATACAAGAATGAGCAAATAGAAATTCACCTTGGTATAAGAATCCCAGACATAATCCTCAGCAGTTACCATTTCTCCTGTTTCATCCCAAGAAAACCCACTCTGATCAAGAAGAACCTTTATATCATTATATTGTCCCCTTAAATGTTTGTATCTATTCCTCAGACCATCTTTGTCATGGTGAGATCCAAATTTTGCATTGAACAGTCTAACCATTTCAATCCATGCCTCGACCACAAATCCATTACCAATTTTATTCCCTCTAAGCACCTGGTCTTGTAACGATTCAATAAGGTAATGATCCATTGTTGATGTCCAATTTGCTCTCCGACATTCACTATCAGAAGAGGCATGGCCCTCCTTTTCTTCAGCTACAGGATAGGTAAAACTGACTGATTTATAAGGATAATAGATAACTTCTCATTCATCAAAACGTTTCAGACTTTTAAACATAAATTAAGCTAAAAGAACATTATACTTGCCATCCATTGACAAGCAGTAATTCATATAATTCAACATCATCGAATAGCAATGAGATGGGGTCGAAAACAAAATCCACAGCCCAATAAATCTGTCCTAACCCTAACAGAAAATTTAAAGAAATTATTAAAATGATTTAAAATCTCATGGATCTTAATGAACTGGGCATGCCTACAGGCACGTAATGAAAAAACTAGAACCTATAAATCAAATTTTCATTTAAGGAATGCAAACATGAGAAAAAAAAATAACTGTTATACAGAATACGAATCTCTCTAATTAAACATATCTGATAAAATTCCATTTTGTGAAGCTTAAAGACCTACTGGACATCCGAATATTAACCAAAGTCTTAATTGTGATTATCAATAAATCCAAAGTGGCATGTATAAAGACAAAACCACATTTTTTATTTCGATAAGTAAACAGAATTATACTAATAAATTGGAGAGGAGTGTCCTCAAGAATACAGGTTCCCTCTAAAGGTCCTCCTTTTTATTCAAGAAATGAACCTCACCCATCTTGATCTGTATGATATCATCTTCAAAGTTTCTCCCTTGCAATAAATGACTGCAATGTCCATTGCTTACTGCATTTCCAAATATCAATTTCAAATCGCAATAGTTTAGCAAGGTCTTCCTACGATACGAATGTGCATCTGGGTGTGCCTACATCAGCAATTGTACAAATGAAATACAGTAAAAATGAATACCAATAACCAAATATATATGATAGTGTACCTTGATGTAATTATCCCATAGATAATCATCTGCTGATATCTTTTGTTGAATTTCATCCCAAGAAAATCCCTTTACCTCAAGTAGACTCTTCACATCAGTATAATATTTCAATAATTTCTTAAAACGGTGTTTTAAGAAACTCTTTCCATATTTAGAGCCAAATTTTCCATTGAACAAGGTGAGCATATCATTCCATGCTTGTTTATTGAATGTATTACAGATCTTATTGCCTTTTTTAAGTTGGTCCAGCAAAAGTTTGACAAAATATCGGTCCATGGCTGGTGTCTAATCTATTTTTGAATGCTCTTTACTTGCCGGTACAAGGCTATTCATTGCTACACCTAATCAGTAAAAGCAGTTTTTATTCCTTAAAAACAGATTATACTTCTTGAATGCTCATTACTATAAGCTAACATAGAACATATGTAATTTCAATCAATCTTGCTGCACCCAGTTCCTAGCTATCAAATGAAGTAAGATATGCAACTTCCCAAAAAATAAACCATCGGGACGAGTTCAACCAAGTGTTCAAACAAAGCCAAGCACAATGTGCTCATTTCTCTGCAACATTTTTTTCCCTTTTCCGTGGATAGGAATAAAGGTGCTTGTTTCCCCATAATACAGACAGGTTTGCAATACAACAGCAACTACAAGTCTTATCATTAGGTACTACTTAGGTCATAATTGGATAAGCTCAAAATCAGCAGTAACCACAATTCTGATTCTTGTGGAAAGCAGACCATGGTTGACTGCCCAAAGATTGGCTAAAAGAGAGATTGCAATGTACAAATTTCAAAGATGGTAAGAGGCCATTATTACTTCAAAATTTATTAAATTCTAAGGGGCATAGAGTCCCATCTATCTCTGGATAGACTCATGAGAAAAAGGGGGAGGGGGGTTGTTGCTTATGGCCCTTGCTTGTTTTATGCATACTCTCTAGAATAAAATAGTAGTAATAATAAATAATAAAGAATTAGATAGTATAACCAAATCAATCACAATGAAAAATAGTAATTTAAGCAAAAAAACCCAATAGCATACATTCCAATGCCAATGGCATATGCATCATTTCTGCTGATCCATGACAGGATATAAAAACACACCAGTATTCACTCCTTGAATGTCATCATCAAAGTCTATATCACGACTTGATAGGCTGTATCTTCCATCTGCTGTTGTATGTGCATATATCAAGCACAAATCATTGAAGTTCATCAAGGCTTTGTTTCTATAAAACTGTGCCTCTGGGTGAGCCTGCATGTATATAATGTCAAGTCACCACTCACTATGACACCAAAGTTGTAGATCAAATCTAAACATTAACAAAACTAATGCACCTTGATGTAAGCATCCCAAACATGATGACTGGCAACCACCATTTGTTTGGTATCGTCCCATGAAAATCCATTCTGATCAAGTAGACTCTTTACATCATTGAATTGAGTCCACAAATTAGTGTAATGACTTTTCAAGACCTTTTCATCATATGGGGATCCAAAATAGGCATTGAACATGGTCAGCATATCAGTCCAAGCTTGTTTGTTGAATGTATGGCCCATCCTATTCCCCCTATGCACCTGATCTAATAAAAGATCAATAAAATAGCACTCCATTGCTGGTGTCCAGTTTGTCCTTGTACGATCGCTACATGCAGGCATTTGGGTGCCCATTTCTTCCCCTACAACATTGAGACTATCATTCTAGTGATAGAGTCCTTTTACATGCTAAGCTTCCAATACATAAACAATAAGTCAACCTAGTCCTTAGCTGTAGAGGTGGAAAATTCAAATTCACCAGAAATATCTGAAACTCATTAATAAGATTGTATACCTGTTTCAATTCATTTAACAATTCAAACACAAACTATTGATCATTGAAGCTAACACACTGATTATACCAATGTCTAGAATCCTCCAGAGTTCTTAGGCTAACTTCATCATGGACTTCCTAAAATCTTATCTATTTGTTCTGAATTGAGTGGATTGCTAATGGCACATCATCAATAATTTAAATAGATACCAAAATGGTGATAGTCAATATTTTCTTAAAATGTACATCATAAATCTAATCCACTCATTTAAAAATGAATGTAAAATATTTTAGGAACTCTATAATTGCAAAATAAAAATTCAAACCCAAATCAGCTATCAAAATGAAGATAATAAAGAGATACTACTGTAAAATTCCAGCTCAAATTATACATAATAATACCTTGTTTAATTCTCGAGAAAATCGATAGAAAATGAAAGAGGGGGAAAATATTCAATTATATGTGGTCCACAAAAGGATGAATTAAGCCAAATTTCCAATACAAGTATGCCAAAGGTCTGCACACTGTTTCAACATGCTTAACTCTTTCAAAAATGAAGAGTACATTTTAAATGAGTGATGCTACAAATTTTACAACATAAGTCTTACAAACACACACAAAAAAAAAAGTTCAGAACATTTATTATGTTGTTGTGGCACTAAACACATTCATTATCGTGTCCATTTGCAAGCCTTTATAGTAAATTTAGCAATAGCCTTATGGCCTATTTGGATGGAAGGGAGAATGAGGGGGAGTGAAGAAGTGAAACTTCGAAGTGTGACTTGTTAAAATGGATTTACGAAGAACACTGTGGTGGCTGTTTGGATGTTTTAACAGACATACTCCTCTCCGTGGATAGTTATATCCTGCACCTGTTCAATGATATATTAGTACTCTAGGAAAGGATGTGTCACATGTGTGAGAGTGGTTTACAAAGTTTTTTTTTTTCCAAACTAATTTGAAGGAAAACTCTTCAAATTCTTTTTATTTTTTTTCATTAAATGTGAATTTTGAAAATTTGACCATTAGATTGTATGTTCTTTATTGATAGGCCAAAAAATGTATTGACCCTTTGTGATGAATTAATTGATTAATTAGTCAAATTTATTAACTAATCAAATTAACATGCAAGATGCGTAGTAACACAAACAAATTACCAATTAAACTAAGTATACAACGGAAAATAAATTGACACGGTGGATTATTTACGAATGGGGAAAATCTACACGGCAAAAATCCCACCGGGTGATTTTAAGGTTACCACTTCAGAGAATTCACTATTATCACAACAAGTGATTACAAGTAAAGGAATCCTAATACCTTATACTAACCTACAGTTGAACCCTTACCCCAATACCTAATTGGACTTGTTCTGTAGTGACAATCTTTCATTTTGATACACAGCTCCCAGTACGCGACTTCAATCACCAACTAGAAAAGGTTATTGGCTGCAAATAGGGCTGTCCACGGGTCGATTCAGCCCGGATTTGGGCCCAACCCGCACTCGACCCGATTGGGTCGGGTCACTAAAAAAAGGACCCGCAATCAATTGAAATATGGGTTAAACCCGCCGGGTCGGATCATCGGTTTGAACGGGTCGGATCATCGGTTTGACGGGTTGGACCTCTTATTGGGCCTTTTCTGTAAATTTTATTGGATTTAATTTTTTTTGGGCCTTTTGGCCAAAATTATTGGGCTTTTCAAGGAATTAATAGTTTTTGAATCTTAACATATCAGATTGGGCCTGTTTTTTACTAAATTTCTTTTAAAATGGGCCTTCATCTCTACTATAATTTGTCCAAAACTCCAAATTCATACTTCCCAGAATGTAAAATATCAATACATTATCAATTCAAAGTATGTAAAATGGGCCTTCATTGAGTATGAATTCAAAGTAAAATCTGGATACCTGTTAAATATCAATAGAATGTAAAACCTAGGCATTAATCAAACAGATAAAAACACAAATACACAATTATCATTTTGTTACCACCTGTTCATCATCCACACATTATAACAAATATTTTCCAAATTGCCTAAGCCTTAAAGCCAGGGCAGTACCATTTTGTTTCCACATTCATCAATAAAACACAATTACCATTTTGTTACCACTTGTTCATCATCCACACATTATAAATTTATAACAAATATTTTCCAAATTGCCTAAGCCTTAAGGCCTGGGCAGTACCATTTTGTTTCCACATTCATCAATCTGTCAAGGTGAAAACATACCTAGTACCTACCAACCATTCCACACATCAAATAAATTTCCAGAACCACACAGGCTACAAGCACTACTAAAAATACATCATCTTCATAATTTGATATATAAAGTCATAGAGGCAGCAGAGAAGGCAGTTACTGCACAAGGCAATAAACTACCAAAGCAGTAGGCAATTCCCAGCAGTATACATAATAAGTTACAACTATGAAATACTATTAAGTATTTCCAAAAAATAGCTTTCCTAAGGCAGTAAAGAACTACTTTATTTTCTATAGTTAACATGTCCATAACTTATAGAGAGGAAAGCCTACACAGATGCTAAGTTTTCCTTCCTCTAAGCAAGACAAGAGTTCATGTATAATTATAATTAGAAAAGCTACACATCTGTCCAAAAAAGCTTCAAAATATATCCAAAAAAACTGCCTCCTATACAAAAGGCGACCTTCCATCCTCCTACAATACAAGGGGAAAAATATTTATCAATACTATATAAAGACAGAATAACAGCTACGAAATAACCAAAAGGGACACCAATATGAACAAAAATTATAAGGGCAGAAACATACCCAATCAGTGATCATTCATCAATATTGACTGTGGTACGAGTATCACCTTTGTTTGAACAGGAACTAGAACTTGCTGTTGTTGTTGCTTGATTTAAAACTAGAAAAGAAAAAATTGAGACAATAGATTAAATTTTGCTCAAGTATATGACACATTTAATAACACTTAGTAAACAAGAAGATTGGAAGTTAAACATATTACCTAATTCATGAAATTCATCCTCCAAGGCCTCCATCTCGTCCTTTGACTTGCGAAAAGAAATTGGGACATGGGCTTGCAGCCAGTTTTGAGCACAAACAAGATTTTGAACCATGAGAAGGGAGAGTGAACTTCGAAATGGATCAAGTATGTGCCCTCCGGTACTAAAAGCCGATTCAGAAGCAACCGTAGAAACAGGTACAGCCAGCACATGCCTAGCCATTTTGGACAGCACTGGGTACCTATCTGAATTGGCTTTCCACCACCCCAAAATCTCAAATTTCACATCCCTTCTACTCTCACAATTTTCAGCCAAATATTTTTCCATCTCATTGCTACACCCTATAGACTTCTCAACCTCTAAAAACCGCTCATATTGTGAATTAACCATTGCATACAGATCACTACAACCAACTGTATCACCTTCCATGTGTGTCCTCTCATTCTCACTTGGTAGCACCACATTTGGTGAATCAACCCTAGAGTAATCATCATACAACCTAGCCATGAAATTCCCCACCAAGTCAACCATCTCATTAGCCACTTCATCCCCATAAATTTCAGAAAAAGAAAACTTCAAAAACCTCATTTTCTTCCTTGGATCAAGCACCACAGCCACATACAAAAGCTTATTAATTTTATCCCCTTTCCCCCAGTACTTTTCAAACTTAGCTTCCATTTTAGTTGCCATGTTTTTCAAGAGATGATTTTGAGATTTAATTAAATGAGCAATATTCTCTTGAATCACAAACATCTCATCAAAGAATGTATTTGAAGTCACATACAAAGAACCGGAGAACTTTTTAGTTGCATTGTAAAAAAGTTTCAAGAAACCCACAAATGTTCTACAATTTTGAAAATTAACCCCACAAGGAGATCCCAAACCACCACTATTTTCCTTGTTCAAAAAGTATGAAGAATAGCTATCATCCTCAAAGTCCATTCTTAGGAACACTTTCTCAAATTTTTCAGCAGTATCTAACATGAGATAGGTAGAGTTCCACCTAGTTCGTACACCAAGACTTAGTAAACATTTGGATTCAATACCTAATCTCTCCATAATACTCCTAAAAGTTTGATTTATATTTGGTGAGGATTTCACATACCTCATTGCTTCACGCACCCTAGCAATGGACGCATCAATTTCTTTCATACCATCTCCCACAATCAGATTTAAGATATGTGCACAACACCTCATGTGCAAGAACTCATGTTCTAAAACAGTCCCCTTCCAATCTTTAGTTACTGTTTGTAAAAATTTAATGGTAGTACCATTAGAGGAAGCATTATCCACTGTTAAGGTGAATATGCCATCAATACCCCACTCACGGAGACACATCTCAATCTTTCTACCTATAGTCTTCCCCCTATGGTCTTCCACTTGACAAAAATTCAAAATTCTCTTATGCAAGTTCCAATCATCATCAATAAAATGACCTGTGAGGGACATATAATTCAGATTTTGAATACTAGTCCATGTGTCCGTAGTAAGGCACACCCTACGACCTTTCAAGGCTTCCCTTAGTTTCTCTCTCTCAACACCATAAATGCTAATCACATCCCTAGCCACAGTTTGACGAGATGGGATATCCCTAATTTGCAACTTAGGTTGTAAGGTTGTTGAATATTTTTGAAACTCACACCCTTCAACAAACCTAAAAGGCAACTCGTCTATTATAATCATTTCTGCGAGTGCCTTCCTAGAAGCCTCAACAATAAAGGCTGTTGGTACAAGCTTAAACCCTTCCTCCCCATTCATTTTGGGTTCAAATGCTAAGGTTTGTTGCCCTTTAAGTGAAGCGCTATTAGAGTTCTTAACACAGTTTGGTGTATGATTCAATAAATTAGTAGTACCATGACCCTTACTATTAGCACGGTAAGTTTTTTGGCAATAATGGCAAACAGCCTTAAATTGACCCTCACTCATTTTTATTTTTTCAAAATGATCCCAAGCAGTAGACTTTTTCCTATTATTACCACAATCAGCAGCTATCTCACTCACTTTGGTTTTATCACTAGGTCTAGGTGGAAGTGCCTCAGCATTTGTTGGAGTGGGAACAGGTTCAGCTTGGACAGCAAGTCCAGCTTGGGCAGCGGGTGTTGTTTGGGAAGGGGGGGCATCAGTAGAGGGTTCCATGACCTAAAGACATCAAATCTAAGCATAAACAAACAACCATAAAAAAACTAATACTAAGAAAGATCATTGTAGTTGACCTCTTAAAGGGCAAAATCACATACACTGAAGCTTTGTAAAATAAGAAATATCATTATGCATAAGAATTTACTTCACTAGTACTGATTTCATTTAACACTCAGTGTTCTGTATCAAGGTAAATTACATGGCACTTCATGATTTCATTTAAATTGCAAGTATGCATTGTTTAAGAGTCAAGACAAAACTAAGAACTGATATAACTATAAGCATTTGAAAGAAATTGTCCTTGTTCAAAACATAGAGGCCCAATACATTTTCCCAAATCTTTTTTATTTTTTTTTTATAAAACCAGATCATAGACACAACTTCAGTTGAAGTAATCTGAGACTCTCATTGTCTTTTTCTTTTTTTTTTCTTTTTTTTTAAACTTTGCTTAGTTACACATAGCCAATGGTTTTTGAACAAACTTCCTCAACATCACAGTGTTCTTACATGGAAAGGAGGTGCTTGAGCACTAATCACAATCCGTCACCTCAAATATTTTTTTACTTCAAAAAGTTACAAACTTTGTTTGGTGTCTGTATTATTCATTAAATCCTCACCATTCTTTATACAATAAGGCAATCAAATAATCTTAAAAGCTTTAAAAAACAATCAGAACTGAAGAATCTAAATAACTAATAAAAAAGAGAAAGAACAGATTTTTAAGGTTGTTTGAGCGACAAGAACCTGTTGACGAGGAAAGCAAAACCGCGGTCGCCGTGCTTAAAGGCTGAGAGGCGGCGGACGGTGCCCTTGGTGCGACAGACCAGCGATAACACTCCGATCCTCTGCTCAGCGGGGTTACGTGTGAAGATGAGAACCAGCAAGGTTTGGTGTTTGGTCCGTTGGAGACTTGGAGAGTTGCATTGAAGTCAAGTGTTTCAAAATAAAAGAGAGATTTTGAATCAGCCCTTGAGACTAGAGAGCAGAGAAAAGTGGAACAGAGAGAAAAATCAGATTTATTTAAAAGAGAAAGAGATGAGGGTTGAGGGTCTCTTGAGGCTGAGGGAGGGTAACCGGCCATGGCTTGGGGAAGTGGAAATTTTTTATTATGATTTGAGGTGAGGTGAGGGTTAGCCGTTCTGCACCTCTGAGAGTCTGAAGAGAGATTTTGTGGGATTTTCTTTTGTGTGTTGGAAACTTGGAATGATTTTGTTGATCTTCAGAAGGATCAAAACCGTTGATCACGCTCAAATCGGATGGCCATGATTGCTTTGTGTGTAAAAATCGTAGGAGCAAGTAGGCTGATTTGAACTTAGCATGTAAAACAAAAAAAAACAAAAAAAAAACTGAATGCTTTAACCGTTGATCACGCTCAAATCGGACGGCCATGATTGCTTTGTGTGTAAAAATCTTAGGAGCAATTTGGCTGATTTGAACTTAGCGTGTAAAACAAAAAAAAAAAACTGAGTGCTTTAAGTCCAATCAGTCTCCTCATTTCAGTCCTGGACAGCACCCTTCAGTGACTCAGTCTTCACGGGTAAACTGAGTGCTGAATTACTCTTTTTTTTTTTTTTTTTAAATATCGGTCGGGTCGGGTAATACGGGTTTTTTCTTCCTTAAACTACTACCCGACCCGAATAATCGGGTTTTGAAAGAAATACACCCGAATCCGACTCACTACAGGTTTCGGGTTCACCCGTTGGGATGCGGGTCGGTCGGACCTGGTCGATTTGGACGGGTCAAAGAACCGCTGGACAGCCCTAGCTGCAAAGTCCTTCAGTTCAACGATGAAGATCGAGAAGCTCATTAATTACAAAACCTTACAGTATACAAACACATCAGCTTCTTCACAAGAAAGATGAACTAAGGCATATTTTGTCTCCGGTCACAATTTGCATGAACAAACTTTGCTCAACACTTGTGCAACTTGTGTCACCTTTGACGGCCCTTAAAATAATCCTTATATATGTCTAGGATTGTGAAAAAAGAAAGCTCAAACATATATTCACGGATTAGATGAAAAACAGTACCCCAATACCTAATTGGACTTGTTCTGTAGTGACAATCTCTCATTTTGATGCACAGCTCCCAGTACGCAACTTCAATTACCAACTAGAAAAGGTTGTTGGCTGCAAAGTTCTTCAGTTCAACGATGAAGATCGAGAAGCTCCTTAGTTACAAAACCCTACGGTATACAAACACATTAGCTTCTTCACAAGAAAGATGAACTAAGGCAAATTTTGTCTCCGGTCACAATTTGCATGAACAAACTTTGCTCAACACTTGTGCAACTTGTGTCACCTTTGACGGCCCTTAAAATAATCTTTTTATATGTCTAGGGTTGTGAAAAAAGAAAGCCTAAACATATATTCATGGATTAGATGAAAAACAGTCCTGAAAAACTGAACTTCATAAATCTCGACAGATACCCTATCTGTTGAGCTGCTGTCGAGCCACGGGATGGAACAACTCTTCAAGGCTTGATAGATGCTAGCTGTCGAGTTTTAATGAACAATACTTTTCATACTTGAATCTTGAACAGACTTGTATGGTTTTAACACTTGAACTTGAAACCTTATTTCTTGAAGTATTAAACACATCCTAGATCTACCCAAATACAAGTAAAATGCGTTTTGTCAAAAGATTAGCCAATTACATAAAATAGTAACATATGCTCCTAACATGTGTAACACATATGTCCTAACATTTATGTTATTAACATACAAATTTTGAAATTTAAAAATTTAATCTTCTTGAGATTTTGCAAGTATGGGAGAATAATAAGAACATATAATGTAATGATTAGATTTTTAAAATTCACATTTAATAAATATATATATATATATATATATATAAGAAGTTTGAAGAGTTTCAAACTTTTTCCATTATCTTATGTGTCGCATTTAAGATTTATAAAGTTTTTTTATTTCACAATACATGCTGCGAAATGGAGAATAGTAATATATATATATATATATATATTTGAAAAGTTTTTTGCAACAAACTTGGTAGTAGTTTAAGTCTACTACTCCACTCAATATCTTTTTATTAGATGCGAATTTTGATTAATCCACATTTGGATTATATTTTCTTTTCATATTTTCTATGTTTGCAAAATTTTTAGAAGATCAAAAATCAATAACTATGTTATCAATCAAATATTTAAATTTCAAGTTTTTGTAATCTAAAATTATACATAAAATATAATTTTATGGATTGAATAGAAAATAAAATCTAATTGACATGAAATTTTATATGTGTGTTAAGAATATTAAGAACTTACAATTTAACAGTTAGATTTTTATTACACAATACATGCTGCGAAATGGAGAATAGTAATATATATATATATATATATATTTGAAAAGTTTTTTGCAACAAACTTGGTAGTAGTTTAAGTCTACTACTCCACTCAATATCTTTTTATTAGATACGAATTTTGATTAATCCACATTTGGATTATATTTTCTTTTCATATTCTCTATGTTTGTAAAATTTTTAGAAGATCAAAAATCAATGACTATGTTATCAATCAAATATTTAAATTTCAAGTTTTCGTAATCTAAAATTATATATAAAATATAAGTTTATAGATTGAATAGAAAATAAAATCTGATTGACATGAAATTTTATATATGTGTTAAGAATATTAAGAACTTGCAATTTAACGATTAAATTTTTGAAATATATTACTGTAGGGTTAAGGGCCCAAATCATGTATTGGGCCTTGGGCCTTAGCCGAAGGCATGAGTGATCCAAGGACGAATGAATAGTAGTGGATGATTCGAGCTCCGAATCTCATGAGTAACGTATAAATGGGAGGGCGGTCCAAGTAGGAATATCTCATCGGATATGCTAAATACAGCTCAAATGTATATCTCGGTAGTCAAGATGACCTTTCAGGAAGCTCTGGTAACAGGGACGTGCATCAAGAACATACAAGAAGGATAGGAACTCAAAAATATCTAAAGGAAAGCTTCTACCACCGCATTGAATGCCCTGCAGCTAACTTTCTGGCCACATTTATGTGGAGAAAACCCCTGAACAGTGTTGCCTTGACAACCATAACTCACAGAATGCCAAAAAGGGTGTCTAATGGGACAAGCACTCAAGTGGTGGCTCAAATGATCAACAAGTGTAGGATCAAGATCGTCCAAATGGAACTATATAATGTAAGAGATCCTTCATGGAAAGGGGAACTGAAAATAGAGAGAGAACAATGTAACAATCAAAATTATACTTGTAATCGATTTAATTGATTTATATAGAAACTTACCTCCTCGGACAGTGAATTCATTCAGATCAGTGCTTCTTGTTTTTGTTTGATCGTCCTCTAAATCCATATTAGTCATTGTCCAATTCATTAGGGTCTAATTCTTTGACCCACTTTCTACAAATTTATTGTACTGGGCTTATTGGGCCAAGATCCCATACATTTTGGGCTCGGGCTGCAAAACGTGTCCCTACAATTACCATGTTAATTTTTTAAATTGGAGTTGTAACATCAAGCTACAACCAAGTTTGTAGACAAACTTTGTTCATACATATATATCTCGTGCATGTGATTTTTTTTTTTTTATAGTCTTATTTTCAATTGTAAATCAGTATGTCCTTAGATATAGTATATTACACTTTTTAATTAAATTTAATGCAACTAGGCGATGGAAAATTTGAATTTAAATAAGGAAGTTAGTATATTGCATTTGAACCTAAGAATGTGTATTTAAATTTTGTCCATACAGTAAGTTTAAAATGTCTCCTCTTTATAAAGAAAACGATTTTTCTTAGCAATTGGCATTGGTCAATGCATTATGTTTTACAAAACAATATTTTATACAATAATACTATAGCCTTCCGAGAGGTTATGGCAGGAGGAATACGCTTGGAAGAATATTGACATTGTCCTATGTTTGTAAATATTTTATGAATTTCTTTTAGTTAAAAAGAAAGTTTGGCTGTAGACGAGATTGTAATTTAAGATTACAACTCCTCCTTATCAAAAAAAAAAAAAAAAAAAAAAAGATTATAACTCCTACTTTAAAAATTAATATAATTACATATTTTGAAAATTTTTCCATTAGAATAAATATTCTTTACGTTTTTAATACATGTAAAATATTTTCATATTAATCGGATTTTATTTACTATTTGATTTATAAACTTTTTTTTGAATAATTTTAGACTATAAAAATTTGAAATTTAAACATTTAATTGATGACATAATTATTGATTTTTGATCTTTTGTAAATTTTGCAAACATGGAAGATATAAGAAGAAAATATAATCTAACGGTAAATTTATCAAAATTTACATCCAATAAAAATATGACAAAATTTGGCTACAATAGCCTACTAGCCTCTAAGCACGCGCGTACTCAAAGGCTTTTATATTTTTGGGTAAGGGTTAATTTAAAGCATTTATTATAATTTGGGATTACTATATCTTTCAATCACAAAAAAAAAAAAAAAAAAAAAAAAAAAAAAAAAAAAAATCTTGGGGTGTGATGAAAGGTTTTTTTTGTGATTGGAAGATGTAGTAATCCCAAATTATAATAAATACTCTAAATTAACCCTTACCCAAAAAATAGAAGAGTCATGCGCGTACTCAGAGGCTAGTATATTGAAAGGTAGTCTTCATCTAATTAAACATCTTCTATATAATTTTTTTTTGTCTAAATTAAACACCTTCTATATAAATTTCTATTTCTAATTTAACTCACATGTTTCTTTCTTTTTATCAAATAAAAAAAATGTACATCTGCAATTGACTTCTATATCATGAAGCAAGGGATAATTTTGCCTTAGTAGACAACATGTACATGCATCTTGAATAGCAACATACTTATTCACTACTCACTACACACTCGCAAAATTAAAATATTATTCCATGCCTCAAATCCTTTTAGCCGAACCTGTGTACGATGTCCTCCATCTCCCTTGAATCTTCCTCACCAGTCACCACCATAATACTGGGAAAAAGAACCACAATCAGATATGGAATTTCCTAAGGCGAAAAAAAATCAAATATAATATTAGGATAATGAATTATTATAATGAATAAATTAATGATAAATTCTTTTGTAGACACCCCCCATAAGTAAGTTGATCCCTACAAAACGTGTATAGCCTTAGATGACTTCACCAAAAAAAAAAAAAATGTATAGCCTTAGGTGAAGGATTCTTACACTACAAATTAATATGACTGCAGCGAATTAGTAATTTCATATTGATTTTTTAATGTTTTCTAATTAAAAAAAAACTTGCTGCCAAGTTAAAATTCAACAAAATTTGGCCATTCAAGTCAAAAAGCTAATTGGGCATATAAAAAATATAAATGAAAATTACATAAAATCATGGTACAAACTTTTAATAAAAATTGTAATATTTACAAAATCGTTTTTCCAAATAGATTTGTGGTCTATAGATTAAGAAGGTTTCAATAGCTTATTGAATTTGGTTTCAAAAAGAAGAATTTTTAACCAAAGATTTCAACATCTAAAATTACATCCAATTAACACCGGTGCTAAACTACTAATAACACAGTACAACTTTCTAGGTTTGATTAACACTCCCTTGAAGACCCAAAAAAAAAAAAAAAAATTTGAGCGTTACTCACATAGGTTTCAACCTCCATTATTGAACAACTTTTTATTGCTACACTTGTTAAGGGCTTCCACTACAAACAATTGCTCCATTTGCTGGTTTTTGTTTTGCTTTGGTTCGGGCAGCACAATCACCAAATTGAAATATGAAAATAGTTCTAGAAACAAGCTTTTGCTTAAGAGATTCATGGTGGTTGGAAACATTTAGATGTGGTGTGATAACTGATAAGCATCACCAGTTAAGAGTAGTAGGAGGTTATGTTAGAGGGAGGTTTTTGTTTTGGAGTGGGAGACTAATAAAATGTGTTTGTGTGGTTGTTTGTTCTTTTAAAATGAAAAATACTATTAAACATGGGTTGCCATGAGAGGTGCTACATCCACAATATTTTTACAACATTTTCACAACAAACTATAGATGGTTAGTTGTTATTAGTTCAAATTTGAACTTAATACTAAGATTACTTTTTTGCCCCAAAAATAACAACCAATAACAACTTGCCACTTAGAATTTGTTGTAAAAATGTTGTGGACATATCATTTCTCTTTGCCAATATGGATAATAGTGCGGAATGGAGCAATTAACTAGGGAGCCTTAAGGATTTTTTTTTTTTTTTTTTTTTTTTGGGATAAACTTGAGGATTAAAAAAAAAATGATTTGAAGACAAATGTGAGGATGACTTTTTTCTAAAGGAAAAAAAAAAAAAAAAAAAAAAAAAAAAAAAAAAAAAAAAAAAAAAAAAAGACAACAACAGAACGTTTTTTTTTTTTACTTTTTTTTTTATGGAAACGTGGGTTTTTTTTTTTTTTTCATTAGGTTTTTGTTTTAATTTTTAAAAAGAAGTTAAAAACAATTTAAATAAATTGTAATATATATCTATTTAGTTTTTTTTTTCGATAAACTTGAGGATTTTTAAAAAAAAATTGATTTGAAGATAAAGTGAGGATGATTTTTTTTAAAAGGAAAAAAAAAAAAAAAAAAAACAAATGTATAGTTGTTTTGAAGAAGTGGGTTAATGGGAGAGTGATCCTATTTTGTAGGAAATGTTTTAGGTGAGAGTTAGAGATATATTTTTACTGTGCTATCCTTAAGTTTTGCCCCTACTTAAACGTAGGTTGAAGGATATTTTGGAACAAAAAAAAAAATCCGGTCCAAATAGGAAAACTCCTTAAATAGTAGTATAAAAGACTACAAATTCCACTAAAAAAAATTAACATGATTATATATTTTGAAAATTTTTTGAATTGTATTTTCTTTATGTTCTTAACACACATGTCAAATTTTGTGCTAATCGGATGTTATTTACTATTCAATATATAAACTTAGGGGAAATTACACTTTGCCCACCTATGGTTTGCCCGAAAATCACTTTACCTACCCATGGTTTTAAATAGTAGTTGTAAGGACTCAATTTGTAACGATCCCAAATTGGTATTGGGTTCGAACGTTAAAGGCTCAAACAATAAATTTGTAGAGAGTGGGCTAAAAGGCTAGGCCTTGGTGAACGAACAGTCGTTAGTCATGGTGTTCATGATGATCGCACAGAGGTGAACTGAGCTTATCCAAGAAGACTTTCTCCTCGGAATGGCCTGGGTGGCTCCGGTCCTTGGACCTCGTCCGAGGAGCTTAACGTTCTTATTATTCCTTTTTCCCTAGGTTACAATGGTCCTAGAGACAATAAATAATGCTCCTCTCCCCCCCCCCCCTGGCGTGGATGAATTCTTACATTATATAGCCCTTCTCAGTTGATCCTGACCTTCCATCTGTTGATCAGGAAGGTAACTACTCAAGTGCTTGTCCCATCAGCCGCCTTTCCCCACCTTCTGTTAGTTGCAGTAACCGAAACCACACTGTTCAGGGGTCCTTTCCCTATTAATGCGGCCAGGACGTTTGTTGGCGCATTCAATGCGAAGGTAATAGCTTTTCCTTGAACCGCTCCTACACTGTACCCCCATGTGCATCCTACTGTACTCGCCCTTTCTTCTGGGAGCACTCTGGGGGCTGCCTTTGATGGCGTGCCGTTCTTTCCTTCTAGATTTTGGGATGCCGAGGACAGGATCGTCCTCGGCTACATCTCTAGGCCATTTGGACTTTCGTTGCATGTCTTCGGCAACGTCTCTCCTCGGTGCGAGCCTTGGGCCCTAATGTAAAGTGGGCCGGGATCACGAATTCTCTAGCCCCACAATAGCCCCTCAAAATCCTGCTGTCCGGCTCCTCGGACAGAGAGGAGGGTTTTGGTGACGTCGGGCCTATGTCATGGCTTGCCAAGTCTTGTCCTTCATCAATGCCGGAGCCTCTTCGTTTGCCTGGGACACGTTCCTGGTTGTGAGACATTCTTTTAGTTTACCCACACAGCGTTCCTGCCGTTTCGGTACACGAGGCGCGCCTTTAATAAGGTTTCTTTACAAGGCGACGCAAATCCAATGGCTGAAGACTACTTTGGGAATTGGGTGGGACTTATCTCGTTTGTAGTGTTTCTTGGAGATTTGTATAGATTAAATGCCGCCAGGCTTGCCCCCCATATAATAAGCATGGTGGGAGGTCATTCCCTTTATTTGCAGACCCTTTAAGCTTTTCAAATCCCTAACCCTCCAATTGTGCCCAAAGTCCCCATTACCAGTGTGACTGAGCCTTAGGGGGTGACATGGTCAAGGCTAGGATGAGGGTGAAGGGACCACACCCTCTTCAAAAGCCTTGGGTATCTTCGAGATTCAAGATGGCCCGGTCAGGGCAAGGGAGACAAAGACTCAAGACATTTCTTCTCCTCGATAAGGCAAGAAAGGAGCCTCTTCTTCTTTCAGCCAAAATCCGAAGCAGGTGGAGGTCGCATCAGATTTTTGGTGCGACAGCACTGAGATTTCCCGTCGTCGGTACCATCCGTTCTCGCTCGATTGCTGCTAATATGATACTTGCTCGATTACTGTCAGAGCTGGTACGGAGATTTGGCATCCCCGCTTTTTCCTCTCTTCCATCACTGGTGCCATCCAGACTTGCTTAGTCGCTGCTAGAGCAAGGTTGTGGACCAGGTGCCTTTGCTTCTTCTTCTCTTCCATCACTGGTGCGATCCAGACTTGCTTAGTCATTGCTAGAGCAAAATTGAAGGATCCATCGTTTCCGTGTATCCCTTTTTTTTTTTTTTTTTTGTTTCTGTAGTTAGCTTCTGGTATAGGCTTGTCTAAGTCCCTTTTTTGTATGCTGTACTACTTCTTTGTCTAATAAAAGATGACTTTATCCCATTTTGCATGTTCTTTCTTTTCCGCAATAATTATTTTGTGAATGGATGTGCTGGTGTCCTTTTCTTTCGAACAGTACTTAGGGCCGATGCCCTTGTTAGCAAAGAGTTATCACTTTGAACTCATTAAAACTAATGGGCACAACAATGCTGACTTCAAGTAGGTTAACCATATGAGACTAACCGGGATAATAGCTAAATGTTCTATATTGCGTATGGGGTGATCACCCGAGGACGTGTAACCTAAAATGAACTGTCCGAGGGGGTCGCCGGGCACTAGGGTGCTTTGCCACGTTTTAGACGATATTCATAGCCTTAACTTGTTTTGGGCATCCGGTCCGAGGACCGAGGCATGACTGTACTGGATCTAAACACTCGGTTGTGTTAGTTTCCTTAGAGTTGGAGGTCCGAGGACCGCGCAGGATTTCCATTCTGTTTAGGACTTAAGCCTTTCTTGATGTAGTTAGTTTCCCGTTGGTTTAAGTCCAAGGACCATGCAAGACCTTGGTTTTCCAACACTTATATTTTCTAGTGACTAGTTTTCCCATAGGTTTAAGTCCGAGGACCATGCAAGACCTTGGTTCTGTCTAACACTTATATTTTCTTGAAGTAGTTGGTTTCCCCATAGGTTTGAGTCCGAGGACCATACAAGACCTTGATTCTGTCCAACACTTATATTTTTCTAGTGACTAGTTTCCCCATAGGTTTGAGTCCGAGGACCATGCAAGACCTTGATTCTGTCCAACACTTATATTTTCTAGTGACTAGTTTCCCTATAGGTTTGAGTCTGAGGACCATGCAAGACCTTGGTTCTGTCTAACACTTATATTTTCTTGAAGTAGCTGGTTTCCCCATAGGTTTGAGTCCGAGAATCATGCAAGACCTTAGTTCTGTCCAACACTTATATTTTTTGGTGACTAGTTTCCCCATAGGTTTGAGTCCGAGGACCATGCAAGACCTTGGTTCTGTCTAACACTTATATTTTCTTGAAGTAGCTGGTTTCTCCATAGGTTTGAGTCCGAGAACCATACAAGACCTTAGTTCTGTCCAACACTTATATTTTTCTAGTGACTAGTTTCCCCATAGGTTTGAGTCCGAGAACCATGTAAGACCTTGGTTCTGTCTAACACTTATATTTTCTTGAAGTAGCTGGTTTCCCCATAGGTTTAAGTCCGAGAACCATGCAAGACCTTAGTTCTGTCCAACACTTATATTTTTCTAGTGACTAGTTTCCCCATAGGTTTGAGTCCGAGAACCATGCAAGACCTTAGTTCTGTCCAACAATTATATTTTTTGGTGACTAGTTTCCCCATAGGTTTGAGTCCGAGGACCATGCAAGACCTTGGTTCTGTCCAACACTTATATTTTCTTGAAGTAGCTGGTTTCCCCATAGGTTTGAGTCCGAGGACCATGCAAGACCTTGGTTCTGTCCAACACTTATATTTTCTTGAAGTAGCTGGTTTCCCCATAGGTTTGAGTCCGAGAACCATGCAAGACCTTAGTTCTGTCCAACACTTATATTTTCTAGTGACTAGTTTCCCCATAGGTTTGAGTCCGAGGACCATGCAAGACCTTGGTTTTCTAGAACTGGCTGTGCCACTGGCACTTCGAAGTGTAGCCCTGAGTGGGAGCTGAGTTAGGGCAACAACCGCGTGCTGCTGGAAATGATGGAGAGGCTTTCACATAACTTGCACCACGACCAAAATTATTTCTTTCGAAGGACCCTTGTTAACAGGGGCTTGATCCTACCATGACTAACCGCCGCCTGCACCAACGCGCAAGCCTTCCCCACAGATGGCGCCAATTGTAAGGACTCAATTTATAACGATCCCAAATTGGTATTGGGTTCGAACGTTAAAGGCTCAAACAATAAATTTGTAGAGAGTGGGCTAAAAGGCTAGGCGTTGGTGAACGGACAGTCGTTAGTGATAGTGTTCATGATGATCGCACAGAGGTGAACTGAGCTTATCCAAGAAGACTTTCTCCTCGGCACGACCTGGGTGGCTCCGGTCCTTGGACCTCGTCCGATGAGCTTAACGTTCTTATTATTCCTTTTTCCCTAGGTTACAATGGTCCTAGAGACAATACATAATACTCCTCTCCCCCCCCCCCTTTGGCATGGATGAATTCTTACATTATATAGCTCTTCATAGTTGATCCTGACCTTCCATCTGTTGATCAAGCAGGTAACTACTCGAGTGCTTGTCCCATCAGCCGCCTTTCCCCACCTTCTGTTAGTTGCAATAACCGAAGTCACACTGTTCAGGGGTCCTTTCCCCATTAATGCGGCCAGGACGTTTGTTGGCGCATTCAATGCGGAGGTGACAGCTTTTTCTTGAACCGCTCCTACACTGTACCCCCGTGCGCCTCCTACTATACTCGCCCTTTCTTCTGGGAGCGCTCTGGGGGCTGCTTTTGATGGCGTGCCGTTCTTTCCTTCTAGGTTTTGGGATGCCGAGGACAAGATCATCCTCGGCTACATCTCTAAGCCATTTGGACTTTCCTTGCAAGTCCTCGGCAACGTCTCTCCTAGGCGCGGGCCTTGGGCCCTAATGTAAAGTAAGTCGGGATCACGAATTCTCTAGCCCTACAGAAGTATAAAAGACTACAAATTCCACTAAAAAAAATTAACATGATTATATATTTTGAAATTTTTTTGAATTGCATTTTCTTTATGTTCTTAATACACATGTCAAATTTTGTGCTAATTGGATGTTATTTACTATTCAATATATAAACTTAGGGGAAATTACACTTTGCCCACCTATGGTTTGCCCGAAAATCACTTTACTTACCCATGGTTTTAAATAATAGTATAAAAGACTACAAATTCCACTAAAAAAAATTAACATGATTATATATTTTGAAAAAATTTTGAATTGCATTTTCTTTATGTTTTTAACACACATGTCAAATTTTATGCTAATCGGATGTTATTTACTATTCAATATATAAACTTAGGGGAAATTACACTTTACCCACCTATGGTTTGCCCAAAAATCACTTTACCTACCCATGATTTTAAATAGTAGTATAAAAGACAACAAATTCCACGAAAAAAAATTAACATGATTATATATTTTGAAAATTTTTTGAATTGCATTTTCTTTATGTTTTTAACACACGTGTCAAATTTTGTGCTAATCTGATTTTATTTACTATTCAATATATAAATTTAGGGGAAATTATACTTTGCCCACCTATGGTTTGCCCGAAAATCACTTTACCTACCCATGGTTTAAAAATTGGCACTTTACCCACCTCAAGCATACTTTGTTTGTCTCCAATTACCCACCTTGGTTAAAATTATGAGTAAATTTGTATTTTTATTACCCTTTTATGCCTCTCTCTTCTCAAAACATTAAAAAAAAAAAAAAAAAAAAAAAACTAAAAAATCAAAAGAAAAAAAATCTAAAAGCTACCAAAAAAAAAAAAAAAACTTTTTTTTTTATGCATAATTTTAGACTCAAAAACTTAAAATTTAAAAATTTGATTGATAACATAGTTATTGATTTTTTATCTTTTGGAAATTTTACAAGCATAAAAAATATAAGAAAATATAATTTAATAGTAAATTTGTTAAAATTCACATCCAATAAAAAGACATTAAATGAAGTTGTAGCTAAACTTTGTCCATAAAAAGATCTTGAAAGGAATTGTAGACTTGGGCTACAACAAAATTTATACCCAAACTTTATCCTCAATTAAATAAAGTTACCGAATTATCTAGGGAAAACAAAATTCACCTCATGTTTGCTTATGAAAATTTTGTTCAGAAGCTTTAATTGTTTTTGTTCACAAGCTTTAATTTTAAACTTTTTTTTTTTTTTTTTTTTTTTTGCTTTCATTAAGTACGGAAGAGGATTTGAATCCAAATTCTCCTCAGTGGGAGAACAGGACAATGCTACTATGCTACACAGCTCTTGGCTTGATTGTTACATTTCAACCCCAAGATTTGAATTTAAATGAAATTGTTATGCTATCATTTAAAGATTTATTAATAATTTCATTTTAATCCAAAACTTTAGAAGTTAAAAATGTAGCATTTAAATATATATATATATATATATATATATATATATATATGGGACCAAATTGTGAAAGAATCAAACTTAAGAGAATAAGTTATACTTGAAAATTTGTCCACATAAAATTTGTTAATTTGATTTTAGAGGACCTCATGCTCCAATCTTATAATTCCTATCTTAATAGATAGAAAAAAGAAAGATAGATAGACATAGTAGAGAAGTGAAAGATAGGATTTGAACTACAGACATGGAACGTTACAAAAGTTGCTATTGGGCTATTGCCTATTACTTGAACCCAATTTCAGAATTTTAAACCACCAATCAATCATTAGCATAACATTGTTGCAAAAGTTTGTCAGAATAAAATCCATGTTCCAATCGTAGGATGTATCTCCCATTGAATTGCAACCTCGTCTATGGTCCATCTCATGTGTGAGAAAGAAGCCTACGACTATGAGTGGCAAAACAAGCCATCATGAAAATCCCACTCACGATGAAATGCATATACAAAACAAAATTATTGGCAATTAATTCCATACTTTGACTAGTCAGCCTAGAAACTAGATAGGCCTATAAAAATAAACATGTGTGTTTTGATACGTAAGTCTGTTCAGTAACTGAGTTGTATACGTATGCATTAAGTGAGAATGGAGCAAAAGGTTGAGGGGCAGGTGCAAGAAACTGATAACTGGCAACGATATTTTTGTGGGTCTAAAATTGCAAGCAATATTCATTTTCTCAGTCTCTAAAACATGTAACTTTGCCTCTTTATGACCTAATTCAGCTGACCTTTTGTATCCCCATATCAAAAAGGCTGAAGTTACAACAACATACACAAGAAACCTCATCTATATTCCTTCGGCAAGTGGTATCCGGACATGACTAGTTTGTCCGCAAACATCTTGCCAGTCTTGGGCATGACATGCCAATGCAATGTCAGGTTAAACTCTTTACCACGAAGGTTGCTTCCCTGCACAAATGAAAGGTGAAATTAGTTTTCTCATAAGCCAAGAAAAGGATGAGAGAATTGAGTAAGACTACTACATAAAGGCAGCATACCTGATCAATAAAACGATACTTGTTAGAGGTATGCGTCCAAAACTTTGCATGCTCTTTAGAAGCTATAATGCCATCCCAAAGTGAAATCTGCAAAATGAAATTTCAAAACAAATCATGCAATGGACAGGATATTTGTGCAGCAAAACATGAAATATATAACGATAGTCAAGTGGGCATGCCATACAGGCTGTCATGGCACTGACATGGGCAATTGGGAACATGTAAAACACCAACAATTTCTAGTCCAATACATCTCTAGAAATGAAATACTAAACCATGAATACTCAACACGACAAGATACAGAGGACTCAAAAATAAAAATGCAGCAAATGCCAAAGCTTACCTGATTTAAGGAATTCTTTGGGGTTTCATACTCGGCAGCTAGAAATACGAAAACCTGAAAAGATACAGTGGATAAAAATTCTAAATCAGCTTTGAACTTAATTAATATTAGTATAAAAGAATAATTGGCAGGAACCTCAGTGAAGAGTCAATTATATTCAAGCAATTCCATTAATATGATTTGGCATGCAGTGTTTTATAAAGATTTTCAACTTTCATGAAAATCATAGGAAAATAACACCAACCAAACAAAACAGAGGGAAAGAAAGAAATATGAAAAATTTCTGTGCAATTAAAATCAATCTTTAAGATATTCTAAACAGGATATCTAGAATGATGGATCCCAAACTATTATTCAAAGACACACATACTTTAGAATTAGCATCAATAAAAAAATAGCAATTTTAAGAAATTCTAAAACTCAGTGCAAATATATCAAATTACCAATCTTTAAAACATACCTAATCAGACAACTGGAGTTTTGGACACCAAACATCTTAGCCAGAACCTCATATTTATACTCCATATATACTTACAATTTTTTTTTTTTTTTTAACAAAGCACATATTTATACTACATGTATGAGCTGTGAGCATGATAAGTCCATAGCATTTCCCAAACATTAATTTCAGACAACCCTCTTTTGTACACAAATACAATTAAAAGCAGTCTGTACAGCATGAGTAAGAATCATTGCAAAATTGAAACACAAAAAATTGTCAAATGGTTAACCTGCTTCGTATTCCATGTAAACAATGACTGTAAGTCTGCTGATATATTCAATGTCAAGCTGACCTGCACAAAAGTGGAAGACACGTTACTTCAATTAGAACCAATAACTAATAGGTGAATAAAGAATACAGAGGAAATATTGTTCAAGCTTGATGTGGACTTAAAACACCTTTATTAATAAAACAGGAGATAGGTAACAGTAAAACTTCAAAAAGTTATCTTGCCACCAGAAATACATAACAAGCATCTCCTAGCTTAATTGAGATCATTGACCTTAATTCATATTGAAAGTCACCCGCTAGAGTAACAGTCACTCTCAGCATTTGAACATCTAATAACATTAAAAAAATAAGCAATTACAGGAAGCTTCAAACAACATTGGGTATGTTTTGGGTAGAAGAAGAATTTCTTTCGCAAAAATAGATTGTATCAAAGAACAAAAGCAGACAATAATACACATAAAAGGTCAACAATTTATAAGTACGTAGTGCTTAAGTAAATCACTCTTTAGACAGTGCATTAGAAAGTAAGGTCAACAACTTTCTGCCTTCTAGGGATATACCAACTAGCAAGCTTCCCAACTCTAACTCCCAATTATCATCAATCTCCATCCAAAGGACATTATTGTTGAACTCCAATTTTGTGTAACAAAATATTAGGATGCACCTAGATAATTTATAATATAAGCAACAAAATAGAGCAAATAATTGTCTAAATATACTAGAATGGATAAATGGCAATTCACCTAGGTATAAGAATCCTAGACATAATCTCAGAGGTTACCATTTCTCCTGATATCAAGACAACCCTCTTTGTTCAAGAAGAACCTTTGTTTCATTACATTGCCTCCTCTAATGTTTGTATCTATGCCTCAAAGTATGATGGTGAGACCAAATTTCCCATTGAACAGTCTGACCATTTCAATCTAAGCCTCGGCCACGAATCCATCACCAACTTTATTACTGTTAAGCAAATGATCCATTTTTTATGTCTGATTTATTCTTGGACATTCACCAATCAGCACAGGAATGGCGTTCTTTTATGCACCAACAGGAATGATAAAATTTATTTATGGGGGGATAAAAATTCATTTAACAAAGCATTTGAGAATGCACTTGCCGGGACAAGGCTATTCATTGCAACACCTAATTCGTAAAAGTAGTTTTTATCATAGACTAACTAAAATGATCAAAAATACATGTGAACAAAGCAATGGATAAAGCATCAAATTTACTAGGGATGACAAGTGGATCTGAGAAAAGGAATCTCCTTCTCCAAGCCAATGTCACTGTCAGGGAAAGACAGGAAAACTATTAGAGAAAAGCTTTTTTTTTCTTTTTTTTTTTTTTTTTTGTTTTTGGAATTCGATTTGACAACTATTTGATATGATTCTTAGAAAGGAAGAAAATATAATTATCAAATGAATCAAAAAAAAATGAAAAAAATGAAAAAAGGAAATTGCAATTCAGTTTATCTTACATATTTGCCACATGGATCAGCACACTGAAGAGATAAGGAAAATGGGTCGGCAAACTCTAAAATACTCTAAAAAGAGCAATCCACCATCCTTTTGTCAAATATAATCTCTGCCAATCACAATGTCCACATTTGTTCAATCAGCACATTCCAAACTGCCATATTTTAGCATGAGAAGAGAACCAACCTTATAGCCTTGAACACTTCCCAATACTCTCCCACCAAAACGAATCAGTTGAACCCATTTTCATTTTGTAATTTGGGAGTCTTAAAGCAAATAAGCAGACAACTAAGATAGCTTAGCCCAGTTGTACATCCCCACAAAATGATGATAGGTCCATAGAGAAGTGTGAATCTCCATTCCCTTTCCCACCTGGAATCTGAATTAGATGCCTCATGTTGCTCCTACAATCCCCTTTACTCAAACCCCTATCATGCTGAAGATGCCAGTTGGGGGTCTGTTCACAAGAATTGAGAATTTCAGTGGAGAGTGTTGACATAAGCAGTAGTCCATCTTGCCCTATAACCATATCTGTTAAAAACAAAGAATTTTGACAAGTGTCACAACAGTACACAAAAAATAAAAACAAAAGAGAGCATCCAGAATGCAATCCAAATCAGCATTCATGTATCATAAGTTCCACTTTGCCATTCTTCTCAATACACCCATATCACTGGCTACCATTGTGTTCTTATTTCCAAAAATAATTTATAGAAAAAAATAAAGAAAAAGGATAATTTATGAAAGAATTATTGTTCCAAACTTTCAAAGGTAAGATAAGTTAGTTTCACACAGTAGTGAAGTAATTTGTATAAGTGTAAAATTTTACAAAAGCTTCTTTTCATTCTTATTCTTTTTTAATATAGAGATAATAGAAAATTATTAATAATTACAAATAACTGTACATTGGAGGTTGGAATCTCCTTCAACCACATATAATTCCCACCAAATTTAAAGGATATGACAGATTTCTAATCCATACTAATATATTCCAAAAAAAAAGGAGAAAAGGATTACACCATTTAATGATACTATACTATTTCTTCCTTAACACCAAATTTTGTAAACCCATTACTCCTAGGTTTGAGTGTAGCACAAATTTTAATAATTAATTCTATTATTTATAGCCTATAGTCTTTGGCTCAACTATACGAATGTGTATGTGTGTGTGCACACTTGTTTACCATACTATGGCATGCTCAGTGCGAAATGAAATGGTAAAACCCTTTAACCTAGCAACATTATTAATGAGAAAAAATAGGACCTTGTTATAAGCTTCCCAAACATCATCATCAACAACTATCACTGTTTGCTAAATTTCATTCCAAGCAAAGCCGTTATAATTGAGAATATCTGTAATATCAATATACTCTTTCATCAAGCTCCAATAATGATTTTTTTTTTTTAAAGGAGAAAAAAAAAAAAAAACAACAACAACAACAAACAGCACAAACTGGAGTTTTTTTTTTACCTTTTTTCCTTAATAGAAACGTGGGGTTTTTTTTTTTTTTTTTTTTCATTAGGTTTTTTGTTTTTAATTTTTAAAAAGAAGTTAAAAACAATTTAAATAAATTGTAATATATATCTATTTAGTTTTTTTTTTTGGATAAACTTGAGGATGTTTTTTTAAAAAAAAAATTGATTTGAAGATAACGTGAGGATGATTTATTTTTTTAAAGGAAAAAAAAATAACAACAAACATATAGTTACTTTGAAGAAGTGGGTTAGTAAGAGAGTGATCCTATTTTGTAAGAAATGTTTTAGGTGAGAGTTAGAGATATATTTTTACTGTGTTATCCTTAAGTTTTGCCCCTACTTAAACGTAAGTTGAAGGGGTATTTTGGAACAAAAAAAATCCGGTCCAAACAGGAAAACTCCTTAAATAGTAGTATAAAAGACTACAAATTCCACTAAAAAAAATTAACACAATTATATATTTAGAAAATTTTTTGAATTGAATTTTCTTTATGTTCTTAACACATATGTCAAATTTTGTGCTAATCGGATGTTATTTACTATTCAATATATAAACTTAGGGGAAATTACACTCTGCCCATCTATGGTTTGCCCGAAAATCACTTTACCTACCCATTGTTTAAAAATTGGCACTTTACCCACCTTAAGTATA
Organism: Quercus lobata; assembly: GCF_001633185.2. Taxonomy (NCBI): domain Eukaryota; kingdom Viridiplantae; phylum Streptophyta; class Magnoliopsida; order Fagales; family Fagaceae; genus Quercus; species Quercus lobata. The sequence continues at coordinate 4,650,183 of NC_044906.1, read as the reverse complement.
CTCTGTTTGTCTCCAGTTATCCACCTTGGTTAAAAACATGAGTAAATTTGTATTTTTACTATCCTTTTATGCCTCTCTTCTCTCAAAACATAAAAAAACTAAAAAATCAATAGAAAAAAGATCTAAAAGCTACCAAAAAAAAAAACTTATTTTTTATGCATAATTTTAGACTACAAAAACTTAAAATTTAAACATTTAATTGATAACATAGTTATTGATTTTTTACCTTTTAGAAATTTTGCAAGCATAAAAGATATAAGAATCTAAAAGCTACCCAAAAAAAAAAAAACTTATTTTTTACGCATAATTTTAGACTACAAAAACTTAAAATTTAAACATTTGATTGATAACATAGTTATTGATTTTTTATCTTTTAGAAATTTTGCAAGCATAAAAGATGTAAGAAGAAAATATAATTTAATAATAAATTTGTCAAAATTCACATCCAAGAAAAAGATATTGAATGGAGTTGTAACTAAACTTTGTTCATAAATAGATCTTGAAAGGAATTGTAGACTTAGGCTGCAACAAAGTTTATACCCAAACTTTATCCTCAATAAAATAAAGTTGCCGATTTATCTAGGGAAAACAAAATTCACCTCATGTTTGCTTATAAAAATTTTGTTCAAAAGCTTTAATTGTTTTTGTTCACAAGCCTTAATTTTAAACTCTTTTTTTTTTTTTTTTGGCTTTCATTAAGTAGGGAAGAGGATTTGAATCCAAATTCTCCTCAGTGGGAGAACAGGACAATGCTACTATGCTACACAGCTCTTGGCTTGATTGTTACCTTACATTTCAACCCCCAAGATTTGAATTTAAATGAAATTGTTATGCTATCATTTAAAGATTTATTAATAATTTTATTTTAATCCAAAACTTTAGAAGTTAAAAATGTGGCATTTAAATATATATATATATATATATATATATATATGGGACCAAATTGTGAAAGAATCAAACTTAAGAGAATAAGTTATACTTGAAAATTTGTCCACATAAAATTTGTTAATTTGATTTTAGAGGACCCCATGCTCCAATTTTATAATTCCTATCTTAATAGGTAGAAAAAAGAAAGGTAGATAGACATAGAAAAGAAGTGAAAGATAAGATTTGAACCACAGACATGGAATGTTACAAAAGTTGCTATTGGGCTGTTGCCTTTTACTTGAACCCAATTTCAGAATTTTAAACCACCAATCAATCATTAGGATAACATTGTTGCAAAATTTTGTCAGAATAAAATCCATGTTCCAATCGTGTAGCATGTATCTCCCATTGAATTGCAACCTCGTCTATGCTTCATCTCATGCGTGAGAAAGAAGCCTACGACTATGAGTGGCAAAACAAGCCATCATGAAAATCCCACTCACGATGAAATGCATATACAAAACAAAATTATTGGCAATTAATTCCATGCTTTGACTAGTCAGCCTAGAAACTAGAAAGGCCTATAAAAATAAACATGTGTGTTTTGATAGGTAAGTCTGTTCAGTAACTGAGTTTCATAGGTATGCCTCAAGTGAGAATGGAGCAAAAGGTTGTGGGGCAGGAGCAAGAAACTGATAACTGGCAACGATATTTTTGTGGGTCTAAAATTGCAAGCAATATTCATTTTCTCAGTCTCTAAAACATGTAACTTTGCCTGTTTATGACCTAATTCAGCTGACCTTTTGTATCCCCATATCAAAAAGGCTGAAGTTACAACAACATACACAAGAAACCTCATCTATATTCCTTCGGCAAGTGGTATCCGGACATGACTAGTTTGTCCGCAAACATCTTGCCAGTCTTGGGCATGACATGCCAATGCAATGTCAGGTTAAACTCTTTACCACGAAGGTTGCTTCCCTGCACAAATGAAAGGTGAAATTAATTTTCTCATAAGCCAAGAAAAGGATGAGAGAATTGAGTAAGACTACTACATAAAGGCAGAATACCTGATCAATAAAACGATACTTGTTAGAGGTATGCGTCCAAAACTTTGCATGCTCTTTAGAAGCTATAATGCCATCCCAAAGTGAAATCTGCAAAAATGAAATTTCAAAACAAATCATGCGATGGACATGGTATTTGTGCAGCAAAACATGAAATATATGCCAATAGTCAAGTGGGCATGCCATACAGGCTGTTGTGGCACTGACATAGGCAATTGGGAACATGTAAAAGACCAACAATTTCTAGTTCAATACATCTCTAGAAATGAAATACTAAACCGTAAATACTCAACACGACAAGATACAGAGGACTCAAAAATATAAATGCAGCAAAATGCCTAAGCTTACCTGATTTAAGGAATTCTTTGGGGTTTCATACTCGGCAGCTAGAAATACAAAAACCTGAAAAGATACGTACAGTGGATATAAATTCTAAATCAGCTTTGAAGTTAATTAATATTATTATAAAAGAATAATTGGCAGGAACTTCAGTGAAGAGTCAATTATATTCAAGCAAATCCATTAATATGAATTGGCATGCAGTGTTTTATAAAGATTTTCAACTTTCATGAAAATCATAGGAAAATAACACCAACCAAACAAAACAGAGGGAAAGAAAGAAATATGAAAGAATTTCTGTACAATTAAATCAATCTTTAAGATACACTAAACAGGATATCTAGAATGATAGATCCCAAACTCTTATTCAAAGCCACACATATGAATACTTTAGAATTAGCATCGATAGAAAATAGCAATTTTAAGAAATTCTAAAACTCAGTGCAAATATATCAATCTCTAAAACATACCTAATCAGACACCTGGAGTTTTGGACACCAAACATCTTAGCCAGAACCTCATATTTATACTCCATATATACTTAATAAATAAATAAATAAACAAACAAACAAACAGACAAACCAAAAAAATAAAAGCCCATATTTATACTCCATATATGAGCTGTGAGCATGATAAGTCCATAGCGTTTCCCAAACATTAATTTCAGACAACCCTCTTTTGTACCAAATACAATTAAAAGCAGTCTGTACAGCATGAATAAGAATCATTGCAAAATTGAAACACAAGAAATTGTCAAATGGTTAACCTGCTTCGTATTCCATGTAAACAATGACTGTAAGTCTGCTGATATATTCAATGTCAAGCTGACCTGCACAAAAGTGGAAGACACGTTACTTCAATTAGAACCAACAACTAATAGGTGAATAGAGAGTACAGAGGAAATATTGCTCAAGTTTGATGTGGACTTAAAACACCTTTAGTAATAAAACAGTTGATAGGTAACGGTAAAACTTCAAAAAGTTATCTTGCCACCAGAAATACATAACAAGTATCTCCTAGCTTAATTGAGATCATTGACCTTAATTCAACATATTGAAAGTCACCCACTAGAGTAACAGTCACTCAGCATTTGAGCATCTAATAACATTAAAAAATAAGCAATTACAGGAAGCTTCAAACAACATTGGGTATGTTTTGGGTAGAAGAAGAATTTCTTTCGCAAAAATAGATTGTATCAAAGAACAAAAGCAGACAATAATACACCTAAAAGGTTTTGAGTAGTACATATGGTAATTAATCATTTGCAAAGGAAAGAAGCTATAATGATTTGATCTCTCTCACTCCAAAACCTACAGTAGTTACTTCACAGCCGATCAGGACATAATAAGCCTAATAAGAAGCAAAAGAATCTCTTCTCTTCTACAATCCTTTATAAGGCTTGCTTTTTCCTTCCTCAAGATCAAACTCTGCCCCCTAACAATATGTTTGGAAGTTTGGAGAGAGAGGAGAGGAGAGAAGTAGAGAGTAGAGTAGAGAAGACATCCCTCCCCTCATTTGGATGTATTAAAAATTAGGAGGAGAGGGGAGTAGATACCCCAAACCTTGTTTGGTTGTAGTATGGAAAGGACAAGAAAATATAATAATCATAATATATATAAAAAAGGGACAAGTATACCCTTCATTTATTAAATTTTGTACTTAATATTTATTAAGGGAAAATTTGGAAGTACATTAAAAATCATTAAACTAGAATCCTTGCCCCTCCAAATTCCCCCAATTTATAGCTTGTTTGGATGGAGGGGGGGAGAGAGTAGAGTAGAGAGAGGAAGAGTAAGTTAAATTACCTTATTTGGTTGTTTTTTAAGGGAGGAGGGGGAGGAATTTGGAGGGGTTCTAACTACTTCTAACCCTTCATTTTTAATTCCCCCAAATTTGAGAGATTTGGAGGGAGAGTAGAGTATAGAAATGCTTGACCAAATGAATTACAAAATTTACCCTTACCATATTAACAAAATTACAAATTATGAAAAGACTAATTATTCCTTTCTCCCTTACTTAATTTTAAAAACATCTAAACAAGGTGAAGGATAACCATTCTCCTCTACTCTCCTCCCCCTCCAAACTTTCAAACATAGCATAAATGAAATTGAAAGAAGGGGTTTAGAGGGATGAGGAAGCCCCTTCAACCCCCCACAAATCCTTTCCCTCTCCCTTTCAAAAAAATATCCAAACAAGGGGGAATGTAAAACCTAAGCCCATTTCCCTTTACTCCCCTCTCCTCCCCTCTCCTCTCTCCAATCCAAATATATTGTAAATGCAATTGTCTTCTGCCTTTGAATCTTATCAAAGAATGTGTTCCTAGCAGTTTACAGTAATTTTTCTTAGATGGTATGGTCATCTAAAGCATACCTGTAAATTCCAGTCTAGAAAAATGCAACAAAAAAGAAGTCAACTTCAATGATATCTTAACATTTATCACTACACCAAATGATAGAAGAAAATGTAAATCACATCATCCTTTGCTGTAAGATGGAATGTGCTCTATATTCAATAATGATACAGTAAGTAACATGTTCCTACCACTATGACATCCTCCTCCCAAGGTTCTAGGGGTGCCAACATTGGTTGTACTGTTAGTACTCAATATTGGTAATTGGGAAGTATTTGGGATAGGTTTCGGGTCTGAAACCAGGATCCAAAAAGTTAAATCTAAAATCAAAGGGAAGGCTTTGGAGGCTAATGAAGAAAATGATATATCATCCTATCTGTAATTTTAAGGATGCTCTACCTTAGATTTGGACCAATCCAGCATTGGTGGAGTAACCAACTTTACAAGGGTCACTCCATACATGGTTTATGACTCCACAGAGACTTGTGCTTTTGGTAAAGAGTCACCTGGGCCTAGTCACTGTAACTCCGTTTGTTAGGAGGCACCCCTTCTCTTGATGTTGCAGGGCTATTTTGCATTATTTTTACCTTTAAAATGCATTTTTGACATCAGATAAACTGGATATTGACACCCTCCTTTAGCAGAGATGATAACATGACAACAATCATTGTAAAACATCATTAGGCATGATGTTATTTCTTATTAGTCAGATAAAAAACAATTACCAAAAAAAGCCCAAGGAATTAGTCCAATATTTTAGAGAAGCAAATCCTATGCACAGCTGCACATAAGTATAGAAACATAGTGATCTTTAAACTGATTATCAACAGACCAAACTACTGGACCCAAAATTCAAAGCCTTCGTGCAAATACATACACATACAGACATAAGAAGTCACACAAACATGTGGTACCCTCTATTGGGCTAGAGAATAGACCTCAAAGAGACCATCTTTCAAACAATTTCACAGATAAAATAAAACATATTACTCCATTTCCAATCTCATAAAATGACATGCATATGACTCAAAACCAAACAAACCAATTAACCTCCATAGAATATCACAACAAATCTGAGGCCTAATTTAATAAAATAACAAAAACAACAATTAGCAATGACAAACTGAAATTCAAAAAACCCATCAAAGCCTACACCATCGTTCAAACAAATTTCGAGTCTTGTTCATAAATTACCCACAAACAAGTGAAAACAAATCAAATCCCACAAAACCCATTAAAACTGTGACAGATTTCAAACAAAAATTTGCAGCTTAATTCACAAATAACCAGATATTTAATAAAAAGAACAACATTTTAAAAAAACAAGAATTACCTCGTCATTCCCATTTGGTTGCTTCTGGAACCAATTGACGTTCAACACCTAGAACCCAAAACCCACAAGAAAACAAATCAAAAGTTAATGAAACACAGATCTATCAAAGAAAAATGAATCAAAAACCATAAATAAAAAATACCCAAAAGACAGAAAAAAAATAAAGAAGGACCTGAACACTGGAAGAGGGAGATGGGTGGCTGAGGTTGTCAGAGAAAGAGGCCATGGCACACATGAGAGCTAGGATGGTCACTGCAAAGGTTAGCAGAGCATTGGCTCTGTACCCAAATGAATGCATTTTTGTCCTTGTGTGTTCTTGGTGGTTTCTTGAGAGGGTTTTTGGTTTTGTAAAAACCCTTTTTGCTTTGTTTGACTCTTCTATGGTTGTTGTAATTGTAAAAAGTTGTGCAATTCTTTTCAGCTAAAAAAATTGAAAGTTGTAATATTTTCAGAGAGAAGGAGAGAAATGGGGAGGGGTTGTTGTTTCTTTTTGTTTTGTGTCAATGCAGTTTTGCAAAGTGTGAGAGTGAGACTGTGAGTAGAGGATTTTTATTTTTTTTTATTTTAATTTTTACACTAGTGCTGTTCTGTTATTGGATATGACACGTACAGTTGGAACCACCATATTTGCTGATGTGGCTTTTTGTATTTTCTTAATTTTTATGGGAATATTAAGAGGACCAAAATTTGCCACCTTTTTTCTTTGTTGAAATTTGCCCTTTCACCCATTGAGAAAAATTAACTCTAATTCTTGAGGATCCAACAAAAGAAAAACTTCCAAATCTTGAGTTTTTAAATTTGACATTTTTTTTAAGGAAAAAAAAATTGACATATTAATATTATAGAGAAGAAATTATAAGTCAGCCAAAAAAAAATATATATATATATCAATCAAGGCAAGTCTATATATGTTAAAAAGGGCCATTTTTGTTAAATGCTATAATATATAATAATAAAATAGTAATGTTTGTAGGTTAATTTGGAAAATGAATGATGTTAGGGATATTATTAATTTTACTACCTAAAAATTATAAATTAATGTATCACCAATCATTAAAAATTTGTGGGTTCCAGTTAAATCAACTAGTAAAGTTTTTAATAGTTGTATAAAAGATCTGGGGTTCAATCCCCGCCTACACCAAAAACTGATTGGTGTCTTGGTCTGATAATAAAGAGCTATCATTAGGAGCGGACGCTATAGGTTGAAAATCTCTAAAAAAAAATCATTAAAAATTAAATAATATTTACTTCGTCGATAAAGTGGTACAAATCACCTCTATCCAAAAAAAAAAAAAAGTGGTACAAATCACATTTATTATCACATCAAATTGCAAACTATTTGTTGTAATTTAACCTTTTACAAATATCATATGTTGAAGAGACGAGTTCAAACTCGTCTTTTGAAGGGATGAGTTTTATGTTTGATTGAAAATTTTTAAAAAGGGTTGTATATCCAAATAGTTTTGAAACAGTACAGAATAAGTAAAAATAGCTTGTTAATTACTCAATTTTACATTTAAAATTCAATATTTTTTTTCATTGAGAAATGAACACCTAAGTCCCCTAGCCTATTCTTTTAAGATGGATTGAAATGATATTTATTTATGAGTTAAATAGACTTGTATTATGGGTTCCAATCAACTCAACTAGTAAATTTTTTTATCATCGGCTAAAAAAATCTGAAATTCAAACCCCTTTGAGGTAAAAAATTAAAGATTTTTTGTTTGCCACAATAACTAAGTCGAGTAAAATATCCTAATATCCACATCAAAAAGTGAGGAAAGTTATTCCGATAGTTATTAAGGTGAGCAAGTCTCATATAACTGAATGTCGTCTTAATATTGTATAGGGTATATTATAAAGTTACCTTAAAATTTGTGGTTGTTTGGATTTTACACCTTGAAATTTGAGAAATTGGATTTTGCATCTTGAAATTTGGTTTCGTTAGCAAAATCTCACCCTCTATTAGTTTTTCCAGTTAAGTGACATGTTGGCATGCTAATGTGTGTGAATCAGCCTCCCCAAATGATGTCGTTTCACTTAAAACAAAGAAATGAGTTTAGTGTGAACTAAAGTATGATTTTTAGTAGTTTTGGGAAGTTGGTTTGAAAAAAAAATAATACACATCAACATGTCAGCATGCCACTTAGTGCCAAATCTAATGAAAGGTGGAGTTCTGCTAACAAAATCAAATTTCAATGTGTAAAATCCAATTTCTCAAATTTCAAGGTGTAAAATTTAAACAACTCCAAACTTTAGCGTTGTACTTAGCAGTTTAGCCTACAATATAATTCCCTAAGGTCAGACTCAAGGTGCGTGAGCAGAAGGGCCAAAGGTCTACAGACGCTACTCTCTCTTAACAAATTAGGGTGAGTTGTTTAAGTTATGATCTAATATTGCTTCTTTTCTCTTTCAACCTTACTGTTATTCAACTTGAGGGATTACAATTTAGTAATTTACAAGAGATTGTTTTCACCAATATGGCAACATGTATGGGAAGGCCTCATATTGGACCTCATAGACGATGTTTGTACCCCAAACTAGGTCCATATCTTCCTAGCAAGCAAAAGAACATGGTCCATGTTTGACTTCCTTATCTGTGATCATTCTAAAACTTCGAAGAGACAGATGTAGTCATCTAAATGCAACAATATGTTTTGAAGAGGCAAATTTAGTACACAACAAAACTAAAATGTATTCAACCAATAATGGATTTTTCTTTAATTAACCAGTTGAAAATTTTGAACCTTTGGTGTTTTCCTCACGAACTCATGAGTCTTTAATTTTCTTAATATATCTAGCAGACTAGCACATATAGTTGCAAAGGGGTTTATATATAGTTTGGTTATCACTAAATTTAGATTATGATAATTGATGTTAGGGTTCTAGACATGTTAGCAAATCTTAATGTCTTTATCCAAAAAAAAAAAAAAAAAAATCTTAATGTCAAAACATATCAAATTTGGGTTAAATGAATATAATTGTGTTAGGGTTGAGTTTGATTTTATGAGATAATTATTTTTTTTGTATGTTTTGCATCATTATAAATTTCTATATTTGGAACCTGCTTTTTTGTGGGTTTTTTTTTTTTTTTTTTTTTTTAGAGTTTTCCCTTGAGCACAAATCAGTCTTCTTGAAAATACATTTTTTTTTGAGAGGTTAGCCCACAAAAGAGGGCAGAGGCTATTCATTAATAAAGCCAAGATCTTGGTTGTAAACATCAACAGAGTCTGGGGGTAGTTCCTCCATCCAAACTATCAAAGGATTACAAAAAGATCTACGGGCTAAAGAGTGAGCAACCCGATTACCCAAACACTTAACATGAAGGAAAGAAATACAACTAAAAGAAAGAGAAAGAGCATGGATATCTTTAAGGAGGTGACCCCAGCCAGAAGAGAGGAGAAATTTTTCCTTGATAGCTTTAATGACCCCTTCCGAGTCTCCTTCAACCACAACTCTCTCAAAACCAAGCTCTTTGGCAAACAAGAGAGCTCTTCTCATTGCCATCACTTCCACTGTCTCCACCGAAGTAGGCAGGGGAATACTTTGTGACAGGGCAGCCAAAACCAGTCCAGCATGGTCACGGATTATCACGCCAAGACCAGTTGAGGAATGGGTTGAGAAAATAGCACCATCGAAATTAATTTTCACCAAACTAGGGGGTGGCGGTTTCCAGCGGACCGCACGGGCAGTTCTTGGGATTTTTGCATGAGTTGGCCGAATATGGTGGAATTCTTGCACCAAGGCATGGGCCTGCTCTGGGATTTTTACAAGGGGCAAGCAGACACTATTGAAGAATGCTCTGTTTCTAGTCATCCAAAGCAGGGATATAGTGTTTGCGAACTCTTCCACACACATAGGATCCTGAAGTGCTAAGGACATAAGGTCTGCGAAGCTGGAGAGAGAAGCAGAAAGCTCTTTAAGCTTTGCAAACTTTGGAAGCCACACGATGTCAAGTTTCTTACAGGAAAACAGGGCATGAACTACTGTCTCAGGTTCCAGGTTGCAGTTGGGGCAGGTGTCGACTTGCAGCAGCTTTCTACGGGTCAAATACACCTTAGTGGGGAGCGAGTCAATGGAGGCACGCCAGAGGAGGGAGCGGATTCTGTTTGGAACGTGGAGGTTCCAAATTTTTTTCCAAGTGCTATTGCAAACAGCTTGGGCAGGGGCACCTGGAGCATTTAGAGACTCCTAGTCACGAGCAAGCTTGTACCCCAATTTAACCAAGTAGACTCCGCTACGAGACCAAGGCCAGAACAACCAGTCCGGGGAGTCCATAAAACTCAACGGGATAGCTTTGATAACTCTGGCCTCGGCTGGGGAGAAAATAGCATCAACCAAATCAATTTTCCAGCAGTGCAAGCCGTGGTCAATTATAGAAGCCACACGTAATTCAGGGTCATGGGTTCCAGGAGGGGAGGATACTCTACCCAAGCCTTCATTAGGCAGCCATTGGTCCGCGAAAACCATAATATTCCGACCATTACCAACCCTCCATTTAGCACCCCTACTGATGATGTCCCGACCCCTAAGAATGCTTTTCCAAGCAAAAGAGCCCAAGTTATTTTTTGCCTCAAAAATAGTACCATGGGGGAAGTATTTTGACTTGAAAAATCTGTAGAACAAAGTGTCATGGTTAGTGAGTAGCCTCCACACTTGCTTGGCCAGAAGAGCATCATTGAACTGCTGAAACTCCCTAAAACCTATACCCCCATTCTGTTTAGGGAGACACAAAGTATGCCACTTCACCCAATGCACTTTTCTTCGGCTACCACGTTGCCCCCACCAGAATTTACGAACCATGACCTCAATTTCGTGGCAAAGTGTCGAAGGTAATTTGAAACAGCTCATGGCAAAGGATGGGAGCGCTTGGATTACAGATTTTATGAGAACCTCTCTCCCGGCCTAAGAGAGGAGTTTTTCCTTCCAACCCATCAACTTCGACCATACTCTTTCCTTGATGAAGGCAAAACTAGCCCTCTTGCCGAGGGAGGCCAAGATATTTCTCGTATTGCTTTACCTCCAAGACCCCTAGTAAGTTGATAATGTCTTCCTGAGTACTCGCTGAGGTTGCTTTGCTAAAAAAGAGGGTCGTTTTCTCTCGATTTAGCTTTTGCCCCGAGGCAGCCTCGTACTCTGAGAGGATGGACTGGATGTGGATGCATTCCTGAATTGAAGCCCTGCAGAATATGAGGCTATCGTCTGCAAAAAACAGATGTGTTAATCGCAGACCATTTCTGCATATAGAAATGCCACGTATAAGACCAGCCTGGGCTGCATTCTCAATCAAGGCGTGAAGGCCCTCAGAGCAAAGAAGGAACAAATATGGGGAAATTGGGTCGCCCTGTCTGATACCCCTGGACGGAGTGATTTTTCCAGAAGGTTCCCCATTGATCAAGAGAGAGTAGGAGACTGTTGTGATGCACATCATCATCAAGTTAACCCAATTCACATGAAAGCCCATTTTTAACATTAATGTTTTCAGAAAAGACCATTCGACCCTGTCATATGCTTTGCTTATATCCAATTTAAGAGCCAAAAAACCAGATTTTCCAGATTGATGCTTCATATAATGGAGAGTTTCATATGCCATCAAAATATTATCAAAAATGAGTTTTCCTGCTTGGAACACACTTTGATTTTTAGAGATTATATCAGGAAGTAACCCCTGGAGCCTATTAGCTAACACCTTCGAGACCAATTTATAAATCACATTACATAAGCTAATAGGCCTAAATTCAGAGATACGTTCAGGGCTCTCAACTTTAGGGATGAGGGTTATAAATGTGTGATTGATTTCAGCAGGCATAGAGCAATTATTAAGACAGTTTAAAACAGCAGAGGTAACATCATCACCAACCACAGACCAGTAAGTTTGGAAGAAAATAGGAGGCCTACCATCCGGGCCAGGGGCCGAGAGCGGTTCCATATCTTTTAGAGCTGCTTCCACCTCCTCTCTTATGAAGACCCTAACAAGATCTTTGTTCATGTCCGCCGAGATCACTGGCTGGATGGAATCAAAAATTGGGTGGTTTTCCTCCGGACTGCAAGAGGTGAAGAGGTCCCAATAGAAAGCATTAGCAATCTCTTGGAGTTGATGCTCAGCCGTGCACCAAATATCCTGGTTATTTTTAAGCCCTTGGATGCAGTTTCTCTTGTATCTTTGGGAGGCCTTGCTGTGAAAGAAACGGGTGTTGCTATCCCCTGATTGTAGGTACAAGGAACGAGCTCTCTGAAACCACATCATGCTTTCCTTGTCAAGGAGCTCATTGATAACTGGCTTAATGCTTCGGACCTGGTCATAAGAGCCGCCCCTTGCAGCAGCCTCTTCAGCAAGGACAAGCGATTTTGACGCCTCAGAAAGCTGCCTTTTGATACTCCCAAAGGCAGACCGACTCCAATCAACCAGCTTCACTCCACACAAGTTAATTTTTGAGGCAACAAGGTTCATATCGCTCACAGGGGATGGTAAACCCCAAGCAACATTTATTGTGTTCCTGCACCCATCATCCTTCAGCCACATGCTTTCAAAGCGAAAAGGTTTATTTTTACAATGCACTATCCCTTCAGGCTTGATGACAATAGGGTTATGGTCAGAGGCATTGGAGTGTAAGTGTTGAACCCGAGTGGCTGGGAAAAGTTCCAACCATGCAAGGGTGGCGAAGGCCCGGTCTAGTCTTTCCAAGATCATTGCCTCACCCCTTTTTCCCCTCCAAGTAAATTTCTTTCCCGTGAAACCAAGGTCAATGAAACCAAGCTCATCAACCACATCTCGGAACGCTTCCATCTCCACTTCCCTTCACTGAGACCCGCCGAGTTTCTCATGAGCTCTAAGGATCTCATTGAAGTCCCCTGCACAAACCCAGGGAAGGTGGAACTTATTATTTAGATCACGTAAGAGATGCCATGTTTCCACCTTTCTTCTTGAATCCGGAAAACCATAGATGCCAGAAAACCTCCAAGCATCCACCTGACCATCATTGACTATTGCATCAATAAAATTAAGGGAAGAACCAACTACTTTAATACTTACAGAATTTTTCCAAAAAAGAGCCAAACCTCCAGCTCTAGAAATTCTGTCCACTATCCATTTCTCATCAAAGTTAAGATCATCACACACTTTTTCTAGCCTTTCTTTATCTGCCCAAGTTTCGGCTAGGAACAGGACAGAGGGGTCTTATACTCGCACTAGGTTAGCAAGCTCATGAATCGTACGGTGGTTCCCAAGCCCCCGCACATTCCAACATAGGCAACTCATTGATCTCGGCGGGGCTGGGAACCAGCCTCCACCGATGGGCAAATGTTTTCTTTCTGGTCTAACGTAACCATGGCTCTACGTTTAGAAGGTTTTGAGTCACAGTGAGGGAGGTGAGCAACTCTTTTTCCTAGTGCAACGTTGAGGTCCTCAGACTCCTCAATAGAGCCCACTTGTCTCATGATCCTAGTCCATTTAGGAGAAGAAGTGGGCGTTGGGATAGGCAAGGTTGGGCTTAAGTTTGTAATGTTGGCTAATGGGCTAGTAATAAAAGGGGAAGGGGTAGCACTTGTTGGGCTGGACTTGGTTGGGCCCAAGGGGGTAAGAATTTCAGAATTAATATTGGGAGAGTGCTCGTACCTTTCAATTTCCTTGTCCAAAGCTTCCAACATCTCCTCAAAAGTTTTCCCCGCTTCCGTTACATCATCCAGCTCTATCGCACTAGCTTGCATGTGACCTGCCTCAGTCATGTCACTCTGCACCACTTCTGGGGGCGTCGGAACTTTCAGCTAAAAAACCGGATCCATCATGACATTTGGATTTGAAAAACTTCCTTGGTTTTCGGGACGGATTACCTCCGATGAGGGGCTGTCAGTCCAGAGCACCATTACTGGAACTTTGTTGCTCTGCACCGGATTTGGGAGCTGATTGTCTTTCTTACTTTCCTCTTTCAAACTCAGAACTGTAACCAGCTTACTCTTAGATGGCAAAAAAGGAGATGCTCTAAGCCAGGGTCCAAACTGAGGGCTTTCCTCTCCCTAGTTTCCTTCACTAGCAGACCTTAACTCACAGCTACGTTCATCATGCGACAGACACCCACATCTATAGCAGAGGTTAGGGAGTCGTTCGTACTTGAAAGGAATCCATAAATCCTTTCCATCCTCTAGGGTAATCACTCTACCCCTACAAAGAGGTTTGGAAATGTTTAGAGTAACCCTTACCCTCACAAATCTTTCCCCTGCTATGTCCATTTCCTCTTCTTCGTGATTTATTGTGCCCAAGGCTTCGCATAATTTTTCAGCCACCCTCCTATTTCTAAACCTGAGCGGGAGATCATGGACTTGGATCCAGAAGGTGGCAAGTTCAAACCCCATATGTCTCACGTCCTTTGAGCCATCAAACTTTTGCATAACCACCAAATATTTATCAAAGCTCCAAGGTTCCCCAGCTAGGACTCTCATCATGTTAGGCTGATCCTTGAATGTAAAGAGGACAATGTGGTCCTCCTCCCTTCTAACTTGGAAGCCTTTTGAAGCTCTCCACAGGGGGGAGAAGGTTTTTGCAATAGCCTTAAGGTTGAGTACTCGCCTGGTTAGAAACTTGGCTGCCAGTACCCACTCTGTTACAGCATGCTTTTCTAATAGTCTAACACTGGAACCCTCACAATCTGAAAGTTTAAGCTTGCTCCACGTTTTTGTAAGGTCTTCCATAACGTGATTTTATTGGAAAGGAACCAAAAAAGAAAAAGGAGGTTTAGAAGTCAATAAGGAAAGAAAAGAAAAGTCAGAAAGGGATGGAGAAAAGGAGAAAAGAAGGAATTGTTTCCCAGTGACCCACGAAAAATACCCACAAGCCTCTCAGTGCACTTGTCACTGAGAGGAACAGAAACCCACCTTTGAAAGGAGGGACAAAAGTTCTACAGTCATTGGGAAAGATGAAAATCACCTGTCCCAAGCGAGAGAGAAACTTTCCTGATAACCTACAACAGAAGAATCTCTTGAAAATACATTAAATTGTTATAATAGAGATTTTGGGGAAATGTGATGGAAAGGCAAGCAAGATGTTTTCTAAAATTATAATAGAGTGTCTAGTTGTGCAAAGGTTTTGTAAGTACCTTGTTATAACTATTTCTTCTAGTGAGTTTTCTATGGGATTGGATCATCGAAGTGGTTTTTCCATTATAGAGGTTCTTCATTAGTATTCTACTTTGATACCATATCTTTGCGTTGCATGTTAATTGCTTTATTATCACTACTTTTCTGATTTATTATCATAACTGTGGTTGATATAAATCGCCAATGATATTTGTGTGAGGAATAAATATTAAACTTGTGCAATAAATTCATTAATCCACTGCATAAATTGCTTAGGATAAAAGTAAGATTTTCATGGTTGATTGTGTTAATATTATTTTCATGAGATGCTTAATATACAAGTTGAAAATCAAATCACTAATTTACATTATATATGCGTACAAATTGAACTGATATAATAATGAAGCTGGATTTGACTTAAACCAAAGGAATAGTCTGGTCGAAAACTATGTTAGGTAGTGCTATTTTTTTTTTCCCTGTTCTTTTTCTTTTGGGAGTTTCAACAGGTATTTAAAAAAAAAAAAAAATGTTAACTAGATACATCTAAGAGGAGTTGCGAAAGCACAAAGGAGCTTCTTCTATCCAAGTCTGAAACTTCATAACGTGCCCTAGGCATGTCTTGCCAGCATGGTGACATTGGTGAGCAACTTTGTTTGCTTCTAAGCACTAGCATTTGGGGTTGTATAAAAGTTGCTATTTTACAATTTAAAAAATTACTTTATTTTTTTTTTTGGTAAATTGGATATTGCATTAAACTTAAGTGGCTAGGACCACTTCATTACAAATACGATCCTGGGTCGTGCCCAGTTTGTCCAAAAATAAAAGGGGGGTAATAACAGAGGGAGGGGCTTCAAAAACAACAAAATTTTTCTCCATTTCAGTACCAAGTCTTGTCTGTCTGCACACTTGTTACCTTCCCTGTAACAATGGTTGATCCGAGCTTGAGGAAATCTCTTTAGCATGTCCCTGCAGCCATCAACAAGAGAAGCAATCTCACTATTAGTTTCTGCTGCATTAGCAAGTAAAGAGACAACGGATGAGGCATCCACTTCTACTTCTACTGCATTTATCCCAAGACTCAAGCAAAGCTTTAGTCCATCCCTTAATGCCCAAAACTTTGCAGCAAAACTAGTGGTAAAACCGATAGATCTAGCGAATCCACTGATCCATTCTCCATGGCAATCTCTGATAATTCCTCCTCCACCTGCAAGACCCGAGTTGCCAAGCGCTGACCCATCAGTGTTCAGTTTTGTCCACAAAGGCTGCAGTTTGGTCCATCCCACTGCCATCCGCTTTACTCTTGTGCCATTTACATGATCCAACACACAGTAAAAATACTCCGCTACCTGATTCTCCATTGCCTTATGAAGATTACAGGGGGATGGCCTAGCAAACAATCTTTTATTTCTAAATAACCAAAGATTCCATATTCCAAATAGAAAAAAGGTGGCCCATTGTTGTTCCTTACCCGGCACTTGGGAGGAGAAGCATGCATTCAACTTTAACCACTCTGTAATATCAAGATCAAAAGAATACCGGAGATGAGAAGGGCAGTCAGCCTTTGCCCAGAATCTAGATGCAACTGAGCAGTCTCTGATAATGTGGATAATGGTTTCTTGATCCTCATGACACTAGTCACAGGATGTGTCTCCAATAAAACCTCTCAAAGATAATATTGTCTTCGTGGGAATGCTTTTTAAAAGACATTTCCAAACAAACAGTTGTATTTTGGGTAGAATTTTAAGCTTCCAAATCCAGTTACCTATAAATTTGGGATCATTTGGGTTTAATCCTGTAGCTAGCATATACGCATTCTTAGAATCAAACTCACCTTTCGAACTAGATATCCAGCAAATATGATCTTCCCTTCTCGAAGCAGCTCGGATGGGGATGGCTCGGATAGAGTGAACCAAAAGGGGGGGCAGCTCAAAAGACACACTATGCAGATCCCAAATTCCATCCTTATGTACATCATAGACTCGAAGTTCCTCCTCACCCTTGTTCAGGGGTCCTTCCACACAACTCCTTAGTGACCCAAAATCAAGCCACTTGTCTACCCAGAATGATAGTTGACTATTGTGTCCAATAACCCATTTTATACCTTTCTCACACAAAGTGGCTCCCTTGTTGATTGCTGCCCAGGTTCTCGACTTTGGTGCTTTACTAGTAACCATTCTCCTATAGTATTTATGCCTTAGAACTTTAGCCCAAGGTTTCTCCCCCTCATTCTTCATTCTCCAACATAACTTCGCAGCTAAGGTGAGATTCCTTTCCTTTGCTGCATGTAGGCCGAGACCCCCTCTGTCTTTTGGTTTTGTTACTTTTTTCCACCCCATCATATGAATCTTCCTTTTCTCTTCTGTGGATCCCCATAAGAAGTTCCTACTAATCCTATCAAGGTTGGTGTGAATCCTCTCAGGCAAATAGCACCCCTGCATAACATCTGAGGGAATGGCTGATAGGACTGCTTTGGTGAGAGTTAACCTCCCTGCCATGGAGAGCAGACTGGCTTTCCATCCTTGAAGCTTTGCCTGAACTTTGTCAAGAATGAAATCGAAATCACGTGTGGAGGAGTTTCCATACTTAATGGGGAATCTCAAGTACTTCCCAAAGTTGTGTGTAGATGAGATTCCCAAAAGATTGTTGAAAGTTGCACAAGAATCCGGATCAACATTAGCTGAAAAAAGAACTTTAGATTTGCTCAAATTCACTTTTTGCCCTGAAAGTTCACAGAAAGTATCCAAAACATCCCTCACACTTTGGCAATTCTTTCTATCCGCCTTCGCAAATAGGACAAGATCGTCTGCGAAGAAGAGGTGAGAGAAGGCAGGGCCAGATTGGGATGCCTTAAGGGGGTTCCAGAGATTATTTACGCACATATCATCAATCAAGAAACCCAACAACTCCATACAAAGGATGAACAAATATAGGGAGAGTGGATCCCCCTGTCTTATGCCTCGAGAAGGAAGGAAGGGCTCAAGGCATCCTCCATTGAAGAGCACTAAAATGGAGGAGCCAGAGATGCAGCTCATGATGAGGCTAATTAATTTTGGAGGAAACTTATACATGATTAACATATCGCAGATGAAGTGCCATTCCATTCTATCATAGGCCTTTTCGAGATCCACCTTGATTGCCATGTAACCTTGTTTTCCTTTCTTCTGTTTCATGGAGTGGATGAGCTCTTGGACGATGATCATATTATCCATACCTTTCCTACCCGGGATAAAGGCAGTCTGGAAAGGGGAGACTAGTTTGTTTAACATAGGTCGTATTCTGTTAACTAGTACTTTAGTGACAAGTTTGTAGATTGTATTACATAGGCTGATAGGCCTAAATAAGCCCAAGCAATCAGCCCCCGGGTATTTCGGGATAAGAGTAATTAGGGTCTTATTTAAGTGGTTTGGCATTGACCCACTTTCAAAAATTTCAGCAACAAGCTTAACAACCGAGTCTTTAACAATATGCCAATTTCTCTGATAAAACCCAGCATGATACCCATCCGGACCTGGAGCTTTGAATGGCTTCATACTCCACAGACTGATCTTGACCTCCTTACTAGTCACATCTTCCTCAAGCACTTCTCTTTCCTCCTCCATTAAGCGGCTGGGCCAACTTGGAATGTCCCATGGAACCCTCTGAGCTATACACTGACTAGTTTCAAAAAGAGCATAAAACCTTCCCTCAATAGGCCAACAATCTCCTCCTTCCTGTGAACAAGATTCCCCATCCTATCTTTAAGACAGGAAATTTTATTCCTTTTCCTTCTAATCAGAGTGGACGTGTGGAAGAAAGCTGTGTTCTTGTCACCTTGGATTAGCCAGTTATACCAAGATTTAACAGACCAAAACTCCTCTTCCTGCTGACTGACTTCCCAATACTCCTCACTTAGCTGCTTTTCTAACCTAATGAGGAACCTACTGGGACCATAAGCTAAAGCTTTTTGGATACCCTTTAGTCTTGCTTCAATTCTTGCCTTTCTCTGAAAAATATTCCCAAAAATCTCCTTATTCCATCTCTTCACTACCTCAGTGAACTTCTGCAGGTTGCCTTCCAACTCCTGTTGATCCGTCCAATTACCCGATAATAATTTTCCAAAAAAAGGATGAGACATCCACATCGGTTGAAACCTGAAAGGTCTGGGGAGTTGTAACTCTGGGGTCTTCTCTAAGGACAAAAGGATTGGACAGTGATCTGAGTGAATCCTAGTTAAATGTCTCACAGTGGCTTCTGGATACAGATTAGACCAAGCACAATTAGCAAAAGCTCTATCCAACCATTCCTGAATAAAAAACCCCTCATCCTGCTTATTAACCCAAGTGTATCTGGCTCCATGAAACCCCAAATCAATCATACCACAAGAGTGCAATCAGTCTTTGAACAGGAGGGCTCTACTCATATTGACCGGGTTACCACCACTCTTATCATCATTTGATAGTAATTCATTAAAGTCCCCCAACATCACCCAAGGCATATTATAAAGTAAAGCAACATTAGAAAGATTGCCCCATAACAATTTACGCTCAACAAATCTAGGACTAGCATAAATGCAAGTTAAAAGCCAAGAAAGATTAGAAGAAATTACCTTGATAACAACATGGATTTCCTGCTCAGTTTTTGCCAATTGAGTGACTTCCACCTCATCAGATTTCCACAGAAGCCACAGCCCTCCAGCGTAACCAATGGTGTCTGTAATAATTGCTCCATCAAAAGGCAGAATGTCAGTGATATACTTAGCTCGGCTCCCTCCAATTCGAGTTTCAGTTATGATTACCATGGGTGGATTATGCTTCCTAATAAGGTTATTCAGAGTAGGTTTGAAACGGGGGTTCAACGCCCCTCTACAATTCCAGCATATGATATTCATTGATACTGGAGGTAAAGTAGCAGGCTCCTTAGTAACTTGGAGTTGGTTCTTTGCTTGATTCAGCAACTTCCAGCTCAAATTCCTCAAGCTGGTCTTGGCCATTCCCTTGGTCTTCGACAAGCATATCGCATGCTCCAATATCCCCATCGGTACTTCCCTGGACATAATTAGGAGATTTGTTTGGATGCTTTCCCCACACATTTGGACTTGAGTGATGGCTTCCAAACACCCCATCAAACTTGTAGCTGAGACCGGTATTCCTAACATTTTCTTTATTTGTATTCCCTCCAGAAGATTTGATTTTGGCAAGATTCGCTCCAGCGAATTTAGTGACAGTGCTCTCCACCCCAGTATTTTTCCTTCCTCCCTTGATGGAATGTCCATTGGAAATCTCCACCATGGTTTTTCCCACTCCAGCCAAGCCGGATCCGTCAAAAGTAAGAACCCCTTTTTCTTGCTCTTGGGAGTAAGAGGGAAAATGTGACTCCATGCCTCCATGAGACTCGGTTCGGACCAACCCCAGATCATGGTGGGGCTTGATCAGATTTGCTCCAGCATTGATGGGGCTAAGCTCATGATTTTCCCGTTGATTTTTATTGCCCATTCCTGCCAATTTTTGCTCTCCCTGGAACTGTTGCTGCAACTTCCCTTTCCCTTTCCCTTTTGACCCATTTTTTGCTTTGTAGTTGGAGTAGCTGTGTTTGGTTTTGGACTGAGACAAGACCGCACCACTTGAGGGAGAAGTGTGGTTAACGTTAAGCTCCTTCTTTTACGGTGTGGACAGACTCTCAGTATTCGAAGTGTCCAATCCCACTGACTTGCGCTTACCCTCAGGAAAGTAGCTAGGGGGGCTAGTAGGTGGAACAATAGCTGGACGGGACCGAAGCTGATGGCCTAAATCTTTTGCATTAAAAACTCCAGCTTGGACTGTACAAGGCTTAAAGTGGATTGGACGGTTAAAACCTTGCCTCGGGCCTTGTTTCCTCCTTTCCACTAGCATCCAAGGCCCATATTCGTCCTTAACGTTACCTACTGTCTCTGACGATGAATCTTGGGGATTTTCCACGTCATCCAGATTTTTTCCGGGCTCCCTGAGCACTGTCTGTGTCTCCGTTACCTCCTTAACAAGGTACGAACATGCTTCTTTTCTATGTCCCAACCTGCCGCAGGTAAAGCAGAGGGAGCTAATACCCTCATACAATACCTCCTGCCCAAAACATCCGATGAATACCTTCCTCACCAATGGTTTTGCGAGATCCACTTGCACACAAATTCTCGCATATCTCCCACGGGTACCGAAAGCTGTGATAGCATCAATTCGTAACACTGGGCCTATAGCATTCCCTATATCTTTCAAGACACCCATGTCATAAAACTCAATGGGTAGTCGTGGAAGACGAGCCCATACAGCCACTTTGGAGCAAGCAGTGGCGTTGGGTTTGAAATACAGTTCCCATGCACGTATGGTCAAGTAATGCTCGCCTATGAACCATGGCCCCCCTTTCAATACCTTATCATAATCTTCAACTAAGCCAAACTTTATCAAGAAAAAATCATCCCCCAAGTCAATACAATCAAGTCTTCCCACGGGTTTCCATAACTGCATAATTCTGGAGTGTAAGAAGTGAAAGCCCACAGTTCTTCCATGAACTTTAACAATGAGTGAGTGAGCCCATCTTCCCCTGATGTGCAGCTTTGTCTCTCTAGATAGCTTGATAGCAACCTCCCCTTTCGACAGATCCTCTTTTTCATCATCAGAGTAAGCTTCTATCTCAGGATCAGAGTGTACCTCAAAGGCTTGGGCATACGCCCCAGGGAGCTCTCCCGTGAGCTTTGCCTTATAGGACAGAGTTTCCCTCACTTGGCCACCATCTATGTTCGTTGTGGAGCCAGGGGAGAGGTCCTCTTTGACTTTCTTGGTGCTTCTTTGTAATTCTGCTGCTTCTTCCCTTGTCTTCTCTGTCGCCGAAAAATCACACTCCATTCTTTTTTATTACTTTATCTATTATACCATTCCACTTTAGAGCATTCCCATCAAAAGTTCTAAAAAATTTAGCATTTAGCATCTCAAAAACCTACTTTATTGATTTTAACACTTCATTTTACAATACACTATATATAAAGTTCTATTTTTTTCCCACTTCATTTAAAATAATATATACAATACTTTAAAATAATATAAAAACAACCTCCACAAAATCCAATAGCAACAGTCACAGCCACCTCCGCCACAGCACTACCAACATCAACCTCCACTGTGGCAACCAAAATCCACCACACGAAAAAAAAAAAAAAAAAAAAAAAAAAAAAAAAAAAAAAAAAAAAAAAAAAAAAAAACCGCCCAGCCGCTACCTTCCTCTTCCAAATCACAAATCAACCACCATCACAATCACAAAACCCAGATCGGCGAGAAGAAAGAAGAAAGACAAAGAGGCAAACCCATCACACCGGTGAGCAAAACACACACACACACACAAACCCACCACGGCAAACCTCCACAAAAGCAAACCCATCATGCCAATCTACTGCACCATGACCCACTACGACACAAACCCACAACCAGACCCACACCGATCACAATTTGAAATCACAAATTTACAACCCACAAAATCAAATTACCCCGTCGTCAAGCTCTACCTGCATATTGACGGCAACACTTTGAAGGCGTTTAGGCTTTGAAGTTCCCAACTGACGAATCTTGGAGGGGAGGAGCTCAAATCATGAACCCGAGAGAAACAAAGAAGCTACGGGAAAGAGAGAAGAGGAAAGTGAGAGAGGAGAGAGAAGAAAGAAGGGAAAAATAAAAAAACAAATACACGCATAGTTACCGTTGGAATAAAAAAATAATTTTTGGTTTAGGATTTGTGCTACAGTGAGGTTGTAATAATACAATTTTAGAGCATTCTCATCAGCTCTCTAAAAAAAAATGCCATTTTAACACATCAAAAACCCACTTTATCATTTTAGAACATCATTTTACAACATATCATTTATCAGATGTTCTATACTTCAATTCTATACATTAAAATAATATTTCCTACACATTAAAATAATATATTTATCCAAAACATAGCAAATACAAATGCACAGCCCAGTCACCACCGGATCCAACAGCCACCGCTACAACCACCGCCACAACAACAACCACCGCCACAACCACCGCCACAACAACCACAATCATCGGATCTCCAACAAATTTCAACTCCAAAAACCTCAACCAAAAAAAAAAAAAAAAAAAAAAAAAAAACTCAAAATCTTCAACAAAACCCAAACCCAACAGATCAATCAATGACCAAATTCAACCAACCATCGGCAACGAGATCGGCGGCAAGAGCTGTGGAGGATGAAGAGCAAAGAACGGCGACTATGGAGGACGACGAGCAAAGATCGGCGACTACCCCTGGGCGAGCAGAGCTTCAGATCAGCGAGCTTCAATCGGTGAGCAAAGGTTCAGATCGGAATTGCCTTCTCAGGAAAAAAAAAAAAAAAAGAGAGAGAAAGAGGCGCCGAGACGGAAAGATAAAGAAAATGAAACTGAGATCGGAATCACCTTCTCAGAAAAAAAAAAAAAAAGCGAGAGAGAAAGAGGCGTAGAGACGGAGAGATGGAGAGGAGAGACGGAGACCAGAGAGCTGAAAAAGAGAAGAACTGAGTTGCGGAGAGAGAGAAGAGAATAAAATATGAAAAAAAAATTATAGCACATGAGTCCGTACCGTCTCATATTTGAGACGGTACTGTAGGGGTGTGCCAAATTTTTTGGCATTTGGCACACCTCATGAGAGCCTATTTTTGTTGTTTGGTGTGCCAAATGCCAAATATTTGGCATTTGGCACACCTGATGATAGTGCTCTTACTGCAGCAGTATCTCAAAATTTTTGAGTTTTGAAATGTTTGATGGAGTTGGATTTTTGGTGCATTGGTGCTAAAATTTAGCATATGACACTTTTAACATCCTTAATGGGAATGCTCTTACAATACACCTAATATCCTAATTTTTATTTTTCTATGCAACACAATAAAATAATATTACATCATAAAATATTATAAAATAATGCCTTCCTAGCAACTAGAAGAGAGATGGTGAATAAAATAACGTCTTTTAAGTTTCCATCCAAGTGAACAATTAAAGTTGTAAATTAAGCAACTTACTGTAGTTGGGTTGTGTATTTTTTTAGATATACAACCCTCGATGTGACATGTATCCCAGTATTCAGACAGTGACAATATAGCCTTAATCTCACAAAAACTAATAACAAATATAAAATACAGAAGAGAGTAATCCAGCTATTAGCTAGTTTATTTAGAGACATGAAACGAACAATAACATCTTCATCAAACTAGGTAATCAGCCAATGATCAATCATATCCGAATGATTGTTATATCTGGATTTGAGACCCAGTTGAGCAAGTTCTGGACTAAACCATACTTCATAGCCATCAAAGTCACTAGGACCTTTTATTTTATTAACATTATTATTACCACATAGGTACAAAAGTACATAATATGATCAGAAAAACTCTCAAGGACTGGAAGTGAAGTTGAAGTTGGCACAATTCGTCCTTCGAGACTTCAGCGAGGAGCTTAATCCCAGCCTTGACTTTGCCAAATCAAACTGAAGCAGATTGTCCTCCAATTGGTATGCCCCTATGACAATTGAAGCCTTTGGATGAGACCCTCCATCAACAAAGCCTAAACATGTCACAGTCACACCCAGATGTGCCTGCACCATTAAGTTTGCACCAAAAATTCTCCATATAACATTTTGTGTGTGCAACACAAGGTCAATGTTGGGAACTCCAGGTCCAAGCCTTGAGCTTGTAATTTTGTTTGATTCATAACATACCCCAAATGGTGCAACAGGTTTTGTCTGGGGTACCCCCGAGAGCTCTTTAGAGAAAAATTGAGTAACTGTTGTGAAAATCGAGTGCTCGAGAATTGTATAAGGAGTTGTGGTACTGATCATTGCTCCACCTAAACCATGTTGTTTGAATGATAGAAGAGATGTGTCTAGTGGAACAAGTTTGTTGTTGACTTTTATTGAACTCTCTTGTATGTAGTACTCTCCTTTTTGGCTCACGGTTAATGGGGTATAGCTTAGTGGATGTGAAATATCAATACCTGGATGCATATAGTATGGTCCATCTCCGAAGAAAATGACTCCGTTACTGCGTGTGGAAGATGTGAGGCACAAGGCGAATTTTGGTTGAAATTCAAAGTGTGAAGCAAGTTGAGTTGGTACAGAAATTGGTGCATGGCCTAGTCCAATAACCCCTCGAACATTTTTTTGGTAACCCGTTTTGTAATAGGAAGGAAGGTGCACAAGTAAAGAGAAATTGAGGCACCCTAGCCATTGGTCCTGGGTTAGACCCTTGAGTTGACTGAATTAAGAGCTCATCTTGTGCAAGTTCACCCATGGCACTTTGATGTGTCACCGGGTTCTCTACCATGAGCCCACATGTGTTGTTATGGCACCCGGGCCTAGCCGTGTAAGGGCAAGTGTGGCAAGTGTGGCTATTGGCTTTAGAGCATTGAGTGGAGTGGCAATAGGGAGCATGATAGGTTGATGTCAAATATTGTTGATCACAATTAACCCACAAGAATTTCCCTTGTAAGTTAACAAGAAATGGAACTTGCAAAAGAGGGGTGTGGACATTAGCCACATGAAGATTTGTGGGACTATCTATGTGCACTTGTAAAACGAGTTTGTTTGCTTTGAAATTGGCTTGGGGTGGTGGGGATGCCAAAACAAGAGAAGAGAAAGAAAGGAGGACTAGAAGATAATGAAGCAAACGAGCCATTGATGGAATTAGGCAAGCTTGCTTGGGAAACTAGATGGTGTGGCATATGAAGGTTTAAGAGCATATTGTCCATTTTATAAAGGCGTGTTTCTAAGCCAGAGTGAAGGAATATGGGCACTAAGTCTTTGGCATTGTTCATAATAGAGTTTGGACCCATTTTGCTTATGATGGGCTTTGTGAGTTGTTTTTCTTATGGGTTCACATGCTAAGTTCAGCAAAGCTATGCAAAAAATGAGCACAATCTATAGTAAGAAAACAAAGAGTTGATGAGTGTGAGAGCCACATGGCATTTTAGGAGGGCTTTACAAGCCATGCAGAGTGTTAGGATGAGTTCACAGTGGGCTTGAATATGGGCTTGGGGTTTTCTACAGGGTGCCACACTGCTACTATTAGCTTTCTAGAATCAAAACATATACCCACACACACAAACAACAACAAAACATGCATTTATTCTTACATGGTTTGGAATTAATCTAATTTAAAGCAATTGTTTAATTCTTTCTTGTAACAGTAAACTTAAATCTGTAACTGCAATATCCTAACTTTTTTTTTATTTTGTTACAAGATAAAAATTCTACTCTAATTTAATTTTAAGTGTATATGTATGTGAAGTTTCCTCTTGGAGACTTGAACTTTGGCTCTTACCCCTCACACTCCATAAGCACTTATACTTGTAAAGTGACCATTGTGCCAAGGGTGCGCGGTGGTTGCAATATGTTAACTTTTAATTATTGGAGATTTGATAATGGCAATTACTTCATCCTTTTCTTTTCTTTTCTTCTTCTTCTTCTTTCTTCTTCTTTTTTTTTTTTTTTTTTTTGGGTATCTGAGAATGAGATAAACATTTCCAAAATGCTGATGTAGTTTAAGGACAAATTCAAGGAAACTGAGTGAAATAAAGCATAATTAAACCGATGCATGACATCAAGCCCATCATCTAAATAATCAAAAGTCATTCAAAGTTCACTGAAGGTTATGTCCAAGATTAATGAGGTTATAAATTATTAGAGTTAAAATGTAACATATAATGCCTGTTCCATTCTGCAAGTGCACACAAACTATCTTGCAAGGCTTTTCCAAGGGATTAGGCTAATAGTGATTAAACTTTAGAGTTAAGACCTCATGTAATTCACAAGATCATGTGTTCGATATCCTTTCTCCTAATTATCTAGTGTGTGGAATAAAAAGGATTATACTAATTCGAGGACTAGTCAAGTGATTTAAGAACTTTGAACACCTAAATTAGAGGAAAAACATTGTTAGGTTGAAACTTTCTTTAAAAAAAAAGTTAGGTAAAAGTTAGGTTTTACATTGTTAGTTTGGTCTGCATTGCGCCAAGATGTGTAGCCCTGATTTTGATTTGGAATCAAATTAAGCGATGGATGATTTATATGTTGGCTCCATATAAGTGGCCGCAAGGATGATTGTTTGTAGAGTATTTTTAACACTAATGAATTGAATATAATCTTAATTAAGATTTTATGAAATTTAGAACGAAAGAAGAACACAATATTTAACTTGTAAATTCAATGAATTTTTTTTTTCATGGAAGGAATAAGAACAGTAAAAATTTGATTAGTTTTTTATTTGACAATATTCATTCTCATGATCAATCAAAATTTACTTCACCCTATTTTTTTTCAGAATGAAAAAAGAAAAAAAAAAATTCTCATGTGTGTACTCATCGATCTCATGCCAGTAATGAGTAATATTACATGTATTATTGGGACGTTAATAGAGTTATTATCGTAGGCACAATACATTTATTGAAGCGTTACTACTTAAAATGCTTAACTCTTGCTAAACATTATGTGAAATGATACAAAAACTCTTATTTCCAAGCTAAGAAACACAGATATTAACATAAGTACGAGTACAGATACAAACACCAAAACGACACGATGACATAAATAATTTATAAAAAATTATAATATAAAATGACTGGTATTACTTGGATATGGTATTAATACAACATCCTAAATAAATTATTTGTACTCTCTAGCAACCAAGCCAAACCCCAATGTGGTTTCCTCTCGCTTTTACCACTTGAGTTTGCTAGGGGACATAAATGGCCAATGGATACATGGACTACCCTACCACAGCTTGCAGCAAATGATTGTTTTTTTTTTTTTTTTAAATACAAAATTATTGAAAATTTTCAAAATGATGAATTTTCCATGATCACAAAGCAAAAATATTAAAAAAGCGAATAAGAAAAGATGAAAGTCAAAAGTTGAAAGTATGAAATGGTTCACATAGGGATCGGCGCTGAACGTCTCATTCCAAACCGACACCAACATTTAAAAGAATATGAAGAACACATCTTTTTAGGCAGCTCCTACCGTTACTGTAACGCTTCAATACTACACATTTGTTCAGTAAAGAAGTAAGATTCTTTTGTGTCCTAAAACAAAAGCTATTCCTTTCCCAAAGAAAAAAAGAAAAAGAAAAAAGAGAAGACTATTACATAATACATGTGTTTTAAAACCAAATAAAAATGCATCTTGATTCTTGAGTTGTAGTCTGAAGAGTGATGCTTATTAATTATTATTGCTCCTGAACCAAAACACAGTTGTTTACAAGTTTTTTTTTTTTTTTTTGAGAAAGAAGCTGAGTTATTTTATTAACTTGAAACAATTACATCCAAATCTAAAATCGAAACAATATGTGATGGGACATTTTCCATCCATACTTGAAAATCTGGTATGCGTAATGCATTTTTCGCCAGACTATGAGCAACCCTATTGCTGTTTCTCTTGACATGAGAATACAACAATTGTTCAAAACTATTAGCAACCCTTTTCACATTGTCTACCAGCAGACCTGTTGGAGATAGGCTACACTCTGTTGACTTCAAAGCTTTAATCTGATCGAGAGAATCTCCTTCAAGAGTAGCTCTTCGAAAACCCAATTCACGCACAAATGTAACTGCCTTCAAAGCAACCAGCACCTCAACCTTGTCAGGCTTGTAAGCTTGATGAATTTTTTTTGAACAAGAAGCCAGCACAGCTCCATTATTATCCCGAATTGCCACTAATTCCGCCACTTGAAATTGATTTCCCTTGTAATATTTTTTCAAGGCATTAATTGGATTAACTCCAATTGTACGTGCTAGCTGGCTGGTAGACTCCAAATTGGGTGTAACAATCCTTGCCAATAATACCTCCACCGAAATAGAAGGTGTATTAATTGAGTTGGACTTATTGCTAATTGGCGTAGACTTTGGCAGCACTAAATCCTCAATAATTGCAGGCATTGAAGCCCAATCCAGCTGCGTGGCTAGGGGCAGCATTACTGAGGGCGTTACTTCAGGAGTTGTAACTGAAGTAACGTTCATGTGCACCACATCAGCACGGCCTTCCTCCATCGCTCTTACTGTGCTCCTCCCTACGTTCTCAGTCTCCGCCGTCTTCCTCCTTGTTGGGCAATATTGATTTCGCTCATAATACCCAGGTATCAGTGATTTCGTCCATATTAGTCGACGTCGAATGAGTAGTAGGCTCCTCGCAAAAAGAAAAGCGTTTCCCCAACCCCACAACAAAAACACCCCACTAGCTCCATAGATACTCTTGATATCCCTAGAGAGACAAAAGGACAATCCCAAAACAAAACACTCCTTCGTATAGAAGGGACAAACAACTTCTACTGTTGAAGACAAGGAGAAAAATCTCCCTTTTCTTAGCAACAGAGAGACAAGGAGGAGAATCCCCTCCATAGTTCCCACCGTGGGGACAGAGAGAAGAATCCCCTAGAGCTGTTCAAGTTGTTTACAAGTTTTCAAATTGGATTATCAATTATAAATGATATTAGATTGATTTCAAAATCATTTTTACTATTTCGCGATTACCAGTTTATTAAGATAAGAAAATAGTCTCTCATAATTTTCAATGAACTTCTTTGTGTAACAAGTTTTGTGATGTTATTGTTAATTATATATATTTTTAATTTACAATTGTATAATTATTAATGATGCAAAAAATTGTCAATTGTTCTCTCATCTATTTGATGGACAATGATGCAACTTCTTCGATGATCAATCTGTAAAGAAAGTGAATAGACAAACGGATGGAACACTAGTGTGGGGTTGGCCAAATGCCCTTTGATGATCAAGTTAGAAATGGAGAAAAGATTCACTTAATAAGATCAATAAGAGAAAATAACATGGCTAGTTTGTAGATATCGATTACTCCCTCCGTCCCACTTTGTTTGTCCTGTTTGAAAAGTCAAATATTTTAAGAGAACATCATTTATTATCTTGTCTGCCTTATAAAAATATATAAGCTTACAAAACTATCCTTAAATAAATTTATTAGCTTTTTTTAAAAAAGAGTTATTCTTAATGAGGCTTAGGGGTATAATAGGAACATTAGTAAACTAATAGTTTTTATTTTTAGAAATAGGACAATATTTTGGGACATTCCAAAATGAAATAGAGGACAAACAAAGTGGGACGGAGGGAGTATTAGAGTGCGTACATTTTACTTTTACATTGTGCGAGTTTTATATCCCTCTCATTCATTCTTGTAATGAATGTTCATATTTATGGGCCAAGAAACGCTTGTCATTAATATCAAACTTTTATTGTTTTCCGTGGTCATTGACTAATACGTTACTCTTTTGCTATTAAGTGTATTCAATGCTATAGACAACATAACATTCAATGCTATGGCCATACTCATCCATTATAACAATGGGTAAGAGAAGATTTCATCTTTGAACCTTTTTCATTAAAATTACCAAGAAGTGTCAGCTGAGTTATAATACTTTTGATGTTAATTTTGTGATTGACTTGAACAATAAACACCAACACTAAGAAAAGCATTTAGAAAGATGCCGATGTAGTATTAGCCTAAACATCTCCTTTGCCTAAGTTAGATGATACTATTTTTAGAAATTAATTTGAAGAATTCACAAATATGTTGAAAGCTCACTTAGTGTGTAAAACACTAGTGAATGTTTAGACCCCCAATTTCAAAATTACCAACACAAGCTTATATTCAAACAATATATGTGTGGAATGATAAATATAAGCTATACTCAAATAAACAAACTACTCTAAGCCATAATTTAATCACAACACGGCAGTAATTAAATGCAAAGAGTAAGGGATAGAGAGAAGCAAATGCAAGATAACACCAGCACGTGTTATTGAAGAGGAAACCAAAGAATTCAACGAAAAACCTCTCTGTCGCCCTCCAAGCCTAATCTACCCGATGCTCTTAAGCCCTCCAAACTTCTTGCTCCAACAGGATTAAGCCTAACCTTGTCTTCTCTAGTTTATCGGATCCCGCGATAAGCCCATTGTATCAACCAAATGAATTGGTTCTCTCTTAAACTGCTTCCTAAGCACCAAATAACCTTCTCACTGATATGAATATGGTGAGGTAAGGATTTGGCTAAAGATCCTCTCAAGGGTATGACAATGGAGAAGGTGGGAGTAGAGGAATTTGGAGAATCAAATGTATAAGATTATGGATGAGTCAATCTTGTTTTTCTCTAAGGTTTATCTCTCAAAATTCTCTCTGGAAGCTTTCTGCATTTCGTGGGTATAAAGGTATCTATGGTAGGGTATGAGAAGGAATGTAAAAAGTCATTTTTCTGGAAAACAAGGTGCTTTGGTGAGTGACTCGCAACTGGGATGAGTCACGAGTTCCAGTCGCCAAATAACAAAATAGTCAAACTGTACTTTTTATCCTATAATGATCCAGCTGTCCTGATCCTTCAACTTCACACATGTGACACTTTTGGCAAGTCACCACTCGCGAGTCAATCGTGAAATGCTCTTTGATGCACACACTTGATCAATTCTTCACACTCTCTCACACACAACCCTTATATAAAACTCACCTAAATACAAGGTTTCTAATTGCTGAATTACAAACAAATTTGGTATGAAATAAAGCCAACACATAGTTGAATAAATTCAACTTTACATATGTGAAGTGTACTTAGTATGTTACTTTCCTTATGGCATGTAATTATTTATATTGAATCTTACTTGGTGCCATATTACCAAAGATGATCACCTGATTTTTAACCATTAATTGTGTTGGTAATTGTGGAGTGTACTTAGTATGTTACTTTCCTTATGGCATGTAATTATTTATATTGAATCTTACTTAGTGAGATATTACCAAAGATGATCACCTGGTTTTTAACTATTAATTGTGTTGGTAATTGTGAAGTGTACTTAGTATGTTACTTTCCTTATGGCATGTAATTATTTATATTGAATCTTACGTAGTGACATATTACCAAAGATGATCACCTGATTTTTAACCATTACTTGTGTTGGTAATTGTGGAGTTGGGTGTAGCAGTCCTATCTTTAGGCAAGAATCTCAGGAAGTCAATTATTGCTTTCTCTACAGTGTTGACTGAACTCGAGACCCGAGAGTTGTCTATGTGCTCGAGACACCACCATACAGCTTTCTCTAATCTGAAATCTCTATTCATATCTGATAATAAATAATTGATAAATAAATTTATCAAAATTTTCTCTACTCAAAGGGAGGAGTGAAATGCATTGGAAGGTACGAGAGGAGAATAATACAAAATTTATTAGTTTGATTTTATCATTCTAATTAATCATCTCTTCTCTCTTTTGCTAAAGGAGTCTTCAAGTGAAATGTACCAATGAAATCATAAAAGTGCACATCATCTTTATATGTTTCTTATCTTTTTTACACATTATGAAATACTATCCCTTTTGCTTTTTTTGGGCCCAAGGGAAAGAATAATATCACCACACAGATGAATTGAAGTTTTGATGGATCAAAAAGTAATGGAACAAAATTTACTAATTTTAATCATTTCCAAGTAACATAAGCAATGGTACTTTTGCACTTTCGTACCACTATCACCACTACCACCACAAATTACACATACCTAAGATAACAAACCAAAATATAACTTAAAAATCTCTGCTAAATTTACATGATACTGCAACTACCAGTATTCTCATCACTAAACATGTGAGTGTAAGGATCGGACTGCGCAGGGTGCGGCATGGGTGGCCCCGGCATGTAATTAACGCCCGGATGCGGCCGCGCATACATCATCGGTTGATACATGTCATTGCCATTTGCCCTTTGTTGATTCATCATCATCATAGCCATGTATTGTTGTTGATTGTACGGATTGCCTGGCCCCATTCCAGGTCCCATTCCTTGATAATATCCACCGTTCATTGCTGTGGTCGCAGGTAGACCTTGCACCGCAGGATAACCTCCCATTTGGGCCATTGGATAATTACCCATGTTGCCCATTGGACCTCCTTGTCTCATCTGGCCCATTGGATAACTACCCATGTGGCCCATTTGACCTCCTTGGCCCATTTGGCCCATAGGATAATTACCCTTAAGGCCCATTTGGCCCATTTGATCCATTTGCCCTCTTTGGGCCATTTGACCAACATTTCCACCACCACCACCACCACCCCCACCACCTTTGTTTCCCTTGCCATGATTAGTGAAAGCAGCATCAATGTCATGGAAGTTATTTTTCTTTTTGTTACTTTCATGGACCCCATCATTCTTGGCTCCACCTTTCTTGCCTCCATTGCCATTATTGTTTCCACCACCACCACCCTTACTGCCATGATTATTGGAACCCTTGTCAGTACCACTTTCTCTTTTGCTACTACTTCTACCAAATCCTAGCAATCCACCTAGAAACCCACCACCACTTTTGCCACCTTTTTTTTCTCCTCCACCACCTTTGTTTTGCTTACCTCCCTTCTTATTCCCACCACCGCCGCCACCACCACCTTTCTTCCCTCCATTGCCATTCTTACCATCCTTATTTCCACCCATACCACCCTTCACTTCTAAAGGTATATCAATAACACCACCTTTCTTGGCATTTCCACCACCACCACCACCCCATTTATCATTCATGGGAGGCCCATTCATCGTAAAATTAGGCCCATATGGCCCATGGCCTTTACCCATTACAGGCCCCATCTTGTTGTTGGGTAAGTGATGGCCTTGAGCAAACTCATAATCACCATCATCAAACTCCTCATCATCAAATTCATCATCAAATTCATCAAACTCATCATCAAATTCGTCAAACTCATCATCAAATTCATCCTCAGGAAAACTGAACTTGACAGATTTCTGGTCTTTAATGGGCACCTTCAAATCTTTAGCACCTTTCATTTGGTGTTGTGGTTGTTGGCCATGGCCACCCTTTTGGTCCTTCCCACCCTTCTGAGACTTGTTGTCTTTGCCCCCTTTTCCATGCTCAAATTGCATATTCTTGAACTGGTTATTGAGTTGGTTTTGGTTGTAGTTTGAACCTTTTTGAGGTCCCCATAGCTCTGCATGTTTCCCTGACTTCTCCAACTTCTTTATGAGTTTAACTGGATCAACAACTCCTGTCACAGTCACCCTGCCTTGCTCTGCATCTATGTTGGTAGAATGAACTCCTACACAGAAACAAAAGTAACAAGAGCCTAAATAAAAACTATATACACCCAATTAAATTGTACATACATAAAATTACAAAGTCATACTAAAAAATCACATACTAGCATAGAAATTTAAAACATAGAACTTAAATTCTGTACAAAAAATCAGATAATAAAGTACATACCATCCATTTTCTGCAATAGTTTCTTTACTTTCTGCTTACATCCATCACAGTGTATATTCACTCTAAGCACACAAGACTGCAAGGAAAAGCAACCCACAAACAACTTTAAATGACTTACAAAAACCAAATTTTTACAAGGAAAGAAGAAAAAAAAAGAACATATCAATTGAGAAACAGTGGAAGAAATGAACAAAGGGTCCTAAAAGAGCTTCATTTCAGAACATGAAACATGAAAACAGTTAGAATGGTGTACCTGCATCTTCATGACATCTTGTTTATTCATCTTTTTTTCTCACAGAGAGAGAGAGAGAGAGAGAGAGAGAGAGAAGAAGGAAATGGATCTGTAAGGCTGGAACTGTAAGCTGAGAATAGTGAGAATTAACTAAGGGGTGCTATAAAAGAGAGTCTGAGAGTTCAAAGGCGCTTGGTGAGCATTAAACACTTATCTTTAAGCTTTGTCTCTGTGTTTCATGCCAGTCTGTTGTTTTTTGAACTTAAAATATTTTAACAAGCACAAAAGGCGGTTGCTCGAGATACAAGAAATATCTTATAGTATATATAAACAACTGGAAGTGGCTTGTCTAGACATTGCTTTTTGGGTAAAAGTGCTTAACAGCCTAACTTGGCAATATGTAAAGACATAATTACATTTATGGTCCTGTTTGAGACTAGTTTATTTTAATGAAATTAAAAAATTCTTGTTGTAAATCTGATATATAAAATAAAAATTAGTTAAAATAGTATAGTGAAACTCGTATCTAAAAGTGTAATAAAACTTATAAATAATAGTAAAAATAAACTGAATAATAAAATAAGTTAGCAAAAATTATTTTTGCCAAAAGTCCACTATAAATCAATTTATCACTAGCCAAGAGGCGCCACTGCACAAGCTTGTCATCTACCCCATTTTCCATGGGCTTCATTTGCATATGGGCTTATCAACTTTTAAGCTGGATCCAATCTTTAAAAAAAGATTTTGAGGTTAAAATTGTAAATTTAATCTGTTTCCCAGTTTTTAATTTAAACATGTCAGTTTCGTCTCTCAATTTTCAAGATATATTAATTGCGATATCAATTTTTAAATGCACACTTCATAACCATGTTTATTAATGTCATTGTTAGATAATCTCGTTTGACGGAGAAGAGATTTGAACGCAGAAATCGATTTGATTTTAAAAACTTAATAGTTGAAGGACCAAGCTCAACTTTGTCCAAATTAGTAATTTAAAACAAAAAAGTTTTTTTTTGAGGAAGAACAAAAAAGTTGATTTATAAGAAAACATGGTATCTATAAACCTATATACCTAGCTAGTAAAGTTTCTTAATTTTGTACTAAACAGTATAAATCAAATCCATAGAAAATGAGTTAATCAAATCACATCAAAATCTCATGGCAAGAATGAGGCTGTGATAGAGGAACAGAGTTACACATTGTTTATCAAAAAGAGTTACACACTGTTTAATCAATCATTGAACAGAAATGAAAATAAAATAAAGATTTTTTTGACAACGGCTTATTTTGTTGAAAATATTGTAAATAAAGGTAAAAATTAACTGAAAAAGTACAATAAAATCTATAAATAATACCAACAAATACAACGAGACTCATAAATAATAGAAAAAATAAATTAAATAGTAAATTAAATTAGCAAAAATAATTTTTGACATATACAACTAAACCATGAGTTGTATTGTATATCGCTGTGAGACCCCTCCACTCCACCACAATAATTAACTGCTGTGACGTTCATCAAGCACATGAGTTGTATCAGACTTTTTTTTTTAATTTTATTTTTTAGCTAAAACAGAAACCTTGGCCTTTTTTAAGGTTTTATTTATTTATTTATTTTATTTTTTCACAGTATTGAAATACCATGGTCGCATCATTGCTGCAATGATTGTACTCTACTCGGTTTGTGTGTGTGTGATCATCTTACACAAAGATTGCATTTATATTTTAACATTATAGGAAACATGCACTATCGATCTTGGTTCCACTTTTCTATTAAAAATACTCCTTTTAGATCAAAGCCACTTATTTTGTGAAGCAGCTTTTTGGAGGTATGGTATGGATGCAAACTTGACTATATTGGGAGATTGTGGAGAATTGTTATAATGGAAAACAGGTTGATAGTGATATGAATTTGAGAAGAATACTGTGATTTTGTTTAAATGCCCATTATTCCATATCTTAGTTTTTATGCTCAAGTGGTCCTTTTGTTTTTATAGCACCAACTTGACCCTTAAATACTTGCCCTTGACCAATCATTTACTCCCTTTCTAGGCATAAAGAGAGAGAGAGATTTAGAACTACACACTATTTCACAACTTTTTATTACAATTTTAACGTGAGGAGTAAATGTCTATTACTTATATATGGATCTATTATTTTTTCTTCACCACACACTCTTTCACATTACAATTGTGGCAAATAAATTATAATCCTAGATTTTATCTAGCAATAATAAATATTTTTAACTATCTAGGCCATAGTAGATAACAAAGTTAGGTTATTTTCTAAAGTTCTCTCTCTCTCTCTCTCTCTCTCTCTCAGAGCATAGTTCAAACAAATATCTCAAGGCAGGCAAAATTGTCATTTCAGAGACAGTGAGATATTTTTTGTTTATTTATTACTATTATCATTACAGTACGGACACACAGCATCTTAAAACTATTCCAAATGGATCTTATATAGACATGCACTAGAGTCAAAAACACACAGAATTAAAAAGTGTTTGGACCCTTCTTTTGCAACCAAATTATTATTGTTATTTGTTCTTCTTAAAAGCCTCGCCAGTGAAGGAAATGCTGTCATTAAACCCTTCCTTTGCCTGTAAAAGATGCTTGGATGGTGACAAAAAGACCCCCCCTCTACAGGGCACAACCCCTAAAAAAAATCTATCATGCTTATGTGCTTTATTGTGTTTGTGCATGGGTTTGCTCAGAAATTGGCTTTTGCTATCGCCAAACATTGACTAATCAACTTCTTTATTCATTTGCATTTGTTGGAATTATAAGTAAATAGTTATATTGAACTCTTTAATGGTTCAAATTTTGAGGGCTAAAATCCAATTCTTTGGCAGCCATATTAAATTCATCGAACATTCGAATCCTTTAAAGGCAATCTCTAGTGGAGTGATTGTATATTTCACCATTAAAACATGCTCTTTTTGAATTTAAACCAAACCACTTTCATGGTGTTAGAGCTCAAAATGAAGTTTAAGATTTGGATTTATGTTAATCAATGCCTAACTTGGTACAACTAGTCCTCAACACAACACAAGATGTCAAGAACTGTAACTATTTTCATGTAGTATATATATCTAGAGCTACAATTAAGGTAGAGATATTTGCCATTGGGATTGTTGATTAAGTCTGATGATGATTTTACCTGATGTCAGACAGTCAGAGTCAAAGTTTCTAAGGAATATTATCTGCATGGGAATGAAGACACGGTAAATTTTGTCACAGTTAAAGCAGAATTGCATGCCGAAAAAGGATAAATAAAACACTCTGGATAAAACAGAACAATAAAAGTAGATGGAAATTGTTGTCTTCACTCTCTTGAGCACAAACATATAATTTTAGTCCGTAGAAATTTATGCACAAACCTCGGAGGAAGATTCAGATGATATATATATATACATATGGGATTTACTATATATTATTCTTCATGAGAATCACGTGCATAAGCATGCATTTTTTTACAGATTTACTAATTTATTTCTTTGTCCAAAGCTAGTTAAAGTATAGTTACATCTTAAAAAAAAAAATTAAAAATTAAAAATTGTACATAAGCATTTTTTTTATTAAAAAAAAAAATCGCATTTGCTGAATTTTTTTGTTAAAAGTATGTTGAAGTATATTTGTACTTTTAAAAAGTATTAAAAACAATTAAAGATTTTAAAAAATGTAAATAAAAAAAATTAAAAAAAAATAAAAACCTAATCTCAAGCACACACTAAATTAAAGTATAAACTTCAGTAATAAGTCATAACCCATGTCCTAACTTCTAAGATTTTTTTTTTTTTCATGAGAAGTGTTATTTACACCTCATTAGTAGTTGCTTCTACACTACCCTTTTCTCAAACTACTCAACCTATGAAAAAGAACGACATAGAATTCTAAAAAAATATTAGTTGCTTATACACTACCTATACTTATTCAGGCCACTCAACCTGCAGTGAAAAAGAAAAGATAAGGAAGCAACCCAACCAATTAATAGTTTGGAAATGACACTACAACACCAGTATTTGTTGTTGTTGGTGGTGTTGTTGTTTTCAGCATTGTTGTCGTATGTGATTGTGAAAGTAGGGGCTGAAGAAGAGGAATGGTAGAGAAAATATGATAATAATAAATATAAGATCTAATGCTTTGCTTGCTGCTGCTGCGCTACTATTGACTGTCCCCTATGGCTCTTCTTGACTGTCAGTTGTACCTTCTTCAGCCCCACCTCATGATCATGATCATGCAAAGCAACAAGCAAATATTAATTGCTTATTAGGTACATTTTGTTCACACATGTGCAGGTGCATGCGCAATTTCACTTGTACTTTGCCATGTTCCTCTGTGTCTACTTATTCTTTATTTTACATTGATATGATCTAACTAAGTTCATCTTGCTCCTAAAAGACTCCTTCACATGTACATAACAAAAATAAATTGAAATAAGATTTCCTTTTTTTTTTTTTTTTGTTAATAATGTTAGATATTTACATAAAGAGAAGTGCTACGTTTACAATATTTTCCCAATAAATCTTAGTTGGTAGGTTGTTACGAGTTTTTAATTTGAATCTACCATTGAAATTACTTTGTTGCCCACTAGAAATAGCAAGTAACAACTTGTTAATTAAGATTTGTTGTAAAAATATTGTGGACATGACATTTTTATTACATAAAAAATAGTATAAGAATAAAAGGATAGGGAGTGTTCACAAGACAGTTAGGTTTAGGTTTAAGCCGATTCATCTTTTGGGTTTAAAAATAGTACACAAAGTGAAATAGCGGCAACATGGAAAGCTAGTAGTGGGAAAAGCTCAATAGTCAAGTTTCAATATGGAAAATCTGATACTCGACCCAATAAAATCAGGTGTTATTTGTTTTGATTCGTTACTAACCAATAACCATCACAAATGTCAAAATCGATTGAACCTATCGACTATGGTTACACGGGTGAGTTGGGTCCTTTAGGCGTTTAATCACACCTCTAAGTAGAATCACTGTGGTTCAGCCATAAAACATATGTCCACAATTCCAAAAATCAAAAAACTAAATCCTTTGTTTACTTAGTTAATAACATGTTAGAATGGATGCTATATTTGGACAGGACAAGGTTTGTCTCCGACTACAAATTAATTTCACATTTTGGATTAGTATTACAAATTGATAATATTGATTTATTCAAATCTAGAAATTACTCATGTTAATATGGAAAGTGATTACTTTCCATTATTCTCTCTCAAGATGTGTACGAAATCTTTGATGAAGAGCACGACTTCATTTCAAATTCAAAACATTAAAAAAATTGTCCTCCTAACAATTACAACAACGCCTTTACAATAGCAATCCCTCCATGAAAAATCCACAGGAATTACTTCCCTCAAGATGTCACTATAGCAATAGTGCAATGAACTCTTTTGTTAAGACGCAAGACTTAATGAGCATTAAAATTTCCATTGAATATATGAAAAATAAAATAAGGATGTAGATAATGAAAAGGATCAATAGTGCAATCCATGTTTTACTAATGTTAATATTACTTTCCATCAAATAAAAGGATCAATGTAAGGTAGCTCCTTCATAGTTTTTAATACTAACATTTTCTCTAGTTTCCAAATTCATGGCCTAGTTCTTAAGGTCTTCACATGGATTGGTCTTGAGTGGTTTAAGCGGTGCTAAGGTCATGTTAGGTCTTAACCCACTTGAGGGAAAAATTATCTTATGTGTCTGTCTTATGGAGCGTGCCTCTCACAGACATGTGACATGCTCATAGGTGGCATGTTCCATAGGACAGATACACAAGATTCTAGCTCCATTTGAGGGGGCACCATATGCTTGTGAGAGGTACATAGGACAGATACACAAGATTCTAGCTCCATTTGAGGGGGCACCATATGCTTGTGAGAGGTACGCTCCATGTGACAGACACACAAGATATCAGCTCCATTTGAGGGAGCACTCACATGTCTGTGGAAGGTATGCTCCATAATACGGACACACAAGATACCAACTTTACTTGAGGGAACACCCACATACTTGCGAGAGGTACGCTCCATAAGACGGATACACAAATATCAACTCCACTTGAAG
Source organism: Quercus lobata (assembly GCF_001633185.2). Lineage (NCBI taxonomy): Eukaryota > Viridiplantae > Streptophyta > Magnoliopsida > Fagales > Fagaceae > Quercus > Quercus lobata. The sequence continues at coordinate 4,609,586 of NC_044906.1, read as the reverse complement.
GGCACCCACACGTTTGTGAGAGACCCACTCCATAGGACGGGTACCCAAGATACCAACTCCACATGAGAAGCCTTTTACAGCTCCCTCATTCATTCAAGCCCGTGAAACATTGATTTCAGACACAGGTTACTTACTAGGCTCACGCTCATGTAGGGTCACCACTGCTAGTCCCCTCTCACTCTTCTTTATTAAGGAGAAAAGACAAGAGTGAAAGACAAAATATGCTGAAAATTTTCATTCTCTTCTATACATTAGTTTAGAATCAATGAGGTAAAAATAAAATACAGGAGGGTCACAACAATGGTGGAGTGACTGGAGTGAGATGTAAAATCATGTTTTATTATTGTCTGTCAAAGAGTTGCTGCATATTGAAGTCTGAAAATTGGGTGGTGACTTTTGTTCACAAATCACAGGCACAGGAACAGCTGGTCTTAAAGGACTGAACGAGCTCAGTTGGGTCCCCACTCAAAGGGTCATGTATCCTCTAAATTGAGGGACAATCACACAAAGGCTGAAGGACCAGTCTTTCATAAACTAAACTTGGTCAAGCAAAGATAAGAGTTGGGACCCCAACATTAAGGTCAGGGAGACCCTAGCTGCTATTATAATAAGCTCAGGACACAGGCTCCTTTATGTTGGATGGGATGGTTGTTGGTGACAGCTAAAGTGAATTATTAGATTGTTAATGTTAGGGGACAAAAAATGGTCCAACCTTGTTAGCATACACTGCTACTACCATGAAGCCTATTGCAACATACATACATACATATATATATATATATATATTTTTTTTTTTTTTTTTCTATTCATTTTTCTATTTGTCTTTCATTGAGTTGGACTGGCAATCTTCCTCGTAGCAGTGAAAGTGAGCTAGATAATCACCATGCCAATAAAAAAAATGCTGGTACTACAGTAGTAACATGAAAATCGAGGTGATTACTTTTCATCTGTAAAGAACTAACTCAGCAAGATTCAAATCCTCAGCAATAAGTGTAGTCAGTGATTCTTTTGCACTTTTGGACACTATATAAGACTGGAGACCACACTTTTGTTCCCTTTTCCCATGGCACCCACAATTTTCACATCCACTTTTGGACATTCCAAGCCACTTTTCCCCGTTACTTGTGTAGCAAATATTCCCTCCCGGCCTCCCCCTTAACAAGCTCTAGAGAGAGAGAGAGAGAGAGGTATCGTGATTCATGATATAGTTTAATTAGTGTAGTTAAGGATATTAGCTTTATTATTTGTGAGGTTATTTATAACCATCCATCCTAACAATAGGCATTTGTAATATGCAGAAATTACAAAATTTTATAATCAACATCCTATTTCAAGATTAAGTTGCAATATCCACTCCATCATCCAAATTGGAAATGAGTTACATTTGTAAATAAAATATTATCTAATTAAGGTACTAATTACAAAATTATGCACATTACAAATATCCTAAAAGTTTAGGATGGATAACCATCCACTAATCTATTAATTTATGGATTGATTTCGATGGTACAGTGTGAATTGCAAATTAATTTTGAATTAGGATGTTGATTGCAGAATTTTATCGTTTAGATACACAATGCAAACATCCCCCATTGTTAAAGTTGAATAATTGTAATTAACTCTTATTATTATTACATGATGAAAATTTCCTCCTCCTAATTACCCTAAACAAAAATACATATTAAAGATAAAATCTTCCCTAAACAAAATGCAATTTAAACAGAAAGGTGTAAACTTTTCCTGCTATTAGAATAAAAAACCTCTATAAAAGGGTAGTAAAAGAAAGATTTCTTTTTATTTTTCTTTTTTCTGGTATGTAACTCACCCAATGTTAAGAAAACTGTATCAGATTTTCAAAGAGATAAACCAAGGAAAGATTCTGTAAATTCCATACAGAGAGAACTTGATCTCCAACTATGGACAACTTCTTACATGAGCAGTTATAGCTGTTTACCAAATTGGGACTGTGCTTCAAAAGCTGTATGAGTGATAACAACCCATGAGTCCTGTGGATTTTTCACCAGTGCAAAGAAATTGGTAATTTCCTATCTTAGGATGATGCTGAAAAGTGAAAACAGAAATAACATTACATGAGGCAAAGATATTTCTTGGGTAAAAAAGAGAAAACTAGAACATGTGAAAGGTGATTTTTTTTAACTTTTAAAGAGGGGGGGGGGGGTGAACAGAGAAGAATATTAAAGACAGGTCATCAAAATCCAATATAAACAAAAACATTTCTGAATTCTTACCTTTACTAATTTTATTTTTTTTGCTCCTGGGCTGGCCACTTACACTGAAAATGCAAAAACTACTGTTCAACATTGGAAGAGAGAGAAATTCAAACCAAAACAAAACCAAGTGGAGCTATTTGCAACAAAACTAAACTCAAGCAGCTTAACTTTGGAAAATTATCATAGAACAGTTCTAATGAAATATTAGATACTAAAGAAAGATCATTATAGTTTTTTCCTTTAATTATTTTCCACCTTTAAGTCTTGCATCAGAAAATATTCCCTAGTAAAAAATAAAAAACCTCAGCCAACTTATTGAACAAGCTGGTTTAAGGACTACAGGAACATATTCCAGATTACATCACGTTCTGTGCAAAGCATGAAAGCAAAGTCCCAAAAAATAATAATTACATTTGCCTAGTACATGCTTGGATGCTCCTTTCCATGACATAATTTGTATTGCAATTAAGACGGCCATGACTGGAATAATGTTTATCAGATCTACACAAGATTTTCTTGATTTCCATTCATATATCACCTACTATTGTCCTTTCCCTGGTATTGTCAATAACTAGGATGCACAAGATGTACTAGTAGGGCAACTGAAGGCCCAATTGAGTTTCTGGACCAGACACCTGTATCTCAATAAGCAGCTGCTACTACAGCAAGCATTTTCACACCAGACAGACCCAGTTGGTTAAATCATCAACAGACTAAGCGATGGGTTGCTTCAATTAAACCAATTCCAAGACTGAACCTTAAACTATCTGAGATGTTCTTGAAATTTATCACTTCAACAACCAAGTACTTACTTTTCATAAGTAAAAAGGTTACATTAATAACAAAAAATCGAGTCACCCAAGTATACAGGAAGTATACGACTGGGGACCATACAATCAAACATTGAAATTACATAGATCTATCAAATCGGAAATCAAACAAAGACAATGACTCCATAAAATAGACATCCAATCCAACAAAGTTCAAAAAAAAAAAATAATAATAATAATAATAATAATGATCAGGAATAGTTCTCTCTGTAGTTATTCACTTATTCCTCTCTCTATAGAGACACCACATCAAGCAATGGGGGTAGCCATCCCCATTCCTATGACGCCCAACTTTGACAACCAAGTACTTTTTTTGACCTTGCCCATAATTGCCAACTGATAGCACTACTGATATCCTTTACAGCATCATCTTGGACCTAGACTAGTTCCTAGATAAAATAGTTTGCATTATTACCAGTATGCATTAAATTCTTAACTCATTTTCCACAAAAAAGACCCATCTAGTCAGCTGTACAGTCTACCCAATGGTCAGATCCTTCATTGGATTCTTGCATTCCTATCTAAGTAGTTCATGGACCAACAGAACATAGACATCAAGGAATCCAAGAAATACATGGACCAACCATTCATCTTTACTTCTACCTAAAAGAAAAAGAAGCTATTCTCTGATTTTGCAGGGCCAACAAAGAGAAGCATACTCATCACCAATTAAAAACAGGTCAAAGAGCCCACCACACTGGCCCAATTAGAAACCATACTGAATAGTGAATAGCATATTATTTACCATAGCTAATCACCTTTTCTCCAGGAATTTTATTTCAAAAAAGGAAGAATGAAAAAAAATCAGTCATCATTTATATGTGTATGACGAACCCTTTACCAATACCTTATATTTACTCTCACTTGAAAATGGCCCTCATTATTCTTCTCCAGGACAGCTTGAGTTATCTGAGCATGAGGAAACATGGTTGGCAAAGGCTGATTAGGTTGCACAGCAGTTGAGAGAGGTGGCAAGCCATGTTTCCTCAAAGATAACAAGTGGGAAGATGTCTTCTCTTGGTAAGGGCTTCTATAGGTTATTCATTTCAAAGAAGCCTAAATCAATGCCAGTTCCTGAAGGCTGATAGAAATTCCAGCTTAGAGCTTTCTGGAAAGGGATTTTCCTATGCATATATATTTCAAGGTATACTGAAGTGAACGTGCAGTTGGCCAATTCAGTGGCAAAGTAAAAATATGGTGATACTGCCATCAAAAGCAAGGGGGAAGGAGGAATGAAAAAAATGTCAGTCATCATTTATATAAGTATGATGAACTAAAAGATCCCAGATGTAAATAAATGAGGAAAAGAAATATAACAAGAAATCAACAAAACTCAAAATTTAAGTCAATACACTGCAGTTAAATTGTCCAGCCACAACTAAAAAAATGAATGTATATTTATTTGTAGTCTTCAAAAGTTCAATTATTCTTCAAACTAACCAACTTCTATCAAGATAGCGATTGACAGCAGGAAGCAAATATGCAGTTAAAGTTCATACTCAACAATTTAAATTTCAAAAATCAACTCAAATTACTCACTTGTAGCCCCAAAAAATTTACATATATATCATTCTTTCAAACCAATCACAGATATTCTAATTCATAATCATCAGCCATTTAAAATTGCACAGCAGAACCTCAAACTAACCATAGAGAACAGTAAAAAATGTTAAATAGACAAATGGTCAAATTCCAAAATCCAATGGATCATCAATTTGAAAGTCATTAAATTACCTTGGACACCAATTGATTTGGGAAAAAAAAAAAAACCTAAAAAGTAATGTTATCACAGAACAATGCAAAGAAAATAGTTTCAAATAAAAATGTTTCTAAAGATTTCCTAACCAGAGTGGGAAATGCTAAGGAAGAAAAAGAAGCAGACACTTGACCTTCAAAATAAATGAAAAAATTCATATAAGAGTTTGCACGCAGAAAACGTTTCAATAGGACTTCAAAGATAGCCACTTCTTATCAAGAAATTGGTAGGGTATCTACACAACTTATATCTTTCTATGACTATAAGAATCTAAACTGATGTTTCATTACCAGAAAGCTAAACTGTATGAACTTTAATGATCTCTACCTAACTTTCAGTTCTTTCAATTTCCCATCTCATCCCGTAGTTAGCTTCATCTTAATTCTGGATTGTAAAATGAGCTAAAGAATTATCTCCCAACAGTAGTCCCCCTGCAACCTAAACTCTTTTTTCTTTTTCTTTTTTCTTCCATGTCCACTTATTCAATAGAAATAAGTATGCCGCACTCAAAATTTTGAAACAAACTCTTTAGGATAGCAACCAAGAATAACACAAATGTATTATGCATGGGAGAAAAATGCATGCCAGAGGAGTAAGCAAGATGCTAAATGACCCATCTTTGGCCAATGATAATATTTTGTATCAATTATATTCTCATAAGTATCTCTATCTCCCAATATAGTTTGACGAAACATCCTAAACCATTAAATTCACTTAGTAGTAGCCAGGTTCTGTCAACCAATTAACCTGATTTTTTTATAAGTGGAAAAAAATTGATTAGAATAGAGGAGATACCTCATGTACACAGGATGTGCACACAATATTCTCCTAAAATACTACATTATCATAGAATTATATTTGCAAAGAACCAACTAACCTGATTATAAATGAATAATAAAAAATTCTAAAGTAACATAAATGGACAAGCCATATAGGAAATGAGAATGATCTTTACCTGACTAATCTTGTTCTAAGCTCACTTGAAATAGCAACATTGGCAGACTAACAGTCATTGAATTTTGGCCTGTCTAATAGCTCTCCAATTACCCAAAAGAGTATATATGGATCACCTAGACACACTAAACCATGATTTCTATCAATTCAAAATTCAAAAGGCATTAACCTCTATATTTTGATAGGTAAGAATAATTTTGTTAAAATGAGACTACTTCGTGAAAAGAGACACAAAGTAGCCTAAAGAATTACAAATGGAAAAAGGAAATAACCTCTATGACACAATCAAATGTGAATATATCATTTTTTTTTTTATCCCCCAAGGATTTGTTTGCTTCTTCCAACAAACCAGAACAATGGCCTCAAAGAATTTTTCATGCTCCTTCGAAAAAAATGGTGCAAGTTAGAAATTACATCCAATTTATATGCATGCTATTACAAAAGTAGTAAACCATAATTCTATTCGTTTCTTCCCTAAATTTCTAATTGGTATTGGACGTCTATCAAAGAGCATTGCAAATCTGTCCCCCTCCCAATTGAAAAAAGAAAAAAAAAAAAAAAATACCATGCACCAGTTATTGTTCTAGAAATCTAGCAACTCTGCAATAGACTAGCAACTCAACAAGTTTGCATTTATGAATAGCCCCCAACTTTTAAGAGAAATTATCTCATTTTATGCTTCTTTCTAAACACCCTAAAAATTGGTGTAATCGGTACACACCCATCAAAAAATAAATAAATAAAACACTTTCTTTTTTAAGAAGTTCAGAATTTCAGCCACAGATTGTTACCTGAGATTGAACCTAGGCAATGAGTGGGAATAAATGACAACAATCCCAATTCCATTGTTTAGTTGCTCTATAAACCAATTAAAGCATACCCAATAAAAGACATAAAATTAAATTACCAAATAAATTCAAGTTCTTAATTACATAATAACCAATCCTAATCTTTTCCAACCACCAAACCCACAAAAAACCCAGCAACTCTTCACTTAGTAAACACACTTTACAATACACACGAATGAAATCCCTTGTATCCAAACAAACAAAGAACAGCTCAATAGCTACATTGAAACCAAACCAAACACTCACATTAAAGTGACCAACCATTTCATCAATGCACCTAAAATTTCTCATTACACAAAAACTACAAAGCACAAAAGTACAAGACATACACAAAGGCACAACATAAAGAAGCAAACTTGAAGAAAAAAGAGCATGCACCTGACATCAACAAGAGGATTAAAAGTGAGAGAAACCGAATGGGGAATCCGGGTCATTGTCATTCTCATCCACCACGACCCTTATGGTATTTTTGTGCAAGTTTTACGTGACTGTAGATCTTCTCGGTTATTGCAGTCAGATACAGGTATGGTGGCATTGGTGGCGTAGGATAAGAGGGGTTGGTGGTGGAGGCGGAGGTGGGTGGTGGTGGTGGTGGTGGTGTTGGACACGGTGGAGGATGAGAAAAGGTGTGACCTTTGTGGGGTTGATGCTAAATAAGAAGAAGAAAAGGGTGCTGTTGTAGAGAAAGAAGAATAGGGAGTTGGGTTATGTGAAGGAGAGAGACACAGAGAGGGAGGTGGGTTTTGATCTTTGTTGGTTTTGATGACGGTGGGTTGGTACTGGTAATGATAGTTTCTTCTTCTTTAGAATGAAGTGACTTCTCTTTTTCTTGTATCAAAAAAAGAGAAGAAGTGACCTGTGAGCTAATCTAACCAAAATAAAGAAAATAGAATTTAGAAGTAGCAATTAGAGAGTTTGTGTTTAGTTAATTTTACAATTGGTAATTTGAGTAGGGAAAATTTGGGTAGACACTCGTTTTTGTAGATTTTGTATATATTCTCTTTCAAATCATGTTTTGAAATTGCACATTTCATCACTTCGATTGAAATCGTATTCTCAAGAGTGTCCAATAACAAATGTATAATAATCATTACTCATTTGAGAATGTGTTTGTGTTTATACCTTTTTATGGGATGGTTGAAATTCAAAACTCATAAGTGGGAGCTATATATGTGTGAATAACAATAGTACTAACTTATAATTTCCAAAAGATAAAAAGAAGCTTTGAATTGGTTTTGGAAGTGGGCTCTTTTTTAACCTGAAGTGTCCATTTCCTGTTTTCTATTTACGGTTCAAGATATCAATTGATTTTTATTACAAGTCAAAAGTCTTATAATTCTATTGGTATTTTAAATAATTTCTAATGGAAACTTCCAAGGTTCAAATCTCATCTTTTTTATTATTGTAACTAGCAAATTATCATAAAAGAATATAATTTTTTTTAGTGTAAATGATATTTGAATCTAGGTTTCTTTTCGAATACATTAGACTATAAATTAGGCCAACTGAAACCCACGTGGAATAGGAGACCATACAAATTTAAAATAATCTTAATGATTTTGAATGAGTTTGAGTTTTTAGATTGAATATCATTAGTGTAATAGTCAATTTCTTAAAAGATTATGGCGATACAAGCCTTGAACGTCAAGAGTTGAGACTTGAGACTATACCACTCAAACTTGGGGATTGGGGGTTTAGATAAGATGATCATAAAAATAGTAAACACCTTCACTCTTCCTGAATTTAGTATAGTTTTGAGTTTTTAATTTCCTTTTTATTTCAATTCAATTCACAATTAGCAAAATCCTAAAACCCCATATCCATCCAACTTTTTTTTCTTCTATTTTTTTGATAAACGGTCAAATAAAACAAGAGGAGAAACAAATAGTCGAAAACTTTAGGGCCTGTTTGGTTTGGTGCTAACTCAATTTTCATATCTCAACACTCAAATCTCATCACTGAAATTCATTACTCAATTCTATTATCTCTAACTCAATTTTCCCATAACTTTATTGGTAGTGTGTTTGGCTAGAAATTCTTAGTGGTATTTCAATTCAAAAACTCAATTTTAAGTAAAGTTATGGGACCCATAAAAATTAATGCTCAACAAAATGCATCCTCTCCACTTCACATCTTCATCTCTTTAAACAAAACCCAACGGCTACAACTTGAAGATAAAAGAAGAATGCAAAGTGAAAAAAAATAAAAAATAAAAATAAAAGCTTTGATCTCATAAAATAAACCTAGAAAATGAAGCCAAAAGATCTCAGTTTTAAGGGTTTGGTGTTGATATTTGAAACTTTGATCTCATGTCATAAACCCAATAAGTAGCACAAACATCACAAACCCATAAAATACCAAAAAAAAAAAAAAAACTAAAATAATCTAGTCCGAAAATCAAAGCCAAAAATGCCCAGAAAAGACTATAACAACCCATCAAGAAAAAAGAATGAAAAAAAAAATGGTGTGAAGGAAGAAAGAAAAAAATCGGTGTGAGGAAACAAAGAAAGAGAAGAGAAGAGAAGAATGGCGATGGAGTGAAGAAGGAATAAAGAAAAATAATAAAAAATAAAAAAAAATAAAAAATAGAAAGAAAGGGAGAACTGTGTGACCTGAAGAAGAAATGAAGAAAGAAAGAAAATTAATGTGACAAGACTTTAGGTGGGTCCCATTATTTTTATGTATTTACTAAAATGCCATATAACTCATAACTTGGAAATGTGAAAACATCAAAATTGTGTTTTCAGTTTCCATAATCCAAATTCAAAATTTTGAGTTTTTGAGTGATGGAAACAAACATCCAAAATCCAAACATTGCATCATTTATAGGACCCATGAGTTTTAGATGATGGATCATGAAAATTGAGTGATATCACTCAGTTTTTGGACTATCCAAATAAGCCCTTGGATTTTGCAAAACTGAGTTAACAAAATTGAGTTTTGTTAACTCATAACTCAAAATTCGTGGGGCCCACATAAGGAAACATTGTTTGGATGATTTTTTGTTTGCTTACTTAGTTTACAAAACTGAGTTTTTTGAGTTTTGAGTTACCAATTTCAAAAACACCAGAAGCTTGTTTTCAAGTTATGAGTTTATTAACTCAGTGGCAATTTTCGTAATTTTTTTTCCAATGAGTCCCACAACAGTGTGTAGTTACATCACTGCAGACCCACAGAAGCTCTAACGGATATTTTGGCTTAACTTTCCTAACTATCCAAGCTTACTTTCTTCATCTCACTTTCCCTTTTCCTTCTTCCAAACCCACAATAACTGAAGCAGAGCTCCAGTTTCGCCGATCAGCACCTTCAGCCCGAGACAAGCATTCACAGCTCCGTTCACCAATTTTTGTTTCCGGTGAGACCTAAATTCAGCCCCTGCATCTGTTTACATGCCCGAAGCTGCTGGGTTTTATTTTGATATTTTTTGTTTTTTTCTTGTTCCTCCATTTTTTGTGTTGTGTTTATTGAGACCTTGGCTCACTTGGTTGTAACTTGGTTTGCAGCGGTTCACACCTTGCATTTTCGTAATTTTTTTTCCAATGAGTCCCACAGCAGTGTGTAGTTACATCACTGCAGACCCACAGAAGCTCTAACGGATATTTTGGCTTAACTTTCCTAACTACCCAAGCTTACTTTCTTCATTTCACTTTCCCTTTTCCTTCTTCCAAACCCACAATAACTGAAGCAGAGCTCCAGTTTCGCCGATCAGCACCTTCTGCCCGAGACAAGCATTCACAGCTCCGTTCACCAATTTTTGTTTCCGGTGAGACCTAAATTCAGCCCCTGCATCTGTTTACATGCCCGAAGCTGCTGGGTTTTATTTTGATATTTTTTGTTTTTTTCTTGTTCCTCCATTTTTTGTGTTGTGTTTATTGAGACCTTGGCTCACTTGGTTGTAACTTGGTTTGCAGCGGTTCACACCTTGCATTTTTGTGTTGTGTTTACTGAGACCTTAGCTCACTTGGCTATAACTTCGTTTGCATCGGTTCGCGCCTTGCATCGGTTTTCATTTTTTTTTTTTTGGTGTTGATACACACACAAACAAAAGAAAACTCAAGAGAAACATCAAAATAGAGAGAGAGAGAGAGAGAACTGGCCTACAATATACGTGGGTGTGAACTGTAAATGGATGGCCAAGATAAATTGCAACGGTTTCCATCTCAATCCTCTTAGATCTCCCACTTTCTTGCACAAATCCAACGCATGCTTCATCAATTTAAGAAAGTATACCTTTTCTTCCTCCCACTTATTGCTGAGTGGCCCACCAATTGTGAATGTGATAAAATATTTACTCAAGATAGAATATATTTTTCCCATCGGCTGTATTTTTCCTCCGGGAATACAGCTTTGTTGGGGAAAGGGGAAATGAGAAAAGAGAAAAAATGGAGATGAAACCTTCCGCAGGTAGGCTAACAGCTTTGCTCTGACCAAGTAACAAGTATGGGGCCCACAAAAAAGTTGAAAAAATTGAGTGATGACAAGTTGAGTGATGTGTGCCAAACGGGTAGGTATAAGAAATTGGGGTATTTTAAGTGAGGAGTAATGAGTAATTAAAAAAAAAAAAAAAAACAACAACAACAACAACAGGGCCTTAGTCATTTTTCACTAAGAGCTATCACTAATTTGACTATGAAATATAGACAAATGGACAAACTCTCTCTTTATATATGTGTTATTGCCTAAGGAGGACTTTGTGCCAATGGACTTCCAGTTCTAACCTAAGCTCATCCTATAGGAGTCAAATATGCCATCTCCTATGTATGTATCGCTACATAATTAAAACATGCCATTTGACCTAAAGAAAATTGACAACTTTTTCTTATATATTTATTACTAAAAAAGGGATATGTAGTCTCAATGGACTTCAAACTCGAGCAATCGAGCTCATTCATGAAAGAGTTGGATATACCATTCAACCTGAACGTCATTTAAAACTCTCATATCTACATATTTTTCTTGTTGACATAATTTTTTTTTTTTAATTTTGTAGCAACCAGAATTGCATATAGAAATTTTGAATTTATCTTCCCCTAAAAAAAAAAAGTTGGATTTTATTTCTCATTAAAAATGGGTATTTAATTATTTCTTTTGGGCTTTTAAAAATGAATTCTCCTTTAAGTGGGCCAGGCCCAAATGCTAGCCCAATCCTGCAAAACTAAAACGGCCATTGTCCCATGCGTTTCACTAGAGAAACATAGAATGCAAAAACGGTGCGTTTTCCTTCTTCTTCTTCTCTGAAACCCTAAAATCACAGCTCTCTCTAATCCAATGGAATATAGATTTCAGCTGAATAAGGTACAGAATTTTCTTCAGAATCGAAATTCCAAAAATTCACCCTTTATAGTTTTATTTGCTTAATTCTCAGCTGGGTTTTGTTATAGGCATTTGCGTGGTTTGAATTGTGAAGAAAGAAACAAGCCATCGTAAAATGGGAGACACCGAGAACGGTGAAAAGGCAAGGAAAACGGTTTTTGTAACCGTGGGAACGACTTTGTTTGACGCTCTTGTTAGAGCAGTGGATAGTTTGGAAGTTAAGCAAGAGTTGTTGAAAAGAGGGTATACCCATCTTGTCATTCAGATGGGTCGTGGATCCTACACACCCACGAAGGTATTATATGTGTGTTGTTCTGGTTTCTGATAAAATTATTGTAGTGTATTTTCAATGTGTTGTTGAAACATTGCTTCTCTAGTTTGAAATTGAGTGAGATAAATGCTTGTTAATCTTGAAGATTTTTTCAGATTGTTTTCATCTGTTGTGCTGTGTCATAAATTTTTTTTGTTGAAAATTTGAGATTTATATATAAATTTCAGGATACCTGTTGAGACTTTAGATGCAAAAAGGGTGACTAACACCCTATGATGCACGGGTACGGATACGAGTATGGGTACGGGTACGGGGATACAACTTTTTTTAAAAAACTTAGGATACAAGACGTTAGGGATACATGTATTAATAATTTATTAAATATGATTTTTTGTATATATCAATTTAAAAGCAATAATGGATAATAAAGTGAATTCGTGGCCATTAGATGATGTTTAGAATACAAACCAAGATCAAAAGAGTAAATAATAGATAACTAGGTAAGTGTTTAACATTGAAACCAATACATAAAACATATAAATGAAAATTCTTACAAGTTTGGGCTATCTCTCACTATCAGGGGTTAGTTTAGAACAATATCCAAGTCATATCACGGGTGTATCCTAGATGTATTGGTATTTTTTTTTTTAAATGATTGGGTATGTGTCTTAGAGGTATCTGGTATGATACCGGTAGAATACGTATCGGATATAGGTACGTGAGCAAAAATGGAGTATCTGTGCATCCATTCCTAGCTAACACCTCTAATCACCAGAGATGGGAAGGGGCTACAAATAATTATAAAAACGAGTATACAGTAAGGTGATTTAGAGTTAAAGAATTAAATTTTAAATTCAACTTGGAAAAAATAAATTCAAGAAGAAGAAGAAGAAGAAACATATTAACAATAATTTGAGTTCTTGCTGAAGTTGGCATATTCTCTTCTTCTTCTAAGAACAAGGTGGAGGGTTACTTTATGGGTTCAAGAGCCACCAATTGCATTTGTATTTACCTTTAAAAAAAAAAAATTTTTTTTCTTAGAATTAAGTTCTGTCAAAATATTTACCAAAAAAAAATTTCCACAAACATTTAATATGAATGTTCTAAACCTTTTCTTTTATGCAGTATGGAGGGGAAGATGGGTCTCTAGCTGTAGACTTCTTTACTTTCTCATCAAGCATTGCTGATTATCTGAGGTCAGCATCTCTGGTGATCAGTCACGCAGGTAAGCAATTTATAGTTATGTTCTAAATTCTTATCCCTTGTTGGAAATGGCCGGATTATACTGATATAACACTTTCCTTCTTGCCCATGCTTGATTTATTATCTAACGAATTGGGCTTCATTTGGAGGATTACTGGTTCAAGTCTTTCATTAGACTGTTTTTTCTTCAATAAAGATTATTATTTGTCAAAAAATCTTTCGTCGGACTGATACCAGTCATTTGGACATTTCATCTCCTTTGGCTTTTAAACAGCTACAATATCATCAGGATGGTGTTTATAGTAATATTATTGTTATAATAGCTACAATATGTATGTGATTTCCCTTCAATTCTCATTCCAATAGTTGCCATTGCTCAATCTTCTGATATTCTATTATTGGACTGGATATGCTTTGTTGCCTATGGTGCTGTTTACTTGATTGTTGAATTTAGCCTGCCACACAATGAACTTCTGTAATGGTAATATCAAATTTGAGTCAGGCTTATGGTAGGATTTGTCTTGTCTTCTAGAAGGAATGTATAATTTGTACTTGTGAACATCAGTACATGAAATGAAAAGTTTTTAGCAGGCAAACCTTATTTCTTAATACTCTACCATTCCATTCATGAGGGTCATGTTTGTATTTGTCACCAAAATTCCATGAAGCAAATAAATAGAAGTACCCAGAGAATCAATGATTAGGAAAATTGTACCAAAGTCCCTTCAACCTGTACCAATTTCAAATCAGCTAAGATATTTATGCAGTCCAAGAACTTTAAGCTGCCTGCAGTTTGGTATGTTGGGGTTTGGATTCCAAACCCCAACATACTTTGGATACAATGCAGAGGTAAGCTTAGAAGCTTCCTCGGAATGTATCAGCCTAAACTTTGCCCCCTCAATCCCCCCCCCCTCCCCCTCTCCTTTTCACTTTCTTCTCTCTTCCAGTGGGGAAATGGCAAATATTAAACATCAAGATTTTATTCCAATTTGCACCCTGTTACATGGTAACTCTATTCTAAACTAATGGAACAGAGAGAGAGAGAGAGAGTTGCATAGCCATAGTTCTGTTTTTATGTCTTGGATTGTCAGAGGATTCATATTTGCTGTAATAATTTATGATTACATCCATGACTGATTTTGACCATGGTGCAGGGTCAGGAAGCATATTTGAGACACTGCGACTTGGTAAGCCTTTAATTGTGGTGGTGAATGAAGATTTGATGGACAATCATCAAATTGAGTTAGCAGAAGAACTAGCGGAGAGGAAGCATTTATACTGTGCTCGTCCTCAAACACTTCATCAAACCATAGAGTCTATGGATTTGGAGTCTCTCCTCCCATATCCTCCAGGTGATGCAATGCCAGTTGCGAAGCTTATTAATCAGTTTCTAGGTTTCCCAGATGATTAATGAAACTGTTGAATTTACCACTTCAGAGATATTCTTTTGCATGTACAATTGAGCTGTAAATTTTGTGATGATGAATAAGCTTTGCCTCAGTGCTTATGTAATTTTCTTTTGGGAAATTTTTTTGGTTATAGCTTTTGCATAGTATATTTTGTACAAATTATTAATTATATGCAAGTTTTTGAAAATTTTGGAAATTATTTACTTGCTGGAATAAAAGATTGGCACAAATTTGTTTACTCTTGACTTTTCTGATCTAGAAGCAAAGTTGGTAGTGATTGATTCTAGTCAAAGTTTGGCTGGGTTGCAGATAATTAATTTGTACATTAAGGAGTTTTGGGTGCTCAATCATAAGTCCTATGTTGCAGGATAGGTTGGTGGGAATATTGAAAGAGCATGATGGCTTTCCAAAAACAGTGATCATGTGATTGATTTTGAGCGGTCAGTTGATTAGGTAAGTGAAGATCACAGATCACATGATACCAGATTGAGATGACATACATACATTATATACATATGTGAAAGGGAGGGCCTTTAACATGATTGTCATTTTAATACTCTTGCTATGAATTTGAACTTGGCCCTACTTGGCTTAAATGCATGTTTGTACTCCAACAATTTATACCAAAAGTGACGGCCACATGGCTTCTTGTGAATTACAGATGAGCAATTTTCATCTCTCTTTCTGTCAAAGAAGGGGGATCTCTGGTGTGAGAGAGACAGATCAGTAAGTGCAACCCATGCAGATAGTGATTTACTACTGCTTGGGGGGGTCAGGTCTTACATGTTGTCACTCTCAATCCCAAGTGTAAGAGAAGGGGACAGGAAGGGAAGGATAAAGCCATAACAGTGATTGGGAGTATTAATCTTTGATGATGCTTATTGGCATGTAAGGACAACATTAGTCCTCATAAAAGAAAAAAAAAACTCAGAATTTTCTTCTTGCTAGATACCAAAGAAATAAGAATAAAAATCACGCCATATGATTTGGTTGCTGAGGATTACAGATTTTGATAGCTAATAGAACTTATAAAACTTAGAATTTTGGAGAATTGACATTTCTTTTGTTTTAAATGTGCTCAAATTAGAATTCATGTTAAAACTTATTTGTTTAATATAATATTATAAATATTCTTTTCATTTATTATAGATTTTCTTTTCCTTACAATAAGTGGAAAATGGAGAATTTGAACCAAGTTTCCCCATGGGAGACATTGGGTAATGACGATGAACCACAAGCCTCTTAGTAGTAATTATAAAATTAATCATTTGATCATTGTGGATAATTTCTTAATAACAAAATTACTCTTAAAAATAAATATAATTTTGATGATAAATAACTTTTTTTTCTTTAATTAAGTTTACTCATAGATCCTTTTAACACAAGTGAGAACTGTTGTTTTGTACCTTGAATGTGAAATTTTGCGTTTTTAAAGAGAATTGAAATGCTTTTAAGAATTATAATTTTCACTATTTTGTTAAACAAAAAAAACCAAAATTTCATGAATTCTTATAAATAAACAACTCTTATCCAGAATTTTGTCTTATTATTTTTCTTACATGGATGTGTAATCAATTTTTATTTGTCATTTACTTACAATTATAATGAATTGTGGCCACACACTATTACGAAAGGGATAAAGGGAAGAGGAGTGGAGGGAAAAATTTATCTCTTATGAAAAATTTATTTAGTCGAATGTCGATCATGTAATAAGCCAATGAGTAAATGCTGTGTGGAGGAATTTATTAAGTCGGTCATATAATAAGCCAATGAGTAAATGCTATATGGAGGAATTTATTAAGTCGGTCATATAATAAGCCAATGAGTGAATGCTATCTGGAGGATCAATGAATGAGACCAAATATGACCAAAAAAAAAGTTCAATCATGTGACATTCATTCATTATTTTCTTTTTCAAGACTGATTTTGTATGTTTGCCATAAGAAATAGTCTTTCATTGGAGAAGATTACTCCTTCAGCAAGTCTTGTAAAAATCTTCAAGTGCCAAAGCCCGTTTACATGAACAATATCCAGGTTAGAAAGGCACCGTAGACCATAGGAATGTAATTCAGACTTGCTGCATCGGCTCCAAGTTTTCCAGATACCGTAAATTCATTTTGATCATGTATGAATAAATTTAGGCATGCTACTTGCTCTAGGGATGTAAGCCGAATTAAGCTTAGCTGAGGGAACAAGATCCTCTCAATATCAATAGAAATGGAAAAGAGTTCATTTCATAGTTAAGATTTTATTTCCTGAATGTAACAGTATACAGAGTGCCACATCATTTAAAATTTTAGTGACATGACTCT
The DNA here is from genome assembly GCF_001633185.2 of Quercus lobata. Lineage (NCBI taxonomy): Eukaryota > Viridiplantae > Streptophyta > Magnoliopsida > Fagales > Fagaceae > Quercus > Quercus lobata. The sequence goes on along the minus strand of NC_044906.1, from coordinate 4,592,459 downwards.
GGATACATTTTTATTTATACAATTTAGTATGAACCTTGTATGGATCCATTTCAAATGGAAAGGATCCTTACTTTTTTTTTTTGAGAAACTAAGGGATCCTTGCTACTAGTTGAGGTGGATACTAAAAACTTAATACTAGGTCAATTTGAATTCGTCACCAAGGTAGTAGACTACCTATTAAAGTTTTTCATATTAATTTTTTGAACAATATCTTGTTCTTGATTATGAGATGTTTGATTGTATTCATAACAAATAAAATGTATTAATTACCAATAAATTAAAAACAGTAACTTTATACCTTATGACCTTATCTATAAAATCAAACAAACACAAGTATATATGGTAGGGCCAATAGTCATGAGCTCTTAACTATATATTTATGATCAATTTAGATGGTTTAAAATCCTACTTCCAACTTCACCTTGGCTCTTTCCTAGACAAGTATAGTATATATGCTCACGAGTATCCTATTTTGTGTTTATTACTCTTTTTTTTCAACCATAATTGCTAGGACAGACCCAAGTAAGACAAATGATAATTTTGAAATCTGATGACAAGTTGAGGCTGCGTATATAATTCATTTCTTAGACACTACTTGATACTGAAAAGTCAAGCTCACCAGCTGGGCCTAGGAGTCAAAATGTAGATTAGCCAGTTCAGAAATAAAGCAAGAAAAAACTTATAGAACTCTTACTTTCTTTCTATGGTTCTTAGACAAATTGGCTTTTAAGATTTAGCTTGTCTGGTACACATACATGTGGCCTTGCTTAATGATTAGCAATCCCTCACAAGTTTGCCAGTACTGTCCAATGATTGAGTTCTGTTTCCCAAAATTCTATGCAGCCATTGACTGAACAAAATTCTTCTCCTCTTTTCTTTTCCTTTTTATCTTCTCAGTAAATATTAGTTATGGATTTGACAAGGAATTGGAACCATATATATCATGCCAAATGAACTTTAATGAAGACATCATCTAATTCATGGGTTTAACTTAATTTAGCTCGTAAAGTATATTGTTATTAAATAAAAAATTTGTTTCAAATCTCATTAAAAAAAAAAAAAAAAAAATTCAAATGACATTTTGGCTTGATTGTAAAGAACAATCCTCAAATAGAACCAATATCATAAATTCAAATCCGATCATTTATATATATAATTTTTAAAATTGTCTAGTACAATACAAACTCTTCAAATTATTTTTTAATATGTGTAATTAAATCATTTTTCTGTGGCACAGTGGCACTAGGCAACCAAAAATTGTAATGGCTTTCTATTCCCTGTGGGTCAAGCAGCAATTTTATTGGTGGTGACATTACATGCACGGTTTCCTAGTCCACCCTCATCTGTGAATTGTGATAGAAGCTATCATCAAAATATCTATGAATCTATCTACCAACAAGCTAAATAAAGAATTCAAAAGATGTAACATTTGCACACTGTTTTGAACATAATTAGCAAATAAATCATAGTTTTTTTTTTTTTTTTGGTGGAGAAAGAGCAAATAAATCATAGTTGGATGGGTATATGGATGTGAAATGGTGCAAAAGCTTCCAAGTTTTTTTCTGATACAAAGACAAAGACAGTTCTATGGAAAATACATAAGATGGGACGAAATGAAATACAATAAATTAATAATACACAAAACCAGGAGGTTTATCACGAGAGAGAGAGAGAGTAACCTCATAAGAAGGGAAACTCAACCTCCATAATACAAAGTTGCAACCCATCTTTTAGAAAAACTCATCTCTCTCTCTCTCTCTCTCTCTCTCTAAGGCTTTGCCATTTTTCTATCTTGCATTGCTCTTTGTGCTCATGGAAGTCAACAAAACTATTGCACCTGCAAGCCCACCAGCTCCTAGTACTGCAAACAACCACACACAAAAACACCATCACTTACATTCACAAATCCATAGCCAAAGCCATCACCATGGCATTTTCTCTTCCACTTCCATTCTTATACTCGTCATATCCATCATCTTTATTATCCTCCTCCTCGCCATAATCCTAATCATTTTTCTGCTCAGAAGACTCAAATCTGCTAAAAACAATGGCAATTGGAAGGAGCACAATAGCATGCACAACACAAGTCGCAGGTTCATTGCTCACACCACTGTGAATGTCAATTCTAGCCCAGGTGATTACCTCTTTTCAAAGTCTATTAATTCAATATTTTTAGAAGATGTTGGTCTTTTAAGGCTATGTTGGCTTATAGGAAATGTATCCAAGTTTCCATTTTCATGGTAAGTTTTAATGTCCTTTTATCATCACCACTTTTTGGCCCTCCATTGTTATCTCATTTTCACAAAACAAATCATTTTCAACCACCCAAATTTGCTTTCACATATAGTTATCAAAAATATGTGCTTTCACATGATTTATCCACATAACTTTATGACTAAAAATGACCCTATTGGATTTTTGTTCCTTTTTATTTTAATTTTTTATTTCTTAATAAACTTTCTCCCTTTCAAATTCTATTCCAATTAATTTTGATGGGCATGTCTTAAATTGTGGCAGATGTGAAGGGTGGGTGCCTTTATGGAGGGAATAAGGGAAGGACAGCACCACCTAAAGTTAGAGGGGTTCAAGTTTATACGTACAAGGAGCTTGAAGTGGCCACAGGAAAATTTAGTGAAGCAAATATAATTGGTAATGGAGGATACGGAGTGGTGTATAGAGGGGTCCTGAGTGATGGGACCGTGGCGGCAATTAAGATGTTGCATAGGGAAGGCAAGCAAGGGGAGCGTGCTTTCAGAGTTGAGGTGATTAAACTGACTGACTTCATTTATTATTTTCTGTTCCTATTTGCTCTTTCTCCTCCATTTGTTTCTTTCTTAGTTTCTTGCTTCTATTGTGTTTTTTTTGTTAACAGACTTGGAAAAGATAGCCATTTTGTCCTTATTGCTTGTAAGCAGTTGTATTATTTGAGATAGGAAAGGAGAGGCCTTAGTTTAATATGCAGAAATCCACTTCTTACCTCATCTTCTAATATCACATGCATAAACAGTTTGCCTTGACCTTCTAATCTCTCTCTCTCTCTCTCTCTCTCTCTCTCTCTCACACACACGCACAGAGTCGTACATAAACATAAATATCATGCCAGTTTAGTACAACTTATATTTCGACTTTTTGAAAACAGGGTTGTTTAAAAAACTGAAACTAAAGAAAGGTGAAATTAAAAAAAAAAAAAAGAGAGATTTACTTTGAAAAAGCTTTTATTCTAACAATATCCAATGTGAATCCTTTGAACTTGTTTGCCCCAACTTAAGGACATATTTTGTCTTGTTGGTAGAAAATAAAACCATGAATTTCGGAGTATACAAATAATTTTTCTTCTATGTATGTATTTGCCAGCAAGCATTAATGAAGGCTTTTATCCTTGCACATGGGTGAGCCACTATTTTATGACATTTTTGCTTATTCTTTAATGTTGTAGGTGGATCTGCTTAGCCGCTTACACTCTCCTTATCTGGTGGAGCTACTTGGCTATTGTGCTGACCAACATCATAGACTATTGGTTTTTGAATTCATGTCTAATGGTACACTCCAACACCACCTCCACCCCTCTCACATTCAACATAGGCCATTGAATTGGGGTACCCGATTGAGGATAGCCCTTGATTGTGCTAAAGCCCTTGAGTTCCTCCACGAGCATGCAACCCCATCCCCAGTTATCCACCGTGACTTCAAGTGCACCAATGTTCTACTTGATCAAAATTTTTGTGCCAAGGTGTCCGATTTTGGATTGGCCAAGACAGGGTCAGACAAAATCAATGGTCAGATTTCGACACGTGTTCTTGGGACCACTGGATATTTGGCACCAGAGTGAGTGCATCCATCACAGTCATGCACCTGATCTGTCTTTCAAAATCACTACTATACTTGTGAAAATGCAGTGTTATACAAGCATGCACATGGGCATGTTAAGGTCCCTGTTAATTAGGCAAGATGTCACTTTCTTAGCATAGCAAAAATTCAAAATGACCATGTGAATTTTAAATGCCTTGTCCTTAATTCAAAAGATGAAAAAAATTTGAAAGCATTTAACAAATCATTAGCTTCTTATCAATTGTTTAGTTCGTAAATTTTTTTGGTTTATGTAGGTACGCTTCAACGGGTAAGCTTACTACAAAATCAGATGTGTATAGCTATGGTGTGGTACTCCTAGAGCTATTAACAGGTCGCGTACCAGTTGACACGGAACGACCCACTGGAGAACATGTCCTCGTCTCATGGGTTAGTACTTAGTAGACAAGCTCCATCAACTTTTCTCTCATCAATTTCTCTCTCATAAAGATGCTAGCTGTGATGCTATATATATTTAAACCACAAACATATCTATAATCAAGAATGAAATGTTCTTTATCATAGCCTATTTATTGTAGTCACATTTTGAGAAGTAATATCAGCATCATTGAACCAGCATTGTATCTTTAACTAGAGCTTTATGAATGCTTATTGTGCTATTATTCCAATGACTAGAGTATAAAAAATGGTGTTCCTAATGAATTCACTAAGTTAGAGCTTCTTCCTCCCACGTCTATATCATTAGTAGCAAGCTTCTTATGTTAGTTCTTTATGTCTCAAAATAAGGCTTCTAGAGAGTGCAACACCATAAACCACTGAAAGGATACTTATTCTTCATAAACACAAAAAAGGGTCTGGTTAATGTGTGCCCTAAGGGCACACATTAAACTTTCTGTTTTTGGAAACATTTTCTCGAGAATTTAAAAAGCTGTCATTACTTTTTCAATTCTCGAAAAAAAATTTCCCAAAAATGGAAATTAATGTGTGCCCTAAGGGCACACATTAATAAAATCCCACAAAAAATACATGTATATTGTGTCACTAAAAGACACCCTAAATATAAATGTGATGCAACAAATTTTCAATAACCAAAGACTCTTTGAAGTAATTATACCTTGATTCTTTGTTCAATACCTATAGTCCTAAACAATGAGCTAATGTTCAAAAGTTCTGTAAGTGTAAATTTTTATCTATTCTGTGATTTACAGGCTCTTCCACGATTAACCAACAGAGAAAAAGTAATGGAAATGGTTGATCCGGCTCTACAGGGCCAGTATTCAAAGAAGGATCTAGTTCAGGTCAGCTTGGCTTCTATCGTAATCATTATCACCATTATTGATTCTAAAATCCTACTAACTCTATTTTTACCATTTGATGTTGTAGATAGCCGCTATTGCAGCTGTGTGTGTGCAACCAGAAGCAGATTATCGGCCTCTAATGACTGATGTTGTGCAGTCACTAATCCCTCTAATCAAAAACCTCTCTTCTGTTTCTTCCTCTAGTTCCTGTAGATTTCTAAGTCAAACAGTAAGTCCCAGTTGTTAAGGGCTACATTGAAAACTGTGTGATCAAGCTGTCGCAGTAACTCTAAGCTGGTTCTTGTGAGAACTAAGTGACAACCATCCTACAATTTCACAGTGAAAAATAAAACCCTTATCTTTCAAATATAAACTTTCAAAATGTGCAACATTCTCCTCTCTACCATACAAAAGAAGATTTTGTCATTTCCTCCAAGGTGATCATAGCAGGCTGGCTTGATTTTTTCAGTTTCTTCTGAGACCCTAATAGTACATTTTGTAGAATAACAGCAGCACTAGAGACAGCAATTGCTTTTAGATTTCTAAGAGACCTTGACAAGAGCTTTTTAGATTTCTAAGCCTTGACTAGAGCTTTTGCAATATAAACATAGCAGTTTCATGCATGGGATCTTGTAAGCAGAATTCCATACTTGAAACTTGTACTCATAAATCTGAACTTGAAGGTCAAAGGCAGCTTGGGGCACTTGGGCCTGGTACAGAAGCTGTGATTCTCCTTTGAGCATGTATCTTCAGTAACAATTTTTTGTAGATTAATTTATATATGTTGTTCAGACACCCCCCCCCCCCCCCAAAAAAAAAAAAAAAAAACGTGTTGTAAAAGATCAATATATATAAGGCTTCATCACTTGCTTTTGTCAAGAATTAGTTGTTCTCCTAGTGGAATTAAAATTTTACATTTATGTTTTTTATGAATTTCAAGGAACAAATTACTCTTCTAATGGAGTACCATAATAAATTAATTTTTAAATAGACAATTTTTTTTTAGAAACAATCCCCCCCCAACCACTCTCTCACACACACATGCACAAGGAAGAGAAAATGAGGTTCTAATACAAAAACACACTATAAACTCCAAGAAGGGTGGGACAATTTATGATGATAAAATACCGCTTAACAAAGTTTAACAGGATTAAGAAATAGTGAATTTAATCATTTTATCATTATTCTAACACATAGGATCATACAAATGGCCATACACACTCAGAGGAATTAACGCACTTCTTTAAATGCTTTGAGAAACAAAATGGATAAGTACCAAGGGGTAAGGAACTTCGGCTAGATAATTACATTTCCATGGGAGCATTGAAATGCCTTAAGAAAGGGTGAATAAGCAAGTTCAACGGTTGCATGGAGTATAACTTGAAGATATTGTTGTCTATATATGTTCTCTTGTTGACTCTAATTCTCAGAAAAGAATCAAATATTTGAGGGTTGATGGTATATTGTAACAAGAGAATTATATATATATATATATATATATATGAGAAGTAAATGCCTAGTCGAGCGAATCAACTCGCATTTTTTTGCCTTGAAAAAGTTGTAAAAAGAAATAATATTGAGAGCTTATTTTCAACTTATTTAGTTTATTTGGTTTATATAAAAACCAGATAAACTAAGTAAGTTGAAAATAAGCTCTCAATATTATTTCTTTCTATATATATATATTTTACACATTTTATTTATTTATTTATAAGTTTTAAACTCAATAAACCAATGAAAATAAACTCACCCAAACAAGTGCTTACCCATATTCTTGGAAGAGTTGGTTGAGGCTCTAGCAAATTATAGCTTTAGGTTCATCTCCCTGGACTGGCAATGCACATAGTTTGCAGGTGATGATTATGCAAATTGTAAACACCCCCACCCCCCACCCCCCAAAAAAAAAGAAAAAAAGAAAAGAAGAAGAAGAATTAAGGAAATCATGGATGTGAAATTCATTTTATTGATAATTTTCATCCTGGAGAGGCCCCTTCAAACATGGTACAATAAGAAGCCATCATATTTTACTGCATTTGGTGAAAGCAAGGCTTGAAAATGCAGCCTATATGGGGCCCAAATATACAGAATCAAATGGGCAAAGAAGATAACCATGTTAAAAGGACCAAAGGAAAGGCCAAAGGGCAGAGCTATCTATGATGTCGTTTCCTCATAGGCTCAAATTCTGACCACAGAGAATCTTGAAGGAGCAGTTCAATAATTTGACATATGCTTTGTAAATAACCTTGTACGTTTCCCTTCTGTAAAATATGTAGGGAGAATAAGTACTTCTCATCTTGGGTATTATATCATCACTAGGTTAAAAAATGTGTAAAAGTTTTCAACTGAATAATTTTTTTGAATTATAAGATTGGTATGAGACAATATATATTTTAGGTACCTAGTAAAATTAAAAGAGAGCCTTATGTATGTCCTTTTTGTCCTGTCAGTCTTATCTGTTGGGAGACAACTATTGAGGGAATTATCGACCCTAGAAGTCTCTAAGGTAAGAGACAAAAAGAGTGTCTTGTGGAATAATTCATCTGCCCTAAAATGACAAGAGGGTCTGCAGGGGAATACTGTCGAAAGCTAAAGATCAAAGCAAACAAAAAGGACTAAATTCAGGAAGCATAATTTTAGTATAAGAAGTATCTTAAAAGCATCTTAGAATCCTTCGATAGGACAACCTAGGCTTCCCACCTAGATTAACTACCTAGATTAATCCCACCGTAGACCTTAGGCTTCACCACCTAAGGTTGTTTGGATTCACCATCAACGTAATGCAAATGTTGCATGAATAAACACTGAATAATCAATATCAATATATATCTAATATTAAAGCAGAGACCTCATGTGAGAAAGCATGAAGTCTTATCAAGCGGCACTTTAATTTTGCATTTAGCCTCTTTAACCTCTTCTCATTAACTTTTTTTTCACTGTTACCAAAAAGATTAGGTTAAATTCTTTTTACTGTAATCTAAAAGATGGGTTGTTATTGGAGATTAGACTAAATCAAATCAAATCTTATGAAAAGCCCAAACCCACTTATTCCCTTACATATTATGACCTAAGCATGATCATTTCCACATGTAAATGAAAGCCAAAACTCTAACCCACTAACAAACTCTCTTTATCCTCCCCCACATGTAGATGAAACTTGAAAACCAAAAACCTAACTCACTTAGAAGCTCTCTTCCTTCATACAAGCTTCCTTTCGGACTACACACACTCTTCAACTTATTTGCAAACAACAATTTTGTAGTCTTAATTCAGTGATCCCATCTACCAAACCAACATTCTTACTCACTTTTCAAGTCCTAATTTAGCCCTTATGAGTAAACTAATGGAGATGTACGATCAAGGAAGATATACAATCACTATAAAAAATAAAAAAGGAAAGAAATGTGCAGTCTAACCTTAACAATCCCATCACTCTATCTTCTCTCTCTTCCAAAACCTCTCTCTCTCTCTCACATTTTGAGTGGTATATTAGGATTCTCCAAATTGAAGTTAATATTCAATCTTACCTTTGGGCTACACATTGGAAGGATTAGGGGTGTTCGCGGTGCGGTGCGGTGTGGTTTTAGGTCATTTTTAACACCGCACTTTGCAGTGTGGTTTAGTTAAAATCATAACTGCACCGCACTTTATTTTTGCGGTCACATGTGCAGTGCGGTGCGGTGCGGTGCGGTTTAAAGTTTAGCTAAAACCATAACCGCACCGCATCTCATTTTTGAGGTCACATATGCGGTGCAGTGTATAAGATGCAGTTTGAATGATTTGAAATTGGTATATATTTCAAATTTTGGGTTTTTTCTACCCAGTCCAAAACTAATCTTTCCCTTTATTTTGGTCCAAATTTTAAACTATTGAACTAGTTTTTCTTTATTTTGGGCTGGCTTTCTTAATCAACACTTGCTAGGATTATCAAACTTTTTTTTTTTTTTTGAAAACTAGGATTATTAAACTATTAATAATATATTTAATATTAAAAATAATTAAATATATTAATATATAGAGAGGCTGCGGTGCGGTGCGGTTTGTGTGGTTTCTTATTATAAAACCGCAAATCGCACTGCACCATGCAGTGTGGTGCGGTGCGGTGCACTATTACTTGCGGTGCAGTGCAGTTATGCTATTTTGCGGGCGGTTTTGGTGGTTTGTGCGGTTTGGTGAACACCCCTAGGAAGGATTGTCTTTTAAGATAACTGAGTGCTTCTCTTGATGTGTAACAAAAATTGTCAAATGGTATGCAATATGGCATAGGCAGTTAGGCACCAATAGTCATATTGCATTCAATTCGTATTAAATTTTGAGTTGTCTGTGGTGCTATGGTACTAGGTATGAAGACCAATTTGTTAATATAACTTTTGATATGCTCTTATAGCCGATTAAGAAAGTCATAGCAAATTGGACCAAATTGTTTGTGATGCATTCAAATTGTAGATTTTTTTTTTTTACACAAATGCCTGAAAGTGGTAAGTCCATTATAAGCATAAAGATGATCATAAGTTCAGATATTGACAAACAATTGAGATACTGATGTCATAGATTCTAATAGCATTTGTCCATTCAGAAAATCTAAACAATTTATAGGATCCTAGCCACAAATATTTAGCATATAATCTATGGTGCAAAAATATTTTTGGTATCCTATATGGTAGAAACTAGAGAGGATTACAGAAAGTTTTAGTTAGATGCACACCAAATTTTTTTTAAGTCTTAATGTCCTATTTATTGTTTCAGTTTGAAACTAATATAATTTGATTATACTTTCTATGCAAATCTCGAAACCAACATACTTTTAGGCAAAAATTTCTCATGCATTGCACGGGTTTCCAACTAGTATTAATAATCATCTGAATCCAAAATAAACCAACTGGAGTTTTATATACAACTTCCAGGAATCACAATGATAAAGATAAACTCTTAATACGATTCCTAAACAATCTCAAATACTAATCAAATTCTAATGATAAACCCAAATAAAGATAAAGATAACATAAATGATATTGATAATCTCCATGAATGTGCTATAATGTGGTGTCTGCACCACCTATTAACCTTTGGGGTTAAAAGAGTGCCAAATGCTAGATGGTCTAGATTTACATGCACTTGATGATTCAAGGCAAGCTAAGGTGTAGTGCTGTAGTGACATGCAAAAGTTACATTGCACATATATTGAACTTGTACTTTCAGGTGAACATATCCCAAATATTCAAAAATCTTTCAGCTGCTTGAAATATTGAACTAGTAAAAAGGAGTCGAGAAAATGTATTGTACAAGAATTGGGCAAAAATTGCAAGTAAAGATATTTAAAAATTTCAATCTGAAATATTTTCAACATTAATTTGAAACCTTAATTTATACCTATTGCTTAATTTTCACTGTCGCTATTACTATTTTAAACCTAAGAATTATGCATCACAAACATGAGATAGATTCTGTAACAGGCGAAGTCCTTGAAATTTTGCGTCACTGTTGCTTGGGACCGTTAGAAACTTAGAATGGTATAGAACTATAGATGTGACTAGCTCAAATAAACTAGTATAAACTTTTGTTTGTTTATTTATTTCTCCACTCTTTTCCTCACCTCTAATTACTAAGATTCTCATTATTTACCCCATTAACACTAATTCAGTATGGCATTGATGGACATTGACTAAGAAAGCATTAACTCCATTGGTATAAGATGATGAAGAGGGATTTGGCTTGTCCTAGGTGTCTTTGCGCATTGAAAGGCTAGATAGATACACGTCCATTTTTACACACACGGTTTTTACACACACGGCACGCCTATGTTCAAAGTATAAAAAATCGAGACAATAATTAAAATTATGCAACCAAGTAACCAACCTTAAGTGGTTGGAGTTACCAATAAGGAATTCTAATCTCTGTTCCATCTAAAACCATCCATCTCACTTTATTCTGAACTCAATTTCTGCCAAAGGAGGCACCAAACTTTTAGATTCTCTAATAAATCTGTTTCCTTTTATTAGAAACTTTTTAACAAATGCTTGATGATAAAATGTTATCACTGCATGTCTCATGTGCTTCACAGTCCTCATCATTGATCTCACCATGCATAAATAGACTAAAATGCCTTGGCCAGTTTCAGACTGTAATATCTGATTACAGCTTCCTTCTATTCCTTATCTATATTCTCTTATTCTTAATATCGGGGCCACTTCCTGACCGGGATTTGTCTCCTGCAAAATTTCATCATCTCCCACCATCTAGTTATATCAACTTACAATCATCATGACTTTGATGGGATCCTCAGTTTTTCCCAGACCAGTTAACCAATTTTAACATACTAACACTGCATGCATCGAGAATAATGCAAACATGGTAACCCTGCAAGCATCAATAAAAGGGATCCCACATTGGCATTTTATGCTGTGAGGCGTCAAACTCCACACTAATAATAAGATAAAGACTGCAGGCATGGTGATTTAACTCCAATCTAGTTCGATGTACATCAGATTCTGAAGCAATGTAGCGAACCTACTTTACAAGTTCATCAAGAATGAAACATTATTTCTGGGAGTCTGTCAAGCTTCTATAAATCATACCACATAGTTCATCATACAAATAGAATTCAATATAACAAATTTCTTATGAGCCACTCAAGGGCATTATAGTGCTCTTTCTTTTTTGGCAACCTTTGAAGAGACTGCCCATTTTCATTGCAGAAGATGATAGTTAGCACTACAGAAATTTGCTTCAAGGTGTGTGTCTATATACATACCAATACATAATGACTTTCAGATTTTATATCTTGTGTTGACCACCAGTTGAACAAAATTTGGTGATTCCGATCTTTTATACCGCCTCATATAGGAGAGCATTAGAGTAAGTGTGCCTCACTAATGCAATTGCAGCTCTGCCACAATCAGTTTTCTTCCCAGTGCGCCATAATAAGGGAAAATATCAATTATTTCCCCTCTACCCAGCCCTCCTGCTTGTGGTTACCTTGAGATCTGGAAAGGTATATCCACTTGGAGCAACTTCCCAAGGAGTTCTTATTTTTCAGCTTCTGATTCGACACTAGCCCTTGTTTCTCCTTTCTTCTCCCCTGCCATCTTTGCATTCTTTTGACCAACTTTATCAGCATACTTGGCAAAAGCAGCAGACAGGGCAGATTTAACTGTCAATTCAGGCTCATTCTTCTTGTTGCTTGCATCTTCTGTGGCCTTCTCCTTTCCTTTCTCTTCACTCACTGAGACAGGTTCAATATTGTTCTGGACAGGAGTTTCAGGAACAGCAGGGCGGCTGGCAACAACACGCTTGAATGGCTCATGAAAAGTGTCATACAAGCGTTTTACCTGATGAACAGAGTAGATTCCTTTTGTTTCACACCATCAATTCCTTTACTTAAAGGTATTCAAAATTTTAAAAATGCCTCTAGCTTATATATGCAATCAACTGAATAACATCACACAAGAAACAAGAACCTATTATAGTATGACTTGACTCACTTTAAACAATGGAAAAGTACCTTGCGCTCTCCTATTCCAGGGCATCGAGCTAGATCTTCCATTGATGCATCCATGATATGAGAAAGGGACTGCATTAACATGACAATCAGCATATCAATATTTACACCAAAAATAGTAACCAAAAAAATAAGAAGAAGAAGAAAGAAAGAAAGAAAACTCCTAATGGAAAGATCCAGGTACAAAGCAGCGTCATACCCCGAATGTAGTACCAAGGGTGACTACATCAGTCTTGTTAACATGTCGAACCGTTGTAAGAGCATGAGTTAGCTACATTTAAAAAGAATTAGGTTCAGTTCAATTAACTCATAGTGCTAAACTGAACAAATGCACCCTAGATATTTCAAATTTAAGCAAATTAATATAAAAAAATAAATTGATTCTAAACCAATGAGAACCAAAATATAATACCCGTGATAGATAGTCTGTATCCATTTGGCCTTGAATAATGTCTGCTGGCTTGTTTTCATATACTTTTATAGTCTCCAAGTAGCGACCACATTCCTCCAAGCTATAACAGAAAGTAGCCAAAAGGATAGGTAGTCAAGGAGTCATACTTAGGTTAGAGCCATAGAAAATCTGAAAAAGATGATTTTGTTACTGGTAATAAGAACAGAACCAGGCTCCAATACACTTGAATAGATGTCTTTAGCATATTACATATGGTTGTCATCTGTATTTAAAGAGGAAATTACCTCCAAGCACATAATAGGGTACAGTCATGAAGCAGAGCTGTTTTAGTAACTTCAAGTAAAGGCTTAGCTACATCTTCCTGAAACCAATGGAAAGGAAAAATGTAAACTCGCCCATTTATATTAACAACAAAACTTCTAATTTATATGTCCACATGGATCATTAAAAAACTTGGATAAGAAAAAGTTATATTACAGACAAGAAAGCAGGGTGGCTTACCACATCGACATGACATAGAACAATACGAAGCTTGAAATTCTTTTGCAGTTCTCTGATTCGGTAATATAGGTAGTCTGGGTGCAGCAGATGATACCGAAGACTGCATCAATTGGTAAACTTAATACACATTGATGCAAAAGGATGGATTTTTAAAATTCATATAATAAAATGATTAAATAGAAATGACAAGCTAGGCCACTCTATATATCAAAGCCATGCCGAATATTTTTGTGAACTAAGGTTCTAACAGAAGAAGTCCCTCAATAAAGCACCAAGTTATCACCTTACAAACATAGAAAATGATATATATAGGTGCAAGTGTTCAAACCTCAGATAGAGAGCACATGAGCTTTGACCAAGTAAGTAGTCACAAACAATATCTGCAAAAGCCCACCTCACATTCCTGATATGTTTGAGCAAGGGGTTTCCCTTCTGAAAAAGGAGAGAGGACTTTCACATTCAGGCTAAGTAAAAGTAACAGACAACTCTGTAATTGGTATTAAGCAGTTCTGCTGAGAACAAACATTTTTTTGGACCAAAAAGTTCAGTAAGAAGATGTCATAAAAATTTAGATATTCCAACACTTACCCTCAAGCTTTTAAGGAAAATAAGATAGATTTCACAGTATTGAAGAGAGTAAATGTAACGAACTAAGGAAAAGTGCTGGCCACTAGTCTAGTCACAGTTGAGGTTCTTTGTAGTTAAAGCCCAGATTGAGCTAGTATATACCCAACTTGGGACTCAACACATACCCTCACAACACACTCTCAACTAATTCAATTCAATATTCAATGAATCTAAGGTATCACAGTAATTACATCACAAATATTCCAAATTTTTTAATGTACGATAGTATCACTGCTGCCTTTCCCTCTCCTTCTAAGTTTGTCCCACTTCCTACTGAACTATGACATAACTTATGCAACTACAAAAAGTTAAACAGCTTTGACCAACAATTTTCATTCCACCCTTGGTTAATTGATTTTCCGACCGTTTTTCTACACTTATTATGCTGGGGGTACAAATAGAATAGAACTTCAAGATCCGGTTGTTGATAGAAGTTATTTTCTCCAACCTAGTTTAGGGAAAATCTACTTTTATATGTAAAAAATAAGAGAATAGTTTTTTCCTAAATGAATAACTATGTAGCAGAGTGATATGAGCTATACTTCATAGTTTGGGCAAAATTTATGAACAATTCCTTAGGGGAAATACATTAGGTCTCCCCATTAAATTCAAACACATGGTTGCATTGACCAATGAAACACAAAAAGTGTCATTTTTTCAAGGACAATTAAATACAATGCAGCTATTTGTTTGAATTTAATTGGAGAACCTAATATATTGCACCTATGGAACTGTACCTAGTTTTACCCTTATAATTTATACTAACTAATATTGATCAATACAGTCATACCAAATCTTCTTCTTACCATTTTGCACTATTAACACATACTTCTATCATAATAAGGAACAAATGCTAAGATCAATATTATATCAACAAATGAGATGTGGCATCCAAAAAATCTGGGAAAGTAATTATAAAGGTGCATGTATTATTGTATTGTCTTGTGAACAAATCCATCACTTCCAACAGAAACCTTACAATACATCTACCATTACCAACAAATGCTTGAAGTTCAAGTTAATGAACAGTTGCTGTAGTGACAACATCATCTACAACAGGCTCGGCAGCTATGATGCATATCAAATGCTTAAAAACAAAGAATGCCCCAAATAGCCTTACCTGTCTGTGGCTCACAAGAATTGCATTGCGACTCTGTGTGGCAAGTGAAGTTGACAACGGTGATGAAGTAGCAGGAGCAGCAGCAGAAGCCGGTGATGTAGAGGATGGTGGATGAGATTGACCAATTTGTCTAAAACAAACAACAGACCACATATAACATCTCAATTTCAAGCCCCAAAGAAACAACAAACCACAGAACGCATCCAAAAATCAAACAAAAGCATAGAAACAAACTTCCTCACCCCAAGATCAACCACTTTGAAACTGAGAACAACAACAAATAGGAAAAAAAAAAAAAAAAACTTATGAGTGTTCTAGTTTTAGGTTCTTATTGATTGTCAGAATTAAAAAATTTAACCTGCTAATGCCAACAAGAAGGCCACTAAAAGATTCAATGCTAAACGGTTGTCTTAGCTTCATCATCTAAAGTTCTTTGTTTCCTCAGGTACAAATCAACAAAAACATTATAAACAGAACCTAACATTCCTCGAAAGTCAAGACTAAACCCTAATTCTACCTTTGCTCCCTGAGAATAACGCACGCAATGAAATAAAATTTCTTTTCTTTTTTTGGTCCTTAAACCTTTTTTTTTATAGGTAAGAATAATTTTATTGAAACAAAACTACCTTGTGAAAATAGTCATGAAGTAGCCTAAAGAATTACAAATGGAGAACTATCTACATGTAAATCAAATCTATAAAAGAATTAATAGAGTCACTATTTGTGAGACCTGGCACAAAAGACCACTCATAATTTACTCAACTATTTGGTACCTGAGTAAAAAAAAAAAAAGCTCTTTCACCACAAACACATTGACTAAATTACATATTGCATAATTTACTCAAACTTTCCTCTCTTAAAAACAAAAGCCAAGAGAATAGGCAAAAGTTTTGTCACAAAACTTAGTTACAATTCCTTAGGTGTTGAGCTGTACATTAGGTTCCCTGATTAAATTCAAATGCATGGTTGCATTGACCAATAAAGCACAAACATTGTTATCTTTTCCAATGACAATTAAATTCAATACAGCTGTGTTTAAATTAATTGGAAAACCTAACATATTGAAGCTAAGGAACAGTTACTAAGTTTTACCCCAATAGAATCCTCAAGCCCCCAGATTTCCTTTCCCTCCATTCTCAAATCCACCAAAAGCAAGAAAACGATCACAAAACCTCCCCATAGTCACTTTCCACCAAACCAAACAATAACCCAACATTTTCCCAGAAACTAACTTTCGTCCAATATAACCCAAATGGGTACCTCAATTCTAAATTCTAGAACCATAGAAATCTCCCAGAAACCAAACTTCCTCCAGAAAAAACAATAACCCAATTTCCCCAAACAAATAACAACAAAGTACTCTTATAGACAAACAAAAAAGATAACAGTTTTGAATAAAACAGGCAAATGGGTAACTCGAGAATAAAATATACCACCATAAAATCTCCTAAAAAACCCAACTTTGCACCAAAACAAACAGAAACAACACCACCAATGAATTTAGAATTGAAAAGGGCCAAATGGGTACCTGGAAACAGTGCCATTCAAGGCCTGTGAGGACTGTGAAGAGGAAGTGGTATTGGAGGGTGGTGGTTGTGGTGGTGGGGTGTAGAACTCAGAGGATTTGATGAAAGAGAAGGCTTGAGAAAAGGACTTGGAGGGGTTGAAGAGAGAAGGTGGGGTTGACTTTGACTGTGAGCTCTCAATAACTTCCTGGTAAGATGGTATCTTTATCACTGTTGAGGAAGAGGAGCTCTTGTTCCTCTTGTGCTGGTTTTGCTGTGAGTTTTGTTGACCTTCCGCTTCCTCATTCTCCATTTTTTTTTTCTTTTCCGTTTCTCAGACTGTTGCAGAGAGACACAACGAGTGGTAGTGTTTATCAGACTTGGGCTGGGCCTCTCGATGGGGATGATTTCAATTCTTACAGAAATCCAACCCATTACGTTTGGATTGTATAGTACCCACTTCATCTGTTGCAGCACTTCCTAAAATTCTCAATCCAACCAAACTTGGGTTGGGCTGGGTTCGGTCGGTGTATTGTGTTGCATTGTTTCATCTCTTGTAAAGAAATTTAGACTTTCATCGGCTATTTAAGCTTTTCTTAATAATATATTATTACAATTTATAATATACCTAAATATTTATATTCCAAAATTTTGAATTTATCAAAACTAATTCTCAAAAACTAGAATGAATCAAAATAAAATATGAAAACAAGAGTTATAAAATAAACTTATGTGCGTATAGTGGGTCAGGTTAGGTTAGATGGGTTAAAAGAACTATCAACCTGAACTCGACCCAACTTGAAACTCAAAATAAAATTGCAACCCAACCCGACTCACCAACCTATAAAAACCAACTCAAGGTGTCAATTTGGGTTGAATTGGGTCGGTTTCGTTGGGTTGGTGGGTTAGATGCATGCTCCTATTCTAAACTTTTCAAGTTGAAAGTGTTTGACTTAATAAATGTCTATTTATAAAGTTTTTTTTTTAAATTTTATTTTTACTACATCTTTCCACAAAGCACTGTTGTTACAATAGAAATACATAGGTTCAAATTCTATTTACACCAAAAATTAGTTGGTGTTTTAACCTAATAAAAAAGAATTATTATTATGAAGTAGACAATATAGTTTCAACCTTCAAATCATATCATACTCATCAGATTATCAAAAATAAATAATTTCTTATGTTGCAAATATTGACTCACTTAACATTTTTGGTGACATAAAGTTTTAAATTGTTACACAAATAATTATTTGCCAACCTCTCACTCTTTTTCTTTTCATTACACCAAAATAAGTCTATTACATCAAATGTTAATACAACAAAATTAGTATAGTGGTATTAGACATAATATCAATCTACAAATTAAAATCTGTTGTAATAGTAACTTAAAAGTAGAGGCTTTAATACAAAATTGTATTAAGAAATTTTTTTTTGCTATAACTTTAATTGAAGAAATTATTGTAATAACTTAATACTAATTATTTTGCAATCTATTACAATGGAAATTTCTAAGTGGCAACTTATTACAGCAAATGTATATGTGTGTGTGTGTGTGTGTAATAAGCTTAAATAATTGGTATCAAGTTATTATAACAATTTCTTCAATTTATGTCATTGCAAAAAAAATTCTTAATGCAATTTAGTATTCATGCCATTATTGTAACTAAAAATTATAAGTTATTGTAACTAATTATTAATAAAGTAATAATTTATCATTTTTAACTTTTAAGTTATTATTGCAACGACTTTAGTTTGTAGTTGTGACATTATGTCTAATACTATTATACTAATTTTGTTATATTAACACTTGATGTAATATACTTAATTATTTTGGTGTAGTGATTTCCCGGTATGTTTTTTCCTGTTTTGCATTGTGATTGTGGGAGGCTTTTAGAGAGGCAATGGACGGTTTAACTACAATACGTATAATACTATATTATGAGAGAAACAGTTGAGCATAAGTTTTGGCAAAAAGTGGCAGAAATCAAGTAGATAAAATAAGAGAACATACTCACTGTCCCTCTTTTGTACAGCTAATTATGTTGCTAGATATTATGGGTTGGGGTAACAGTAGAGAATGACCCTCTTTTGTTAAACAACCCAATAATGTAATATATTTTGTATAAACTCTTTTCTTATTGTCTAATAAAAAAAAGTTCTTTGTGTAAATGATTTTTTTTTTTTTTTTTTTAAGCTGTACTTCTTTCATCACTTTTGGAAATTTCTAAACTTTTTCTGGTTGAAAAATCTTAGATTTAATAAGGGTGTGTTTGGTAGCAATTTTTTTAAAACTGTTCTAAAACACTAAATTTTTTTCCAAGATTGGGAAAACATTTGTTTCTTGCTATTTTTAGAATAAAAATTATATTTGACATGATATAACTCAAAGTCTCAAAACCCATTTTGAGAAAATAAAAGACAATTCCCTCAAAAAATAAAATAAAATAAAATGAAAGGCAAAAAAATTGTTGCTAACCAAAAATTATTTTATTTGAAAACGTATAATTTTTAAGAGCTGAATAGGTAAAACAAATTCCATATATTTCCAAAAACATCTCATAGGCAACGCATCCAAATTGAAGTTTTAACTTTTAACCACAAATCATCACCAAAATAAAATCCATGTTACAACTTATGTAATCGTGTTGCTCATTTGGCTGAGCTGCTAAAGAGGATGAAGAGGTGTTAATCTTGTTGGAAGAATGTCTCTCCTTTTTCCATTCAATTGTTGAAAATGATATTTTTTGAATAAAAACTCTTTATCTTTTTTTTTTTTTTTTAATATTAAAAAACAAAACCTTCTAAGCATTTATATTTCAATAATGTATAGTTTTATTGCCAGGCCTTCACCTTGGACTAGATTAAGGTTTTGGATGTGTCAAAATTTAGAATAGGCCTGGGCCAGAAGTTCTTCCAGAACAGAACAGAAGTTCGGTTTGCATGCTATTGCCTATAGGTTGGTCATGTTTTGGTTTAGGTTGGCTATAATGTCCCAGTCACAATCAATTTATTTTTCAATTATGGTGATTGAAAAAAAAAAAATTTTGAATTTCCTTATTTTCCCCTCATCAACAGCAAAGATTAAATTCTAATTCTCACTTACCTTTTGTAGGGGAAACTGAATGTCATATTTTGTTTACTAAAAAATTGTCTTAGCTTCCAAACTTTACAGAAAATTATTTGAGTTCAAGTAGTCCCACAAAAACTATCTTTTTGCCACCAATCTCATGGGTATTTTAAAGGTTTCATGGGTATTTTGCTTATTTTAGAGATTTTGAGGATATATTGGTCATTTTACTAGTTTTTTAGCATATTTGGTGATTTTATAAAAATCGGCTTTGGGTAGGGTATGAATATCTGTGGATAAACAAACTGGATAACAATTGGGTAAGGTAATCAGATATCCATGGATAAATTAATTGGGTCAGGTATATATGGGTATACCCTACCCATGGTCATCCTTAATTATTTGTAAACAATAGGTGATGAACACTTATTTCGTCACCAAAAATACCTCCATCTTAATATTGGATGATGAATTTGGAATTTCGTCACCTTCAGTTAGTCTTTGGTTAAACAATAGGTGACGAAAATTTACACCTACATCCTAATATTGGGTGACGAATTTAGAATTTTGTCACCTCTAGTAAGTCTTTGGTGACATGAATATTTCGTCACCCTAGGTTTGCCTTTTTTTATGACCTATAGTGACGAAATAAATATTTCGTCACCAATTGGTACATCTTTGCTGACGAAATATTGATTTCGTCACCAATTTTAAAATTTTTATAATATTTGATGACAAATTCTTCTTTTCCTCACTAAATGTTATCATTTGGAGATGAAATTGTTTACTTTTACTAGATTTCGTCACCATAGCCTGCTTTTGTTGTAGTAAAACATTGAACATGTGATTCTCCAAAAAAAAAAAAAAAAAAAAACACATTAAACATGTGAAACATCATAGTGAAATGCATTTTTGTGTTGCTTGTATGAACTTAACCAAATAGTGATTAATCTTTAGACATCTCAATCAATTTTTTTCAGATAACATAAACAATTTCAAGGATTTAGAACATGTGAGAAGTTGGGGGAACTTGAAGTAAAAGAAGGAGTGACTTTATTTGTTTTTTTGGCAGACTTTATCTAGGGTGCTGAGAATCTGGGATCACGAGCATGTAGCATTGCAAGTCATAGACTACATTAGCAGCCATCTCAACCATAATGACATTAAATGAGTAGGTAAAAGTGCAGCATCAGCATTTTGGGTCAAACTTAGGTTCGATGTCCAGTAGTACTGGATCTATTGAGACGATGATATGTGTTCATTTTTAGACACGTGTCACCATCTGACTGAGTCTAGTGTATTAGATGCATTGGACCTAAACCAAGTCCTAACATTTTTTATGAGCCACTTGGAGTGAGTCTAGGTATATATAGGCTTGAAAAGTTTGACTAACGTAACACCATGAATTCTCGTTTCACATGATACTTAGTAGAAGTTGAGTGATTAAAATAATGACGCTTAAATAAATGTGCAATGATAACCACATCAAAATCTCGGTATTACACGTGGTATTACTCATTAGGTTACGTGGCGTGGGTTAACGAGTTCACGCCAAAAAATCCCTTTTTACTGTAAAAAGAAAAAAAAGACTAACCAGCCTTTGTAGAACCTAACACACAAAACTAAGTATCCATAGACTATGGTGTGTGTCTGAAAGAATGGCCATGAATTAATTTAACATAAATTTCCCGCAAGTGGTGGAACCGTGGAACATTGAAGTTGATGGAATACAGAGAGATGGTATTAGATTCCACGAACACTCGCAAAGTTCACATGCAATGCAACTGACCAAGCTATTTCATTTCACTGGTAAACTCCAAAACACCCCCAAATAATGAACCATTTTTTTTTTCATTGTGCAACTCCTTTCCTCATGAGGAAATTACTAAGCAATAGGTTGATTTCAAGAAATGCCAAACAATTAGCACTGAAAATGAAATGTTATCCAAAAACTCAAACCTTATTATATCATTAGGGAAACAGTCAAAATTGACCGGCCTTAGCCCTTTCCATGAATTTGACACGAATCTTCGTAAAAAATTAACTATAACAACTTGTTTGTTGGCCCCTTCCAATGCAGGAAACTAATTGTTTTTATTCTGTCCACGTTAAAATATTTTGTTTGCTGGCTCTTAACATGTAAAAACAATTACATAACAACAAAATAAATGAAAAAAAAAAGAAAAAGATTTAGAAAGATTTCTGTAAAAGAGTCCAAATATAGGACAAGTCACAGCTGCCAGTGTTTACAAACGCGTGTTGCACCCAAGTGGTATCGTGTAGGATTGTAGTATTGTATACTGGATACAACTTTTCTCGGTCTATAAAAATGAAAGTTTTGTATTTTGTACACTGGATGGATGTTTTTTTTTTTTTTTTTAAATTTATGAGTATAGGATTAATTGTAAGTTAAGTTATGTAGCCAATGCAGCCTAAAATGCTAATGTATAACAAACGCACACAATAATTTATGTATCCAAAGAAAGTGGAGTTTGCAATGGACACAACATAACATGTGATGTGAGAAGTCTCTTTATTTTAGGGCAGGATTGCAACAAAAGATAATGAATTATAGAGGGTTGATAGTTAAAACCTATTCAGATACTGCTACGCCCATTAAAATTTGATAACAGCCAAGACCTGGGACCATAATCACCATCTCCAATAGCCTTGGACAGTTGGAACACACCTTACATATGGCGGTGATCAACATCGACCTACCTATCATTGACAGTTGAGCTTAAAATATTTTAAGGGAAAAAAAATTAGTCGAATGTCCTAAAGCGTTTGTTAATAAATTATTTTTTTAAAAAAATTATTAAAAAAAAAGAGAATTGATTTTTTGACAACATTTTTTATTTCTCATAAAAGTTATATCAAAATTTTTATAAAATAATTCACTAAAAAATGTCTTAAAAGCACTCATTAACTGTACTACTACCTCCATCTCACTTTGTTTGTCCTCTATTCTATTTTGAGATGTCTCAAAATATTGTCCTATTTCTAAAAATAAAAGTCATTAATTTACTAATGTTCCTATTATATTCTTATTTTATTAATAATTCAATTTTTTGATAAATTTATTTAAGAATTTGAAAACTTATACAATTTTAAAAGATAAACAAGATAATAAATTATATTATCTTACAAAGTTTAATTTTTTAAACAAGATAAATAAAATAAGACGGAGAGTGTAACATTTTAAACACGGCACGCAAAGTCGTGTGTTTCAACTTTCATTCATTTGACAGAATAATTGGTTGCAATTGATGAATAATCGGACAAGGACTAAAGAATTCAAGATCTAACTTTGCTTTGGAGTTGGAGATAGCACTTATATTGTATTCTTGCTTTTTCACCGAAGTCAAAGAAAGAGGCTGGGATTTATTGCCATAAGTGCAAGCCAGTGCTAAAGAGAAAAGAAACTGTAAAGGCAAAAGGAATTAAAGCTGTTCGAACTTAAAAGCCTGATGTATCATATATGTACTTCCCAACTTGCAAATTGGGTAACGTTAGTTATGACTTATAACTCTAGTTCCAAGTTGAAGACCAAGAGAGATAACCATTGGGCTTTACACAAAGTTTGAGTAACAAAAGGGTGCAACGACGTGAAAATCAATTTTAGCGTTTACAAATGGCATTCCCATATGGTTGCCCTTGCGGTCAATTAAGGCAATTGACCCATCATTGAAGCAAGGAAAACGTCACCATAGCATGAGAACAACGTCCTTATCGGTCTAAACTAAATTCCATTAACAAGTCTAAAGGAGTTTACCTAATTAAAAAGAATCAATGAAACGAATAAAGAAGTAAAAAAAGTGTATCTCATTAGGGGAATTTTCACAAAAACCAAGAGGCACATAAATGATTCGTGTATGAGATTCATTAATGTTGCCGTAACCATTTCGTATTTGGCAATTTCCATAAGCTGCCAAACAAAAAACTTTAAATCACATCATTTAATTAAGGAAGTAGTCAAAAAGAAAAGAGGAAATTGCAATTTCTCTTCCCTCAATTATTATTTTTATAGATCAACAACATTGAACTCCAACATGCTTTTTTTTTTTTTTGTTTTTTTCTCGGGATGAGTAGAGTAAGTAATAACAACATTTTTTTCGACAGCCCCATCTACCATAAGCATAAGTTGTCCTCAATGGTAGTTATTATAACTTGTTGACAAAAATGTACATGGCCAGAAAAATAATGCATTGGCAACCAAAAAAAGCATAGTCAAGTTGTATTTGTTTCCACAACTTAGGTAGGCTTAGCACCAACCAGTGCAGAACTCAAAACAGCTATCTACCTTATCCATCTTTCCTTTTTTTTCTTTTTTTTATGACACAATTTTTGCCAATGTATTAGAAAAATCAAAGTTTAACATAGACAGAATCCTAGCATCTTGATCAAATTGACTTTTAATGTCAGGATTGTTATGTTCATCTTACATACAAAAAAATAGTACATTTATATATTTTACAAATTGAGACCAAGTAATGACATAAAATTTAAAAAAATACCCAAAAAATAAAAGAAAAATAAATAAATAAAACAAAATATACTAAATCTATGTTGAAGAATCAAAATTGGCCTTAAACCGGGGGTCGAGCCGAGTCACTTACAAACCCCACTGGTCTAACTGGTTGGGCCGAAGTTCCTTCACCACTATTTGTTGCCACTCTTGGTGACCTCAATGATGATGCCCTCACTAAGAATGGTGGTGCCATGGTAAACACCCAGCGGTCCGACTTAACCATCGGGTCCAATTTCTCGAGCCGCCTATAACTCTTCCCTCGATTACTCTCCTCTCCACCATTTCGATACCCTAGCCTCGAACTCCCTTCCCTCGGCAACAAAACCATGCTCGTGGCCCGGTTCAACTGCCGGTTCATTACTTGCTTCCTCACTTCGACCGGAAGCCGTAGAGTGAACCGGTCCGTGTTCTCACCCGGTTGGACCAGGGAGTGTCCGGTCGAGTGGGACCGCGGGAATAACAACTTCCGCACACGGTTGGATCGAGATCCACCGCCACGTGTACGGTTCCTCTTCAAAGTTTGATTCACATTTAAAACCTCCAACATTTCATCCTTTTCTTTCTCTCTCTCTCCCTCTCCCACTTCCTCAACTTCCGCCTCTCTGTTGTGCACAGACTCCAAACCGTCGTCGTATTGCCCCTCGAGGTCCAACTCGGGCGGGTCCAGCTCGACGAGCCGGTGAACCGACTCGCCCGGTTCGGGAACGAGATTAGCCCGACAAACCGGGCAAGTAGTGTGCGAAGCCAGCCACGCGTCGATGCACTCGGGGTGGAACACGTGGTCGCATTTCGGAATCAAGCGCAGCCTCTCGTCGTCCTCGAACTCGTTCAGACACACCGCGCACTCCAACGCGCCCTTCCCGATCTTGAGCCCCTTGACGGCGGAGTAGACCAAGGTCGGGAACGTCTCGATGACCGCCGCGTCGAGCCCACGCGCCGCGGCAGCGCGTCGGGAGAGGCCTCTCATTCGGACGCTGTTGGAGCTGGACGAGGCCTGAGAGCAGTGGCGGACGTAGATCGAGAAAAAGCCCATGAAGAAAAGAGCGGCGATCAGCACCACCACGATTATCGCCATCGACGGGCTGAACTTCGCGTACTGGTACTGAGAGTCTGGGCCGGGCTGGGCCGCGGCCCATTTGATCATCACCTCCGGACATATATAAAGAATTCCGATCAGAGTCCAGATCGGACGGTTGGGATTGGAGCTGAAGAGCATTGTTTTTTGTTTCTGGGTTTAGTAAATGTAATGTGTGAGAGAGTGAAAATTTGTGAGAGAGAGAAAGGTTTATATATGAAAGAGAGAGAGAGAGGAAGCGTGGGAATCAAGAGAAGTGGTGTGGGGTCCAATGAGGAAATTTCTTTGGCTTTTCCCGAGCGAGTTGGGTCGGAGAGACTGACGTTGGTGTTGGGTCATGGATGACCGACACGTGGATAGGTTTTGTTTGGTTTTTTTAACGAAGGTTCCGAAGAAAATTGACTCTTTGAATTATTAGTGAAAAAAACTCATTAAATGGGTTGGTGGTGGTGTACGATGCATTAATTTTTGACTTTTTGTTAGTTTATTTGTAATAACGTAGATGGCTGATATTAAAATAGTAATAATTTGTGGATTGGAGTTACTTCGATGGATAAAGTCTTTAACAGTTATATAAAAGGTTTGAGATTTAATTTTTGTCTATACAAAAAATTGATTGGTGTTTTGTTTTGATGATAAAAAATTAATAATTTTATTACTTGTTTTAAAAAATATTATTTAATTATTATTATCGAAAAAGAAAGTATATTAGAATGTATACTTGCATTTAATGTATCAAAAAGTCAAGTGAAACAACTACTATACACAGTTCTAAAACTTGTTTAAGCGATAAGTTATGAGTATCAAATTAATTATTTTTACATGAACTCATTACTAGCATGAACTTTTATTCTTAAAGATTAAATTATGTAATGATGTAGTGTAAAACTCATGTTTGACCCCTTCAATCTCAACATGTCATATTATATTATTACATATTTAAGAATAAGTATAATTACACCTAATCAATTCTAATATCTATATTTAAATCCAATCAAATTAGGAGTTTATTGAGATGTTATTAGGTGTGGTAAGATGTATTGAATTTTAAGTAAAATGTTGGTGTGACAATATATTATTAGATGTTTTAAAACATAAGTTTTACCGTCCGTCCTTACCAAATTTAGACTCTTATTCTTAACCCTTGGATTTTTTTTTCCTCCATATACCTTTTATGCATACAAAATATTTAGACAAACATATATTAATAACTAGTATCTTATTTAAGAAAAATTTAAAATTTAAGTTTTTTTTTTTGAACTTTAAAATTATATACAAAACATGAATTTAGAATAAAAAATAAACAATATTCAATTATCAGGATATTTGGTATGCATATTAAGAATATATAGGGAACAAATAATACAATGGTAAGATTTTTAAATTATTAATCAAATAAAAACTTATTAATTAGCGTAAAATTAAAGTAGAAAAAAGATATAGAAAAAAAGAAAGAAAGGACATAAGGGCTTTTGATTTTTTAATGTACTCTCTTCCAGCTAGGCCTATATGGATATTGGGGAAATCTTGAATACAGCCCCCGCCGGTAAGACTCCAACCAGATCGTTTGAATTTTAAGTGAAGATGTTTTAGTCCAGTCAACATATTATTACAAAGATTATTTTTATATTTGACTGTTCACATTTTTAGACTTTGTTATGTTATTATGTATATCTTTTAGTGTCGTAAGAACAAATTCATAAAATATTTTGTTCAATTTTATTCGGTAAAGCGCCTTCCTCTCTCTTTCTTTATTTCTTTGGTCTTTTTTGTTCATTTAGCTGTACAACTTTGAATTTTTTTTTTCTCAAAAAGGAGAGAGGGAGTCTGAATACAGCAATGTTCTTTCAAAAGCCTAAAAATCAACTGAACTTACACCATTAATATCTGAAAATAGGCATCTTTCTTTTAATAAACTCTTTTTTTTCCTTAAACTTTAGTGGGATTATTCAAAGGAGAAACTTGGCAAAAGATTGGGGTATAATAACATGAGTCATGTTAACGATACTTTTAGAATAATTGTTAATAAACTATTTTTAAAAAGTTTTGATACTACTTTTATATGAATATAAAAAATTTAGAATTTTTTTTAATAAAAAATTTCTAAAAATATTATTTAAATCAATGCCCTTCGGGGCATTCATTAACTTTTTCCTAATATTATTTAAAATATTATTTATCACCGCACACCTTTGAAGCGATAGTTACTCCACAAGTATAAGTGTTTGTGGAGTATAGGGATGATGACTGAAATTCAAGTCTCCAGGAAGTAACTTCATACAAATATACACTTATATCTTGTATAAAAAAAAAAAAAAAAATCCCTAATAACATAGACTTAATTTCAAAAGTAATTTTGTAGGCTCTAGAGTAGGTTTTAGTTAATACATTAAAGTTTTAGATGTCTTTTTAAATGCATTTTGCATAAATTTTTTTCCTCTATATTTTTTTTTTTATACTTATTTTACTTGGCCAATGATTTGGATAGAAGGCATCAGGCATGGCAGTGTACTACAATCTTTTAAAACATGCCAACATCTTTTCGTTAATGGCATGGATTTCAGACTTTTAGTTAGCTAAATTAGAAATGTTTTTTATTGTTGGATAAAATATTTTGGATTTAATTCATGTTTATACTAAAATGTTCATTAGTGTTTTAGTTGAATGATAAAGAACAATTATCATGAGTAGACATTATAAATTAAAATTATTTCTTAAAAAAGAAGAAGAAGTAATAATACAATATTATTTTATGATTTGTGAACAAGTATATGTGTTAAATATCCCTTAATTTGTGTAACAAAAGTAGTTATGCTTATCTGTAATAATAGGAATGTGAAGTTGGAAATCTTGATTTTCTCCTTTTGAAAGAGAGAGTATAATTAATGAGGGGTTGCTGTGATTTGTCCAGAAAGCTGGCATGTGAAATGAATTGGATACTCTTCTAGAAGGATATAAAGAAATTGACAAGTGTGGCGGCTGTAGGCTTTGGACTTTCTGTACAGCCAAATTCAAACAAAGACTTCCAAATGCGTTCAAGGACCACCACTACTTTTATTATACTGAAAATAATAATAATAATAATTAAGAGTTGCCTTTTTTGTAATACTTAATTTTACTGTCTTTTTTAATAGGCCCGAGCTGCCTTTTTTTATTATATCTTTTTTTTTTTTTTTTTTTTTTTCTAATCTTATTATATCTTTCTTGTTATTATAGTTGTGGGGACACGATTTTTAACGACCCAAGGATGACGTTGGGCTCGTGTGCAAAGGGCCCGAACAATATGATTTGTAGAGAGTGGGTTTGGAAAGGCCTGACCTTGGACGTCAGACGGCGGTTTATTCGTGATTTACATAGAAGCCCATACGGAGGTGGGTTTGGCCTGTATAACTAAGCCTTACATGGATATGGTTTGAAAGGTTTGTCTCCTCGGACTTAGTCCGAGGAGCCTCTCATTCTCGCCCCCCCTCACCTTATGGGGTCTCTCCCCCCTTTTATACTAGTATTTCCTTCCCGTTCTTCATCAACGTGTCAGTTTCTCCTTGTTTTGGGCAATTACTCGTCCTATCAATCTTCACGTCAGAGTGGTTGGGAAAAACTGGATAGCATGGTATGAGGTATGGGCTTGTCAGGTGCTGGGCTCCACGTTATGGTGTTGGCAGCTTTCTTGCTTGTACTGCTCTTGTACTGAGTTTGTCCTTTTCTTCAGGCATTTTGTGAGGTGTTGAGTGCGAGATCGTCCTCGGCTATATTCTTGGGCCATTAAAGGGTTCTCATCAGACCTTCTCGGCAGGATGGCTCCTCGGCTTGGGCTTTGGGCCCTTAATGTGAAGTGGGTCAGGATTTCAAATTTCAGGCCCCACAATAGCCCCTCGAAATCCTGCTTCCCGACTTTTCAGTTGGGGAGGAGGGTTTTGGTGATGCTGAGCCCACCTCGTGACTTGTTCAAGTTCCATGCCTTACTGCTGCTGGTGTTCTTCCATTTGCATGGGAGATGTGCCTAATTAAGAGGCATTACTTTATTCTTCATCCGTGCAGTGTCCTTTGATGTTTCAGTACTCGAGGCACGCCTTCACGAGGACCTTTAAATCTTGGGACGGCGGATAGTGTTGGAAATTGTGCCGGAGCTGCATTGTCTGCAGCGTTTCTTGGGAATCTGCTCAAATTAAATTGAATGACACTTCCTTACCCTTTATATAAGTAGGATAGGTGGTTATTCTCCTGGCACACAAACCTTTTGACTCTCTTCAAAATTATAACCCTTCGTCCTTAACCAGTTCCCGCCTCCAGTGCCGTCTTCCCTTAGTGCAATATGTCTGAGGCTTGGGTAGAGATGAAGGAACTTCACCCGCCACAGAGGCACCGGACCCTTCCAAGACTTAAGGTGATGTGGTCTGGGCAGGGGAGGCACAGATTTAAGGTATCCTCCCGCTGGGATATGGTGGGAAAGGTACCCCCACCTCTTTCAGTCAAAATCCGAAGCAGGTTCTGGTCATATCAGATTTTTTGTGTGTCAGAAGAAAGGTTTTCCGCCATCAGCACCGTCTGCTATACCGCAGGCATGGTTCCGTGGGGGCCCATCAAATTCCGGTGGCCTGCACCTTTTCTTCAACGGTGCTGGCCCCAAGTTGGGTTCTCTGCACCTCTTCTTCGGCGGTGCTAACTTCGGGTTGGGCTCCCGGCACCTTTTCTTCAACTGTGCCGGCCGCAGGTTGGGTTCCCTGCACCTTTTCTTCAGCGGCGCCAACCCGGAGTCGGGCTCTCTACACCTTTTCTTCAACGGTGCAAGTCCCAAGTTGGGCTCTTTTACTGCCAGAGTTGAAGGCATGTAAAAGTATTGCGGAATGGATCCCTTAGACGAAATTTTGAAGTGGCAGCGCGTCT
The DNA here is from genome assembly GCF_001633185.2 of Quercus lobata. Classification (NCBI taxonomy): domain Eukaryota; kingdom Viridiplantae; phylum Streptophyta; class Magnoliopsida; order Fagales; family Fagaceae; genus Quercus; species Quercus lobata. The sequence continues at coordinate 4,562,134 of NC_044906.1, read as the reverse complement.
CTCCCCGGCACCTATTCTTCGGCTTTTTCTTAATTCCCTTGTATTTTCTCTTTTGTTTTATGTAGTTAGTTTCAGTATGAGCTTATTTGAGCTTTTTCGATGTACACTGTACCGTTTCTTTGTCTTAATAAAAGATGAATTTATTTCTTTTTAAATATTTTTCCTTTCTGTAACAATTATTTTGTGCATGGGTGTGTTACATGTGTGCTTTCCTTCGATGATACTTAGAGCAGGAAACCTTGAAACAGAAACCTACTAATTCTAGTTTACCGACATTAACAAGAAAAATAATGATAATTTCCAGTGAATTAAAACTCATAAAACTAACCGGGATAATGGCTGAGTGCTTCGTAAGGCATGCAAGGCGATCGTCCGAGAACGATAAAACTCTAAGTAATTCGTCCGAGAGGGTAGCTGAGCAGTGAGGGGCTTCGACTGCGTGTTTTTGGCAACATATTGCCTTATATTGCATCAATCCTCTAGGTATTGAGGATCCGAGGATAGACAGGGGAATTCTTCTCGGATAGATTCTAAGGTCAATATAACGTCCAAGTCATGCCCAAACCCCATGTTGTTTCTTCTAAGTACTTGGTTTCTCCACAGGCTTGAGTCCGAGGACCATGCAAGACCTTGGTTCTGTTCAAAACTTATAGTTTTTCTTCTGTACTTGGTTTCCCCATAGGCTTGAGTCCGAGGACCATGCAAGGCCTTGGTTCTGTCCAAAACTTATAGTTTTTCTTCTGTACTTGGTTTCCCATAGGCTTGAGTCCGAGGACCATGCAAGGCCTTGGTTCTGTCCAAAACTTATGATTTTTCTTTTTTGTACTTGGTTTCCCCATAGGCTTGAGTCCGAGGACCATGCAAGGCCTTGGTTCTGTCCAAAACTTATGATTTTTCTTTTTTGTACTTGTTTTCCCCATAGGCTTGAGTCCAAGGACCATGCAAGGCCTTGGTTCTGTCCAAAACTTATGATTTCTTTGTACTTGGTTTCCTCATAGGCTTGAGTCCGAGGACCATGCAAGGCCTTGGTTCTGTCCAAAACTTATGATTTTTCTTTTTTGTACTTGGTTTCCCCATAGGCTTGAGTCCGAGGACCATGCAAGGCCTTGGTTCTGTCCAAAACTTATGATTTTTCTTTTTTATACTTGGTTTCCCCATAGGCTTGAGTCCGAGGACCATGCAAGGCCTTGGTTATGTCCAAAACTTATGATTTTTCTTCTGTACTTGGTTTCCCCATAGGCTTGAGTCCGAGGACCATGCAAGGCCTTGGTTCTGTCCAAAACTTATGATTTTAAGTAGTTTTTCCTCTATATTTATTTTCATTTTTTTTTGAAGGTTAGCCCCTAGACCCGGGCGGGGAGAGTTATCTTGAGGCCGGAAGCCCTTAGGGCTGTCCGTACCGGGCAGGGAGAGTTATCTTGAGGCCGGAAGCCCCTAGGGCTGTCCGTACCATTGGCACTGCAAGGCGTAGCCCCTAGCTGAAGTTTATGTTGGAGTAACAACTGCATGTCGCTGGAGATGGAGGAAACTTCACGAACTTCTGCCTGATAGGGGCTTGACTCCACTGCCATCTGCGCCAACGCGCAAGCCTTCCCACAGACGGCGCCAATTGTGGGGACACGATTTTTAACGACCCAAGGATGACGTTGGGCTCGTGTGCAAAGGGCCCGAACAATATGATTTGTAGAGAGTGAGTTTGGAAAGGCCTGACCTTGGACGTCAGACGGCGGTTTATTCGTGATTTACATGGAAGCCCATACGGAGGTGGGTTTGGCCTGTATAACTAAGCCTTACATGGATATGGTTTGAAAGGTTTGTCTCCTCGGACTAAGTCCGAGGAGCCTCTCATTCTCACCCCCCCTCACCTTATGGGGTCTCTCCCCCCTTTTATACTAGTATTTCCTTCCCGTTCTTCATCTACGTGTCAGTTTCTCCTTGTTTGGGGCAATTACTCGTCCTATCAATTTTCACGTCAGAGTGGTTGGGAAAAGCTGGATAGCATGGTATGAAGTATGGGCTTGTCAGGTGCTGGGCTCCACGTTATGGTGTTGGCAGCTTTCTTGCTTGTACTGCTCTTGTACTGAGTTTGTCCTTTTCTTCAGGCATTTTGTGAGGTGTTGAGTGCGAGATCGTCCTCGGCTATATTCTTGGGCCATTAAAGGGTTCTCATCAGACCTTCTCGGCAGGATGGCTCCTCGGTTTGGGCTTTGGGCCCTTAATGTGAAGTGGGCCAGGATTTCAAATTTCAGGCCCCTCAATAGTATTATCGTCATATATATTGGAAGCGACCAGTTATGTTATATAATCTTGTGAGTTGGATTTTATATATGTGTGTATATATATATATATATATTCATTTTGACTTTGAAAATTCATATATAATTAAGAGATGAATTATGAAAGGTTTGTGTCCTATCAAATTTAATAGAGTTATTTTGCTCCCAAAAAAAAAAAAAAAAAGATAGAACCTATCATTTTTTTTTTTCAAATTTGACAGCAAAATGTTTACAGATTGAACGTGTACTGTTTGAATAAGTGTACAAATTATAAAAGTGGACAGTTTTTTAAAATTTTCTTAATTTTTTTTTTAAGTTAGTATAAAGTAAAGTGAATTATATTATATCTTATATTTGAAGCTTTTTTTTTTTTTTTTAATTTTTATATATAGTTACAATAGAACAAGAATTTGAATCCTAGATGTTATAAACATATTAGAAGTGTCAATCAATTAAGTTATATTTAAACATGGTTAAACATCTCTTATATATATATAAAATCTCTTTAATCTTCAGTAAATCAGTAATCTAAATTGTTATAAAAAATCCACAAATACGAAGAAATCTGCTGATATCCTATCAAACTTCTTAGGACATCATCTTATCATATATAGTTTATCCCTATAACTAATCGTTCTATTTATTTATTGTTTTTGGGCATCTTCGGCACCAAAGGAGCCAAGATTTTAAACTGATCAAATAGTTTATTCTTTTGCTAGGAAATAAAAATCTTCATGAGCCACCCAAATTTTTTTCCTAGAATAGTGTTTTGAAATTTTTCTTAGCATAATGTCATTTTCAAATTATTTTATCAATGTACGTAGTTTTTGTTTTTTAGAAGAAAATGTACGTAATTAGAAAAACACAAACATCACGCTCACGTACGCATGCAAGACTTTTTTTTTTTTTTTTCCAACTTTTTGGGCTGTTCGACTTCTAATAAGAAAAAAGCAACAAACATTTAAACGGCAGTCATTAATTAATTTCAAAATTTCATCGAACTTCCTTTTTTTTTTTGGTTGAAAAATACAGTATTCCAGGAAAAAATTTGATTGGAAAATACAGTACTTTAAATTAATGCTGAATAAACAGTAATATTTTAATGTATAATTTCCAACATAGTATTCTAAGTTATAAAATATAAGTTAATGCAATAATATATACAAGGATAAGATCGGGTAGATGATATCATATCAAATTATGTCTTAAAAGATTCTCAACCAAAAAAGAAAGTCTTAAAATTTGAGATTTTTAGATATATATAAAGAAAAGTAAGGTGCCTAATACAATTTTATATAGTTATTATTAGTAATAGTCTCCAAAAATTAAATGGTGATGATGGCAACTACGGCCAAAAGTCTAGCTATAGACTCTATTCTATTATAAAGACTAAAGAGACAAGAAAAATAGAAAAATAATGAGAGGATAAAGGAGACTTGATTTGGATGAAGGCTTTTCCAAACTTCGTTCTGCATGTTTTTGGTATTGTGGAAAAGCTCGTGCATCATACTATGCATATAAACATAAGAGTGACACACGTGGTGATGAGGGAAGATTTCATTAAATAAATCTTATAATTGATGTGCCAATTTTTAAATACAAAAAATATATATATACAGTTCAAGAATTTATTATTATATTGTTGATGTAGAGACAAATGCCTCATCTTGTGCTCTTGTGCATTAGGCCTATTGGGATGTGGACTCGTGGTAAGTGTTTGATACAGGTCCAATGCATATAGGAGTAGAAGAGCCAAGTTGATTCCATTATTGTGGTACCAATCAGGTTAACAATTACGTCAATTATGAATATTTTGTAAAAATTACTAAAATTTTTAGTATTTTTCAAAAAAAAAAAACAAAAAAAAAACAAGGTGGCAATGAATTACTAAACTTTAAAGGAAAGGAAAAAGGAAAAGAAAACACTAATGGAATAATTATGAGTTTTATTACTGCTAGCCAAAAATTTTAAAAATAAAAATAAAAACTAATATTTATCAAATAAATTTCTCCTTCCCTCGCCAATTACAATTTTATTTTTCTCTCATATTTTTTTAGTGAATTTAATTTATGTATTTCTTGTTGATATATTAATTTTGTTACCATACATATAGTCAATTATATTATTATCTCTTTTATGTGTCAAAATTCATTCCTTCAAGAAAGAAAGTTTTCTTATTTTATTAATGTATTTTAAGTTCAAAAGAAGACAAAAGACAAGAAAAAAAAATGAAGAAAATTAAGAAAAAGAACTTTATTGTTACCTTATAGAAAAAAGCTAATAGGACCTCTCTGTTAAATAATTTATTCTCCATTAAAATTTGTTTAATAAGAAATAAAATTTTGGTGTAATTAAATAGTAACATAAACTTACATAAGTTGTATTTAGTTTCTATTTAACTATTTGAAAACTTTCATTCTTAAGTGGAATTTCGACTTTGAAAAGAAATTGGAACACGGTGTATTCAAGCAGAAATTCCTTTACAAATAAACAAAATATAATGAAAATGTTACTATTTTGTGGGTTTTCTTATAATATCAAAATATCACTCAATATATATATGAATAGCTTTTTATATATCAAGTACTACATATATGTTTGAGTGTATGTGCAAACTGAATACATGTGTATATAAATTTTGCAAATTGGAATCAAATTGCGGGACTTGACCACTGGTCCATGGTACCTTCTAGGTTAATATGAAACTTCAAACCATGTTTTCGAAGAATAGAACTCTATTGTCCAACCAACTTATCTAATAGTTGACATTTGAAACATACTATATGAAATGATGAATCACAAATTGACTCCTGAAGTTTCCCTAAAAATAGTCTTTGAGTTCAAGGTCCCAATCCTACAGAATGAACACATTTAAATGAATGGAAATGTCAATCTTTGACAATTTTTACTTGAGTTAATGCATGTCCGTACACTTGGTTGTTATAGACTATTGAAAAAAAAAAAATTTTTTGGGTGACTGACAGAATAAAGAGAGTTTATCATTTCAAGTTTATAATAAGTTTATTATGAAATAGAAATCATCAAGATTCCTATGCATAAAATTTTGCATTTTCTGCTCGATATTTATAATTTTATAAACCAGATAATATTCTTTCTCCTAGGGGTTGAAGTTTGAACCACATTAAATGTATGCACATTACTTATTTAGAATGAAGGGCGGCATTAGCATAGGTGGGAATAAAGTTAGCTTCCAGAAAGCAAGAGTGCTGTATGAAATCTGCGAGTTGACGAGGTCTAATGAAATATATTGCTGTTATATTTATTGGGTGTGAGAACTTCCACCTGGTTGAACGGGGTTTGAGTCAACGACTTTGATAGAAGGACGTTGTTGGGTTATTGACCAACTGTAGTAGGCCTAGACCCTTCTTTGCTGGGTGTGTTATTTGAAATATGTTATTTGAAACATGGTACCAACTATCAAACATATTTTTTGTATTATGAGTATTTTAAACACGTGTTTTTACAACACTTTTTAAACCATAGCTTTCATATCATTTTGAACAACAATACTTAAACACCACGGTGGAACGGGTTCTATACATTCATACTAAAGTTTTGCATTGCCAACCTCCAACAGTCAAACTATACATTCATACACCACGGTGGGCCCATTGAGGTCATGTTGGTAGCAAATGTAAGTAACTTCAAGGGCCCAAAGTGGATGCTTGTTACAAAATTATAACTTTTAGGGGGTAGAATAATTGGTAAATTTTCTTAAACCAGTGAAGGCTACTGATAATTTGCTACCAGGTCATTCGACTAGGTGAAATAAACTATTTGGTATATTAGGGAGTTGTTATATTGCTAATATTCAAATCTGCCTTACGTTTTCCTTATGATGCAATGATTTGGGCCTCAAGAATCCAGATACATTGTTACATCATCCATGGGCCACTTAGGAGGAGCTGAGACTTGAGACACTGAAATGAAAGGGGCCTAAATCCCATATAAATCTCAAGTTATCAGTCCACGGAATACAAGAGCACAAAATGGGCTTTAGCTGCAAATTGAGGTGGGATTATGAACTTTGATTTTTAATTAAGCCCATAAATGACTTTACAGTATTTGGCCCATAATAACAGTAATATACTTGTCTTCCATTTACAACACTTCAACCCAGGTTCCATGTATTTCAGCCATTGAATGCTTCTGCGTATTGCAAACCATGAAACTTTGGCCCATTTTATAAACCTACATTTTACACAAATCTTGGAGCTGGGCTGAAGTGTTTTGTATATATTACTAGTCCAATGTTCTGGAGAAAAAATAAAGGACTTAGTTTTTTAGTTTCATGGGTCCAGTAACTTCAAGCCCAACCAAGTATCAGAGCTCAGCATATAGCCCACGGGTTTGCTTAACTTTGTTTGTAAAATGAAATGAGCACAGCCCAGCAGTTAAATTGATAAAGTTAAGATGAATAAATGAATATACAAAGAAAGATGAATATATATATATATATATATAAATGAATAATTTTATTTAAAAATAATAGTGTCTCCTATTAATGAAAAATTGAGGGAGAGTTGTTTGAGATAATTTGGTAATGTTTGAAAGGAGAGTTTGATTAATACACTAGTAGGAAAAATTGATTTGATTTAAGTGGATGGAACAAAAAATAGGTAGAAGAATATTTAAACAAATAACATTAATATAAGTAATTAAAAAAAATATTAATTAAGATTGTAATAAAGGGAGTGATTTTAGATAAAATAAAATAGCGGAAAATTGGAGAAAATTTGTTAGAGGTCAAGACTCCAATTCGTTCGCAGGCTAAGGGAAACGTCTTCTTCTTTTTTTTTTTTGGGGGTGATCATACTAAAGTTTTGCATTGCCATATTCTGGCTTTATTTGGATGTCTAGCCTCTGAGGGCATTGTTATTATTTGACATATCACAAACCTCATCTATATTCTATGATCTTTTCTAAGTGCTTCGATGCTAGGCTTTAACTTAACCAACTGGCTAAAGTCCAAAAATAGTGACTCAATGAGGTTACGTTGATAGAAAAGTTAATCTTATACGTCCGACATATAAGACTCATGTGAGACTGACATGTGAGTCTCACAGTTATGAAATTCACATGTCAGTCTCACATGAGTTGTATACACCAAACGTATACAAGATTTTTTTCATGATGATAGCAAATATGAAAAACTCTTTTTTTTTTTTTTTTTTTTTGAGAGAGAGAGAGAGAAATATGAGAAACTCTAGGGGCCCAAAGTGGATGCTTGTTACAAAATTATAACTTATAGAGGTAGAATAATTGGTAAGTTTTCATAAAACAACGAAGGCCGCTAATATTATATTATTATTATTTTTTGATAAACCATGATTAATGCATAAAACTAGGAATTAACTAGTCTGTTACAATACAAATTAACTTTGTCAAAAGCCATAATTCTTTCCACCATAGGTGGTGGACTAGAAAATATAGCAAAAGATGATAGGGAGCTTGCTCCCAATTTGGCCAATGCATCAGCATATTGATTGGCTTCACAATAGGTGTGAGTTATCTGCTTGTTGGGGATTGTCTTCAACAGTTTCCGGCAATCAATTAACAAAGGTTCCATCAACAAGTTTATAGTGATATTATATTATTATGTAACCAGGTTATTGGACTTGGTGAAAGAAATTATTTAGTATATAATGGGGAGTGTTTTAGTGCTAATATTCTAACCATCCTTCTTTAGCCTAAAACGCATATTTATGTTTAGAAAACAGAGATTGAAATGTAAAAATTTCAAATCTGCTTTGTGTTTTCCTTGTGAAGACAATGATTTGGGCCTCCAGATACATTGTTACATCATCCATCGGCTAGTTTGGAGGATCCATCGGTTAGTTTGGAGGAGTTGAGACACTGAAATGAAAGGGCCTAAATCTCGTATAAATCTCAAGTTATCAACCCAAGGAATGCAAGAGCCCAAAATGAACTATTGATTTTTCATTTAGCCTATAAATGACTTTACAGAACTGTCTATATTAGGCCCATAAATATCAGAAATAAGCATATAACTGCCTTCCATTTACTACACTTCAACCCAGGTTCCATGTACTTCAGCCATTTTTATTTTTGGGCCGAATACATTGAAAACTTGTGCGTATAGCAAATGAAATGATGAAACCTTGGCCCGTTGTTTAAAACTGAGGTGGGATTATAAACTTTGATTTTTTATTTGGCCCATAAATGACTTTATAGAACGGTTTGTATTAGGCCCATAGTATCAGAAATATATCTGTCTTCCATTTACTACATTTCAACCCAGGTTCCATGTACTAAGGCCATTTTATTTTTGGGCTATAATGTATTTCAGCCACTGTAAATCATGAAACCTTGGCCCATTGTTCTAAACTTACACAAATCATCGAGCCGGGCTGAAGTGTTTTTATCTATCTCACTAGCTCAATGTGCTGGCCGGAAAAAAAAAAAGAAAAAAAAAAGGTACTCGGTTAAGTTTCAAGGGTCCAGTACCTTCAAGCCCAGCCAAGTGTTAGAGTTCAACATAAGTGAAATGATGAAACCTTGGCCCATTATTGTAAAACTTACAGAACCATCAAGCTGGGCTGAAGTGTTTTGTCCATATTACTGGACCAATGTCCTGGAGAAAAAAGAAAGGTACTCAGTTAAGTTTTAAGGGTCCAGTAAGTTCAAGCCCAGCCGAGTATTAGAGCTGAACATATGGCCTATGGGTTTGTTTAATTTTGTTTGTACAACAAAATGAGGACAGTCGATTAATTTGAAATGATAAAGCTAAGATTGATAGATGAAAATAATTTTTAACAAAAATTTGAGAGAGAATTGTTTGAGATAATTTGGTAATGCTTGAAAAAAAATAGAGTTTGAGTAATACACTAGTGAGAAAGATTGGTTTGATTTAAGTGGGCAGAACAAAAATGTGATAGAAGAAGATCTAAAATAATATTAATATAAGTAATAAAAAAATGACATTAATTAAGGAGGTAACAAAGGGCGTGATTTTTTTTAGACTTCTAAGTATTTTTAATGCACACACTAGGAGAGGAAAGAAGGTCTTAAAGAAACTAATAGTGGTGTATATCCAAAAAGGTCTCGGACGTGATTCTAGATAAAATAAAATATACAAAAATTGGAGAAAAATTCCTTCTTGATCTCAATCAATATGTTGAGGATTGAATTTATAGCTGACATCAAAAGTTTTAGGACTAAGACTGTAATGTTATTTATGAACCAAGTATAATATAAATATTAATATGTATAAGGCACTGCACCTTGTGTTGAGGACAAATTTTTCACACCACATGGCTTCATTTCATTGGCGACCCGCACCACGTCAACATTATCATGGATTTTGGGAAAACCTCTTTTAAAGCCCAAAAGAGCCCATATTTACACAAAAATACGTCAAAGCCCATGGTTCAAGTTCATGGCACATCATCTCATTTTTGGCTCATGATCCAAGCTCATGAGTCTCATTGGGGGAATTTTGGGAGTCGTGGTTTGGAGGGCCAAGAAGTATGTTCAGTAAAGTTCCAGTGGTTCAAAGTTGATAAAAGAAAGCATGTTGTTTGGCGTGTCTTTCCCAATTCCCTAAACTCTGACAAGTCAGTATATAATAGGTAGCATTTGGGTAAGTTTCTTATATCACATAACACTTAAAATGATAAAATTAATGTTCATCATATAATATAAGTTTAAAGATGTAATTATAGTATTTCATATAAATTATATTATTATCATCTAAATCAATTCCAAGCACATGGCTAAATATATATTAATATCTCATATCTAGCATTAAATGCTCTCTTTACTCTCCAAGATTTGGTTAAAATGCAAAAGGATCTTAATTACATCTCTAAAATTTCATCAAATATCAACCAACTAGTCTATTACTTATCAAAATTATATATGGACTAAATATATAATTTTTTCCAAGAGAGGAAACTTAGCCAAAAAATACCAACAGTAGCTCCAGTGGAAGCTGCAAACAGCCCCAGTAGAAATTGCAAACAGCCCCAGTAGAAGTTGTAAACAGCTCCAACAGAAGCTGTTTTGCAGAAACAGCTCCAGCAGAAGCTGTAGACAGCTCTAGTAGAAGCAGAAACAGCTTCTGCAGAAGCTGAAACAATTCCAGCACATTCTGCAGTAGCTCCAGCTATGGTATCAGAAAAATCTCATAAAACTTATCTCATCATTTTTAGTCAAATCATGAATTTAATGCCAAATACTTTCTTCCAAGCAAATGATGCTATAACAGTCGTGATTGCAGCTGTTACAGCTATAACTTCAGCCTTAAAGTCTCAAACTTTCTTCTTTTGGCTAAAAAACAAAGGACCACTTACTTTGTCAAAGATTTTTTCTGATTTGCTAAGTTTCCCTTCAACTAGTTCTGATCTAGTTACATAGCTTAGCTTTATATAAAGAGGACCAAGCTACATACTAAGGGGTCTCTCTCTCTCTCTACCCTCCTCTCTGATCTCCCTCTCTGATCCTCTCTCTCAGATTCAACCCTCTCTCACTCTCTTATGCAGAAACTTCACTCATTTTGCTGCAAAATACACATTTTCACACTTTCCCATCTCTCTTACAAAGTCCCTCTTCATAGATAACAACACAACACACATGTTACAACATACCATTATCTATTACCCATCTTTCCCACACTCCATTATTCTGAAATTTCATCATTTTTGCTGCCCAAAACACATCTCTATCTCATTCTTTATTTCTCATACAAAATCTTCCTTCTTAGAAAGCAATATAACTTGTTAAATATTAGCATTGATACACCATGTTGAATATGCTAGTATAGATGCGGAAGCGAAAGCATAAAGTATAAAACACAATAACACACGAGGTTTACGTGGTTCAGCCTAACGGCCTACATCCACGGAGGAAACCCTAAAGGGCTATATCAATAATATATTAGAGTGTAGTACAAATCCTGTGTTACAATGAATCATAACATGTGTATATATAGTAGACTAAACCCTAGACTAATAGACTTCTGGTACAAGTAGGAGACTTGGCTTGCACACAAAGTAGAATTAGGCTTGGGTCTATGCTAATGGGCTAATATATCTCTAACACCCCCTCTCAAACTCAAGATGGAAGGTTGATGAAATCTTGAGATTTGATAAGGTTGAGAAGATCCCTTGAATGAAGTTTGGCTCTGTGACGGTAGTTTGAGGAAGGCAATGGTCTTGCAGTGTTGATGCGACTTCTAACGGTGGCTTGACTATACCGGAGAGTTTTGACGGCAGTAGTAGGAAGCCAAAGAAGATGAACGCAGCGAAGAAAAACACCGAGGAAGACAAAGATTGCTCTTAAAAATACCGCAAGGACAGAAAACCATGTCCACAAGAAGGTGGCTCTGATACCATGTCAAATATTAGCATTGATACACCATGTTGAATATGCTAGTATAGATGCGGAAGCGAAAGCATAAAGTATAAAACACAATAACACACGAGGTTTACGTGGTTCAGCCTAACGGCCTACATCCACGGAGGAAACCCTAAAGGGCTATATCAATAATATATTAGAGTGTAGTACAAATCTTGTGTTACAATGAATCATAACATGTGTATATATAGTAGACTAAACCCTAGACTAATAGACTTCTGGTACAAGTAGGAGACTTGGCTTGCACACAAAGTAGAATTAGGCTTGGACCTATGCTAATGGGCTAATATATCTCTAACATAACTAATGTCATAATACAAAAAACAATCCCAACAGCAGCCTTTACTACATTTAATCTTCATTTATCTATCTCATACTTTCATTTATTTTACAAAACACATTCCTTACAAAATACCCATACATACTTCTCATATATCTATAAACTCCATGTCTCACAAAGTATACATATACAAGATTCATGTCCAACAAAGTATCTACATATAATTCCTATACATATTGCAAACACCATATCTCATAATATATACATATTTCTTACCATCTCCACATATTTTAAAATATATCAAACATTCTTCCAAGAACTTATTATTAAAAGCCATTTCTTATGAAAGGCAAAAACTTATAAAATCAAAAGTCCTTCTTATGGAAGGTAATATCACTCATATTTGACTAAAAACTAAAATAGTATTACATGGGGAAAGTCATTTAAGTGTATGATGAAAGGGGATAAACTTAACCAATCTGTGCACACAGTTGAACTTACTCTCTCTTCCTTCAGTTGCACCCATTTTTCCCTTTCAGACATGAAGTTACCATGAAAGAATTCACTTTATCATGTTGCTGAAATGTTAAGTCCACTAATGTGATACGGCTGGAGTTGTAAAACATGAAGATAAGTCATCATATTTTTGTCTTCAAATTCATATTATTAAGTATATTTTATTCATCATTATTATACCACTCGACTAATGTTATTATGCTGCTGGACTCCTTTTCTCATGTTGTTGAAATGTTAAGGCCCACTGATGTTGTACGGCTGGAGTTGCAAAGTCTGAAAGTTGCTGAAATACTAAGTCCACTGATGTTACGGCTGGAGCTGCAAAATATGAAGATAAGTCATCATATTTTATCTTCAAATTTATATTATTAAATATATTTTATTCATTATCATTTTACTGTTGGATGCAAGCTATTTTAATATCATCTCACTATTTAATGAACATGATCTCACTAATACTTTAATGAACATACATATTAATAAATCAATTTACCACAATTGCACACATATTATTTGGACATGAACCACCCTTGGACATATATTATTTGGACATGGACCATTGTTAGATATACCTTATTATGATAAACATGAACCATGAACCGCAACTAGACATGGATTATTGGACTCATCCCATTGTTGGACATTTGACACCTAATTAATTATTCTCTAATATTGGATATCACTCAATATACATAATAATAACATATCAACTCACCATTTAATCAAAGCTATCATGCTAAGCATATTATTTATTTATTTCAACCATTATCATGATTCTAAGACTTTGAGTTTTATCTATTTTGTAGGCTTAAAAATACACCGGTAGCCATTGGTTTATGCGGCCCAATGTCGAGTTCCGGGTTGACCTCCCCAAAACAAATCCGGGCCTAGCAAAGTCACACCTCCAAAGACACGTGGCTACGCACAAAAAACCCGCCCCCGACATCTTGTGTTCAAGGGAAAAGAAAAGCAAATATAAAAAAGAAAAAAAAATGCTTGAACTTATATTAGGAATGTCATATAATCTTAGGCATAAATAAAACTTAAGATGCTTTCTTATCTCTCCATGGAAAGTGATTTACTTTAGGCCAACATCAATGTTCTTAAACCATAGGTAGGGCTTTCCATCATATAAAGAACAACTTGTTTTTCTGCTGCTTTCTTTTCCACCTCTAAAAGTGTTCAACATAGACCGTACCAGATGGAACTTATTTATGTCAAAAATGTCTAACACTAATATTGTGTCATATGTAAATCATGCATAGATTAACTAAAAAAAGATAGGCTGATCGTGGCAGCACGGGGTTTTATTATAGAGACATTTAGCAATCTTGTTATGCTGCTTTTAGAGATAATGATGGTTTACAATATAGTTATTGTTGGGGAATTAAGGGGGGAATCAATTGAATAACCGAAAATTGAAGTAGACTTAAAGGTGAAACTTGATTGTTATCCTCACAATGATATATATGCCCCCACTCCATTAATTTTATTAATGGGTTCAGGGAAAATTATGTTCAAGATATATAAAACTAAGCATGGATTTTACAAGTTAACAAACTTGGAAAATTTTGTAAGTTTCTCTTTAATGATGTGAAAAACTTTCAAAATCTGTAAATTTAATGCATTGTCAAGTATAAAAAAAAAACTATAAATAATTGAATATGGATCATTATAAACAATGAAGAGTTGCCTTTTAAAATTCACACTTAAAAGGTTAGTTTTGACGATACAAGCCCTTTAAAATATTGTCTTGGTTTTTACTAGCCACTGGTCGTTGACCCATGCATTGAGTGTAATAATTTTTTTGGGGCGGTCTCATTATTATTATTTGTTGGCAATTTGGACTAATTTAATGAAGAGTAATGCATTTCATAATCATATTACAACATATTTTATTATTATTGTAAAATTGTTTTATATAATTTTTGAAACTTAATTCTACTATAGTCAATTGTCTAATTTGTACATCTCCAAGTCAATCGAATACATTTTTCATGTTACATGTTACATACCTCGTTGTATTATGGGTACACAAACCTCTCCTCTCAAAGTATCAATATTTTTGAAGTAATTTAGTAATAATTTACTACTATTATATTCCCAATAACTCACATATTTGTCTATCCACACAATACCCCTATTTAACTGCAAGTCAGCATAAATACCTTGAGTTGCAGGAAACGTGAATATTTGCTTGCAAAATTTTGATTTCTCCTACATGCAAGAATCATTCTTCTTATTAATCGTGCATAATAAGAAGAATCCGTAGTAGCTACAAAGTATCATTATAGTAAAAAAAATCATTTAAAATAAACGGTAAGGAAAAAAAAAAAAAAGGAAAAAAGTTTTTCTACAATACAAAATGTGGATTAGGGACAGGAAAATTGGTTCTTAAAAATATCTCAAAATTATTGATTTCTTTGTTTCAACTTAGGATAATCCAACTTTTGAGCAATTTAATGGATAATCTGTGATCAACTAGTAAATAATATTGTGAGTGCACTGATATGCACATATGGGTTTTGCCCCTTAAGAGTACACCTCAACCAAATGAATCAAAGACGAAGATTTGGGAGTTGCCATCTGGTTTAGGTTTAGGAACCAAATTGAGCCTCTTACTTACATAGGTCTTTTTCAACATACATTGGATTTGGAGTTAGGGTACATCATGGGAAGGTATTAGGCACTAAAAATTGCTTGACTTGTGAGATGGCCTCCATTATGTGTTGATAGACCATATTTAATTAAAGAATTTATTAAGTAAGCTCTAATTCTTAACTTAAACATACATTATGAATTAGATAAAAGGAACACAAAATAAGTCAAAGATTAGGGATAGCAATTTTGTCCCGCCTTACTTAGCCCGCTCTTCCCCACTTCGCCCCACGCAGGTTAGCCCTGCACCACAGGGCGGGGCGAGAATGGGTTTAGACTTTTTAGACCCACCCCGCCTCGCCCCTCCCCGTCCTCCTCCCGCCTTGCGTTGCTAAGGTTATAATTGTAATTTTTTCATACCCTAAAACCCTACTATTTAAACAAACATATCAATATTAACTTATTTTATTCTACCCAATGTGGTTCTTAGCCTTTATTTTGTTATGTGTTATATTATGAGATTTTTTTTGTATGATTATCTTGTTAAATGCTTTGATATATTATTCATTTTTTTTTCCTAAAAATTGATTTGATTTGATAGGATAAATTTAGTTGTAATTTCAAGTATATTTTTATTGATGAAATAGGTTTCATTAAAAAAATTGTACTAATTGTAGAGCAAATTAACAAAAAGTAGAGTTTTATGGGATGGGGCGAGGCTTCGCGGGACCCCAAGGGGTAGGGATGGGGTTAGAAAGTTTTCCCTAACATGTGGGGTGGGGCGGGGATGAAGACCCCATCCTTTGGTCCCGTCCCGCCCCATTGCCATCCCTATCAAAGATCACATAACAATAAATAAGGAAACACATTAAATATAAATCACATAGATTATATTAAAAAGGAAAATATAACAATTTAATCAAACATGAAAGGAAAGATATCAAATTAAACCTAACATAGAAAAATAGACTAAATAAAACATGGAAAAAAATTAGTCATAATTAAATAACCTAAGTTTGGGTCAAACAAAATCATGTAACATGTGAAAAATAAACAATAAAACAAAAACAAGAAATTTTGTGATTTTTCTAGAAGAAATGAAACAAAAGACCAAATCTAGATTTAGGGTGCATACACATGAAATATATCAAATTAAACCTAACATGAAAAAATACACTAAATAAAACATGGAAAACAATTAATCATAATTAAATAACCTAAAATAAGGTTAAACAGAATCATGTAACATGTGAAAAATAAAAAATTAAATAAAAATAAGAAATTTGCCAAATCTGGGTTTGGGGTGTGTATGCATACTTAACCATACATACGTAAGGTTGAAACCCTGCGGGCGTGGACTCAACCATATGTATGCAACCTTAACACAAAATTTGGAAAATGACATTTTCTTGTTACATCAACAAGAATAATAATTAAATAAAAATGTGAAGGACAACAAGAAACTAAACTTAATCAACTCAAGATCAGATTAACATGTATAACATAAACATCATGATCATCTTAACAAATCATACAAGAACTCATAAACACTAAAACTAAACAAGAGATTTCATGTTAATCAAGTAAAAAACTTGTGTAGATTGAATTAAAGAAACAAAAGAGGAACCAAAAACTAAACAAAGCTAAGTCATGGACAGATTAATACAAAAAAAAAAGATCATAATATCAATCAAATCAAATAAGAACGCTTAACACTTTGTTTTTTTCACTGGAAAACCTTCTATAAAAATAGTTTTCCACATTTTCCAGTATTTGGTAGTATAAAAAAAATTTGGTCAATGGAAAGCTATCTTTAGTCAACGAAAAACTCCTATAAAAATAAGGTTTATTTTCTATAGGTTGTTTTCCAAAAAAAAAAAAAATTTGGAAAAAAATCTCTCTTTCACATAACGTATAGCTCCTATAAATATTATCTTCTTCTCATGACTAAGGAAAAAATATTTTCTTTCGCTCATTTAACATTTCTCACAATAAAATCTCTCACTTCTTCTACTCCCATTGTTTTTTCTCTCTTCTCACACCCTCACTGTCACCCCCTTTGGCCTCTTCTCTTCCCACAGATTTCTCTCCCTATTTGCCTTTCTTCCCTTTTTTCTCCCTATTTCTTCTCCCCTTTGTAACACCATTCTTTAATAAGTTTTTTTTTTCTCCTCACAAATCAATCAACGATTCTATAACAATTTTTGGTATATTTATCAAACTATTTGTACTGGATTAGTTTGCCTGTAAACCTATTAGGCCTATGTGGCATTTTGAACTATTTAAAATGGAACTTAAGGTTATAATTTTGAATTATGAGAAGTATGGTTTTTATATATATATTATGTACGTTACGGTTTATATACATGAGCAAGATGAGTATTTGAGATCATGAAAATTGGATAGCTAATTTTGATTGTATCCGTTGTCAAAATTTTAGTTTGAAAACCAAATTCATTCTTGGTTTATTATTATTATTATTATTATTATTTATTTATATTGATTACATTAGGTGGGTGTACACAATACACATATTATACATATTTTAAATTATACAAGAAATGTTATAAAAACTATGAATACCAAACACTATAAAACATTCTCAAGCCTATATTCAAGGTTGTTACCAAACACCGAAAAATATGATAGTTTTACAGAAAATACTCTCTGAAAAATGAATCATTTTCCAGAAAACGTTAATGCCAAAACAAATAGAGCCTAAGATAAAGTTAATAAACAAAAAGCATGTGGATCATATGTAGCAAAATGAGAAATCGTGGAAAAAAGACCCACCTTGCTAATGGATTAAAGATTAAAGCTTGTTTAATCGACCTCTCAATGACTAAAATATAGAGATTAGATTGAGATAACGAAGGAAATTGAAGAACACAATAGAACTTAGTTAATCACAACTCAAGAAAAAAATATTTTGAAAAAAAATGGAAAACTAATTTTTGCCTTATTTTAGTATTAGGGAGAGATTTTTTAGTACAAAAAAATGTGTTAGTGTGTTGTGTGAGTGATTAGAAAAGATGAAATATGATTTTGGAAAACATGGAGGCCAAAAAATAAACTCTCTCTAGCTAGGTTTTGGATTGGAGACATAAGATTGGCATTTATACAAGTAAACTAGGGTTTCTAGGGTTTTTAGAGGCTTTTGGACGTTCCTAAGGGTTTAGGAGATGACCCAACCCGAAGATTGAAGCTTTAGTGCCCTAAAAATGAAAATTTAGTGTTCTAAAACTATGGGCATGCATGTGAGGCCATGAGTGCGTGCATGCATGCGGCCTAAAGGTGCATATGCATGTAGCATCGACGTTTCGTATGCAAAACCTAATTTTTCACAACACTAATGGCCTAACTTCAAATGGCCATACCTCACTCATTTTAAATTTAAATTTGACAAAATTCATGTTCAAATAGAAGCCCAAGATGTCTACTAGCTAATTCAAAAAGCCTCATTCAAAAATTATTTGTGGTTTAGAAGATATGGTCAAAACAATAAGAAAAAGTCATTTTTCAGCATGATTTTTAAAGAGATTTGAGTACTTTTGAGTTGTGATTACCTCTAAACTATTGAGAATACTTTAATTAATCTTGGTTGAAATATGAAAAGCTCATCATTGGGTCAAGGACTAAAGGTTATTAATGGTTACAAAATAAGGTGTCTACAAATATGAACCAACCTACACAACCATTAAATAATATGAGCACTATTTAGTGAAACCGTTTAATTTTATTTACAATTGAGATTTAGAGATACCTAAAGAAATAATCCAGCTTATGAATTTGAAATTCAACAAATAATCCATGATCAATTAGTGAATAATATGAACAACCTACACAACCAATAGATAATATAAGGTTTATTTAGTAGAATCATTTCATATTATTTACAACTAAGTTTTAGAGATACCTAAAGAAGTATTTCACTACAGGTATGACATTAGTGCTTGCAAACACGGACATTTGTCGGACAACATTGAATTTGAAAAGATGCCAATCATTTAAAGGGTCATGAACAATAGCTTGAAACATGTATGACTAAGAATCAATTTCTCAAAAGTCTATGCATATGTAAAGGTGAAATAATCGATGTGGATATTAATTACTGTAGTTTCAGTTGTTTCAATTTTAATAAATTAAATAGGCATGATTAAGTATCAGATTCTCAAAAGCAACCAAATAGTTCTATGTATATGTGACGGTAACATAACTGATGTGGATATTAATGACTATTTCAGTTGTTTTAATATTAATAATTTATTTATATGGGACTTTTAATAGTTCAAATATATATACTGTGTTTTGATTTTTCAAAGATAGTGACAATTGAACAGATATGAAGAAGTGATTCAGTTAAATGAGGAGAGGAAGAGCTGATGGAGGGGAGTGAGAGAGGGTAGCGTTAATTAATAAGCTCAAGCTGGGAAATTGTGAAAGCATGAAAGACTATTCGGCTTGGATTTTATAGTGGAGAGCATTAAACCGTAAGCTACAATTGAAAGATATATAATATTATAAGGCTTGGGCTTTATGGTGGAGGGGATTGCTTGCTCACTCCTAAGTGCAGCCGTGCAGGAGATCGTAACAATATAATTCTTAAAGTACCAAGGTTGAACCACAAGAAGCAGAATAAATTCAAAAACAATGTAATCAAACAACAATTTGGATGAAGAAGAAAAGTAATTTTGCTTGGTGATTGTTAACAAGAATAATAATAAAATTTATTTAAATCAATAATGTAAATACCACGGCATCGAGGTGTTTCTCTATATTGATATGAAATTCTTTATGATCTAATTAAATATATATTTCATAATTGATTGTTCTTAGACAATGAAAAATTTATGATTTGGTTGAACTAAGATATTTCAAGAACACATGATTACAGTTTTCAGTAAAACCCATTCACTTTAAAACCTGATTTCTATTTGAAATTATTAGAAATTCATCTAAAAAATAAGAAAGACATGATTGGACTTATTGAAAGCATAGAAGAACTAATAAATCAAAAGAAATCTAATTAAACAATCAAATATGTTGTCAACTCAAAATTTAGGAAGAATCACAATGAATATTCATATTGTATACAAGAAACATAACACCTAGCCCTAGCTAAGAGTTTAGGCTGCCATTAGAGAAAAGAAAATAAAAGTTTATGTCTCTCCAAATTCATTCTCCATAACCTCCATTCAAAACCCTAACTTAAAAAATAAAATTTTTGACTATTGAATTTTCGTCTAGATTTTCAGTAGCAACTTGTGAGTGAATTTCGGACTTTAATAAATGTGAATTTCGAAAACCTCAAAATTGGAAAGTTGTAGATATTTAAGTCACGGTTCCAGCCCATCCAACCTTGAGTCAATTGAATTTTTGAGAAGAGAGATACACCAAAAATACTAATCAATGCTCAAATCAGATATTTCCTTTTCAGATTATGCCCTTTTGATTTCTTTCCTTAATTTGAACATTCCAAACATGGTAAACAACCCAATCACTCCATCTGCACCTCCTTAGACATTTGAGCATGATATTAATGGTCCTTTAGTTCCTCTTTAATTCTAATTTGATCTCTATTCTCCCTTACTTCTCCCACATGATCTATGTTGTGATATTTTAAAGGAGAACTAAGCAGTTGTGATATTGTAAATTTTGGATTTTTGGGAGAACTTTGGAAGGAGGAAACCATGTTGAAAGAAACTCATAATATAGTTAAAGCATAAATTAATAGAGTTAAAGCATCAATTAGTCACATGAAAGTCTTGAAAGACATTTTACAAATGTCTAAGAATCACTTTATTTCTCATAAGATATACTCTAACATCATGAAGAAGCACTGATACTCTAATATCATAAAGAAGTTCCAAAAACGCTGAAACCGTCTAGACCTGGAGAAAATTTTTCTTTCATCTGCTTTATGATAAGTCTAAGCCAGATATGAAGTGAGCATTGTTTTGGAGAAATTCAAACCAACCATAAACTCCAAATATTTTAATGAAAACTTTGATGCAATGATTTATATATATATATATATATATTTTGTTGCAATAATTTTTTTTTTTTGCTTCAAATATATTGTAATAGGCAATTACTTCACGAATCTTATTGCAATAGATTGCAAAATATTGACCAAAATAAATTGGATCAAGTTATTGCAATGACATATTTATTGTAATAGATAACTACTTCATTTTTAGCATTGCGATAGATTTTTAAAAAATAGATATCAGATTATTGCTAGCCAAAATGATAACAACCTTCTTGTTCTTTAACTCACAATCTTACAATAATGGTAGTTCTTAGAGGGAACTAGGCCTCCAATGATTCTTTCGAGGCAATCGACTTTCTAATTAGAATCTCAATGAGAAACTAATCAATTGCATTATTATTTAGACACCATTAGATTACAATGAGATCAGCCTTTATACTTGGTTGTAATAGTGTAACATACTTGCCTAACTAACAATCCTTAGTATTAACAGAATTACAGCTGAACTTGATAGTTGAGATAACAGTACTACCCTAAGCCAAGTCTAACTAACTAATCGTGTACAAGTAAACTACTACATCTAGTTATACAACTTGCCTATGATATTTACGTTGCAGTTTCGCGTTAGCCATTGCCATTGCTATTGTAAGAAAATGTATATCAAATTATTGTAATGATAACTTCATTGTAATAAGCTATTAGTTCAAAATTTTCGTTGCAATAGATTGTAAAAATAATTGATATTAATTTATTGCAACAATTTCTTTATTTTAAGTTATTGCAAATTTTCCCTAATGTATTAAAGCTTCTATTGCAGACGAACATTATAGGTTATTAAAGCTTATTATTGTTTTTTGAGATTAAAACTTATTATTGTTAATTCAATAGTTTAACACTTTTAAGTTACTTTTGCAACAAATTTTACTTGTAGATGCGATATTTTGTCTAGTACCACTATACATATTTTTTTTTGGTATTAATATTTGATGTAATAGACTTATTTTCATGTAGTGTACCCTTTTATTTAAAAAGAAAAATAGCAGTATTACTTTAGTGCACAATTCTAAACACTCTTCAATTCATTCCATCATCAAGGGGCTTTGTCTTTTTGGATTTTAATAGGCCCAATTCAATACCCAATTAATATGGCAAGTTAATTGGCAAGTTCTAATTGGTGCATAATAATAGTTTATATTCCAAGTGTTGATAATTGATTCAATCATATTCAAAGAACAAGATGTGGAGCTGGCCAAAAATAATAGGCAGACCACCCATTTGGCTGGCCTTCCTTAACTGCATCACTGGCGGGGAGGAATTTTTTGTTTTTGGGATGAAGATGGGAACAAATGTTTAAATGATTTGCGTATACTAAACACTACTACTATATTTTTTTAATCATTAGCGTCTTCCATAACTGCACACTGTCGGAGAGGAATTTTTTGTTTTTGGGATACAGATGGGAACAAGTGTTTAAATGATTTGCGTATACTGAACACTACTAAAATATTTTTTTAATCATTAGCATCTTGCCCATTTTCAATTATATGCTCCCAACACATTTTCAATTACGTGCTCCCTAAGTTATGATGATTCACACATTTTCAATAATGGAGCCATTTTGTAGATGCTGATAAATTTTTTACTGAATTGTAGCTTCACATACCTAGACAGCTCTACGCATCAGTGGTCTTAAACGTGAGCCATGAAATCATCATATTGCACCTCTTCTTTGTATGAAATATATTTCAATGATATGCATATGTTCCATACAGGTAATTCCTATCTACAACAATGATATGTATATATTTCATGAGCCACATTGTTTTGAGCACTTCTTCACCAACTCGAGACTAGAGACATATACAATAAATTTCACAAACAATACAAGTAAATAATTGAAAGAATTACAAGTAAATTGGCATGGAATAAAGCCGGCAAACAACAATAGGTAAAAATAACAACTTAAATAGGAGATTTGTTGCCACCTTGTGCTGGTCAAGTGGCTTACCTCGAAGATATATTTCATTCAGAATTGACTATAGGAAGAAGTTGAAGAAATTGTATGACACCTGTAGGATGAAGTTGTATGTGTTTGGGGGATTTATAGATTCTCAAAAGCTATGCAACGATCTATATGAACTTTTATATATTATATTTTAAATCTTATTTAAAAGGTGTAACAACTTAAATTTGTAATTTCAAAAATAACCAATTAAACCATTTATTTTTAAAAGTAATAGATTAAAATTTGGGATATTAGAAAAATAAACTTATATATATATATAATATGTAAATATGTAGATTAGAAATGCAAATGGCTCAATTTCTTAATTTTTTAAAAAACTTATGCAAATTTTCATAATTTACACTTTGAACAATTATCTCGCTCGATCAACTTGAGTAACTCTCA
Source organism: Quercus lobata (assembly GCF_001633185.2). Lineage (NCBI taxonomy): Eukaryota > Viridiplantae > Streptophyta > Magnoliopsida > Fagales > Fagaceae > Quercus > Quercus lobata. Next base: position 4,538,663 of record NC_044906.1, on the reverse strand, counting down.
AACAACTATTGAAAGACCCTTCACTCAAGCCCGCCTCTACTCACTTGTATCTTCGCTCGTACTAACCCGAGTAGGCTCACTAGAATGTCATAATGGGACTCTGCTTCATGATTGGTATCGTGATCACATCCTGACCTCACTTAATCGAGCCATTAGCATTCAATTTTTAATTTCTTTTCACTTTTTTTTTCATTATTTTATTACTAAAGTAGGATCACTCATATGACAACCTAATGGCTGTTTGGAAGTTTAAAAAAGGAGGGGGAGTAGAGTAGAGGGAGGAAGAGTAATTCAATTACCTTTTTTGGAAGTTTTTTAAGGAAGGAGGGGGAGGATTTTGGAGGGGTTTCAACCACCTCTAACTCCTCATTTTTAATTCCCCAAAATTGGAGAGATTTGGAGGGAGAGTAGAATAGATAAATTATTGACTAGATAAATTTCTCAATTTACTCTTTCTAAATTAATAATAGACCAATGTTGCAAGTCCATTTTCAAATAAGGGTAAATTTGTTTATTTTAATAATTTTCTCTAATTTCCATCCTAATTTTTAAAATATCCAAACAAAGGGAATGACTAATTACTCTCTTCCTCCTTACTAATTTTAAAAACATCCAAACAAGGTAGAGGGAACTATTCCCCTCTACTCTCCTCCCTCTCTAAACTTCCAAACAGGCCATACATGTATATACTTGTAATATATGTGTAGAAATGTAAACATTTCACTACAAAAGATATTATCTTCTTCAAGTACAATTAAAATCTATCATTGGATAATCTAAACAAATGGTTGAACTTAATTGGGGAGTTTAAGTAATTGAATCTAAGTTTGGTATTTGAGATTAAATTCTATAAGGTCTTGGTGTAAACCAATGGATTTACACCATCCAATAAGAACATGCCACATTATCATATTACTAAAATATAAATACATTTGATCACATATGATAACATTTTAGTAAATACCATATTTCATGTTTTAAGTAAAAGGCTGAAGTGGTATTATTAGGTGTGATGGGATGTATTGAGTTTTAAGTAAAAAGTTGTTATGACAATCTCTTATTCGATGGTGTAAAACATTGCTAGTTCTATACCCCATTCTTACCAAATTTGGATTATTTGTATTTTAACCAAATACTATTAGCAATTGAGATTAAATTCTGTAAGATGTGGTGTAAAATCCATATTTTACCCCTCCAATCCTAACATGCCACATTATATTATCACATATTTAAAAATAAGCACAATCACGTTCAATCAATTCTAATATACATATATAAATCTAACTAAATTAGGAGTTTATTTAGATGTTACTAGGCGCAGTAGGATGTAATAAATTTTATGTAAAATGTTGATGTGATAATCTCTTATTAGATAATACAAAACATAAATTTTACACTCTATCCTTGCCAAATTCGAAATCTTAGCAATATAATACTTGCAACCCTTGCATTACGGCAAAGCCTTTTCTTTTACAGGTGTGGGGATTTTGAGACCTAATTAAATGCAGTCCCTTTCAAGGTTTTCTAACATAAGGTCCATCCTAAATTCCTAATCCCAACAAAAAACCAATCAACCAAAGGCATTAATTAGTAGGATGGAGTGTGGTTTCTGGTTTGATTCTTTCAGCTACCTAAAGAGTAATAGAATCAATGTATACTACCCAAAAGGCTTAATCAATTAGAAAGCTTTCTTTTATATGTCATGCCAATTTTGATTAATAATTCTACGGTCTATATTATTTGGTGGCCTACAAATAAAATAAGGTATACCATTTTTATTTATAACATGTAAAGGTTGTGCCTTTCGAGCTCTAAAGCCCCATATGCGACATCGTTGAGGTCTTTTTTTTTTTTTGAAAGGTCATCGTTGAGGTCTCAAAATATAAAGTGTTTACTACCATAATTAAGACATAAGACTTGTTTATTTATATTATACATATTCTTTTACTTGGGTTTCATAAAAGTATATAGTCCTTTCCTTGATGGTCCAAAATGGTTGGCATTATATGAAACATATAGACATGGATCTTTATCAAACCATAGACAACGCCCAACAATCAAATGTGCCTTTTACTTTATATGAATCGTGACTAAAGGGAAAAAAAATTTGAAAAAAAATAAAAATTTGCAATGTCAACTTCAAATTGGGGCCCAAATATATGCAGGCAAGATGATGAATGGACGTGCGTATCAAAAATGCTTCTAGGGTTCTCTCTCTCTAGGCCTATATTGCTTGGAGTTTTGTTTAGGTTCAAAGCAACCATTATTACAATTATAATCATGATACATAATTGTTATGTAATCAAGCTTATCCATGACGACCCATTTCACTTTTTACCCCCAAAGAAGCATTCCCACCATATAAAAATACATTTCAAGGAAAGGCATAAAAATAAATTCAATTACATCAAGATGTAATTAGATGGGGCCAGAGCCCATGGTTTGCATGAGCTTTTTTATAATCGAGACAAATATAATTCGTTTTATGCTAGCTACCTACTATTTCCTTTATTGTGTTTGCTTGGCCGACTGATTTATGTGTCTATATATATATTGGTTTGGATATGGGCAATGTCATAGCATTCTTTTTTCAGACTAAGCATAATTTAAAGCTAGTTAGTTAAAATTGAATTTTCAAATTTGGTTAAATTTTGTGCCCAAAAAAAGCTTACTTTGAATTTTTAATAGTATTAACTATTGGCTTGTCAGGATTATTATAAGTTTTGTGCTAAAGACACCAGTGTGTGTCATATCATTCAAATTTAGGGGTTTTCAGTTAATTTGATTGATCTTCTACACTAATTCCATACTCAGAACTTATGCCATTATTAAAAAGTTTCTCAATGCCCCCAAAAAAAGAAAAACAAAGGGGCCACTAGACAAAGTACCCAGTGCTAGAATTCATTTCGTAACCCTATGAATTTGGATTGTACTGGTGGCGGCAATGTATACTGAATTAAGTATGTGGTACATATCAGACTTCATGTGAATATCATCATTCTTCAAAAACTTATATTATTTTTTTTGTTATAGAAACACATCTCAAACAAGTATGAGTGTATGATATGACCCACATTGTTCACTTATCTTGACAAGCTCTGATATGCTCATATGATTAACATAACCATTTGGAACCAAAAGAAAAAAAAAAAAATTCTCAATCACATATTCACATAAGTAAAAATTCAAAAAATAAAAGAAAATAAAAAATCAACTGACTTACAATCACATAACAATCATTTGTCTCTGAAAATTTGTCTGTTTTCTTGATATTTTTTCCCCCTAATACGGAGTTATTCCTATACATCGAGTAGGCCAATTTTGAATTTGTCACCATGCACGCTAAGGTTTGAGCATATATTAATGCGACAAAATTCGAATTGGATTATTTTTGTCAATAGAAGGAAATAATTTAAAGGGCATAAGGTATTGGAGAGTTATACCGACGTCTAAAACTTATCTATCTTATCTTACCACGTTTCCATGCATGGTTGGTCCTTATTCCTTAAAGGTCCAGTACTCACTCACTAGTTATCTTTCACTGCAATTTGAATTTAAAACTTTAAAATTTGAGAAATTTTTTATGGCGCTTCATTGGTTGATTTGTATGAAAAAATGAGTTGGTAGAAAAATACAATTATACATAAGGAAAAAATAAAAATGAAGTCTTAAAAAGTTATACATAGGTTAAAATCAATTTGAGTCATCTCTTTCAATTCATTACGTAATAATTTATAAAATTATTCATCTGTAAGGAAAAAATATGGCTTTAAACATGTTTTAAATTATCTTTCTTCAACATACTCTATGATAATTGAATGGATCATTAATATACGATAACATGACTTATTAATGAGTTATGTTAGTCGTTTAAATAATATAAATAAATAATTTTATAATTTGTCACGTAAAGAATTAAAAAAGATAACTTTAAATATGTTTAAAGTCGAAATTTATTTTTATTTATATAAATTACAGGGCTCTTTAAAAAACCCTAATATGTTTAAATTTAATTCAAAAACTTGATGTGGTGTACCTATAAAACTATATCTAATTTTTAGCTTTTTTTTATTCAATGCTTTAGTTCAAAATGAACATATTAAAAAAAAGAAAAGAAAAGAGCCTAGACCTATTGTCACTATGGTTATTTTGCTTTCTAAAAATTCTGGTAGAATATTGCCTCAAATATGTCAGTGTCCATCAGCTTCAACGAAAAGAAGCAACAATGCATGGATGTTTCATCTTTTTTGTGGGTTCCAAATGGAAACCGCTATTGGTCTCAGAAAATGGTTTTCGATGCAGCCGTTGTTTCTCTCTTAACGTATATGCACTGCATGAGAAATATTGTTGAGAATTCGGGGGATTGTTTTTTGGTTTGTGGGGTTGGAATTGAAAGAAACTTGGAAAGTAACATATACAAAGGTTTCATCATGATCTGCCACGTGGACGGCTGAAATTGTCCTGCCCCCAGGTTCTCTTCCAAAAACAAAAAGACAAATCGCCAATCCAATTTCTTTATGTCAAATCAAATACAGCCCTCTAGTAAAACGTTAATAAGGTAAAAAGATATGTTCTCTATTAGGGCCACACTACTCAATAGCATTTTTGCATGCATCCATGCATATTACAATTTGGGATTTGATTAGGTCACCAGTAGGAAAAGTTAAAACCTCACCTCACCATGGAGTTCTAGAATGCCACGTTGTGTGAACACTACCTTACCATGCATGCTACTATATTATAGTATTAAGAGTGGTGAGAGAATTACAGACGGTGTGTGGGGACACACAATGTCATATCAGTTAAAATTGTGTTTTGAAAAAAAAAAAGGGGGGATTTTGTAGGAGTTGTGTACAAGAGTATACAATAAAGAGTGTATAACAAGATTTATGGCCCGTTTGGGGAAAATAGGGGGAGTAGAATAGATCAGAGTAGATTTAGCTTAAAATTAACCTATTTTCAGCCAATTTTATTTTACTTCCTTCCACTCCCCCTCCTTCCTCTCTCCATCCAAATGGGACCTTAACTTTATATTTCTAGATAATGCTTTTTAATTTTTCCCCCTCATCAAGTAAGGAAGAAGTTTTGAACAATAAGTTTAGAAGCACAACAAATTTCACAAAATATTGCAAAACTATCAAGATAACAAATTGTCAATAGTAGATAATAAATTAATATTGGAGGTGGACCCAAATGAGAACCGATATAGTCCTACAAGCTTAAATATTGTGAAAATTGTTATGTTAGTATGGGTTTGAATTTAAGTTTTCATTGGGAGAACTAGCAACAAAAATTCTAATGACACAATATTCATAACTTTTTTCACAACCTTTAATAGTTTGTTGTGATTGGTGCTTATTATTATTATTATTTTGTGTTTAGTTGAATCACCAAAAAATTTGAGCAATTTCTTTTAAAGTCACTTGCTAATGACACATTTTTTTTCCACGACCAATGACATAGTTTGTAATGATTGGTGCATACCAAAAATAGTATTAGTTGTAAACCCATATAAAAGTAATGTTACTCCCAATCAGAATTTCACATGATTCACATTAGTTTGTTGTGAAAAAAGTTATGTCCCTAAAAAAGAAATTACTTATTTTTCCCCTAACATGTTATGTTTTATTCTTAAAACTTTTATATATTTACTTATTTTTGTAGCTAATTTAACTTTATTTCATATTTTATGCGTGTATATATATATATATATATATTTTTTTTTTTTCCCTTTTGGTTCTTTTGCAGTGGTGATAAGATTATTGAACCTTCGAACTATGTAATTTAAAAATTGATTTTTTTAATACAATTTTTGTGTTTTATTTGTTTTGTTATTTGTATTAAAAAAAAGACAGGCTAGACCCCAAATTTATTTATTATTTCTTAGTGTACCAAGCTGACCAGACCCTTAAAAAATCAAGGGAAGGTCATAAGTTTTGCAACCTATATTTAGGATGATTCATTTTTTATTTGACCAAAACTAATTGGGTCGAACTTGAACTCGATTGATCCTTGCCAAGTCTACAGCTTATGAGTCCATAATTCTACACTGGATTATACATAGGGTGGTAAAATTTAACACGACCTGCGAACTCGATACGACATGACACAAAATTAGTAGGTTATGGGTTGAGACTTAATGGGTTCATGTCATATTCAGGTTGACACAACTGACTCGTTTAATAAACTGGTTGAGTTAGTATTCATCATATAGAACCCATTTGACCTATTTAATTAAGTGATATTTTACCAATATATCCTTCAAACCCTATGTATATAAACTTATTAGTTGTTGTGGTTTATTTTCTTTGACATATTATGATTGATTATTTGTGATATTGAGATATGCTTTAATTTTGAATGATTAATTATTTGTGATGCAGTTACTCGTTAGTTTTGAATTTTATATTAAAAATATTTATTTGTTTGGTTTTTAATAATTCATATAAATTTGGTTAATACTAAAATTTGTTTTTTCTTTTTGTTTTGGTAAAATGTAATAAGCAGGCCGATACAACAGACCCGTTTAATAAATGGGTTGTGTTATAATTGAGGAATCTTGACCAATTTAATAAATATATCGGGTTAGTGTTAATCTATATAGTTGGATATTCATGAGTCGACACGAAACGAATTGCCACTCCTAATTATACATGAGAAATAAGAAAGAAAAAAAAAGAAAAAAGAAAAAAGAAAAAAAGAGAGGATAAGAATGCATTTAAAAAGAATAAAAAAAAAAAAAAACTGTGGATTTCTTTCTTTTAAAAAAGTCTGAAATTGACTACGAAAGAAAGTATATATATTATCATAGGTAAATTTGACAATCTCTCCAAAACTTTAGAAATTATTCAGCATATTTGGAGGACCACATTAGTAATATCCAGTGGTCCTACCACCTAATTAGAAAAAAATACCACATGTTTTAATCTGAGGATAAGTATGCAATTAAAAAGAATAAAAGAAGACGGAGTATTTCTCCCTTTTTAAAAAGACTTCAATTGACCAATTAAGGAAGAAAGTTTTTTTTGGAGAATAGACCAAGAAAGAAAGTATGTACGTTATCACATGTAAATTTGAAAATCTCTCCAAAACTTTAGAAATTATTCAGTGTATTTGGAGGACCGCATGCATTAGTAGTGTCCTATGGTTCTATCATCCAATTAAAAATGCCACATGTTTTAATTTGTGGACCCAAAATTCAAAATTAGTAAAGGTTAAAAATAAAGACAAAAAATACTATTTACAAAGATGTTTTCATTGGCTCAATTGAGCTTGATTGTAGCACCAATGAAGTCATTGATGATGGCATGGGAAAAGCAGAAGAGGTTGTTGAATAAAGGCTAATTAAAACACTTGAGGCTGCACAAGAAGGCATGGCCGGAGAGCCTGTCCAATGCAACAGAGGCGAAATTTCAAGTAGAAATCTCTCCATGACCACAATAAGACCTGCCTTGTCTTCCTAGATTTCACTTCTCGTCTGCGAACCTCTGTAATCGGCATTAGATCATAGGATATTTTGGTAATTTCAATCTCTACTAGCTATGTGTGTATGATCTGAGTCAAAAAATTAAAACACATGATTTTTTTTTATTGGGTGGGAGGACCATTAGACATTACTATTGAGGTGGTCCTTATATGGTGCAATGAATAAATTCTCCAAAAAACTAGTGGCTAGCTAGTGCTTAATAACTTTGGATATATGACCAATATATATGATAGTGTTGATTTAAAATGCAATTTTAGTAATTGCATATCCATCATAAATTTGATTTATGGCTACTAGCCTCGTCATATGTGTTACATGTGAATTTATAAATTCTATATTTTGTTAACAAAAAGAAAACATTTTGAAATTGAAAGCATAAATGGTTGTAGTTTAAGTATAAAAAGTGTGTCCCAATTTAATGAAATTTGAATTTTTACTTTTTAACTTTGTATTTTTATTTAGTCTTTTATTTTTAGAAAATATATATATGTTTTTAATATGTGGGTGTGTGTGGGGTTGTTAGTAGAAGTAGAATTTGATTAAGTTTCTCAATTTATCTGTCCCTTTTGTGCGTGTGTGTGAGTGCGATGATTTATTGCAAAGAAGAAAATCCAAGGTCCTGCCCACCTACAGTTTCTGCATCCGAAATGTGAGCAAGAGTAGAGATGGGAAAGGACCTATGATAGTTACAAAAAGGGACCCAAGTAGCGAGGCCATGGGCGGCCAGCGACTAGCTTACTTTACAACAATGGACAAAGAACAACAACTAAAGGATTTGGATATCTTGTTGATGTCCTATATGTCGTTAATTTATGTTATTGCTAAATCACTTTCGATAAAGTGAAAATTATTTTTGAAAATTTTAGAAATTGAACACTAAAGAGTTCTATTCTAAATATACTTGAAAATAAAATAAAAAGTCTAGTTAACAAATGCCCTTAACACATATGTTAAGAAACTATTTTAGGAAAATTTTAACAATTTAAATTTGGATAAGAGTAAGAAAGGTGGTTTAAAATCAATTTTATCCTTTAATTAATGAATTAAATTAGATCCCTAATTTATATTGTTAGGTGGGAACCACAAAGCGCACCAAACAAGAGTTTTTGTTTTTCTGGCCACATGTAATCTATGCATATTGACAATTCCATGGATAATTATGCCTTAGAAAAGAGAAAAAGGTTTCTCATCACTTTGAGATACCAAAGCCTTGAGAAGAATTTGATTGGACGTGAGTGAACTTTTTGCTGTTAAAATCATAATAATTAATCAAAGGTATGTGACCTAGCTAGGGTAGGTAGGTAAGGATTGTGGGCGGTCGATATTAAGATTTGATTAAGCCTTTAAATGAAAGTGATTTTGCCCGTTTGTTAGGATAAATCTCGCAAAAGTGTTTGCCTTTTGCAAATGATTTTCTTGTTGAAATGGCTTCGAATTTTAATTAGACCTGTGAGGGTTTGGTTCAATGAAAGGACCATAAGTTTCTTGAAACTGTAACCCTAAGTGTCATTTTGAATTATATCATGGGTCTAAAACAAGGTCCTCAAAACTCTCTCTCTCTCTCTCTCTCACAGGGTCTCTTTCTATAAGTTTACAGTTGGATAGAGGGAATAAAGCATTGATTATGAGACCCCACAACTATGTCTATTTTCACATGATAGAAAGATTAAAGCAATAAGTCCTCTCTTTCTCTCTCCTATTGTGGTTCCACATTAAGTAAAGATAAAGCAATGAGACTCTCTCTCTCTCTCTCTCTCTCTACAGCACCTAGATAATATAGCAAGACAGAAAAAGGAATGCATGGTGTGTAATCATAATCATTGTTTAGAGAATTTTGCTTTCAACAGTGTCCAGGTGTAACGTGATGTTCCTGCCTCCTAGGTAGCAAAAATACATTGAACATACATGTGAGTGAGAGAGTTATAGGGAGCCTCTTCATTATTTTAATGGCACAGACCGTGTTGAAAATGGAGTTGCTATGGTGGGTAAGCAGTGGAACTTTTGAATATTTCATTATCCATGCGCAGCCTCTTCATTGTCTTAGACTGTGGAACATGCTATGACTGTTAAGGTGATGGGAATTATAATGCTTTTGGAAATTGAACAAGCTTTTCAAGTTGAAAATTGACAGTGGCAAGGAAACATATAAAAAGTGATCATTGATATATTTGGTCACATACTTGGAATAGCCTAATAGGTCTGCTGCCATATAACAACAAATATTTGCATGAAAGATCCATGCACCAGGCAGAAACTTTGTAAGAAAAATTCAAATTTTACAGCTTGATGAGGAGACAAGAAAGCTAAAGCATTTTACAATTTTGTTCCTCATCCTGTAATAATTCTAATTGTATATATCTTAGTTTTTTAAAGATTCAAATAGAGCTTTTATATTGTAGTATTTTTTTTATTTTTTTTATTTTTTTGTATTTTGTATTTTGTATTTTCAGAGATCTTAGTTAGCTTCACAATGTAGAAGAAGATTTTGTACTATAATGCATGTACGGCCGTACGGGGAATATGGCAAATGGGCAAATATATATGAGGATTCTACTTATTTCTTCTGAAAGAATAATTGTATAATTGTATAGTAAATTAAACCATGCATTACAATGTTTCATTGAGAGTGTGTATACTGTATAGAGAGAATAGTCCTATTTTGGCCATTCATAAGTCCTAGGGTTACTTTAGTTGCACTACAAATAAATTTACTCAAAGTAGGATTATGAATATTTGACTTGCACTATAAGTGGCCCTTAGTATATTGAATGTATGTAGATTATTTATATACAATGGACTCAAGCTTAGGCCATGATATTTCTAACACCATCAATTTATATTTTTCTATTTTTGGAATGTCGACAACTAATAAGGTACAAACATCTAATTAAGGTGGGTACTCTGATAACTCATCTCTATACTTTTATTTATTTTTCAATTTATTTTGTTATAATTATTACTTTTTACATAATAATTTCACAAATTTTCAAAAGCAACTTAAAAGTGGTTGGTTCTCATAATAATGTTGCATTAAATTTGTTAAGATTGTCTCCTTTACAAGATCCCCAAAGGAGAATTTACTGTTCTACCGTCAAAAAATTGAAAGATGACGAAATTATAAAGTGATATCGTACTATATGAAACAATAATCACAACGTAATTTTTCTTTCTTTCTTTCTTTCTTTCTTTCTTTCTAGTGGCACCATATCATCTTGACAATTAGGCAACTTATCAATCTTATATATTGACATAAAGTGTAAAGATATTAATTAATCACAACTTACATAAAGTGTAACCATATCAGGTTACTGCTAGTAGTGCCGCAAATTAATCTTAGAGTATATATACAACTTGCTAAGATTTTTATTTACAACAATTCTAGTCATTATATACACCCCAAAACTTTGGAAAACATTATGTTGTTAATATATATATATATATATATATATAAAACTTCTATTGTAAAATTTATAATTAACGCTCCGTTTGTTTCGATGGAAAACCTTGTGTAAAGATAGTTTTCCGTGTTTTTCAGTGTTTGGTAGCATTAAAAAAGATGAGTTAAAGGAAAACTATCTTTGATCAACATAAAAAGTATGGCTTATTTTTAGATATTGTTTTCCATTAAATTTTTTTGGAAAACAACTTTATCTCATAGCAAGCTAAATAAAGGAAGTTAGGAAATTGTTTTTCAACTCATTTAAAATTGCTACCAAACATTGGAAAATGGGATAGTTTTATAGAAAATCATTTTTGAAAAATGACTCATTTTCTAGAAAACATCATTGCTGAAACAAACAAAGCGTTAGAATAGTCTACTACCATATGTGGGATCTACATAACAAATAGTCTCCAATTTTTAATCAAAAAAGTAAGGTTAAAAAAAAACGTTTTCAATTGTATAGAATCTTTAAACGGTATCAATCACAGCTATTACCATTAGTGGATGTAAAAATCATGAGGGTAGGGATTAGTATATAGACCCTATGTAATAAATTATACTTGTTTTAATTTTACTATTAGTTTTAATCTTACATAAATTTTGGTATTAACATATGTAATAATTAGCAATATTGTTTTTTTCTTAAGGAGATGAGCTGTGATACATTGATTTTCAAGAAGGGACAAAGCCTAAAATAGACCACATATGGGTAGTGTTTCCTCCATCGTCGGCAACAATAAAATCTAAATCCTTGAAATCTGTTTGTTTCCATTCATACGTTGACCTTATAATGCCAAAATTTTCTGGTTTCACAATCACCACATAATGGAGGTCGTCTTCATTCTTCAAACTTTGCAGAGCAATGGTTGGCTAGGGCTTTAATGTTCCACCGACTCCCTGGGGTCCGGGGCATTCATGAATTTGAACTATGTTACTTCACCAAAATCCTAAAAGAAAGCACAAGAAGAATCTACAACAGCCAAAATGAGAAGACCTAACATGATAGAAATTAAGGAAAATATACATGATATTGATATGTAGTTGACTTGATTGTTAGGGACATTAATGTAGTAAAAGCAATGGATAAATTGACTTAAAACTAATAATTTGACAAGTTTAGCACTCGGCATTAATGAATGACCTAGCTTAATTAATTAGTGCCCCCATGCATGTTTCTTTAGAATGGTATTATTCATGGATTGTGGCCTAAAAATCAACCGGCCTAACGACTAATATATTTGGCCTAGTCCTAACTACGACCAAGTCCAATTCTATTAATTAGCTAGCTGAGATTTTACCTACTCAATATCTTCGCGATCATTGGACGTGGTATGCTTGGGTTTCTCGTTAACGCAGTACATGAGCATGACAGTGCTATATTTATATATTTGGGTAAATTATACTAACATCTCTTAGGCATAACACAATTAGATTTATTATATTTAGATTTCAAGAAATGACACTCCAACCCCAAATGATCAAAATAATTGACACTTCGGGATTCTTGAGGTCAAGTGTGTGTAACTTGCCCTATTTATTTTTCCTTGGTAAATATATACTAGGATTAAATCTATGATTGCATTTTAGAAAAAGAAAAACTTTATTGTCTTGATTTATCTTGTGTATGAGGTGTAGTAAGTTACAATAATTAAATTTAGACTATGTGCCTGATTTTTACAGCTATTGTACATCTCCATGATGCATTTTTGGTTTGTGATTGAAGAAAGATGCAACTAAATCATGTTGTTGCCCCTCGTTATAGGAAAGGTGCAAAATAATCCTTTTTGTTTTTTTTCTGAACTTTAAGTTGTATAGCTACAACAAAGTTATGGAAAACAATCTCTATGTATCATTATCAAATATTTTGGATTGCTAGGTCTTCTTGGCGATAGGGATATGATACATACACATATATATAGGTGGAAGGAACTAGTCTAGAGACCAGAATTTTTAACTTTCAGCTGATAGTTTTCATCATTTATTTGTAGAAAGTTGTATTAGCATAGCATAGCAATAATAACAACCAAATGATTGAAGAATACAAACAAAATATTGGCCAAAATAATATTAATTAAACCTAAACCTAGCCAGCAAGTTCTCCAAGCCTACTAATTGCAGTATCAAGATAGTCGATTTGATTTTGTTATTGTCCATGCACGTGGCGAAGGGTTTTCTCTACACGTGTTTACTAACTCATATAAATAAATATTTAAATTTATATTTATATTTGTATGTGTTTGTAGTACATTTTGTGCTCTATGATAAGTCTCAATTTGTATATATCCGGCCGATTGAATGTATCTACCCTATTAGTAAACTAAAGACAAATTGAAAAGCAAAAACACGACAGGTAGTTTTACTTTTATGCTAGATATGTTTCCATCTTATTGTTGGATTAGGATTATATATCTTAATCCAACTTTTGTATATAGGAAAGAGCCAAAATCATATATGTCACAGTACTGATCAAATATCTTTGTATTCAATTACCAGCCATCTAAATCTACCACAACAAGGACAACCAGAGACACTCATAGATGATGACACAGTATATATATATATGTAGCATTATATGTCGCATTCTACAGTACCCATTTGTTTGAAAGTATCTGAACCCCTGATTAACTAGTTAAATAAGATTTGCATCTGCTACAGAGGATGTTCAGGCTTTTCCTTAAAAGGAGGTCTAGAACACATTGAATTGAAAAAATGAGGTTAATCCAAATTAAGTTCCAGTCTTCATTGATGACTTAGTTGTCATCGTATCTCCTAAACAATGACATTATCGATGCATTCAAACAAGTGCCAGTTGGGTCTAATCTTTGTTTAATAGTTTAATTTAGATTGGTTGGTGAAAATGAATGACACTTTTTTTAAAACTCTGGAAATATTAGGTGCATATTTCTTTCTACAAGTTATTTTATTCTACCAACTTTGAAAGTATTCCTTTGGAGTTGGACTATAGACTCTTCCATCCTTTTCTGTAAAGCATAACATAACTACTATATAGGGTTCTATAGTTTGCATCACTTAACTTTTTTGATTATTAAAATCCGTTCTAGAAACACGCCAAATTAAACCTTATATGATCTACGCGATGACTTAGCTGTTGCATTAGGTTTTTTTCTATATTTTTTTTATTTTTGTAACTCAATTTCTAAGTTGACCAACAATTTGCTTATCCAATTGTGCCACTAAAAGTTGTATAAGCCAAGAAGGTAGGAGGATATGCAATGGATTATTATTAATATATTGTTTGTTATGATCTCGATAGGATTTCCATTAGTTGAATTTTGATACAAAGTGATTGCCGTGGGTTTAATTTTTTTTTTTTTTTTTTTTGATAAGTTAAGACAAATACATTGCAACGTTAATGAGCTTACATTACATATAGGAAAAAAAATTTCAAGACAAGCTTAATATATTAATTTCTTACTTGGTTGGATTTTGTCTCCCCCAAAATATGCTTACACAGTATGACACACAATTCGATCTTTCGTGCATTTGACATGTGAAAAGTTTTGTCATATCATTCTGTAAAAAGATTTTCTGTAAATATTTTGTTTGTATATCAATGCCTTTTAACAAACACATGCATACCACACAACCTATCATATATATATCTGTGTATTCTTAGATTGCTTTTAAATTTGGTTACTTACATATATAAACCATAATTTTGTAGATTATAATTACAATGGACACTTCCTAACTTTAACAATCCATGAAAGAAGCTTCTGTAACTTATGGTAGAATGCATGAGTTACACTCTTCTCTCATTAACATTTTCTTCAAGTCAATGAAGCTTTATAAATATTGGTTAAAGCGTGTATATATATTTTTCTCTTTTTAATTTTTTTCTTGTTGTACTTTAAGATCCCATTTAGTATTAAGATAAGGGGACCATACATGAGGTTTTGGATTAAATATTTTAACCAATGTTTCATAAAGGATTTTTCATGATAATTTTCTGTTAATGAGACTGAACAAAAACACATGGGAAAAATAGACATCGTCATAGAGCTCTAATTATAATATATATTATAAAAATTAGTAGTATGCTAGTATCTTCTTTTAAGAGCTACTTACAGTAATCTTGGGAAAGCAAAAGTATGTTTATAAAAGATAGGAGTACATGGTGAAAGTAGTATAGTATTAGTTTTGGTTGTTTCATTTGTATTGCATCACATGGATTCCTCTGTACAATTCTGACATCCAATGCTACGTACAAACTTTGTAGCTTCTCTCACTCTCTTTCTCTTTCTCTCTCATTAAAGCTCATGGGCTTTTCTCTCTCTCTCTCTCTCTCTTTCTCTTTCTTTCTCTATAAACTTTGCAAGAATCTCTGCAAGGTCAGCTTTTTCTCTCTATCTGATCGTACGTCCGACCGTATTATTACCAAATGACGAAGCCTCTTCTCTTTTATTAATTCGAAGCTGTTTTTTAAGGTTTCTTTGTAAGTCGTGAATGTCACCCTCCATTAATTGTGGTCAACAATGGTGTTTGTTTTTCACGCGCAATGAAGAGCTGGAAAGAATATATAGTACACTTCCATGCACATAGATGATAGATCTCCTCCACTTGAACTAATAAGATCATAAAAATGTTAATGAACTCTCTAGTGCAGATGAGATTGCACTACTCTCAATTTTCTGTTGTTGTGGTTAAACAAAACTTAATTCAGTCTTTCTTAATTTCTTTCCCTTTCTCGAGCATTTGGGTAATCACTGCATGTCATGTCAATATGTCATAGTAAAAGGAATAATTGTGCCTTTTAGGAAAACATATTTTATTTGATGTAATTAGTGAATTTGAAGAACTTTGAAATGAATGTGAAGTGAGGGCAAGGTTGGTTCTTTTAGTGATTAATGAAAAATTAACATTTTAACCATGCAACTTGTTCTATAAAGCAAACTTACAACATAAATATTGACGTTAAAAAAAAGAAAAAAAAGAAAAAAAAACCCAAGAACATAATATGTGCCTTGACTTGTGCTCTAATTTTCTTTTGATTAGGTTCTTGACTTACCCCTCTGCACATCAATTGAATGGGACAATTTAATGCAAAAACAGGACATATCACCTTTAATGAAAATTGAAAATAATGTTTACAATTAGGGTAAATTAACATTCATCATAATGATTCAAAAATCAACAAAATTAACTAATTTTAGAAAAGTATCATTCTTTGAAATGAATTTGTTTTATGGTTTAGATTAAGAGTAATACTAAATATATTATAATGTTAACCATGTAAAGTTTGCAAACTAATATGCCACCAATCACTAAAAAATAATTTAAGTATTCATATATTAGGTAGTTGAAGCACATCAATCACATTAATTGTTATATATATATATATATATATATATATATATATTTTTTTTTTTTTCATAATATATTAATTGTCATATTAGTTTGTAATTTTTATGTAACAATATTGTAATAACAATTTGTAGCATTTTTCTTAGATTAAATTTAAACAAAATATCATGTTGTTTGAAATTTTAAATGACATGATAGTATGTAAACTGTTCAATTTAAAAAATAAAATTTTAATCATAAAATGAACGCAATGCAAAGGACTTGAAATACAAAATATATATATATATATATATATAATAGGATAAAGAAAAAAATGGAAAATATATATATATATATATTTTTCCATTGTTTTCTTTATCCTATTGAAGAAATTGCACTTTCTTTAGACTAAGATTATTGTTAATAGGGTAATAAGCACTAATTATCACAGTCATTAGATGAAGTGACAAGAGTGGCTCAAAAAATGCGATTATGTGACCCCACTACTTGCGAATATACACATAAGGTCTTCTGAACAAAATCATATAATTATTTCTCATTATGTTTCTCTAGCTCTCTCAATAAGTTCAATTTTATTTCACGTGCAGTATATGCTGTAGATTTTGTTTCATCTAGGCCTTTAAAAAGCTCCCTTTCTCCATTCAAAGATGACCCAAAAGGCAAAGTGGTCTTAAATTCATTTTTTTTGGGGGGGGCCTCCATATTCTAGTACTCCTCCATTTGTGTTTCCTTTAGAAAACCCAAAGTCCCTAAGCTTATAGGCCTTGAAATAGAGAGAGAGAGAGAAAAAAAAAGAAAAAAAAAAAGAAAAAAAGAAAGAGAATGGCACTAGAAGCTGTTGTTTTTCCACAAGACCCGTTTGGCTATGGTGGCAAAGATCTCTACAACTTATTAGGAGGAGGAGGGAGTTGGAGCTATGACTTTGGCCTAGCAAAAGAAGATGAACAAACAGGCTCTTTTGATTTTCTAGAAAGCCAAACAGAAAGCTGTCTCTATGGAGATTACAATTCCTCACCTCCTGATTCAATGGTACCTAACCTACACCATGAAGTTTTGCAGCACTCCAATCCATCCTTAAGCTCCACCGATGCTACTATGCTAACTCCTTATGAATCACAACAAGGTGATAATTCAACAGCCATGTCTACTCGCCCCAAGAGACGCCGAGCTAAGAGCAGAAAAAACAAAGAAGAGATTGAGAACCAAAGAATGACTCACATTGCAGTTGAGAGAAACCGAAGAAAGCAAATGAATGAGTATCTCTCAGTGCTTCGTTCTTTAATGCCAGACTCCTACGTCCAAAGGGTATCTCTCTCTTTTAAAAAAATTTTATAAATGCACTGGCTTTTACCAAAACTGTTAACAAGTTCAATTTTTTTGACATGGGTTTTCTTTTCTGTTTTTTGTTGCTTTGATGACCAGGGTGACCAAGCAAGTATTATAGGGGGTGCTATTAATTTTGTTAAGGAGCTTGAGCAACGCTTACAATTTCTTGGTGCTAGTAAAGAAATGGAGTCAAAATCCGAGGCTGATACTTCTTTACCTTTCTCTGAGTTCTTCACCTTTCCGCAATACTCAACAAGTTCGAGTCACTGTGATAACTCTATGGCCATGAGTGAGACTGATACTCATCAAGTAGGTGTGGCTCAGTTGGCCATTGCTGACATAGAAGTAACCATGGTGGAGAGCCATGCAAACCTCAAAATAAGATCGAAAAGGCGGCCAAAGCTACTCTTGAAGGTTGTCTCTGGGTTACATGGTATGCGCCTCACAGTGCTTCACCTCAATGTCACAACCTTCGATGAAGTTGTGCTCTATTCTCTCAGTGTCAAGGTTAGAAAAAAATAGTTTTCACAAAGAAATTAAACACATACTCATACATGGCATATAGTATTTATTGTTCTATAGGTGAAAATTTATTGGTGTTTATCCAAAAATGTAGCATTTATTGGGTTTTTTTGGGCTAAAAGTAATGCATATTTATTTAGCATTAGTGATTTTTTTTTTCAATGAGCTAAAAGTGAATGTTAATTGTATTGTAATGCAGGTAGAGGATGAATGTAAGCTGAGTTCAGTGGATGAGATTGCCACAGCTGTCCATCAGATGCTAGGTAGGATTCAAGAAGAGCCAATGTTGAATTGAAAACTTGCTCTATAATTGGCTCTATTTAATTTACCTTGATAGAGCAAATGTGGGAATTTTCTCTGCTTTTAGGTTGTATCAAATTTATTTTCTTCTACTTCTTATTTCTTTCATCTTTCCCTTCTCTTCAAACTTTGATTGCCTCTCTCTCTTTTTTCTTTATTTCTTTTTTGGTTTTCTTTCTCTCTTTATTTTTTTTTTAATGTTGTACTTTTCTTTTAAAATTTTAGTTTAATTTAGTTCCTTAAAAAAAAAAATTTGGGGGGTGGTTTCCAATGGAGATTCTGTATGAATTAACCACACAACGCCTGGTCAATTCAACCTATTTCTTTTCCCTGGAGGATGAATATAAATAATAAAAAGGAGATGGGTTTGCATTTATCAATATGATATGTGAGAGTGTTGAGCTACATTGACATCAATCAACAACTAGCTAGCAAATCATGGGCAATTTATTAAAACTGATTCACTTTCTTACCATTAATACATGTGATAGTACTGTAAGGTTATATTATTAATCAATATTGCCAACCAACAACCAATTAAAAATCATGGACAATTTAATTATCATTCCCACTTTTTCATTTTTTTTGTTTCTTTTTCAGTCTGTCCGACAAATTATCTTCTTTTTTTTCTTTTTCTTTTTTAATTTAATTTTATTAATGTCTAAATTCGGCCTATGGGTTCTAGTCCAAGATTGGGAATTCCATCATCACGAGGAGCCTATGGTAATAAATGTTAATGACTGCATGGTTATGATTCAAATATGATTCATCATTCCCTCTATTTTTTTTATCGTAGGTTAATTGTTAGTAGCTTGTAAAGTTTCCAAATTATTGTTGTACAATTCAAATTCAAATCCGAATTATTATGGCTTTAGAAAGTCAGAAAAGTATATAGTCTGAAAATCAAGATTTTGTTCTCAAAAAAGTCCAGATGAGACCTATCGAAACCCTCCTTTGAACCACTTGAGAAGGCTGCCATAAACAGCTTTAGAAGGGCTAAGCTTTTCTGCATTTCAATATTTTTCAGAGGGTACAATAAAAATACATTCTTATCATGATCTACAAGACCAAATAGAAGCCAAAAACCAACATACAATGGAACATTTTTTGTGTGATACTTGTAAGTCTGAAATAACTGAATAAGCATCATTATTTTATGCGACTTTCAAATGGGCATCATGTGAGCCTTGAAGATAATTGTGGACCACGAAAGCTGTACGATGTTCACGGTTGCATCCCAATGTGAAAAAAGTTGATATGCTGATGGGGTTTGAGTGTCTTTAAGAAAACACAATAAAAGAGATTTAAAGTTGTTGATATGAATTATTAAAGAGACAATTGACAATTATGTGATGTTTGGAGATTGTTATGATTAACCATAAGGTTGTCAATTCTAAACTTGGTTCTATTAAAAAAAAAAAAATTTACCCTCAAGGTTAAATTTTTTTAACTTGGACAGTTGTTAGGTTCAATGATAGTTTCCATCTTAAGTCAGAGCCTGCAGCCCCAGAAAAACTTTTGATGGGAGAATTGAAGGTTAAAATGCAGATCTTCTTTTTCTTATGATGGCAGAAATCATTCCTTTCTATCCCTTTCTGAGCCCAACCAAATTTAGATGCCTCATTTTCCACTAATTGATGTTAGACATCCATTTAGACTATTTGATTTGATTTCATATTTTGATGTCCATTCCATAATAATTACTTGCTACTATTAGACTTATACCGTCTAGACAAGACATCAATAAGGGTGGTCTTTTTATTTTTATAATTAGCATATACAGGATATAATCGCATGTCCCTTAATCGAAAATGAAGATTTTTAGCATTTAAGGTAATTGGAACCCACGATTTTTTTAATCCTCTTTGTACTTATATTTTTTTGCTAGTCTATACAATATTGAACAATTAATTAGTCCACAATGGCTGTGGACGCAAAGTTTGAAAACTTATTGGTGTACAGCTTGAACTAGTTTGGTTAATATATGTGGAGTGTACTAATTACTTAATACAATCTGATAAGGAAACCCACATTCACATTGCTGAACCTGGAATATCCCCTATCCCACCTTGTCAGAGTCAAATTGCAATTTTTACTTGAATTTTGTTGCATTCGAAAGAGGAACAGGGAAAGAAAATTTGTTTAAAGGGTCGTGTGAACATAAAGTGGACAAGTTTAAGTTTTAGTGCTTTTGTTGCCAGCATAATTTGACATATATGTCACTGTATCTGAAGGAATCAGAAATGAACTAAAGTGGATGTTTCTTACTGTACTACTTTTGATGTGGACCAATACTCAATTGCGTGCCACAGTGAAATCACAAATGTACTATATAATGTGTTATTATAAAAATTGAGCAATGCCTTGACAGTATATATGTAAGGTCCTTTTCCTATTTCAGATTTCTGTCTCTCTCTCTTGGTTTTTCATATAGAAGCTAGATGTCACATGCATTCAAGAAGGGTCTAAGCATCCATAGGTGAACAATTGCATTTCTTTATTCTTGCAAACCTCTATGTTTTTTTTTTTTTTTTTTTTAATAAATATTCTCTCTCTCTCTCTCTACATATATATATATATATATATATATTATATGCTTGTGTTTTTACCTTCTTGTTTTATAGTAGGAACATTTGGTTGAAAGATTCTAACCAAATTCTCTCTCTCTCTCTCTCTCTCTCTCATTACATAAGTTAATTTGGTTTAAAAAGAAAGCTTTATATCTAAAGTGACACTAAGAAAAGATTATAAGTGGTTAGGCTTGTTAGCATTTTGGAAGAAGAGAGAAAAGAACAAAAAGAGATGCAAGAGACTTCACTTTACATATATAAACTATTACTACACAACCCTAAGTTATAAAGAAATAGCTGCAGATAGTGACTTCCTTTGATCAAACAGAATAAAGCAAAAGAGATAAAGGTCCTAACAAAACAGTGACAATTTAACTGAAACGGGAAATACAAAGAACCATAGTACTATAACAATTATTTGAAAAAAAGTAGTGAGATTTTAACAATTTATTGGTCCCACGAATGAAAAGTTTAATTTGCATAATTTTATCTTTGGCAATTAATGCATTCTGGAAAGTTTCATTGGGTATTTGAAAAAAACAAGTTACCTATATAAGTCAATTTCACGAGGGTTCTTTGAGCTATGAAAAAATGAGTATGATTCGATTCCAAACAATTAATATTACTTAGGAATTTTGATTGGAAAATGTTAAAGTTATTAATGATTTTATTACAAAATTTTGTATAAATAATTGATTAATGAAATATCAACATAATAAAAAAAAATTGTCTTATACTTAAAGGTTGATATATCAGTTTGTTTTTACTTTGACACTTAATTATTGGCCTCAATCATCTCAAAAGTCATGCAAACTTGCAAAGTGATTGTTCACCCACAAATGTTTTAAAAGCTAAAGAACTGACATTTGACACTATCCTTCTTGTGTAAAAGATAAAATTACAAAGATCTCATTGAGATTTCGTATACTTTGATCTTTATTGTTTCAAATGGAGCTAATTTTTTTACTTCAATTTCTACGATTTCTTATACTTTCATCCTTACTCCTCCAATGTTTGAAAACATATAGCTTATACAAATTTCCAAATTATCCTTTTTAATAGTTCGATAGTTGGATGAGAAATTTGAACTTTAAATATCTCTATTAAAAATACTGAGAGTCGCTAATTAAGTTATAAGGCCAACAACTTCCCAAATTATCCTTATTACATATGAAAAATAAGCTACTATTAAAACTTGAGATAATGTACGTAGATGAAGATAAAAGTCAAAGAGTTAGAAAGAAGTTGTGCTATAATATTTTAGACTTTAAGAAGACCATAAAAGCTTTGGAAGAGATTAGGAAAGTTGAGTCATGGACTTTTGTTAAAGCTCTTCTTCGATTGCGTTCTTATACAACTTCAATTTGGTGTGTCTCATCTTATGTTTGAATTGGGGGGGGGGGGGGGAGAACAAAAATTATCGAATTATACTAAAAGCAAACATAAGAGAGGGTGGGGTTGGGGGGGGTGGGGGGGGAGAGAGACAAAAATGATCGAATTATACTAAAATCACTTTGTTCCAAACATATCATCTCAATTTGAAAGAAAATCCAATTAGATTTTAAAATTTAGCTCTAATTTGGTGTCATATGTTTCATTTTTTTTTAAATTTGTATCAAGTGAGTTAATTAAGTGCAAATTAGAAAGAGTCCATATAAATGAACCATAAAAAACTCAATCATATATCTAATTCTATATCTAAATTAGAAGAAAAGAGAGTTTGAAAATTTTTACTTTCCAATGCCATTTTACTTTCCAATATACATTTTGTTATTTATTAAGTAGAAACTTATATAAGTATATGAGATGTGTGTGTGTATTGCGTATGTGCATATGCATGGGTTCTAAACTAGTTTATATAAAATGGGATTGAATATATGACACAATATATAGATTTTAACCCAACTATATTTGAAGGCTAGTTAAAATAATATTTGATTTTTTACCCAAAAAAAAAATGTTTTTCAAAGAAAAGAAAATAATAATATATAAAAATGATAAGAGTTTATTACAACAACAGAGAATGAATGTCATAGGTTGAAATTCTATCCTATCTATGTATAAATAAATAAAAATTATTTGAGCATAAATATAAAGTTCGTAACAAAATATGATAGATGTTATCCTGATAATGGTTATGCAAAACCACCCTCTTAGTTTTATTGTATCATATATATTTTGAGATGTCAGTCATATACAGAATTACAGAATATCCCACATAAATTAATGTTTTGTAAATAGTGTTAAAGTATTTGCAACTACTAAATAATAATAATAAAATTGCAGGTAAAGCGACCCAGTTGACTAAATATCCATGGACAAGACCATTAGAAAGGACTAAGCCAGATTATTGGGCCCAATTTATTTTTAATGGGCCATTTAGATTGATTATTCTCTTGAATCCGGTCCTCTTTAGATAATTTACTTGGGAATCTTAATTTCTATATTTTTTCCTATAAAATGGATACTAATATTATAAAAGTGAAAATAGTAGATGAGATTTAAAAGTGTTAATTTCAAACCTTTTTTAAAATGATGTGATTAATTTCTAACAAAATATAGTTGATACAATATTTTAAATTTTCTAAATTAAGCTATTTATATTTTTTATTTGAAAGTGTTTTAAATTTTGGAAGTACTTTTTTCAAAGAAACATAATGCATTTTTTATATTCAATTATTATATAACGTAAGATATTTTGTAAATTAATTAGTGGCAGTGTCAGAAAATTTTCTCAAGTGGGCAAACCAAATTTATCATTGTATTCTGTTAACTTTAACTCTCTATATAAATGCGTATAACTTTATTTGGAAAAACAACAAAAATCTTTTGCTAAAGAAATTTACTTCTATATTTTTATTTACTTATACTTTAAATGCTCCTAAAATTAATAACTTATATATGACAAAAAAGTCAATATTAAAAGGAAAATAAATGAGATAAAAATAAATTAAAGAGCATTTATACTTTTTTTTTTTAATGAAAAGGGGCCATCACTAAGATTTACTCAATATTTTAAAATTTTAACATTATATAGTGGGGGAGGGGGCATTTTTGGAAAATTTAGATGTAATGTGTGGTTATAATTTGTTTTTAGTGCTCCTTAAAAACAGTCCATCCTCTTGAATGACCTAAAGAACTAGAAAATATAAGTAAATTCATCACTTGTATTAGAGAAAAAATACAAGACCTTAATAACATATAAGAAAATTTTAATTTGATCAAGAACCTACTAATTATATTATGCTAAAAATTTGACATAATTGTCCATGAAACAATTCCTCTTCTACACAAACCTTTTTCCCAAAGCATCACCAAAGATGACCAAATGGACCAAACTAGACTGAAATGCTATACTAATGTGGTTGAATGGATTGAACTGCACTAAAGTGAATTGAAATGTTACGTTAATATGGCTCAATAAAAGTATAACAACAATATATGCTACACTTCAACATATAAAAACGCAACAACAATAGATGCTAAGTTTCAACCGTTAATCACTACATTAGACATTACGCCCTAATATATAGAAATTTAGACCTTTTCTTTTTCTTTTTCTTTTTTTATTTATAAAAAAATATTAATATATGGTACAAAAAGATCCTGCTAGCTGTGTGGTAATCTGACTGTTCCTGCAAACATCACGGATGCAGATCTTCAGTCAAACACAGATTTATCCCCTGTTCAAACATAATATATACATTGTAAGACCATGACTATGACTCTTTACACTCAAATAAAAAAAATCTCATCTGTGTCTCTTACATTGAGCTGTCTCTTTATCTTCCTTGGTTTCTTTGATCCCTCTATATATATATCCCTTTCAGGATTGTTCTTTTCATTTTATACATGAAACTGTCTTATTAGAAATTAAACTTGTTAAGTTATTTGTTTTACAAAATAGGCCAAGTTGATGTTAGTTTTGAGGACTTGTATGTTTAGCTTCAAGATGCAATTTATTCAATTTTCCTTCAATACCAAGAAGCCGCCTACTTTTAAGCAAGGATTATAAGCAATCTATTTTACATCTTTAACCACCCAAAACATGTAATGCTCTTCTAGTTTAAAATTAGATTTCAATATTATTATTTTATCTTGTCTTTGATGATTTAAAAGCTGCGACCTTTATTAGTCTTAGCTTTAGTGTATTGAGGCTTGGCAAGGAATTGCATTTTCTTTTCTTTTTGTATAATTTTTTTTATTTGGTTTCTTTTCGTTTTCTAATACCAAAATCAAAGTTAAAAATTAAATTATGATTTTAATTAATCATATGTTACCTTATTCAAGATAAAGTAAACTTCTTTTAAATTTGTTTTTTTCATTTTTTGAAATTAAATTTTAGTCGATTAAAATTTTGTGGTTTAAATAATTAAATTTACTATATCTCAATAGTTTAAGTTTTTTGGACAATTAATAATTTAACATGGTATTATTAACCATGTCAATCAGGCCATAAAGTAAAGCAGTCTAGATCATATTTGTGAGGTAGGGAGTTTTGCTCCCATGTGGATTCCCTTTAAATCACTAAATTTCTTGAGATTCACTGCCAACCCCAATGATTTATACCACACTCCATGCATTGCGATTAATGAGGATATATCCGTGTTCAAATAAAGCGTGGGATGCTCGTTCTACATTGATATCATTCTGCAAATCAAACTCTAGTACAAGTATCATTTATAGGACCTACAAATGTGAACTTGGACTCATCATATCAATGTTATATAACAACTACTTCAAAATTCTAAAATTCATTCCACTTCATCTTAATACGTAATTAATATATTTCCTCCCATTGAAAAGGTAGATTGTAAATATTCTTAAACCCCGAAAGATGCAAGTGAGTTATGCCAATTCTTCCGAAAAGTACAACTTTGAAAAAAAAAATTATTTTCCAGCTCGAAAAATCATGTTAACAAAAATTACCAAACTCAATCCTACCGTTAAGTATTCATTAGGATAGTTTAAATTCAATCACTTATTTGATTTTAAAAAATTAAATTAAGCATCATGACTTTGCCTTAATCAACAAATTTAATTTAATTAATGAATAGAACAAAAGAGGAGCATATATAACTTTGTATTACTTTTTATGTTACCACCTCCGCTTTTGTTCTATTCATACCCGTTTATTATTACTACAAAAAAATGTCGTCTATTATAATGACAAAGTTTATTTTTATTTTTATACCTTTTATTCATACCTTTTATTTTTAATTTAAGACATATGAAAAAAGATTAAATGAATAAATGAAGTAGTTGGATCTTTTGTAGTAAGAAAAAAAAAAAGTAAAAATACAAATATAATGAAGAAATAAAAGATTGAGACTTTAAAAAAAATATGTCAAAAATATGGTCCGTCAATTTTTAAAAAAATAAAATAAAAATAGGGTAATTACTTCACTCTATCTCCAAGGGAAATGTTTCTTATACACACCCACTTACCATGGCCGGCCCAAGGCCTACCTAAGGCCCCCACTACCAAAAAAAAAAAAAAAAAAAGTTTTACCTCTTAGAAAAAAGACCGCATCCTCCATTGTAAAAGACCCAAATTTTATTAACAAAATATATATATTTTTTTTTTCAAATGGTTGTGTACTTTTTTATTATTATTATTTGTGATTTTAGGGATGCCACAAACTTCACTATAGGCTTATAAACTGACATATCACCCATCACAAAAAATAATTTAAACTTTCATTAATTACGTTATTAAAGTTCATCGATCACAATTATTGTCACACATATTGTAAACATTTTGTAGTACCTTTACATTTTCTTTTTTTTCTTTTTCTTTTTTTTTTTAATTTCTGACACAGCTTTCAAAATATAAGACTAATAGAAACCGAACCTAATTGAAATCCTAAAATACTTCAAGAAAAAAAGTTGCAAATGTATTAAATCATCAAAGATGATTAATCTCTTCTAATAGTTTGGGACTTTAATTATTGTAAACTAAATTCCTACAAAGCCACACAAAATAATATATATCTTTTTCACTGAAATTAGATTACAAATATACTTAACTATGTATTTTCATAAATCCAAGATAAAGTAATTTTATTTTTTAAACAATAATATATATTTTTTTCTTTTTGTTAATATTAATACTTTAACTATGATATCCAATTCTCTATATGAAAATAGCCTTAGTTTTAGTTAGCATTATTCATTTAATTATGTATTTAATACATCAAATTTACTTCGATTTGATTAATATTAAATAATTTTATTTAATTAATATTTATATATAAAAGGCTCAACACAAATCTTTCACTTTGGCCCCAAATTATGTTAGGCAAGCCCTGCTACTTACACACCTTACACATGTTTTGGAACTAAAATTGTGACTTCAAGTCACAATTTTTGTGCAAAAGTGACAAATTGCTGTCAAGGAAGCTAGGGCACTATAAAATAGACAAGGAAAATGAGATTTCTAGCCCAATTAGGTAAAGGAGAAGAGAGATTGCTCTAGAATAGGACTTTTCTATCAAACCTTTTAAATTTTGTAAGTATAATACAAGGATTGAGATCCGGTGCAATAACCCTAACTATTGCACCATGCAATAGGAAATCAATGGTTAAGATTAAAAGTTGCAAAAATCACTTTTAATCTCAACCCTTGAATCAAATTTTTTTTAACCGTCAACTTTTTATCATTTCACTTTTACACTTTATTTTTTCACCTCTCTCACAATAGTATTTTGAAGAAGGAACCCGACCATGGTCCAATCTTCCCAATGGCATCTTACGCAAAATCATAAGCAAACCTTGTTTCATTGTATCAAGCAATTAAGAAGAAAGGATCAGAGAATAAGAAGAAAGAAAAGAAGAGCTAAACGACACAACAGATGAGCTGCAAGTTTACTTAGATCAGTAGCTAAACGACATGTAGTTTTAGTTGTTAATTTAATTCAGATTGTGTCACACGTGTGTTGTAACTGATTCCTACACGTGTTGTAACTAACTCCCTTATATTTTGGTCAATTAGTTAGACTCTGTTTTGGGTGTTTAGGTTCAGAGATGTATATAAGCATAGATTGTGTACAGATTCATTATCACATCAATTAGAGAAAGTTTCTCATCTTTTCTCTCAATTTCTCTCTCTGTGTTCATATATTTTTTCCTTTCCTTAGTCTCTATTTCGTTACACATTGATCGACATCAATGCCAAGCTGTGTGCAAGGGCGGGCGATACCTTCAAATCATCGAATCAAACATGTTAAAGAAGCACGATGGCTAATGACATATAAATGGGTCAAGAACGATAATGACCAAGTGGTGAGTAAGTGCAAGCTCTATAGACCCTTCTCTAGAAAACAAGGTCCTCATATAATTGAGGGTGGAATAACAATCACAAGTAGTAGGGAGAGCTTTGTTGGTGCCTATGCTTGTGTTACAAAATTTGGTTGGGTACTTTTCTGTAACAAACAAAAAGAGGGTGGCACATGCACATCTTTCTTTTTGTATACACCTTTTGGCAATGAGGTTATAAAGCTACCAGATTTAGATGCAAATTTTGATAAGGTAACATTTTCTTCAACTCCTAATTCTCCAGAGTGTGTTTTCTTTGTGATCAAAACAGTTGTCGATGAAGTCTATTACCATCAACACTTGCCAGTTGAGTGATAAATCATGGCAAACTCATGAATTTCGAATTGAAGAACTTCTAGGTCCAATAAGAGACGTGGTCTATATTGATGGAAACTTATTTTGTCTTTTGGTACGTATACACTGGCTACTTTTAACACTACACGAAGAATTGTGCTTGATCACAAAGTTAAGACCTCCGGAATATCATAGGTACCATTTGATACCTCACCTGTTTGATTCCCATGGAAAGCTATTTGTGGCATATTATGATCACTCGGATCCCTTCCCTGTATCCAATGGTGATTCCATCCAAGGTTGTCAAAATCGGGATCCTACGTAGGATCGTTGAAGGTAGGTGGGATCGTAGATCGTAGGATCGGATCGTGAATCGTAAGATTCTACATATTTTCAGATTTAAAGCAAAAAATACATTGATAATGACTTTGTATGTTGAATAATCACGTAAATTATAAATTCATCCATAAAAAAAATTTAGATTTGCATCATATGATGTAATTTGCATGTCATACATCGCTAAGTCTATACCAACGAAACAAATATATTTAAGTCTTGACTTAATGTATCTAAAAAGTTCAATAAATATTTAATTAGCAACCAAATACCAAAATATTTATCAAAACATAAGGAAAATATTTTTAAGTTCTAAGTTCCAAATTTGAAATCCAAAATAAGTTAGCAAATGGAAATTAGCTAACTACAATATGAAATCCAAAAGTAAGATGAATATTAAGGTAAAGTGAACATTTAATTATTCCCATTCTAAGGTTCTTATAACCACCATCCTAAATTCCTAATCATCATCATCCATTTCATCATCTATGTAGACATTATATATTTGTATACTAGAGTTGTAAAAGATATCAAGATACAATTTCACACTCAACTATTCAAGTTATACCACTTAGTAACAATTAAAGAGTATACTCAAAAAAATCAATCAATCAATATACAAATACAAGCATAACTGATAAAATTATATAAAAAAAAATATTTAGTAATATTAGAACACAAATTAGTATATTGATCAAACAAATTTAACAATATTATAGCTTAAAATGCAGCAAAGTCAAGTCAAATTCTTCATTTAGAAATGATGAAACATTCTTTCATTTTGATTACAAGTGAACTAGAAACTAGAAAACATTTGCTTAGGTTGACATAATTTTATAAAATAAAAAATAAAAAGCCATACCATCACAACATGAAAAAATAAAAATCCTTAAAGCTTCATCAAAACAAAAATTTTATCCAAAAACAAAAAAAAAAACAAAAAAATTATGTTTTTGGTAGGATCGGTAGGATCGGTAGAATCCCATACGATCCTACGATCCTACACGATCCTACGTACGATCCTACCATTTTTACGATCCTAGTGCGATTCTAATCGTTTTGGTGAGGTGGGATCGTAAAATCGTGCGATCCTACGATCCAGATCGCGATTTTGACAACCATGATTCCATCTATATAATCAAGTTTAACAGGTCTCAGAGGGCTTGGGGTTGTAAGCAAAGCTTGAAGAATCATTCACTATTTCATAGCTGCAATTCATTCTCCATTCGAGCAGTTGGGAGAGCAAGAAAGTTAGCAAACAAAGTGTTCTACAACGACGAGGAATTCAATGGCGTCCCCCTTTTTTATCTCAATGGAAGACCATTATTGGACCTGTGATCGTAAGGGTTTTCATTCTTATGAGGATGAATATGTAAAGGAAGGGCTTAAGAGTGTTTGGATTGTACCTCCTCAAGCATGAAGATGCTTTTTGTTCAGTCAGCTTGGTTCTAGAGAACATGGACAAGAATAAGATCATGAGCTGAATAAGTAACTGAACTTTGTCAATGTCTCCCTATTAGAATTGATTTTTTGAAAAAAAAAAACACAAACTTTCATTGGTACATTTAAGGATAGGTCCTACTATTTGTCCATTACAGCATGTTCAAGTTTGTTTCTACTGTTTCCCTTGTTGTAAATTTTTGTTTAAGGAACGAATTTAGAATATTCAATTCCTTTTGGCTTAGAGGATGGTTCATTTGTGATATATTCAGCCTTAATACATAGGATGGAAACTTTTATTGTCTTTCAGGTATGCAGACACTGATTGCTTTTAATACTACACATAAAGAATTGCATGTGCTCACAAAGTCGACACCTCTCAAATATAAGGGGCTAAAATATTGGATACCTCACCTGTTTGACTACGATGGAGAGCTATATCGGCTCAGTGCAGAGCTACATTGGCTCAGTCAAGGACTCTTGTTCCGTGTATCCAAGTTTGACAGGTCTCAGATGGCTTGGGATTTTAAGCAAGGCTTGAAGAATCAAGCACTATTTCGTAGCTGCAACTCATTCTCAGTTCCAGCAGTTGAGAAAGCATGCAAGTTAACAAACAATGTGTTCTACACCAACGAATTCAATGGCTTTCACTTTTGCTTTAAGGATCTTGAGACCTATAAGTGTGAGGGTTCTGAAGCTTACGATAGGGATGCTAAGCAAGGGCTTAAAAGTGTTTGGATTGAACCTCCTCAAGCATGAAGGTGCTTTTTGCTCAGTTGGCTTGGTTGGTCTTAAAATGAACATGGGTAAGATTATCTAAATAACTGAACTTTGTCAATGTCTCCTATTATAATTGGAAAAAAAAAAAAAAATTCATTTGTGCACTTAGGAACAGGTCCTGCATGCTATTATGTCCATTACATCATGTTCATGTTTGACTCTATAGCTTCCTTTGTAGTATGTAGGATTCGATTTTTTTAGAGTTAGTGGAAGTTTTATCTGTAACGTAATCAACCTATTTTCACCCCACGTGTACTCTGAGAGCCCAAATTTCCCTCTCATAATTTGGTAAGCCTAAGTAATTGAAACCTAGCCCAAATTACAGCAATTAAAAATGTAGTTTAGCTTAAATAAATTTAATGTTGTTGCTGCATACTATTGCCATGCATTTGGTAATAGGCAGTACAAAAAAACATGGTATATACACAATGGTACAAGAACTTTATTCATTGCAGACTAGATGCTAGGATCCCCAATTATTTAGTTGAAAGATTAATTACACAGCACCTGTTAATACCAAAATTCGAATTGATTGATACTCAAATCTTTGTTCAGATTTCTGGTAGTAACTTCCAGGTTGTTTTAACTTTAGGCCAGGAGTCCCACACTTCATTTTATATTCGCATGCACAAACAAAGAGAATCTGGCATGATAGGAATTGCAGTGCTTAGAATAATAAACATGATTGAAAATAACTGAACCATAAGTATAAATTTCAGACCAACTAATGCATGTTATTTCTTCCACCTTCCTATTTTTCCTTGATGTTTGTATGTGTACACATTTTACTTGGTTCTTATAGACTTGTAAAATTGCACCCGAACCTGTTACTCACTCCATCCTAGAGGATAAAAATGGGTATGGGTAGGGAATCCATGAAAAACAGGTCAACCTGCATTCTGCCCACTAAAGAGATGGGATGGGTTGGATTGACCCTTGGGTCACCCAGGTAGACTTTCTTTTAATTTTTTTATTGACCCATTTTCATTATATGCTAAGTTACATTAAATTTTCTATATTGTCAAATGTCGATGAAAATACTAAAAACATTACTTGTCAACTTAAAGTGTAATACATAAACACGAATATTTCTACCATTGCATTCACAACTAATATTGAGTAGTTTTTCGTGAGTTTATTGTAAAGTTTTGTACTAAATACTTATTTTCCTTCACCTAACATGTTATATTTTATTACTTATCAATATATATATATATATATATATTCATTCTTAACAATATAAATATTTAGGTATTTTTATATGCTAGTTAACTTTATTAATGTTTTACATATAATAGGTGCATCTGAGGTTGAACTTAGGACCATGGTATCCAATTTTTCTTTTCTTTTGTAAAAAAAATACATTCAAGTTTCTTATTTATTTATTGTTTTTAAAAAATTATGGATCATATCAAGTTGACCTAACCTATCAAATCAAAAATTGGATGAGGATAATAAGATTAGCAACCCGTTTTTTGTTGGTACCTGACCTGTTTGCCAAGTCCAGGTCCTTACATAGCAAATTTTCTAGAACCGAATTTTTATTTGCTACACTAAAGGGGACTTTATTTGCATCATGGACAATTACACAGATCCCAAATGACAACTAGATAATAGATCAAGTCAGACAAAATATTGAAACAAGTGAAGATGCACCTGCTGGTAACATGGTAATCAAGTCCTATGATAAGTTGGTATAGGCACTCCTGACTCTTCGGTCAGTTTTTTGTAAGCATTTTGCACTCTTAGAGTGACAGGCCCAACTTGTCCAGTGCCAATTATGCGTCCATCTATCTTCACAACCTGGAAAAGGAAATTTTTTTCATTTATGTATCACTTAACATGAAGAAGCAAGGATTATAACATTGAAAGAAAACTGGCAGTAGAACCCAAAACTTGAGCATCTTTGATTTCAAGTTCTCTCACTGTTTTGCTTATTAAGTTTTACTATCTATAGGTTCTGCAGTATCACATCAAGTGACTCAAATAATCAAATTTTATAAAAGGTAGATTCCAATGGACATTAGTAATTGCAACCAAACCTACTCAATTACTTGAGGGTGTACATGGGTATAGGGTTTACCCACCACTCGACTCAATCCTGTGGGTGACGAAAAGATCCAATTTCAACTGACAACTGTCAGGTTTCTTACCAGCCTTGACCTTCTGTTTGGTGGTTGGGCATAAAAAGGATTATTGGTTGTTGCTTTGCCAAAAATCCCCTCTAATGCCCCCACAGGGCCAAAGCAGTGTTGCACACTTGCACTGTTGGCCCAGCACAAATAATCCCTTGAAGTGGCATTATATATTTTTGCCTTTCTTTTTTTGGATAGATTATCTTGTTAGAAGTATGTGATTAAATGATTAATTTTACCATTTCCTAATAGCTTAAGCTTTTAAGATAATCGGTATTTTAACATGGTATCAGAGTAAGAGATCTTGAGTTCGATTCCTGTCTCCTCCACTCTACCTTCCATTTAAAATCTCACATATTGGACCTCACCTATTATAAGAGAGTTTGAGCCCACATGTGAGGGGAAGTGTTAGACGTAGTTAAATGATTAAATTTACCATATCCTAATAGTTTAAACCTTTGGTAAAATTGGTAATTTAACATATCCCATGAAGTGGCAAGTCTATCTTGGATAACTAAAATATAAAGCTTTACCATGATTTTCATTTCAATAAATAAATTTTCAAGGTTCAAGAATGAGAGTAAAAGATAAAATGAAATTATGTGAGCAACATTGGTGTAATTTGTTTTTAGAATGAAACTTATCTATCAAGTGAACAGCAATTCCCTTCATTAAAAAAAGAAAAGAAAAAAAAGAACAGCAATTGGAGCTGCTAGAGCATCAATTAGACAGAAAGCCTACTTAGTACACCAAAAGCCTGCACTAGACTCCATATTTTTAAAATAAACTATGGTTGGCATAGGGTTGGGTTCAAAATGACCTTATCCAATCCCATCACTAACAAATAGGTTGGAAATACACCCAAAAAAAAATCTCATCAGTTATTATGTGAGTGACCCATGACCAGATCTTATTTGAGAACATTTCAATGTTTCAGGAAAAAATGTACTTACTGGTGTGAGTTCTCCCATTGTCCCTGTCGTCCATACCTGCAAGGTATTGATCTTGCTTAAACTTAAAACATAAATTTGAACAAAAAAGAAGGCAGGGATTTAAACTAGAAAGAAAGTTCATGAACAAGATATTAAAGGGGTTTGAACCCATTCATAGTTGACCATATATTCCATCCATAAGAGCAAAAATTAAACTGAGTGTCTGGTGAGAATTAAGTCATATTTACCAATCAAATCATGGGACTTATTCCCATTCAGTGCATGTGTGCATTATTACTTTGCATGCCAATACTAGGTAACCATTACAATTAAACGAGCAATTAATGGGAATGAAATCACCATTCAGTTTAGCAGAAAGGACTATCATAACTTAACACTAACAAAAGGAAAAACTTAACATGACATAAGTAAAAGAAAAATGATCT
This sequence comes from Quercus lobata, assembly GCF_001633185.2. Classification (NCBI taxonomy): domain Eukaryota; kingdom Viridiplantae; phylum Streptophyta; class Magnoliopsida; order Fagales; family Fagaceae; genus Quercus; species Quercus lobata. The sequence continues at coordinate 4,504,012 of NC_044906.1, read as the reverse complement.
ACATGATTAATCAAGATATGCTGTACATTTTAAGGAATATAATATTGATGCCAGTTCAATAATCTAGTGAAAATCGTCCAACAACAGTTAATGATGATCTACATAGTGATTTTTTGCATGATGCTTCTGATACTAAAATGAACAATCAACAACACCACCAAGCCGTAGTCCCAAGATATGCTAAAATTAACAATCAAATAAAAAATAATATTTGATTTGTAAAATACCAAGACATTTTGTTATAACCTAAATAAATGTTCCTATAAATTCTTTTTAAATTACTAAAGTTCTTAGTCAAAACTTCTTAGGGTATTTCACAACAGAGATTCCAAAAAACAAATTAATATAAAAACCTCATCTGCAGTGTGGAATTCTGATAAGCTGATTCTTCGTTCCACTAGGACCAACTGTTCCTTTACCACAAGGTCCATGACCTGCAAAACCAGAAACAAATGGGTCATGTCATGCCAAAATATTACGATTTACCAATCATACATGTATTTCGGACAGCAGTTCAATTATTATTAGCTCATCTGTTTGGGAAAGAGGAATAAAGAAAAAAAGGTCAACACCTAGTCATGCAACCAAAGGTTAAGGCCAGCATGCAGTTCAAGTGGAACCGGTTCAGAAACATGTTAATGTCACTCTATGAAGTAAGATTCTCCCAAAAACTTATCTTTTGTCCTCACAGAGATGCTCACAAAGTTTCTAATTATAGAAAAATTATAACATGCTGAATATAAGTACAACTAAAAATTGAATTCAGGGTCCAATAGCATAAAAAACTTCTGTTCTGCATGTAATATACAAAGACTATGCCCTAATTCACGTTGACTTGATTTTTATAGTGAATCATATTTACATCTTTTATTGCCCCCATCCATGTCAATATCATAATGGATAGCATTCACTAGTCACCCTCTAATTATACAGTTATAGATTATTTCCTTTTCCAGACAAGATTGAGATTAGCTTAGCTAAATTCATTTTGACCAATATACATTGATTTTCTTTGCATAATACTCATTTCCTATTTGAGATTTTACAGAAGGAAGTACAAATTTTCATGGTGCACAATAAAAATTGTTAGAATGGGAAAAGGAAGTATACACAACTTACAGTTGCTCGAGTTATGCCAGGAAGACAATAATCAGCATGAGGTGTCAGAATATGACCTTTCTTCACTAAAAACTGCATAATTAAATAGACAAGTCTTTTTCAGTTTAAATGATAAATGATAACTTTCAAAATACATGCCATAGGATTGTAAGACTGCCTCATGTACATACAGATCTGAAATTAGAAACTGTAGAAAATGCATAAGCTTACAATATTTGTAGCATTTGTTTCTGATACATAACCATCCTTGTCAAGCATGATGGCATCATCAGCATTGGCATTATTACCCTCTATCTGCACCATACCAGAAGACTAAAAATCAGTGTAAATAAAAATACAAAAGAAATACATCAATCAAAGTGACAAATACTACCATGGTACCCATCAAAAAACTATGGGTTTTCACCATGCTCTCATATACTGAGTGAGTTGGGCTGTAAACTCTCAGAAATCATATACAAAATTGAACTCTCCGCCCTTTGGTTTATATTAGGAATACAGATGATCAAATCATACCACCCATAGCATTGATTAGATCATAAGGTAAACCCCAAAGAATTCCTTGTCCCCATACACTTTTATAAGTATGATGATGACCATTTATACAATAGTTGAATATCATCATAGTTTCTGCTCTCTCTCTCTCTCTCTCTCTCTATATATATATATATAAAAAATAAAATGTTGAGAATAGGACAATACCTTTGCAAGTATGTTGTTGAGGAGGTTATTGTGGTGAATCTTTGAATCCAAATTCTGTTGATAACACCAAAAATCCAGAGTTGGTAGCATGAATACAAAAGTGCATCAATCAAATAAAACCTTTGGTAGTTTTGAATTATGCTTGTTCATTCCCACCTTTAGGGACCACCATTAAGAATAACAAATAATGAATAGTAGCAGAAGATAACCAAATTGCTAAGCATAAATCAATACTTCAATGTCAGCAGTAAAGAATTTTCCTAAGATAGGGTGTCTTCTTATGGAGAGAGGTTTGGTGCCATAATTTTCTGAGATTTGATGAGGAACATTTTCGAGGAACCATCTTGGTTGAACTTTGTGATGATAAGACACAGGAAATATATTTTCCATCTTCTACATTTGAGCGGAAACTGGAAGCTTGGGTTCCCATTGAAAAAGTATATGGAGCCCAAAGTATACTAGAAAGGTTACATTCTTTGTTTGGTCAGCTGCATTGGGGAAGCTTTTGACAGTGGAGAACTGTCGTGGGACAGAAATTATTGTAGTAGATCGGTGTTGCATTTGTAAGGCACATGTGGAAATAGTGGGCCATTTTCTATTCATTATTTGGTGGCTAGAGAATTTTGGAAATTAGACTTGGCCTGGAATAAATGGGTAATTCCTGACAGTAATGGATCTGCTTGCTAGTTGGCAAAGGAAGTATGATCTGGCTTCATGCTATCAAATTTGGAAGGCTATTCCATTATATCTTATGTGGATTCTTTGGAGAGAAAGGAACAATAACCAAACATTTGAAGAAGTAGAGCTCTAGGTAATTTCACAAAAGGCTTTACTCCTAAGAACTTTGTATGTTTTGAATTAAAATATCATCCCACATAGAGTCCTCTTTATAGAATTCGTTGATCTTTTAAATTTCAGCTTGCAATTTTTTAGGAGTTGTTAGTATACTTCCTGTGTACTAAAATACTTTTCTTGTCATAATAATGGTTAAATGATTAAATTCATTTCCTAACAGCTTAAACTTTTGGGACAAGAAATTTATCATGGCATCATAGCAAGTGATCCAACGTTCAAACCATGACTTCACTTTACCTCCCAATTAAAATATTAAAAATTCTCACATGTTGGACCCCATTTATTAAAGGGAAGTTTGGTTTCACGTGTTAGAATAATTGTTAAATGATTTTAATTCACCATTTCCTAACAACTTTAACTTTTGGGATAAGTGGTAATTAATCACTTCTCAAATAATAAAACTACCTTTACTTATCAAATTAATAAATAAAAAAAATATAATTACTTATCAAAAAAAGAATCTTACATTTGGTGAATTACGACGTGTGGTAGCAGTCACCAGAGTTATACCATGCGTATTATCATAGACAGGGGGCTTCCATTCAGGTAGCACTGCAACAATAAGTACAGCATAAGAAAGCACAGTATTGTAACAGCAAATGCTATTATTAAAAAATGATCATTGTACAATAATTAACAAATGAGAAGGGAAAAAATCCTAATATCTAATGAAAACAGTGATTTACAATGGCTAGTTCCATGCTTGCAAACCACATTCTCAACACTTCCAAAGCCCAATGCCAGCTCCAATAGCAGATTGAGAATGTTAAACAGATGCAATTCAGGACAACATACTAATTCATACTTGCAGAGATCCTATATAGCACCAAGGAAGTTCACAGAGAAGCTCATTATAAGAATTTAGTTTCTAAACCTTGATTAAGAATTGTCTCTAATGCCCAAGGCTAAAAAGTCATGTTCAAAACTCAAAATTTCAGAAACCTGGGTGGGTCTCCGTATCTCCTCAGTAGTTAAAGCAGTTATCAGAGCAGTCAACAAGCTTGTCACTTGCAAGTAAAGTTCAAATCATTGATTAAGAAATCTATTTCAGATTTTTCAAATTTTAATGAATCCTCCCCAAAGTTTACATATCTGCACGAGAAAGTAAGACAGGTTAGGGGAGAAGGGCATGGTCCTAAGATTGTCAGTCAACCTATATAGTAGAAGTTCAGAATATTACTATCAGGGGAGAGACACCCAAGGAGGCCACCAAGAGCCAATTTATATACATGTTAGGACACCACTCCAACCCAAAAGCTTAAGCTGATGGGTTTAGATCCAACTATGTACATCAACTACCCGACCCACTTTCTTACTATTTCTCAAAGTGGAACCAACAAACGTACACCCACAACACTTACCAACTACAGAAACATATACATTCCATAAAAAATAAAAATAAAAAAAGTGTCAAATGAAATAAATTTTTAATCAAATCTCAGTTAGAATCCTAGAAGATAACCAGAACTTCCATGTTTTTGAGGCAGGTCTGAAATTTTCAGGATACTGCCTACCCAAAAAAAATTTGGGTGGTTAGCTTCCCTTATCTACTTTAGAAAAAACCTAGTAAGTGATGCAAAACACTTCATAGAATTTTATTGAAAATAAAGACTACTTTATATTCAAGATGATGAACACAAAACATCTTCAAAAATTACCAGAGCATCAAGTCGAAATTCTAAGAGAGTATTACTCCAAAATGGAAATACAATGTGTGAGACCCTAAGCTTGAGACCAGTCAAATAATTATTGAATCAACAGGGATTTCAAATGATCAAGAGATCTCTCAAAATCCTCAGATATACAGCTATTCTGCTTCCACTATCCACATTAAGCAAGCTGGCATCAAATTCCATATAACCGAGGATTGTCCTAAACCAATTCCTCCAACCAAATAATAGCATTGCAACTGACAATGGCATCACCCACTAAACCCCAAACATCCTAAACACTTCACTCCATTAAGCATGGGCAACATCATAATGAAGAGATGATTCACCGTTTCTCCTCTACAACGACATATACAACACCAACTTACTAAACGCTTAAACAAATTTTGGTTTCTCACAAAAGCAACCTCAAGCAATTCAAAATGATACAGGGTTGTGTACATATGGGACAAAAATGCAAATTTTATAGAGGAAAATCAAAACTGACGTAGCAGTATTTGTTGTAGTTGCAGAGAACCATGAATTCACTCTTACCAATCAAGGTGCATCCATAAAGATTGAATGCTGGACTCATGCCCGAAGTAACCTGAAGAAGATAAGTTAGGTTTTCTGTAATAGAACCATGAAGTGAAGAAATTATTACAATGTCCTATGAGCATGCATTTATAAGCAATACCCAAAAATAAAGAAGATACTTAAAACTTCTTGACTTCAAGTTCTTAAATACCATCACCACCCTGCTTCAATATGATCATTTTTTTTTTTTTGTTGATAATTAACGAAGAATTATCACCATGATTCTTTCAATATGAACAAATTATCACCAGCAACAGAAAAGTGTTCACCAAATAGCTTATATATGTGATAGTAACAAATATTCACATCAGCACATTTAATGAAGCCTCTAGGAGGTGTCATCCATGTGAAGGTTTCAAAACAGGAGCGCATTAGTTTAGGGATTAAGGTTCCTTCAACTATTGCTGTCTTCCAGCCTGAACCTTTAAATGTTGGGTAGTGCCATTGAATTATGAATTTTATGATTAATAAAAGGTAACTCCATAATAAGAATGAATGTGGATTTTAAAGAATTCTAAATACACCAACACTTGGAGAAAACAACAGTTCTTGTGACACAATGTTTCACTACTTGTGTAACAACTGTTAAAGTGGCATGTTGTGATTCTGATTCATAATAAAAGTGGTGCCATTATGGACTCATGTGAAAGTGATAGTAGTGAAAAAGTTGTCCCTAGCATTTCTCAAGAGAGAATAAACCTTCTTGCCACGTGTCAGAGATAGTCGGATGTGTGCATTATCAAACATTCCATTCCTAATGAGAGTATTGAAGATGGCTTCTTTGACCTGCAATAATTACCAGGATGAGTGAAGCAACTTTGTGGAAACTACATGCAAAAGAAAAGTGAGCAAATATCTTTTGCTCAAGACCCAATAAAATAAATTTTACATGACAGAAGGAAGCAGTAAAGGCATTAAACAGATTATCATAATAGAATAATAATCATCCCCACACTCTCACCTCTTCCCGAGTTGGAACATTGATGAAAGCCAAAGCCTTTGCTGAGTCAAACAACCTAATGAAAAGAAAAGGAAAAAAAAAAAACACACCACACATAAAAGATTACACTAGGCATTGCTGGTGAAGGAGCCCAGGACTCAAGATGGAAAATTACCTATTCATACAAGTTCAAAGAAAAATAATCATAATGAGGATGATGAAGATACAAATGTATATGATTATTGCTTTTGGAAAAGGAATTTATAGAACCTATAGTTCCATTACATTTTTACATGAGAGTAAAAGGAAGTTATCTTCCAAATAATGCAGCCAGTAGAGAAACATCTGTGGAGTATGCCCAAGAAAAATACAGGGGGAGAGAGAGAGAGAGGAAATTGGAAAAAAGAAAAGATTCAAGATGCATAATTCTAACGAATTCTACATGGCACAAGCTGCTCATGCTCCCAAATCCTTTTCCAACAGAAATATAAATTTTAGAGAAGGCAAGCAAGTGATTGAAACACAAATCACTTCATCCATAATAACTTTTCTATCTAAAATCCTGCTTAAATGAATTATGAACTTCAATTCATTTGTCAAATTGGCTTAAAACAAAAGCATCATTAACATATTTTTTTAGACATTGAGACACTAACTATTTTGCCCATAATTGATTCAAACTTTTCAAATTAATATCCTGAATACAGCATTCATGAACTTAGTTTATTTGTTGAATTGGCTAAAACTAAACATCATTGATATTATACTAGATCAGTCTGAACCATAAATGAAGTACATCCTAGTAATGCATCACCACTATGCATCACCTTTAGTCAAACTTCTCTCTTTTCTTTCACTAACCTGTCTAAATGCTCATCAAGCTTAAATATCTTCCCACTGTAAACTCGAAGACCCTCCCAAACAGAATCACCACCTTGGACAACAGAGTCAAACACAGAAACCTAATTCAGATCACAGAGTAAGAATGAGAAACCTAGAAAATCTTTGCACTTTTACACATAAATTAAAAGTTCAATACACTGAGTAGCAGATCTTAACGTCCACCAGTATATGGGTACCTTTGCACTCTCACGGGGTAAAATCTCATCACCAACCCATGCAAGCAGCTTCTCATTTGCAGGAACTGGAAGATCAGGAGGAAGTAAAGAGGACTTTATAAGGGATGAAGTCTGCTTCACGTGGCGCCTAAGCGAGTTGTACAAAGGCAGACTTTGCTCCAGCAATTCATAGAGAGAAAAAGGAAATGGCTGAAAAAATATTTTTAGTTAGCGCATAAGCTCAATAATATCAGATGGCAAAGCTTTAAATATCTATCAGCTTGAATATTATTTTAATGCTTTTGTTGCTTTTATCTATCTCAATCTATAAAGAATTTATAACAAATTCATAGAAAATCTCATTTATTTGTAAATTTATGTAGCAGTAATATAGGCAACAAACCACATACCACAGGATACTTTTTTGATTGTTGAAATCCTGTCGATTTATGTACACTTTTATACCACCATGGGGCCCAAATGCCATCAACTGGTTTTGGACCAGCTTCCCATCTGAAAATAATTGAATCGTAACTCATCATGCACACATTCAAAAAACATTATTTGAGGAAAAGAAAGGGTTAACAATGTCAATGTGTATGCAACATAACCATAACTTGCTAGATGCATTAAACAAAAAGTTTGAGGGACTAATGGATAGAGTTCCAAAGGAACCCAATATTATAAGAAACAATTAATTTTCATATTAATAATGAAAAGAATAGTACTTAAGGAATATGGACAAGAGGAAGACCAAAAAGAAAGTTGCATAAGATAGGAACTTAAGACTAAATTAAATATATGTCCGTGAGTTTAGTTTAATGGGGGAAAAAAAGGAAAAAAAAAAAAAGGAAGAAGAGGGTTTGAGTGCTTTAATGAGTTTAACTTACAACTTTTTATCACTTTTATGAAGTTCATCTAGCTTTGATCACAAAGAACAATTAAAGTAGACTGTGTAAAACTATTTAACTCTCAAAGGGAATAGATTTTGCATACTTGAGCATTGCATCTTGAAAGGGAATTTCCAAGTCATCACAAAGACCACGCAAAGTAGCCTGAACATAAATAACATTTTACATGAAATAAATATAGGAATATATTGACCTGAAAGATTAACTAAGGTCTCTACAAATAAATGAACAGCAAGTACTGTACAATGGCAAAAATGTGCATATGGAATGATTTAATACATATATGAATTGTGTGTGTTTGTGTGGGGGGGGGGTGGGGGGGGATAATTTTTAACATCACATGAAAAAATGCCAAATATGATTAGTCTAAACTCATAGAAGATGTAAGGCCATGCTTTAGCAAGAAATCCATGTTGATTTTCAAGTCTTAAATATGATCTAGATTGTTCATTCACATATAGCCAACTCTGCCTTTTCATATATCAGATGGAAGAAGCTCACATATTGAAAAACAAAACCATATAATATTCATAAAAGTTACAAATTCTTTCCATAGAAATCCTCCACTATAAATTCCCAGAGAACATTATGAAAATATCATGTTCTTGTCTTTCACATACAATGCATTTAACAGCTCATAAAATATGAAGTAAAAATTTATAAACGTAATATTTTCAGGTAAGTCACAATTATTCTTTGTTGCTGACTAGATTCCATGCCTTTATTATTGTTGCATAGATGGCCAATGAGTAAGACAAGTAATTCTTACTTAGAAAGTACTCTTTAGGTTATCACAGAGTCAAGGGTTTTCTTGAAAGAATGAATTGCCAAAGGACTTTAGTTCTGTAGCATATAGACAACATGCAAGTCCTTCATGCAAAAATAAGAATAAGGTTTCTTTTATTTGAAGCCAAATTTAATAATACCGAAGCTTGATAATCCACCTGGATTTTCTTGTTTAAGCATGATTTCTATTAAATATGTATAAGCTTAACATTCTCCATAGGACCATTCCCATAAAAGCTTAGAATAGCACTCACAGAATTCCAGAATGAGTAAAATCCACAAGCGATGTGCAATTATGTTTAAACTTGATGCAGAGAAATTGCTTCATGATAAATCATGCATAGTCATATAGCTATATTACCTCAGGATCACGCTTAAGATCTGCTGCATCAATGACTGTTGGGGCCCTTCCCAACTCACGGAGCTCATTGTATATGGAGACTAGGTCTGCCAAACCTAACTCAAGAAAGGTCGGAGACACAACCTTGTCAAACGATGGCTGAAAACACATACCAGGTAGAACATACAGTATATCTATCAGTGGCGGGAGGAATAAGCAATCAGAATGAGCAAGGCCATAAATTATATGATGAAAGGAACTATTTGTTTATATCATTTGCAGATTATGAGGCAAATGACAAATAAATAAATTACACAAGCATCTTACCAAAATATCAATGGGATTTCGAATCAATATAAAATGCTTTCCTTTCTTCATTAAATCATTCGGCAGACCATAGAGCCGTTCTTTTGCAATATGCTGTAAACAGTGAAAGTGTTGACTGTTGATCATTTTATAAAAATCATGAATTTGATATTGAACTACTCTAGTTACGGAAGCATCATAAAATTTTGCTGATTTTGTTGACATCTTTTGTTGAATTTTCAGTTTCTTTATTTTTACTAATTTATTTTTTTTATAACAGTTCTCTATTTTTATTATTTGTATTCTTCAGGGAAAAAAAAATGGAAAAGCTTGTTGTTTACCTTACAAAACCGGTACTTCTTTCTTCCTGGGCCAAAAATGACCTCTTTAACGATCTTATTTCCATCAGATTCCTACTCCAATCAAACAACATTAATTTAACTTGAATGTAAGAGAAGAGAGAACACAATATATAATGAGAATAAATGACAATATCTAAATGTAATTGAGGACATTCTAAATGTAAAGATATTAAGACGCAACACACCAATAGATAAGCAAATGAAGGAAGAGCTGTCATAAATCATTATAACCCAAATAAAGAAAATAAGTTAAATAACATGATCCAACCTAAAGTAGAATGACAGAGATCAGGAAAACTCCTATCTAAACATCAACTTGTCCCGTCTTTGACCTTTTAACTAAAAGAATTTAACGTTGAGAAATAACACTTAGTTTGACATACTTTAGTGATAGAATAAAGATTCTTAGATAAAATAGTTTTTTTTTTTTTTTTTGGGGGGGAGAAGAAGATAAATTAGTATTGTTATTTATTTGTATTCAAATTAATTCCTATGTTTTAGGATAGGTGTGCTATGTCCATAACATTTTCACAACAAATCATATGTGACAAATAGTTATTGATTCTAATTTAAATCCATAACTTAAAATTTTAGAATAATTTTGGAATATAAATGAATGAAAAGAATAATTTTAAAGTATTTTTCCCTTCTCTTGTTTTGAAGTTTTAATAGAGAGGTTGGAAAGTTCATTCCCTTGTTTGAGAGTTTAAGTGGGAGGGAATGAAACAGGTAGAAGAGAACACTCATTCCTCTCAATTCTCTTAAAACTTCAAATTTTCATTCCCCCCGAAATTGAGAGAAATGGAAGGAAATGAAATTAGATTTAATGAATTTTTTAAATAAACTCCCAAAATACCGCTATATATTCAACCTTTTATTTTAAAATAGGGGTCTAATAGTAATATAGTCATAAAATGATTCTATTTCATTCCCTCTATGTTACTTTCAAACAAGATTACTTACATTCTATTTATTTTCATTCCCTTATTTTAAAACATCCAATCAAGGTTACTAAATTTCATTCCGTTTCATTCTTTTCCATTCCTTTCTCTTGCTTAAATACATTCTATTCAATTCCTTTCCTTTCCATTCTCTTATGATCATTATATTCCATTCCATTTCATTCCTTGGACATAGCATTGTGAAAATGTTGTGGATATAGCATTTCTTTTTAAGATAGGATTGTTCCTATGTTTTAGGATTTGTTAATGAGTTTATCTCATCATTTTTTTGTTCGTTGAATGCATTAATAAGAACTAAACAGAAAATTAATCCAAAAATTATATTCTCTTTCTCAAGTTTAGGAGGCTAGTCACCTCGAATTAACTAAAGGTGTGTTTGGTTCTTGTAAAATGCTTTCCGGAAAATACATATTTTCTGGAAATGCTAATTTCCGGAAAAGGAAAATGTATTCATGCTGTTTGGCTATCTTGGAAATCGTTTTACAGAAAATCAATTCCGGTGTTTGGTTCGTTCAAACATTTTTACAGAAAATGCTTTACATAGCCAAGCCACCCAATTTTCCATACACTTCCTCAGTTGTAAACATGCGGATAATGAATCAATTTCACACTCATTCACAAAAGAAACAAAACTCAGCAAAAAAATTCATCAAATCCGGTCAAATTGAGATCGCACGGCGGAGGAGAAGATGAGATCGCACGGTGGAGGCGAGATTGGAGGCAAGATCGAAGGACGAGATCGGAGGCGAGATCGAGCGACGAGATTGGAGGCGAGATCAAGCGGCGCGGTGCTGCGACCGACAAGCGGCGCGATCGACGATCGGCACGGTGCGATCGTCCGACTGGAGCTTGGTCTGTGGTTGCCGGCGAAGTCTCTTCTTCCTCTCTCTCTCTGATCTGGGCTCTCTCTTCTCTCTCTCTCTCTCTCTCTTTCCGGAAATGATTTGAAGTGAAAATGAGAGTGTAAAATCATTTCCGGGTCAAAGGAGTAAATTTTGGTCAACAGGAAATGATTTTCCGAAAAATTTCATTTTCCGTTGCTGCCAAACACGCGGGTTTGGGGGAAAATGATTTCCTGAAATCATTTTCCCCAAAACAAACGCACCCTAAATTATCTTTTTTTTTTTGAATAGTAACATTTGGTATTAGAGCATTTCAATCCACATTTCCATAAAAAAAGGCCAAAACATAATTTACAAAAAAATCTGTCAAACCCACCATTCACTGTGTTTCCACTTGGTCATCTCCACATCAAACCAACCCCTTTTTTCCCAACCTGACCCATTACTCCCAAAACGTCACCCGGCCCATTTGCTAAAAAACCACAACAATCCCCACAACCGTTCCCAAAAAAAAAAAAAAAACCCTTTGTAAAAATCAGTTTTTGCATGAAGCTCAAAGTTCATCATGTCTAACCCATATCAAAGTTTCGATCCCAAGGAACAACAAACAATGTCAGAGCATGTCAACAGAATGTTAGAGATTCTCAAGGACATGTCCAAAAGCATAGCAAGGATGCAAGCTTTGAAGGATCAACTAATAGATTTCTTAGATAAACAATCTAGTGTAATTTTGGAAATCAAAGAACAATCAAAAGTTCACGGATCCCATAAAATTTTGGAGAATCAGGGTAATGTACTCCAAGCATCACCAATAATTCTAGAGAGTAATATGTTGGAGGATGCCCCCACTATAAGCATCTGAAGATCAAAGGATTAATGAAGTGGAAAAGATAGATCAAAGGGATCTTCTAGTGATTTCGAATAAGCCTAGTCTAATTTCACACATTGAATTTGTCATTTTGGATGAGTTCAAAGATGCGAAAATCAAGGCTTTTTTGTTCACAAAAATGGTTAAAGAATTGGTGCAAGTATCCATGGTTCGAATTCTCATCCTTCAACTCTTTAAAATTCGAGATCGAGTTTTCTCCAATTGGGGGAGAAGGATATGGTGTGAGCAAGCATCTATTTCCATGTTTCAGAATCTTGAGGACAAGATTCATCTTGAAGGAGAAGGGAATTTTATAACCCAGGATAAAATATTTGAATTTAGTTTAGTAATAGAATAAAGCTTCCTAAATAGATTAGTATTGTTATTTATTTGTATTCAAATTAATTCCTATGTTTTAGGATAGTATTGGTTCCTATATTTTGGAATTGGTTCCTATATTTTAGGATTTGTTGATGAGTTTATCTCATCCTTGGCTATTTATGTATGTTGAATACATTAATAAGAATTAAGCAGAAAATTAACTCAAAAAGTCTATTCTTTCTCTCAAGTTTGGGAGGCTAGTTACCTCGAATTGACTAAATTATCTTTTATTTTTTTTCGGTCATAACAAATTATTTGATGCACATAGACCACTCAGCCCAGGACAAATGTATAGTGTTTCATTAACATACCATTTTGGAGAGTAGCTCTTCCTTGTACGGCCTATCAATGCCTGTAGTCCGTAGGAAAAATGCATAGAGTGGTTCATCAAGCACTTCCATGTCATCTCTCTTCAACAAAGCACATAACACCATGAATAAATAAATTACATTAATACAGAAGAAAACATGTTCTAATTTTTCAGAAGCAAGAAACAGAATTACAAAATGTCAGCTATCCATCAGGGCCTAAATGACATTAGGATAAAATGCGCTCACAAAGCCCTCTCATAGTAACTACCATAACTAACCAGTCCTATTCATTCATGTATAATATTCTACATCAAGATGAATAATCAGAAACGAAGAAGAGAGAATGCAATATCAATAGAACAACATAGATTTTTTTTTTTTTTTTTTTTAATTGTTCAGCTGTTGGTTAAAATCAATATGTATTCTTCTTCTTATTTATTATGGTGAAAATCAAAATGTATTCTAAATCACTTCAATATTGACAATAGAAAGTTCATAACTCAATTCAAATTACCTCAAATTCTTAAAACATCAATTTCATGCCAGTCAACTTAAAAATATTGCTTATCACAAATGTCAATTTTGCATTAAAAGAAAATGGATTTTTGATTTCTTTAATCAGTGAGCTATTTAACCATACTGAACCCAGATGTCAAAAAACAAAGATTTTGTACTCAAAACCCACCTTTTGTTTCACTAAAAAAACACACACAATCAAATTCAAAACAAAGTCAAACCCAATTGTCTAGTGCACAAGGGAACCCAACACCCAAAAAAAAAGAGTTGGGCAGTTGAGAGAAGGCCTAAACGAAACCCCATTAAAGAAAACCCAGCTTCCAGCTCAACAACAAAAAATCACTGCATTGACTTCCTTTCTAAGCAACCAAGCAGAGAGTGAATCTGAAAGAATAACAAAAATGTGAGTGAAAAGCAAACCAAACCAAACCAACCTGGGCAAAAGAGTACATGAGGCAGGTACTGAGTGATCTTGGAGCAGACCATGAGTGAATCACCTCCACCTCCTCCATCTCTTCCTTTTGCTCTGACATTTTCTTCTTGATGATGATGATGATGGTATTTCTCTGTGGTTGGTTTGTGTGTTGCAGACAATTTTGAACTCTGTGAGAGAAATAATAATAATAATAAATATTGGTTTCGGTTATAAAAAATATGGCTTTTTGTGCTATACGCAATGGTTCTCTTCTTAAAGTAAACACGAGAGTTTATTGCTTGTGGGGCTTTTGCAACCTTTGGATTCTTATGCAAAAAAATTTGTATTTTTAACAATGTAATGCCAGCAGGAATCTCGGTTTCTATCTCCGGTTAATTTTCGTCTAATAACATGAAGACATGCTTTCACACAGAAGAGTTGCAAAATAATATAAAATGTTTTGTCAGAATCATATCCTGTTCCGCTATTCCTATGTGGCAAAATGTTACTGGTTTTAACAAGTATTACATCACCTTTTTATCCATCAACCACACTTGCCACCTAAGTTTTTGAAAATTGTTATAAATGTAGTTTTATTCTCTGGGTAATTATTAAATAGCCAGGTAACTATTAGTTAAGAGTGTTTAGAGCAGGTCCCAATCTCATGTATTTAGACATAACTATTAGTAGGTTATCACAAAAATAAAAAGACATAATTATTAGTAAGAATTTTTAGACTAGGACCCATGTATTTAGACATATTGGTTATGTCTAAATACATTACACAACACAAGAATGAAGCGCACTCTTTCTTCAAAGATAATCAAGCTCTCAGTTTAAGGTCGGTTTTGTCTAGTTAGAACAATGTCTGTACAAGTTGTAAATATATCCAAAAAGTGGGTGAATGACTCTTCATTTTCTATAATAAAATTTCTGTATAAATATCTAATTCAATATCTGCTCCAATACGTTTCAAGTTTTCAACCCATTGATCACTACACTTATAAATAATAAAAGAGTCTCTCTCCTTAGTAATGAGAGATTATACATTTGACTAAAAATTTATCTTCCATACTAACTCTCCATCTTTATATTTAAGTCACCAATATTTATTCATTTTAATTGTTTAATACGAAAATACTACCACATTTTCCTAATAGGAAAAAATTATACATAATGAGTTTTATTTTATTTTTTGATAATTTGATAATTGAGAAACAAGGTGATTTTCATTTTCTGTAATAAAAATTGCGTATAAACATCTAATTCAAAATCTGCTCCAATACATTTGAAGTTTTCAACCCATTGATCACCACACTTATAAATAATAAAAGAGTCTCTCTCCTTATTAATGAGAGATTATAAATTTAACTAACTATTTATCTTCCATATTAACTCTTCATCTTTATATTTAAGTTACCAATATTTATTCAGTTTAATTGTTTAATACAAAAATGCTACCACATTTTCTTAATAGGAAAAAAATTATACATAATGAATTTTATTTTATTTTTTGATAATTGAGAAAAAAGGTGATTTGACTTTGATAATTGAGAAACAAGGTGATTTGATTCTGAATGGCCAAACATTTATGTTGAGAAGTGCCACTCTTGGACATAGAGATGGCTACTCTTTAAAAAAAAAAGAGGAATATTACTCCTGAATAAAAGAATTTTAATAAGAGATCTTTAATAAATTCTCTAATAGTTGAATAAGAGATTTGAAATTCAATTCACACCCACACTAAAAATTGATTGGCGTCTTGATCTGATAATAAAGTGCTATCATTAGAAGCGGACGCCATAGGTTGAAACTCTCTTTAAAAAAAATAAAAATAATTCTAATAACTACTCCAATTCCTTGATCTATTTTTTTTTTTTTAATTCATAAATAGATAATACTCATTGAGCAGATACTACATGTAGAAATTTGTTTTAAAAAACAATATTTTTTATTTTCTGGTTATAAAAAATATATAATTTAATTTTTCATATTTGAAAATAAGTTTTAGAAAGAGTTTTCTGAATATATAATCAAACAAAACATACGATTCAACTTTGATTTTAAATTTTAAATAATTTTCAGAAAATATTTTAATTTTAACCAAAACTTCAAGTATTGCTAGCCTTGGTCAGCATGTATTATTTTTTTAATTCAGGGTTTTATAAAGCATAGAGTTTTTGCTTTTTTTTTTTTTTTTTTTTTTTGGATCTATATAATTGGCTAAGTTATTCTTACATGAACAATTTTCTAGACATGAAAAGTGATAAGTTCCAAAGACTATTTCAAGTTCAACTTACTTACCAGTTTTCAGCAACTTCCTCAATTAAAATAATTAAAGGTTAGCTTATTTTTTTAGTCCCATTTCTGTTTTCCTCATAGCAAATGTCCAATCAAGTCTATTTTCCTCCACAAACTATTTTTCTATTTTGCATTAAAAAAGTCACCAACCAGTAATGATTAAAACATCAAATTATAGGTATAGCTGTAGCATCCTTCCCCACCAGCCTTGATGTGTATTGGCAAACACAGCAATCTTTTCTAATATGGAAATATCTGCTTGTAATCCACTCTTTTCTACTTTCCATTGATAAGATTTGAATATAGGGTGATGCTATTTGCAAACCTTGTGTTGATTACTTTTGTTAATTCTTTTTTTGTCAAATCAACAGTGAATATCAACCCTGTTCACAAACTTTTGCAAAGCATTAGTGCAGAAAGCATTTCCTTTATGACAAATATCATACTCATCCGGTTCATCCAAAAAAAATATCATTCCCATCCCATGTCATTAAACACATCTACCAAGGCTGAGTGTCTTGTCTTTGGGTGATGGAACAGTAATGAACAAGACAAGATCTCCCGCTCTTTTTTTTTGGTTATAGATCTCCTGCTCTTATTAGGACACTTGTTTTGGATATTAGTTTTGAGGCACACATGTAAATCACCATTGGAGAATAATAAACAATATAATGATTCTATCAAATTATTATTTAATTTAAAATTTATTTTTTCTATTCATTTAGTACGATGGCCAATAATTTATTTACAACAAAATTACTTCTAAAGAGTTTATCAAGTGGACGCTAAAAGCAAAATCAAGTGACTATAAACAGCATTTGAAATATCCAATATTATAAGTTTAAAAAGTACGAAAATAAAAAGACCAAAAAAAGCCCTCAATTCTTCAGCCCATTAGCTTAGCAATATGCATTTTAGAACAAAGAAACCAAAATACCTCATTCTTTAGCCCATATATGTGTTTAGGAGTAACAAAGTGATTACAGCCACATTGCACCACAAATAAAACCAAACACAACTCTCCTTTTATATATATATATATATATATATATATATATATATATATCCTAGGATTAGGATATTGGTATCTTACAAGTCTAACATGGTTGCAACTCAGAATACAACAAATTTTTTTCGCATGACTAGAAAATGCCAAAAGCTAGTTATAATGTCACTGTAGCAGCTATTTTTAAAAAATAAAAATAGAGTGTACGAGGCTCTGAATAAAATGGAAACACGACACACACAAAGTTATTTGCATGAGAGAACAAATAGCCGCACATTGGATCTATCATATGACTGCATGTAAGGCAGCAGATTGAGTGGTTTGTGTGTTTCAGTGAGGTCTGTAATGGTAATGTTTGCCTGGTCCACTAGAGAGAGAAAATGATTGAATGTGTCAATATTGCGAATAACAGAAGCAATATAAGCCACGGGACCTTTCCTTGACCCAGTATTTGAAGTGCCATTACATATTATTTTGCCTCCATTAGCATCAAATCCATTGCCATTATCATTAGCATTAGCATTCCCTTGAAGAGAACCATTAAATTTACCATCCATACTTTTACTATCCAACAAAGAACCCTGGCAACTGTCATTCTGCTTTGTAGGTGATGGTATCTTCTTGTTCAAAAGAATGGCGAGTAGTCGAACAAGATATGGGAGGCATGCTGGATCATATATTACATCTGCGCCCAAACTGGAGAACAAGGAGGGAAGTAGCACTGATTAAGCATCAAATAGGCTAACAATTGAACATATTAAATCGCAGTGTTTGGCAACTTGATCTCCCACCATGGAATCAAAAGTTGGCATAATCATCTGATCAAATTTGTCATCTATTTGACATGGATATTGGTAAATGGTACGATGTGCAAAGAGCAATAAGTCACAAAAAACACATAAATACTCACATAACATCTGGCATGAAGTCTTGGAGCTCATTTTCTGATGCAGATTCCCAAGGCAGATGAATGCATTCTATCTGAGATTTATAGTGTTTCAGGTTTTTCAGCTACTACTGATTTAAATCAATTCCTATGTGATCAATATGATAAGGTATTTGATTCATTGTGACCAACACTCACAGTATTTGAATCTTCAGTTCTTTTTTGTCTATTGGTTTCAATGCTGAAATTGTTCGACTCCAAATTAAGCTTCATGTTCATCAGAGTTGACAGGTCACCATCACTTAGTGCAACCTGTATGTATCAAACATAAAATTTTCAAGGGTGATTAACCATTTACAATTTTTAGATAATGCATTGGTAAAATAAGTCTTCTCATGGATCAGAGGGACAAAAATTACCCCCAGAACTTGGAGAGAAAGAAACAAACAAGCTTGGCAACCAGCATGTTTCATAGGTTTTCAGTCACTCAGGCTTTGAAGGAAGAAACTAAAATCTCAGAATTTCCATCATAAAGAATCCAATTTCAGCAGATTAGCAGATTATTATGTCATAAAACCATTGTAAAAACTAAAAACAGATGGTTCTTTTTTTCCAACGAGATTTAATTTTTGAAAACATACCTTGGAGGCTTCCACATGGGCAAGACAAATGCCAACCAAACCAACACCTGAACCAAGCTGTTTTTGAAGTATTGGGCCAAACAAATAGAGAGAGAGAGAGAGAGAGAGAATCAACTGATAAGAACTCTACATTTATACAAGACAAGCAATATGAGAAAAAAAATTAACATGCCATGAAAAAAAAGGCAAATACAAGTGTTTTTTTTTTTGGGGGGGGGGGGGGGGGGGCTAAATAGACAAAGATTAATGCAGTTTAACTTACACATTAAAAGCGAAAAACTAGGGGAAAACTATGTTTGGATTGGAAAAATAAATCTTCACATGATGTATTGACAAGAACATTACTTAAATGATAATCTCATAGTTTTTTATTTTCTTTTAGATATGATAAGATTTGACACTTATAGCACTCTATGATAATTGCTCTTTATCTTTAGGCCAAGAGACACCAATTGGTTTGTTTTTGGTATAAGTGGAATTTTAACCCAGGTCCCTTATTTGACAACAAGGATTGAGCAAAATGGAACCACAATCTCAGAGATTTAGTATTACAAGTGCATCCAATACAGAAACTCATTTCTAGATCATTCATGAATCTATAAATGTACAGCAAAAATTTGTAATTTGAAATAGAACAGACAGATTCTTGAATAGAGACCTTACCTCAAAGCAAGATTTATTTGAGAATAATCCTGGAAAAGAAAGTATGAACTCTGATAAGAAAAGACTTGAGGGCCAAAGTGCACAACTGCATAAACCAAGCAGTTTCTAATTTTAGATTAGTCTGAAACGTTAATAAAAATAAATGAAACAACTCTTATAATCTTTTTTTTTTTTTTTGATAGGTAATAACATCTTTATTGATAAAAAGTACAATGCGCAAAACTCCAAATACAAGGCCACTCAAACAAAGTCCTAAGTGGCAAAGACTTCAAACATCTACATGTCTCTCAATTTCCTCAAAAGTTCGAGCATTGCATTCCTTCCAGGTTAACCACATAAGCCACGCCGGTACCATATTCCAAACATTTGAAGAATGAATCCCCAACAAATTCCACCATGTAGAGAGAAGAGAAACAACAATCTTTGGCATCACCCATTGAACCCCAAACTATAGAAAGAATTCACTCCACGAGGTATGAGCAAACTTACAATGGAGCAATAAATGATCCACAGTTTCCTCTTCGCATCAACATAGGCAACACCAATTAACAAGAGGCAAATTCTTCTTAACAAGTTTGTCAATTGTGAGAATCCCACCCCTAGCAGCTGTCCATAAGAAAAAAAGCCACCCTTTTAGATACCTTAACACACCAAATGCTCTTCCAGGGAAAAGACACCAACAGAGCTTCCAGCAATGAATAATAGAAAGAGAGCACATCAAAAAACCACTACAATTCAATTGCCATATCATGGTATCATCACCCCCCCCCCCAGGTAATTTGGATGAGATATGCACAAAGAAATCATAAAAAATCGCCATCTCCCAGTCCTGAAATTCACGACCGAAAAGTAAGTTCTAGCTTCTACCACCCCCATCAAGTGCAATATCAACCATATCAGAAATCCTAGCTTCTTTATCCACAGCATAAGAAAACATTTCTAGATATAAATCTTTCAAAGAAATAGAGCTACTCCAAGGGTCATGCCAGAATCGAATACAAATACCCTCACCCGCCGCATACAACACATGACCAAAGAAACTCTCAGCCCCCTTCCTAATGTTCTTCTACATGTCACCTCCACATGTTCTTCTAACAACACTAGTATACCATCCACCACTAGCCTCCCCATATTTGGAGGCTATAACCTGCCTCCATAAACGTGTGACCTCATTCCCAAACCGCTAGAGTCACTTCCCAAGTAAAGCTTGGTTAAACAGCCCAATCTTCCGGATCCCCAAACCACCTGCCTCCACTGGCCACACAACCTTTTCCCAAGCAACAAGCGAAAATTTAAAAACATCAGTAGATCTCACCCGAAGGAAATTCCTCTAAATCCTTTCTAATCTGTCCACCATATATTGTGAAATAGTAAAAAAAGATAAATAATAAGTGGGAAGACTTGATAAAGTACTCTTCAATAAAGTAAGTCTACCCCTTTTGACAAATATAACCGCTTCCAACTTGAAAGCTTTTTCTATATCCTTTCAATAATAGGGTTTCAAATCGAAGAATCCTTATAATGAGCCCCCAAGGGCATATCCAAATAAGACATGGGCAAACAGCCAACCTTACAACATAAAATACAAGCCAAAGTAGCCAAATTCCCAACCTCACCAACTGGCACAAACTCACTCTTACCAACAATTACTTTCAAGCTTGTGATAGCTTCAAAGAAAATCAGAACCATACGAATATATAATAATTGTTCCCCGGAAGCGTCACAAAATGAAAAATACTAATCATGGGTAATTACTAACAGATCTGATATGATCATATGAAAGACACCAAACCATCGGATTGACAAACTCTATAGAACTATTATTTTCAATAAATAAAGTAAACAATTTTTCACCAAACCAATTTGGAGGAAAATTTGTCCAAGCTGCTACATTGTGCTTTAAATGGCCACCCACATGTGTTTTTATTTAATTGCCATTTGACTTAGCCAAATGACTTAAAAGGTCATGTAATTAAAATAAATGAGGATGGCCACATGAATTGCCTCATAATGGATTGTAGAAGAGTCCTTCAAGCCAGTTTTAAGGAAAACTTTGTCCTTTAAATAAATAAATAAAGAGGCCTCTATGCATGCATAGTTCTAGGACTTAGGACCTGCTTTATGGTAGCTGAGCTGGATTAATGACCTTGACATCATGCATGGGCCATGAACAAACAATCGGATTAGGAAACTTTAATTGAGACCTGCCGTAGTGACAAACCCGTCAATGCTTTCATTGAATTGCTAAAAACTGTACTAATAATTCTAAGGAATAGTGACTGTTCAAGTGTTCATATAACTGAATAGAAAAGGCAAGACCATTTGATCCATTAAACCCCCCCCCCCCAATTAAAAGAGAGCGAGAGAGAGAGAGAGAGAGAGAGCGAAACAACCCATTTCATTCCTTTAACCAAAAGGAGGCTAATCCACTGTACACAGGCTCTTAATCAGCTGCCTGATTATTTTTTTTTTCTCCTAAACAGCAAATGACCCTTCTACCCAGCAGTTTAATAAACACAACTAACGGGAATTCATTGCCTAATTTGTGATTTCTCACAAAGGATTTACAAACAGATCTCCTTATAATTCTGACAGATGCAAAGTGATAAAAAGAGAAAGCGCTAAATGACAGGGCAAGCCCAAATTCACTATAATTGAATATGCTTTTCACAGATCTTGAAGTTTGATAATTGTTTATACTCAATTGGTCTAATCAAAAAATTCATCAACAATTTTAGTTTTGCAGATATCACCTACAAGACAGAGATATCATTAATGAAGCATACCCAGTATCTCCGTCAAGCATGTTGAGAGAACACCGTAGTGGGACCACCAGTTTCCCTGAGTTAGGACAACTTGGTAATTGAGAAGAACCTAGAAGTACCAAATTATCCACCCAAATCTAAGTTAATGCAACTAAACTATAGACTTTATACCAAAATAACATGATTGAGAATTATTACCAGCAGGAAAAAGAAATGAAATGCATTTGCAGATTCTTCCTTTGACCACATTATCATCCTAGAGGGGAAAAAAAAGATCTTGTCAAACCCATTCAAGCATGTAAGTTCTTAGAGAATAACACGCGCAAATAATTCAAATGACAACAAAGTTAAATAACTCCTCCATTGACCAGCCGTACCTTCAATGATGCCATGTAATAAGCATATTGTTCATATAATTCATCCAAAACAAGATCATGGTTCAGCTCTATTTCAGCAATAAGCTTCTTCAGGAAATTCTTCAAGTATGGAGCATGAAAGTTTTCAGCCTGCATTGACCATTTGACTGAACCAAATTTATAATAGAGAAACAATGCATACAAAGGATTTGATTGCAGCTTAGAAAATGCACAACAAGGATTTTTTTTTTTTTTTTTTTTAATTGAAGACATGAAAGTAAAACTTCTGCTGTACTAATCCCATTCATGCAAAAACAGTACATACAAAACCGTCTTTGTCTTTGAAAACAGGGTTCAGAAAAACATGGAAAACCCAATTTCTTCAAATTTTTAAAGCTACTTCCTTGCCTCTACTTGAAGTTTTAAATCCAATTCTCCACTAAGAAAGTAGAACTAGAAACCAATCTAACCTCACAAATCTTCATCAATTTTCCTAAATAAAGCTTTAAAAACTGACATTTAAATTTCTTTGTGAAAGGGCAGGAAAAAGCATTCTTGCCCCAAATTATGTTCATTTCTTTTCCCCACATTTGCAGAAAACAAATAAAGCTTAACACACCTAAAACCCATCCACTTTTTCAGCATTCTTGCTAACAATTAAGCCACCAAGTTCTAAAACCCATTACACATATCAAAACCCAAGTCATAAAAACTCATAAAAATAAGCACATAAATGCAAAACAGTTATATTCAAATGCATCAAATAGAAGTTATACAGTTTGCAACCAAACAAAGGTTAACACCTAAAATTCAATCCACATACTAACAACTAAGCCACCAAGTCTTAAAACCCATTACAGAAATCAAAACTCAAGTCACAAAAACTCATTTATAAACACATAAATACAATATCAACGTAAAACTTTGCATACAAATGCATAGAAAATAAAGTATAGAGTTTTTTTTTTTTACAGCTTTGCTTAAGCAATGGTCCCAAATGAACCTCTGTACTCCCTCAGTAACCGACCCTCCACCGCATACCCTACAATTCAACCAAAAAAAACCAACACAATATTATTAGAATAGGAACATGGGTGGCGCCGCACGTTAGCCACGTGCACCACAGTTTGCTAAAATACGCTGGTGCCGGAAATTTAGGCCCTACCGGGACAAGGAGATTAAGGATTCGGTGGAATCCATGGCGAGGAAAGCTGAGACCAGGTGAAGGCACGAAGGGTCCGAGGGATCGAGCTCTTGGTCCGCCATGGCTGAGATTCTCTATAGGGTTTTGGGTTTTTGAGGGAGAGAGTGTTTTTTATTTATTTATTTATAGTCCATGCTACAAGTCGTTTAGTGAGAATGGAAAAAAAAAAAATTTGCCAAGCTACTCTTTTTGGTCCTCTAATTGGGTAATTTTAATTTCATCCATACACGTTTCCTTGCAATTGTATCAATAAATCGTCTCTTAAGTCTCAACTATTAACTGTATCAGTTTAGGCCTTCAACTTTCACCCAAAAAAAAAGTTAAATTAAAAAAAAAAGTATTTGATTTTAGTTAAGGGGTTAAATTGATACAATTAATTGTTGAGGGATTCTTAATTTGAAAGTTAACGGAAGAAGTTAACACAACTAAATGTATGACAAATGTAGTTTTCAAAAAAAAAATGTATGACAAATGTACAAGGACCAAAATTATGATTTGATAATAAAAGTAACAGACTACAATTTAAAAAAATAAAAAATAAATAAGATACACTAAATTAGGGGTTGTTTGGATTTGTTATTTCCATCATCCATAACTCAAAAATTGTGGGACCCACTACTGAGAAGTTTGTTTGGTTTTTGTTTCCATCACTCAATTATCTGATTTTTGAGTTATGAGTTATGGAAACTGAAATCATATTTTAGGTGTTTTCAGTTTCCAAAACTCAATTTCCAATGGCAATTTCATAATTCTTTAGTACAAACAAGTCCCATTGCCAGTGTCCCATCCCATCCCTGCGCAGCTCCAACGAGTCTTTTTGCCTTTACTCTCTATTTCTCTCTTCTCTGTTTCCTTACTCTTCTCTCTATTCTCATTGTTTTTCTCTAATCTATCTCTTCTCGTTTGTGGTGGCGTTTCAATGGTGGAGTTGGGTATTGATGTGTGGCGTTTCGGTGGTGGAGTTGAATCGGTGGCTGGAGTTGAATCAATGGCTAGTGTTTCAGTGGTGGGTCTCTTCTATGGGTTTGGGTCGTGGCTGTGGGTTTTAGATCGAGTTTCAAGTTGTGGGTTTCCGGTGGGCATGGGCCGTGGGTTTGATTGTGGTGGTATTTGGTTTGAGATTTGAGAAGTGGGTATTATTGTGGTGGTCACTGGTGTGGGTTTGATATTTGGTTTGAGATTTTAGAAGTGGGTGTGATTATGGTGGTGTCTGTAAGTTTTGGTTTGGCCGTGGGTTTGGGGTTTGGTGCATTGGGTTGATTCGGTGGTTGTTCAGGGGTTTGTACTGGCTGTGGGTTTTCGATGGGTTTGTGGTGGGTAGGCTAACAGCTTTGCTCTGACCAAGTTATAGGTATGGAGCCCACAAAAAGTTGAAAAATTTGAGTGATGACAAGTTGAGTGATGTGTGTCAAACGGGTGGGTATAAGAAATTAGGATATTTTGAGTGATGAGTGATGAAAATTGAGTGAGGAGTGATAAATGATGAAAAAAAAAAAACCAAACAACCCCTTACTTTCTCACTTTCCATCACTCATAACTTAAAAAAATGAGTTAGTGTGAGTTTGGGAAGCGTTTCGTGTTTGCGTTTGTGCGTTTTGCTGAAAAAATGTGAGTCTCACGGCACTGTTCACGAACTCACAAAAGTCATCCAAACATATATTTCAATATAAATTTGGGTTCTACAGCACTATTCACACATTTAAAATTTATTTTGCTACGGTGTTTTCAGCAAAAAGTTTTCAGTTTTCAGCAAATAAGCGGTATTCAAACACACCCTTAGAGTGAGTGAAAATGAAAACAGTTTTTAGGAGTTTTCGGATCATGAGTCATGAGATTTGGTGGCAATCTTGTAATTCTTTAGAGCCAAGTAGGTCTCACCTGTATGTCTAGTCACATCAAATGATAGAGAAGTAATGATCACCAACGGTCATATGGTACTGTTTACTTTCAACTTTAATATTTTTCTCTTATTTCTCTCATTCACTCCCATGGCGTGGGACTAGCAAAAGTGAATGATGGGTGATGAGAATTGAATAATGAGCAATGAAAACTTTGCAAACCAAACATGGCCTAATCTCTCTTGAGGTCTGGAAAAAGGAAACATTCTCATATTTTAATAATTGTAACTTCACTCCTTGAGGATTTGATATATATACCACTAACATTTTACGTGCTTTTGTGAAAGAAAATGCTTGAAATCTTGATTCCAACAAAATCATTCTAGTGACCGTTTGTTATAGTTTGGTTTTTGTTTTTTTCCCTTCTTTTCAATTTGCATCTAGACAAGAAAAATGCAAGGGAAATTGTAGCTAAAGGGTTGTACTTAAAAAAGAGTGTGATTTTAAACTGCGTATTGCAGTCACATCATCCACCTAAAATTATACGAGAATGGTACCTCTGTTGAAATTTCAAAGAAAAAAAGCGCCTAATCGATCATATGGGTTGGGTGCAAATCCAAATTGGGCCATGGCAGAACTAAATTTGGCAAACAAAGATCTGACAGCGTGTTCAAAGCCATAACATGCTTTCTAAAGTTAACAAACTTCTATGTTGGGGAATGATTATAACTTTGAGGAGATTGCATATAAATTTCCTCTTCAAATCACTACTGATAAAAAAGAAAATGATAATAACAAGAAAAATTTTGATAGGTAGCATGCAATTAGAATAGAAGTTTTCCACAGTTGATCCTTTGGCAAAAAGACAAGCTTTATACCACTTACTGGTACCATCTTACCGAGGTTTGATCTTGTGTAATCCTCTTACAAAGCTACCGTCGACTTCTTAGGAGACAAATTAACTAGATTCCATGTTTGAGTTATGAAAGAGTATTAAGTTTTATTGCAGTTGCTTTCTGTCAGAGAGTTATAAGAAACCTTGAGGAAAAAATAAAGTTCAGGGAAGGTAGCAAGAGAAGATAACAATGTGTTTTCAGTCCTCTCATCTTCTCTTTCTTTTTCCTCTTCAGTTCTCTAGTATGATTGTGCTCTGTCTTGCATCATTATTTGAACTCAATCTAGTGCTCTAATCAATGCTCTACGCATCCATTAGTCTAAACCCATTTACTAGCTTCCAAGCTTGAGTAGAAAAGAAGCTTAACACTTCCAGTTTTAGAGGGGACATTCTTATTAGATACAAAAGCTTTATGATACTATAGGTTTGCATTACAGTAGTTTTGTACAGTAGTATGGGCTGTACTAGTTTTTGAATAACATAATATATTTGTCTTACTATATTTCATAAAAGATTAAATTTTATAAGGCCTTCCAATAAAATTTGTCACATCATTTGAAAAAATATAGATATACGGAGTAGCACATATGGACAAGCAAATACAGTCCTAAATTCCATGTTGAAAAAAACCAAAAAAAAAAACAAAAAAAGTGGGTGAAGAAGAAAAACAAGAAGACGCCGCTCATGTTAGAGAGGCTACCCTCAACAACCCTAGCTGATGTCTTCCTCTACTGGTTCTACGTTCATGAGCAAACCCCCTCTCTAGCTAGACCCCAAAACTAGGTCTTCATAATAAAGTTCTACATACATATAAACATATCTATGAATAATTAGAATCTGGATCCTGTGCTTTACATCAATCATAAACCAGATAGAAAAATCTTGTTTTCTTGAGCTTATTTTGATGCCTGAACTTTCTGGTTCCGCAAAAGACAACATAAATCCAATACTTTGTTCTTGTCCACCACTAAAAACGCTAGAAATCAAAGTGTAGTCTAATGTCAATTATCAGCCAGCTCTCTTACCTCATCACTTATTTTTCATCACATCAATGATAAGCCAGTTGAAGAATCAATTCAACCTCTGTTTCAACATCATCTACAAGATTTTGTGCTTGCCATTTGATCTGTGCATATTGTACAACATCATCAGGGGAAACTACCTCCTGTACATGGAAAATAAAAGATTTAATTAAATTAAGAGTACTAAAATTTAGCTCATCAAAACCAATTCACATAGTAGCGATAGACAACATGAATATAAAAATGTGAATTTAGCTCATAAATACACCCTAACAACTACAACAAAGCATTAAACGTTTCTTGCACAAATAATTTGACAGTAAAGGTACCAATGGCAAATTTTTGTTAATATAAGCCCTTTCTTGACTTTGGCTAGCAAAGCTTGAAGTCAAATGATCTAGGGATTACAATCCACAGGTGAAAATGCCGGGCTCCATCTGGAATGCCATGTGTTCTACTACTAGTATCCTAAGTAAAGGTATTCCACTACGTCCTAAGGAAGACTCAACTCATCAATCAACAGTTGTGGTGCACTTTGAATAGCAAAGACCATTCCATGGACATGCATTATATATCCACATCGTGGGATCAATGGACATAATACATGTAGTGATCTGTGAGGTAAACATGTGTATTGTATCTGCACTCATTAGCCACAGTTTACAATATTCTTTAGCCAATCCTTTATGATGGAGGCCAAAATTTTAACCTAATCAAGCTTAGCATGACCACTTACATACTGGCCCAAATCTTAATCCAAGCTTAGATTCATGCAACATATCATTTTGGATTCGAAGCCCAACTCAATCTTTATTCTCTTCAAGGTTTCTCTGCTCCCAAATTTGCCTTCTTCACTAGCACTGCCATGGCAACCCATCAAAGCTTAAAAAAAGTGAGTGAGATTGAATTATTAAAAAATAAAAAATAAAAAAAGAGCACACTTGTCCTTTCTTTTGTAATTATATATTAGGTAGTAACTTATACCTATCAATATATATATAAAAGGTAGTAATTAGTTCTCCTTTGATAATAGAAAAATGATTCAATATTTTTATGATTTTACCATAAAAATGCTTTATGCAAGGCAAACATATGTGATTCTACATATATTTCTATTCCAAAATTTACAAATAATATCCTCAACCCACAATTAATTTCAAATAAATGAGACAAATAACCCTCCAAGATAACATGTATGTAACTGTGTATAAGTTACCTTCATTGCTTTTTCCGTAACATCCCATTTCATGGTTGACACATCTAGGAATCAGGTCTGATTGCGACTTGGGTCCTGGGAAAAGAAAAAGAATAAATAAATTAATAAATAAAGGGGACAATTGATGAAAACCCCAATGGTACTATAGAAAAACCTGTCTCTAACTAAAAAAGTGGGGTTAAGGTTTGGTAGTGTGATTAGTTCACAAAGAATTTGATGAAAATTTGTGGGTTCATTAGAAGTTTAATTTGGATTATGAGAATTGGAGGGAGTGATGGTGGTAGTGCTGACTATGGGAGTGTTTGGGTTCTAATGTGTAGAGCTCCTCACTAAAACCAAAAACTTTCACAAGTTCCTAACAATGAGGCTTCAATTTTATTTATTTATTTATTTTTTAAAGATTGAATAATAAAAGAATAAAAAATAATTTTTTATTTTTCAGAGTACTCACTAGAAAATATTTTAAGCAAGCATCAAAGATATATTTGATTTCCTTTTCTTTCTTTTTTTGATAGGGATTTCCTTTTCTTTTTTATTTGTTCATACGGTGTCTCTTGCGGTTCAAAAAGAATGTTAATACTTGATACATATCAAAATAGAAAGGGTAAATTAATTGGTTGAAACACTCAAAGCTGTAGTCTCGTGGAGTTGAAAGGTGAGAATAATCTATTCCATCCAATATTTCATAATCATATACCTACATCTCTCAATTTTTTTTTTTAACCTTTGCAGAATTTAGAATTCGCTCTCTCTCATTTTCCATCATTTCTTAGGAGCCAAATAAATTTAAGTCAAAAAAAAAAAAAAAAAGAGATAGAAAGAAAAATTTTCAAATTAAAATTTATTAAAAAAAAAATCAAATAATCCAGCATATTTTCAAAGATAAAAAAGAAATAGAAAATCTGAGGAAGAAACAATGAAAATAGAAGATCTAGACCATTTGGTTGCCAAGGAAATGAAGGAAAGAAAAGAAAGTCAACCAAAACATTACAAAACATGGATCTAAACACTGCTTGTCCTTTCCTTTCCTCAGGTTTTTGAGAGAGAGAGGTCAAAACGGTAAAAAATAAATGTAAGAGAATCAGAACCTAAAAGAACTTTTCCCTAAATAATTTCATTTAAGACTAGAAATATACCTCTGTTCGTCCCCTTCTCTTTCTCCCTGATCATCTCCAAGTACCCCTCTCCCTGAAACAAAGATGTTTTCTGCAACTGTGGATTCGTGCAAAACAACCTTAAAGTACTCCAATGATATCTCAATGCATCTGATGAAATGAAGTATTGAATGTGTCTTCTGACACTAAAAAAATCTGGAATTTTAGTCACTCACCTGATAAATTTTTGGAAAGAGAATTGCATCACCAGAAATCTCCACATGAACATGATCCATCTTTAAATAAATGGAATCGGACGGCATCTCTTACAAGTATCTCTCTTTTGGTTACCTTAGAAATATATTTAGTGGCATTGTGGCAATCCCCACAAACTCTAAGGTTTTTAAATACTCGTATGGGAAGGTCAGTAGGAACAAAAATTAACCCAAACGCAATTGCAAGCTTCTCACTGTGGTGGTTAAGCATCTTTATCTTGTCTGACCTATCAACATCATGAAGAACATAACTCATATCTGGTACATACCCCTCTGCTCTCATTTTGCAATTTAGTTTCTCTAGCTCAGAGTATATCTGATCTGAAAAAGGACTTGACTGGTCATCTGCTGAGAAAATGTACACTTTGTTCTTATATTTGATCCAACTACATCCCGGTTCCTTCCTTACTCCCTTATCTCTCATTCCTCTTCTTAATTGGGCCACATTGTCCCATTCCCTTTTTGCAGCATAAATGCTTGAGAGCAAGATATAGCTCGCTGGGTTTTGGGGCTCTAATTCTAGAAGTGACTCAGCTGCCCATTTCCCAATTTCCATGTTACCATAAAATCTACATGAGCTCAACAAGGTAGCCCAACCAATTGCATCAGGATGGAAAGGCATCTTATTTATAAAAGTTTTTGCTTCTTCTAACCTCCCGGATCGGCTGAGAAGATCAATCATGCAAGTGTAGTGATCTGGAAGTGGTGTGATTCCATGTTCTTTTATCATTGATTCAAAGTACTGATGCCCTTTTTCTACTAACCCTGCTCTACTGCAAGCTGACAGAACACCAATGAAAGTAACCCCATCAGGTTTCAAACCTTGGGCCAGCATCATTTCAAAGAGATCAATCGTCTCATTTGCATCTCCAAATTGTGAATATGCCGAAACTAACGCTGTCCAAGAGACCTCATCCCTATTTTTCATATCATTGAACATTCGATGGGAATCTTCGATGCTTCCACATTTACCATAAAGTGTAACAAGGGCATTGGAAACTGTAATAAAAGATATCAGACCAGAAACAAGAGCGTGAGCATGAAATTGGGCACCCTCTTCTAAGCTTGCTAAGTTTGCACATGAGCTAACGACACTCCCCAGACTAAAATCATCTGGCTCAATCCCTTTTCTCTGCATATCACGAAAAATCCTAACAGCTTCTTCACTGTACCCATTTTGACCATAACCCACTAGCATTGCAGTCCATGAGACAACATTTTTACTGGTCATTCTCGTGAAAACTGTTTCTGCTGATTTGATGCTTCTACACTTGCAATACATGTCAACAAGAGCACTAGACACAAAGATATTATCCTTATAATCAGTCCTAATGATATAAGCATGGATTTGCTTGCCTCCTTCCAGTGCCAGGAGACCCCCACAAGCAGTCAACACACTGCCAAAAGTAAATTGATCCATATCTAAACCTTGCAACCTCATATCTCTAAACATCTCTATCGCCTCTCTAACCAACCCATTCTGTGCAAGTCCTGTTATCATTGTTGTCCATGAAACTGAATCTCTTTCCTGCATACCTTGAAATAACTGCCTTGAATCCTCAACCATCCCACATCGTAAAAGCCCTGTGATCATAGTATTATACATAACCACATTCCTCTCCGTCATCTCATCAAAAACCCGCTTGGCATCATAAACCAACCCCATTTTTGAATACATGTCAACCAAAGGACTACCCACAAAAACATACGAGAGGAACCCAAATTTCATTATGTTCCCATGAATTTGCCTGCCTAAATCAACACACCCCTGATTTGAACACAGTATAAGCATTGTAGAAAATGTAATCCGATTCAAATTAACAAGTCCTTCCTTCAACATCCGCCTATAAACCTTCACAGCCTCCACGAGTGAACCATAGCACGCGTATCCAGAAATAAGCGAATTCCACGAAACCCCATCTTGATTTGGCATCCGTTCAAACATCTCTTGCATTTCCAAGAGATGACCCAGTTTTGAATAAGCTGAGAGGATGGTGTTCCATGAGAAGAGGTTTGGGTGGGGAATTTCATCAAACACGTGGCGTGCATATTCTATGTTGCCTAGTTTACCGTAGGTTATGATGAGATTGTTTAAGAGAAAGGTTTCTGGGTTCACTAAGGCTTTAATAATGTGGCAGTGAAGCTTCTTAGCTTGGGTTTGGTCTCGAGCTTTGCTGCAGAGTTTCAGTAAAGCACAATAGTAGTTGGAGGACATAGTGACCGTTTAAGACTATTTGAGTGGCGGCAAAGAGTGTTGTGGCTTATTTGTTTTCTAAAACAAAATAATTTAAAAGTTAAAGAACATGTTGTGATGCAGACAGGCCCATATTTGACTCGATAAATTTAAGTTAGGAATTTTTTATGTTTAAAACTTTAGATACCAATTTTTAAAACTTTAAATTTTCTTATTTGAAAATCTTATTTTTTAATTTTTGAGATGCAAATTACTTATTTAATTTTTGTTAACATCACTTTTTTTTTTTTTTAATGATAATAGCTAATTCACTTAACTTTTTCTTACATAATGATCTTAAATAGGATTTTATCTTTTTTTATTTATTTAATTTTAGAAAACATCTTTTTACATGAATAATAATATATAAATGCATAATTTTCAAAACATGAATCATATCATGAATCATTTTTTTCATTTTTATATATTGGATCGTATTGTGTATCGTAAGATATACCAATATTAAATAAAATTTATGAAATACATATATATATATATATATATATATATATATTTAAATTATATGTTTAGTATAAATTTGGAACACATGCAACTAATTACTACTTTAATTATCACTTATGTTATGATATTTGACAAAACAAACAAAACATGAAAATGAATTTATAATATCCATATTCAAATTATCAAATGTAAATGTGTAAATACATAATATAAGACAAAATAATTATTTTTTTCCTTATCATATTCATCATTGTGGGATAGAATTCATCTCCCGAGAGCCGAGCCTCTTATACTAAGCCTTTCTTTTGGGCTAAAGTAGTAGTAGCCCAATAATTTTATCTAAATCTTTGTACTAGGCAAAAATAGTAGTAGCCCAAATATTCTATTTTGAAAACAAGCAGAAGAGCATTTAGGCTCAAGTCAAAGTACTAAATTTTAGTTAAAAACCTATTTTAAACTATATGTTCATATATCTTTCGATACATTCAATATACAAATTTGAATCATACAATTTATGAGAACTTTCAGTACGCCTTTATGATATGAATTTTTAATACACGATACAATACGTATCATGCATTGTATGACAACTATGAGTTAAAATATTATTAGTAAAAAAGTTTTGCAAATGATAATTCAAACGGTTAAAATGTCTTATGCATACAGCGATACATGGATCCTTTTATGTATTTCTAATGTTTTTGGGCATGAAATTGTTTGATATGACATGAAATTCAAACGGCTACAATATTGTTTTCATCCCTAAAATTTGCACAAATTTTGTCGACCCTAAGCTTTAAAACATCATTTTTTATTCCTAAACTATATAAATGTTTCATTTTCTGTCTCTTAAAATTAATCATTAAAAAAAAAATCATCTTTAAAAATATTGAAAAAAGTTTGTATATTCATACTTATTTTTGCTTCAAACTATTGAAAAAAACTCTTTTCAAAGTTCAGTGACAAAAACACAAAATACATGCAAAAAGTTAGGGACAAAAATAATATTTTAACCAAATTACTATCACATGTGATGCTATTGCTGCCTATTCAAGATGGAAAATCTATCATATATCCAATACATGTAATACCACCTCAGTGTATCACAAGTTAGATTGTGCAATACAAATACAAATACTAAGACAGAGTACAAGTAGTACAGTTAAAACTGGACTCATATCTCTAATACATACATACACACATATATAAAACTTAAAAGTATTTACCTTAAGAAAGTGAGTGAGAAAAACAAATGCTGAATTTTAGTTTGTTGAAGAGCATAATCTTCATCATCTTCTCCACAAAGCTTAGAGATGGTTACAATGGCTCTGAAGTAATTGTCCACACAATAATCGACTCTGAAATTGTAAGTAACCCTATCGCCATTGAAATCCAATAGTTTCTCTGCAACTAAAGGATCCTTATTCTCCTTTTTATTCATTCGCCAAGTAACAAATTGTGAGTTTTAGAGATGTAGACCCCATGGACTCACTATTATTCTCCACTGCTCACAACTCATCACATGGCAAGTTAAAGCATTTTTTGGATTTATTTCCTCTTAGCTATTATATTATTAGTCCCAAATGTAATAAAGAAAAAAAGGAGGGAAAGAAAGAAAAAAAATTAGGCCTAAACATTTAATTATAAGAATGAATGGTTTTATACGTCTCACATAGAGATCTATAGCACTTTTTCGTTAAGATTTTTCTTTTTCTTTTTTTGATAGATAGTTTTAGTAGACTCTCTCTCTCCCCATTAAAGCATAATTTCTATTTTCTAATATAGTCAAATGGAAAAAAAAAATGAAAAAGAAAATAAGACATCATGTGAAAGAATGAAAACATTAAGGTAATAAGAATATAGAAAAAGAAAGTAGATAGAGAAAAGCATATGAATCTAGTTTACTTAACAAGTCGGAATACCTTTCCACCTTTAAGTGCAAGTATGAGCCTTTATGTGGAGCTAATGAAGAAAAAGTTGTTTCCTAATAGCCTTTAGTTTCAAGTATGAGACTTTTGTAAGCAACATCACAACAATTATATATATATATATATATATATATATATTCTCTAGGGTAATAGCTTTCAAGTGCAAGAATAAGCCTTTACGTGGTGCTAATGACAAAATCTTGCTTTTTTCATTGCCTTCAATTGCAAGTCTGAGACTTTTGAGGGGAACATCCAACAAATCTTTTTTTTCTTGGGGGAGGAGGGAGGGTGTTTTGTTAGGGTGGTGTAAGTATAACTTTAATGTGAGAATATATATAATGTGTGCGTGTGTGTGGTGAAACTGGGGTGGTGTTCATAAAAAAAATAAAATAAAATTGGGTGTTTAAGCCCAAACCAATGCCTGGTTTGTTTTACACATAAGAAATGTTTTTAAAACAACATATTATATGAAATCCTAAAAAAAAGACTTCCAAGTTCCCAAAATTCTTAGAATTTACTAAATGATGGGAACTTCAAACATGTCAATTAATTTTTCATCGATTAATGATTATATCTAAAATTTTAGAATTTAGTGTTCAAAAGTTTTTTTTTTATTTTTTTTTGTTTTTTTTTTGTAATTAGAGTGTTATGGTTTTTTAAAAACATAAACAAAGGGTAAAGAATTGAGGCTTTTATAACAATGGTGATAACAATAACTTGATTATGGTGATGGTATGATATCATGATATTATTGGTGGTAGTGGTGGTAATGACAATAGCATTAAATGATGGTGGAGGTGATGGTGATAGCATTGAGGTGAGGAAAATGGGGTGGTGGTGACAATGACAATAACAATGATAATAAATGGTGTATAATATAGATAAAGATGGGCAAATAAATTTCATAAAATGTATATAAAAAAATGTCAATGTAGACATGTTTAGGGGGGATAACAGAAAAATAAATATTATTATGACATCTAGGCATGAAAAAAAGCTTCTTCTTTTTTTCAAAAAAAAAAAAAAAAAGATTAGAGAAAAGAGAAGACTAGTATATACATCAAGGTTGGCAAGCATAAGTTCATTGCCTTTTTTTAATATAGAAGGCAAGCATATGCATTTCTTTTTTTTTCTCCAATTCTTTGTCTTTGATATTGGAGATGCTTTTCTTTTATGGCACAATGGAATAATCATGGCTTGTTGAATTAATGAGGAAGGTGTTTTATCCTTAGAAAGTAACACCATCAAGTCTATATATAGTAGAAGGTGTAGGCGATCCTTACATGAACTTTGTATTAACAAATTTGAAATCAAGGCTAACTAAGAAGCTTCCCTAGGGGTATATTGAAGCCAAAATCATATTCTTGTTCATGTAAGTATTAATGGTCACTTCTCCAACTTTCTTTGTATGTTTGTGTTTTTCTATTGCTATTTATAAACATTAGGTTGCTTTACCTGCTTCATTTTTCTCAAAACTATTAAAAATGCAATAAATTTGAGCCTATTTACTTATTAATTTGCTCTTGAATAAATGATTTTTAATGCTAAATAGGTTTGGTTCATGTTATATTTAATACAATTTTGATCAAAGATATATCACTCTACTTTTTATAAATCACTATTTTGAGGAGTCAACATATTTATTAAACATCTATTATAGATTAATCACATTCAAAATTTCACGACAATTGAATGCCACTTGCTATTAAGTCCATACACTTTTTTTTAATGAGAAGTCCAAACACTTATTTGTTTAGTACACTTATTTGTTTAGTATATTTAGGAATTAAAAAAAACACACATAGAAACTAAATATTAAGCAATTTGTAGGTTAGTGAGATTTTAATGTCCACCAATCATATTAATATTCGAAAAGCATGATAGATTAGCTTAATATTTGGTAAGCATAAGGGGGAGACTAGACCACACCAATCCCCCCACCTCCATTTCAAATTTTAATTCTTATGCTTGTACCTTATTCCCCTTCTCAACCTCTCTTTCATTGGATTCTTTTATGTATCTCTAATGTTTTTGGGCATGATATTGTTCAATATGACAATACAAGTAAATCGAGAATATTACTACTCTAAAATATTGTTTTTGTCCTTGAAATTTGCATGAATTTTGTTATACATCCCTAAACTTTAAACATTCATTTCATCCTTAAACTGTTAAAAATGTTTCACTTTCGGTCCCTTAAACTTTTTTTTTTCTTTAAACTAATGAAAAAAGTTTGTTTATTCATCCTTATTTTTGCTCCAAAACTATTTATATATAAAAAAAGCTTATTACAAAATTTTTTAAAAGAAAATAACTTTTCAAATTTCAGTGATGAAAATGGGGACTTAATATGTGACTAACGTAATACCACCTTAGTGTATAAGTATCACAAGTTAAAATGTGCAAAATACAGGTAATACAGGTACAAGTAAAACTAGACTCATACCTCTAACATATAAATACATACATAAATAAAAGTATAGTAGGAGCATTGCTATAGTTTAGTATTGACTTTACGAAAGTGAGTGAGGAAGACTAATGCTGAATTTCAGTTTGTTGAAGAGAATAATCTTCCTTTGATTCTCCACAAAGCTTAGAAATGATTTCAATGGTTCTGAAGTAATTCTCCATTGTTTTCATTTTCCTTTCACTGGTTTAATAGGAGAAAATAAAAGAAAAAGAGGAACAAATTGGGGGCTACTGGGTTTCGAATTATGGATCACTTTATTTACCAAATTGCCCTTTATCTTTAAAAAAAAAATCGGTAAAATTAAACTTTTAATTTTGTTAATTAAAATTACAAACTTATAAAAAAAATTTAATTTGAAATATTAGTCTATTTTTGTTATTCATTTCCATTATTCTAGAAAATAAATGTAAAATTGTTGATATGTTTCATTTAGGTTTTTCTTATCTAAACAATGTTTTCTCTCTCTACCTCCTCTGTTTTGGGTAATTATAGAATACCTTGAAGTACCATAAATGCATACTTCCCCTATCATATAATTGTGGGTTCCACTAATTAAATTTATAGTAGAATCTACAATTCATATAAGAAGAGGGAGTATGCAATTATAGTAATCTTGGAGTAGTCTATAATTTTACCTCTGTTTAATGGATGTCAAATTGATTTATAAACAAGTTTTTGATGAAATGTAGATTGACTTCCTATGGATTTAATTATAAGAATGAATGACTTTATATATCTACATAGAGTTCCATAGCTTTTCGTTGAGCATTATTTTTTCTTTCAAATTCCAAAAATTCTTAAATTTTATTAAATAATGGAAATCTTAGTCATGTCAATTAATTTTTCATTCATTAAATGAGTATTTCTAAAAATTTAGAATTAATTATTAAGATTTGTTTTTGGAATTAGAGTATCATGGTTTTTTTAAACATAAGCAAAAGGTAAAGAATTAAGGTATTAATAACAATGATGATAACAATAACTTGATTATGGTGATGGCATGGTATCATGATGTCAGGGACGGAACTAGGATTCGAAGTCGTGGGGGGCAAATATAATTTTCTTGAGAGGGGTTTCATGGATTTATTTTCTAAAATCTTAAATATATACCTATTATTTAATATTTGAAAAAAATTGGGGGGGGGGGCCATAGGTGTCCCTGCATGAATGGCAAACACCAGTGAATGATGGTGACAACATTGAGTTGAGAAAAATGGGGTGGTGGTGATACTAGTGATAGGATTGATAATAATGATATATAACATATATAAATATGGGTAAAGAAATTTCATAAAATGAATAAAAATAAAAAGTTGGTGTAGATATTTGGTGGGGGGGGGGGAGGAAAATAAAAATTATTATGACATTTAAATTTTTTTTTTTTTAAAAGATTAGATAAAAGAGGAAAATAAGTATATACATCTAGGTTAACAAGCATAAGTTACTTTCCTTCTTACATATAGAAGGCAAGCATATGCTTTTCTTTTTCTTTCACTAATTCATTGTCTTTGGTGTTGGAGATGGTTTTTTTTTTTTGTTTGTTTGTGGCATGAAGGCATATCATAAATTTATCCTTAGAAAGCAGCACCAATGAGTCTATATAAAGTAGATGCGCTTCCATATGAACTTCACATTAACAAAATTGAAATTAGAGCTAACTTGGTAGCTTCCCTAAGGGTGTTTTAAACCCAAAATTTTATTCTTGTTCCCGTAAATATTGATGGTTATTTCTCCAAATTTTGTTGTACGTCTATGGTTTTTTTTTTTTTTTTAATAACTATTCATAAAAAGTAGGTTGCTTTACTTCTTAATTTTTCTTATAAATGTTAAAAATGCAATGAATTTTGGGTTTATTTACGTCTTAATTTTCACT
Source organism: Quercus lobata (assembly GCF_001633185.2). Classification (NCBI taxonomy): domain Eukaryota; kingdom Viridiplantae; phylum Streptophyta; class Magnoliopsida; order Fagales; family Fagaceae; genus Quercus; species Quercus lobata. The sequence goes on along the minus strand of NC_044906.1, from coordinate 4,464,964 downwards.
TGAATTAATGATATTTATTGCTAAAGGGTTTGGTTCATGAAACATCTAATGTAACCTTGATAAAAGGTACATTATGTCTACTTTTTATAGATCACTGTTATGTGGAATCCATAATTTTAATAAATGTCTATTATAGGTTAATCACATGCAAAATTTCACAACAATTAGATGCCATATACTATTAAGTCTATAAGTTTGTTTTTTTAGTATATTTAGGAATACCAAAAAAAAAAAAAAAAAAAGCTCATCATAAATTAGTGAGTCTTTTTAGTTTTTATGACTAATGACATTGATATTTGAAAAGCATGATAAATTAGCTTACTATTTGGTAAGCATAAGGGGAGACTAAACCAATCTAATCCCCACCACCAATTCAAATTTCAATTTTATGTCAACACCTTTATTCCCCTTCTCAAACTCTCTTTTACACTTTCTTTCTCACAATGTTTGATCCTTACTTTTGCACATCAAATTGAGTAGCACATGAGATTGGAGACACTATAGCACTAGAGGAAGTGAGGACTTTGTGATAATAGTTTGAGTTCCCGGGCCATATCAGATAAACACAGAATTAGAAAGGTATCTATTGGTCTCAAATATATATATATATATTTTTTTTTTTTTTGTCAATGCCCTAGTTTTAATTTAGGATATATAACTCCCAACCTTATTCTATAAATTCATTTTCTAAACAGGCTAGAACATTTTTAATTGAGGGTATATAACTCCCAACCTACCTCTCTCTCTCTCTCTCTTTCTCTCTACACACACACAAACACACATATATATATTATCTGAAAATTTGTAAACATATAAAAGGAATTTGAATTTACTAATGAAGTTTGAAAATATCATGATTTACCCTTTGTTTTTTATGGTAAACAAGGTAAACAATGCTCTAATTGGATTAGATACAACTTTTATATTTGGAACAATTCATTTTAAGAATTAATTGAATATATTTTGGGCAATCATAAAAGTTATGTAGTTCCCTAAAGTATGTTGGTTTCTAGTTGTCATTCATCTTGAAAAAGATCATAAAAGATACTAAAAATATTGTCTAACAAATAAAAATATGAAAAAGTAAAAAGAATATAGAAAAAGAAATGGTGACAAAGGGAGAGTAGCATCTTAATTAAGATTAATCAACAAAGCTCATTACCTTTCTTTCAAGATCTTTATCATTTTCTTCTTCTTCTTCTTTTAATTTTAATTTTTTTTATTCCTTGGCAATGAAAGGAAATGTTAAGATACTAACAATATAGGAAAGGAATACCTAACAGATAAGAGAGAGAGAGAGAGAGAGAGAGAGAGAGATGACTTGTATATTGTTTAGCAAGCCTATTGCTTTTATTTTAATTTTCAAATGATGGTGGTGTCATATACTTCTTATAAGGCCATGCTTGATGCTATCAATAGAATCTTCTTCTTCTTCTTTTCTTTCCCTTTTTCTTTGTGTGTGTTGGGTTGGGATTTTTTTTTTTTTTTTGGGGTGGGGGTGGGGGGGGGGGGGGGTGGTGGGTTGTATACATCCAATAGAATCTTGCTTTGTTTTTAAGATAAGAAATTATTTTGAAGCAACATGTTAAAAGAAATCCTAAAAAAGAGGACTAAAAAATATATGACAACCCTAAGAGATTGAATCTCATATATTAATAACTTAAAGAGGGATGGGCAAAATAATCTTTTAAGTGAATGAAATATATAAAATGTTAGTTTGGAAGTGTTACGAGAAAAATAAAATTGTAGATTTAATTATTTAACCAATATTTTAACACCCTCTCACATGTGCTTAGACTTCCCATTGATAAGAAGGGTCCAAGATATGAGGACAAAATTCATATTGTTACTATGATTGATTGTCCCAAAAAAAAACTTGAGGCCATGTTTGGTACATTGGATGGAAATTATGTTAGGAATAAAAATTCATATTATTAGAAATATTAAATGATGTAATAGAATAACTATTTTTATTTATATTTTTGGTTACAATTGGGCCTATTTACTTGTTAAGTTGCACTTGAATTAATGATATTTATTGTCAAATGGGTTTAGTTCATGTTACGTCTAATCTAGCTTTGATAAAAGGTATATCACTCGCAACAATCAGATGCAATTCACCATCAAGATATTTGTTTAGTATATTTAGAAATACCAACACACACACACAAACCCTATATTTTTAAGCTCTTTTGTATATTACTAAGTTTATAATGCTTAATCACATTAAATTTGAAAAGCACGATAAAATAGATTAGTTTGATTAAATATTTAAAAAATTAATAAAGAAAATACTTTTTCTAAAAACTAAAAACTAAAAAAAAAAATATTAATTTCAAATATTTAAAGAAAAAAATACTTGAGAAATTTAATTGGAAAAAAAAAGAAAAACTAATTTGATTAAATGCTCAGCTAGCTGTACAATGGATCAATTGCTTGAGTCAAAAGGCAAAAGTGGTGACTCAATGGCAGCAAATTTAGGTGAAGTGGAGCAAACCCAAAAAGGGAAAGAGGTTGGAGACCAACAAAGAGAACAACAAGCTGAGACAGAGGCTACTGAAGAAGATGATCATGAAGAAGATGATGATCATGAAGAAGAAGATGATCAGGAAGATTATCATGAAGAAGAAGAAGAAGAAGAAGAAGAAGTAGAAGATGATCATGAAGAAGAAGATGACCAGGAAGACGATCATGAAGAAGAAGATGATAATGAAGACAAGACTGCTCCTGAGCATCTCAAAAGTGTTCCCAAGGTAACAAACACCTCAAAAGAGTTCTATATATATTTATCACACAAACTCAAATGCTTCTTAAAAATGTTGTAACTTTTAACTTTGTTTTGCATTTTTGCCATCACCTTCTAAAATGTGGTTGTCTTCTTCGTCAAGTGACACCTTTTCTCTCATTTTTCTTTCCATTTCATTCTTTGAGATTTTACTAAATTTTTTTTGTTTAAAAGTTTGAAAATACAATTTTATTTTAATTTTTTTAGAAACAATATTTCTTATTAATTTTTCTTAGTTTTTAATTAAAAAATTTTAAAAATCAAAATTACATCATTATGATAAATAAATTAAATAATATGATAATTTAGGTATAATTAATTGTGAGAGAAAATGTGAATCATTTTTATAAATTAGTTGACTTTTACAAAATTATATTACTTGATAACTTTTTTCCAAAATAATATTTTGCTAAAAAACCTACACTTTGTTCAAATATAACCATATTCTTACTTGAAAATACAAGTTTTTTTTTTTAAAAAAAATTATATAAAAAACCTTATATGTATCTAAATATTTTTGACTCTCTAACATTGCCTTCCATTTTTTACATTGCAAAAAATAAGCAACAATATATTTTTATATGACAGCTAGAATTAGATAAATATTAATATAATTTAGGGGATAATAGCAAGAAAAGATGTGAATGATGTTTTAGGGAAGAAGATAATATATAGTAAAAATTTAATGTATAATAACAAAATGCTAGCCTACAACCAGAATTAAATAAAAAAAAAAAAAGTTTTGACACAGCAATTCATTTAATTCATGAAAGCCCAAAATAACAAGCCCACAATCCGGTGTGAACCATTTAGTAACAAGCCCAGAAAACAACACATGCACATAGTATTCCCAAAACCCAAAAATAAACATCAGCAAAACCAAGCCCACCATCATGTCTTATGGTTTATCCAGATTAGAAGGTTCAACAATAAGCCCAAATTCCGACCCAGCCCAAAATGCTAACATCATCACCTCACCATTTATGTTTGCATCTGTTGCCATTTACAAAAACACGAGAGAGCAAAACAAAACAAATGCTCCCACACTACACTTAAATCAATCAAATATCTAATGTGCACTTCTTTCTCTCTCCGTTTGTTTTTACTTTGTCTGTGTATGTCTTTAGGAGATGAAGCAGCTTCAACATTTTAGTCATCCGGAGCATCCGTTGGTCTTCAATGAAGACAAAATTTACGGCAAAAAGTGTTATGGGTGCAGGGAACCAATATTGGGTCCTAGCTACAGTTGTAAAGAATGCGGAGGGAGGTGGGTTCATCATAAATCATGTGCGGAACTACCCCTTGGGTTGCTGCACCATCCCTTTCACCCATTACATCCTCTTCTTCTCTTTGACGAAGCTAATTCTGAAGTCAACAAAGAGTTTAGCAATTGCCAAGTTTGCAAAGAAAATCGTTGGGAATATTGTTATGGTTGTTTCCGTTGCAATTTTAAGCTTCACATTAGATGTGGTTCTTTACCACCCATCATGGAAGCTGAAGTCGATGAACACCCATTGACAGCCATTTGGAAGAGGATGACGTTCACTTGCGACCTTTGTGCCAAAGAAGACAAAGGTATGCCCTATGTGTGTAATCCATGTGGTTTCTTGATTCATAGAAGATGTGCTAATTTCCCAGGCAGACTGAAAGTCGTACGGCACAATCACCCCCTCAACCTCATCCATTCTCTTGAACTCCATCAATCCAACTCCCAATTATGTCAACTCTGTTTTCTAAAACTGGACACAAACTATGCCCTTTACTATTGCTCCACATGCCATTTCGCTGCCCACCTCGATTGTGCTATGAGCCGGGGAAACATGGAGGACATAAATTTGCTGGAACTTAAAGAGGAGGAGTCCGCCGAGTCAAAAGCTATGCTGGAAAATGTAGATTCAAAGCTCGATCAATCCGTTGACTCAGAAATTTGCAAAGTCATAAAAACCACTGTGGGGGAGGACGGAACTGAAATTGCCACAGAAATCAAACACTTCAGCCATGAGCATCACTTAAAGCTTACTGATGATGAGGTTCCAAATAACAAAATTTGCGACGGGTGCGTACGAGCTATTCTCACTCCATCTTTTTACAGTTGTGTCAATTTCAATTGTAGCTTCTTTCTTCATAAATCTTGTATTAAATTACCCAAAATAAAACAACACCCACTTCATCGACACCCGCTCACCCTCACTTATCAGCGATGGTATTTTGAGTGTTCTGTCTGTGAACAATGGTGCAATGGCTTTAGTTACGATTGTCAGGGATGCTACTTTGAACTCGATGCTCAATGTAGTTTGATCTCAAATATCCTTACTCATGCCTGTCATGAGCATCCTCTTTACCTCTCTATCACAAATTACGAACAGAAGTGTAGTATTTGTGATTCTAAAGAATACCAAGTATTCCGTTGTACCACTTGTGAATTTGTTCTAAACTTCAATTGTGCTACACTACCACAAACTGCATGGTACTACCAACATGAGCATCCCTTCACTCTATGTTATGCTCCCGAAGATGACTCTGGTGAATATTATTGTGACATCTGTGAAGAAGAACGAGATCTCAAGCAATGGTTCTACTACTGTGAAGATTGCAGTTATCCTGCTCATTTAGAATGTATTGTTGGGGAAGACCCAAATTACAAGAAACACAAATAATGGCCACCTGTTTGGAGATCTACATATTAATTTGGCTGTAAAGATGATCTCAATGACACAAATGATCTATCAATCTCTCCAGTATATTTCAACATTCATGATAATTGCTTACAGAAAAGACAAATATTGTTTCAGTTTTTATTTATATATTTTCCATTTGGGTTGAACCTTAGTTCTTTGTTGCTGAATCTTATGTGTAATTATGATTGTCTATTTGCTTAGTTTAGGGGAAATTATTTTTGTTCCTTTTGAGATGAAGCTTATAAGGATTGTTTTTTTATACCTCTCAAAACATTTAACCTGTTGTCACATTAAGTAAAGTTGGATTTTGATTCTACAATCAGCATATTATATTCTTCATTGTGATTACAAATCGTGGTTTTGGAAATAACCCTGAGGTGATTGGGACTACAAATCTTTCCTTTAAAAAAATAAAAAATTTATTTGGTGGATTCATGATGGTTTGCACTTGATCTACTTTGGTGGGTGTGTTTGGGAGGGTTGAACAAAATATCAGCTGGTTGTGGCTCTGCTTGTGTGTTTGGGTGCTGGTTTTCGGTGATGGGACCTTTTTGGTCCTGTGGGTGGTGTTTGGGGGTATACCCTACCTGTTTGAAAAAAGGTCTTCGTAACCTCAAGTCTCAAGTTGCATCAATATATAATGTACAGGTAGATAAGATTCACAACTTTAAAAATTCAACCATTTTTGTTTTTAGTAAATTTGCTTTTTATGTTGTTGCAGCCATAGTTATCAGTATACCTAAAGGGTTACTGCAAACATGCTTTTATACCTCAATTACTTTTTTGCTTAAATAATTCCCAAAACACCAAAAATATCAACTTTGTGTGTATTCCTATGGAGGAATCATCTTAAATGGAAGGAAACATTGTGGCCTTGAAAATAGCCCAACAGGCAATTATGAATTTATGCAGTCTCAGAGAAGACAAGAATCTAGGGGGGAAAAACAGACAACTAAATTACCAATAAGGGAAAGGTGGTTTCCTCTGAATTTTTAATCTTTTCTTTTATTGTTTTCCCTTGATGGTCATTGCTTTGTTGAAATCAATCTTGTAGGGGCTTTGTAAGAAATAATGACAGCCAAAAATGAAGTCTCAACTGGAGATCATAAATTATTGAGAGAACTTAAGAATGCAGCCTCAACTCAAGTTTGTAATAGTAATAAAGAAGGCTTGAAAATGGTGAGTCATTTTGAAGATGAAGATACTGTGCATAGGTATGTTCCTTTTCTGGTTTAAATGGTTTGTTGGACCCAAAAAAAAAAAATGAAGTTATTGAGCATATTTGTGTTGATTGGCTTGGAACCTTGTATAAATTTATGCTATTGGCTTATGCTAGCACAAGAATGCTATTTGCGCACTTTGCTGTACAAGTATTTTATACCCTCAACCTTTAGACCTGTATTTAAGATTAAAACACACGTCACATTTTCTTGAATTTCTAAAATAGAATCATTTTTCCTATTACTCAAAGTCTGTAATCAACCACACATGTTGTAAGATGCTATCCTTATTTAATTTGGGACCTAAATTCCTCATTTTTTAAGATAGTATGTGGAATATTATGTGGGCCATTTTGTTCTCAAGGTATGACATCCATTATGGTCCTCTGTTTTCTATTATTTAACCATGGGTGAACTATTGTACACAAGGTGTTTGATGAGATTTCCTTCTTTGAGCTCCTTGGTGGGGGGTGGCTATTTTTTTTGGCTATTCATGGATAGATAGAATGTTGTTATGTCAGCATGTCAAAGTATCATGATGGTGTAAGTATTCTTGAATTGAATGAAATAGTATAAAGTATAAACATAGAATCTTCCTTTGGCTAACACCAGGGTGTAGAGGCCTATCTCCAATGTGTCCCTAAGCAATGCAAGAAATGTAACCTAAAATGAATATGAATATTATTTAGTACACCAGCACCAATGTGATAAAATCTGGAATTTTTTGAAAGATATTCAACATTCCTTCTTCTGAGTTTCTTGTCAACATTCATCATGTATATATTTAAGCCTTTTCAGCTTCTGTTAGACAAGCTCTGGTGCATGTTGATACATCCTTGTTAGCATTGTAACTTTGTTCTGCTGTTGTTTTTTGTGGTGGTGTTAGGAGCAGAAAATGCATAATTTCCTTTATTATTTTTCTCCACAAGTTATGTTTGATCCATTTCTGTCTGTTGCCTTAGAATAAGTACAGGATGTCTTTGAGGTCCTTTTTTTGTCTTGCCATGTGTCAAGACCGGCAAGTTCCTAATTGTTGACCCAGGTTTGTGTTGGGGGGTCCAGTCAGCTACTCACATAAGCAAGGGGAGCGAAGACAGCTATCAGTGCACTCTTCATCCCGTTGAATCAGTGTGATAAACAGAGAGAGAGGGAAAATTGTTAGATTTGGCTTGATTTAGTTTTTTGTTATAAGAGAAGTGATAACTTTTGGAGCTGCCAAATTTGTGGGTTCAGGATAAGACATATGAATTGATGTTAAATCAGCATTAAATTCATATTTGAGATTTTAGGTGTGTATGCGTCTTTAGCATTTTTTATTAGCTAGAGTTTAGACTGCCTCATGCTGAAAGAAGTTGCTAATGATAACTATAGAGTTGCATCTTGGTGTACATTTTAGAACTTCTACACTTTTGAAGGGTGCAATATGGGATTTTGCTGGTTTGTTTAAAACATGTTATTAATCATTTCTGCCATCCAATTTAAGAATTAATGAATTATTCATTCAAATACTTGCTTAGTGATTGATTGTCTTTTACTGGGTCAAGTGTATTTAATGCTTTTTGTGAGTGATAAAAGATTAAACTAGAGGAATCAAAAAGAGGAGGATACTGAATGCTATTGAACCCATTATATTTCAAGTTGTTAGTAAGGAATGAAATTCAACCAGGGGAACTAAAAGAAGGAGAATATTGAAATACTAATGACATCCTTTTATTTCAAAGGTTCTTTGGTCCTATATGTATTCTGTGCTCTATTAGTTTTCAAACTTCATACAGTAAATTATACGCAATTTATAAAAGTGTAGCACCCTAGATAATGAACAATTCTTATCATTTATTCACATAAGAACAAAAGATGAAACTTTTGAATGGTTGGGACAACTTTCTTTCAATTTTATTTTTAAATAACTAATTAATCCGTTACTTTGGAATAAAATGTTGGTAAATGTTTGTGACATCTAGAGTTAATGGTTAAGTATGTGATAAGGTTGCTCCATTAAATCAATAAAGCAACTAAGCTAGGTAATCTGCAACTAAGCTAGATATTCTCAAGATATCATTTGTATTATCCTCCACCCCTTTCCAGACATGGATGTAGTTTGTGTAAAAGCATTAGGATAAAATGAGATAGAGTTCTACTACATATTAATTTTGATGTGGGCTATGATAAGTTAGATTTGGTTTTGGTGTGACCATTGGTATGGAGATCAGCCTTTGAGGATGGCTTTTCCTGTCTTGTATGCTTGTTACAATGATGGGGGCATCATTCTTCCGTCTTTTGGATGCTCATATTCCTAGTAGAGAGGGTGTGACCAAGTGAGATTGAGGTTGAAGAGAAATGGGCAATTTAGTGTCTGCTCATTCTATTTGGTTCTAAAGGCCTCAAATGCTGTTCTCTTTCCTTGGAAAGGCGGTTAAGGCTCCACAGAGGATCTCCTTTCTTGTTTGGACAGAAGCATGGGGGAAGATTCTTACTTGTGAGAACCTTATTGAATGGGGTAATATGATTGTGGGTTGGTGTTGTATGTACTGTGTAGTGGGGGAGACGTTGAATCAGATATTGATACATTGCACTACTACTTGGAAATTATATTTTTTTACCATTTGGGATTCAGTAGGTTTTACCATAAAGGGTCTTTGATCTTATATTTGGTTGGAGAAACTAGTTTGGCAAGCATTCGTCAGATATTTGGAATATTGTTTTGTTACGTTAGATGTAGACTATCTAGAGGGAACGGAATTGGTGAACATTTGGGATATGGAAAGTATGAGGACTCAGTTGTTAGCAACTTTCACTAGTTATTTATATGAGTGGGCTCGTGCTTGGGGCTTCACAACTGTCTTTTTTGTTGTATCGTTTATTGAGTTATTCCCATTTTGCATATAATTCTTTTTTGTTCTAATTTTTTAGGCTGCTTTGTGCTCTTGAAGTAGTCTTTTTTAATAAAATTTATTCTTACCGATAAAAAAAAGGTAGTATCTTCTTACTTAACTATATCTCCTGCAAATTGCACAAGTGAGTTCCAATCCCCTTCTTCATTTAAAAAATATTCCTTGACATCTTCATTGGTCATCATTTGAATACACTTCTGAAGACTGTGTTGTTAGTAGGATCGTACAATTGGTCTTGGTCATTGCCTTTTGGAATATTCAGTGTCGTAATCAATCTTGCAGGGACAGAATTTCTCAATGGCAGTCAATAAACTGATTGAAATGGTCAATGCCAGTAGATACCAAGGGCTTTGAAAGTAATAATGACAGCACAAAAACGAAGACTCGGCTTGAGATTGTAAATATTAGAGAGAGATTAACAATGGAGGCTCAACTCAAGTTTGTAAATATTAACAAAGAAGGCCTGAAAATGGAGAATCAATTTGAAGATGAGCTTGTTTAGAGGTATGTTCATTTTCTGGTTAAATAGGTTGTTGGACATGAAAATGGTTACTAAGCTTATTAGTATTTGATTGGCTTGGTATCTAGTAAAAATGACAAACAGATTCATGCTAAGCTATATGTATATACATTATTTATAAGCAATGCCATGGTTGTTGTTTGAAACATATAATACTTGACATTTCATGCTATTCGCTAATGATAGCATAAGAATGCTATTTGCAAACTTTGTTATACACTTGTTTTTCACACCCAACCTTTAGACCTTTATTAAAATTGAAACGAAGCTCACACATTTCCTTGTATTTCTAATCTGCAATCATTTTTTCCTGTGTTACTCAGTCTGTAATTGAAGTGAGTTGAAGAACTTCTCATGCTATCTTATTCTATAATAACTTGGTATATAAATTGTCATTTTTTCCTATGTTACTCAGTTTGTAATTGAAGTCAGTTGAAGAGCTTCTCATGATATCCTATTCTATAATAACTTGGTATTTAGACCATGTCATAATCAAACACACATGTTATAAGATGCTACACTTGTTAATATTGGGACCCTTTTTCCCTCCCTACTGTTAAATAGTATGCGGACGATATAATTCTCAAGACAACATATCCAATATGGTCCTAGAATTTTACTTTTAAACCATGGGTGAGCTGTGGGACACCATGTGTTTGAAGAAATGTCCCCTTTAGGTCTTTTTGGCGTGGGTGGCAGCTTTTTTGGGGAGTCCATTGATGCATAAAATGTTTTTATGTCCGCATGTCATTGTAATGACAATGTAAGAGAGATTTGATGGAAGTGCTGTGTAGATAACCTTGTTTTACACAAACACTTGAATTAGGTTTATGGATGTTACGTTTTCAACTAATATTACATTATAAGATGGTGCATGCTAATTTGTGTTGAGATTGACAACATGATATGTTTACCTGTCCTTGGCTACGGAAAATGAGATGCATTTTGACTTTTGAGCATGTGAGATGGTTCGAATGTTTTCTCAAGACTGAAAGGGTATCTCATAAAGTTAGTGATCATTTTCATTGGGGATTGTACACTTATGTTGTTATAAAGTGGTTGTTTGATCAACTAGAACTTAGACTAATTCATGCTGAAAGAAATTGCTAATGATAACTACAGAGTCGTGTCTTGGAGTACTGGTTAGAATTTCTACTCTTTTGATGGGTGCAACATATGATTCAGCTAGGTCTATTTCAAACATGTTAATCTTTTCCCCTACAAATTTAAGAACTAATGACTTATTCATACAAATACTTGCTTAATGGTTGACTGTTTTTTTACCAGGTCAAGTGTATTTAATATTTGTTGTGAGTGATAAGATTTAAATAGAGGAATCAAAAGAGGAGAATGGAGAATGGTAATGAACTCATTATATATATATATATATATTTTTTTTTTGCTCTCAAGCCCATTATATTTCAAATTTGTAGCAATGAAATTCAACCAGGGCAACCAAAAGGAGAATATTGATATACTAATGACACTTTTTTCCCCATTCAAAGCTTCTTTTGGCCTAAACGTATTATGAACTCTCTTGGTTTCTCAAACTTGATACAGAAAATTATATGAGAACTCTCTTTTCTCTTTCTTTTTTATTGAGAGATTATTTTATCAATTGAATGATTTTCTTTAATACAATGAAAGAGTGACACTGTTGGAGAAAGGTAGTTTAGTGTCTCTCTAAAAGTGGATGAGATTGTGAAACATATATTATCATGGTACTGGCTCTATTATGACAAGGGATGCCTAAAGGAAACAAAGCTTCTTAATTACATAACTGCTCCAAACCGAATATTGTAGAATCTCAGTATGTAGGCCAGCACAATACCTATGTCTATCACATGCCTGAATTTGTATATCAGAAATAAGTCCCATCTGTTTATTATATGTGCAGGTCTGTGTGAGTAACAAGAATGATACAACCAATGAAGCTTCAAAAGAAGAAGGTAATACAAGTTTGACATCACTATACATGATAAAAAAACAAAAAATAAAGCACATTTTTACAAATTGGTCGTGTTCTGATTTTTTGGTTTTGCCTAATAAGGAGCCCAATCTCATTCCCTTCTTCGTTGCCACCGGTTGTCTCCATCAATTTCTTAAAATTGAGACTAAACCATATAATTTTTTTCCCTTAAAATTTAGGGCTGTTTGCAGTTTGGTCATTTAAATTTGATATTTTTCATTTTGATCCATTAAGTTTGATTCCATTTTCAAAATGGTCCTTACACCCAGATCTCTTAACCTAACTTCCATTAATACAAGACAACAATTATAGTTGAGGTGATCAGTAGTGCACTATCTTCTGTTAACATCTTGTCAGAATTTGAAAACTACAATTGTAGATTGCCGAAGTTAATAACAATCAACACATTCAATTGTTATCAAGTTGAGATACTATCGACTTACCTGGTCATAAGACAAGGCGATAGTTATTGCACCTCTTCAGATGGTTAGTAAAACTTGGGCTAGAATCAATGGCAATAGCTAAGTTCTGAAGATGCTTGAAATTATCACCTTTTTTTGAAGATGTTTCATTCCGTTGAATAGAACACTTTATCAAGTGAGTCAAATTATCAAAAGGGATGAGACCAGAGGTTGTAAGATCATGCATAGGTCATTAGACCGTAAAATGGCTTTCTTGAATTACTTTTTAACTTCACAACGGCTCCCAAACTTTTAACCAAACTTTTACGAAGAGTTACAATAGAATGCTTGATTAATGTGCTCCCTGTGGACGGAAATTTAATTTTTTGCAATTTTCTACTAAACCTTCTCAAGGTTGGTTTAAGGATGAAAATTCAATTCGGTATTATTGAATATGTTAGAAGAATTGCTTCTATGTTGGTGCAGTGTCATGTTCTAGATCTCTTGGTTTGGAATTATATATGTAGACAATGATAGTGGTTGTGAGTTATGACATAGGCATTGTTAATAGGGTAGTAGAATCTGTGTTCCTTTTGTTTCAAGCGAAACCACACAAAAAATATTTGTGGTTGGAAGACTGATAGATGCCTCTAAATGGGTACTGTAGTAGTATTTGTTTACCACAGCTGCTAATTGTATTTGGGCTCTGGTCTTTTATCCGTGAACAGCATTTGTTTCTTTGAATAAGAAATACCTGCTTTTATTTTCAACCAAAATCCATTTATCTGGTTGATGGAGACCTAGGATTCTAATCTTGTATGTATTTGTAATAGCTTCCGCATCAAAAAGTTGTGGTTTCTAACTGTTCCAGCCACTCCATCCTCCAAAAAGTTCTGAGACCCAAAAGCTTATTGTGGTTGATTTTGTTTAGGGAAAGGAATAAAATTTTCAATACGGATAATCCAAGGATCCAACCAGATATATGCTATAGACTCTTCCATGATGAGATCACAGCTTTGCTCTCTTGGTGATATTCCTACTGTCACAAGTGTGCTTCCACAGGCAGAAGCTAGAATTTGCTTTTGGGATTGAGAAAATGTTTCTGTCAAGACATTCCCTTCCCAATTTTGCAATCAAAGCATTGTTGAAATTCCTCATCCTCCTTATTCCTAGACCAACTTTACTTCTTGGTTTGCATATGTCTCCCAACTTTTTCATTGGAATTTTCGGCCCATTTGATCTATCACCCAAAAAGAACTTTCTAAGCAAGAGTCGAGCTTTGAGCACACAGATTTTGGTAGAGAGACAGCTAGACATTGTAGATATTGGCATGGTTAAGTTTACATGTATGATGAGTGTTAGGACGCCCTGATGTACAGTAATGAACTAGTAAATAGTGCTGAGAACTCAAAAACATGATGTGTCTTTTTACACATTCAATTCAAAATATTTTAGTTCAAAATTTTCTTGTCTTATCATTTAGAAGTTACCAACCAATAGAAGTTTAAGATTAACAAGCAAGACGAACCAAAACTGCCTATGTGTGACGCTCATAGGCATAGCTAAATAAGACCAAGTGCTGATTTCATCAAATGAAATCCATATAATATGACTTGTTTCATTTAGAGATTTTTTTTTTTTTTTTTTTTTTTTTGAAGCAGTTCATATGGAATTAGTGTGCAGCAATTTGGTGATCATAAAAATATATTCGGTCTCCCTTGAAGCTCAAAAGCTGTGAGACTAAGAGAATCAATTTAAACCAAGAAACATGACCGCCATATAAGTTCTTGATATCAAACCATTTCGTTTCTATAAACAGGTATGTAGTCTTTAAGCCCCAAAATGAGTTGCTCTGTTTGTAACTCTGCACACTGAACTGTAATAATTGTTATCATTATCAAAATCATCATATATGTTATTCACATTGTAGGTGTTAATGTGATCGTCCCCATCAACTTGGAAATTGTCATTTATGCCATCAGAGTCAAGTATGTCTTTCCTATAAACCTAAAGTAATTCCCCCCAACAGCCCAACTACATCAAATACCATGTTTGAACACAGGAATTGACACTGATGATGAAGCAAGTCAACTATGAAGCAAGAAAATGAGCATCACGCTGAGTTGGGCTGATGTAAGAGGGAGTAATTGGTGGACATAATGAGTTGGGTTGGCGAGTTTCTAGATTGGGACAAAAAACCTGGGTGATTTGTTTCTGCAGATTTTGTGCTTCTACACTTGCTATACATGTCTACGAGAGCACTAGACAAAAAGATATTATCCTTCTATTCAGTCCTAATGATATAAGCATGAATTAGGAACCAAAACTTGTGATTTTGTTTCATTTAGAATTTGTCATGTATATAGACTTAACAGGAGTTCTTTAAAGTAAAAAATGCCAAATGTCATGGCCCTTGTTCATATAGAGTTAGTGCAGCCATTACACAGGAATTAAAATGAAAGTTGACTGAATGTCCACTGTTTGCGAAAAAAGTTGATGTCCATATTGTATTTATCTAAAACCACAAAAAAAGAAAAAAAATCTGCTCATAGTCAATAATGTAAACATAACAATCAAAGCTAGCGTACTTTTTTAATCCCTTTGGTATGGTTTTGAATTAGGGATCACTTTATTTACAATATTGCCACTTATCTTTCTTCTTCTTTTTATTTTATTTTATTTTATTTATTTTTTTAAAGAAAAATAGGTAAAATGGGCTTGGATTTATATTTCCTCTTAGATATAATATATTAGGTCCTAAATGCAATAAAATAAGGGAAAAAAAAATTAGGTCCTACACTTTTAATCTTGTTAATTAAAAATACAAACTTATAAAATTGTTTCAATTTGAAATATCTTCCATTTTTTTTTATTCATTTCCATTATTCTAGACAATAAGGGTAAAATTGTTTTTATTTTTAGTTTTATCTGAGATAGAATTTTACTCAACTTAATTTAATTGTACATGTGTAAAGCTTCCTCTAAAGACTTGGTCTTTTTTTGTCTTTATGTTTTTGTGGTTTGATGGTTGATGCCTAAACATGTGTATTTTAAAGTTTGCAGATAAGGTTGTTGGCCATACACACCAAAATCTCAGCTAAACAAAGAGAGGAAAAAACAATTGCACGTGAAAATTATTCTCTGCAAAGTAAAAACCAGAATTACTGGGTCCCATATAAAACCAACACCATTAACATTTTGCCTAAACGATAATCATAGAGCTGAATATTTTACAAGATGACTAAAAGAAGAATTTAATAAAATTCTTTCGAGTGGAGACCAGGAAAGTGCTGTAACAGGAACCGTATCTGCACTGAAGCAAAGCAAAGGCTTCATATCTGCGGAGCAAAAAGTGGAAAATTAAGTTCACACAAGTAATTCATATTGCACCATAATTCCAATCCTTGAAACAATATTACAATATGCCCACTAACTTTAGACGAGCAACTTGCAGAAAACTTCCATAAAGCAACCTGAATGGAAGGCAAACTTCTTTAGTTCTAATCCAAGAATGTCCAGATCACATGTCATTTTACCAAAAACAAAAACCTATTTCCTTATTCCCAACATGCAAGTGCCTGATTAAGTATTGGCTCGTAACAACTAGGATGCAATGTGAAGCCAAGCAGAAAAAAATGTAGTAAATAAATAATAAAAAG
The DNA here is from genome assembly GCF_001633185.2 of Quercus lobata. Classification (NCBI taxonomy): domain Eukaryota; kingdom Viridiplantae; phylum Streptophyta; class Magnoliopsida; order Fagales; family Fagaceae; genus Quercus; species Quercus lobata. Next base: position 4,448,841 of record NC_044906.1, on the reverse strand, counting down.
AACAAGATATTTGAAATTAAAATATCACAGTTCCATCATGGCATCCAGCAGGAAAATCATGTGGGGGTGAAGCTGACTACTCCGCGGTCAGAGGGATGCTACATAACAAAACAATAGTTGAGTGCAAATCATCCTTTATTCATGTAAGGTAAACCAAATAACAAGGTCAACAAAGACGGTTGCCCGTAACAAATAGTTATTGGAACTTGTTACAATTCAATATTAATTAAATATGTCCAGTTCCCTGTACGCTGTAGCAAATAGGGATGGGGATTTTCATGTTCTACAAATACTCTACCCCATTCTTTATGGATGGAGGAAAGGCCTGATGAGCTAGCGCTCATTGGCAAAGCTAACTTTTTGTATGCCACTGCATTTCAACATTGAGCATCTGAGTACAGGCTCCAATTTTACAAAGCAGGGATCAGTACCCTCCTGATGCACAGAAGAATAGATAACTTTCATTGTACAAGGAAGAGGAACCTCCCACCTGCATTGATAGGTATAGAAAGGAAAAAAAGAAATTACAAAGCCATCTAAAGAAGAGTTGATATATATGGACAAGAGAAGCTGAGACAATATTTAAGGAACATGGAAACTGGACAACTGAAGCAGACTTCTTACACTTCCAGAGATCCATTCCCCAGCAAGACAGCAAGATAGCCCATCCGATGCTTACATTTGGATTCAGATGTATTAGAAGGCCGCCATTTGACATCCCATGCAACCTTCCCATTATGAGCAAGGCATAATACAGCTCTTGGCAAAGCAACATCCTTTGAAATCAAGAAACTGCATTGGCTAATTTGCAAGGAGCCATTGGGTTACACATTCTCACTTGCAGCAGGTTCCTATCCAGACTTATGTTGTATTTAATGATTCAAAACAGAAGATCCCATTTCTTTGTTTCGTGTCAATAACAGTGTGACTTATGTTATCACTGTGACTCCCTGCTCGTTTCTTTTGTTTCAATCTTCTGCCCTACAAAGGACTTTCAGGTTTTGGATCACATACAGATGCTGCTCGCTTGTAACGTTTTTGTTTTTTACCACTTTCTTCTTGTACAGAATGTTGTTGGGCATCCCTAGGAACCCCATCCACAGCATGTGCTTCTAATGAATTTTCCGAAAGTTGAACAGCAAGACCTTGAACATACTGGTCGTTGCAGTCCAAATTATCAAGAGAATTTTCTATTGGATTTTTTCTAGGTCTTCCTCTAGGCCTCTTTGATTGAGTTGTTATGACCTCATTGTCTTCTATTGGTTTCTTTCTAGGCTTCCTCTTGGCCTCTTTGATAATGTTGATTTGTCCTTCATGGCCCCATTGTTTTTATTTCCCTGTTTTGACTTTTCTATTGAAGGTGGCAACTCTTCCTCATTTACACTGACATTTAGAATACACCAGATTATCAATCATGGTGTTCCCTAACAATGTCCTCTAATTATCCCAAACAACCAATCTAGCTGTTACCAATAATATCACAAACAATTGCCTAAATGAAACTACATCAAATTTATCAAATGGTACATTGCCTAAATAAAAATTAAAGGATTTGGCTTTTTACAAATAACATTAAGAACACATACATTCATACATACAAACAAAAAAACATACATGTTCGTGTGTGTAAGGCTCTTTTAAAGCAACTGGGAATAATACAGCATGATGAAGAGTTTTTTTTTTAGTTTTTGTGGTCAATATTGAAGTTGGATAAACTTTTCCTAAATGTTCAAGTATCAATGAGGTAAGAATTATAAATTTTCCCAAATTCTTCCCAAAAATTCCCAAAGTCAAATTGACTATCTAATAATATTTATAAGCTATTATAAAATATTCATTAAACTGTCTCATAAAGATTCAATAGGCAAGGGCTACAAGGCTTCCCTGATGATGATGAATTCCAACATCTATTCTTAACATAATCTTACAAACAAGGATAAGGAATCTTCTCTTTAATAAAATAAATCTTACTTATTTATTATAAAAAAAAAATTAAAAAGGATAAGCTATCTGAATATCGTAGCAGAGATCCTTTTCACAAGTATCAATTAAAAGCATACACAAATGCAGGGATGCAACCCCAACAGACTTCCAACAAAGTCACATTTACACACACACAAGGTATAGAAGGAAAAAGGATACACGTAACTCATGTTTAATATGATAGTCAGGCATTTCATGAATTCTAGGACCCCAATCCAAAGTCCAAACGTGCCCTCCAATATACAAAACAAAGTCTTTGCAGCAGCAAGATCTAATGAGAGACATTTAGCAAATGTGCATATCAATCATAAATAATAAAGTTGCTGTAGATAGACTATTACAATGCATCACCAAGTTGAAACCTGATTTTATTCATAGAAATTTTCAAACAGTCTGAATTCAGCAATAACATCATCATTTAAAACACAAGAAAAGCAGGACAAGAACGTTCCATCATAGTTAAGTTATATGTACTGTAGTAAAATAAGTAAATCTATATTAGACAATTCATTTTAGAGTAGCAGTTAACACAGATAAACAAGAAAGTATTAAAAGGAAAGAAACTCTTTGAACTTGCTACAAAAAGCCACAACCCAAAAATTTCTGTTTACAAGAAAATGAACCAACCCAAAAATCTACAATTACAATTGGGTAGGCCCCATAACTATGTGCAATACTAGCACATGAATAAAGAAGGAAACAAGCATCAATCATGAGCAACATCATATCATCAGTGATGATAACCTCAACCTTCAACTTCACCTTACAAGATGGGAGATGCCACATGAGCTAGAACTCATTGCATCATTAGAAATATTCATATCAGAGATTCAGAAGTCAATATAAAGCCCCAAGATACTTTTATTTCTTCAACATTATCCAACCAAAAATGACTATCACCCTAAATCTGTTGACATGGGGGTGTAGGGAACCAATATTGGGACTTAGCTATAGTTGTAAAGAATGCAGGGGTTGGTTTCTTCATAAATCATGTGCGGAACTACCCCGTGGGTTGCTGCACCATCTCTTGCACCCATTGCATCCTCTTATTCTCTTTTATGAAGGGACAAGTCATCCTGAGGGAGAAAAGAGCAATTGCGAAGTTTGCAAAGAATTTCCTTGGGAATACTCTTATTTTTGTTACCAATGCAAATTTAAGCTTCACATCAAATGTGGTTCTTTAGTGCCCACCACGGAAGCAAGTCAAGCAACTGAAGTCCACCACCACCCATTGACCTCCTTTTGGATGTTGATGACGTTCACTTGCAACCTTTGTGGCAAAGAAGACAAAGGTCTGCCCTATGTGTATAACCCATGTGGTTTCGGGATTCATACAAGATGTACTAATTTCCCAGGCAGACTCAAAGTTGTACGGCACAATCACCCCCTCAACCTCATCCATTCTTTTGAACTCCATCAATCCAACTCCCAATTATGTCAAATCTGTTTTCGAAAAGTGGACACAAACTATGGCCTTCACTATTGCTCTAGATGCGATTTCGCTGCCCACCTCCATTATGCTATGAGCTGGGGAAACATGGAGGACATAAATTTGTTGGAACTTAAAAAGGAGGAGTCGGCCGAGTCAAAAGCAATGCTGGAAAATGTAGATTCAAAGCTCGATCAATCCATTGACTTAGAAATTTGCAAAGTCATAATAACCATTGTGGGGGAGGATGGAACTGAAATTGCCACAGAAATCAAACACTTCAGCCATGCGCATAACTTAAAGCTTACTGATAAGGTTCCAAATAACAAAATTTGCGATGGGTGCGTACGAGCTATTCTCCCTCCATCTTTTTACAGTTGTGTCAAATTCAATTGTAGCTTCTTTCTTCATATATCTTGTGCTAAATTACCCAAAATAAAACAACACCCACTCACCCTCACTTATAGTAAATATGGTTATACGTGTCAAGCCTGTTGGCAAAGGTGCAATGGCTTATACTACAATTGTGATAAATGCTACTTTCCACTCAATGTTCAATGTAGTTTGACCTCAAACACCCTTACTCATGCCTGTCATGACCATCGTCTTTACCTCTCCATCACAAGCAATAGACAAAAGTGTAGTATTTGTGGTGTTGAAAGATACCAAGTATTCCGCTGTACCACTTGTGAATTTGTTCTAGACTTCAAATGTGCTACACTACCACAAACTGCATGGTGCTACCAACATGAGCATCCCTTCACTCTATGTTACACTCCCGAAGAAGACTCCGGTGAGTATTATTGTAACAACTGTGAAGAAGAACGAGATCCCAAGCAATGGTTCTACTATTATGCAGATTGCAGTTTTCCTACTCATTCCAAATGTATTATTGGAGATCACCCAAATAGAAAATAACATATAATAGCCACATGTTTGGAGATGCTACACATTAATTTGATTGTAAAGACAAACTTCAATGACATAAATGATCTATATCAATGTGCCCTGTGTAATTTTCGGCATTCATGATAATTGTTTATAGAAAGATCAATGTTATTTTTATTTTTATTTTTATATTTTCCATTTGTATTGAGCCGTACTTCTTTGTTGTTGAATCTAATGTGTTATTTATGGCTATCTATTTGTGTAGTTTAGAGGGAATTTTCATTTTATTTCTTTCCCCCATTTGAGAAAAGCTTTTTTTTTCTTGTCAAAATTATTAATCAATTCAGTCATTTGCTTCCCCTGTATTACAATTGAAATAGTAGTGCAACTCATGGATTCATTTTATAACCCTATTTTATCACAACAATCAAGGCTAAAATTAGAGAGTGCTTCAGTTAGCAATTCTGTTTTTTCAGGTCAAATCTTTATGGATAACAATAATGGGTCATACATTATCCATCATCTGGCTTAGGATGTTAGCACTAACGAGATTGAGGGCTTGTCTTTGTTGGAAAGGTCTAAGATTGAGGAGTTAGAGGAACAATGGAAGAAGTAGGGGATAAAATATGATCGGTATCACTTGAAGTGAAATGCTTTGTAGAGGGAATAGAAATGCTATCCTGGATCTTATTATTGTGGCTGATTAGCACAAGAATAATGGAGAACAAGAGCCATATTTGAATTCTTGAGTATTTCTATTTGGCACAATCCTTCAAGTTTGGAATCTTTGGATGCTATAATAGCTTGGATATTTCAAGGAAAGCTTTGCATACTCATAGAAGGTTTTAGAATTTATTAATGAGTTATGCCTTTTGTATTATTATCTATAATTTCGAATGTCAAACAAAGATTTGTGTATGTGCAGAGATTTACTATATTTTTAAAGAAAGAAACAAATTTGTAATAAATAAATAATTAGAGCTATAAGGCACTGATAAATTGTAGATGGATTGAAACTACAAGAGAATGTACTACAGGCTGTGGTGTCTAAGAATTTTAGTAGCAGTCATATTATCTACTCATATTCTTCCACCAAAGGTATTGAAGTACCGAAAAAAAAAAAAATTCTTGTTATTGCCTTAAGACAGTATGGTTTTAGATCAACAACTGGCTTAATATATTCAAGCAAGGAACCTATCCATTCTTAGAAAAAAGCCAATTCCAATGAGGATAAGCATTAGAAAGTCATGGTATATTACTCTGACATTGTTATAAGTAATTAATCCATTACTTTAAATAAAATGTTGGTAACTGTTAGTGACATCTAGAGTTAATGGTCAGGGCTGTCATCTATGAGATAAGGTTGCTCCATTTAATCAAGCAAAGCAGCAAATCTAGGTAACCTCAAGATATCATTAATTTTATCCCCCACCCCTCCCCAGACATGGATGTTGTATGTGGAAAAGCATTAGAATAAAATGAGATAGATTTCTACAGCACATTAATTTTGATGTTGGCTATGATAGTCGGATACGATTTTGACGACCATTGGTGTGGAGATCAACCTTTGAGGGTGGCTTTTTCTTTCTTGTAGGCTAGTTCTAAGATAGAGATTCTTTAGTGGAATATTTGCTGGTGAGATACGGTGAGGGGGGATGAAGAAGTTGGGATTTAAGGTCCTTCAGGACTTTAATGACTGGGACTTAGAGCTGGTGGCATCATTCCTCCATCTTTTAGATGCTTATATCCCCAACAGAGAGGTTGGTGACTAAGTGAGATGGAGGTTGAAGAGAAATGAGGAATTCATTGTCCACTCATTCTATTCGATTCTATGGGGCTCAAACAATGATATCTTTCCTTGGAAAGGCATTTGTGGGGTTAAGGCTTCACAGAGGGTCTCCTTTTTTTGTATGCACCATGGCATGGGGGAAGATTCTTACTTGTGAGGACCTTTTCAAGAGGGGTTATACCATTGAGGGTTGGTGTTGTATATGTTGATGTAGTAAGGAGACAGTGGATCACATTTTGATACACTTACAATAACTTGGTCATTGCCTTTTGGAATACTCACATTGTTGAAATCAATTGCAGGAACAAAATTTCACAATGACAGTCAATAAATTGATTGGAATGGTCCTTAGATGCCAGTACAAAGAAGACCTGAAAATGGAGAATCATTTTGAAGATGAGCTTGTTTAGAGGTATGTTCCTATCTGGTTATATGGGTTGTTGGACATGAAAAATGAAGTTACTAGGCTTACTAGAATTGACTGGCTTGGTATCTAGTAAAAATGAAAAACCAAACAAAGTGGGTATGTATATATGTACATTATTTCGAAGCAATACTATGGTTGTTTGAACCATATAATACTTGACATTTCATGCTATTCACTAATGTTAGCATAAGAATGCTATTTGCACACTTTGTTATATACTTGTTTTTCACATCGGACCTTTAGACCTTTATTTAAAATTAAAACGGAGATCACACATTTCCTTGAATTTCTAATTTGCAATTATTTTTTCATGTAGTTTAGGGGGGAACTTTCATTTTTTCCCCTTTTGAGATGAAGCCTATTCGGATTGTTCTTTTGTACCTCTCAAATCAATTAATGTGTTGTCACATTTATTAAAGTAGGATTTTAATCCTACCATCAGCTTACTAAATTCTTCATTCTACCTACCAAAGGTGGTGCAAATAACAACCCTGAGCTGGGCTTTTTTCTGATTTTGTGATGGTTTGGCTAACTGTATTTTAATTCTTTTTGTTTCCTCGGTGGATTTGTGATGGTTTGGCTAACCGTATTTTAATTCTTTTTTGCAGCTGATCTACATTTGTGGTAGGTGCGTTTGGGTGTTTTGAACAAAATTTGGGCTGGTTGTGGTTGTGGCTTTGCATGTGTGTTTGGGTGTTGGTTGTCGATGATGTGACCTTTTTGGGGTTGTGCATGTGCGTTTCATGTTTGACAAAAGGTCTTAGTGAACTCAAGTTTTAATTTGCATCAATTACACAATATAGAAGCAAATAAAACTTATAACTTTAAGAATGCAACATTTTTTATTTTGGGTAAATTACAAATTCTTTGAAGGTACTTGAAATTTCTTAGACGTTTACCATATATTTTTCTTAGATTTTTACCAAAAATATCAAGTTTGTTCCCTTCCAACTATGGAGGAAACGTCTTAAATGAAGTGCAACCATGTAGTCATAGAGAAGATAGGAATCCAGATAAACATAGCCAAAAGACCAAAAAGAGAAAATTGTTTGTCCTCTTAGTATTTAATCATTTGCTTTATTTTTTTTTCACTTGATTTCCTCTTCGATGGTGGTTGCCCTGTGGATTACCCAGAATGCCAAAATCAATCTTGCAAGGGCTTTGTAAATAATAATGACTACTAAAAACAAAGACTCGGCTGGAGATCATAAATTATAAAGAGAACTTAAGAATGAAGCTTTGACTCAAGTTTGTAATAGTAACAAAGAAGGCCTGAAAACGGTGAATCATTTTGAAGATGAAGATCCTGAGCTTGATTAGAGGTATGTTTCTTTTCTGGTTTAAATGGTTATTGGACATAAAAAATGATGTTACTGAGTTTGTTAGTGTTGATTGGTTTGGTATCTTGTAAAGATGACAAGCCAAACAAAGTGGGTATATATTTACATTATTAGTGATCACTTTTGTGCTTAGCACAAGAATGCTATTTGCACACTTTGTTGTACAACTGTTTTTCACTCCCAACCTTTAGACCTTCAGTTAAAATTAAAACAGAGATCACATTACCTTGAATTTCTAAAAAATGCAATCATTTTTCCTCTGTCACGAAAAATTTGTAATCAAGCATACATACTATAAGATGCTAGATATTGGGACCTTTTCTTTTTTCCCCATTTTTAAAATAGGTATGTGGACTATAATGAGGACCATTTTATTCTCAGGGCATGATATCTATTAGGGTTGTCTAGACAAAAGTTGCAAGCGAACTTATCAATAAAGTTGGTTATTCAAGCTTTTATTTGCACAAGGTGCAGTCAGTTACTTTGTTCTTAATAAAAGATGAATCAATCTTTCTGTGTCTGACAAATGTAAAGCTGACATCAAACTCTTAGAATCTTCATTAAAAATATTGACTCATCCAGATAATTTGCTTCCATATGGTGTCCTGTATTCAATCCAAAGAAGAAAAACATAGCAGTCAAATGAATTCATTCTCCTTTCTAGTTGGATTTGAAACCATGCTATGTTGTTGTATCCCAAAATCCTTGAAATTTATCAGCTAGTCTAAATAATAAAATTTTTAAAAACCTTAATTCTTACATCTTGATTACCCTTCCTTAATATTTTAACTCAACTCAACTAAGCCTTAATCCTAATTAAAATGGAGACAGCTATGAGTTATTATCAATTTAATATTCAAGATATTCAATCTGCTTAATATTTTACTAATATACTGAAAATAATATCTTTATAAACATTCATGATAACAAGTTCAAATTAGTTAAATTTTAACTAAATAATTTTTTGTTATGTCAGCTCCATATGATTAGAAGAAGTGTACATTTGAATAGACTAGTATTCCAAAATATTGGCCAGAGAGACACTAGCCCCATAATCCAACCAAACAATCTTCCAGGTGGATCAAAATCTTTTGAATTAGTAGTTAAATTTTGTTATGGATAGATGGTTAACAGCAGCCAATGTTGCACCATTATATTTTCTGCTCATTCTTTAGAAAAAAGAGTGACAATCTTGGAAAAGGAAATCTAATATCAAAACAGATGCTTTTATAAGCTTCTTAATACTTACAACATGGGAGGGCAATTTTTATATTTTCAGAAGCAGTGAGCCCATTTCTGCTTGTGCCAAAAAGTTGCAACCAAAAGCTACAACTTGTGAAAAGATTGTCAGAAGCCATTGCTTTGAAGGCCTTCACCCATCCAAGGGCACTTAGTTTTGGAAATGACAGTGTACAGTGCTTGTACGCTCTTGCAAATAATGTTGAGAACTCAAAACTTAAAAAACAAAATAAAACAAAAAGATGTGATAATGGGTGGTTTGAAGATTTTTCATTCCTTCAAGTAGATAATATTTTCATAGAGATTCAAACTATCACAAGTAAAAGGGATGAGATCAGAGCTTGCAGGATCATGCATGGTCCATTGGACTACAAAATGGCTATCCCAAATTACTTTTGGATTTCACAATTTGGCTCCCAAATATCTAAACCATCACTTGCAAAGAGTCACAACTGAAACGCTTAATTAATGTGCTCCCTATGGAGAAAATTCAGTTTCATGCAGTTCTCTGCTACACCTTCTCAAGGTTGGTTTAACCATAAAAATAAATTCTGAATTATATGTGTTAGAAGAATTGCTTCAATGTTGGTGCATTGTCTTGTTCCAGATCTCTTGGTAAAGACAATAATAATTATGATGTGGGCATTGTTATTAATGTGGTAGAACCATTGACATGTATCCTATTGTACGGAAATTTTTTCGTTCTTAGTGATGATTACATTATTTGAAAATCGAGTTTCTATGACCTACAATCATAAAATAGAGATATACTTTATTTAAAAGAAGTACAACTTTTCTTTTGGGTATTTTATTGGATATTTCAATCTTCAATGGGCTATAAAATCTCTTAAATTTCAAATCTTAACCCTGGACAACCAGTGTTGTTGAATTATATAGCATTTTATTGGTGGACTTCAAAACTTGTAGACTCACATCTTAATCAGTCACAGAAGCACTTAAATTTAAGTTCCAATTGACCATTCTTTTAAGACCATTTATGTAGGTACACCCTAGGTTGATAAAAGAAGAAAGAGTAAGTGGATGTAAAAGCACTGGAATTCCATAAATTATCACAAGAAACATAATAGAACATGATGAGGAACTACCGGTTGCCTTTGACAATCACAACACGTTTCATCCTCTTAGACTTAGAGCAAGTAAACGTGACAAGGTCAATGAGAGCTTTTGGATCAAATTACTATAGAACAAAGACTCAGACAATTATTACAGTATCTAAAGGTTTCAAAAATGGATGGATGATTTTGCAGAAAGAGAGATACTGCAAGTAGTTGACTCAATGAAGGTGCAACTCAATGAATTACAAATGCGTAAGCTAAAGCTGCAAAGACAAGTGAAGATACGGAACAATTTGAAGGGAAAACTCTGCTTTCTAAGAAAAAATTCTGGTTGGATCTCTGAACCTGCTATCTTGAAATTGAAGCGTGCCTTATTATGTTTTTAGGAATTTGAAACTATATATTTGTATCTTAATATTTGTCAGTGTAAAAGAGGAACCTTTCACTACCATGGCCGATATAGTTATGGTCACCCATTTGAGACAACCTTGTTTCTTGTTGGAGAATAAATTAGAAGCATCCTAAAATATTGACCAGAATTTTGGTAATATTTTCTGCATTAGATAGTGCTTCATAGTTTTTAACCGAACTTGATCATTATATTAGCACTCATACATGAACTCAGCCAGTTTCATGTGCACTATTTGCAAGATAGACTTGCCCCATAGGACTTGAACCATAGTAAGAAAAATGATAAATCATAGATAACAGAAATGCATTGTTTTGAAAAAAATTGATATGACTCATTCTCCCAATATATAGAGTTTTTTTTTTTTCAATTCGTTCCACACACTTTCTTTCTTCTGCTTCAATTCTATTTCATTTCCATGATAAAGAAAATGTTGAGGGTTGTAACTTGGAAGTGGCATAGGAGAAAATAGTGGCAGCACCAATGGTAAGGAATTTGTAGCAGTTTGTCAGAAAGTAGTAACTCTTGGCTATTTAAGAGTAGACTTACAACAAATCATGTTTGTGGGATAGCCTCAAGATTTCACTTTCAAGGAGTTTGAAGTACACATTTTAGGTAAGATGAATAAGGATAGTCCAAACAGTTTTGTGGTACTTATTGAACTTATCCAAAGAATTATTCTGTCTTCAAAACAAGTGTCATTTTTTACTTAAAACCAGATTTTCAAATCTGTATTAAAAGAAGTTAGAGTAAGAAAAATGGCTTCTAGAGTTCATTGAGCACCTATTCTATTCCCTCGAGTGTGTGTAATTCCCCTATTGCACAAACGCCAACTTATTACAAGGCAGAACCCATGGAGTTGCCCTTAAGATGTTGGCTAGATGTTTCAAAGCCATGATTTCATGAATATCATAAGGTTTTAGGAACCACTAAGTCAACCCCTTAAGGTTACTTGAGCTTATATTGAACTTTCATTGCTTAGGTCATGCCTGATGGCAATGGTTCCATTTGTATTTTTTTGGATGAATAACTAGGTTCGATTATATGTTTGATTAAGAAATTTTTGTAACAACTGCAATGTCATTTCAAAGTGGATAAGCAATACATTTTCAAGAAAAAAAAAAAAGAAGTAAATTTCCATTGCTCAATTCATGTTAAAAATTACACATTCATGCTTATAATGCTGAAAAATAAAGATCAACATATAGATATACTCCAACTGTTGTCACTGAAGTCTATAAATAATTTACCTGCTATGATACAATTAATTCTGTGAATGCTATAATTTTTCCACATTATAAAAAAAATCAAAATGAAAAAATAATATCTTGCAGCTCCATTGCAAGTTTATTGCACCAAAAAATCTGCTGCACCAGTTGGAGAACTAGGAACAAATGGGACAAAACCCCGTCCACTAAATACTGGTCTCATGAACTTGTCATCAAACTTTCTCCAAAATAGTGAACAGTTGAAGTGGGGTTACTTATTAGCAAGCTTAAGCTACCCTTCTGGCAGGCAGGTTCATTGCTATGAACTTGATCACTTGGATCACCATCTTCAGGGAATAATATTTGTAAGTCATCTAGACTTAGTATGTCAGTTGCATCTGAATGTGCTGGTTTTGCATCCCTTAACAGCACTGCTTCAACAAGCGGCTTTGTTATGGAACCAAACACCTGTTTGGAGAAAAAAGAAAAGAAGATCACATCATGATGTACCATTTGTATTGAAAACTAAAAGCTGGTATGAGTCTTATTGATGATAATCTTCTTCTATATATATATATATAGCCCAGAAATAAACTAGAAGCTGGAGATCATTATGAAAAAGTTAAAAGTCATAAAGGATTTGTTTGGGTTAAAATATGAAGTATAAAACCAAAAAGAAATGAGTGTGAAAATAGATTTCATGAGAAAAAGTATTGATATGTTCGACTAAAGCCAACCTTTTAAAGAGTTTTCTCTTTTTTCTTTTTTCACTAAAGTCTATATACCCAACCAATTATCTTAATATCTTGCAAGATTTAGGATATTTTTGCTTTAATGACATCATTTTTTGTGTTCCTACTACATGACAGAAGGACTGATGGGTTGGATCCCAAGTGCAATAACAACATTCTAACTATAATGGACCTTTTTTATAAACACTATAATGGACCTTAAAGAAATGAAAATCGAGGATGAAGAAGCTAATTAACATACCACAGTACTAAACAAAACAATAATTATAGTTGAGGTGATCATTAGTGCACTATCTTCCGTTAATAACTGCTCAAGAATCAACATATTCAATTGTTATTGACTTGAGATGCTGTCTACTTACCTGGTTATAAGACAAGGCAATAGTTACTGCAACTCTCGTAAGTCCTGCCTACCATATTATAAACTGATATATTAGATAGTTAGCAAAGCTTGAGCTAGAATCAATGGCGATAGCTAAGTGCTGAAGATGTTTGAAATTATCACTTGTTTCCGTAGCTCAATTTTCGTACTTGGTATTTTCTTTATGCAATTTGTAATATTGGCAATAGGGAACACAAATGCTGCTCTTCCAACCAACACTAATGCAAACAATGTTGAACTCACAACAATGGAAGTTCCTGGGCCGAAGCAAACAGCATGAAACCAATTAAATGGTATCAAATCCATAGGAAAATAAAATGGACAAAGCAATATATCACTTGTAATCTAAATGTGGTAATTGTGATTTTACTTTGGTGAGAACAAAAAGAAAATAAAAATATAATATTCTTATGTGTTGCACTATTATATACAGTATTTGCCTAACTACCATTTTTTGTTCAGTTGAGGGCTTGAGGCAATGATTTTCTATCTAGGATCTTAGATAGGATGGTAAGTACCACCTAGCCTAGACCCCTTAGAAGCGGGAGCCTCATGCACTAAGTACGACATTTTATTTTATTTTCTTCTCCTTTTCTTTGTTAAAAATATTTTAGAGATGATAGTTAAAATAGCTACAAGTTACGATGCATTTATTGTTTCCTTATTTTTGTAGCAACATGCATGATATGACATCTAATATCTGAATTTGGTAATTATTGTTTCATTTTATCTGAAACAATATACTAGCTGTCAGTTAAGAATGAGCTTTGAAATGTGAAATAGGAAAGTAGTAAAATTACCTTGCTTTGCTGCTTTTCCATTTATCAATGTCTAAGACATCCATACCGACATATAGGAATATAAAAGTCTCTGCAATGAACAATATTGTTGTGAATGCATGCCTGAGATCATCAAACCATTTTGAAGATTAAAATATGTCATTGGAGCTTAATCTTCATTTGTATACTTAAAATGTTAACACCTGTCTTGCCTAGTAATGTACAAAGATCAGAGTCCCTTATTTCTGTTGAAACATGTAAATTGCAGACTGATAAGAATTTATTCAATAGAGCCGCAAAAGAGAGGATAGAAACAAAGTTAAAGTAAATTGGAGATTGGAAGTAAAAAGGAAAAGGGAACAAAGTAAATAGGTAAATATTTGAATCCTGACACCTTTTCAAATGAAATCCACCAATTGTTATTGCTGACTGAGTGATATTTTTTTACATAAGAATGTTGATAGAGGATCCAGCTTGAGAGAACCTTAATTGTGAAAGAAAAGATCATGACTTCTGCATCCCTTTCTTACCAGCATTTCAATCTAAAGTTACTAACTGCCCTCTTTTCCTGTCAAATACTTCTTTGCCTTTAAATTTATAATTATCCATTGTCTTTCTGCTCTGTATGTGACTTATGTATTACTGTCTAATTTAGCTGCTAAGAGTTTTACAAGCATTTATTAATTAAGACACCCTTTCTAAGTTCCTAAAGGGCCTATTGAGTAAATTCTTAGATTTTACAGATACTACAATTTGACGCTACAACAAGATGTCCTTCAACAATTGCAACTAGGTGATTTCAAGATTGTGTTGGTTACGGGATTCCTTCACATTTATCTCAATGCTGAGACATGGATCCTGCTAAATCTTATTTCATGTTCTCAATTACCACTGACTCAAGCCACATTTTTCCCCACTTCATCTTTTCCTTGTATCAACTCACTAATTTTCTCATTACTTGAATTCCATTTATTCTTTTCCCATTTAGATCTCTTCTTTTGTTTGGTTCCAAATTCTTAATACCTCTCAAAATTTAAGAATACAGAAATTTGAATGGTACTAAAAGTGAATGCAACAGATACATAGAATGAACAACTTCAGGCTAAAAAAAAAGTGAATTTGATTGTACCTTCCAAAGTAAAGTGTCTTTATGATATACGCACTTATAAAACCCGCCTGAAAGTTACCAAGTAGGAAATTAAACGATGATGTCTACCAAATTCCCCAAAAAATGTGTATTAAAATTTAGCAAGCCAATAATAATTTTTTCAAAAGCAACTTTTATGTGAAACGAAAATAGAAAGTCCAACATATGCTCATAGAAATATAACACTATATCGCATGCCTTTGAGCTTGAAGCTTTACAATTGAGTACAACACAGTTATGTCAAAAACATTGTCATGTTTTCTGGTTTACTGTGTACTTTACATGCAGTATCTAAAACAACCGAAATTGAAGAGAGATGCCCAACAAAAAGGAGGAAAGAAAAAAACAATAATAATAAGAAGAAGAAAAACGGCCACTAAAACAACTTACTGCTATACCAAGAGCAGCACTGGTGAAGAAGAGATAAAGGAAGGTCCCCAACAATTTCAATGCTGTAAGCAGATCGATGTTGCTGACATCAAGTGATTGGACTGCATTGAAAAGCACAATAGAGGTGGCATCATTCACCACTCCCTCACCGAATACAATACTGTAAAGTAAGGGCGTTTCATCTTGATTGAGAACCTTTAACATGAGAAAAATATCATGCATTAATGGAGCATTTCAATTTCCATGTATAACATTCATGTAAGGATGAAAATTGTGTACCTGCAGCGTGCAAACTGAATCAGTTGCTGACAATATGGCACCAACAGCTGCACAAAAAGGAAGCACAAATGATCAGTATTAAAGGATGACTATCAATGACTGTATGAACAAAATGATTCAACAATAGTTATTAGTCACCTAGGTAATCTTGAATATCTAGGCTTGTCACACCAATTCTTTTAAATAACAAATTGGCCCCTGGTATAGACAATACAAATGGAATAGTTAGACTTTGTTTGGGTGAAATGTAAGATCCATAGGAATGAGTACATTAGTTCTATTAGATAAGGTAAATATCAGCGTGATAATTTCTGGTAACAGGAAACGATGATGATGAAGAAGAGAGCAGAACTGGTATGGTTTCGAGCACAGCCATTTCTGGGATTCTGTTGATGAATTTGGCATTCGCAATTTGGGGTTTTGGAGAGTTGGATACAACCTTGGACTAACAATCAAGCAACTCTAAGGAAACAGATCTTGAAGTAAGAAAAATTTCGAGTAACGGCTACAAATAAAATTACCAATAAGATTAAGACACGTGGATTCCCTTAGTAACGAACTTAACAGACTGAAATTAGAGGCACGTGTTTCATTTTAAAAGACGAACCAGTCTACTACTTAAATAGAAACGTCACCGTTTCTTTACGAATCTGTGCTCTCTTTATCAGCGTGTTTTATGTGTAACGATGTCGTCTCGTTTTAAGTTTGGATCCTTGCTATAAAAACGACATCACTTCATTGCTGGATTGACTCTCATTCTCTGCCTGAGTTTTAGCATCGGTATAAAAGGATGACTATGAATGAGAATGACCATTTATCGAACAAAATGACTCGACAATATTTATTAGTCAGCTAGGTAATCTTGACTATCCAGGCTTGTCACACCAATTCTTTTATATGGCAGATAGGCACCAATGGTATAGTTAGACAACACAACACAGATAATAAGGTTAAAACTTTGTTTGGGTGAAATGTAAGATCCATAGGAATGAGTGAATTAGTTCTATTAAATAAGGTAATTATCAGTGTGATATTTTGAAAAATTACTAGCGCCAAGCTTGACAACAAGCAAAGAGTGGAAGACCAAATGGTAATTACCATCATTATAGTATTAATTTAATCTCACAAATATGAAGATTGATAGGTGGTACTTTCTAAAGTAAGACATGTCATTTAATCATGTGATTTTCTCATGACTTTTTTAGTATACTTAATAGATCAATCTTTGTATTTTTTTTTTCCAGTGTCTATGAGGAGATGATTCTTAGTATTACAATCACTAATTCACTACAGTGCTAATGGTAGAGGATCATTTTGAAATTTTGTAATCTGTCATTTAAATTTGTCTTACAGTCACCATTGCAAAAATAAGGCTTTGTGATTGAAGTGTGATCATTGATGGAAATTGGGATCAGTGCTATTTCTTTATTAATTTGAACTAGTCACAAACTCGCATATTGTCCATGATAATTTTTATTTTATTTTTATGGTGATCTCATTAAATTAATTTTTTTATAATTTGGACTAATTTAATAAAGAGTAACATATTTCATAATCATATTTTCATTTATTATAAGAACAATAAAAAATGTAATATATATATCATATATATAATTTATTTCGTACCAAAATAAAAACAATACAATTTTTTGCAGGGATTCAAAAGGCAAGTTAGTGAAAATATTCATTTTTAATAAAATTTATTTCTTTCTCAAAAAAAAAAAAACATTTATAATTTTTTTGTATCATTAAAAAGTTCTATAAAAAATTTGGAAATTATTCTTTTAGTTTTAAGCAAACTTTCTCAAACCCTATTTTTTCTACCCTTTAATCCAAAACAAGAGAAAACGTATCTAAAAAACTAATATAACTTAACAATGATTAACTGGGCCAATTAGGAAAAAAAATTATTGTTGATAATCTATTGAGGTTATTATCTTTGCAGAAATTACAAATTCGTCCACCAACAAAGATTATCAAATAAACAATTATTAGCAAAATCTTAGAATTAAGTTTCTATATATGCATCGTTGTAAAATAAACCAATCGGATGAAGAAAAAGAACTTTTGATCAAGAATTAGAATACCAAAATACCTAAATATACACAAGTCTATACAAATTAATCAAAAAGAGAAACAAATGTCATGTGACAATTAAATCAACAATAACAAAAAGAACCATTAGCGGAAAAAATAGGTGGTTGACACAATAAAAAATCTATTAAAATAGAAACAAAATTGGAGAGAGAGAGAGAGAGAGAGAGAGAGAGTATTGACCTCTTTTGTTGTGGGAGAGAGAGAGAGTATTGACCTCTTTTGTTGTGGACAACTTGGAAGGAATAGAGGAGGGATGGAATGGAAATGAAATAATAAGAAATTTATATGAAAACTAAAATGGAAGAGGAATGGTGGAGTAGATGAAATGTTGAACAAAGTGAAAATATTGTAGAATTTAAGAATGTATAAATGAGAAAATTTAAAAATCTATAGAGGGAATAAATTGAAAAAAAAAGGAGAAAAAAAAAAAAAACAATGATTGGAGTAGATGAAAGATTGAATTAAGAAGACAATAGTTGAAGAAGATGAAAAGTTGAACAAGGTAAAAATTGCAAAAAACAAAAAATAATAAAGAATGCTAAAGATGTGGTGCAAAAAGAGTTTTGTAAACATTCTTTACATGCCTCAAAAAATAAAAATAAAAGGCTACTTGTTATATTAGGAGTTGAAAAATGGGAACTATCTTTAAGAATATAATAGATCATTATTAATTTCGCTCACCAAATAGAAATATAACCAATTTTTTAACAGAGTAAATCTTAAAAATTCTCTCCTTTTTTCCATTTTTTTTTTTTTTTGGTGACTTAAAATACAAGAGAAAGTCAAGTATCTTTGCAAAAGTACCACTAAAACATCAACAAAAAAACCAAATACAAAATTATCTCTTCCACACGACAAATGCCAAATGTAGCTAGCACTTTCTTTGATCATGACACCTTCCATAGCTTAGTCTTCTTTTATAGAATTTCTTCTAATATACTGTTTTAAAACTTTTCATTTTATCTTTGAAATGAAGCAAGGATCTGGTGGGCTTCCCAGTTCCCCTTTTAGAAAAGGAAAGAAAAGAAATCAAAGGAAAAGATCAAGTTTAAGTGGTTATTTCATCTGCTAGAATTATTTCACCTATCTAATGATGAAAGAAGCTGTTAATGATAACTTCACAATTGTGTCTAGGTGTACTGGGGTCAGTTGTCTTTTAAGGTTTGTTGTGAGTGATAAGATTAAATATTTTCACAATAAATCTTTAATGGTAATTTGTTACTAGTTCTTATTTGGACTCACAACTAACATCAATTTTTTACCTATTATTAACAATTAGTCGCAAACTTGCGTGTTGCGCGTGATAATTTTTTTATGGTGATCTCATTAAATTTATTGTTTTGCAATTTGGACTAATTTAATAAAGAGTAATATATCTCATAACCATATGTTCATTTATTATAGGAACAATAAAAAATGTAATATATATATATATATATATATATAATTTATGTCATACCAAAATGAAAACAATAAAAAATTTTATAGTAATTCAAAAGGCAAGTTAGTAAAAATATTCATTTTTTAATAAAATTTATTTATAATGTTTTTTGTATCATTAAAAAGTACTATATAAAATTTGCAAATTATTCTTTTAGTTTTAAACAAACTTTCTCAAACCCTATTTTTTCTACCCTTTAATCCAAAACACCGGAAAACATATCCAAAATATTAATAAAACTTAACAATGATTAACTGGACCAATTAGGAAAACAATTTGTTGTTGAAAATCTATTGAGATTATTATCTTTGCAGAAATTACAAATTCGTCCACCAACAAAGATGATCAAATAGAAAATTATTAGCAAAATCTTAGAATTAAGTTTCTATATATGCATCGTTGTAAAATAAACCAATGGGATAAAGAAAAAGAACTTGTGATCAAGAATTAGAATACCAAAATACCAAAATATAAATAAAAGTCTATAGTCTTTACAAATTTTCAAAAAGAGAAAAAAAATGTCGTGTGACAATTAAATCAACAATAACAAAAAGAACCATTAGCGGAAACAATAAGTGGTTTAAACAATAAAAAAAATTACGGAAAGAGAAACAAAATTGGAGAGAGAGAGAGAGAGAGTACTGACATCTTTTGTCGTGGACAACTTGGAAGGAATAGAGGAGGGGTGGAAATGAAATTTATGTGAAAATTAAGATGGAAGAAGAATGGTGGAGTAAGTGAAAGGTTGAACAAAGAGAAACTATAGAATTTTTAAGAAAATATAAATGAGAAAAATTAAAAAAATCTATAGAGGGAATCAAATGAAAATTATTAAAAAAAAAAAAAAAAGAATGATCAGAGAAGATGAAAGATTGAATTAAGAAGACAATAGTTGAAGAAGATGAAAAGTTGAACAAAGTAAAAATTGCAAAAAACATAAAATTATAAAGGATGCTAAAGATGTGGTGCAAAAAGATTTTTGTAAACATTCTTTACATGCCTCAAAAAATAAAAATAAAAAGGCTATTTGTTATATTAGGAGTTGAAAAATGGGAATAGATCTTTAAGAATATAATATATCATAATTAATTTCCTTCACCAAATAGAAATATGACCAATTTTTTAGCATAGTAAATCTTAAAATTTTCTCTCCTTCCATTGTTTTTTTTTTTTTTTTTTTTTTTTTTTTTTTTTTTTCACTTAAAATACAAGAGAAAGTTAAGTATCTTCGCCATAGTACCACTAAAACATCAACAAAAAACCAAATCGAAAATCATCTCTTCCACATAACAATATTTTTTATATATATTTATTATTCACACAACATGCTGATTAATAAAAACAAAACAACAAACAAAACAAATGAGAGACAAAATTACAATTTACAATAGCCAATTATATTGATAGAACTAAATTAAAATAAATATATCTAATTAGACTTTTTTTCTACATTCCATCTCAAGCAATGAAAAATAGGAGAATAAACGGGTTCAAAAAAGTAGAAGGAAGCAAAAGAAATACTATGGAAACTACCAAAAATAAAAATACACCATCACCACATTCACAATAAAATAGAAGAAAAGAAAAATAAATAAATTTAAACCATGAATTAAACAAAAGATACCCATAACTTGCATTAACATGCATGAAGGCACGGTGGATGGTTCACTCTAAATAATGTGAAAATTTTGGTGGAATTTAGTAAAGAATAATTCAAAAGTATTGTAATTGAAAGAATTTTACCTTAAGAGATTGATATACATTTCTTTGTAAACAATGTCTTTTGTCTAGATTTGCTCTCTGGAAAAGCATGTACACTTCATTTAGAGTGTCATACCCGTGTCGTATTATAATTCTTCAAAAATTGTTCATGTAGTTCCTGTAATCTATTCGCATGTAAAGATGCTCTATTTGTACTTGGGAGTTGCTCTGGTTATATTGGCATCTCATCAGTCAGCATCATTTGGGGCCCCTCCTCATAAATGTTAAGATATAAATCTTTGTAACCAAAAAATGGGTAAAGAATGATTAGGGCAATTTAAGAATTAGTTTGTGGCTTAGTACCCGCTAAAGGGAAAAAAGAAAAAGAAAAATAATGTTACTCTAGGAAGATAGATTTAACGTAGGAAAGATTTGAGAAGGCCATTTTGCATTTAATTATTAATGTAGTGGTTTATATAATCTTACCGCCAGCCCATCAACTTAATCATAATGGAATATTAAATATTTAAATTAAAGTAGATAATATGTTGTAAGGATTTCATCTGTAACGACCCCAAAATAATATTGGGCTCGTACGTAAAGAGGGTCCAAACAATATCATTTATAAAGCGTGGGTTCGAAAGGCTAGGTCTTGGTCACCAGGCGAGGGTTAGTCATCTTGTTCGTACAGAATTAGGTCGTGTTCGCTCGAGGAATCTTTCTCCTTGAGGCGATCTGGGAGGCTCTGGTTCTTGGCCTTTTTTCCCAGCCCCTTTCTTGGTGCATCAACCTTCACATTATATAGCCCTTCTTGGTTGATCTTAGCCCTCCACTTGTTGATCAGGCAGGTGCCTATTTCAGTACCCGTCCCATCAGCTGTCCCTCCTTACATTTTGTTAGTTGCGATGATCGAAGTCACCCTGTCCAAGCGTCTTTTCTCATTAACATGGTTAGGACGTTGGTGGGTGCATTTAATGCGAAGGGGACGTATTTACCCTGAACCAGTTTCTCACCGTACCCCCACGTGGGTCCCATTCTACTTGCATCTCCTTCAGGGGGCTTTTTGGGGGCAGCCTTCAACGAGATGTTACTCTTCCCTTTGAAGTCTTGGAGTGCCGAGGACAGGGTCATCCTCGGCTATGCCCCCGGCATTTCGGCCTTTCTCCATTCATCCTCGGCAAATACCCTCCTCGGCACGGGCCCTGGACCCTAGTAGAGCGTGGGCCGGATCATAAGTTCCCTGGCCCCACAATAGCCGTTCAAAATCCTGCTATCCGACTCCTCGGACGAATAGGAGGGTTTTGATGACATCAGACATCTGTCAATGTCTGTCAATCCTTATCACCTATCGGTTCCCGAGACTTTTCGTCTGCCCGAGACACGTTCCTGGAGACTTTGGAAGGTGAAGCGTGGCCTCATTAAATGCGGGCGGCTCTATGTTTCCCACGTTCTACGGCATGATGGAGATCTAACGGTGGGGATTCCTTGGCCTTTATGGGCGGGAAAATTCGTGCAATTACTCTCAATAGGAAACATAAATGTTTTTTGGAACGGATTTGTCTCTTCAGTTTTGCACTTAAGAGTTCTAGCGCGTATACCCTGGGTTCATCTGAACTTTCGTCCAAACTCAAGTCTATCTCCAGCACAAAAAGCCTGTCCGAAGCATCTTTCCTCTTTTCTGTAAGTTCCCTGCCTCCATTAACTCGTGCTTTTTCTTTTCTGGGTTTATTTTTCTTTGGTTCCCTTTCTTCTCCCGTCGCTGGTTGAGTTTGTTTAGTAAATCGTAGAGATGGCTAAATTGAGACTGAGGAAATTAGTCGATACTGAAGAGGCGATGAACTAGGCGATGAAAAAGTTCATCGCCGATTACAGGATTCCTCCCAACGTAAGTCTGAGGCATTGTAAGATGGGGGAGTGGTACTATATGAGGGAAACGGGTGAGGTGGTAATTCCCGTCCTCGCCTTTGTAGAGGGGGGTATGAGAATCCTTATGGGGCCGGTAACGAAGGGTTACCTCAGGCACTTCCGATTAGCCCCCACCCAGTGCACCAGCAACATGTTTAGGATTCTGGGTTGTGTGGATGCTTTAAACAAAAAGATGGGGCTAAGACTGACCCACCATGACGTGAATTGGTGCTATAATCTCCAAAATTTGAAGGGAAAATCCTACTACATAAAGACGAGAGACGAAAGGGTTCGACTAATTCAATGCCTCCCTCATTCCAACAAGGGATTAAACAAGGATTTCCTTATCGTCTCCGGTGAATGGCATGATGGTAATCCGTACCCCATGGTAGAAGGAGAACCAGGTGGGGTATAGGGAATGGAAGGGCGCCGACCCTTTTCGCCGACCCTTTGCGCCATTCTAATCTGATGTGGTTCGGTAACTAACCATGCGTATGTGTTTTTTTTTTTTTTTTGCAAATCCACACGCTTTTCAACGGCATTTTCACCTAGTTAACCGGGTGGACTTGGAGACTGTTCTACAAGCAATAGTTTTCATAAATGACGGAGATGGTCAAGTCCGAGCTGCTCACAAAATATTAAGGTACGCTCCCCTTCAGAAGTCATTTGCCGACCCTAGACACGTGATCAGCGACAGCCGTCCTCGGCTTCCAAAAATTACCGTGGTCAAGTCAAGATTTTTAATCTCCGAAGGATCATCTGTCCCAGAGGGCATCCCACTAGGGGACCTCTCCTCATCTCATCAAGGAGCGGAGGACGAAGGCAAGTTAGATCAGTCCGAGGAGGGATTTGGGGTATTTGACCTAGCCAACCAATCCGAGGATCCTTCTGGTGATATAGGTGACCCAGCCTTGTCCGAGGCAGAATTGTCATCAGTAGGCACATCTTCCCAAGCCGAGATGGGACTTAAGAGAAAGCCCCCAACCATCTTATTCGACCTCCTCGAGGGTCAACCGGGGAAAGATGCGCAAGGAACGCCGCAATCCAATGCTCCGTCCCCACCACCTCAGCCCCAGACTATCCAGACTAGGTCATCCTTCACAAAGTCACAGCCACAATCCCCCCGCCCCAAACTTCCTGCTCCTCCCCAACCAGCTCTGCCTCCTCGACCGGAGATCACTGATTCAAAGAGAAAGAGGAGTCCCAAGGGCAAGGAAACCATGGATGGGGGAAAATCCCAACCTTCTAAGGAGAGGGAGGAAGCCCTGCGTGCAAAACAATTGAAGATTGGGCACCAAAGTAAGGGTAAAGAGACCGAAACCCAATCTGCCCAAGGCAAGGGAAAGGGGATCGAGGCCCAATCCTTGCCAAGCGCCTGGCTTCCCGCCCTAATGCTCCACGGGGGGCCACTGCTGGAAACCGCGTCCATGAGGGACCTTGGAGATGGCGAGGGTGGTTATGTGGCAGACGCACTAGGGAGAACCATGCTACTTCCCACCGACGTGGATGAGTTGAAGAAAATGAGGATGCATGAAGTTTTCCTCAGTACGAAGAGGTACTTGAGCATGGTAAGGCTCTTGAAACCTAAAACTTTATTAACTTTTACTCCCGGTCTGTCATTCACGATGTATTTATCTCCCTTGACAGGCTTTCCAGGTCACCTATAGGATAGAGGAGGAAGTGAACAAGCAGAGTAAGGCGGCCGAGAATGAACGCTCCAAGTGCTTAGAGGCCACGCGGACTCTCAAAGCTTCCGAGGACGACCTCGCCAAGGCCAAGGTTGCCTTAACAGAAGCTATCCGAGATAGGGATAGC
Organism: Quercus lobata; assembly: GCF_001633185.2. Lineage (NCBI taxonomy): Eukaryota > Viridiplantae > Streptophyta > Magnoliopsida > Fagales > Fagaceae > Quercus > Quercus lobata. The sequence goes on along the minus strand of NC_044906.1, from coordinate 4,424,365 downwards.
GCCTCGGTGGGTTTAGCTGGTGCCCAAAAACAGGCCGAGAAACAGAAAAAACGTCTGCTCGAAACCAAGGATCAGTTGCGAATAGCCAAGGAGCAGATCAGTGATTTAAAGAAAAGACTGATCTTGGCAGAGAATGACAAAGGTGTGGCGGAGTATGCCCGGGACGAAGCCATGAGGGCCAAGCGAGAGGTTGAGTTTGCCAGAAACGAGGCTGAGGCTGCCAAGGAAACGGTCGAGGATGAGGGTTACAACCGGGGGGGGGGGGTAGCTGACACCCAAGCCTCCCTTAAAGCCCAAATTCCCGGAGTATGCAAGCTTTACTACTCCCAGGTTTGGGAAGAGGCCTTGAAGCGAGCTGGGGTGGATGCTTCGTCTGATTTGTGGAAAGCGGAGAACATATTCTACCCTACAGCCATCTGTGAGGCCACCTCCACCAGCTCCAAGGCTGTGAGCGACCAACATGAGGGAGGGGTCACTCAGTCGGAAGCTGTACAGGTCGACGCCTCTCCTGGCGAGCTGCTTAAAGGGGGAGAGCTTCAGGATGTGATAGAAGCATCTGAGTGTATGGATCCCGAGGTACCCAAAGAGGTTGCTGAGCCTGTGGTCGGCGCTCAGATGCCTAATGCCGAAGAGCCAGCCATACTTGCGCAGCCCCTACAGGCAATTCCCCTCGCTGTGGCCCCCAAGAGCACCAACACCGATCCTGCTCAGTCTTCCCCAGAAGGGACTGTCCTCCAGGGCGTCGAAGCTGATCCTGTTCCGCCTTCCCAGGATGTGGCCGACGCAGAATTGAAGAAGTAGAAACCCCGGCCAGGCTCCGTATTTGTTTTTAGTTTAATGATTAACTAGTTTCCCTCTTTTTTTTTTTTTTTTATTGACAAAAATTTGTAGTCTGCTGGTAGTTTGAACCTGTTGACCACATATATGAAATTCTTTTCTCCCTTTTTCCTTTTGGTTACTTGTCAGTTGCCCTCGTCGATACTTACTACTGTTTATGATTTCTGAACTAATTATCGTAACATGTATGCATGGTCGCACATATGACATGTTTAGGATCCTGTTTCAGAATACTAGCACGCTCGCCCCCATAGGGTATTGAACTCGTGTCTGGACCTATTTCAGCGGGTACATAGGCATCACCTGAAATGTCATATGTGCCATTAGGACCAACTTGGTGTCCAAATTTCCTTTAAGCAGTTGGTTTCCCCATAGGTTTGAGTCCTAAGACCATGCAATACCTTGATTCTGTCCAAAACTCGATTTTTAAGTAGTTGGTTTCGCCATAGGTTTGAGTCCGAGGACCATGCAATACCTTGGTTCTATTCAAAACTCGATTTTTAAGTAGTTGGTTTCCCCATAGGTTTGAGTCCGAGGACCATGCAATAACTTGGTTCTGTCCAAAACTTGATTTTTAAGTAGTTGGGGGAATTAACCCCTCGGCTATGGCGTAGGACCTTGGTTTAGGGGGATTAGCTCCTCGGCCAAGCCCCTAGAACCATCCGTGCTGCTGACGTTATGAAGCGCAGCCCTTAGTGAAGAAACGCAGCCCCTAGTGGAACTTTACGCTAGAACACTACATCCGGCTGCTGGAAATGATGTGAGGGATTATCTCAACCTACCACCTGTGCCAAGACACAAGCCTTCCCCACAAACAACACCAATTGTAAGGACTCAATCTGTAACGACTCCAAAATAATACTGGGCTCGTACATAAAGAGGGCCCAAACAATATCATTTATAGAGCGTGGGTTTGAAAGGCTAGGTCTTGGTCACCAGGCGAGGGTTAGTCATCTTGTTCGTACAGAATTAGGTCGTGTTCGCTCGAGGAATCTTTCTCCTTGAGGCGGTCTGGGAGGCTTTGGTTCTTGGCTTTTTTTCCCAACCCCCTTCTTGGTGCATCAACCTTCACATTATATAACCCTTCTTGGTTGATCTTAGCCCTCCACTTGTTGATCAGATAGGTGCCTACTTCAGTACCCGTCCCATCAGTTGTCCCTCCTTGCTTTTTGTTAGTTGCGATGATCGAAGTCACCCTGTCCAGGCGTCTTTTCTCATTAACATAGTTAGGACGTTGACGGGTGCATTTAATGCGGAGGGGACGTATTTACCCTGAACCAGTTTCGTACTGTACCCCCACGTGGGTCCCATTCTACTTGCATCTCCTTCAGGGGGCTTTTTGGGGGTAGCCTTCAACGAGATGTTGCTCTTCCCTTTGAAGTCTTGGAGTGCCGAGGACAAGGTCATCCTCGGCTATGTCCCCGGCATTTCGGCCTTTCCCCATTTGTCCTCGGCAAATACCCTCCTCGGCACGGGCCCTGGGCGCTAGTAGAGCGTGGGTCGGATCATAAGTTCCCTGACCCCACATATGTAAAGACAAAGTTATATGTAAGGTTAAAACTGACTAAGATGAATGTGTAAAGTCAATAATTTATTTATATATTTTTTATAAAAGAAATTAGAAATAAAAAATAAATAAGTAATATAAAGATTATATGATCAATAACGTGGCGTAACAGGAGCATAGTAACAATAAATGCTACATTTCAGTTTTAAGATATATATAGATTTACCACTTAAATTTCGTTGTGAAAATATTGTAGATATGGGCCTGTTTGGTACATGTGTTTAAACACATGTTTTTAATTTTTAAACAACATTATACGTATTTCCATACACTCTTTTACCCACACATATTTTTTAAAAATACAAACAACATTAGTAAAATAACATTACTGAACTGCCCATAGTATTTCTCAAATTTCAATGGTAAAATAAATTTATTTGTATCCCAAACTCTTATTTTTTTATAATCATGTTAAGGTGTACTTCCTTTAAGACCACATTGACAGTTTGAGCCCGCCTATTTTTAAGGCCATACTTCTCCCAAAAGATGGAAATATGCCGGAGAGAGTTTTGTATTGGGCTAGTCCATCAAGGATCAAAGATTCAGAGTTTACTGGAGACTTAAAGGTACAAAACTGCCCACTACTCCAAAAAAATAAAAATAAAAAAGAATTATTTTCTTTTCTTTTTAAAATTATGTATTTTTTAGATTTTAGAGAATTTATTTTAATTATTTAATTATTCTCTTCATAGTGCTACGCATAGTACTATGAGTGAGAGACGCCTATGGCTTACCTAGTAAAGCTGATTCCCGTTAGCCTTGGCTTCTTGTTTTTCTATTTTCTTAACTAAAAATTATGTATTCAGTTGTGATGAGAAATTGCTATATTGTCTGTCATTTTGTATATGAGGGATTGGATTGGGTCTTGCTCACTTGGTGTTTGATGAGAAATTGCTCCTTCTGCTTTAACACTGCTCCGGTTGCACTTAATATGGTAAGGCATTAAACCTTATTTTGTTTAGGATAACGAAAATTGTGACCGCGCTTTCGACAATTGCTTAAAGTGTAGCTTATTTCTTGATGAATCTTGTGTTGAATTACCCAATAAAAGTTGACACCCACTTCAACATTATAGGTATAAGTTGTTTTGGTGTCATTCTTGCTGCCAGTTTTGCAATGTCTACAATTGTTAGAGCATTAGCATTGGGGAATGCTAATGCCAAATGTAAGGGATGGTTGGTATTTCAAACCCCAAAATGTATTGCATGAGGAAATGCTATTGCTAAGTATTGTAAATTTTTTTGCAATAATGCTACAATGCAATTCTATCTTTAGAATTGCACTGCAGCACAATTCAAAAAAAAAAAAAAATAATATTTTATTGTGATGGTGTTTGGGAGAAAGAAAGAATAAATGATGGTGATTGGGAGAAATATTATTTTATTGTGTAGATATATTATTTTAATGGGTAGAATAGGAAAATAAAAGTTTGGGATGCTGGAAGTATTGTAAAATTGGATGATATAATTGATAAAGTAGTTTTTTGAGATAGTAAAATAGGATAGAGTAGCATTTCCTGATGCTAATGCTCTTAGACATGCTACTTTTATCTCAGAGGTTCAATGTAGTTTGATCTCAAATATCCTTACACATGATGATCTTTTACTCTCCAGCAGAATCAAACCTTGGTTCTTCCTTGTTGATGTGCTCGCCAATGAGTGTATTTTTGGGATTTTTTATTTTTTATTTTTTTTAACCTTTTAAGACAAAGCTTATTGTAATTGTTGTTCCGAAGCTCCCAATACAATTTACATGTTGTCACATTTATTAAACTTGGATTTCAGGGGCTAAAAGCAGCTTAAACAATTTACGTGTTGAAAAAAATGGTTTTGAAATGATAATTTATTCAAAAAGAAATTATTCGAGTTATTACCCCAAAAGTGGAACATGTTCTCTTTGTGTGTATTTATCATCAAAGTCAAATGCTTATCAAAGGAATTATATGAAAGTCATTCATCTTTGGACAAACATATATAAGAACCCCTGATTTTGTTTAATTACCTGGACTCTGTGTAAAGTAAAATAAAGCATCCATTTGGATGAATTTTTATTCTATGTCAATCACTTTGTTTTTGATAGAGTTGTTAACTATTAAATGCAAGTAATCCGATTTGGGGTGTAATCCCTTTTAACTTTCATCATTCTGCAAACAATACCTATATAAGTTCACCTGCAAAGGAGTATGGTCCTCTGTTTTCTTTAACTTTTATACCACAATAAATTAACAAAAATATCGTTCCTGTACTTTAGTGATTCTGTAGTGAAACGAAAGTGTTTTTCAACTTGGCTTTATCAGAACAAGAATGCATATTGATTCTTGTGATTCAAACTTTGGGATGCCATAATCTAAAGGATAGTCGTTTACTAAATTTAGGCGGAGAGAAAGCGTTTTACATGCTTGTAGAACTCCTAACAAGTCATTTCTAAGCTTCACTTGTTTGGGACAAATAATCTTCTTGGCAATCCACCAGGTTTGTGTATTAGTAGGAGTGCTAATGTTTGTATTGAATTACAGAACTATATGGTCAAAATGCTTATCAAAGGACTAATAACAAGGCTAAAAAATATATAAACCTTCACTGAACATAATACTAGTATATCAGGAATAGTCCCATCTGTTTATATATCTGTGCAGGTCTGTGTGAGCAACAAGAATGATACAACCAATGAAGCTTCGAAAGATGAATGAAGTACAAGTTTGACATCGCTGGACATGATAAAAACAAAAATAAAAAACAAAAAAAACAAAAAACACACATTTTTGTAAATTGGTCATGTTCTGATTTTTCGGTTTTGCCTAATGAGGAGCCCAATCTCGTTCCCTTCTTCGTTGCCTCTGGTTGTCTCCATCAATTTCTTAAAATTTAGACAAAATTATATATTTTCCTTTTCCCCTTAAAATATAGGACTGTTTGCAGTTTGGTCATTTAAGTTTGATATTTTTCATTTTGATCTATTAAGTTTGATTCCATTTTCAAAATGGTCCTTAGATTAGAATCTGTCATTGAACTTCTTCTGTCAAAACATGTAAATTGCTGACACATAATGATGAATTCAATAGAACAACAAACAAGAAGATAGAAACTAAGATAAACTAAATTGGTGATTTGAAGTAGAAAAAGAAAGAGAACAAAATAGATAGGTAAACTTTTGAATTAGACACCTTTTCAAAGGAAATTCACCAATGGTTATTGGCTTATTGCTTTGATTTTGAGACATTTTTTTACACTAGAATGTTGTTTGAGGACCTGGCTTGAGAGAACCTTAATATATTCAAGCAAAAATCATGAACTCTGCATCCCTTTTGGTCAGAATTTCAACCTAAAGTTACTAATTGCCCTCTTTTTCTGTGAACTACTTCTTTGCAGGTGCATTCTAAACCTTCTTCTATTGAATTCCTATTCAATTTTAGCTGCTGACTTTTGCAAGAATTTTTTAACCAAGGCATACTCTCAGAGTTTAGAAAGGCCCTATAGAGAAACTACAATAGGAGGCTTTTGTTATCCTTTTTTTGGTGAGGGGACCCTCCGCACGCGCGCGCGCAGGGGGGTGTTGGTGGTTGTGGTGTGGTGTTGATGCTCTCATATTATTGGCAGTTCAAACAAAATTTACATTTTACTTGTATGCAGCCATGGATTTGTGAACAACTGAGCATGACACTGTCTTTCCACACCAACAGAGAGAAATGTCGACAAATTCAAGTGAAAGTGCAGAAGGCCATTCTTCTTGTAGGCATTATGATATTCGTATACACAAATTAATAAATTTAACAACTCGGATTGGGGCTGTTCAATATTATCACCATTAACCCGTGAGCTTTCTGTAACATTATGCCACGTGTAGTGAGACATGACAATGTGACAGAGTCATGACAACGCTACAGGAGAATATTGTCAAAATCCCACTTAGATTTAAAGGCTGCAGAAAAAAGGGGTAATTTATTAATTTTTAAGAAATACACAACAGGTTGATAATTTCATAGTCATCACATGTCTTGTTTCAGTCAGACAGTGTTATTTGTTTGGAAAAGCAGTTTGAGCTACTGATGTCATTTCACTAAATTTTTCTGTTTGTATCTGCAAACTGTTTCTGAAATGATGTTATATCACTTCTTTTTTAATGGGTGGTAACTCAATGCATTTCAGTCATACTGTTTTTGAACTAGAGATTACTCAAACATTTAACAAGTAAGGTACCATGTATTCCGATGGAAGTCCAAAGTGCAAGCTTAAACTAATGTACATGCCTTACAAGATATAAAGTGATTCACTGCTGATATAAAGCACAATATATAGAGGTGGCATCATTCACCACTCCCTCACCGAATACAATGCTGTAAAGTAAGGGCTTTTCATCTTGATTGAGACTCTTTAACAGGAGAAAAATATCATGCATTAATGGCACTTTGTCGATTTCCATGTATAAAATTTGTATTAGAACTGAAATAGTCAGACATACCTGCAGCGTGCAAACTGAATCAGTTGCTGACAATATGGCACTATCAACTGCAAATAAAGAATGCAAAAATTATCAGTGTAAGAGGATGAATATCAATGATCATATAAACAAAATGATTCAAAAATAGTTATTAGTCACCTTGGTAATCTTGAATATCCAGGCTTGTCACACCAATTCTTTTATATAGCAAATAGGCACCTGAACATATACAACACAAATGGTTTAGTTAAGACTTCATTTGGGTGAAGTGTAAGATCCATAGGAGCGAGTGCTCCAGTTCTATTAGTTAACTTTCATTGTACTACTTTGAGAAATTTCCAATACTAAGCTTGAAACAAGCAAATAGTAAAGTGGATGAGAGATTGCAGATCTTACCATGTGACATAAGGCAAAATGTAATTACAATATCAACTACCCCAAACAACAATATTGTAGTGCAATTCTTGAAATTTTGCTTTTTTCTTGAACTGAAAACTGGAAACAAATGAAGAACCCATATTAGTATGATGCAAGATTCAGTACATACTTCAGTTAGAGGACATTACTATAGCTTGGAATTTTCATAGAAATAGCATATACGAGGCATCAAAATTAACCGGGTAATGAATCTCAAAAATATCAAGACTGATAAATCTAAATTCAATAAGATTCAATAATCTGTTCATAATAACTTTCAAGCCCACATCATCATATAACACCTCTCTTGCTGTATTACTTTAGCTTGGAATCAACATTGAAATTGGAATTGGAGGTTTTACATTCAACTTAACATTGGATACTGTTTGATCTCTCCTATATAGAAATTGGAAAAGGAAATTCCAATTACAGACCCCAAATCCAATCCACAAAATGCAGTTCCAAAGTAAATAAATCTTTTTTTTTTTTTTCCAAATAACACACTACTAGAAACCCAATTCAAGTATAATCCACTTCTGAGCAACTACATACAATTCACACACACACACACGCACGCACATAGAAAGAGAGAGAATACCCGGCATTGAAAATGATTGGAGGAAGAACAAGTCCTCACTAAACACTAATAAGCATGAACTCTGGAATTTACTGACCAGCAACACCACCACTCCAGAGCACAACCCCTAAATGCAACCACACCAATATTCAACCAACAAGTACAAAAGACCCCATAATTGAACAACACTAAGTTCCACAAAATAATCACAATTCAGATTAATAAGTGAAGTACAAGAAGAAGCATGGTGATCGATTTGTTAGCCCACTGGTTCGGTAACTTGTGTTGCAGAAGGTGTCCAATAATGAAGCAAAGCACAGAGGAGTGTGCAAAGAAAACAGTGAGTGCAAATGATTGTGCTAGTGCTAAGAAATGAAGATGAAGATTTGGAGCACAGCCATTTTCTGGGATTTTTATGTTGATAAATTTGGCATATTCACAACATGTGTTTGGAGAGTTTGATACAACCTTGGACTGATATCTAAGTCATTCTTAAAACCCAATGGATTTTCAGCATCCACGGAAGCAACTACTGGACCCTCCTTCTTCTTATTTTTATTCTTCTTCTTCCAGCGTTAGATGCTAAATAGCTTCCTCCTCATTTGGTTGCTCCATCTTTTTTATTCATTTACAATATTCTAGACAATAAGTGCAAAAGTTTTGACAAAATTTTGTGTTTCATTGATTTAAGTCCTTCTCATTCTAAATGAAGCTTTCTCTCTCTACACCTCTATTTAATGGATATTAAATTGATTTATGATTAAGTTTTAGATGAAAATAGAATTTAAGCAATGAGCTTCAAATTAAAATAATTTTATAAATTTCAGATTTTAATTGAAAAAAAAAATTAAAAAACGTGTTATTTAACATAAAATATTGTATAAATTTGGGGTTTTTATTTTTATTTTATTTTTATACTAAAATAAGAGTCTTATAAATCAACTTGTTGGCACCTCTTGATGTCTTCGACATCCAAGCTTCAAATCACCTCTCTCCCCAATTATCAAATTTCAATCATGTCAACTAAACGACATGTCATCTCTATGATCAGACAGGAACTAAGTAATAACTAATAAGAACCCAAATTCTTAGTCCCATTTCTTTCTACCCTACTCTATCTATGAAGACTGTGAAGGAACATGTCATTATTCTAGATGATATGCCGATATTTTGCTTTGATTCCACACCAAATGACATGCCAATCTTCGCTCAAGGCATGTGCTATCTATTAGAAGAGAATGACTCATACCATTTTTTTGGGGTGGCCTTGTTAAATATTGTAATAGCGTCTACATCAAAAAGTTGTGGTTTCTCACAGTTACAGCCATTTTATGATTATCCTTCAAAATAATTCTGAGACCCAAAAAGCTTGTTGGGGTTGATTTTCTTTAGGGAAAGGGATAAAACCTTCAATATGAGTAATCCAACCACATATTTACTAAAGACCATTCCTCAATGAGATCACAGCTTGCTCTCTTGATGAGATTCCTACTGTCACAAATGTGCTTCCACAGGCATAAGCAAGAATTTGCTTTTGGGATTGAGAATAAGTTTCTGTCAAGACATTCCTTCCCAATTTTACAATCAAAGCATTGTTGAAATTCGTCATCCTCCTATGCCTAGATCACCTTTACTCTTTCATTGGAATTTTCAGCCAATTAGATCCATCACTCCAAAAGAACTTTCTAAAGAAGAGTGAAGCTTTGAGCACACAGATTTTGGTAGAGAGAAGCTTGACATTGTTCAATCCCCAAAAAAAAAAAAAAAAAAAAAAAGCTCCTGGGAATTGTTTATCTAGTCTAAAATATAAAATTTTAATTAATTGCCACTTGCCCTTGCATGATATTTTGACTCAACTCACCTAAGCCTTAATCCCAAGTAAATTGGGGTTGGTTATGAATTCTCATCAACAAATCAACCAAAGTAAATATCTTTGATAATCATAAAATATAATAGGTTCAAATTCATTAAATTAACATCAATTAAATATTACTTTTTTAAATGTCAGCACCCTATGGTATTAAGAGGTTTTCATTTGAAAAGACCAGGTTTCCAAAGAAGTAATGGCAAGAGAGTCAGTAGCCCCACTAGTGGCACCTCTTCCTCATTTACGCTGACATTTAGAACACACCAGATTATCAATCATGGTGCTCCCTAACAATGTCCTCTAACTATCCCAAACAACCAGTTTAGTTGTTACCAATAATATCACAAACAATTGCCTAAATGAAACTACATCAAATTTATCAAATGGAACACTGCCTAACCAAAAATTAAAGGATTTGGCCTTTTACAAATAACATAAAGAACACATACATTCATACATACAAACAAAAAAAAAAAAACAAAAAAACACATGTTTGTGTATGTAAGGCTCTTTTAAAGCAACTGGGAATAATACAGCATGATGAAGATTTAAAAAAAAAAAAATGCCGTTTTTGTGGTCAATGTTGAAGTTGGATAAACTTTTCCTAAATGTTCAAGTATCAATGAGGTAAGAATTATAAATTTCCCCAAATTCTTCCCAAAAATTCCCAAAGTCAAATTGACTATCTAATAATATTTATAAGCTATTATAAAATATTCATTAGAACTGTCTCATAAAGATTCAATAGGCAAGGGCTGCAAGGCTTCCCTGATGATGATGAATTCCAACATCTAACTTCTTAACATAATCTTACAAACAAGGATAAGGAATCTTCTCTTTAATAAAATAACTCTTACTTATATACAAAAAAAAATAAATAAATAAAAAGGATAAGCTATCTGAACATCATACCAGAGATCCTTTTCACAAGTATCAATTAAAAGCATACACAAATGCAGGGATGCAACCCCAACAGACTTCCAACAAAGTCACATTTACACACAAAAGGTATAGAAGGAAAAAGGATACATGTACCTCATGTTAATATGATAGTCAGGCATTTCATGACATCTAGGACACCAATCCAAAGTCGAAACATGCCCTCCAACATACAAAACAAAGTCTTTGCTGCAGCAAGATCTAATGAGAGACATTTAGCAAATGTGCATATCAATCATAAATAATATAGTTGCTGTCAATAGACTATTACAATGCACCACCAAGTTGAAACATGATTTTACTCATGCTATGCATGTTCTGCTCATTATTTATTCCTTCTATCAGTTAATTTACAACTTGAATTTATCCATTCACACATCCATAATAAGAATAAAATAAACCTTAGTAGATAATGGGCTCGTGAATAGGGTGGCATCGTTTGAATTGTTTTTTTTTTTTTTTGATAGGTAATTAAAAATTTATTGATATTAAAAATAAAAATAAAAGAGTTACCCAAGTAGACAGGGAGTATACAACTAGTGACCATATGTATTCAACTACCCTTTCACCCATCAAGACATATATGTCATTAAGGACAATTTAGTAATTCAAAGAGTCACCCCTTGAGCTATTCATAAACAGCTACAACTATAATTTGTGGCAATACTAACTAAGTTTAAAACAGAAAGTTCCAAGCTTGAAGTGCACAATATACGCTTTGGTTATCTCATCACACACCCTCCTTTACTTAATATACCGCCTGTGTTTTTTCCAAATCTTAAACCAAGGTCAATTATAATAACAAGTACGAAAACCATGACCAGCAATGCCTAGTACAGATTTCAACGTTGAATATACATACATGTGTGCATACAGCAATACATGGATCCTTTTATGTATTTCTAATGTTTTTGTGCATTAAATTGTTTGATATGACATGAAATACACATACAAGCGGATGTTGAGAAAATTACTAGGCTAAAATATAGGTTTCGTCCCTAAAATTTGCATGAATTTCATCGTCCCGAAGCTTTAAAAAATCATTTTTCATCCCTAAACTATTGAAAATGTTTTGCTTTTTGTCTCTTAAAATTATAAATAAATAAAAATCATCCTTAAACTATTGAAAAAATTTTGTTTATTCATCCTTATTTTTGCTTCTAAACTATTGAAAAAAGCTCTTTATAAAGTTTGAGGGACGAAAAAAAAAAAAGTTTTCAAAGTTCAGTGACTAAAACATAAAATGCATGCAAAAATTAGAATGTGCAATACAAATACAAATAGTAAGACAGAGCACAATGGTAAAACTGGACTAATATCTCTAACACATACATACATACATACATATATAAAAGTAGTAGGACGAGCATTGTTTAGTATTTGCCTTAAGAAAGCGAGCGAGGAAGACAAACGCTGAATTTCAGTTTGTTGAAGAGCATAATAATCTTCATCATCTTCTCCACAGAGCTTAGATATGGTTTCGATGGCTCTGAAGTAATTGTCCACACAATAATCGAACTTCAAAATTGTAACCCTATCACCATTGCAATCCGATGGTTTCTCCGCAACTGGACCATCCTTCTTCTCCTTCTTATTCATTGGGCATTTGACGGTAAATAGCTTCGAAATTTGAGGTTCTTCTCCCTCTTCTATTGTTTTCGTTTTCCTTCACTGGTTTTTGCAGCGGTGGCATTATTTTAATCTACCGGATGATTAAAATAGGTTTTTTTTTTTTTTTTTTGCTCCTCATGAACAGTGCACATCTATTTTTAGATGTGCACTGTAGCAGTGGAGCTAAAATTTTTAGATTTAGCTCCATTGCTGGAGCATCATTTTAGCAGCAGTGTAGCTAAAATATAGCAATATAATAATATAGCTATACTGCTGCAAATGCTCTAACAAGGAAAACAAAGACAGTTTCCTGTAGCAAATAGGTGTAGGAACTTGTTTCAATTCAGTATTAATTAAATATGTCCAGTTCCCCATAGGCTGTAGCAAAAAGGGATGGGGATTTACATGTTCTACAAATCCTCTACCCCATTCTTTATGGAGGGAGGAAATGCCTGTTGAGCTAGAGCTCATTGGCAAGCTAACTTTTTGTTCTATTCCAGTAAAATTCCAAAGTACTTATCTAAAAGGTAGAGACTGCTACCTCTGTATGCCACCACATTTCAACATTGAGCATCTGAATACAGGCTCCAATTTTACAAAGCAGGGATCAGTACCCTCCTGATGCACAGAAGAATAGATAACTTTCATTGTACAAGGAAGAGGAACTTCCCACCTACATTGTAGAAAGGAAAAGAAGAAATTACAAAACCATCTAAAGAAGACTTAATATATATGAACAAGAGAAGCCGAGACAATATTTAAGGAACATGGAAACTGGACAACCGAAGCAGACTTCTTACACTTCCAGAGATCCATTCCCATTTCCCCAGCAAGATAGCCCATACGAAGCTTACATTTGGATTCAGATGCATTAGAGGGCCGCCTTTTGACATCCCATGCAACCTTCCCATTATGATCTAGGCATAATACAACTCTTGGCAAAGCAACATCCTTTGAAATCAAGAAACTGCCTGAGCTGATTCCCAAGGAACCGTTGGGTGACATATTCTCACTTGCAGCAGGTTCCTGTCCAGAGTTATGTTGTATTTGATGATTCAAAACAGAAGATCCCGCGTCTTCGTTTCATGTCAATAACAGTGGACTTGTGTCATCACTGTGACTCCCTGCTCATTTCTTTTGTTTCAATATTCTGCCCTACAAAGGACTTTCAGGTTTTGGATTACATACAGATGCTGCTCACTGGTAACGTTTTTTTTTTTTTTTTTTTTTTTTTTTTTTACCACTTTCTTCTTGTACAGAATGTTCTTGGGCATCCCTAGGAACCCCATCCACAGCATGTGCTTCTGATGAATTTTCTGAAAGTTGAACAGCAAGACCTTGAACATACTGGTCATTGCAGTCAAAATTATCAAGAGATTTTTCTATCGGAGTTTTTCTAGGTCTTCCTCTAGGCCTCTTTGATTAAGATGTTATGGCCTCATTGTCTTCTATTGGTTTTTTTCTAGGCCTTCCTCTTGTCCACTTTGATAAGGTTGATTTGTCCTTCATGGCCCCATTGTTTATATTTCCCTGTTTTGACTTTTCTATTGAAGGTGGCACCTCTTCCTCATCTACACTGGCATTTAGAATACACCATATCTGAATTACACCTCTACCAGTAAGTGGGTTACCAATCCTGTGATATGAAGACCCAGGAGGATGAGCAGCAACAGCAACAAACTGGAAAGAAAGAAAACAGAATGAAGGCAGTCACACAAAAATGATTTAACATGAATAATCTAAATAAATTGTCCCAAATTCTCTACATAAAATCAAACTACACAATATCTAAAAGTCTTATATTTCTTGCAAACAAAATTTGGCTACAAAGCAATAAATGTGCAACAATGCTCAACAAAACTAATGAGGACACAAGTTGCTGGGTTGAAGTAATTAGTATGAAACTAATTAAACAGTATCAAATCTATAGGAAAATCTAATGGAAAGAACAGTATATCACTTGTCTTCTGAATGTGGTAATTGTGATTTTGCTTTGGTGAAAACAAAAAGAAAATAGAAGCAGGAGTATTGTGCACTAGGTACGGCACTTGCATTTCTTTTTCCCCTTTTTTTTTTTTTTTGTTAAAATGAAAAATCTTAGAGAGGATAGTAACAATAGTTACAAGTTATAATGCATTTATTGTTACCATATTTTTATATTAACATGCATGACATGACACCTAATGTTTGAATTTAGAGTAATTGTTGTTTCACATCATCTGGAAAAATATACCAACTGTTAGTTAACAATGAGATCTGAAATGTGAAATTGGAAAGTGGTAAAAATTACCTTGCATTGCTGCTTTTCCATTTATCAGTGTCTAAGGCATCCATACCAACATAAAGGAATATAAAAGTCTCTGCAATGAATGATATTGCTGCAAATGCATACCTGAGATAATCAAACCATTTTGAAGATTAGAACCTGTCATTGAAACTTCTTCTGTCAAAACATGTAAATTGCTGACAGATATTGATGAATTCAATAGAACAACAAACAATAAGATAGAAACAAACATAAGGTAAATTGGAGATTTGAAGTAAAAAAGGAAAGAGAACAAAGTAGATAGGCAAACTTTTGAATTTGACACCTTTTCAAATGAAATTCACCAATGGGGTATTGGCTTATTGCTTTGTGAGATATTTTTTTACATTAGAATGTTGATTGAGGATCCGGCTTGAGAGATCCTTAATATATTTAAGCAAAAATCATGACCACTGCATCCCTTTTGGTCAGAATTTCAATCTAAAGTTACTAATTGCCCTCTTTTTATATGAACTACTTCTTTGCAAGTGCATTCTAAACCTTCTTCTTTGGAATTCCTATTCAATTTTAGCTGCTGAATTTTGCAAGCATTTTTTAACCAAGGCGTCCTCTCTCAGTTTCTAAAGGCCCTATAGAGAAACTTTTTGTTTTGACAGACAACAGGGTGCTTGTAGTTGACATAACAATAATTTGAACAAATTTTCTATCCATCTCCCTTTTTCTTTTGTTCTCCTTTTTTTGGTGAGGCAAAGGGGGGTGTTGATGCTCCCATATTATTGGCAGTTCAAACAAAATTTACATTTTACTTGTATGCAGCCATGGGCTTGTGAACATGACACAGTCTTTTCACACCAACAGAGAGAAATGTCAACAAATTCAAGTGAAGGTGCATTAGAAGGCCATTGTTCTTGTAGGCATTATGATATTCGTATACATAAATTAATAAATTTAACAACTCAGATTGGGGGCTTGGGGTTGTTCTATACTATCACCATTAACCCATGAGCTTTCTTCGACAATATGCCACATGTAGTGAGACATGACAATGCTGCAGAAGAATTATGTCAAAATCCCACTTAGATTTATAATGCTGCAGAAAAAAGGGAAATTTATTAATTTTTAAGAAATATACAGCAGGGCAATGATTTCACAGTCATTACCTGTCTTGTTCCAGTCAGACAGTGTTATTTGTTTGGAAAAGCAGTTTGAGCTACTGATATGTCATTTCACTAAATTCTTCTGTTTGTGTATACAAACAAACTGTTTCTGAAACGAGATTATATCACTTCTTTTTTATTGGGTGGTAACTCAATTCATTTGAGTCATACCATTGTTGAACTAAAGATTACTCAAACATTGAACAAGTATGGTACCATGTATTCCGATGGAAGTCCAAAATGCAAGCTTAAACTATGTACATGCCTGACAAGATATAAAGTGATTTAATATTGATTCACTGATGAGGCTCCCAAAGGAGATAGTATAATGAAAAGTAAGACATTCATCTTCAATTTTTTTTTTTTTACTATTCCATTGTTTGCTATAAACCTTCAATATTCCAATGTGACATAAACTATATAATTTTCTTTACATGAATACTTCTAATTTTGAGCATACTTTTTGGAGGTTGAACTTGAAGGCATCGTGGTTATTCCAAATCAAATAACAGTAAAAAAAATAAAAATTAAAAAAATTAAAAAATAAATAAAAAGAGAGAGATGAGTAAAATGATATAAAAAGTTGATTTTGGTACCTCAGCCAACATGTATGACAAATAGCCATAAACATCATGAGTGCAACTCCATGGTCTGTAGTGGAAAAATGACAATGTCAAGTTATATAACAAGGCTTATGTACAGGTCACAATTAATCATTTAGGTAAGCAAAAGCCAGTAAACCAAAATGTGATCATACTGGACTCACTGACTAATAAGATATTCTTCCACAAAAACAAATAGACAATTTCAAGATTGTGTTGATTAGGGGATTCCTTCACATTCATCTCAATTTTGAGATATGGTTCCTGCTTAATATTTTTCCACGTTCTCGTTTACCACTGACTCAAGCTACATTCTTTTTCCCCTCCATCTTTTCCTTGTATCACCTGCATCTGATTTTCTCAATAGTTGCACTCCCTACTGCTATTTCTCACTTAGCTCTCTGCTTCTGTTTAATTCCCAAATCCCAATTCATAAAACTTCTCAAATTCATGCAATCATGTAGTTTTTCAGTACTTTATCAAAAAAAAGAAAAAAGAAAAAAAAATGTATTTTTCAGTAGATGAATTAATTACAAACTCAGATCTTTTAAGTGTGTATATATATATATATATATATTTAAGCACTAGAAGTATGTAAGGACAGAGGTGCATGGATTTCATAGGTTATAGAATAATGTCAATTGATCATGAATGGCATGAATACTTCAAAGTGGTGCAATTTTGAAGATTGCATCAGACTCTGAATGTGTAAGGCTATGAATTCAACAGCTATTTGTGAGGGGATGATAAGCATGTATGATTACAGAAAAGCAGAGATCTTTTATCATTATTACGATGGAACCATCTAAAAGATCTCACAGTGACAAATTTTGACATGCAGAAATCTGAACATTGATAAAGAGACAATGCAACAAAAGATTTGAACAAATAACATCCAAAAACAAAAACAAAAAGTAAAACAGAATGCATTTGATTGTATCTTCCGAAGTAAATTGTTTATGATATAGCACTTATTAGACCTGCCTGAAAGTTACCATATAGGGAGTTAGAAGATGATGTCTACCAAAATCCCCACAAAGTACATTAATATTTAGCAAGCCAATAAGCCACCAATTATGACACTGACTTTGCAGTCAAATGTCAACAAATGAGCTCAAAGATCTATGCAGGAGAAATGATTTATATGTGCTGCAATATTGGTGAACAACCATGAATTTTTAGATATAGGGAAATGAAAAAATTCCTCACAACTTAAGAGGAAACAAGAGTATTCACATATGTATATTTGCCCCAGACAAAAACCTAAACAGACATAGCATGCCCGAAAAATCATTAATAAACAGGCATGCTATGTCTAAATTCAATAAGATTCAATAATCTATTCATAATTTCTTTCAAGCCGACATCATCATATAACACCTCTCTTGCTGCATCACTTTAGCTTGGAATCAACATTGAGTTCGGAATTGGAGGGTTAACATTCAACTCAACATTGGATACTGTTTGATCTCTCCTATATAGAAATTGGAAAAGGAAATTCCAATTAAACTCCCCAAATCCAATCCACAAAATATAGTTCCAAAGTAAAGAAATCCTCTTTTTCCAAATTCCACACCACTAGAACCCAAATTCAAATATAATCCAATTCTGAGCAACTACTTACATTTCACACACACACACACACAGAAAGAGAGAGAAAGCATACCCAGCATTGAAAATGAATGGAGAAAGCAAATAGAGGAAGAACAAGTCCTCACTAAACACTAGTAAGCGCGAACTCTGGAATTTACTGACCAGCAACACCACCACACTCCAGAGCACAACCCCCTATATCCAACCACACGCATATTCAACCAAGAAGTACAAGACCCCATAATTGAACAACACACATAGTTTCGTTAGCCCACTGGTTCTGTGACTTGTGTTGCAGGAGGTGTCCAATAATGAAGCAAAAGCACAGAGATGAGTGTGCAAAGAAAACAGTGAGTGCAAATAATAATGATAGTGATAGTGCTGAGAAATGAAGATGATGAAGATTTGGAGCACACCCATTTTTCTGATGATGAATGAATTTGGCATATTCACAATATGGGTTTGGAGAGTTTGATACAACCTTGGACTCTGATAATAATATCTAAAGTTATTCTTAAAAAAACACCCGATTGGATTCTCGGCGTCCACGGAAGCAACCAATATTTTTCAGTAAAAAAGAAAAATAGGTAAAAAGGAATTGGATTTGTTTCCTCTTAGATATTATATTAGGTACTAAATGCAATAATAAAAATTTAAAAATATATATTAGGTTTTAAATTTTAAATTTTTTTGTTAATTACAAACTTATGAAATTGTTTCGATTTGAAATTCCCGTCCATTTTTTTTTTATTAATTTCCATTATTCGAGATAATGAGTAAAATTGTTGATAAAATTTTGTGTATCATTTTAATTCTTTCTTATTTTAAATGAAACTTTCTCTATGTACCTCCGCTATTTAATGGATGTCAAATTGATTTTTTATTAAGTTTTAGATGAAAATAGAATTTAATCAATGGGTTTCAAAATGAAATAAATTTTTTAAAATTTCAGAATTTTTAATTGAAAAAAAAACATGTGCAAGTCTTTTTATTCTTTTTCAATAAGTAAAAATTTTATTAGAAAATGAAAGTCAATAAAATAGACCAAAATGAGAGACTTGTTAGGCCAAAAAATAATTTGTGTATGCGTGTGGCCCAAAAAAAAAAAAAATCTTATGAGAAGGTCTTTTGAGACTTTTTTATAAGAGTATGTTTGGGTTCCATTTATTATGATTTATGAAAAGTTGGTCTCATGAGATACTTAAAGGTTTGCATGGGTTGGATAAAATGTTTTTTTAATTTAACCTGTCATGTGTAGACATCAACCCAACTCACATGAGTAGGTTTGGATACTCATTGTCCCTTTTTTTTTTTAGCCAAAACCAAGATTTCATTCATTGTGAAAATTGATTGAATCTAGATACAAAGTCGCTAGGGCTGGGGGAGGAGTATCCTCTAAACCAATAACATTCTCAGCAATATGTTTAGTGAAAACGGGCTAGCGACTTAGGTTATGTTTGGTTATCATTTTTGTTTTTTGTTTTCCAAAACTTGTTTTTAAGAATAAAATCAAAAAATAACTTTCTTATGTTTTCAAAGTAAAAAACCTATTTGTTTAGTTGAAAAGGAAAAAAAACATACAAAAGAAGTTCCCATTTCAATATTTTTGGCATCCATTATAACATAAGCACAGAAGAAAAAAATAAATAAATGGAAGATGAGGGAAAATCCGAAGTTCTGGTATTGATGGGTTTAATTCCCTTCCAACGAGATTAATATATGGGTTCATCTGAGTTGGTCTAGAGATAATGTACTCACTAATGTATTAATTTATAACATAAACCATGATCAGACCAATATTTAAATTAGTGGAGTACCTCTTTTCTTTTGTTCTTTGAAAATATGTTAATCGCTTGTCTAAATAAAAAAATCTATTAGCAAATGTCAAAAGAAGTGGTTCTCCCATTAGCACGTAGAATTGGCGAACCCACACATTAAACCTTAAGGCCGCCACTTCCAAAAGCTACTGCCACATTAGATAAAACATTAGCAACAATGTGAGCTTCTAGCAAGGCAAACATATATCAATAGCAAATTCTTGGTGCCAAAAAGCAAACAAATCGCACCTCAATTTGACTAATTTATGCCACCAAAAAGTAAATTGAGGCCCCTATAACCTATTCAAGTCACCAATGAGCAAAGGTGGTCCTCTTCTTTAAGATTGCTTAGTTAAACAGAGTGGTGTGCAAAAATAACCAGTCCCCGTGTGAGAGAGGGGAAAAAATGCTAAAATTCCTGGTTTTGCTTCTAATGGGGTTCGAATTGAGGCGTTGATTCATTAATTGTGGGTTTTAAACTGTTTTCTCCGTGTTTTTAAAGAGCTTGAAACGGAAAGCAGGTAAATGCATGTTTTTATTTCCTTTGTATTTTGAGAATTGAGAATTATTTTTGTTTTCAGTTACTAAACAAGTTTTTTGGGTAAGAAAATAGAAAACTATTCTTAAGAATAGAAATCAGAGGAAAAAAAACAATTAACAAACAAACCCTTAGCGAGTGGGCCATCGAATTTGCTTATTGCTTTACAGTACTAATAGAGAACCAAGTGAGTGAAGCCTATGAGTAGGTATTGGATCAATGTCTTGTTTTTGAAATATGACTCCCAATGTACAACTTTTTTATGAAAAGAAAAAAAAAAGTTGTATCCAAACAACTTAGGTTCATCTTGTATCCAAACAATTTCATGGTTTACATTCTTGGGGTGCCCTGCTAACTGATGGGCCATGGTATTTCCTGCTCGTCTATGAGAAGCTGTCACACATGCTTTTCCACAGGCAGAAGATAGAATTTGCTTTTGGGATTGAGAATAAGTTTTTGTTAAGACATTCCTTCCCAATTTTGCAATCAAAGCATTGTTGAAATTCGTCATACCCCTTATGCCTAGACCACCTTTACTTTTTCAATGGAATTTTTGGCCAAAGAAGGAAAGAACAATGGTGGTCACTTTTTCATTACAATCAAAGAACTTTCTAATAAGGAAGAGTGAAGCTTTGAGCACACAGATTTCGGTAGAGAGAAGCTTGATGACAGTGATGGTATGGTAACATGATATTATTGGGGCAACAACCACAATAAACTGGAAAGTAAAAAACCAGAAAGATGTCACATAAAAATAATTTAATGTGAATAATCAAAATAAATTGTCACAAATTCTCTACATATAAATATAATCAAACTACAAATGACACAACATCTAAAAGTCTTATAAAGCAGTATATCTAATTTTTATTTCTTGCAAACAAAATTTTGCTACAAAGCGATAAATGTGGAACAATGCTCAACAAGACTAATGAGGACAATGTCCTCTAACTATCCCAAATTCTCAATTAACCACTTTTGTTGTTAAACAATTGCCTAAATGAAACTACATCAAATTTCTTAAAACGGTACACTGCCTAACACAAAAAAAAAAATAATAATAATAATAATAATAATAAATAATAAAAAATATGGCCATTTGCAAATGACATTTAGAACATACACATTCATACATACATGTGCGTGTGGGGCTCCATTAAAGCAACTGGGAATAATACAGACTGACGAAGATTAGAAAAAAAAAAAAAAAAACACAGAATGCTGTTTTTGTGGTTAATATTAAAGATGGATAAACTTTTCCAAAATGTTCAAGTATCAATTAGGTAAGAATTATAAACTTTTCCAAATCCTCCCTAACAATTCCCAAAGTCAAATTGAATATCTAATAATATTTAAAAGCAATTATAAAATATACATTAAACTGTCTTCCAAATATTCATAGGCAAGGCTTCCCTGATGAAGATGAATTCCAAGTTCCAACATCAAATTTCTTACCATAATTTTAGGATTAGAAATCTTCTCTTTAATAAAATAATTCTTACTTACCCAAAAAAAGAAGGATAAGCTATCTAAACATCATAGCAGAGATGTTTTTTTTGACAAGTATCAATTAAAAGTAAAGCTTACACAAATGCCCCAAAAGAATTCCAACAAAGTAACATTTGCGCACACACACACACAAGGAATAGAAGGAAAAAGTATACAAGTACCTCACATTTAATATGATAGTCAGGCATTTCATGGATTCTAGGACACCAATCCAAAGCCCAAACATGCCCTCCAACATACATAACAAAGTCCTTGTGCAGCAAGGTCTGATGAGAGGCATTTAGCAAATGTGCATAACAATCATCAATTATTTAGTTTCTGTAGATAGCAATTTTACAATGCACCAACAAGTTTAAAGTCATTTTATTCATAGAAATTGCCAAACAGTCTGAAATTCAGCAATAACATCATCTGTTAAAAGTTAAAACATAAGAAAATCTAGAATTTCCGTCTTACTTTTATATGTTTTGAAATAAAATAAGTATTAAAAAAAAAAAATTACTCTTTCAACTTGCTACAAGAAACCACAACCAAAAATTTCTGTCTACAAGAAAAGGAACCAACCTGAAAATCTACAATTACAATTGAGCAGGCAGGTCCAAGATTATGGGGAAATACTAAGTAAGTTTAAAACAGAAAGGTCCAAGATTGAAGAGCACAATATAAGCTTTGGTTAACTCATCACACACCCTCCTTCACTTAATATACTGCCTATGTTTTTTCCAAATCTTAAACCAAGGTCAATTATAATAACAAGTACAAAAACCATGACCAGCAATGCCTAGTACAGATTTCAACATTGAATATACATACATGTGTGCATACAGCGATACATTGATCCTTTTATGTATTTCTAATGTTTTTGTGCATGAAATTGTTTGATATGACATGAAATACACATACAAGTGGATGTTGAGAAAATTACTAGGCTAAAATATTGTTTTCGTCCCTAAAATTTGCACAAATTTCATCATCCCGAAGCTTTAAAACATCATTTTTCATCCCTAAACTATTGAAAATATTTCGCTTTTTGTCTCTTAAAATTATAAATAAATAAAAATCATCCTTAAACTATTGAAAAAAGTTTGTTTATTCATCCTTATTTTTGTTTCTAAACTATTGAAAAAAGCTCTTTACAAAGTTTGAGGGACCAAAAAAAAAAAAAAAAAGTTTTCAAAGTTCAGTGACTAAAACATAAAATGCATGCAAAAATTAGAATGTGCAATACAAATACAAATAGTAAGACAGAGCACAATAGTAAAACTGGACTCATATCTCTAACACATACATACATACATACATATATAAAAGTAGTAGGAGGAGCATTGTTTAGTATTTGCCTTAAGAAAGTGAGCGAGGAAGACAAACGCTGAATTTCAGTTTGTTGAAGAGCATAATAATCTTCATCATCTTCTCCACGGAGCTTAGATATGGTTTCGTTTGCTCTGAAGTAATTGCCCACACAATTATCGAACTTCGAAACCGTAACCCTATCACCATTGCAATCCGATGGTTTCTCCGCAACTGGAACATCCTTCTTCTCCTTCTTATTCATTGGGCGTTTGGTGGTAAATAGCTTCGAAATTGAAGGTTCTTCTCCCTCTTCTATTGTTTTCGTTTTCCTTCACTGGTTTTTTGCAGCGGTGGTGCACGGAGGAGGGAAAAAAAAAGGACCGAATTAGGGCTATTGGGTTTCGAACTAGGATCACTTTATTTACAAAATTACCACTCAGTAGAAAAAATAGATAAAAATGGGCCTACACTTTAATTGAGAAAAGCTAATGCCAGTTATAAAAAAAATATATGTTATAATTTTTGCTGCAATTGATTATCTCACAAGTTGTAAGTTATGGAGGTGTGAACTTCTATGTACTCACTATTATTCTTTACTCACAACTGTTATATGGTAAGTTGTAGTAAAATTTGTGATATTTTTTGTGGCACAAATATTTTTTTGGATTTATTTTCTCTTAACTATTATATTATTAGTCATAAATGTAATAAAGAAAAAAAAATGAGGGAAAGAAAGAAAAAGAAAATATTAGTTCCTAAACATAAATATTTGAACAATTGCTAACTTTACTATTTTTTTTATTCAGTACTAACATAAATATTACACTAAATGCCTAATTATTGTTTAGTTTTAGGTTGTACTGATCTATGATCAGGGTGTGCAAGATTTTAGCCAATGTATACAAAAACATTTTTAATTATAAAATAAACTAATAAAAAAAATTACATATAAATTTTTTTTTCTTGAAGTCAGGGGGGGTTCAACATTTGAACCCCGTTTTTGTGGAGCTATATATATATATATATATATATAGAGAGAGAGAGAGAGAGAGAGAGAGAGAGAGAGAGAGAGAGAGAGAGAGAGAGAGAGAGAGAGAGAGAGAGAGAGAGAGATTGCTCACCTTCACCCACAAAATCTCCACGTATAGCCTTTATGTGGTGCTAATGACAAAATCTTGCTTTTTTAATTGCCTTCAATTGCAAGTATGAGACTTTTGAGGGGAACATACAGCAAAATGTTTTTTTCCTTTTTTTTTTTTTTTGGGTTTTGGGGGGGGGGGGAGGGGTTGTTTTGTTAGGATGGTGTGAGTACAACTTTGATGTGACTATGAGAGTGGAATGACAATATATATATATATTTATATATATATAAAATAATGTGTGTGTGTGGTGAAATTGGGGTGGTGTTCATGAAAAAAAGGGTGTTTAAGCTTAAACCAATGTCTGGTTTGTTTTACACATAATAAATATTTTTAAAACAACATATTAAAGGAAATTGCAACAAAAAAAAAAAAAAAAGACTTCCAAGTTCCAAAAATTCTTAGAATTTACTAAATGATGGAAATTTTAAACACACCAATTAATTTTTCATTGATTAAATGAGTATATCTAAAAATTTAGAATTTGGTATTCAAAAGGTCTTCTTTTTTTCTTTTCTTTTTTAATTAGAGTGTTATGCTATTTAAAAACATAAAAAAAAGGGTAAAGAATTAAGGCTTTTATAATAATGATGATAACTTGATTATGGTGATGGTATGGTATCATGATGTTATTGGTGGTAGTGGTGGTAACAACAATAGCAGTGAATGATGGTGGAGGCGATGGTGACAACAATGAGATGAGAAAAATTGGGGGGGGGGGGATGGGGTGGTGACCGTGACAATAGCATTGATAGTGATGATGTATGTTAGTGCAAACACAATAATAATGGAAATAACACACAAAGAGAAACTGAATAATACTTTTGAATATTATTAATGTAAAGAAAGGAAATACACAACACTATTTAGACTGAGGCGCGACACTCGCTCTCTTTAAGGAGATTCAAGCCCTTGGTTGGCTAATTCTTGTAACCGGTGCAGACCTTCTCTGACTTGTCTTTCCCAGGATACAACAGCCCAACAAGTGTCGTATGGCTAGAACAACCTCTGCACAAAGTGTTCAAGCCCAAAGCATAATAAAAATGGAGTATTATTTCGGGCCATTTACTCACCAACGGATATGGTAATTATTCTGAATGGGCTGTCAAGTAGGAGGATCCAAGGGGCTGATTCATTCTTCACCTCCACTCTTCACCTCCCCCTTGCGCACGTATCTAGCCCAATATCTAAGACAATTCATGTTACCCCATTAATCACCACAATTAAAAAGAATAAAATAGTCTCTCTCCTTTTCAATGTGGGATTAAACATTTTCACAACTCTTCATCTTCCATATTCACTCCCACATCTTTACATTTATGTTATAACATTTACTCATTTTAATTATTTAATATTAAAATGTTCCAACAATGTATAACATAAATAAAAATGAGCAAATAAATTTCATAAAATGAATAACTACAAAATGTGTGTTGACATGTTTTTTTTGGGGGGGGGGGGGAAGGGAAAAATAAATATTATTATGACAACTAGGCATGAACAAAATTTTTTTTTTTTTCCTTTAAAAAAAGAAAAAGATTAGAGAAAAGAGAAGGTTAGTATATACATTGAGGTTGGGAAGCACAAGTTCTTTGCTTTCTTGCATATGGAAGGCAAGCATCTACTTTTCTTTTTCTTTCTCCAATTCTTTGTCTATGCTTTTTTGTTTTGGCATGATGGAATTTGATAAATTTATCCTTTTAAAGCAACACCATCAAATCTATATATAGTAGAAGCTCGGATGAACTCCATATAAACTTCACATTAACAAAATTCAAATTAGGGCCAATTGGGAAACTTCCCTAAGGGTGTTTTAAAGCCAAAGTTTGATTTTTGTTCCTGTAAGTATTGATGGTTATTTCTCCAAATTTTGTTGTATATCTATGGGTTTTTTGATACTACTCATAAACAATAGGTTGCTTTAATTTCTTAATTTTTCTTATAAATGTTAAAAATGCAATGAATTTTGGGTTTATTTACTTCTTAATTTTCACTTGAATTAATGATATTTGTTGCTAATAGGTTTGGTTCATGAGACATCTAATGCAACTTTGATAAAAGGTACATGATATTATTTTTATTTGTTTAGTATATTTAGGAATACAAAAATACACACAAAAAATTAAGCTTGTCATATATTAGTGAGTCTTTTTAAGTTTCCCCACCATAAGGTGAGAGTAAACCACACTAATCCCCACCATCATTTCAATTTTCAATTTTTTTTTATGTCCACACATTTATTCCCCTTCTTAAACTCTTTTTTACACTTTCTTTCTTATAGTGTATAATCCTTACTTTTGCACATCAAATTGAGTAGCACATGAGATTGGACACATCGTAGCAATAGAGGAGCTGAGGACTAAGGACTTTGTGAGCATAGTTTGAGTTCTAGTGCCCTATTAACTATACACAAATTTATAAAGGTATCTATTGGTTTCCAATAATTTTTTTTTTCCTATGTTCTAGTTTTAATTTAAGGTATATAACTCCCAGCCCTATTCTATAAATTCATTTTCTAAATAAATTAGAACATATAAAAGGAAAACCTATATATATGATCTAAAAAATTGTAAACATATAAAAGGAATTAGAATTTACTAATGAAGTTTGAAAATATCATGATTTACCATTTTCCTTATAGTAAACAAGGTGAATAATGCTCTAACAGGATTAGGTACATGCAATATAACTTTCATTTTTGGAATGATTGATTTTAAGAATTAATTGAATGTATTTTGAGCAAACATAAAAGTTATATAGTTCCTCAAAATCTATTGGTTTCTAAATGTCATTCATCATGAAAAAAATCACAAAAGATGTCAAAAATATTTTAAACAAATGGAAATATGAAAAGTAATAGAAATATAGAAAAAGAAATGGTAAGAAGGGGAAAGTAGCACTTGATTTAAGATTAATTAGCAAGGCCCATTACCTTTCTTTCACTATCTTTATCTTTTTTTCTTCTACTTCTTCTTGTTCTTCTTCTTCTTCTTCTTCTCCTTCCTTTTATTTTTATTATTATTTTTTTTATTCCTTGTCATGAAAGGAAATGTTAAAATAAAAAAAATATAGGAAAGGAATACCTAACAAATAAGAGAGAGAAGCATTTGACTCGCATAGTCGTATGTTGTTAAGAAAGCTTATTGCTTTTATTTTACTTTTTTCTCCAGTTTTAGAATTTTCAAATGATGGTGGTGTTATATACTTCTTATAAGGCCATGCTTGATGCTAACGATTGAATCTTTTTTTCTTCTTTGTGTGCGTTGGGGTGGGAAAAAGGGGTGGGGGGGGGGGGGGTGTTGTCTGCACCTAGTAGGTCACTGGAATGAAGCTTGCTTTGTTTTTAGGATAAGAAATTATTTCAAAGCAACA
This sequence comes from Quercus lobata, assembly GCF_001633185.2. Lineage (NCBI taxonomy): Eukaryota > Viridiplantae > Streptophyta > Magnoliopsida > Fagales > Fagaceae > Quercus > Quercus lobata. The sequence goes on along the minus strand of NC_044906.1, from coordinate 4,396,827 downwards.
TGTCAAAAGAAGCCATAAGAAAGAAGACTAAAAAATATATGACAACCCTAAGAGATTGAATCTCATATATTGATAAGTTGAAGAGAGATGGGCAAAAAATATCTCGTAAGTGAGTGACAAAATAATAAAATGTTTGTTTGGAAGTGTTATGAGAAAAAGAAAATTGAAGATTTTAATTATTTTACCAATATTTTAACACCCTCTCACATGTGCCTAGATTTCCCCTTGATAAGTAGGGTCCAAAATGTGAAGAAAAAATTCATATTCTTACTATAAATGATTAACACTTATCCAAAAAATAAAAAATTTGAGGCCACGTTTAGTACATTGGATGGAAATTATGTTAGGAATAGAAATTCATATTACTAGAAATATTAGACGTTGATATATAATAACTATTTATATTTATATTTTTGGTTTGAAATTTGATAGAAATTACGTTCAAGTTAACCTTAAAGACAACTTTTACAAAATTATACTATATAATAAGTTTTTTCCTTAATAATATTTTGATAAAACACCTACCATTTGTTCAAATTAAAAAAAAAAAAAACTATAATTTGAGTTCTTGATACATAGATTAGTGAATTTGTAGTATCCAATCATCTTGATATTTTTGAAGTGTGATAGATACAAAAATGACATTTGAACAAATAATTTGTTTAGCAAAATATTATTATGGAAAAAAGTTACAAAGTAGTATAATTTGTAAAAGTTACCTTAAGTGTAACTTGAAGGCAATGCCTATTAAAATATTCATCTTGCCTTGTGTTAAAAACTTGTTAGGATATATCCTTACTTGCAATATTAGGAAGGCATTGGAAAGGATTTGGGATTACTTGACTCCTGAGAAAGCATCTGAATTCAAAGGTTTAGCTTACAGTCTTAGGAAATGTGCTTAATTCCTTATCGACTAGAAACAAATTAAAGTTGGGCAAACATAAGTGAGGGGGACAAGCTTATCGAAAATGTCCAATTAGTGTTTCACTGTTCCTATGTTATTATCTCCATTTATTGCTCCCATACACCTAAGCACAACTTTTGTGTGTTATCAAAGAAAAAAAAAGTATAGTTTTTTTAGTTCAATTGAGAACAATGATTTTCTTTTACATAGTTATTGTAACAACATTGTATATTTATATATTTTTAAATTGAATAATGTGGGTGATTTTGAAAGTAAATATGTAAAATTAACATCTTATAATATTTTAAGTTCTTTAGGTAATAAGAATATGTAAAGAGAAAAGGAGAGAGAGAAAAACATATGAATTTAGTTTGCTTAAGTTAGATTCCCTCCTACCCGTAAATTTTCACATAAAGATGTTGACATATACTTTTGCTATTGTACATTATTCATCCACGAGACATCCGTAATATTGAAAAAATAAAAAATCTAGTACTACAAATGGTAGGTTCATGTGTAATTAATAGACAATCACTTGCAGCTTGTCACGTCAAAGTTGTGACAACAAGTTGTAGAATATTTTGTGGTCCTAGAATTACTCTTAATACTTTCAAGTGCAAGTATGAGCCTTTATGTGGAGCTAATGAACCTTTACGTGGAGCTAATGAAATTTCCTTTTTTTTTTTTTTTTATAAAATTTTTACCTTCAACTGCAAGTATCAAGTATGAGACTTTTAAGTGGAGCACCCTACAATTTTGTTTTTTTTTTTTCCTTTTTTGTGGGCCAAGGGGGAGAGAGTTATTTAGTTAGGATGGTGTGAGAATGAAACCTTGTTGGGAGGGTGCGAGTATGAGCCTCTATGTATAAGTTATTCTTTTTCTTTCTCTAATTTGTTGTCTTTTGTGTTGGAGATGCTTTTTAGTTTGGCACAATGGAATAACTTTAATAACTTTTATCTTTTGAAAGTAACACCATCTAGTCTATATATAGTAAAAGTTATAGACAAGCTCCATATGAATTTCGTATTAACAAAATTGAAATTAAGGCTAACTTAGAAGCTTTTCCTTATAGTTTCAATGGCTGATTCTTCAAGTTTGTTTGTATGTATGTGTTTTTCTACTAATGTTCATAAGGACGCTTTACTTGCTTAATTTTTCTTATAAATGTTATAGATGCAATTGGGCCTATTTACTTGTTAAGTTGCACTTGAATTAACGATATTTATTGTCAAATGGGTTTAGTTCATGTTACGTCTAATGTAGCTTTGATAAAAGGTATATCACTCACAACAATCAGATGCAATTCACTATCAAGATATTTGTTTAGTATATTTAGGAATTCCAACACACACACACACACACACACACACACACACACACACACACACAAAAGCCCTATAATTTTAAGCTCTTTTGAATATTACTGAGTTTATAATGCCTAATCACATTAAATTTGAAAAGCACGATAGAATAGATTAGCTTGATTAAAAAATTAAAAAATTAACAAAGAAAATATTTTTTCTAAAAACTAAAACTAAAACTAAAAAAATAAAAATATTATTATTTTCAAATATTTAAAGAAAAAAACTACTTGAGAAATTAAACCCCAAAAAAAAAAACTAATTTGATTAACTACTCAACTAGCTGTACGATGAATCAACTACTCGAGTCAAAAGGCAAAAGTGGTGGCTTAATGGCAGGGAATTCAAGTGAAGAGGATTTGACCCAAAAAGCGAAAGAGGTACAAAAAGAACAACAAACTGAGGTAGAGGCTACTGATTATCCCAAAAGCATTCCCAAGGTAACAAACACCTCAAAAGAGTTATATATATATATATATATATATATCTTTCTATGATAAATAAATTAAATAAACATTATCATTTATGTATAATTGTGAGAGAAAATGTGAATTATTTTGTACAAACTCCAACACCATTTGACAATAGACCCAAAATGAAACACGTGATGTGAGTCATGTAATCCACCTAGTCACTTCATTAGACATTTCGGTTAACTTATACAAAATTATATTACTTGATAACTTTTTTCCATAATAATATTTTGCTAAAAAATCTACACTTTGTTCAAATATAACTACATCCTTACTTGACACTACAAGTTTTTTAAAAAATTATTAAAAAAAAAACTTATATATATATCTAAATATTTTTAACTCTCTAACATTGCCTTCCATTTTTTACATTGCCAAAAAAAAAAAAAAAAAAGCAACAATATATTTTTATATGACAACTAGAATTAAATAAATATTAATATAATTTAGGGGATAATAGCAAGAAAAGATGTGAATGATGTTTTAGGGAAGAAGATAATATATAGTAAAAATTTAATGTATAATAACAAAATGCTAGCCTACAACCAGAATTAAATAAATAAAAAAAAAGTTTTGACACAGCAATTCATTTAATTCATGAAAGCCCAAAATAACAAGCCCACAATCCGGTGTGAACCATTTAGTAACAAGCCCAGAAAACAACACATGGACATAGTATTCCCAAAACCCAAAAATAAACATCAGCAAAACCAAGCCCACCATCATGTCTTATGGGTTATCCAGATTAGAAGGTTCAACAATAAGCCCAAATGCTGACCCAGCCCAAAATGCTAACATCATCACCTCACCATTTATGTTTGCATCTGTTGCCATTTACAAAAACACGAGAGAGCAAAACAAAACAAAACAAATGCTCCCACACATGACTTAAATCAATCAAATATCTAATGTGCACTTCTCTCTCTCTCTCTCTCCGTTTGTTTTACTGTGTCTGTGTATGTCGTTAGGAGATGAAGCAGCTTCAACATTTTATCCATCCGCAGCATCCATTGGTCTTCAATGAAGACAGAATTTGCGACGAAGAGTGTTTGGGGTGCAGTGAAGAAATATTGGGTCCTAGCTACAGTTGTAAAGAATGCGATATGAGGTGGTTTCATCATAAATCATGTGCGGAACTACCCCTTGGGTTGCTGCACCATCCCTTGCACCCATTACATCCTCTTCTTCTCGTTGACGATGTGACAAGTTATCCTACGGGAGAATTGAGCAATTGCCAAGTTTGCAAAGAAAATCGTGAGGAATATTGTTATGGTTGTTTCCATTGCAATTTTAAGCTTCACATTAGATGTGGTTCTTTAGCACCCACCACGGAAGCACCTGAAGTCCACCACCACCCATTGACCCCCTATTGGAAGTGGATGACTTTCACTTGCGACCTTTGTGGCAAAGAAGACAAAGGTATGCCCTATGTGTGTACCCCATGTGGTTTCGGGATTCATAGGCAATGTGCTCGTTTCCCGCGCAGACTGAAAGTCGTACGGCACAATCACCCCCTCAACCTCATCCATTCTCTTGAACTCCATCAATCCAACTCCCAATTATGTCAACTCTGTTTTCTAAAACTGGACACAAACTATGCCCTTTACTATTGCTCCACATGCCATTTCACTGCCCACCTCGATTGTGCTATTGACTGGAGAAACATGGAGGACATAAATTTGCTGGAACTTAAAGAGGAGGAGTCCGCCGAGTTAAAAGCTATGCTGGAAAATGTAGATTCAAAGCTCGATCAATCCGTTGACTCAGAGATTTGCAGAGTCATAAAAACCACTGTGGGGGAGGACGGAACTGAAATTGCCACAGAAATCAAACACTTCAGCCATGAGCATCACTTAAAGCTTACTGATGAGGTTCCAAAAAACAAAATTTGCGACGGGTGTGTACGAGCTATTCTCACTCCATCTTTTTACAGTTGTGTCGAATCCAATTGTAGCTTCTTTCTTCATATATCTTGTACTAAATTACCCAAAATAAAACAACATCCACTTCATCAACACCCACTCACCCTCACTTATCCAAGATATGGTTTTGGATGTGATGTCTGTGGCCAGAGCTGCAATGGCCTAAGGTACTTTTGTCAAAGATGCTACTTTGAACTTGATGTTCAATGTAGTTTGGCCTCAAAGACCCTTACTCATGCCTGTCATAAGCATCCTCTTTACCTCTCCATCACAAACAATAGACAGAAGTGTAGTATTTGTGGATCTGAAAAATACCAAGTATTCCGTTGTACCACATGTGAATTTGTTCTAGACTTCAAATGTGCTACACTACCACAAACTGCATGGTGCTACCAACATGAGCATCCCTTCACTCTATGTTATACTCCCGAAGATGACTCCGGTGAATATTACTGTGACATTTGTGAAGAAGAACGAGATTCCAAGCAATGGTTCTACTACTGTGTAGAGTGCAGTTTTCCTACTCATTCCAAATGTATTATTGGAGATCACCCAAATAGAAAATAACATATAATAGCCACATGTTTGGAGATGCTACACAACAATTTGATTGTAAAGACAACCTTCAATGACATAAATGAACTATATCAGTGTGCCCTGTGTAATTTTCAGCATTCATGATAATTGTTTATAGAAAGACCAATGTTATTTTTATTTTTATTTGTATATTTTCCTTTTGTGTTGAGCCTTACTTCTTTGTTGTTGAATCTAATGTGTTATTATGGCTATCTATTTGTGTAGTTTAGGGGGAATTTTCATTTTATTTTTTCCCCCTTTTGAGAAAAACTTTTTTATGCTGTCAAATTTATTAATCAATTCAATCATTTGCTTCCCCTGGATTAAAATTGAAATAGTAGTGCAACTCATGGATTTATTTTATAACCCTATTTTATCACAACAATCAAGGCTGAAATTAGAGAGTGCTTCAGGTGGCAATTCTGTTTTTTCTAGTCAAATCTTTGTAGATAACAATACTGGGTTGTACACTATCCATCATCTGGCTTAGGATGTTAGCACTAATGAGATTGAGGGTTTGTCTTTGATGGAAAGGTCTAAGATAGAGGAGTTAGATGAACAATGGAAGAAGCAGGGGATAGAAAATGACTGGTATCACTTGAAGTGAAATGCTTTGTAGAGGGAATAGAAAATGCTATCCTGGATCTTTTTAATGTGGCTGATTAGCACAAGAATAATAGAGAACAAGAGCTATATTTGACTTCTTAATTATTTCTATTTGGCACAATCCTTTAAATGTGGATGATAATAGCTTGGATATTTCAAGTAAAGTTTTGCATACTCATAAAAGGTTTTAGAATTTATTAATGAGTTATCCATTTTGTATTATTATCTAGAATTTCACATGTCAAACAGATATTTGTGTTTGTGTAGAGATTTACTATATTTTTAAAGAAAGAAAAAAATTTGTAATAAATAAATAATTAGAACTATAAGACACTGATAAATTGTAAATGGACTGAAACTACAAGAGAATGTACTATAGGCTATGGTGTCTAAGATTTTAGTAGCAGTCATATTATTTACTCATATTCTTAAATCAAAGGTATTGAAATACGGAAAAGAAGAAGAAGAATAATTTTCTTGTTATTGCCTTAGGACAGTATGGTTTTAGATCAACAACTGGCTTAATATATTCAAGCAAGGAACCTATCCATTCTTAGAAAAAAGCTGATTCCAATAAGGATAAGCATTAGAAAGTTATGGTATATTACTCTGTCATTGTTATCAGTAATTAATCCATTACTTTAAATAAAATGTTGGTAACTGTTAGTGACATCTAGAGTTAATGGTCAGGGTTGTCATCTATGTGATAAGGTTGCTTCGTTAAATCAAGAAAAGCAGCAAAGCTAGGTAACCTCAAGATATCATTAATATTATCCCCCACCCCTCCCCAGACATGGATGTAGTATGTGGAAAAGCATTAGAATAAAATGAGATAGATTTCTACAGCACATTAATTTTGATGTTGGCTATGATAGTCAGATACGATTCTGACATGACCATTGGCGTGGAGATCAACCTTTGAGGGTGGCTTTTTCTTTCTTGTAGGCTAGTTCTATGATAGAGATTCTTTAGTGGAATATTAGCTGGTGAGATAGGGTGAGGGGGGACGAAGAAGTTGGGATGTAAGGTCCTTCGGGACAATAATGACTGTGACTTAGAGCTGGTGGCATCATTCCTCCATCTTTTAGATGCTCATATCCCCAGTAGAAAGGGTGGTGACTAAGTGAGATGGAGGTTGAAGAGAAATGGGGAATTCAGTGTCCGCTCATTCTATTCAGTTCTATGGGGCTCAAACATTGATATCTTTCCTTGGAAAGGCATTTGCAGGGTTAAGGGCTCCACAGAGGGTCTCCTTTTTTTGTTTGCATCATGGCATGGGGGAAGATTCTTACTTGTAAGGACCTTATCAATTGGGGTTATACCATTGAGGGTTGGTGTTGTATATGCAGATGTAGTAAGGAGTTAGTGGATCATATTTTGATAATAACTTGGTCATCACCTTTTGGAATGCCCACAATGTTGAAATCAATTGCAGGGACAAAATTTCACAATGGCAGTCAATAAATTGATTGGAATGGTCCTCAGATGCCATTAGAAACCAAGGGCTTTGTAAGTAACAATGATAGCCAAAAATGAAGACTCAGCTTGAGATTGTATATAATACTATAAGAGAGAGAGATTAAGAATGGAGGCTCAACTCAAGTTTGTAAAGAAGGCTTGAAAATGGAGAACCATTTTGAAGATGAGTTGTTTAGAGGTATGTTTCTATCTGGTTATATGGGTTGTTGGACATGAAAAATGAAGTTACTAAGCTTATTAGAATTGATTGGCTTGGTATCTAGTAAAAATGAAAAGCCAAACAAAGAGGGTATGTATATATATATATATATATATACGTTATTTTGAAGCAATACTTTGGTTGTTTGAAACATATAATAGTTGACATTTGATGTTATTCGCTAATGTTAGCATAAGAATGCTATTTGCACACTTTGTTATACACTTGTTTTTCACACCCGACCTTTAGACCTTTATTTAAAATTAAAACGAAGATCATACATTTCCTTGAATTTCTAATCTGCAATCATTTTTTCGTGTGTAGTTAGGGGAGAACTTTCATTTTTTTCCCCTTTTGAGATGAAGCCTATTTGGATTGTTCTTTTGTACCTCTCAAATCAATTAATGCGTTGTCACATTTATTAAAGTAGGATTTTAATTCTACAATCAACTTACTAAATTCTTCATTGTACCTACCAATGGTGGTCAAGTAACAACCTTGAGCTGGGCCTTTTTTCTGATTTTTTGATGGTTTGGCTAATTGTATTTTAATTCTTTTTTGTTTTCTTGGTGGATTTGTGATAGTTTGCAGCTGATCTACATTTGTGGTAGGTGTGTTTGGGTGTTTTGAACAAAATTTGGGCTGGTTGTGGCTTTGCATGTGCGTTTGGGTGTTGGTTGTTGATGATGTGACCTTTTTGGGGCTGTGGGTGGTGTTTTGTGTTTGACAAAAGGTCTTAGTGAACTCAAGTTTTAATTTCCGTCAAGTACATAATATAGAAGGAAATAAAACTTATAACTTTAATAATGCAACCTTTCTTATTTTGGGTAAATTACAAATTCTTTGAAGGTACTTGAAATTTCTTAGACATTTACTAGATATTTTCTTAGATGTTTGTTCCCTTCCAACTATGGGGGAAACATGTTAAAATGAAGTGCAACCATGCAGTCATAGAGAAGATATGAATCCAGAAAAACAGAGCCAAACAACCAAAAAGAGAAAGCTGGTTTTCCTCTTAGTTTTTAATCACTTGCTTTTTTTTTTTTTTTTTTTCACTTGATTTCCTCTTTGATGGTGGTTGCCTTGTGGATTACCCAGAATGCCAAAATCAATCTTACATGGGCTTTGTAAATAATAATGTCTGCTAAAAATGAAGACTCAGCTGGAGATCATAAATTACAGAGAAAACTTAAGAATGAAGCTTTGACTCAAGTTTGTAACAGTAACAAAGAAGGCCTGAAAATGGTGAATCATTTTGAAGATGAAGATCCTGAGCTTGATCAGAGGTATATTCCTTTTCTGGTTTCAATGGTCATAGGACATAAAAAATGAAGTTACTGAGCTTGTTAGTGTTGATTGGTTTGGTATCTTGTAAAGATGACAAGCTGAACAAAGTGGGTATGCATTTTATTTATTAGTAATCACTTTTATGCTATTGGCTTATGTTAGCACAAGAATGCTATTTGCACACTTTGTTGTACAACTGTTTTTCACATCCAACCTTTAGGCCTTCAGTTAAAATTAAAACAAAGATCACATTACCTTGAATTTCTAAAAAATGCAATCATTTTTCCCTTGTTACTCAAAGTTAGTAATCAAGCACACATACTATAAGATGCTAGATATTGGGACCTTTTTTTTCCTCATCTTTAAAAAAAGTATGTGGACTATTACGTGGACCATTTTATTCTCAGGGCATGATATCTATTATGGTCCTCTGTTGGAGGCCCACCCCACCCCCCCCCCCCCCCCCCCCCCCCCCACCTCTCTCTTTCAAGACACCCTGCTCTCTATGCATACATTTATAAGGAATGTTGATGATTTACAAGTAATATTACATACATATGATCATTTTATGGAAACAACTCCCACTTATTCTTTGCAGGGTTGTCTAGATAAAAGTTGCAAGTGATCTTATCATAAGGGTTGGCTATTCAAGCTTTTGTTTGCACAAGGTGCAGTCAATTACTCTGTTCTTAATAAAAGATGAATCAATCTTTCTGCGTCTGACAAATGTAAAGCTGACATCAAACCCTTAGAATCTTCATGAAAAATATTGACTCATCCAGATAATTTGCTTCAATATGGTGTCTTGTATTCAATCCAAAGAAGAAAAAAATAGCAGTCAAATGAATTCATTCTCCTTTCTTGTTGGGTTTGAAACCATGCTATGTTGTTGTATCCCAAAATCCTTGAAATTTATCAGCTAGTCTAAATAATAAAAATTTTAAAAACCTTAATTCTTACATTTTGATTTCCCTTCCTTCATATTTTAACTCAACTCAACTAAGCCTTAATCCCAATTAAAATGGAGTCAGCTATGAGTTATTATCAATTTAATATTCAAGATATTCAATCTGCTTAATATTTTACTAATATACTGAAAATAATATCTTTATAAACATTCATGATAACAAGTTCAAATTCATTAAATTTTAACTAAATAACTTTTTGCTATGTCAGCTCCATATGGTTACAAGAAGTGTATATTTGAATAGTGGATTCCATAGTATTGGCCAGAGAGACACTGGCCCCAATATCCAACCAAACAATCTTCCAGGTGGATCAAAATCTTTTGAATTAGTAGTTAAATTTTGTTTTGGATGGATGGATGGTTAACAGCAGCCAATGTTGCTCCATTATATTTTCTGCTCATTCTTTTGAAAAAAGAGTGACAATCTTGGAAAAGGAAATCTAATATCCAAAACAGATGCTTTTACAAGCTTCTTAATACTTACATCGTGGGAGGGAAATTTTTATATTTTCAGAAGCAGTAAACCCATTTCTGCTTGTGCCAAAAAGTTGGAACCAAAAAGTTACAACTTATGAAAAGATTGTCAGAAGCCATTGCTTGGAAGGCCTTCAACCATCCATGGGACTTAGTTTTGGAAATGACAATGTACAGTGCTTGTATGTTCTTTCAAATAATGTTGAGAACTCAAAACTTAAAAAAAGAAAAAAGAAAAAAAAAAAGATATGATAATTGGTGGTTTGAGGATTTTTCATTCCTTCAAGTAGATAATTTTTTCATAGAGATTCAAACTATCAAAAGTAAAAGAGGTGAGATCAGAGCTTTCAGGATCATGCATGGTCCATTGGACTACAAAATGGCTTTCCCAAAATACTTTTGGATTCACAATTTGGCTCCCAGACATCTACACCATCACTTACAAAGATTTAAAACTGAAACGATTAATTAATGTGCTCCCTATGGAGAAAATTCAGTTTCCTGCAGTTCTCTGCCACACCTTCTCAAGGTTGGTTTAACCATAAAAATAAATTCCGAATTATATATGTTAGAAGAATTGCTTCAATGTTGGTGCAGTGTCATGTTCTAGATCTCTGGTAAAGAATTATGAAGACAATAATAATAATTATGATGTGGGCATTGTTATTAGTGTGGTAGAATCTTATGCTCCTTTTGTTTCAAGCAAACCTGCACCAAAAATATTTTTTGTTGGAAGATTGATAGATTGTTATCTTACCCTGGTTGCAAGGGATGAGAACTTAGTGCAAAAGTTTTCAGTCACTTGCAGAAACATTGCCAAAAGATTCTCAGTAATAAGATGACAACCTCTATAGAACCATTGACATGTATCCGATTGTACAGAATTTTTTTCATTCTTAGTGATTATTACATTATTTGAAAATTGAGTTTCTATGACCTACAATCATAAAATAGAGATTTGCTTTATTTAAAAGAAGTACAACTTTTCTTTTGGGTATTTTATTGGATATTTCAATCTTCAATGGGCTATAAAATCTCTTAAATTTCAAATCTTAACCCTATACAACCAGTGTTGTTGAATTATATTGCATTTTATTGATGGACTTCAAAACTTGTAGACTCAAATCTTAATCAGTCACAGAAGTACTTAAATTTAAGTTCCAATTGACCATTCTTTTGAGACCATTTATGCAGGTACACCCTAGGTTGATAAAAGAAGAAAGAGTAAGTGGATGTAAAAGCACTGGAATACCATAAATATTCACAAGAAACATAAGAGAACATGATGAGGAACTACCGGCTGCCCTGGAAAATCACAACACGTTTCATCCTCTTAGACTTAGAGCAAGTAAACGTGACAAGGTCAATGAGAGCTTTTGGATCAAATCACTAAAGAGCAAAGACTCAGACAATTATTAGAGTATCTAAAGGTTTCAAAAATGGCCGGATGATTTTGCAGAAAGAGAGATACTGCAAATTGTTGAAACAATGAAGGTGCAACTCAATGAATTACAAATGCGTAAGCTAAAGTTGCAAAGACAAATGAAGACATGGACCAATTAGAAGGGAAAACTCTGCTTTGTAAGAAAAAATTCTGGTTGGATCTCTGAACCTGCTATCTTGAAAGTGAAGCGTGCCTTATTATGTTTTTAGGAATTTGAACTATATATTTGTATCTTAATATTTTTCAGTGTAAAAGAGGAACTTTTCACTACCATGGCCGATATAGTTATGATCACCCATTTGAGACAACCTTGTTTCTTGTTGGAGAATATATTAGAAGCATCCTATAATATTGACCAGAATTTTTGTAATATTTTCTACATTAGACAGTGCTTCATAGTTTTTAACCAAACTAGATCATTATATTAGCGCTCATACATGAACTCAGCCAGTTTCATGTGCACTATTAGCAGAATAGACTTGCCTCATAGGACTTGAACCATATTAAGAAAAATGATAAATCATAGATAACAGAAATGCATTGTATTGAAAAAAATTGATATGAATCATTCTCCCAATATAAAGAAAGTTTTTTTTCAATTCGTTCCACACCCTTTCTTTCTTCTGCTTCAATTCTATTTCATTTCCACCATAAAGAAAATGTTGAGGGTTGGAACTTGGAAGTGGCATAGGAGAAAATAATGGTAGCATCAATGGTAAGGAAGTTTGTAGCGGTTCGTCAGAAAGTAGTAACTCTTGGCTATTTAGGACTAGACTTACAACAAAACATGTTTGCAGGATAGCCTCAAGATTTCACTTTTAAGGAGTTTGAAGTACACATTTTAGGTAAGATGAATAAGGATAGTCATAGAACTTTAGAGGCATGAATTTTTGTAGAAATATTAATTTATGATGTTGAAACTCATGAAATGTATCCTCTAAATTTGTCAAAGAAATAGTCATTTTGGTCCAAACCAACACCTTTTATTGATTAGAGCCCGAGAAAGGAAAGATCTTTTTATCCTAATTCAACAATGATGGAGCAACCAGCTTGTTATGATTTGGAAGATGCAAGAAAAGAGTTTCCTTATTTGATGAGTCCTTTAGTTTTAGTTTTCATCACAAATGTACAATTTGGCATTTACTGTGTAATTGTACATTTGTGATTAGTCCACACAATTTTGTGGTACTTATTGAACTTATCCAAAGAATTATTTTGTCTTGAAAACAAGTGTCATTTTTTGCTTAAAACCAGATTTTCAAATCTGTAATAAAAGAAGTTAGAAATATGGTTTCTAGAATTCATAGAGCACCTAATCTATTCCCTTGAATGTGTGTAATTCCCTTATTGCATAAACGCCAACTTATTACAAGGTAGAACCCATGGAGTTGCCCTCAAAATTTTAGCTAGATGTTTCAAAGCCATGATTTCATGAATATCATAAGGCCTTAGGAACCACTAAGTCAACCGCTTAGGATTACTTGAGCTTATATTAAACTTTTATTGCTTAGGTCATGCTTGATGGCAATGGTTCCATTTGTATTTATTTGGATGAATAACTAGGTTCGATTTTATGTTTGATTAAGGAATTTTTGTTACAACTGCAATGTCATTTCCAAGTGGATAAGCAATAAATTTTCAAAAAAAAAAAAAAAAAACTAAATTTCATTGCTCAATTCACTAGAATTTAAAAATTACACATTCATGCTTATAATGCTGAAAAATAAAAATCAACATATAGATATACTCCAACTGTTGTCACTGAGGTCTATAAATAATTTACCTGCTATGATACAATTAATTCTGTGAATGCTTTACTTTTTCCACATTATTAAAAAAAGTCAAAAAGAAAAAATGAAATTTTGCAGCTCCATTTCAAGTTTATTGCACCAAAATATAGTATTAAGAAGTCTAAGGATCTGCTGCACCAGTTGGAGAACTAGGAACAAATGGGACAAAACCCTGTCCACCAAATACTGGTCTCATGAACTTGTCGTCAAACTTTCTCCAAAAATAGTGAACAGTTGAAGTGGGGTTACTTATTAGCAAGCTTAAGCTACCCTTCCGGTGGGCAGGTTCATTGCTACCACCTTGATCACTTGGATCACCATTTTTAAGGAATAATATTTGTAAGTCATCTAGACTTGGTATGTCAGTTGCATCTGAATGTGCTGGTTTTGCATTCCTTAACAGCATTGCTTTAATAAGTGGCTTTGTTATGGAACCAAACACCTATTTGGAGAATAAGAAAAGAAGATCACATCATGATGTTCATAAATGTCATGACGTACATTTGTGTTGAAAACTAAAAGCTGGTATGAGTCTTATTGATGATTATCTTCTTCTATATATATATATATATATATATAGGCCAGAAATAAATTAGAAGCTAAAGATCATTATGAAAAAGCTAAAAGTCATAAAGGATTTGTTTGGATTAAAATATGAAGTATAAAATAAAAAAGAAATGCGTGTGAAAATAGATTTCATGAGAATAAGTATTGATATGTTTGACTAAAGCCAACCTTTCAAAGAGTTTTCTCTTTTTTCTTTTTTCACTAGAGTTTGTATACCCAACCAATTATCTTAATATCTTGCAAGATTTAGGATATTTTTGCTTTAATGACATCATTTTTTGGGTTCCTACTATATGGGAGGAAGGGCTCATGGGTTGGATCCATAGTGCAATAACAACATTCAAACTATAATGGATCTTTTTTTTATTTTTTTATTTTTTATTTTTTTTAGAAACACTATAATGGACCTTAAAGCAATGAAAATTGAAGATGAAGAAGCTAATTAACATACCACAGTACTAACAAAACAACAATTATAGTTGAGGTGATCATTAGTGCACTATCTTCTGTTAACGTCTTGTCAGAATTTGCAAACTGCAATTGTAGATTGCAGAACTTAATAACTGCTCAAGAATCAAAATATTCAATTGTTATTGACTTGAGATGCTGTCTACTTACCTGGTTATAAGACAAGGCGATAGTTACTGCACCTCTCATAAGTCCTGCCCACCATATTATAAACTGATATTTCAGATAATTAGCAAAGCTTGAGCTAGAATCAATGGCGATAGCTAAGTGTTGAAGATGTCTGAAATTATCACCTGTTTCCGTAACTCAATTTTCGTACTTGGTCTTTTCTTTATGCAATTTGTAATATTGGCAATAGGGAACACAAATGCTGCTCTTCCAACCAACACTAATGCAAACAATGTTGAACTCACAGCAATGGAAGTTCCTGGGCTGATGCAAATAGCATGAAACCAATTAAATGGTATCAAATCCATAGGAAAATAAAATGGACAAAGCAATATATCACTTGTCTTCTAAATGTGGTAATTGTGATTTTACTTTGGTGAGAACAAAAAGAAAATAAGAATACAATATTCTTAAGTGTTGCACTATTATATATAGTATTTGCCTACCTGCCATTTTTTGTTCAATGAGGGCTTGAGGCAATGATTTTCTCTCTAGGATCTTAGATAGGATGGTAAGTACCACCTAGCCTAGACCCCTTAGAAGCAGGAGCCTTGTGCACTAAGTACAACATTTTCTTTTCTTTTCTTCTCCTTTTAAAATATATATATATATATATATATATATATTAGAGACAATAGTTACAATAGCTTCAAGTTACGATGCATTTATTGTGACCATTTTTATAGCAACATGCATGACATGACATTTAATATCTGAATTTGGTAATTGTTGTTTCATATTATCTGAAACAATATACTAGCCGTCAGTTAACACTTAACAATGAGCTTTGAAATGTGAAATAGAAAGTAGTAAAATTACCTTGCTTTGCTGCTTTTCCATTTATCAATGTCTAAGGCATCCATGCCAACATATAGGAATATAAAAGTCTCTGCAATGAAGGATATTGTTGCAAATGCATGCCTAAGATCATCAAACCATTTTGAAGATTAGAATCTGTCATTTGAGCTTAATCTTCATTTGTATACTTAAAATGTTTACACTTGTCTTGCCTAGTAATGTATAAAGATCAGAGTCCCTTATTTCTGTTAAAACATGTAAATTGCAGACTGATAAGAATTTATTCAATAGAGCCGCAAAAGAGATAGAAACAAAGTCAAAGTAAATTGGAGATTTGAAGTAAAAAGGGAAAGAGAACAAAGTAAATAGGTAAACATTTGAATCCAGACACCTTTTCAAATGAAATCCACCAATGGTTATTGCTGACTGAGATATATTTTTTCACATAAGAATGTTGATTGAGGATCCAGCTTGAGAGAACCTTAATTGTGAAAGAAAAAATCATGACTTCTGCATCCCTTTCTTGCCAGCATTTCAATCTAAAGTTACTAACTACCCTCTTTTCCTGTCAAATACTTATTTTCTGCTAAGAGTTTTACAAGCACTTATTGATTAAGACACCCTTTCTAAGTTCCTAAAGGGCCTATTGAGTAAATTCGTAGATTTTACAAATACTACAATTTGACGTGATAACAATTTGAACAAATTTTCTGTCCATCTCCATTTTTTTTGGGGGGGAGGGGGGGTATTGATGCCTCCATATTACTGGCAGTTCAAAAAAAAAAAAAAAACCTATGGTACTTGTATGCTGCCATGGATTTGTGAACATTACACTGTCTTTCTACTCCAACAACAAGAAATATCAACAAATTGTAGGCATTATGATACTTCATATACACAAATTAGATACTTCATATACACAAATTAATAAGTTTAATTCTGATTGGGGCTGTTCAATATTATCACCATTAAGAGGGAAAGGATATGTTCTTACTTGGTTGTAACTCGTGAGCTTTCTGTAACATTATGCCAAGTGTAGTGAGGCATGACAATGCCACAGAAGAATATTGTCAAAATCCCACGTAGATTTAAAAGCTGCAGGAAAAATGGGAATTTATTAATTTTAAAGAAAAAACGACAGGGTGATATTTTCATATTCATCACATATCTTGTATCAGTCAGATGGTGTCATTTGTTTGGAAAATTTGTTTAAGCTACTGATGTCATTTCCCTAAATTCTTTTGGTTGTATTTGTAGACAAATGTTTTTTGCAATGAGATTATATCTCTTCTTTTTTATTGGGTGGTAACTCAATTCATTTTAGTCATATTGTTTTTGAACTGCAGATGACTCAAACATTAAACGAGTATGGTGCAATCTATTCCAATGGAAGTCCAAAATGCCTGCTTAAACTAATGTACATGTATTACAAGATATAAGTAATTCACTGAAGAGGCGCCCAAAGGAGATAGAATGATGAAATGTAAGGCATTCATCTTCAATTTCTTTTTCCTGTTCCATTCCTTGCTATAAACCTTCAATATTTCAATGTGACAAACTATAGAATTTTACTTTATATGAATACTAATACTTTTGAACATACTTTCTAGAGGTTCAATGCATCATGATTTTTCCAAATTAAATAAAAGTGATAAAACAAAAATTAAAACTCAAAGAAAGACAAGAGAAATAAATAATTAAAATGACATAAAAATTTGTCTTTGGTACCTCAGCCAACATGTATGACAAATAGGCCATAAGCATCATGAGTGCAACTTCACGGTCTGTGGAGTGCCTGTTGTAGAAAAATGACAATGTCAAATTACATAACAAGACTTACATATAAGTCACAATTAATCATTTAGGTATGCACAAGCTGGTAAATAAAAAATGTGATCATACAAGACTTATTGGTTAATAAGATGTCCTTCCACAATTGCAACTAGGTGATTTCAAGATTGTGTTGGCTATGGGATTCCTTCACATTTATCTCAATCTTGAGACATGAATCCTGCCAAATCTTTTTCCATATTCTCATTGACCACCTACTCAAGCCACATTTTACCCCCTTCATCTTTTCCTTGTATCACCTTCGTTAATTTTCTCATTACTTGAATTCCATCTGTTCTTTTCCCATTAAGCCCTCTTCTTTTGTTTAGTTCCAGATTCTTAATACCTTTTAAATGTGCACAATCATGTAGTCTTCAGAAGATGAATGTAATTGCAAACTTGGATTCAAGTAAATATATATACATAAGCTTCAGAACTATGCAAGGATAGAGGTGCAAATAATTTCCTAGGATATACTAGTCATGAATGACATACATACTTCAAAGTGATGCAATTGCATCAGACTCTGAGCATATGGCTATAAATTCAACAACTATATGTGAGGGGGGGATAAGCATGTATGATTATAGAAGGGCATAGATCCATCAACATTATCACCA
Organism: Quercus lobata; assembly: GCF_001633185.2. Classification (NCBI taxonomy): domain Eukaryota; kingdom Viridiplantae; phylum Streptophyta; class Magnoliopsida; order Fagales; family Fagaceae; genus Quercus; species Quercus lobata. Next base: position 4,378,894 of record NC_044906.1, on the reverse strand, counting down.
ATGAACCATCTGAAAGACATCAGTACTAAAAGTGAATGCAACAGATACATAGAACAAACAAATTCAGGCTAAAAACAAAGGGAATTTGATTTTACCTTCCAAAGTAAAGTGTCTTTATGATATACGCACTTATAAGACCCGCCTGAAAGTTACCATGTAGGAAGTTAGACAGTGATGTCTACCAAATTCCCCACAAAAAGTGCATTAAAATTTAGCAAGCAAATAATAATTTTTTCAAAAACAACTTTTATGTGAAATGAAAATGGAAAGTCCAACATATGATCATAGAAATATAACACTAACTAGCATGCCTTTGAGCTTGATGCTTTACAATCCAGTGCAACACAATTATGTCAAAAGATTGTCATGTTTTCTGGTTTACTGTGTACTTTACATATAGTATCTAAAACAACCAAAATTGAAGAGAGATGCCCAATAAAAAGGAGGAAAGAAAAGAAACAATAATAATAAGAAGAAAAAAACAACCACTGAAACAACTTACTGCTATACCAAGAGCAGTACTGGTGAAGAAGAGGTAAAGGAAGGTCCCCAACAATTTTAATGCTGTAAGCAGATCGATGTTGCTGACATCAAGTGATTGGACTGCATTGAAAAGCACAATAGAGGTGGCATCATTCACCACTCCCTCACCGAATACAATACTGTAAAGTAAGGGCGTTTCATCTTGATTGAGAACCTTTAACATGAGAAAAATATCATGCATTAATGGAGCATGTCAATTTCCATGTATAACATTCATGTAAGGATGAAAATCGTGTACCTGCAGCGTGCAAACTGAATCAGTTGCTGACAATATGGCACCAACAGCTGCACAAAAAGGATGCACAAATGATCAGTATTAAAGGATGACTATCAATGACTGTATGAACAAAATGATTTAACAATAGTTGTTAGTCACCTAGGTAATCTTGAATATCAAGGCTTGTCACACCAATTCTTTTAAATAACAAATTGGCCCCTCGTATAGACAACACAAATGGAATAGTTAGACTTTGTTTGGGTGAAATGTAAGATCCATAGGAATGAGTGCATTAGTTCTATTAGATAAGGTAATTATCACTGTATTATTTTCAGAAAATACCAGTACCAAGCTTGAAACAAGCAAATGGTAGAAGTGGATGAGTGATTGTGGATCTTACCTAATGATATAAGGCAAAATGAAATTACAGTACCAACTACCCCAAACAACAATATTGTGGTGAAATTCTTGAAAAATTGCTTTTTCTTGACCTGAAAACTGGAAACAAAGGAAGAACCCATATCAGTATGATGCAAAATTCAATACAGACTTCAGTTAGAGGACATTACTTTAGCTTGGAATTTTCATAAAAATAGCATATAAGAAGCATCAAAATTAACCAGGTAATGAATCTCACAAGTATCGAGACTGATAAATCTAAATTCAATAATATTCAATCATCTGTTCATAATTATTTTCAAGCCCACATCATCATATAACACCTCTCTTGCTGCATTACTTTAGCTTGGAATCAACATTGAAATAGGAATTGGTGGGTTTAATTTCAACTCAACATTGGGTACTGTTTGATCTCTCCTATACAGAAATTGGAAAAGGGAAATCCAATTTCAGGCCCCAAATCCAATCCAAAAAGATAATTACAAAGTATAGAAATCCTTTTTCCAAATTCCACACCACTAGATACCCAATTCAAATCTAATCCAATTCTGAGCAACTACTTGCAATTCACGGAGAGAGAGAGAGAGAGAACAAGTCCTCACTAAACACTAGTATGCGTGAACGCCATTTCTGGGATTCTGTTGGTGAATTTGGCATTCACAATAAAAATCAAGCTACTCTTAAGGAAACAGAGCTTGAAGTAAGAAAAATTTCGAGTAACGGCTACAAATAAAATTACCAATAAGATTAAGACACGTGGATTTCATTAGTAACGAACTTAACAGACTGAAATTAGAGGCACGTGTTTCATTTTAAAAGAGGACCTAGTCTACTACTTGAATAGAAACGTCACCGTTTCTTCACGAATCTGTGCTCTCTTTCTCAGCGTGTTTTATGTGTAACGATGTCGTCTCGTTTTAAGTTTAGATCCTTGCTATAAAAACGATATCACTTCATTGCTGGATTGACTCTCATTCTCTGCCTGAGTTTTAGCATCGGTATAAAAGGATGACTATGAATGAGAATGACCATTTATTGAACAAAATGACTCGACAATATTTATTAGTCAGCTAGGTAATCTTGACTATCCAGGCTTGTCACACCAATTCTTTTATAAGGCAAATCGGCACCAATGGTATAGTTAGACAACACAACACAACACAAATAATATGGTTAAAACTTTGTTTGGGTGAAATGTAAGATCCATAGGAATGAGTGAATTAGTTCTATTAGATAAGGTAATTATCAGTGTAATATTTTGAAAAATTACTAGTGTCAAGCTTGACAACAAGCAAAGAGTGGAAGGCCAAATGGTAATTACCATCGTTATAGTATTAATTTAATATCACAAATATGAAGATTGATAGGTGGCACTTTCTAAAGTAAGACATGTCATTTAATCACATGATTCTCTCATGACTTTTTTAGTATACCTAATAGGTCAATCTTTGTATTTTTTTTTTCCAGTGTCTATGAGGAGATGATTCTTAGTATTACAATCACTAATTCACTATATTGCTAATGGTTGAGGATCATTATGAAATTTTGTAATCTATCATTTAAATTTGTCTTACAGTCACTATAGCAAAAATAAGGCTTTGTGATTGAAGTGTGTGCATTGATTGAAATTGGGATCAATGCTATTTCTTTATTAATTTGAACTAGTCGCAAACCCGTGCGTTATGCATGATTTTTTTTTTTTTTTTAAATTTTTTATGGTGATCTCATTATTTATTTATTTATTTTATTTTATGGGAAACTCATTATTTATTTATTTATTTTTTTGGTTGCAATTTGGACTAATTTAATAAAGAGTAATGTATTTCATAATCATATTTTCATTTATTATAGGAAAATAAAAAATGTAATATATATATATATATATATATAATTTATTTTGTACCAAAATGAAAACTGTTGGGTCCTTGGTCCCAAAAGTGCATTATTTATTCATATGTTGGGCCTATGACCCAAGCCAAGGACAAAGATCCGCCCCAGGATGAGATGTCTTCATCAAAGGAAATTACACTGATGAATAAATTGTGGGGTTTGGTCCTAAAGGCTCCGGAAAGTGTGCCAAGGACGAAAAATTCCTCGGCCGAGCTTGGCTGAGGTCCTGGGAAATGGATTTACAACAAAGATGGCAATCCCTGAAATTTGTTTGGGGTGGACAAGCACTGCAGAGATTTGAGATAAGGATGAACCCCATAATATTTGGGGAGAAAGCTGCTGCCTCCGTATTAAATGCACTGCTGCTAATCCCCTAGCCGCATTAATGTAGAAGTGATACCTGAACAGTGTATTTCAGCCTTACAGCTACTACTTGAAGACTTATGAGAAGGATTGATGGAACAAGTATCAACCCTAACCATCTAGCATACAGGTGGACGGTTGAGGTGAAAGGAGAGAAGAGTATAAAAGAAGAGAGAAAAGAACAATAAAAGGGGGGAATTGGAAATTAGAGAGAAAAAAGACGGTAGCAATCCACAATCAAATTTGTAACACTTCCTTAGAACAATATATTAGAACTATTGTCCTCGGATTTCGCCGAGGACGTTCTTTCTTCATTTCATAATAGTCCATGTTTATCTTTTTGTCATCAAGCCTATCTATAACGTTGTTTGATTAACTAAAATCCAGTGTTTTAACCCATTGCTCTACAAATTCATTGTTGTGGGCCTCTTGGGCCAAAGTCTGTCCACATATTGGGCTAGGAACTCAAGTTCGGGTCCTTACAAAAACAATAGAAGTTTTGTAGGAATTCAAAAGGCAAGTTAGTAAGGAGCGCCAAATTCCTACCCTTGGCTGCTTGAATGCTCAAACCCCCTTCACTCTTCGGCTTAGTGATTTTGTCCCAACCAACCCAATGCATTTTCTTCACCGAATCCGTAGAGCCCCATAGGAAATTCCTATTGACTCGGTCAATGCCTTCAATAATTTTATTAGGTAAGTGAGCACATTGCATCACATAGTTAGGAATGGTAGAGGAAACATGCTTCACAAGGACAGCTCGACCTGCCAAAGACAAGAGATTTGCCTTCTAACCCGCTAACTTTTGCTTAACTCGATCAAGCACAAAATTAAAATCTTGAGAGGAGGACCCAGTATGTTTGATGGGAATCCCAAGGTACTTACCAAGATTAGGAGTGGAGTGAAATCCTAATATATCACACAACTCATCCCTGCTATCCTGGTTTCATACAGAATGGGAGTCTCTATGGGCTAAAGTTCTTAAAGGAAAATATTGCAACCCTCGGAGATTGAGGTCTAGTAATAGAGATAAGCTACCTTGCTCAAGGGTCTGGGCAGCAATGAAAAAAGGGGCTGATATTTTCAAAAGGGACTGAGGTGGACTTGTGGTCGAGATAGCGGTCTCAACTTTTGGACTGACAATTGGTCTAATCTCGGAGCCTTAAGGCAAACCATATGCGGCCCTATGTCCAAGGATATTGCAACTTTGAGGGTAAAAGATGTGGTGTCCACTTCCGGGTGGAATTGGTCTTTAACTTCCTTTGAATTTCCTGACTCTGTCAAGCAGGAGCTTCAAGCTATGCCTTTTGCTTTGGCATCCTGTGGAGAGGATAAACTAACCTGGAAGGAGTCCGATCATGGCCTATTTAACCTTGGATCTGCTTACAATCTAGCAACAAAGCAGTGTAATGAAGATTCATTCAGGGGTACATGGATTTGGAAGGTTAGGATTTTGCCTAGAATTCAATCTTTTGTGTGGCTTTGCTGTCATGAGAGTATTGGGGTGAAGGAATGTCTCAATAGAAGGGGCATGTTGGCTGATACTTAATGCCCTCTTTGTCATGCTTCCAATGAGTCCATTTTGCATGCTCTTTGCGATTGTGAAGTGGTTAAACAGGTGTGGTACCAGCTGGGTGAGAATCGGAGTAACAGCCCCTTCTTTAACAGCAATCTGTAGGGGATTGGCTAGAGCTGAATGGTACAAATTAGCGAAGGGTTGTTCGGCATGCTATGTCCTGGAGTGTGGTTTTTCTCTTTGCCATATGGCTCATTTGGAAGCAAAGGAATCATGCTGTTTTTAAGGAACAAAGGCCGAATCCTTACTTAGCCAAAGACATTACTCGCAGAGCGTTAGAATTCCAATTCTATGCTAGTCCTTTGAAGGAAGCTGCCATAAGATTTTGCAAGCCTGTCCGTTGGTGTAAGCCTTCTAGTGGATGGGTTAAATTGAACACAAATGGTTCCTCCCTTGGCAACCCGGGTCTAGCAGGGGGAGGGGGCCTTATCCGAGATGAGGAAGGGAATTGGATTGCCAGATTTGCTCGCAAGATTGGAAAAACTACCAGCTTCATTGCTGAACTTTGGGCCCTTCGTGATGGTCTTAATGTGTGTATTAGCCATAACTTTACTGCCATGGAAGTGGAGTTAGACAAGTTAGACGCCAAAGCCATAGTTGATGCTATTACTAACCTGAATTACACCAATGTTTTTGTTTCTTCCCTAATGGATGATTGCAGAATGCTGGTGTCTCAGATTCCTCAGATTTGCATTAGACATTGTTATCGCGAAGCTAATAGATGCGCTAGTGCCCTTGCTCGTATGGGAGGATCTCAAGCCTCAGATTTTGTTTTTCTGGCTAGTCCGCCTATGGACTTAGTTCAGTTGTTAGATTTTGATTTTCATGGTCTCTACCTGAATAGGTTTTATCCTGCTCCTTTGTTTTCCTCTTAGTCTTTTGAATGAATTCCTTTTCACCAAAAAAAAAAAAGAAGAAGGCAAGTTAGTGAAAATATTCATTTTTAATAAAATTTATTTCTTTCTCAAAAAAAAAAAAAAATCCATTTATAATTTTTTTTTGTATCATTAAAAAGTTCTATATAAAATTTGGAAATTATTCTTTTAGTTTTAAACAAACTTTCTCAAACCCTATTTTTTCTACCCTTTAATCCAAAACACTAGAAAACATATTTAAAAATTTATTAAAACTTAACAATGATTAACTAGATCAATTAGGAAAAAATTGTTGTTGATAATCTATTGAGGTTATTATCTTTGCATAAATTACAAAATTTGTCCACCAACAAAGATTATCAAATAAACAATTATTAACAAAATCTTAGAATTAAGTTTCTATATATGTATCGTTGCAAAGTAAACCAATGAGATAAAGAAAAAGAACTTTTGATCAAGAATTAGAATACCAAAATATACATAAAAGTCTATACAAATTTATCAAAAAGAGAAACAAATGTCATGTGACAATTAAATCAACAATAACAAAAAGAACAATTAGTGGAAAAAATAAGTGGTTGAAACAATAGAAAATCTACCGAAAGAGAAACAAAATTGGAGAGAGAGAGAGAGTATTGACCTCTTTTGTTGTGGACAACTTGGAAGGAATAGAGGATTCTTTACATGCCTCAAAAAATAAAAATAGAAAGGCTACTTGTTATATTAGGAGTTGAAAAATGGGAACATATCTTTAAGAATATAATAGATCATAATTAATTTCACTCACCAAATATAAATATAACCAATTTTTCAACAAAGTAAATCTTAAAATACAAGAGAAAGTCAATTATCTATCTTTGCAATAGTATCACTAAAACATCAACAAAAAAACAAATACAAAATTATCTCTTCCACATGACAATATTTTTTATATTCATATTTATTATTCACACAACATGCTAATTAAGAAAAATGAAACAACAAACAAAACAAATTAGAGACAAAATTACAATCTACAATAGCCAACTATATTGATAAAACTAAATTAAAATAATATATATGTAATTAGACATTTTTTCTACATTCCATCATAAGCAATGAAAAATAGGAGAATAAATGGGTTAAAAAAAAGTAGAAGGAAGCAAAAGAGATACTATGGAAACTACCAAAAATAAATTAATTTAAACCATGAAATTATATTTGATTAAATAAAAGATACCCATAACATGCATTAACATGCATGAAGGTATGGTGGATAGTTCACCCTCAATAATGTGAAAATTTTGGTGGAATTTAGTTAAGAATAATTCAAAAGTATTGTAATTGAAGGAATTTTACCTTAGAAAGATTGATATAGGTTTCTTTGTAAACAATGTCTTTTATCTAGCCTTGTTCTCTAGAAAAGCACATACACTTCATTTAGGGTGTCATACCTGTGTACTATTATAATTCTTCAAAAATGGTTCATGCAGTTCTTGAAATCTATTTGCATATAAAAATGCTCTATTTTTATTAGGGAGTTGCTCTAGTTATATTGGCAACTCATCAATCATCATCATAAAAGCTATAATTTTATAGTAATTTATCTTTTTTTTTTTTTTTTGATATGATATAGAATTTCTACTATAACCTAATCTAAGTGTATATGTGTGTAAAGCTCCCTTTTGGAAACTTGAACTCCGGCCCTTGCCCCCACACCCCACAAGCATTTATACTTGTATAGTGACCATCGCACCAAAGATATGCGGTGGTAATAGTAATTTATCTTTAGATATATGGATCATACATCATTGGGGTCCTCCTCATAAATTTTAAGATATAAACCTTTGTAACAGAAAAGATGGGTAAAGAGTATAATAATTAGGGCAATTTAAGGATTAGTTTGTGGCATAGTACCCGTTGAACGGAAAAAAGAAAAAGAAAAATAATGTTACTCTAGGAAGATAGATTTAACGTAGGAGATTTGAGGAGGCCATTTTGTATTTGATTATTAATATAGTGGTTTATGTAATCTTACCAGCCCATCAACTTAATGATAATGGAATATTAAATTTTTAAATTAAAGTAGATAATATGTAAAGACAAAGTTATATGTAAAGTTAAAACTACCTAAAATGAATGTGTAAAATCAATAATTTATTTATATATATATTGTAAAAGAAATTAGGAATAAAAAATAAATAAGAAAAATAAAGATTATGTGGTCAATGACGTGGCGAATGAGGTGGTGCAACAATAGCGTAACAATAATAAATGCTACGCTTCAACTTTTAGATATAAATAAATATATATAGATAGATTGGCTATATAAGTGACTATAAAGAGCCTAATTACAATATATTTTTTTTCTAGAAGCCCTAATCACAATTTGTGTAGTCATTTTGGGGTTATAAGCACAAATGTCAAGTGTAGCCAGCATTTCTCTTGATCGTGACACCTTCCATATCTTAGTCTTTTTTTACAGAATTTCTTCTAATATATTGTTTTAAAACTTCTCTTTTTATCTTTGAAACAAAGCAAGGATCTGGTAGGCTTCATATTTCCCCTTTAAAAAAAAAAAGAAAGGAAAAAAAAAGTGATTGTTTCATCTGCTAGAATTTCGACTACCTAATGATGAAAGAAGCTGTTAAAGATAACTTCACAATTGTGTCTAGGTCTACTGGCAAAAACTTCTTTTATCAAGTTTAAGAATTACTGATTCAAACACTTTGTAGCTTTAATTGTTGATAATCTTTTTGCCTGCTCAATTGCCTTTTAAGGTTTGTTGTGAGTGATAAGATTAAACATTTTCACAATTAATCTTAAATGGTAATTTGCTACTAGTTTTTATTTGGACTCATAACTAACATCAATTTTTTACCTATTATTAATAATTTACCATCTATTTTTTTTTTCGTAAAAATACTGTGAATATAGTATTTTTCAAATTTCAATGGTAAAATAAATTTATTTGTATCCCAAGCTCCTTTTTTTATTTTTTACAATTATCTTAAGGTGCACTTCCTTTAAGACCACATTGACAGTTTGAGCCCGCCTATTTTTAAGGCCACACTTCTCCCAAAAGATGGGAAAATATGCCAGAGAGAGTTTTGTATTGGGCTAGTCCATCAAGGATCAAAGATTCAAAGTTTACTGGAGACCAAAAGGTACAAAACTGCCCACTACTCCAAAAAAAAAAAAAAAAAAACTTTTCTTTTCTTTTTAAAATGATGTATTTTTTAGATTTTAGAGAATTTATTTTAATTATTTAATTATTCTCTTCATAGTTCTACAACAAGTGTAAGACCCAGATGACACCTTCATAGTACTAGTAAAGCTGATTTACGTTAGCCTTGGCTGCTTGTTTTTCTTTTTTAGTTCTTAACTAAAAAAATTATGTATTCAGTTGTGATGTTGGAAATGCTATATTGTCTGTCATTTTGTATATGGGGGATTGGATTGGGTCTTGCTCACTTGGTGTTTGATGAGAAATTGCTCTTTCTGGTTGCACTTAATAACGAAAATTGTGACCCGTGCTTTCGACAATTGTGTGAAGTGTAGCTTATTTCTTGATGAATCTTGCGTTGAATTACCCAATAAAAGTTGACACCCACTTCAACATTATAGGGATAAGTTGTTTTGGTGTCATTCATGCTGCCAGTTTTGCAATGTCTACAATTGTTAGGCATGCTACTTTTATCTCAGAGGTTCATTGTAGTTTGATCTCATATATCTTTATAGACGATGATCTTTTACTCTCCGGCAGAATCAAGCCTTGGTTCTTCCTTGTTGATGTGCTAGCCAATGAGTGTATTTTTGGGATTTTCTTTTTTTTGTTTTTTTCCTTTTGAGACGAAGCTTGTTGTAACTGTTGTTCCGTAGCTCCCAAAACAATTTTGATGTTGTCACCTTTATTAAACTTGGATTTCAGGGCTACAAGCAGTTTAAACAATTTACGTGTTGAAAAAAAATGGTTTTGAAATGATAATTTATTCAAAAAGAAATTATTCAAGTTATTACCCCAAAAGTGGAACATGTTCTCTTTGTTTGTACTTATCATCAAAGTCAAATGCTTATCAAAGGAATTATATGAAAGTCATTCATCTTTTGGAAAAACATATATAAGAACCCCTGATTTTGTTTAACTACCAGGAACTATATGGAAGTCATTCATCTTTGGAGAGAATACGTTTTACTTGCTTGTAGAACTCCTAACAAGTCATTTCAAAGCTTCACTTGTTTGGGACAAGGAATCCTCTTGGCAATCCACCAGGTTTGTGCATTCGTAGGAGTACTAATGCTTGTATTAAATTACAGAACTAGATGGTCAAAATGCTTATCAAAGGACTGATATCAAGGCTAAAAAATATATAAACCTTCACTGAAGCTACTAGTGAAAAAAAGGAAGTGGTTATTACACCCCAAAAGGTCAACAATAATAATAGGAAAATGGTGATTATTGATATTTTCCAAACTTTAAGACATCGAACAAATCAAAAGCATAAAGCTATGTTCTGAATATGGTTACTGATATATTCTGAAAATATTTTAACAAGAATAATTCAATGAAATTACAAAATTAATTATGATATAATTATGAGCTAACAGCCCCATATATATTAGAAAGAAGAACTTAAACTCTGCTAGACTGAGATTCCAACTCTATTATGCTGCTTCTCACTCAATAAGCTGGATTCATATTTTCATGAATCTTAGTACCATTTAAAAGAGCACATAGAGGTTTGCTTGAATAAAAAAATCAATCCCACAACCATAGTTCTCAATTGTTGGGATAGCACATACTGAACATGATTTGAGCACAAAGGGGAATGTGGAAAGGTCTGAGGAATAACACCATTCCTCATCCGGATTGGTGTTGTCAGCGTAACTTTTAAGTTTTAATTATACAGTTCCAAATTTACTCACTAGGCACTTCAATTTGGTGGTTGTTACTACCTTTAATCATACAATTTCAAATGCACACAATAGGAAATTCAATTTGGTTGAAAATTACCTGTGTACTTGATGTCTCCAGGCTTAAATTTTGCACAAAAATCAATAGGCCTACTAAGGGGATTACATTTTCAATAACTAATGTCATGATCATTAGCCAATGTAATTGTTTCAACTCAGCATGGTTTGCATTTTTCTAACAAAAAGAGCAAGCAATTGTAGTGTTTATTCATGGAATTCAATGTCAAGCAAAGAGATATCACAGTATAAAAGATTAGTATGATGGAAGTGTTTGCGTTGGTAAACTTTTTCTAAATTTTTACTTGAATTAGGTGGGATCATATGGATGTTACTTTTCTGTCAAATATTAAATAGAAGATGGTGCATGCTAATCTGTTTTGAGGTTGACACTGTGAGACATTCACCTGTCCTTAGCTATAGTAGCTGAGATATATGATAATTGATTAACTATGAGCACGTGAGAGATGATTTTTGGGTTCTCTGAAGTGGGGCACATACATTGAAAGGTGGTCTCAAAAAGTTACTGAGCATTTCATGATGGATTGTGGAATTTTTCAATGTTACATAGTGGTTGTTTCATATGCTAGAATTTCGACTACCTAATGATGACAGAAGCTGTTAATGATGACTTCACATTTGTGTCTAGGTGTAGTGACAAAAACTTCATTTATCATGTTTAGGAATTACTGATACAAATTCTTTGTGGCTTAATTTTTGATAATCTTTTACCTGGTCAATTATCTTTAAGGTTTGTTATGAGTGAAAAGATTAAACATTTTCACAAATTCCATTTCTGGGATGTGTCATTTTTCCAGCAAATGTTAGTTTGGCTGCCCAAGTTCTAGAAAAAAGAAACCAGGACTGGTAAACAGGGCCCCCAAAACCCACCTCTCTTTGAAGACATTTTCCTCCCTATGCATATATTTATTTGGGATGTTGATGATGTACTTGTAGTGATAGTTACATACACAAGTTTTTTTATTTTTATTTTTTATGGCAATGAATCCCATCTATTCCTGGCAGGATTGTCCAGAGAAAAGTTGCAAATGATCTTCTCATCCAAGTTGGAGATTCAAGGTTTTATCTGCACAAGGTGCACACAATTCCTCTGTTCTCTATTAAGGTTGAAGAATCAATCTCTCTCTTTGTGACAAATGTAAATCTGACATCAAGCCCATGGAATATCTGTTAGAAATATTGACTCATCTAGTACATTCAGTCCAAAGAAGAAAACATGGCAGAAGAATTAATTAATTCACTTCTATATTCCTTGGAATTGTTCAACTAGTCTGAAAAATAAAAATTATAAAAATCTTAACTGTCAAATCTCATAATATTTTAACTCAACTCCATTTCAATTAAACTGAAGTCAGCTACGAATTCTCATCAACCGTTCACTCAGGATATTTAATTGGCTTGATATCTGGTTCCAAACTAAAAATGGAAGTCTGTAGTTGTCTCTGATCAAGGCAGCAGTTGCAATCTTCGTGTCTCTAATAAAATCGTCGAAATTAACTTTGGACCAACCTGGAGGATGCGGTTTCCATGACGATTACTCTAGCAATTGCTTGCTTGCTAAATCTTGTCACATCGGAGAGAAAAGATTTGGAAACAAATATCTTCTTCCGAATCAATCCCTAGCCATTAAACAATTTAATCCACTTGTGGATGGGCCTGGACTATAATTTTAGGAAATTAAAGGACCATTTTGTGGGAGGACCAAATTATAAGTGCAACAGCCAACAGGGCATTTAACAAGAATGTGTTCCAAAGTCTCGGTTTGGTCTCTTGGCCATTTAGGATTAGACTTACAATAGATCGTATTCTTTGGGATGGCCTCAAGATTTCACCTTCAAGGAGTTTGAAGTACACATTTTGGTAACATGAATAAGGATAGCCATTAGCCATAGATCTCTAGAAGCATGGATTTCTGTTGAAATGTCAATTTATGATGTTGACACTCGTGAAATGTATCCTCTAAGTTTGGCAAATAAATAGTCATTTTGGTCCAAACCAACATTTTTTATTGATTAGAGCCTGAGAAAGGAAAGATCCTTTTATCCTAATGCAACAATGATGGAACAACCAGCTTGTTATGATTTGGAAGAAGCAAGAGAAGAGTTTGCTTATTTGATGAGTCCTTCAGTTTTAGTTTTCATCACAAATGTACAATTTGACATTTAGGCCACAATTTTGTGGTACTTATTGAACTTATCCAATGAATTATCCTGTCTTTAAAGCAAGCATCATTTTTTTGCTTAAAACGAGATTTTCAAATCCATAGTAAAAGAAGTTAAGAGTAAGAAATATGGTTTCTAGAGTTCATCAATCACTTCATCTATTCCCTTGAGTGTGTGTAATTCACTCATTGCACAAACAACAACTTATTATGAGGAAAAACCCATGTCGTTGTCCTTAAGAAGTAGGCTAAAGGTTTCAAACCCAAAATTTCATGGACATTATGTGGCTTTAGAAATCACTAAGTCAACTCTTAAGAAACACTAAGTCAACCCTTAGGGTTTATTGAGCTTATATTGAACTTTTTTAACTTAGATCATGCTTGATGGCAGTGATTCCACCTATATTTTTTTGGATGAGTAACTAGGTTCGATTTTATGTTTGATTAAGGAATTTTTGTAACAACTGCATTATCATTTCAAAGTGAATGAACAATAAATTTCTGAAATAAATAACTAAATCTCCATTGCTCAATTCACTAGAATTTAAAAATTACACATTCATGCTTATAATGCTGACAAATAAAAATCAACATATAGATATACTCCAACTGTTGTCACTGAAGTCTATAAATAATTTACCTCCTATGATACAATTAATTATGTGAATGCTTTTCTTTTTCTGCATTATTAAAAAAATCAAAAATCAAAAATGAAATCTTGCAGCTCCATTACAAGTTTGTTGCACCAGAAAATAGCATTAAGAAGTTTGAGGATCTGCTGCACCAGTTGGAGAACTGGGAACAAATGGGACAAAACCCCGTCCGCCAAATACTGGTCTCATGAACTTGTCGTCAAACTTTCTCCAAAAATAGTGAACAGTTGAAGTGGGGTTACTTATTAGCAAGCTTAAGCTACCCTTCCGGCGGGTAGGTTCATTGCTACCACCTTGATCACTCGGATCACAATTTTCAAGGAATAATATTTGCAAGTCATCTAGACTTGGTATGTCAGTTGCATCTGAATGTACTGGTTTTGCATTCCGTAACAACACTGCTTCAATAAGGGGCTTTGTTATGGAACCAAACACCTGTTTGGAGAAGAACACATAATGATGTTCAAGAGTGTCATAAGTTCAATAACTAGTACAATAATGTGCAGTTTATATATGCATTTGTATTAAAACCTAAAAGCTCGTACGAGTCTTATTGATGATTATCTTCTTCTATATATAGGCCAGAAATAAACTAGAGGCTAGACATCATTATGTAAAAATGAGAAGTAATAAAGGCTTTGTTTTGATTAACATATGAAGTATAAAATAAAAAAAGAGAAGTGTGAAAATAGATTTGATGAGAAGAAGTATTGTTATGTTTAACTAAAGTAGACCTTTCAAAGAATTTTCTCTTTTTTCTTTTTATACTTAAGTGTGTATACCCAACCAATCATTTTAATATCTTGCAAGATTTAGGTTATTTTTGGTTTAATGACATCATTTTTTGGGTTCCTGCAACATGAAAGGAAGGGCTCATAGGTTGGATGCATAGTGCAATGACAACACTTTAACTATAATAGACCTTATAGCAATGAAAATTAAAGATCAAGAAGCTAATTAACATACCACGGTACTAAACAAAACAACAATTATAGTTGAGGTGATCATTAGTGCACTATCTTCTGTTAACGTCGTGTTAGAATTTGCAAACTGCAATTGGAGATTGCAGAAGTTAATGATTGCTCAAGAATCAACATATTCGATTGATAATTTGACATTGACTTGAGATTTTGTCTACTTACCTCGTTATAAGACAAGGCAATAGTTACTGCACCTCTCATAAGGCCTGCCCACCATATTATAAACTGAGATTTCAGATGGTTAGCAAAGCTTGAGCTAGAATCAATGGCAATAGCTAAGTGCTGAAGATATCTGAAATTATCACCTGTTTCCGTAGCTCAATTTTCGTACTTGGTCTTTTCTTTATGCAATTTGTAATATTGGCAATAGGGAACACAAATGCTGCTCTTCCAACCAACACTAATGCAAATAATGTTGAACTGACAGCAATGGAAGTTCCTGGGCTGAAACATATAGCATGAAACCAATTAAATGGTATCAAATCCACAGGAAAAGAAATGGGAAATGAAATATATCACTTGTCTTCTAAATGCGATAATTGTGGTTTTACTTTGGTGAGAACAAAACGAAAATAAAGATAGCATATTCTTATGTCTCGCACTATTATATATAGTATTTGCCTAACTGCCATTTTTTGTTCGGTTGAGGGCTTGAATCTTGATGCAGTGATTTTCTATCTAGGATATTAGAGAGCATGGTTAGTACCACCTAGCCTAGACCCCTTAGAAGCAGGAGCCTTCTGCAGTACATATGACCTTCTCTTTTCTTTTCTTCTCCTTAAATTAAAAAAAAAAAAAAAAAAATAGAGATAATAGTTACAACAGCTACAGGTTACGATGCATTTATTGTGACCATTTTTATAGCAACATGCATGACATGACATTTAATATTTGAATTCGGTAATTGTTTTTTCATATTATCTGAAACAATATGCTAGCTATCAGTTAACAATGAGCTCTGATATGTGAAATAAGAAAGTAGTAAAATTACCTTGCTTTGCTGCTTTTCCATTTATCAATGTCTAAGGCATCCATGCCAACATATAGGAATATAAAAGTCTCTGCAATGAAAGATATTGTTGCAAATGCATGCCTGAGATCATCAAACAATTTTGAAGATTAGAATAGGTCATTGGAACTTAATCTTCATTTGTATTCTTAAAATGTTAACACTTCTCTTGCCTAGTAATGTACATAGGTCAGAGGCCCTTATTTCTGTTAAAACATGTAAATTGCAGACTGATAAGAGTTTATTCAATAGAGCCGCAAATGAGAGGATAGAAACAAAGTTAAAGTACATTGGAGATTTGAAGTAAAAAGGGAAAGAGAACAAAGTAAATAGGTAAACATTTGAATCCTGACACCTTTTCAAATGAAATCCACCAATGATTATTGCAGAGTGAGGGATATTTTTTTATGTAAGAATATTGATTAAGGATCCAGCTTGACAAAAACTTAATTGTGAAAGAAAAAATCATGACTTCTACATTCCTTGATTGCCAGAATTTCAATCTAAAGTGTTAATAATTGCCCTCTTTTCTTGTCAAATACTTATTTTCTGCTAAGGGTTTTACAAGCATTTATTGATTAAGACACCCTTTCTAAGTTCCTAAAGGGCCTATTGAGTAAATTCTTAGATTTTACAAATGCTACAATTTGACGTGACAACAATTTGAACAAATTTCCTGTCCATCTCCTTTTTTTTTTTTTTTTTTTTTGGGGGGGGGGGGGGGGGGAAGGGAATGATGCCCCCATATTACTAGCAGTTAAAAAAAAAAAAAAAAAAACCATGGTACTTGTATGCTGGCATGGATTTGCGAACATTACACTGTGTTTCCACTCCAACAACAAGAAATATCAACAAATTGTAGGCATCATGATACTTCATATACACAAATTAATAAGTTTAGTTCTAATTGGAGCTGTTCAATATTATCACCATTAAGAGGGAAAGGATATGTTCTTACTTGGTTGTAACTCGTGAGCTTTCTGTAACATTATGCCAAGTGTAGTGAGACATGACAATGCCACAAAAGAATATTGTCAAAATCCCACTTAGATTTAAAAGCTGCAGGAAAAATGGGAATTTATTAATTTTTTAGAAAAAACGACAGGGCAATATTTTCATATTCATTGCATATCTTGTATCAGTCAGAGGGTGTCATTTGTTTGGAAAATTAGTTTAAGCTACTGATGTCATTTCCCTAAATTCTTCTGTTTGTATTTGTAGACAAATGTTTTCTGCAATGAGATTATATCTCTTCTTTTTTATTGGATGGTAACTCAATTCATTTTAGTCATACTGTTTTTGAACTGCAGATGACTCAAACATTAAACAAGTATGGTGCAATCTATTCCAATGGAAGTCCAAAATGCCTGCTTAAACTAATGTACATGTATTACGAGATATAAGTAATTCACTGAAGAGGCACCCAAAGGAGATAGAATGATGAAATATAAGGCATTCATCTTCAATTTCTTTTTCCTGTTCCATTCCTTGCTATAAACCTTCAATATTTCAATGTGACAAACTATAGGATTTTACTTTATATGAATACTAATACTTTTGAACATACTTTCTGGAGGTTCAATGCATCATGATTTTTCCAAATTAAATAAAAGTGATAAAACAAAAATTAAAACTCAAAGAAAGACAAGAGAAATAAATAATAAAAATGATATAAAAAGTTTTCTAAAATGATATAAAATATTTTCTTTGGTACCTCAGCCAACATGTATGACAAATAGGCCATAAGCATCATGAGTGCAACTTCACGGTCTGTGGAGTGCCTGTTGTAGAAAAATGATAATGTCAAGTTATATAACAAGACTTACATATAAGTCACAATTAATCATTTAGGTATGCAAAAGCTGGTAAATCAAAAATGTGATCATACAAGACTCATTGATTAATAATATGTTCTTCCACAATTGCAACTAGGTGATTTCAAGATTGTGTTGGCTATGGGATTCCTTCACATTTATCTCAATCTTGAGACATGAATCCTGCTAAATCTTTTTCCATATTCTCATTTACCACCTACTCAAGCAACATTTTCCCCCCTTCATCTTTTCCTTGTATCACCTTCGCTAATTTTCTCATTACTTGAATTCCATCTGTTCTTTTCTCATTTAGTTCTCTTCTTTTGTTTAGTTCCAGATTCTTAATACCTTTCAAATGTGCACAATCATGTAGTCTTCAGAACTATGCAAGGATAGTGGTGCAAATAAGTTCCTAGGATATACCGGTCATGAATGACATACATACTTCAAAGTGATGCAATTGCATCAAACTCTGAACATATGGCTATAAATTCAACAACTATATGTGAGGGGGGGATAAGCATGTATGATTATAGAAGGGCAACATTATCACCAATGAACCATCTGAAAGACATCAGTACTAAAAGTGAATGCAACAGATGCATAGAGCAAACAAATTCAGGCTAAAAACAGAGTGAATTTGATTTTACCTTCCAAAGTAAAGTGTCTTTATGATATACGCACTTATAAGACCCGCCTGAGAGTTACCATGTAGGAAGTTAGACAATGATGTCTACCAAATTCCCCACAAAAAGTGCATTAAAATTTAGCAAGCAACTAAAAAATTTTTCAAAAACAATTTTTATGTGAAATGAAAATGGAAAGTCCAACATATGATCATAGAAATATAACACTAACTAGCAAGCCTTTGAGCTTGATGCTTTACAATCCAGTGCAAAACAATTATGTCAAAAAGATTGTCATGTTTTCTGGTTTACTGTGTACTTTACATACAGTATCTAAAACAAGCGAAATTGAAGAGAGATGCCCAATAAAATGGGGAAAGAAAAGAAACAATAATAATAAGAAGAAAAAAACGACCACTAAAACAACTTACTGCTATACCAAGAGCAGTACTGGTGAAGAGGAGGTACAGGAAGGTCCCCAACAATTTTAATGCTGTAAGCAGATCGATGTTGCTGACATCAAGTGATTGGACTGCATTGAAAAGCACAATAGAGGTGGCATCATTCACCACTCCCTCACCGAATACAATACTGTAAAGTAAGGGCGTTTCATCTTGATTGAGAACCTTTAACATGAGAAAAATATCATGCATTAATGGAGCATGTCAATTTCCATGTATAACATTCATGTAAGGATGAAAATCGTGTACCTGCAGCGTGCAAACTGAATCAGTTGCTGACAATATGGCACCAACAGCTGCACAAAAAGGATGCACAAATGATCAGTATTAAAGGATTACTATCAATGACTCTATGAACAAAATGATTCAACAATAGTTGTTAGTCACCTAGGTAGTCTTTAATATCCAGGCTTGTCACACCAATTCTTTTAAATAACAAATAGGCCCCTGGTATAGACAACACAAATGGAATAGTTAGACTTTGTTTGGGTGAAATGTAAGATCCACAGGAATGAGTGCATTAGTTCTATTAGATAAGGTAATTATCACTGTATTATTTTCAGAAAATACCAGTATCAAGCTTGAAACTAGAAAATGGTAGAAGTGGATGAGTGATTGTGGATCTTACCTAATGATATAAGGCAAAATGAAATTACAGTACCAACTACCCCAAACAACAATATTGTGGTGAAATTCTTGAAAAATTGCTTTTTCTTGACCTGAAAACTGGAAACAAAGGAAGAACCCATATCAGTATGATGCAAAATTCAGTACATACTTCAGTTAGAGGACATTACTTTAGCTTGGAATTTTCATAAACATAGCATATAAGAAGCATCAAAATTAACCAGGTAATGAATCTCACAAGTATCAAGACTGATAAATCTAAATTCAATAAGATTCAATCAACTGTTCATAATTATTTTCATGCCCACATCATCATATAACACCTCTCTTGCTGCATTACTTTAGCTTGGAATCAACATTTAAATAGGAATTGGAGGGTTTACATTCAACTCAGCATTGGATACTGTTTGATCTCTCCTATACAGAAATTGGAAAGGCAAAATCCAATTTCAGGCCCCAAATCCAATCCAAAATGATATTTACAAAGTATAGAAATCCTTTTTCCAAATTCCACACCACTAGAAACCCAATTCAAATCTAATCCAATTCTGAGCAACTACTTGCAATTCACAGAGAGAGAGAGATAGAACATACCCGGCATTGAAAATGATTGGGGGAAGCAAATAGAGGAAGAACAAGTCCTCACTAAACACTAGTATGCGTGAACTATGGAATTTAGTTATCAGCAACACCACCACTCCACAGCACAACCCCTATAGCCAACCACACACATTCAAACCAATAAGTTTAAACACCCCAAAAACTGACCACCACTTTGTTCCACACAAAAAATAATCACAGTTCTAATTAAGTACCAGAAGAAGCGCGGTGATGGACTCGTTAGCCCAGCGGTTCTCTTCCAGGAGGTGTCCAATAATGATGCAAGCACAGAGGAGTGCAAAGAAAACAGTGAGTGCAATGACAGTGCTAGTGTCAAGAAACGATGATGATGATGAAGAAGAGAGCAGAACTGGAATGGTTTCGAGCACAGCCATTTCTGGGATTCTGTTGAAGAATTTGGCATTCACAATATGGGGTTTTGGAGAGTTTGGATATAACCTTGGACTAAAGATCAAGCTATTCTAAGTTTTGGACCAAGAAACCATGTCTGTGTTTATATTAAGGTTTTTTTTTTTTTTTTTTTTGAAGACCGTTTAAAATGGAGGGAAGAATGGTAGTTGTGAGGTTGGATTCTGTGTTTTGAGATTGAGTTGCAGTTTGGTGCAATCCACACACGTGTCGCTATGAAAGTCTTCCAAGTCAACTTTTGGACCAGAAATGTTTCTATTTTCAAATTGTGTGTAATTTTGGGCTGTCCGGATTGTGGGAACTAGTAAAAACTAAAAACCCACTTGCATCCCCTACTTGTGGGTCTATCCTAGTGTCAAGCATTGATTTGTTTAACAGTGTAATTTTTTTTTCCCCATAAGATTGAATTTATGAGATCTATTCCAATGATAATTACTCTTATACTAACAAACCTAGGTGCTGACAATTTTTTTTTCTTCTTCTTTTTTATGTTATAATACTATAATGAGATTTGATTATGTCATTTTCCTAATAATAAGAGATTTTACTAATTAATTAAACTGTAATTAACTGTAGACATTACTATTATTATGTTTAAATAAAATTGTCAGTCAAGGACCAACTTATCTTTATTCATTTCAAAAAAAAAAAAAAAAATACATAATTCTCCAAATTTTATGAGAAGTCATTTTATTTATTGTGGGATGAAATTCTAATAGAATAAAAGCCCACTTGCATGAATTGTCAAAATTTTGTTCAGACGTCATTTCAGAATTCAGATAATTTATTGCGTTTGGAATTAGATATCCAGGCTGGGTGTTTCTTCAATCCACAAAAAGGCTATCAAGGCCCAGCTTTGACTGATTGGCGCTGTCCTGCATTTGGCTGTACGTGGAAGATTGAACTACCTTAAACCCAATTCATCATATGGCAAGTATAAATGTACCATTTATATTTGCACATGCAATCTTCCCAGGATTTAAAGCCATATATCACCAGGTTACTTTAAAAAAGTTTACAAAAACCATTTGAATACATCAGTTCTTTTTAATGAAAAGGGTGACAATAAGCACCTAACTTTGACAACTCTATTTTAACATGACTATAATAATTTATTTGTATAAAAAATGAGTAATGATAGGTACACATTATATGTAAGAGACACATAATTGAAATTGTGTTTTAAAAACACGAAAAAATTTCAGCATTTCACAATTGTTTTGAAAACATGATTTCAATTGTAGTGTTTATGGTAGTGTGTAACTCAGCATGTGCAATAATAATTATAAATTAAAAACCAGTTTCTAAGAGGTGTAAAGTGGTAAATGATAAAGGAATGGCAAGCACTGCTTAAGTGAGTTGAATCATGGTATGAGTGACCTCAAATTCAATCCTATTTAAAACACAAATAGTTCCAAGCAGTAAAATTCAAAGCTGCGACCCAATGGCTAGGAGTTATTATATCACTAAATTACTAACTACTAATTCATGAGTCAACATTATTTATGAATTAGTACTACTTACAAAGGACACAAAGTCATAAAGTGCAACATCAATATTATTTGCAAAAGGTAATATTTGGGAAACCTCATGCAAAGTCCACAATCCAATTATTGTTGCAAAGATTAGTAATTCTGTGGTATCTTATAAAGGTAACAAACACTATTCTAATATATTCCATTACTTTGATACCTTGACAAAATCACCCTTCAGCTCACTGTGTTCAAGATCTTCCATTGGTTGAAACAACCAAATTGTGTAGGACTTGAATCACATGAGTTGAATAGGTTGGGCTGTTAGTTGGGACGGTGCACATTTTTTAATAATGTTATAGAAATCTATATATAGAGACACCTTGGCATCATTTTCTTTTGTCTGTTTGTTTCCTAGTAAGGTGAGTCATGGGCTCGTGGCATCATCATCTTGAGACAACATGATGATTTGCTTGCATATGATCTCTTCTTATTAGTCTTCCCTAAAAGTCCTTGCCAAACCTTCACAAATATGGTTCTCATGCCCAAATATAGACAGAAAAAAAAAAAAAAAAAAACTATACACGTGGCATATTTAATATATAATTTAATGCTGCATCGCACATTGATTAGGTGGGCAATCACATTCAGGTGTGGAAATTTTGAGGGCCCCTCAGAGTTGGAGACGTTTCTAGCACAATGTATCAAACTTGGTAGATTGTGCTACCAACTAGTATCCTCACGCCAAAAGGTAAATGCTTGCTTTGGTATATATGACTTATATTTTGATTAATAAATCTAAGAACATAACCGTTTATTTATAAATAATATATTTTTTAATAATGATTGTGGTGATATTATATTGTGATTGGGATTGAAAAAGTAGTATCAGAGGTGTAGTGGGCTTATTCAGAAATTATTATTAAAAAAATTAAAAAAAAAAAAAAAGAGGCAGTGGGCTTGTGTGACAATAATGATGCTTTTAACTAACTTTCCACCTTAATAATCAATCAATCTATATATATATATATATATATATAAACAGAGATCTCATGTGAAAAAGTATGAAACTCTATCATGTGGTGCACTTTATGAAGATAATAACAAATTTAAAAATATGGACTCTTTATTTCCTTTAGTTCTATATTTCAAGACTAATTTTTTGTTAAATTTTTTATTCAATGTTTTAGACTATTATTTGTTTTATTTGGTTCATTTTTTCAAGATTTTTCCTCTCTTTCACTTACAAGTAACTCTTTGTATTTCTATTCACCCTTTTCACTTTTATTCATTTATATATACATGTCCACAACTCTTCATGTCATCTCATCTCAAATACACTCAAAGTGTCATTTACCTTTAGCCTTTCAACGAAACCTACATAATTCCAACATTATGGTACCATTTGATTCTGATTTTTATGAGTACTCAATGACCAAGGAAGAGGGCTTGCATTTTTTTATTCAATGATGATAGTTTATGGTTTTGATGTTGAAGTCAGATATTGTGGATTTTGTAAAGGTTGTGTTTCGCTTTGAGCCTTTGCTTGTTTGAGATTTTGGTTTGAGAAAGTCATAAATGTATTTTGTTTTAGAACTTAAAAAAAAAAAAAAAGCATTTTAATTGATCATTTATGAAGTTAGCTTTTTATTTTTATTTTGTGTGTGTTAGAACTCATAATTTATAGGTTCCTTTGTAGGTTTTTTATTGCTATTTTGTGTGGTATGAGCCATAGTGATAAAAACAAAAAATCAATGATGATTTCAAAGTATTTTCCGTTTTTTAAAAGGATACAAAAGCCCGACTAATTATTTATTTTTATTTTTTTTGATAAATGGATGTGTTTTTAGTCAATTTCTCTTTGTTTAATCACATTCTCTTTATGTTGATACTTCTAAATGATTTCCTTAATTTCAATGATATAATGAATTAGGTATTTGTGATTGAGATCCATATTTAGTTATGAGAATAGAGTGGTTGAGGAAGTGTTTGGGAGGTTCCTTAAATTTATGTAATTTTAGAATATAAAAGTATTTTATATTTTTATTGAAAGATTTCAAAATCATTTAATTACTTTAAAAAATAAAATCTACCTTTAACTACAAATATTTTAATATGTTATAGTCTTATAGTGTTATACAAATTTTTTCAATAAAATATGAATTAAGAAAATCAAGTTTCAAAGTATTTAACAATATTGTGGGCAAATATAAATATTTTACAACAAAATAAGTATTATATGTTGATCTAAATATACATAAATATGATTTTAAATAAAATTGTAATGTAATCTGCGTATCGCACGGGACATCATTTAGTTATAAAAAAAAAAGTGAAAATTTTTGTGTCATTAACATTACACTTTTTTTCTTCTTCTTCTTATTTGTCTATAATAAATTTAAAAAGGTACAGTTTTGAACATAGTTAAATTAACTAAATAAGTTTTTAAAAAATCAAACCAAATAAGAAATCAAACAAGAATACAATAAAGTATAAGCTTTTTATTTTAAAAAGTTACTACTTACGACCACAAAATTATAGTAAAAAAGTTAAATGTGTCCAATTATGTTTTAATCTATTTTCACCATAACAAAAAGCCCTATTTTACTATTAAATGGTTTCACTAAACTATGGTGGGTTTTAGACTTTCAGTTAGTCCAATCAGTAAAGTGTCTTCAACATAAGTTGAATAGTTTTAAATCCTTTTCTAAAAAAAAAAAAAAAAAAAACAAAAACAAAAAGTTTTAAATCCAAATGATATATATATATATATATATATATATAGAGAGAGAGAGAGATTATAATTACATCATCAATAAATCAATTGATTTTTTTGGTATTGGTGGGATTCAAATTCAAACTCTTTGTAGGAGAATAAAAATCTTTATCAATTAAATTATCTAGAACATTTAATAAACTATTCAAACTTATAATAAACTATTCGAACTTAGATATCTAGTAATTAATTACTTAAATCTAATCACTAATATTTTTATATATTATAGTATAATGTTCTTTCACTAATATTTTTAAGAAGAAGGTCTGTTTAGCAAAAAAAAAAAAAATTAAGAAGGCTTTGGGTCAACTCCGTTATGGACACGAGAGATATGTGGGATATTATAAAAGTAAAGTAGTTGATTTTGAAATGTTTTATATTCTTTAGGATGAATTGGACATATCTAATTAGCTAGGGTATACTGTATTGTCAAACCAATTCCTCTAAAAAAATTTATAACGATATCTATCTGTCTAATTTGGCTTCCCACCCACCACAAAAAAAAAAAATAAAATAATAATAATAATAATAATGAAGGATACCCAACTCGATACAAGAAGACCATGTTCTGATCCATTTGTAACGAAAGATATTTATTTATTTATTAAAGCAATATTATAGAATAATAATAAAATCAAATAAATTAACGTGCAACCATGTTTGAGATAATGGCCCTCAGTGACAATAAAAGTACGATTTTTTTTTCTTTCTAAATTGTAAAAATAAAAGTACGTGCGAAAACATTTTTTCTTTTTTTTTTTGGTTTTCCACAATATTTTCTCAAATCTTTCAATTAAAGACTAGTCACTATTCACGACAGATGGGTCCATAACGGGATAAATCACTAATGCAGAGAGTCATAATCTCATTTGTTTTGTTATTTGGAGCGTAACGACTGACATCATTCCAAATCATGCATTTTTTAACAATAACAACTACAATAATAAATAGCATACTGTGATTGATATTAATAAAAATAGTATTAATACTAAGTTTATATAAAAATGATATTATTTTAATTACAACTTTTTTTTTTAACAATTTTAATTACAACTTATTACATTAAAAATTGAGGAGAAATTATAAAAATTTTTTTGTCCCATATGACCATTCCGTGACAAAACTTTTATTGTTTTGAGAGAATTGGACAGCACCATGACCAAACTTGACTTCACCTAACTAGATTCTCACCTGTGCTCTGAGGTGTGAACAATTGATCCAAAAAAAAGAAAAAGAAAAAAAGTCATCACCTGTGATGTGAATGGCACCGGGTCGCTTTAGTAGGAAACATGGGTCTATCAATCTATGATCTATCACAAACCATGGCTGCAAGCCCGGGTGTGGAGAATGAATAGTGAAAAAGTATTTTGTAAAAAATAAAATAAATTAAATTAAATTAAATCCACACTAGATAAAACTTAGTATTTTAATTCTCATCCACACAACAAAAACGATTGAGATATTTTAGAATTTCGTTCTCCAAAAAGAAAAAAGAAAAAAAGATACTGTAGAATTTTTAAGGAACCATACATTCTTTAAATCCTCTACTTCCTTTTATAATAAAATATTTAGATAATGATTTAGGGCACATTATCAGTCTACTAACATTACCATATAATAGTGTTTCAAAATAGAGACTCAAAGTTATTCACTTAATTTTGTCAATGCAAAATAAATAAAATAAGAAAACATCCTTGTTAAGTTGTGATTTTTTTTTTTTTTTAATGTTGCTTTTAATTAGCTTTTTTTCGTGTCAATTTGCTTGTAATTTTTTTTATTATCTATTTTATTGTATTTTTGTAGAATTTATTGTACATGGATAGGTGTCATGTAAATGAGCTAGAAATAGACATTGCATTGTCCTAGAACCCCTAACATAAACAATATGCAAGGGTGGAAAATTAGTTGGGACTCTAAAAAAAAAAAGGGAATAGGTCCCAAATTTTTACTTTTTACATGTAATTGTCTGCATAAATTGATTTTGAAAAAATATATATAAAGTAAACAGAACTTATAGTTTAAAGTAAATTTTAAATGAACATAGAAGCTCTTGTGGTTATTTTATTGTTTGGACTATTAAAATGAGAGAGAGATCTTCAGAGTACTAAAATAAAGAATAATGGGATGATGAACTCTTAAGGATTGCAGCTAAGCCAAAGAAAAAAAAATGATCGTATTTGCAGATTTGTGGACCATGGGCTCTCAAATATATATAAAGAAAGATAAACATTTACTTGTGTAATTATTTCAATCATGATTCTTTTAATGTTTGAATGAGATTGAGAATTTGGCTATCTTATTTGTGACATTTTTTTTTTTTTGGTTGAGTAATTAATTTCGTTTTTAGTTGTGAATTTCAATTAGTTTAATTAGTAAAATTTTTGTTTATACCAAAAATCAATATATTAATAAAGAGTAATAATCATATACATATATATATATATATATATTTAAATCTGTTTTTAGTTAGCTATCACATAACATCACTTGGAAAAAGTAAATTAAAGAACAAAATTGTTACTTTCGTGTTCAGGCATAGTACAGGAATATGCCTTGCATTGATTCCGACCTTTTATGTAGCTTTCGTTTCAAATAAATTGACAAATATTTGTGTGGCCAATATTTATTTATCTTGATCTTTAGAATGTTCAAATAAATGGTTAACATGCTAATTAAGTAATTTGACCACATAACTTACATGGGCATTCTAGATTTTTCTTTTATTTGAATATTTGATAAACCCTCACTAATTCTTTTCCGATAATAGAATCATTCCCATCATTAATATCTCTAGAAAACCAAAACAAAACAATAGCTTCTAGAAAAATTCTCTTGAGGATCTATTTAATTAGCACTCTTCTCATAAAATCTGGTTTTTTTGGGAGATAATTGTTGGATTATCATACTAAAAGATTCATCGAAAAATGTATTACAAAGATGTATAAAATGCATTCTTTTAGTTTTTAAAACGTAAAACAACCACATCAAGTCATAATCACACAAACTTATCAGTCATTCAGCGATGGACATTTGATAAGTTTTTTTTTTTTTTTTTTGAGAAACTCATTTGATAAGTATTGAAAAGGAGTGGAACCATTTTATTCAATTCATGCACCTATGCAAATTCCATAATATCTCAATCACTTGTCAAATACCTAGCCAAAAAAGTATCACTAATCAAATAAATCAAAATCAAATATAGATTTTTTTTTCTTCTTGTTTGATATTTTTCTTATGCTTAGCTTCACAATGACGATAGAATTATTTATGTATCCAAGGCAAGGATCAGATGTCTCACAATATGAGGAGAAAATGAGCCTACATGCTGTAGACATCTAATTAGGCGTGGGGTCAAAGTATTAACAATAATATTTTGCTAATTCAAAAATATATATATATATATATATACTAAAATTAAAAATTAATTAATTAATTTAATATATGAATGATTCCACTCCTCAATTTTGAATTTTAGTATATTTCAACCACCAATCATTTATTTGAAATCACTAATCAAATAAAATAAAATAAAGTACAGAACATGCTATATTGATTATTTTCTTGTTTAATTTAATATTATCTTTGGCTTAGCTATCACAATGATATTGATGAGGAATTATCTCCGGAATCCGAGGCATGCATCAGATGTCTTACAATGAACCTACATGCTGTGAGACAACCAATTAGCGACGGAATTGGGTTTTTTTCTTTGGGGTTATAAACAACAAAATTTTGCTTATTCATTAATAGTCAGATGGTATTTATAAACTTAATGTGGCTTTTTTCCAATCAAAACAGTCATCTTCAGTGGGTATTGGACTCATTATCCGAAATAATATTGGAGAAGTGTTAGCGGCTGCTTGTGATAAAGGTGTGAAGGAATTGAACCCACTGTGTACTGCTGCTTGTGTGGTGAGGAAAGCTTTACTGTTCTGCCAAAGTACAAGCTTTTCCAATGTGCAGGTGGAGTGTAATTTTGCAGAATTGGTGTACTTGCTGAACTCTGATCGAATATGCTCTCTAGAGGTGGCGTGGATTTTGGAAGATATTGCCATTATTAAGGATAGTTTTAATTTTATTTCTTTTTCTAGTATCCCTTTGAGATGTAATCGAGCTGCACTAGCTTTAGCTAATGCTGCAAAAGAGAAAGAGGAGGTCATTGTTTGGTTAGAAGAATGCCCATCTTTTCTTTTTCCCATTGTACAAAGTGATATACATCAATAAAGTCTATTATTGTTTCTGTTCAAAAAAAAAAATAATAATAATATGAAATATATTAAAATTATAAAGTAAATTAATATATGAAGAATAAAATTAACCGTCTACTCAATATTAACATCGCACACTCTTGGTGCGATGGTCATTCCACAAGTACGAGTATTTGTGAAGTGTGGGAGGCAAAAACTGGAGTTCAAGTCTCTAGGAGGAAGGTTCATACACATATACACTTAGATTAGACCATAGTAAAATTTCTATCTTATATATATATATATATAAAACAAAAAACAAAATTTTTAAAAAACATTGTATTAGATAATTATTTCTTAATACATTTCTATTAAATTATATGTGGTATATCAAAATAAAGCTTAATATCCTTTTAAATTAAGAAAAGCATCTATACATTGCACTAAATTTCACAACAGTTTTGTTTTCAATATTCAAAATCAAAGAATTCCTTAGAAAATTATGCTTCATCTTGTTGTTGTGAAATCTAGTTTTGATAATATTTATAACTAAAAATGCATAAATGTGTATTTCATAATTGTCATAGAAAGTAACTGAAAGAGAAAGTAAGACAAACATTTTATAATAAAAAAAAATAGCGTGAATTAGAAAGTTGAAAATCACATATATTATCAATTTCATAATTGTCATAGAAAGTAACTGAAAGAGAAAGTAAGACAAACATTTTATAATAAAAAAAAATAGCGTGAATTAGAAAGTTGAAAATCACATATATTATCATT
The DNA here is from genome assembly GCF_001633185.2 of Quercus lobata. NCBI lineage: Eukaryota > Viridiplantae > Streptophyta > Magnoliopsida > Fagales > Fagaceae > Quercus > Quercus lobata. Next base: position 4,349,485 of record NC_044906.1, on the reverse strand, counting down.
ATATGTCTAGTTTTCTTCTTACTAAAAAATTAAGTAGCGGCTTATGAAAAATAATAATAATAATAATAATAAGTAGCGTTTCTAATTAAAAATAAGAGAAAAATCTCAAACACACAATCAATTTTTTATTTTTATTTTTAAAGCACTCAAACAATATAATCCTTCGGATAGATCCAAACAACACAATTTCATTCAAAACTCAAAGTCTTAAATTTTTAATCTTGGATCCCATACATCAAACAACTTAACAAGTATATATGAATCAAATGAACATATTATTTTTTAAGATTATTTGGTCTTACTTTCAATTTTGAGGGGCTGATATAAATTTTTTTAATCCAAACTTGCATTTTTTTAATAAAAAAAAAAAAAAAATGCTTGAGAGGTCATGGCCATCCTCATTATCTAAATATAATTCTATCTATACATACAATAGATACATGAGATATCTTCTCCACAATCATTCCATTTCTTTTTATTTTTAATGCACATCTGAGTTGTCTATGGTAGAATGAAAAAGAAGCTTCTTGTGTATAGAGCCTGCATTGCCCATTAAGAAAGTTTTGTAGGAAATTTTATTTGATTTATTTCAGTATTGAAAAGGAAAGCTTGACATATAGTCTATCGTTATTTAGGTTCAAATTTTGCTTTAATTAAATTAAATGTAAAATTATAATTTTACCAAACTCATGCTTTAATTTTGGTTCTTTCTTTCTGTTTTTCCTTTAGCAAGGCTACCCTCGCTAAGAAAGCCTACCTACATTTTCTCTATTAGAGAATTTCAACAATTTATTTCATTAAACATTGGAGAACAAATACAGCTAGTAAATAGTAATAGTATGCATGTGCATCATCAAGTACCTGACACCTGAATGCCAAACTATGTTGAGGATCAACATAATTTAGCTGTCCTTGTCTTCAAGATTTAATCTGAACACATGGAAAAGCAAAATTATGCCCCTGCTAAGAGGGTCAGAAACAGTTTTCTGTTTTTAGCAGATCTGAAAACTTGGAGGATCTTCCCCAAAGTCCACCACAAACAATTAGTTCTACTAGTACTAAGTGTGCCAGTTATTAGGTGCTCATATATGCATGTGACCCAAAGATCATATACACATGCCAGGTTATGTGCACATGGGAAATTCTTGGATTTCAGATTGCTATGACTTTGTCCCACAAAATAAAGAAAAATCCATATTTAGGTGCAATTATCAAAGATGATGTTAGTATAGAAAGACTTCTTAAAGGGTCTTTACTTTTTTTTAGGTAGAGTCTTGCAATACTAGGATATACTTAAAATTCACTAATTGCTTTTTAACATAAGTAAATAAATTGACCTATTGCTTAAATAAATGTCATAATCTTGCAATTTGTAGTTCAATTGGTATCTCCTAGTTTTATTTATTTATAATTTTATGTAGTTAAGAGATTGTTGTTATAGTGCCGTCAATGAACCTAAAACCTAATAGCTCAACTTACACTTCTTAATATTTCCAAATAAAACGTCTGGGATTTGAATATCTCCTATCCAAAATTTTGTGGTTTTGGTATTAGGTGAAGGAATAAAAAATTTAATATAACTTTTTTTGTTACTATTGAGAAACACTACCAGTGACTTGTGCAGTATTAACTATTAAGTCATTGCCCCTAAAACCAGGGTAATGAAAGTTGTGAAATTTTAGCTTATTTTATGTTAGCTTATCTGACTTTTTACTTCTTAAATTTGCTAGGAATTCATCCTGTCTGTCTAGGGATCAAGTGGCAACTTAATATCATGATAGCTCACAATTTAGCCCAATGGGCTTAATACTTGTCATTGAGGTAGGCCCTACTTTCATCTCAAGCAAAGATGGTTAGGGAAATCCCTTTTTTTAGTCTCATTTTTGTGTTTGACTAAAATTTCTTATTTAGCTGTAAAATGGCAACTCAATGAGGGATAAAGATAAAGTTTTTGTTCTATAAATGTTGTTACGCTAAGGGAAAAAAAAAGGGTATGCAGTTCCCACACTCATGAAACTACGCCTGGTTATGATTTTCCTCCCATTCTTGCTTGTCCTACACGTATTGCTATTAGCATTGAATTACTTGCATATAAGTTTGAAGTTTTGTGACACGTGCAGTATACATGTGAGATGGAAACCTTGACTTATGTTAATCTTAATGGCCTGTTTAGAAGTTTAAAAAAGGAGGGGAAGTAAAGTAGAGGGAGGGAGAGTAATTTAATTACCTTGTTTGGAAGTTTTTTAAGGAAGGAGGGGGAGGAGTTAAGAGGAGTTTGGAAGGGTTTCAACCACCTCTAACCCCTCATTTTTAATTCCCCCAAACTGGAGAGATTTGGAGGGAGAGTAGAGTAGATAAATTATTGACTAGATAAATTTTCCAATTTACCCTTTCTAAATTAATAATAGACCAATGTTGCAAGTCCATTTTCAAATAGGGGTAAATTTATCTATTTTAATCATTTCTTCTCCTCTACATCCTAATTTTTAAAACATCCAAACAAGAGAAGGGCTAATTACTCCCTTCTCCCTTACTAATTTTAAAAACATCCAAATAAGGTGGAGGGTAATCATTTCCCTCTACTCTCTTCCCCACTACTCTCCTCCTTTCTACTCCCTCTCTAAACTTTCAAATAGGCCATAAGTGTATGGCCTAAAGCCTATGGGCAGGTACGTCTTTGGTGGATCTAATGATCCAAAAGCTTGGGCTAAAAGTTAGCTAGTGCCCTAGTATAATCAAAGCAGTGAACTCAAAGGCAAAACTTATTTTTGGGATTGCTTATGTTGTGAATTTTAAGGTTAACAAGTGGACCAGAAAGGTAAACTTTCTGATTGTGCTGTTGGATGACTTCAATGTTATTCTGGGTGATGAATTTTTTGTGTGGCATCAAAGGCCGCCTTGTTGCCATTCATTGGTGGGCAATGGGTGGGCAAATTTGCATGAGCAAATGGGCAGCAGCAGGTGGTACTGACCTACACTGGTGGTACTGGTACATGACATTATCTGTAATTTTAAATATCTATAAATGAAAAAGGAAATTAGAATGCTGGCATTTTTAACTTTGTTAATCATCTTAAAGCACTTTAATGGGCGGGCTTTTGTTAAACTAAGTCACATCTCTTCTGCATTCATTAATATAACAAAGGCAAGTCACAGTTCCAGTTAAAACATGCACAATGAATTGAAGGAATTATACAATCAAAATTTCAGATAAACTTTGAAGAGAAATTACCTTATACAATCTCAAAAATGGTAAAAGTTCCCTCAAATCAGCATTTTCAATAAACTCTATATGCTATATGCTTAAGTTGCATAAAAGTTGTCCTAGGAAGAAAAAATGCTAGACAATTAACCATTAACTAGCTCAGCAGTCCCAGAATCATCTGAACAATGAAAGAGGCAGGAGAAATTGATTCAATGAATGGCACATCAAATCCAAGAAAAATTTTGTGTCCCATCTGAATTGTAGTTGCATAGGATGAACAATGAGAACACTGTGAAGGCAAGACAAGTAAGAATGAGCAAAAAAAGAAAAGTGTTGATGCATTTTGATATTAATTATAAATAAATTGTTAAATTCTTATCAAGTTATGTCACATTGTGGCTTTGTCACATAAAATGAGCCCTAATACTTTTTTTTTTTCCCTCTGTTTCATTCTCAACACCACGGTCCCCAAGGCCCAAGTTTAACCAATAACTTAGCTCTCAAAATACCAACAGCTGAAAATAAAAGGCTAGATCTTGAGTCTAAGACTTTAGCCTTATGCTGAAAAGTTGGCCCATGATCATTTAAGTATCTCACTTTAGTTCACTGACCTGAAATATTTTGCCGCAAGCACCAATTGCTTGAGGTTATGACCATTCCCAGTCAGAAAGATGAAAGGTAATATGATTGCATAAACATAAAAAGAACATGAATTTTTGTTTTGAATTTTCATTTTTCACCAGACATGAAATATGGCAATGATGTCTAGGTAATTAATTGAAGCTAAGCCTTCTCTTTTTCTTTGCAATTCATTTGGCAATTATGGACAAATTATAAACTGCATACAATTCATTTTCTTTTATTCAACAAATTTAACAGGATATTTTAGGAGAGTTATAGCTATAGATACCTGCAATTTGAATTTTTGGCAGTTTGACTACAGAACTGTTAGTGATATAGCAGCAGAACGAAGCATCACACCATCATCCTCCCATTTAGAACGTGGGGCAGTTGCTCCAGCAATAATTGCCTACGTATGAAAGGGAGAAATTGATTTACTTGATGAAATCATTAGACATCAAAATGAAAACAAAAATCACCGGCATCATGGTTTTCTTGTGCAAATCAAAATCCTAATTTTTTATCAGAAGGTTCTTGGGCCTTTCAGTAGAATTCTATTGAGTTGATCAACTAATGGGCTATAGGCACTTACAATATCCATTACAGGCACAAAAGCCTGGTATGTACTGGCTATATTTTTTACAAACAAGCATTCTATCACTGAAAAGAAATAGTTACAAACCTTTCCACTGTTAACAGCAGCCATTAATGCTACATGCTGTTCATCTCTACCAAATTCATAGAAGTAATAAGTCCTGAAACAAGTATTTGAACGCCAAACATTAGGAAATAAAAGTTCCAAATATTACATGCAAAGGCTTACAAGAAATAGTGACTATATTTTAACATCCTGACCACTCTAAAATTCATGGAGACACTGATAGAAAATGGATAGTTGAGTCTTATCGTAACCCAATTAAAAATCTGAGCAAATTAGATCCTCTTATTGCTCACAACTGTAGGTGTGGAAAGGTGATAGAACTCGTCCTACATCAAGAATTTATTCTTCCACCATTATATAATAATAATAAAAAAGTTTAATTCTCCTCTTAAGGCCCAACTTCTACTCTGATAGTATTAGATACCAATATTTTCTAACAGCCTGTCATCAACTCAGAAAATAAACTCACCTGAAACCTTCCTCTTCCTTTATTTTTATAGTTCTTGCAGAGTACAAAGTTGAACCACCTGCCACGCAGCATGACTAGCATTCAGAACCAAAACCAGAAAGAGCAGAGGAAGATATGTTGACTGCAGGTAGTGGACAGGTAAAAAAATTCAGAGCATTATTACCTGGAACAAAAATTTTTGCTGCCTCCTTCAAAGAACCTAAATCAGTAACATCCTTGGCCTGTTCAAGTTAGGAAAGATAAGGTAAGCTTCACATGGAGTTTACTATGGGAAGTCATAGATCGAACGAAGAAGAATCTTATAATTTGAAAGCCTGATAGACCATAAATGATGGTCTCAATTCCAAGTCATTAAGATATAATTGCCAAATTCTGGAGTTGCAGACATAACGTGTAACTAGGGAAGCCAAAATGGAATTCAAATTATACTTGTCACTAATGGTGAGTACATTCCTTTTGTTTCAACACAAAATATATATAACTGAAAAAAGCCACCTCAAACTTTTTATGGATCCATCAAGCACTAATTCGTCCATTCCTATTTAAGACTGGTTGTAGGTGGGCTATATCAATTACAAGGAAAATAAACAATACAAGAAGTCATACCACATGAGCTATGATAGCAATAGAGTTCTATAAGTAAACGTATGTCATATATGGAGAACTGAAATTTCATAATTGTTACAACACATACCTCTAAGAAGGTGATCTTCAGTTGATTGGATGGGCGAATGACAACACTCAAAACTTCAGATCTGTGTCAACCAATGACACAAATAAAAATCAAATATCAATGTAGAATACATTTCTAGTACTTCTGGTCATGTTTGAATCTCATTCTTTCCCTCTTTTATATTTTCATTGTTCTATCTCCTACCTTCATGCTTATATTTTGAGTAATACTACCCAACTTTCACAAAAATTAACTTTTACTATTCTACTAGAGGAAAGTCAAGCATGTCCAAATAAACAGTACATAAGATATAGACGTAAAAATTCTGATGCATCTTATCCAAATTAAAAAGTAGAAAAATAAACAAAACCATCAAAAGGGAACTTAAACAAATTATGTACCCATCTGGAGATGAAAATCTTGCTGCAAATGTCTTTGGCTTTGCTTTATCTCCGTATAGAGACAATCCAGCATTGTAATCCTAAACATTGAGCTTCAAATTCAGTTGATTGGAAATTTTTATATCTTGCAAAACAAATAACTAGAGCATAGCATACTCTCAAAACTCAAACAAAATATCAACTTTAATAAAAATAAAATAAAATAACTTTTGAAACTTCAATCTCCAAAGCCTTGTACAGAAAGAAAGATCATTTGATGGTGCTTACAGATAGCAATTGTATATGAAGAACATCCAAAGCATTAAGAGTAACAAAAGATAAACATCAAAACTTATTTCAGACAAGCCAAAATTGAATGAGAGTCTTGTAACATTGAGGTAGAAATGAAAGAGTTTTTCATTTAGCAACCAATGAATACAAACCAATACAGCTGCCTATGGTGTTGATTTCCTAATCAAGATCCACCTCAATTTTATTTACAATTCATACGACCGTTATATCATGCAAGTCATACAATCAAATGGACAAGAATGAAATTTTTCACAATCTAAAATTCATATTATTTTGGGTTAATTGTACTTTTCCCTCCTTAACTATGGTCCAATTGCAATGTCCCCCCCTATACTTCAAAACTGAGCAATATCCCCTTTAACTATTAGTAAAAGAACTTTACCCCATGCAATTAGAATTTCCATCAAATTTAATGGAAATGTCAAAATTCTTCAAAAACACGTCTAACAAAAACTTGAGTTTTCCGTTAATTTTAATGTTTAATGGAAATTCTAACAATCTATTGTAATTAAAGGTGGGGCATTGCTAAGTTTTGAAGAGTAATGAACCCAAACTGAGGGCAAAAAGTCCAGCCCAACCCAACCAAGGACATGTGTGAAGATGCCAAACTAATGCACGGATAAGATCAAGAACAAAGACCAAGACAATCCCAAGAATAGTTTGCTAGTTCGCTACAAGTTGTTGTACAATTAGTAAGTTGGTTAAAGAGACAACCTTTGACTTTTCATTATACTTGTTTTGTAAAATCCTTAGTATAAATACCAGGAGTCGCGTAACAATTCTCATTAGCTAACATTGATGCAAATTCCTCTACTTTTTCTATTGGCTCTCTTCTTAATCCCTTTTCTTCTTCTTTAGGAGGGTCACTACCTCGAACATAGTCAATTCCTTACTTTCCAATATACTTTCTCATTATAATCACTCATTTCCCTTTCCAAACTTTTAGACCACAAAAAAGGCTCATTACATGAAGTTTAGGAAGACTTAGCAATTTTAACATACTTAAGGAGAAAAGTGCAATTTTCCCTTTAAAAGAAGAAAAATTTACCAATTTTCTCTTTTGAGTGCTAGACAAATTCAGGTAAAAATCATGAATTTAAAGAAGCACTGAACCTAGCCCTTGGGTTTAACTTCATAATATTTCACAAGGGTTTTCTCAGCCTATTATCACCATTAAAGATTTTAAATTTCCTTAAGCTGCAACTATTTTGAATGCAAGAACACAAAAAGAAAGACAAATAAGAAGAAAGTGCTGTATTGTATACCTCAGGCTCCGTGATGTCCTCAAATTGTGGAGGGACCCGAATGGCAAAACCACTACCATAGAACTGGAACCAAGACTTGGTGTTTGCAATACCTGAAAGAGCCGGCTTCGGAGGCTGTGAAGGTTCAGCTGAAGAATGGGCAATTGGGTATGATTGGGTTAAGGATATGATGCAAAGTGAAGCTGTTTTGAGGAGAAAGAGTCTCTTAGAAGAGGTGTTTGTGGTGGGAATGGTGGGTTTGGGAGTGGGGAGAGTGATGGGTTTATGGGGAAGGTTTGGTGGGTGTGGAGATAGGGAGAGGAGAATGGCCATGAGAGAATGAGGATGGTTTTCATGGCTGGTTAAAATTGGAGGGAGAGAGAGGGGGATAATGTGGGACTCACATAGGGGTAGTAGTACTTATTAGTTTTTGTATGTTTCAGGGAGGGTACTTTGGAAATTTGACAAAATTATGGGTGGTTTTGGTCATTTCAATACCACACATGGTCATGTTTTTTTTTTTTTTTTAAATAATTTTTTTCAAAAACTCTTTTATTTATTTATTTTTTAATAACTAAGGACTTGTTTGGATACTGCTTATTTTACTAAAACTGAAAATTTATTGCTGAAAATATTATAGATAAAAGTAAAAGTTAGTTGAAATAGTACAGCGGGGCCCATGAATAATATCAAAAAGTGCAGTAGGCCCCATGAATAGTAGCAAAAATAAACTGAATAGTAAAATAATTTTAATTTTTCATTGGTATCCAAATACACACTAAGTTGAGAGATGATAAATTTGAAACTTGAATTTCTCTTTTATATAAACTTAAGAAAGAAAGTGTCAATTGAGGTACATAGCTTATGAAAAATTTACAAGAACTTGAGTGCAGAGAATGTAGACGCTATTGATTTGAGATGATGTGTTGCGATTATACAATAAAAATGATGTTAACAATAAAACCATATTGAAATAATGTTATACAAAAGAATTTATCAAAAAATATCATAGGAATTCTCCTGCAGCTCAGTGTAAAGATTAGATTATCATTTATCACTTTCTTTTTTTCTAGGTTGGAAAATTATACAAAGTCTCTTATAGGTTTTATCACAAATATAATTGAATGAAATTGGGTACAAATCCATAAAGAACTTGAAATTTTATATTTACATGTTGGTGACGGTTAATTCTAATATATACATAAAATCAACTGCTTGATTCACTTCTCTATAAATAAAGCAAATAATTCTAAGTCTATTTTACTCATAAAATTATAAATATAATTAACTACTTAATTCTAGTTTTTTTTTTTTTTAATTTCTTATAAAATAGGTATAAAAAATTATCTAATATAGTTTATTAATATTTGTCTTACCATCCGTTAACATGACTCTTGGACAATTACAAGATACCACCTCAAATTATTTGTTGTTTGATGTCCACGAATCTCATAAATCAATTGATTGACAGTTCCTGGAATTCCAAAAACGTCTAGGTCCAAATTCCTCCGTGCCATTGTAACACTAACAGTAGATCAAAAATAAAATTTAAAAAAAATTTGTTGTTTGCCACTTGAACCAATACCAGGAAAATAGATAACTCACATGGACCAAAATGACCTTTTATTTTGGCTTCCATGGCTAATAGACGTTATCCTCTTTCAAATTCACCCAGCCAATCCAACACAAATAAATCCAAACCACCCAAAATTCCAAACCAGAAAAAGAAAGATATAGCAAAACCACTATCTTCCTCTCTCTCTCTCTCTCTCTCTCTCTCTCCTTTCCCTTCATGCTTCAACATTTGTGAACCTCCTTGCTTTCTCCCATGGAAACCATTCTCTCCCCTCATTCTCTATCCCCTCTCTTCAACCCCAAACCTTCATCTCCAAAGACCCTACTGTCCTCTCTCCAACCCAAATCACACTCTCTTTCTCTCACCAAACCTATTACCTCAAGCCTCAAAAAACACCAACTTCAATCACTAAAGCCATCTTTACCAATACCCACAAGCTGGTTTTCTTATGCCCAACAAGGACTAGCAGCTCTAGCTCTCACTCTAGCACTCAACTTTAGTCCACTCTTGCCTAGTGGCAATGCACTAGCTTCTGAGTTTGATGTACTTAATGAGGGGCCACCTAAAGAAACTTACGTAATTGATGATGCAGGTGTGCTTAGTCGAGTGACAAGGTCGGACTTGAAAAGGTTGTTGTCTGATTTAGAGTCAAGGAAGAACTTCCATATTAACTTCATCACTGTTAGAAAGCTCACCGTAAGTTCTTTCCATAACTAAAATCCTTTGATTCTACGTATTTACTTGTTTAGTGTAGTGTGAATTTGACTCTTTCTGTAACACCATTTTGATGATAAAAACAAATGGAATGATTAGTTACCTAAATTATATTAATTCACCGACTTTTGTTTGGTTTTCAAGAAAATCTTAAACCTTAGATTCAAGCCTGTGTTCCTTTCTTGATAATTGATAACTTCTCTCAACTGTGCAATATAATCCTATTAGGCTCATTCAAGTGCTTGGAGATCTAAGGTTTAGAGCCTTATTTCTTTTTTACATATTAATAAACAATGATAATGGTTAATAATTTGTATTAAGTGTTAAAAATTTACTGCAAAGTTATGATTTTCAAGACCACAAGTGTACTGAGATATTTATTTTGGATTTAAAGTTGTAACATTTGGTTGCAGAGCAAAGCTGATGCTTTTGAGTATGCTGACCAAGTTTTGGAGCGTTGGTATCCCTCAGTTGAAGAGGGGAATGATAAGGGCATAGTTGTGCTTGTTACCAGTCAAAAGGAAGGGGCAGTAACAGGTGGACCTGCATTTGTCCAAGCTGTTGGAGAAACTATTCTTGATGCCACTGTATCAGAAAACCTCCCTGGTAACCTTGAATTTAGTTCTCGTTTTTTAAATTGGCATATGATAATTCCACTCTTTATCTGCAACTTCTTCTGTGAGGACAATGGTTCTAACTATGCGCATTCTGAACAGCATAAAAGTTTGGTTGAAAAAAAAATGTTTTTCATAAACCATGGGGAAAAAATAGAATTCAGATACTACATAAATACTTTATAGGCAAAGAAAATTAGAGGGTTTTACTAATGGAACTATAAATTACAAAATAGTAATCTTCATAGGACTTGGGGAATCCACATTATAATGTTCCACCCAATGTGGCTAGGAGCTACCAGAATAATTGGCATTGAACTTAATCAAAGATTGCATCATATCAGGGTTTCATGGCACAGTATGAGGTGCTCTTTCATAACTTAAATGTTGTTAGAAAATGCTCTTAACACTGGGACAAACTTTATCACTGGAAATTTCTCCCTGCTATGCCAAACAATAATGAAAGCATAGACAACCTCTTTTACCTACAAGGGTACTTGGCCTGCTGCTACTTCTGATTTTGGAGTTTTTTGGGTTATGCGAAGCTTATTTTTACTACTTTGAGGAAGATGGTCTCGTCTTAAAATTTCATCAAAGTGGCACTATATGAAAACATCCAAAATCTTCTGCTTGTGCTGAATGGAATTTCTCTACTAACTATTTCTATTGTCCAAAAGAGTAGTAATGAGCTTATAATGCGAGAGCCAGATTCAGTTTTCTAAGGCCTCTTCAAAATGTGCTAGAATTGGGTGCTTTCTGGATGGAGGCCTCTTCAATTTTCAAAGACATCTTCAAGCCATCCAATTTGAGCTAATTTTCTTAAATTTGTGCTTGTGAAAACTTCCTAGAAATGTTTGTTGGGTCCTCACATTTGATTTGTCCTATCATGGAAGATATGTGCACATTCTATTTTCTGCTTATGCTTAAAGCGAGACCGTTCTGTTTTTGTTTAAGAGCTGGAAGACATCCACTAGTACCTTGAGGATTATTAGCAGGAATGCCTCAATATGGAGACCCAGATTAGAAATAAGATTTTGATAGAGTATACCAACTGCTTGCCACAATAAGCCAAGGAAAATTACACCAGCCTTGAGGAAATTGATAAAGAAAGAGCAGAATCCAGATCCATAAATTTCCTTTTTAAGTTCAGCACCATGGAATTGGGTTTTTCTATGCTCTTTGTTACACCTTAGAGGAGCACTTTCCACCCAAGACATGGCCAAGTAAACTCCCCCATGTTTTAGAAGATGATGCTACAAAATTTCATTTTTGGTCTGCAATCGTTATGCTCTTTTAATAAAGGCTACTCAGTTTCAAACAAAAACACTGCTTACTGACACACAAACACCATATTTAAATGATTGTTTCTCTAAAAATTCTAATACCATTTTTCCCACATTGTAATATGATTAGAGACATTCTGGCCTCCTATTCTAATTCATACATTGGGTAGACATTAAGAAATTGACATAATAGTCACAGCCTGAGAGCTTTAAATTAAAAGAATACCGTACGATTTTGATTTTCAATTTTATTTTGTTCGGATGAAGCTACAATTAGTTTTTATTGTGGATGAATATCTGTCCAAAAGTTCCATGTACTTGCTACTGGTGTCCAGTGCTTCAGATGACATAGTGGAGATATAGGATGCAATCAAAGAATCCATAGAAGTAAACTTTTGGGATCTTCCTTCAATGATGTGCAGCAGTAATTTTTCCCTACTGTTTTCTAGAAGATATTGCAGATTATGGTGATTAAATTATTGAATTTGCAATTGCAGTATTGGCTACAGAAGAAAAGTACAATGAAGCTGTCTATAGCAGTGCCAAAAGGCTAGTAGCTGCCATCGATGGGCTTCCAGATCCCGGTGGACCTACGTTTAAAGACAATAAACGTGAATCCAATTTCAAAACCAAGGAAGAGACTGAAGAGAAGCGGGGACAGTTCTCTCTTGTAGTTGGAGGTTTGTTAGTGATTGCCTTTGTTGTTCCTATGGCACAATACTATGCTTATGTCTCTAGGAAGTAATGCCATTTGTAATTCTAAATTCTTCTATTAAATTACTTCATTTAAGATTCGTAACAACGTATAACATGCTGTTGTACAAATGATCATGTTAAAAGTTTTCATGAGAAAATCAAAAAGTAAGAACAGAGCTTTGTTTATAATTGTAATATATGTGTTCGACAACTTCAGTAATCTACATTCACTTTCTCGATACGGAATGCTTAGACATTGATGCCAATAAATGTGTGAATTTCAAGTTGGACGGCCTTCATACAATTCAAGTATGGAATGACCTATCTGTAATGCCATGAGAAGAAAAACAATGTGAACTACCTGACCCATTATGGCTACATCTCCAAAATCAGGCAGAACCTTTGCTATTTTTAAACATATATCTTTCTACTAGATTTATCAAGATAGCTAGGTAAGTAAAGAAATTGAAGTTAATGTCTGACCAAGCGTACGCACGGGAGGGTGCACTCAATCTCCAATATGCTGTTGAAGATCCCAGAAAGCCAGGGGCAGCTCTGCATATAGGACCACCCTGACTTGGAAAAAATAATAGATATATAAATTAAAAAAAAAATTATGATTTTTTAATCCTTAAAAAAACTTTGTGACCACCCTAAATTTTTTTTTAGGTTCAACATAATTAAACTTTAGACAAAATTTGGCAACAAGCTTGGTTGTGGACTAAGGCTACAACTCTAATCAAATTTTTTTTTTATTAGATGTGAATTTTAACAAATTCACCATTTAATTATATTTTCTTATTTTATCTTCCATACTTGCAAAATTTCAAGAAGAAAAAAAATCAATAGCTATATCGACAATCATATGTTTAAATTTCAAATTTTTGTAATTTAAAATTATACATAAAAAATAAATTTAGGGATTGAATAGTAAATAACGTCCGATTAGAATGATATTTGACACGTGTTTTAAGAACATAGAGAATATGAAATTTATGCCGTTAGATTTTCAAAATATGTAGTAATGTTAATTTGTTTAGTGAGAGTTGTAGCCTTAAACTATGTTGAGGACAAATTTTTCATACCACATGGCTTCATTTCATTGACGATCCACACCACATCAATATTATCATAGATTTTGGGAGAATTTATTTTAAAGCCCAAAAGAGTCCTAATTCACAAAAATGATGCCGAAGCCCATGGTTCAAAACTCATAGCGATATAATCTCATCAAGGCCCATAATTCGAGCTCATGGCATAACATCTCATTTTTGGCTCATGATCCAAGCTCATGAGTCTCATCGGAGGAATTTTGGGAGTCGTGGCTTGGAGGGCCAAGAAGTATGTTTAGTAAAGCTCCAGCGGTTCAAAGTTGATAAAGGAAAGCATGTTACTTAGCATGTCTTCTCCAATTCCCTGAACTCTGACGAGTCAGTGTGCAAAAGGTAACATTTGGGTGAGCCTCTCATATCACATAAGCACTTAAAATGATAAAACTCCTCATGCTTTTTACATAAAAATTAATGTCCATCATATAATATAAGTTTTAAAATATAATCATATCATTCCATATTAATTATTTCATTATTTTCATATAAATCAATTCCAAGCACATGGCTAAATATATATTAACGTCTTGTATCTACCATTAAATGCTCTCTTTTCTCTCCAACATTTGGTTAAAATACAAAAAGATCATATTTGTATCTCTAAAACTTCATCAAATATCAACCAACTAGTCTATTACTTACCAAAATTATATATGGACTAAACATATAATTTTTCCAAGAGAAGAAACTTAGCCGAAAACACCAAAAATGGCTCCAGTGGAAGCTGCAACAGCTTCTGCTTCTGCAGAAGATGAAACAGCTCCAGCGGAAGCTGCAAACAGCTTCTACAGAAGTTGTAACAGCTTCAACAGATCTATAGCAGCTCCAACAGGTTGACATATGTCCTAAAATGATGTCATTTGCCCATAAATGCCCAATCCCAGCAACTGTGGTACCAGAAACAAGAGGATCCCTTAAAGATCATCTCACCATCTTTAGTTAAATCATGAATTTAATGCCAAGTATTTTTTTTTTTTTTCCAAGCAAAGGATGTCATCCACATGACATCATCCAACTGTGTCAGCAACATTTAAGTTTCAAAATTTCTTCTTTTGGTTAAAAAAACAAAAGACCACTTACTTTATCAAAGATTTTCCCTTATTTGCTAATTTTCCTTCAACTAAATTCTAATCTAGTTACATAGTTTGGCTCTATATAAAGAGGACCAAGCTACACACTAAAGACATCATTTATCCCCCCCCCCCCTCTGTCTGAACCCTCTCTCTGATCTTCAATAATTCTGAAACTCCATTCATCTTGCTGCCATATCTCTAAAAGATCTCCATGTCTTTCTTCTTTCCTCTCTCATCTTCCATTTTCTGAAACTCTATTCATTTTGCTACCATATCTCTAAAGATCTCTAAACTCTTCTATACTTCTTCATCTCCCTTACAAAAATATATCTTCCTAGATAGCACTATTACACACTATCCATCTCTTCCATACTTCAATATTTTGAAATTTCACTCATTTTTATTGCCCAAAACACATCTTCATCTCGTTCTTTATTTTCCATACAAAATCTCCCTTCTTAGAAAGCAACATAACCCATAACACGAATAATCTCAGGTATTTACTATATTTAACCTTCATATTATCTATCTCACACTTCCATATATTTTATAAACACATTCCTCACAAAATACCCATACATTCTCATCATATATCTTTAAACTCCATGCCTCACATAGTATACAAGATCCATGTCCAACAAAGTATCTACATACAATTCCTATAAATATTACAAACACCATATCTCACAATATATATATATATATATATATTTCTTTCCATCTCTACACATCTTAAAACGTATCAAAATATTTTTCCAAGAACACATCACAAAAGCCCTTTCTCATGGAAGACATATATTTATAATGCTAAAAGCCCTTCTTATAGAAGGCAATATCACTCATGCTTGACTAAAAACTAAAATAGCATTACATGGAGAAAATCATTTAAGTGCATGATTAAGGGGACAAACTTAACCAATCGATGCACACAGCTGGATATGCTCTCTCTCCCTCCAGTTGCACCCATTTTTCCCTTTTCAAACATGAAGTCACCATGAAAGGATTCACTTCACCATGCTGCTGAAATGTTAAGCCCACTGGTGTTGTACTGCTGGAGCTGCAAAGTCTAAAGGTTGCTGAAATGACTAAGTCCACTAATGTTACGGCTAGAGCCCCAAATTATGAAGATAAGTCATTATATTTTACCTTCAAACTTATATTATTAAGTATATTTTATTCACTATTATTATACCACTCAACTCATGTTATTATACTGTTGGAATGTCATCAACCCATTATTGTTACATGGCTAGGGCCACAAATCACATAAAGAACAAAGTGATGTTATACGGCTGGAGTCAGAAACACACAAGATAAGTCAATCTTTCTCTATTTTCAAGATTACATTATTAAGTGCATGTTAATTCATTATTATTTTACCGCTGGATGCAAGTTATGTTAGTATCATCTCACTAATACTTCATTAATGAACATACATATTAATAAATCGATCTACCATCATCTCACATATATTATTTGGACATGAACCATCCTTGGACACATATCTTTTTTGGACATGAACTACCATTGGACATTTATTATTTGGACATGAACCATTGCTGGACATACCTTATCATGTTGAACATGAACCATGAACCGCAACTAGACATGGACTATCGGACTCATCCCATTATTGTACATTGGACACCTAATTAAACACTTTCTAATACTGGATATCACTTAACAAACATAATAATAACGTATCAACTCACCATTTAATCAAAGCTATCATGCTAAGCATATTATTTATTTATTTCAACTATTATCATGATTCTAAGACTTTGGGTTTTATCTATTTTGTAGGCTTAAAAAATACACCGGTAGCCATTGGTCTATGAGGCCCAATGTCGAGTTCCGGGTTGACCTCCCCAAAACAAATCCAGGCCTAGCAAAGTCACACCTCCAAAAGGCATGTGGCTACGCGCAAAAAAGGCCCCCGACAAGCTACAACTAAGTTTGTAGCCAAACTTTAACCTTAAACTTTGGTCCCCTTAACAATATATTAGGTCCTTAAAAAAAAAAAGTCCAAGAAAAATTTTATTTGACTAAACTTTTAAAGAGATGTAACTTGCAACATTGATAATAAAACTATTATGTAATGATTTCAAAAATAAAAAAATTCGTAGAAAGAAATTTTAGGACTTTACGTGTTTTGACGCGCGTGTGTGTGTTTTTTCAATATGAGGAAGTATCTTTTAAGTCAGGAAGACTTAAAAGGAAAGCAATGGCATGTATGTGAAAGGTTCCTTTGTTTGCATTGTTCTGCCTGAAATGGATTTTGACTGACCCCAATGTTTGAGGTTGAAATAAGTTCAGTTTTAAAAACTACAGTCAACATTGAAATATAAAAACCATGCATTGAGTTCTAAGCTATAAATTTTAGGTGAGAGTTATGCATCGCTATGTCATTTGATGAAGTGTACTCGGTGTTTACAAAAAATACCACTTCTGAGAAGTGGATTATTGCTGACAGAAGTTAATGGATCAGGGAAGAAAAGAATAAGTTGAGTATAATAAAAAGAATATTTGATGTTTAGAACATGAGATTCTGAAAGAAAGGCGGATCAGAGTATTTTCCAGTTAGTATTTCTGATGAGACATGATCATTTGCAGCCTGAGTGTAATGAATTCCATCCCAACTGATATACTTAGAGCTATCAGAGCACCCTTTGACCGTGACTGAGGTCCCGTTCAAGATCTTAGTTTGCCCACAGGAAATGCGACTGTCATAGTTCAATGGTGGACCTCCATACCCACAGCAGGCCCTAATAGGGTGTTCAAATCCTGCAAATCAATATCACCAAAATTTCAAGAATGTATCATGATTATAACATAAAGAAATTTAGTCTCTGAGACTTGATACCTATGCACCTCAATAATTTCATTACATTTAGAATTATTTGCTATGAACCACACAAATATGAGTACGAGTATGACATAAAAATGCCAATTTTTGAAAAATTAGGACACAAGTATGGTGGAAATACGTATATTCATTAATTATTAAATATATTTTTGTTTTAATTTTTAAATATTGCTAAGCATTTATTTTTCTCTAATGATGTTAAACATATATCAATTTAAGAGCAATAAAAAATAGTGAAGTAAATTCATGATTGATATATGATGTTTAGAAATTAGAATACAAACCAAAAATAAGATCTAAAAGAGTAAATAAAAGATAATTAGATAAGTGTTCAAGATTAAAAAAAAAAAAAAAAAAAGTAAAAGATAAGTGTTCCTCCCATGTCCCACAATTTTTTAAAAAAAAAAAAAAAAAAAAGGACACGACTAGACCAGAGGTGAAAAAGTGTCCCTAGCATGTCTCATATCCAATACGAGTACGACACCCTGAATAAAATATCTGTGCTTTCTATATTATTTTAAATGATTCTCAATATGGGGGCAGTCTAGGTACAACTATAATATTCTTCTCAAAAAAAAAGAAAAAAGAAAAGGTACACCTATAATATTTCATCTTATTATTTTATAAGAAACGAAGATTGGAAAGTGGTGTATTGCCCATGAAACAAAACAAGACTGATGAATAATAATATTATGGGTCCTTGGAAGGGAAGTGGATTTATGTCATTTTTTAATCATTTTCCACGGAATTATATCTATATAATAATAATAATATATAAAATTTGTTAAGCTTCTAATTGCACTACCTAATCCGTCATGTCATTAGTCATATAATCATTCTTTTTCTTATTTATTTTTTACTTCTAATTTTTTTAACAATATTAAATATATAAATAGATTGATTTTATACATTCATCCTAAACAGTTTTAACTTTACATATAACTTTGCATTTTACATATTCATCTAATTTAATTTAGATGTTTATAACTAAAGCATAAAATCACTAAAGAATCAAAAAATAAAAACATTGTCTATACATATAGTATATGAAACTTAATCTCCTCTATATTCTATAATTAGTATAAGTAGATGAAAATTTTAATATAAAAATAAATTAAATATGTATGTAATTTTTTATTTATAGAGAACACAAACTTTCATTGATTAAAAAAGGAAAGCAATATGACATTGTTTATTTCAGTTATTAAAAAAAAAAAAATTCTTGCTCTTGGTAGGTTTGGTCAAGAGTTATATATATAAAAAAAAAAAAAAGGGCATTTCTTAATTAATAATTTAATATATCTAAAATGAAATTTCTTATAAAAAAATACTTTAATTACAGAGGACTAATTTTAATATATAATTTTACAAATATTTTAGAAAATATACTATCATATTTTATTACAAAATAATTACATTCTCAAGCAGGGTTGCCAGATTGGATAAAAACATGAGGTTTCAATTTAGTCCAACGTACAAAGGGGTAAAAGGAAACATTTAAAGAGTTTAGGGGGGTAAACTGATAAATGATAACCGCCCTAACTAAACAGGTAGGTATTTTATCATGTACCATTATGATAAATTAGCTGAATTATTTATATTTTAACAATGCCACTTGAATGAAAGATTATGATTTACAGAAATTATGAGAATGTTATGTCCTTCTATTTCTAAACTTAAAATAAGTGTAAGAATACTAATGGCCCGTTTGGATGGAGGGGAGAAGGAGGGGGAGTGGAGAGGAGTAGAATAGATTTGACTGAAAATAGACTAATTTGGGCCAAATGTTCTCTACTCTACTCTACTTTCCCTCCTTCCTCTCAATCCAAATGGATCATAAAGTATCCAGAATAGAAATACTAACCATATTGGGAGTAATTTGCGATGAGGTTGTATTTAATAGTGAAGATGTCCACATATGCGAAATTTGCATCTGAATATTTGCCCTCTAATTTTTTAGAAAGAGCAAGAAGCTGCTTATTGAAGGCTTTAGCACCTTGATTATGTTGACTGACACATCCAAACTCATCAAGCTTTGATTTGTCAGTTCCAAATATGGCAACATTTTGAGGCAAGCATCCGAGAGGACCCGTGTTGTGTATCCAAAAATTTCTAGCACCTTGCTCGTATAATTTCTGAAAAAAACCAATCCAATTCATCAAGTATAGGGTGAGAATTCAATGCTCCACTGATAATTGTCAATAAGCTTACCTGTATTCCTGTCTCAAACTCAGCCAAAATTTCTGGAATTGAAGCAATTATTTCGTCCAATGATTTGGAAAAAAATGCACTGGCAATATCATTCTGGCCTATATCAAACGTGTAAAGCCCCTTCTCAAAATAATCTTTTTTTGGGAGGTGCTTGCCAAGTTTCTTACCTGCACAAAGTTTGAAAGAAAAAGGCTCATTAATCTGAAAATATTCGTTATGTTTCTTTCCTAGAAACAATATGTTTTGCCAATGCAAGTTTCAAAATTGGAAGCCTAGACATTGATGAACCATGCAAATACCTTTTGGTAGCAATTCCAATTCAAGAACCCGAGCTTTAAGTCTTTGAAACTGAGCCACCTGAATGCCTAATGAGAATGGGCTGGCAGATCCTGTTATTGGACGTATAGCTGATGCTGCAGCTGCAAAATTGCACCCTTTTCGGAAATTTGGTGTGCCAATGGAATCCAAATAGGCATTTAGAAATGGCAGGTCCATTGATCTTACTGCAATATAATAACCAAAAAAATTAAGAAAAAAAGCTAAGGAATTTAAAAATCACTCAGTGATCAATGAGACAATAAACTTGAGAACAGAGGAAAACAGAGTTGGGAAAACTATATTAGAACACAGCTATCATGGAATAAAAATTACCGAGAAAATCAATGATGAGACGACCATCACAGTATCTCCCAGATGGCTTTTTGAAGTAACTCTGTCCATTAGGAGGGAGAAGGGTCTCAATCCCGGTGGCGACAAGCTCTCCAGTGTCAGAATTTGAGTCACCAAAATTGAAAATAGCAGGGAAGTTGGAGTCAAAAGATATGGCAAGAGGTAAGAAAATGGAGACTAGGGTGAGAATATGGAGAATGCAGGTCTTGCTAGCCATGGCTTGATGCAAACTGTCTTAAGGCTAGGATAGGTTTTAGAAAGAGATAGTTGATAGCTCTAGGGGGTGTTGAAGGGAATGAAAGAATATCAATTCTTTGAGAATGCTTTCATTGAAATAAAGCTCTCAAGACTTGTTCCAAAAGCTACTGTACTTTACAATAGTGAGGCTATTTATAGATGCATAGGCTTAGTTTAGTCTCTAAGAGTTCTAATTAAATCAGCGAATAAGCTGTACGTCATTTACAACAACATCTCTAACTAAATATTGGCTCATATCTTATTCAATGCAGCTTGCTATAAAAAGACTAATTGTTACAATTACAACGAATAAGTAGGTTTCAATTAGCTCAACTGGTAAAGTTTCTGATGGTTGTATAAAAAATCTAGGGTTCAATTCCCGCTTACACCAAAAACTGATTGGTGTTTTAGTCTGATGATAAAGAACTATCATCAGGAACGGAGTCAGTAAGTTGAAATTTTCTCTAAAAAAAAAAAAAAAAATTACAACGGATAAACTAAAAAAGCTACTACACGTTGATACCATATTTTATATGCCTCTTTTTGCATGTCCAAATCCTAATTTATATACAAAAGTAACCATTTTGATCCAAAGATTAAGGGAATACTAAAAATATTGGAATTTATCTTGATTGGGTGCCAAATTGCCCAATTTTGCATGTTTGAGGCCAAAATAACCAAAATGCCATTGTTGAACATTCTTTGAGCAAACCGAAAGAAAAAAAAAAAAAATCACCTAAATGCTAAATTTCATTATTTTATGTCAAAATTAATATTTTCAAACATTTTTCAAAAATTTGACCTCAAATTTGACCAAAAATCTAACCATCTAATGGGTGAATTTGAGCACATGTCGTGGATAATTAAATTCCCTTTAATTTGATAGTTCACAAGCCAATATCAAATTTAAAACGAGCAAAATATTGTGAAAACGATGAAAAGTGCTCGACAATTAGTCTTTTATTATTATTATTATTATTATTATATATAACTAGTCATAAAGCTTGACTATAGTTTAATCTCATTGAATTACAATCAAATGATAATGGATTGACCCAAATGGGAAGTCCTGGAAAGGTTTTGTGATAAATTTCAATTTGACAAGCTTGAATTGCTATAATTCCTTTGAATTAAAAAGAATTTATCAAAATGTCAAAAAAATGATTTTTCATGTCCGACACTAACCTAAGAGACTTCTTCCTCATTGCAAAATGATATATCCCCTTAGACAAGGAGATATGCTGGGGTCTATAGCACCAAAAGAACTCGTCCAAGGTAAGCTGATGATTCCCCCTGCTAAGACAACCCCAAAGGATTTCAGCCCCTATGAATACCCTCCAAGCATTAGGGGCTACTTGACTGATGAATAGACCTAGGAAAATGGCCAATTGATGGTGTAATGCTGTCAATGGCAACCTCAACCCTGCCGCGAACATGGCGTCATACATGCCGACGTCTGCGGTCTTCCCAAAGTAACACTTTTCAAACTTTCCGGGCAGACGGATTAGAATGTTATCAGGGATTTGATAATGGTCCTGAAGATATTGGTCGTCATCGTCGGCTTAAAGTCGTTGACCGTCCATATCGCGGGAAGAATGAAGGGACGGGTGTGACCATCCCCAGAGCTTCCTAAACTTCCTTCCTCAGAAGCTCTTCTGTCACCCTTATCCTCGCCCTTATCACCTTCTCTCTCGTACTCCTCTTCATTCTCTCCTTTTTCTCCGTTACCTTCTCCCTCATACTCCTCTTCATTCTCTCCCTTTCCCTCGTCATATTCATCCTCTTCCTCTACTCCCTCTCCATCAAAATCTTCTTCGTCATCAGGAGAATGGGTAGACGGTTTCCTCTCTGACAACCAAGACAAGCCCTCCTCGGGCCCATGACCTGACGGGTAGACTTCGTCGTAACCTGCTCCCTCACAGACTGACGACGACTGTTCACTCGTTGCTTCTCTATCTCCTAACATCTATTCACCTATAAGCGATAAATGTATTCTAAGAACCTAATTAACAGGTCTCTCTATAGAAATGATGACCAACTAGAAAAACGAAAATAGAAAAGGAATGAAAAAAGAGAAGAGGACTTACAAGGTTAATAGACGAGTCCGTAGAGGTGACAGGATCAGCAAGTTGACGACAGCGAAGATGACGAAATGACAGCTCTCTCTCTTTTAAGATTTGCAAAGATGAAATAAGAAAAAATGAAAAGAGGTGGTGAACTATTTATTGAGCGAAGAGGTGCGACAAACGAATTGACACTTTTGATTGGAAACGAGGCCAACCAGCGAGTGCCATGTGTCGCCTAGCATTTAAGCTTAAGGTTGCCTATACCATTTAATGACACACTCTTCGATAAAACACCTAATTAATGGTCATAAATACTCTAGTACTCTGTGGCCCGTCAGCCAAAGCTGACGGTACCACGGAGTACGAGGCAGTTGATAGGGATATTTTAGCCATAAATTTAATACCCCTGAAGCATCGCACAAAAAGGGTCGACAGCACCCACATGCCTGTCAGCTTCACGAAAACCAATATAAGACTTAGGCTGACCACACTAAACGTGACGACCTAACAATGAGACTCGACTGGCGTCTCTATAGGCTGACGGGGATTCTCGAACGGAGCATATGACTGACGGATGTGGAGAGGCCGATGGGGTTAAAGAGGCCGACAGGTCCAACCTGGCTTAACTTGACCCCCATGGATATCTATGTAAGGAAATTTCTTGTATCCCACGATAAACCCGAATCAAAGGAATCCCTACAAGAAAAGATCTTCTCCACCAAGAAACAAAGGTCAACTCTACACTACTATAAAAACCCCAAAGCCCTCACAAATTAAGGTACGCATAATTTACCCCAGTTCTAGCACTTTAAAGTTGTGAAAGTTCTCTAACTTAACTTTCCGAGGGTACTTGGCCAGTACCACACCGGTACTCTCTACAAGGTCTTCTTTGTTTCTGTTTCGATGGTTCTATCTAGAGCACGTGAAGACCGTGCGACTTATTGATGATTTTTGGCATCATCAAATATATTTATGTCATGCATACATTCATATGACATCATATGATGGATTTTCACATTGTCGTGCATTCACATGCCATCATAGGATAAAATTATAGATGTCATGCAACATATGCGATAACAATTTCCCTAAAAACCAAATGTCAAATTATTTAATTATCACTTAAATGATGATCCTTAGGATTAAATTCAAAACAATGTATCATCTTTTTGGATAGGCGTCATGGGGTGTCTAATACCTTTCCCACGCATAATTGAGCTTCCAAACCCATGTCTTTTGATTAGAGACTTTTTTTTTTTTTTTTTTTTTTAGCTTAGGAGCCTTTAGAGTTTTTTTTTTTTTTTCTTTTTTTCCTTAAGTTAATTTAGGAAATAAAATCAATTAGACCTAGGTGACCAATCACACCTTAGAATTCTTATTGTTATAGTTTTAAAAGCCACTGTCTCAGATTTAATCAAATTTTAACCAAATAATTAATTAGATTAGTTATGATCTTGATTAAAATTAATAACTTACCAAACAAATATAGATCATATGAACACTAAGAATGATGACCCAAGAAAACCTATGACATTGAGGATTCATAGTAAAAAACTTGGAGATGATTTAATTTAAACAACCCTCAAGGCAACATCTCCATTAAATAAAATCGAAGTTTATACAATATACCTAACCCTAAATCTACTGCTACCTCATGTACGCATGAGAGGGTGCACTTAATCTACAATATGGTCTTGAAGATCCAATAAAGGAAACATGAAGAAGTATCCTTTGAGTCAGGAAGACTTAAAAAGAAAGCAATAGCATGTATGTGAAAGGTTCCTTTGTTTGCTTTGTTTTGCCTGAAATAGATTTTGTTTGTACCCAATGTTTGAGGTTGAAATAAGTTCACTTTTAAAGACTACAGTCAACATTGAAATATAAAACAATGCATTGAAGTCTAAGCTATAAATTTTTTATGAAAGTTATGCAGCGCATGTCATTTGATGAAGTGTACTCAGTATTTACTGCACTTTAGCTTCTGGTCACCAAAGATACCACTTCTGAGAAATGGTTTACAATTACTTACAAAAGTTAATGGAAAAGAATAAGATGATTATAATAATAAGAATATTTGATTTTAGAACTTGAGATTCAGAAGGAAAGGCATTTTGTCTGAGAAGGGTGGATCGGAGTATTTTCCAGTGAGTATTTGTGATGAGACATACTGATTTGCAGCCTCAGTGTAATGAATTCCATCCCAACTGACATACTCAGTACTGTCGGGGCACCCTTTGGCTGTGATTGAGGTCCCGTTCAAGATCTTTGTTTGCCCACAGGAAACGCGACTGTCATAGTTCAATGGTGGACCTCCATACCCACAGCAGGCCATAATAGGTTGTTCAAATCCTGCAATCAATATCACCAAAATTTCAAGAATGTAGCATGATTTTAACATAAAGAAATATAATCTCTGAGTCTTGATACCAAGCCACCTTAATTATTTCATTACATTCAGAATTATCTTAAATGATTCTCAATGGCTTAGGGGCACTAGGGACTAGGGACAACTATAATATTTCGTCGGACTATTTTATAAGAAAGGAAGATTGGAAAGTGGTGTATTGCCCATGACCCAAAACAAGACTAATGAAGAGGATGAGTATTTCTCAAGTGTTGTGTGAAGTAGGGCAGATTTTCAAATTAAAAGGCAAGATTTTAAAGATGGATACAGGCCAATCATGCTGAATGACACAAACAAGTAGGTACTCAAGTATCAGTATGGCCAACACATAAAGTGTACCTGAAGTATAGATTTTGAAATGGAAGAATTGGAAGACAAGAAAATATAAAATAAAGAATAATTCTTTCCTAAATTAAAGCTAGTTGGTTGAGGAGCTCCATCGCCCAAGTACAAGGTTTTACATGGTGAGGGGGAAGGAAAAGAAAAAGATTAAATTACAATATATTTTTATGATTAGGGTATATAATAAAATACCTCCCTTTGGTTAAGGCCATGCCTCTTAGCTTTTCGAATGTGACACTTTACCTCCTTCTACCTTGTAATAAATTACAGTCTCATGTTTTTCATCCAAGTTGACAAAAAATGACAATTTTTGTGTTATAGGTCTTTGGAAGGAGTGGATTATTTTTGTCATTTAATTATCATTTTCCATCAATTTGGATAAAAACATTAGGTTTCATTTTAGTACAAGGTACAAAGGGGTAAAAGGTAACATTCCAAATTTTTGGGGGATAAACTGATAACGGCCCTAACTACAGGTAGGCATTTTCTCATATACCATTATGGTAATTAACTAAATTATTTGTTTTTAAGTATGCCAATTGAATAAAAGATTATGATTTACAGAAATTAAGAGAATGTTCTGTTCTTTTAAACTAAATTAGTGTAGAATACTAAAGTCAAAACAAGAGGCAAAGTCATTCAAAGTACCCAGAAATACTAACCATATCGGGAGTAGTTTGTGATGAGGTTGTATTTAATAGTAAAGATATCCACGTATGTGACATTTGCATCCGAGAATTGGCCCTGTAATTTTCTACAAAGAGCATGAAGCTGCAGATTGAAGAGTTTAGAAGCTTGATTATGTTGACTGACACATCCTAACTCATCAAGCTGTGATGGGTCAGTTCCAAATTTGGCTACATTTTGAGGCAAGCATCCAAGGGGACCCGTGTTGTGTATCCAAAAATTTCTAGCACCTTGATCATACAGTTTCTGAAAAACAATCCAATTAATCAAGTATAGGGTGAGAATTCAATGCTCCACTGATTGCAGTTTAGTAATTTAACCTAATTGCCAATAAGCTTACCTGTATTCCTGTCTCAAACTCAACCAAAATTGCTGGAATTGAAGCAAGTATTTGATCCAATGATTTGGAATAAAATGCACCAGCAAGATCATTCTGGCCTATATCAAACATGTAAAGCCCCTTCTCAAAATAATCTTTTTCTGGGAGGTACTTGCTAAGTTTCTTACCTGCACAGACTAAAGAAAGTTGTTAATCTGAAAATATTCATTATGTTTCTTTCCTTGTACCAATATGTTTTGCCACTGCAAGTTTCAAAATTAAAAGCCTAGGCATTGATGAACCACGAAAATACCTTCAGGTAGCAATTCAAGAACCCGGGCTTTGAATCGGAGAAACTGAGCCACCTGAACACCAAACGAGAATGGACTGACAGATGTTGGTGTTGCTGGACGTATAGTTGACCCTGCAGCTGCAAAGTTACACCCTTTTCGGAAATTTGGCAAGCCAATTGAATCCAAATAGGCATTTAGGAATGGCAGGTCCATTTCATCCACTGCAAAATTACAACCAAATAATTAAGCAAAAGGTTAAGAAACTTAAAATTCACTCAATGTTCAGTGAGACAATAAACTTGAGAACAGAGGAAAACAGGGGAGAAACAGAGTTGGGAAAATTATATCAGAACACAGATATCATGGAACAGAAATTACAGAGAAAATCAATGATGAGACGGCCATCACAGTATCTCCCAGATGGCTTTTGGAAGTAACTCTGTCCATTAGGAGGGACAAGGCTCTCAATCCCGGAGGCAATAAGCTCGCCAGTGTCAGAGTTTGAGTCACCAAAATTGAAAACCGCAGGGAAGTTGAAGTGAATGGATTTGGCATGAGGTAAGAAAATGGAGATTATGGTGAGGATATGGAGAATGCAGATCTTGCTAGCCATGGCTGCTGCAAGACAAGAGTGTGTTGGCTAGGCTTGTTGCTTTCATTTGTATGTTTTTAACTATCATTGTTTATTATAACTCTTACAATTGAAGTTTGTTTGGTGAGATGTGCATTGGAAGTTAATTATGGAAAGCCAATAGGACCCAAGGCCAAGAGGACCCGCATTGATAAATGCAATTCCATATTTATTTCTGTCTCACGCCAACCTGAGGGATAGCATGGGTTATGGACCTTATGGTATGTGCGCCATACATACTTGCATCTCTATACATAGACCATAGTAATTCTTTTTTTTTTTTTTCTTTTTTTTGGTGTCAGTGCGCACCCATGGGATCAATTTTGAAACCAAGCATTTCATCTTTCGTCTTGATTTTATAACCTCATTCATCTCTTAATCTTTGCTTTTATGAAGGGAAGAAGTGAGATATGAGTTAGAGTTTATTAACATTTTTCTTTTTAAAAAAGGAAAAAAAAAAAAATTTTGGATAAACTATTAACATCTTTTCTTGTTGTTGGTAACCTTTTCCATCTTAATAATACATATATTATTTTAATAAAATACCTTTTCTTCTTTTTTTTGCTTAAATAAAATAATATGGCAGTTGATAATAAAAATAATGATAAAAATAAAAGTTAGTTGAAATAATATAGTGAGATTCATAAATAGTATTAAAAAGTACAGTGAAACTCATATATAGTAGTAAAAATAAGCTGAATTTTAAAATAAATTGACAAAAATAATCTCTGCCAAATGTACACTCAATAATAAAGGTGATATGAATTTTTTTGGGGTTAATGAGAAAGGGATGACTTTTAATAGAAATCTAACCTTTGAAAGGAAAGATATAAAAAAAAAATAGAAAAGTAAGAGTTTCTATTTTTAGAAAGTAAGAACTTATATTAGAGAACTGTTTTTTAAAAAACTAAAAGAGTAATAAGACATTTAAATCAAGATTTGCTGTGGGAATATAGATTATAGATACAGATACTGGTGGGTATTGAGATTCTTCTTTTTGAGAAGAATTGGATATAACTTATAAGTTAAAAAGAAAAATGCAGTGGAACAAAAAAGAAAAAGTAGAAGTGCATATAAAATTTTGAAGTAATTGGTGAGGAAATTACTGAGGAAGTCTATGATGAGACGACCGTCACAAAATCTCCCAGTTGAAGTCTTGAAGTAGTGTTGTCCATTTGGTGGGTCAAGGAAGAAGCCAAGCCCCACGGTAAGCTCACCTGTGTCGGAATTTGAGTCCCCAAAGTTGAAAACCGCAGGATAATTGAAGTCAATAGAAATTGCAAGAGGTAGAAAGATTGAAAATAAGGTGAGGATTGGTAGAATTGTGTTTTTCGTAGCCATGGATGGTTTGTAGTGCTAGCGATGCTATGTACCAACCACCAAATACGAATGGCTTAAAATTACTTGAGATGGTGAGAGAAGATTGAGTTGTTTTTATAGCTTTTTGTACACAGCGAATGTTTTGCTTTGCATTCCCACCAAAAGCAAAGATTTGCTTTACATTATAGAAAGGCAATATGAGGACCAAAAGCAACAGGTTTTCTTTTTGTCCAATCATCATATTGTATTCCTTAGTTAGCATACTGGATTAAAAGCCTTTAGGTAGGACCAAGAGGGTGTGGAGTCTCGTGTTTTGAGCTCACGGGAAATTTGGAAGATTTGAAAATTCTAAAAAAGGGAATTCTAAAAGTAAAAAACTTTTTGAGTGTCAATTGAAAACCCTCTTTCCAAGAAAACGACGAATTTTCCTTTCACGGATTGCATGCTTTTCTCTATGGTGAAAAATCCACTTTCTTCGTGTTTTTCATTTTGATCTCTAATTTTTATTTTCACTAATTTTAGTCTTTATTTCAAAATATACGTCTTATTTTTATCCTTATCATTACATCAGAAACAAAAACTGCGAACGTGACAAATGAAATGTATTATTGTCATACTAAAAACTGGCGTAATTATTAAAATAATATTAAAAAATATTTTTTGATATTAAAAAATATATATTTAAATTAAAAAAATTAATTTATTAATTTTAATTAAATAAAAAATAAAAAATCTAAATATATCTTAAACAAGAATATCAATAACACAAACTCGATCTAATAACACAAACCCAAAAAATAAATAAAAAAAACCAGTAAATCTTTCTCGCCGAGAAAGTTTTCTGCTTCGCTTGGTTGCAAGAAAACACAGGATGAAAGATCTAACGTTAGCAAACTAAGAAGATGAAAGATCTGGGTTTTAATCACAGAGCGAGATCGTGGTGCAAAGCTCTTCGGGACTGAGATTGTAAGAGCAATCCACGTTAGCAAACTCTTTGAGAAGCTTCAGCCCAGCCTCGCCGAGCTTCTCCGCCACCAAAACCGTCGGCCTCGCGTCCAAAGAGCCAGAAGCTTTAACGATCACCACCAAGGGCTTCGAGAATCGCCGGCTAGGACGGAGAGCTACGGAGAAAGCCAAGCTGAGTGACTGTCTGGAAGACAGCGACAACGACGGCGTTGCAAAAAAAAATAAAGGATTTACTGATACTAAAGGATTAACCTTTGAGCTTGCTTTCGTTTGCTGGGTTTTATTTTCTTCTTCTTCACTGCTTTCCTTTGTACGACGTTGTTTGTTTGTTGGGTATTCAATGGCACATCTGGAAGGGAGTCCTAGCCGCTCGTCGATTTCTCAAGCGGAAACGGGTAAGGAAGCTTTCTGGGTTAGCCGAGAAATTTGGAAAAAGAGAGTAGAAATGAATGCATTCTCTGTTTGGTTGCCGAGAAAACGCAGGAAAATAATTTGAAAGTGAAAGCTTTGTTCTTTTCTTTTATAGTAAAACTCCCTTTTCCGTTCTGGGTTTTGAAGAAAAAAAAAGTGAATAACTTCTACCAGCTGAGCTAAATATTAGTCTTTAGGCTTTATAGAGTGAAGGTTTTGAATTCTCAACTCACAAAAATAAATTGATGTTAGAAGTTGTAGCTTACTTCTTTCGCCTGTGTTTTCTTGCAACCAAGCCAAGCAGAAACTGGATTTTTTTTAAAAATAACTAAATCTTTCAAACTATTTTATTAGTTTGGTAACTTTCTAAACTATTTGCGTTTCTAACCATTCGAGTCTAATAGACTCAATTTTGCCATTTGAAAATACACTTGAAAATCGAGTGTGAGACCCTTGATTTTCAAACTCGAATTTTTCACACTCGATTTGCAATTGTATTTTTAAATGGTAAAATCAAGTCTATTAAACTCGAATTGCTAGAAATGTAAATAGTTTAGAAAGTTGCCCAATTAATAATATTGTTTCGGATTTATAGTTATTTTTTAAAAAAATCTACAGAAACTTTCTCAGGGACAAATATTTATTGGTGTTTTTTTTTTTTTTTTTTTTTTAATTTCTAGATTTGTGTTCTTGGATTTGGGGTTATATTTTCGATGTTCTTGTTCAAGACACACTTAAATCTCAATTCATATGATTTTTAGTTTTTAATTCTGTTTTTAATTTTTTTTTTATTTAGTTAAAATTAATAAATTAATTTTTTTAATTTACATGATGATGTGGCATTTTTTAATGCCTAATAACATTTTTTATTATTATTTTAATGGTCATGTCAGCTTTTAGTGTGCCAATAGTGCACTCTATTTGTCACGTGTGGATTTTTCGTCTCTGATGTAATGGTAGGGACAAAAACGAGACATGTTTTTCAGGATAAGGACTAAAAATGATAAAAATAAAAGTTAGAGACCAAAGTGAGAATCGCGTGAAAATATAAGAACAAAAATAAGTTTTTTTGCCTTTTTTTATTATCTTTATGGAGACCCAATTGGGGAGGAACCCTTCCTATGCATGGTGAAGCATATGGGCTGCAAGGGATATACTTGAGAGGGGCATGAGATGGATCATTGGGAATGGGAGAACGGTTAATGTCTGGGAGGACAGATGGCTCCCAATTGCAATTTCTTTCAAAGTATGTAGTCCAAGAAGACAAGGGGTAGATGTGGCGAGAGTTGACCTCATGGATTGTAGAAAAGGTACATGGGATATGGAGAAAGTAAATAACATTTTCCTCCCTCATGAGGCTAAGGTGATCTTGAGCATCCCAATCAGCCCTAGTCTACTTGAGGATTCCTTAGTTTGGGCCTGGACGAATAATGGGAGTTTTACAATCTGAAGTGCGTATGGGGTTGCTCTTCAAGCTCTCAAAGAAGGCCAACAAAACAGTGACAAAGGGACTAGCTCGGATAATTCAAAGATGACTAACATATGGAAGTCCATTTGGCAGTTGAAATGTCTAAACAAAATTAAACATTTTTTATGGAGGGCTTGCAAAAGTATTCTGCCCACAAACCACTACCTAGCCAGAAGGAAAATAGGGACAATGGTTGGTTGCGTGTTCTGTGGTGAAAAAGAAACATCAGGTCATGCCCTATGGAATTGCTCAATGGCTACTGAGGTGTGGAAGAATCAGGTATTAAGTTTCCTCCTAGAGTTTCACAGTAGGAAGAATTCATTGTCATTGTCATTGTCTGGCTGATGGAGGAGTATGCAAGGGAGGTGGATTGGGAACTATTTGTGACCACAGCCTGGGGAGTTTGGAAGAACAGAAACCTGGTAAAGCATGAAAGCAGACGCAAACTGGCCAAAACAATAACCAAGGATGCAGCCAACTACGTGGAGGAGTTTCGTCAAAACAATCATCACAATGACACCAATCACAGAATGAGAGGGCAGAGTAGACCAACATGGTGCCCCCCAAAGTGTGGATGGTTCAAAGTTAACATCGACGAGGCTGTGTTTAAAGAGGCAGGGCAGTCAGGAGTGGGCGTGGTAATAAAAAACGAGAAGGGAGAGCTGATGGGAGCAATGTGTAAGAAAATTCCTTTCTCGCTTGGGGCGTTGGAGGCAGAAGCAACAGCAATTGAGGAAGGAATTGCATTGGCAAGAGACCTGGGACTCGGGGAAGTTGTGATTGAGGGAGATGCTTCAATGGTAATGTCTGCACTTGTGAATCCTGACCAATCCTCAAGCTCAATCAAGAAATTGGTGGAGAGCTCAAGAACGAGGTTGAAGGCATTCAAGAAGTGGGAAACCAACCATGTGCGAAGATACTGCAATATTGCAGCACATTTGCTTGCTAGAAATGCTTGTAATGTAGATGATTGTATTGTCTGGGTTGAAGATACCCCACCCCTGATCACTAATCAAATCTGTAAGGATGTTTTATCTATGGGCTTAGGCCCCATTTAATGAATTTGGTTATGTTTGACTATTAAAAAAAAAAAAAAAAAAAAATTATCTTTTTGAGTTACATGTGCCAGCTGAAACCCACATGTCAAGAAAGACAGGTGCTTGATTTTTGACCAAAGAGTGGCATTAAATTAGTAACATTGTCATCTTTCCTAGTGCATGGTTTCTGATAAAAGACAAACTCCAATTAATTTATTATCTTTTCAAACGACCGAAATAAAAATCCTTTTTAACTCATTTTCCAAACCCCATCCCATTCTAGATTTCTATTACTTTAAGGCTCATTAATCTTGTAGAAAGTTGGGGACCTCATGGTGCTTAATCTAATACCATCAGACATAGTAACAAAGCCTTACCTCTCAATGTTTAAACCAGACGCTTTGCTTTCTTCTCAAAAAAAAAAAAAAAAAGTTGCAATTTGTGATTTTTGTAGCAGAATCCATAGGAAAGGCAGAGTTAAGAATTTGCACAACTAGGCCCATCTTAGGCCAATAAGTCTAGGACCAAAAGTTTTCACAATTTTTTTTCCATAAACTATTGATGCGTTGTGATTAGAACATAATAAAAATGATGTCAATGGTGCACCTATGTGAAAGTAGATATTGCTCCAATCATAACTTTGCTAGTCAGAACATGCAAAGTTAATTCAGCCTAGCGTTTGGATTTACTAATTAAGCATTGCAGAGTGAAGATGGCAAGCAAGAAAACAAAAATTTCAAACAAATTTTGGTAGAAGATGATTATCATGCTTATGCAGTTCAATATTATAGAGTATCGGTACGCTAACCACTCAAATAACCTAACATTTCACATATCATATTAACAAATTGGTTTCTTAAAAAACTAGCAAATTAGTCTAGACATTCATATGGATGCTTTAAAAAAAAAATCCTAGTCACTTAAACAAAGCAAAGCGTATGGTTTAAACATTTTGGATTCCTATCTATTATTGGAGATGTGATTGTCATACTTTGTATTTGATGATTGTTAACTAGAACAGTCAGAATTATGAGATCATCAAGCAGGCCACCAAGCATAGGCAAAATATCTATTCATATATGATAAGGTATGAAGAATTAGAGAGTCCCATCAGGCAACTATGCTCAGTGATTCTATTCCTTGCAACTGATAGCATAAGATCCAATATATGCCCCATGTATTAGGGAATTTTGGGTGGATATGTGCATACTTTTTACATTGTACCTGTTTTTTTTTTTTTTTTTTTTTTGTTTCTGTACTGGCACTGCCTATGTTTCCTAAGTTTAAGAGAATACAGCAGATCAGATGGTCAAAGTCATCTAGTCATGCCAATGGCAGTAAAATTTATGAATTCTGCTATGCACTTTCTGTAAATGTTTATACTTTGTGTGTGAGACAGCACCATGAAATGCCAATTAAGTCTTCATTTCAGCCACCTGACAGAAGGGACTGACCCCATCCATTTGAAGAAACTGAAAGCACTTAAAATCTTATGCAGAACGTTTGAACTTTTGCAACTCTCTTTGTGGAGCACATCAAGCCTTTCAGCAGCTACTATTCTGGCTTTGAGAGCATAGTTTTCCATCTTAAGCTGTAAAAGTATAAAATCCCAAAACTTATATGAGAACCAAAACATCAATATATGCTTTTAGATTTTTCACATTCATAATATCTGAAAACTCTCTTAAAATAAAGTAAAAGGATTAGTCTTGGAGACTGCTTTAAGAAGTTGACCATGAACTGACTTGCATTTTGATGTAGGAAGAGAAGTACAACACTAATATTTATTCCCACCTTGAACTTTTGTAGCTTTTTAGATTTTTTCTCTTTTGTTTTCTTTATTGAGATGGCATCAAATAGGGAACCAGACGTCATCAAATGGTGCTTGTAAGCCATTACTTCAGAAATTTCAGAATGCTTAACTTACCTCCTCAACAGTAAATACAAGCTCTTCCACAGCTGCTTGTAATGAGGAAATGGTCCGTAAAGTAACATCTTCATAACTTGGTTCCAACTCTTCAACTGAATATGGATCAAATAAAATTCCCTCAAGTATGAACAACTCTTCAAGTAATTTCACATCTTCAATATCCAAACTCTCCTTCAACTATATGAATGGAAGTTGTGTTAAAAACTGCAGGTTATATAAAGACTTTCAAAATCAACTATTGCAGGTCATATAAAGAGTTCATAATATAATTTTGACCTTATTTAGAATTCTCTTGCATGATTCATCTTTATCAGGACAGAGAGCTTCATTCTTCTTGGAATATTTATCCTCATTACAGTTAGCCCGTGGTGATGCTTTAATATGCTTTGCCCTGCCCCAATGGAAGTTTCCAGAAACAGAACGAAGATCATAAAATTAAAGCAAAATATGCCTATATCCAGAACCCAAAGCTTTGAGTTCCGGTTATGAAAAATTACATTTATTGGGAATGATTTGTATTGTGTGAATTTCAAAAGGTAGGTGAATTATGTAAAAAAATATTCATCACTTTAAAGGAGGCAGAGCCTTAACTTATTGCAATAAAAAGATCAGGAAGGAGTCTTTTTGCTACTAGGTAAATTTTAGGAATTAAAATAGTAGTAGCCTTATTTGTACTCTTTTTCCTGTTTTGGCCTTAACACTAAAGGGAATTTGAATTAGTACCTTGCACCAAAACGTAGGGTTGACAGGCTTTCTGATGCATTAGAAACACTCGGGGAGCAACAACACAATAAAGCAGTTCTAGAGTTCCCACCCTGTAAGATGAGAAGCAGAAGATCAGATCTTAATTACAAATTGATAGTGGTATGACATGGACAGAAGGAAGAGAAACCAACAAGTGCATCTTGTAGAATCCGAGTAAGCTTGGAATCACGATAAGGGATGTGGTTTGCTCTGCCTGAGCCACATGTCAAAGCATTTATAACATTCCCAAGAGCTGAGAGGGACTTGTTGATCATTTTTGCTTCTTCAAGAGCCCTCCCTTCAGCTCCAGTTTTCTCCACCTTCTCTGACCCTGCCAAGTCCACAAGGACTAGTTTTCCAGTTTTCATCCTGTCCACATTTTTAAAATGTTTAAATTTTAATTCACTATAAATCTTGTTACTAATGCAAGAAATACTACCTCTTATCTCCAGTCAATTCTTGTTTGACTGTGAAAATGTAAATGCAATGACTTCTACTACTGGCCGTGTTCATTTCTATCTATGTTAAGGTTTGGAACCAAGAATTAGTCATGAAAAGTTGACAATGCTTCCACCCAGAGAACAGTCTAACGGTATATTGCATAATTAAGAAATACGAAGAATTGAAAAATTAATAAATAAATAAAGAAAAGCAAGACAGGATACGGGTCTCTCCAACTGCTCTGTTAGCTATCCCAGTCTGTGCATTACCAAAGTCAGCATTAGAAGTTAAAATGCATACAATAAAACTGACATGAACTTCTCAAGCAGTTCTTGACTTACTGAAAGGCTTTGTAATGCTTCTGCAGGATCTATTATAGACATCTGGAAAAGGAAGGCTCTCAAAATTGAGGAAACCATAACATAAGGAAAATTTTAACATTGAAAGACATATAAAATGGATCCAATTTGATGCAGCATTTTGTTATCTTAAGATACTAATCTGTTGAAACATATTGGTTTTGAATATTTAGCATAAATAAAAGTTTAAAGAGAATCAAGATGGTTCTGACCAAATTATCTTTCCCCAGACTATGGAAATCTTGAACAACAGATGCCTCAGAACTTTCATGTGTTTGTATATATGTGTGAGTGTGTGTGCTGACACGTGCATGTCTTGCTACAAAAAAAAAAGCCTGTGAAAATTGGTGCTTTAGTGCTTAAGTTTATTGAGAATTTGAATCCTGGTCTGTGGCATGCTGCGGCACATTAAGATAATTAACATGACCAATATAGGTAAAACTGCATACTTTATGTTAACAAAAATAAGATCATGCATTGAAAGATTTTACAAAAAGAAAATAGGCCTCACCTCTGTTGCTCCAGACAACAATATCCCTTCTATTTTGCTCTCCTTTATCTGTATATTATCCTTGGATAAATCAAAAAGGTCCCTGAGAAGGGAGAGTTCAGTTAAGCTATAATGAGTAGGAAAAGATCAGTCACAATCATTAGAACTTCCTAGAATTTAATCTGGAAAACACAGCTATAACAAAGACTGAGGTGTTCACAGGTAAGGGAATCAACCATCAGAGTTAGAAGAATCATGGATCTGAGAATAAATGCTGCATTCGGGTGACAAGTACCTTATTTTTTCCATGTAGATTTCAACCTAGAAGAATCACAAAATATTAAAAAATTTAAATTAGGTGATTAATAGAAATATTATAGCCAATGCTGGTCCTTAGTGCAAGATAAAGGAACATAAGTGTGCCTCAATACCATTGACAACTTGATCAAGTACTTTGCCATTTTATCAGGTTTGATATGCTCAAAAATTCCATCTACTACTCTTGGAAGTATTCCTTTCTTCTGCTCGCCACATTCTAGAATGCCAGGCCCCTGATCAAAAAATGGCTTCATGTATGAACAGAATTTAATGTCTATGAGTCATTTCTGGGATATACTTGTGATTGATTGCTTACCTCTATGCTATACGTCTTTCCAGCTCCAGTCTGTCACCAATGGAATGAGGAGAGTCAATCAATTAGAATATTAGACAAATGATCAGTAACTTAAGTTGCAAATCAAATGAAGAAACTATGTCAACAAAAAGTGTCATTCTATGTGCTGTGTTATAACCTGTGGATGTACAGAGGAGGAACACTAAAGTTTTACTTCAATGATAAAATATTTAACCTTTACAATTCTAGGAAAATTTGCTTGGAGCAGTGAATATCATCTTTATTTAGCTGCTCAGTTCACCAGATGGAATAGAAAATGAAAGTTTTACAGTGGCAGTGGGAAAATGTTTTATCTTTCTAATTAGTTCCCATAACAGAAATGTATGAAATTACAAACATATAATAGAACATTATCAAGAAAACACCATCAAAGTATTAATCACACATACATAATTTATCTTAAAATCAATATTCAAACACTTTTTGAGAGAAAAAAGAAAAACATCTCTTGTTCATGGCTAATAACATTATGATTCAATTCAACTTGTGGTCTCAATTCTTAAATAATATAATTCAGTACTGCATGTGGTTTCACACCTCATATAGTAAGCATTTCCTATCTTCTCATCCCATCAATCAAAAACCTTGTCTACTTGTAAGCCGTATATACAAAATCCAAATGATTGTGTACATGATACAGGGAGGATTAACCCACATAAGCAACAGCGTCGACTACTATTACTTTTTAACTAACTACATCTTACCTGTCCATAAGTAATAATCGTCCCGTTGATTCCATTAACAGCATCTGTTTCAAATTAAGCCCAACACACATACAAATAAAAACTCAATATTAGAAGAACAATTCGAAGTTCAAACTAGAGAGCCAAACTATGTTTCAATTCCCAATAAGTTAAACCCTTCCCTCAATTTAATGATGATTGAAGATGAGTAACAATTAATCACGACGACCATAACTTTTCTGAGTTATATGATTCAAAATACTTATTTGTATTCATAATGTAACAAAGTTTCTGAATTATACCTCGAACAATAGGCAGAACTAGAAACTCATAAACCTCAGCTTGGTCCGATTTCTCACAGAACACCCTATCAAAGCTAAATATAATATCTTCTTCCTTCTCATCCTACACAAGCAAATTCAAATTTCACTAAAAATTATCACAGATTCAATGCAAATCAAATTCAACCACGTGTTGCACTTCAATTTCTAGACCAAATTTAATACGTGTAACAACACGACATTCAAGCAAAAAGTTCACCTTCAAAATGAAAGTCTCGGTGTCTATGCATCTGATACAAACACTGTCGCCGTGATCTCTTCGCTCTTTCGAGCTTAACGGCCTGAATCGAGCACAGACTGTGATATTTGACATAGTTTTCTTCAAGCTCAAAGCCTCAATTTGCTATCAAAGTTTAATCTACAACAACATTTTCTAAAGAATGAGAAATTATAGACCAACGCAGATCTACATTTAGACATCAAAGCAAAAAACGCAATTAGTTGAGAAACAAAAAGAATAAAAACAATATATTAGTCATTGTTTGTTTGCCGAGAAAACTATGGAAATTCATTACAATATTTCTCAGTCATCGGTTTCTTTCATTTTTCCTGCATTTTCTTAGTAACCAAACACTGTGTAAAGACGAAAACTAACACGATATCTCCAGAGAGTGAACTATGACATATGAGTTTGGTTGCTAAGAAAATGAAGGAAAAAGAAAGAGAAAATCATAACAGGTTTTCGAATCTACGCAAATTCTTTCGAGCTGTTTGATTTGCTTCAAAACGAAGAAAAATCTCGCCCGTATTAATCTCCGCCTGGCGTATTTTGGCTCAGCTGAGTATAATAAGTGAAAAATCTAAAAAGGAAAAAAGTTCATCAGATTGATTTCCCTTCTTTTTCTACGTTTTCTCGGCAATCAAACAATACTGAGAGAGAGAGAAAGAGTACTTTGGGATTTGCTCTAATCAACGAGATTTGAAGTGGCGGGAACCAGAAATTGAAGTGGATTTATATATATACATAGACTTTAAAAAAAGAGAGTGAGATGAGCATAAGATGGACGGTTGAGATCGTACAATACCAACGATCTACCAATGAAGAGGCTTGTGGATTTTTGTACGTACGGTGACCAAAAAAAACCCCTGATTTTTTTTTTTTTTTTTCTAAATTCGGATAATTACATTTGGGCAATTTGAACATTATTAGTGATTGTAGATAATATATATTATATGTAGGAGCGATGTTAATTAAACACTGATGTGTATTGAAATTGTGAGTTCAAAACACAATTTCAGTTAAATTTGTGTTTTCAAGATAGGTTTTAGAATTTCAAATTTATAACTAAAATCATACTTTCAACATTAATAAGTAATGTGTGTTGAAAGGACCAAGTTTGAAATCCTAGCCCAAGGTATGAATGGACTTAGGCTCAAAAAGCCCAAAATAATGAATTTGTAGAGAATGAGTTGGAAAAACTGGACTCTAATGAATTAGACTAACTAGAAAATAGGTTTAAAGGACAAGAAGATGTAAATGAATAGGTTTATAATGAAGATAATCGTCCTAAGCAAAGTCCAAGGAGATTTATTCTTATGTATTCTTTTTGAGGTTTGATTACAAAGTTAGTTTTAGATGCTACAATAATTTTTCTCTCTTTTTCGACCCCCTGGTCTCATTGCCTCCTTCTTCTTTTATACAGTCTTTCCTTTTCATCTCCACCTTTCACGTGCATGCTAGACGATCGGTGTTGATATTTGTCCCATTAGCACTCCCCATAAGTTCTTATGTAGTAACTGTAAGGCTAAAATTCATTGCTTAGGCATCACCTCTACATTAATGCAACTAGGGAGTTAGCTACAGTGCATTTAATACAAAGACAACAGATTTCTCCTAAGATAATTTTAGGACTTCTCCCAGTCTGATCTCACTGCAATACATATTTGCACTAACGGAACTTCCTGGAATGTTACCCGGGATGACTGATAATTCCTTCGGACCTCAGAATTGGTTAGCTGAGGATGTGCTTATTTTCGGCCCACCCCTTGAACTGTTATGACCAAGATTGACCTCTCTACTTACTATCGTAGTCTCTTTTGACAAAGATAACTCTTCCTCGGATAAACCCTCATCTTTGGATTGGGCCATAGGCCCAATATATAAATAGATAAAGAATTGCTGCGTCCAATATCCCTACATGTGTATAGTGTGTGCACTTCACAATGTGCAAAAGCAATTTTCGTCCTATACAATGTAATTATTGATAATTGTTTTACATAAAAATAATAAACATAATATTTTAATAGTATTATTTGATCCATGTAAAATGGAATTGCTCTAATCACAATTTATCATCTCAACAAATAGATAGTGAAAAGAATTTCTCATCTAAGCAAATTTCTTTTTTTCTTTTAATGATTTGTCACAGTAATTTTTTTTTTTGAGAATCGAGTTGTATTAATTATAATTCAGCAAACCATGACAATTGGAGCTAATAAAAAAGTTATAACATGTAAGAAAAGATGTTAATCACAATTATGGATTTATCTCATAGAAGTGATGGGTTTGTTACCAGCAAAAGGTCATACAAAATATTCTCTCTCTCTTTTTAAGTTGAGCTCAAATATATAAATAATGGTTTATAAATATGTCAAAATTTAATTATAGAAAAATGTCAAAATTTGAAATCAAGTAGGAATATTAATTCTATCATTCTACTAATCAGAGATTCTAGTGCAATGTAAATCATTTAACAATTTTATTTTTAACAACCATGCGGAAAACTAATGATTTTTGCGTTTTGACTTGAGATTTGAGAACATGAACAATTGTTTAGGATTAGGATAACAACAATTAAAATTATGAACTATAAATTCAGGAGAAGAGAGATTACATGTGAAATAGTGTTATTTGAGCAACCAAAACAAAGTGGGCTTGAAGATAAATCACTAATTGTGGTATAGGCCCAACTTAGCCCAAAGCACAGAATCATTCTCAGAGGCCCATTTATGTTCTTTTTCCCTTAAACCCTTGAGATTTGAGAAGTGAGAACCAAACCAAAACCTCTCTCACTCTCTGTTATCAATCTTCATGATCGGAGAAAAATCACAATAGGGTTTTGAAATTTGAAGTATTTTTTCTGAGCAGAAATGGCTTTGAGAAGATTGCAAACTCTGCGTTCACTGTATCGGACGGCTGGGATTCGAGAATCTTCATATCTGTAAGTACAAAGTTCACTTCTTTATGCTCCATTTGGATACTGGGAAAATGCAAATCAAAGAAAGATTATGTTTTTTGGATACCCATTTGACCCTTTGGCTAAGTTGTGCTTAGTTTTACATATCTCATAACTTCACTATAGAAAATTGGATTGAAGTTTTGTTTTTCTTTTCATTTCCTACATTTTCTTAGCATCCAAACAAATGGGTCTGTGTTTTTGTTGAAATTTTGAATTGAGTTTTTGTTGGGAGTGGAAATAGTGTATTGAATATGAGTATTGTTTGCATGTTCAGGCTTGGCAGCTCAAGAAGCTATTCTACTGCTATTTCAAATGGTAATTGGCTTTCATTGACACATTTACTTTCAAGTTTCTTAACTTATGTGCTACATTTAGGAGGTTTCCAAAGCAAGTGTTTGTATTTCAATAAATTTATGTAGTCTTCTATGTGTCAGTTCCTGAACTAAATCAGCGGAGTGTTTCTTCTTGCTTATACAAGGCCCACAATGCTTTCCCATTGACTCGTGGAAGTACAATGCCACTTCGCTCTACAATGGTAACTTTTTAAATCTCTTTTTGAACTTATATATGGGCTGGTGCATCTATGTTTCAAAGACTAAGACATGAAAGATGGTAATCTCTTTGTATTATCAACTCTCTTTTTATTTTTGTAGGCTGCTGAGTTATTGATATTCTCAAATGATACGAGGTCATTATCAACACAAGTAAAAGCCCCTCCGCAAGCACGACAGATGGTGTGTTGTCCTTACTTCTTAAACAATCATGCTAGTATATTTATTCTGCGTCATTATGTTGGAAAATGGTGATTGGTCCTCTTTTTAATGAAATAATATGTAAGTACTATAAATTTATACACAAGAAAGGACTTGCAAGAATCGGGAGAGGACAAAACCTCAAAAATACAAGAACAAGAGTGTGCAAAATAATAATTTCAATGTTTCCCTTTTTATGTTAAGAGTTGGAAGATG
The DNA here is from genome assembly GCF_001633185.2 of Quercus lobata. Lineage (NCBI taxonomy): Eukaryota > Viridiplantae > Streptophyta > Magnoliopsida > Fagales > Fagaceae > Quercus > Quercus lobata. The sequence goes on along the minus strand of NC_044906.1, from coordinate 4,307,120 downwards.
GGAACCCTCAAGTCACTCTTTTACCATGTTTCTTCTAAATGTGCTGAAAAAAATATCAAGATCAAAGGTTTGGATTGATACATTCAATTATTCTAAGAGGTCCATGGGCTTAGGTGTAGGGTTCTATTTATAAATCAGGAGTAACTAATTTATTTTCCTTTATTGCTTATGTCAAATTTTATATGAGAGTTCTTCGTGCTCATACATATGTTTTAATTTTGGTTTGTGAGTTTCTCTCACTGGTAGGCTTTAGCATGCTAGAAAACTGAAATTGATAAAACCTTTCATAGTTCCCTATGTTTATGGTGAACTGATCAAAAAATTGAAACAACAGAATTATATTTAGCATTCTCTCTTTAGCAGGCACAACCTTACTTTTTTCTTAAATTGAAAATGCCAGATGCAGGTACTGCTTTGTCTTAAAGATTCATTAGTGTATTTTGGCATAATTTTTCTCATGTTTTGTGAATCTACAAATGCAAAGACGCGAATTTATATGAATTTCTTTCTTATTTTTACTTTGGAGTGCTAACTTGTGTGTTAGCTAGGAGTTTTATTTATCAATATGTTAATTCTAATGGATACCACAAATGAACTTACTGTAACTGTTTTCATTCCGCTAATATGCAGTGCAACCAATAATATGATTCCATGCTTATGATTCTATGAATGCAGGGAGCTCTTAAAGTCTCCATGACGAGCCCTGGATTCATCTATGAACCATATGCACCTCGTGAACAAATACCATTTTGGCGGAGGTTAGATTTATACAAGTTTTATAATCTTTATCAAGCATGTAGCTCTACTAAGTCTTGTGACACTAAATTTAAAATGTTTGCAGTAATACAATCTGATCTGTTGAGCTAAGAGCATCCACATTAGTGGATGCAAACTTATCATCTATTTTGCACAAAAAAAGCTACTTTTTCTATTTTACAAACTCATTTTTACAAAACACCCACATTAGTCCATCTATTATACATTATATTTTATGTAAATAATATTTTTATATTCTTTTTTTAATATTATTTTATCTCCCGATAAACATTAACCTATTCTTCCTCTTCTTTCTTTTTCCTTATCTCTCTGCCATTTCCTCTTTCTTTTCTTCTTCTTTCTTCTTCTTTCCCAACCCACCCAAATACCATTCAACCCAGCCAGTGTGCAACAAAATCGACATCTCCCATTCAACCAAATACCCAGCTCTGATCGACGCTGATCGACGCCAGATCGGGTTCTTAACTTCACCTTGGTGTTGATCGATGCTAACCTTTACTACTGTAGAGTTCTTAACTTCACCTTGGTGTATATTACAGTTGTTTGTTGGTCTTGGCAGTAGCAATATCAGGTTTGGGATGGGTTTTTCTGTGGGTTTGAGTTGATTTGAGTTGGGTTTGGTATGATTTTGGTTTTCCATGGGGTGGTTGTGGTAGGGTGTTGCTAGGTTGGTGGTTGCATCTTCTTCTTCTATCAGAGCTATGGTGATTGGCAGTGGCAAGAGTGAGGTGAGAGTGAAAGGGTCCAGAGAGAAAAAGAGAGTGAGGTGAAGGAGAGAGAAAAAATTAGTAAAATATAAAATACAAGCACTACAGTAACCGTGCATATATGCACGGTTATTATAGCACTTGTGCATTTATGAACAATTTTACACCCACTAATGTAGGTGTTTTTTGGATCAAAATGTGTAAAATGAGGGGCTTTTTCTATTTTGCAAGACTTTGCATCCACATCAGTGGATGCTCTAACTATAACTTGATAAAAATTCTGGATGGTTACAGTAAGGTAATATTATTCATTATTTTTATTTAAATTTTTTTTTTTATAAGAATAAATTTTTTTTGTTATTTATTTTTATTTTTTATTTATAAAAGAAGACTACTCCCTGCAGAGGGGGCAGGAAGTAGCCAAAGAAGACAAAAAAAAAATGCATCACACTATGTACAAAAGGACAAAGACTCTAAGGTAGACAGTATTATAACATTTGAACTTTTACATTACTCACAAAGTTCATTATAAAATAATTATTTAAGGTAGACAGTTTTAATTTAAAGATGAAATTAGTTAAATTGTCTTATGTAAAGGTGAGGGCTTGGTGAGAGCACGATCAGTTTAATATCATTAGAAAAGGAGAATATGATCTTTACTTTGGCGTTGGAAACCTGAAGGCCCTAGCATGAAGAAGGATTGAGAGTGCTGTAGAATACGTACTGAAATTGCAGATTGCTGTGATGGTGAAGATACACAGCCAAAATTTTGTTGTAGAATACAGCCTTTAAGAAATCAACACAATCTTGAAACTGAAATCATGATTAGTAGAATCTGGTATAGTTTTTTTTTTTTTTTTTTTTTTTTTAGGTAAGAAAATTTTGTATTAAAATGAAAAAAAATGGAACGATTAGAACATGTGACTTTTCTTAAAAATATATATAAATATATATATACTTAAAAATATAATAAAAAGAATCTACGGATCAGATAAAGGTTACTGTATAACTAAAAAGAACGATTTCATTCAAGTTGAATGAGTGAAAAATGATAGAGCTCTAGAGGAAGACCTAAAATAACTTGGTTAGAAGTAATGAATAAGGATATAATAAGAGTTAAGCAGGGTGGTGAAGAGAAGCATATTCTTAGATAGGAAATACTGGTAGGAAAAAGATGCATATGGGATATGGCTGAATTAGTTTAAAAGGATCCATGAAGCTCACCCCTACTTAGTTGTGATTAAGGCTTAGGTCTGTTAGTTTAATGATATTGTTCGGGATACCTAGTCTAGGGAATAGGGCTAGTTTATTGTCACCTAATATTGTCATATAAATGACTGTCAACAAGTGTCCAGCACTTTAATTGAAAATGTAGGTTTGCCGTTTTCTCGGGGAACTTTTCCCATTTGATGTTGTGTCATGTGTGTGCTTCGATCTTTATGGTATTTCCTTAATTTTCAATTTCTTAGTACCTGTTATTTGCTACTGCATTCATCATTCTCTAGTTGCACACCCGAGCTGCATTATGTTTCTAATGACTTACACTTATAGTTTTTTTTGCTGTTAGCATATAGCATTTATTTTCGTTCTGCTCAATCATTTTGTTTTCATGTATCAGATGGTTCACAAGAAGTGGGTGGAAAAGAACAAAAGATGATATTATTCTAGAGGTGACATTCTTGCACCTTATTATCCTTTTTTCAGTACTTATCTTGCTTTTATGGTTTTAATTGAACCCAGACCAAATCCTCTCTTTTGGTGCCATGCATGGTCCACTATGCTACAATCGTTTTGTCCCATGTACTGTTTACAAAAATTTTGTTGAAGATTAATGAAAGAGGAAATCATTTTAGAGTTGCTACTCTTGCATGCCCACTTATAACTAGTTCTATCTACTTGTGTTTCTTATATTCATTCAGCTTATTGTTTGGATCTATTGGGGCTACTCTTTTCCATTCTAGCAGGCTCTAGTTGGTATGCATTCAAACATCACATATGTGCTGTGACTTTTTTTAAGTGCTCTCTCTCTCTCTCTCTCTCTCTCTCTCTCTCCCTGGTCTATTTGGAATAATTGAACACCTGACCCCAGCCTCCTTTTTTATTCCATGCCTGCTCCATCATGTTGTGGTGCTATTTATACCATATGTTGCTTACAAGTTTCATTGGTTTGTTTTGGATTTGTATTTATGATGGCATTATGGTATTATGAATCAATAATAAATTTAGACCATAGATTGTGCAAGGCCTTGGCTTTATAAAGGCCAACTATGAATTGCATTTTCTTATTTGCAGCTCAAAAGTGCCTATGCCATTAATAAATTAAGGAAATCTGGATATTCAAAGAAGAAGTTTTACAATGAGGCTGCAGAGTTGTACAAGGAGGTATGTTTTTGAGTTATGACAAGCAATTACATTTCTCCTCCTTTTTTTCTCTTCAAGAAAACTCACAATCTCTGATATTTGAAACTAGGAATTTTTAGTATAGGAAATAAGGAAAGGACTGGAAAGCAAAACAATGCAAAAAAGAAAGTTTCATTGGTTGCAAATCAATGAAGTTAGAAGTAAATATTTAACACAAATAATTCAAGTTCGGATATATCATTGGTTCCTTTGGATTCTTTCTGCCCAAGCTGAAACTTTTCCTTTTCTTTTCCAGATAAACACACTAATGGCAAACGGTGATAAATCATTATTAAGGAAAGCAGTCACGGAGAAAATGTACTCTGTATGCTCCTTTTCCTTTGACCATTGTCTGCTTCAGTCATGCTTCTCTCATTCTTTATAACTTTATCAATTTTTACAAGAATTATATTTTATTCCTGAGATATTTTTTCTGGTTTTCTTCATGACAGGCACTCAAAAATGAAATTAAACAAAGAGATTCAGTGTGGAGTAAGGTCTACTGGGAAATGATCATGCCAATTGTAAAGATGCGAACTTTGCGAGCTCGTCTGGCAAGTACTAAAATTTCTTTGTTTTACTAACACTAACAGTGTAGTTTAATATGAATTGAAAATGGATATCTAAGATCTAACATCAGTATGGCTGGACAAAAGCAGCCATCAACTGCCTTTTCCATACATATTTTCATTTAGTAGGCAGTGATGCATGGGGCGGGACAGATGCTGGTGTCTTGGGAGTTGCAAGGCACCAATGACATCATTTTGGTTGAAGTTCAATCAAATTTGAATTTATACCCTCCAATTTGTCTACAACTATTTTATGGAATATTCTGCAACCCGAATTAGTAAATTGATATGATCCTAATCTGTAGATGCTGATCTTAAATAAAAGCATTGGTTAAGTAGTCACTAGATATAGAAGATTTTCAATTTTTGCTCTTGTTTATTTTGTAGGAATGTTAGTGTATATAATATAAAACAATTTTTATTTTTTTTTCTGGATGACAGATCCCCAATGTGAGAACTTTGGAAAGCAGAGTTGCAATGTTATGCTTGTCCATTTCTTTCTTCTTCTCCTTCTTTTTTGTTTTTGTTTTTTTTGATAATTCAATTGTTGGGGGAGGGGAGGATTTGAACTCTGTTTCTCCGTTGAAAACACTAGTATCAGTTGAGCTACAAGACTCTTGACTACTTGTCCATTTCTAATTTGGCATGAGTTTGGTTTTCCTTCCTTGCTTTTACTTGGGATGGTTTACCTAGAATAGAATGGAAATATGTGGCCAAATGATCTGGAAAGGGTGTCTTCAAATTCAAGACTACAAAATTTTTTTTCTTTATAAATTATATTGAACTTATATCCCATGTGCCTGCCTTTTTTTTATTTTTTATTTTAAATTTGATTACAGATTGGAGTTGATCGAAATGACCTCAACAAAGTTTTCATTCAACTTACACTCGAGTTTCTAACTAAGCAGGTGAACTTTATGTAATTAAATATCCTCCTCTTCTTATTGTGGTTGTACCAATTCTGTTGTTTGTTGGAGTTTATATTTGTAATCAATGTGCACAACTTGGGTGCCTAACCCACATCAGAAACATCTCAGTTCTGGAAAACTTCAAGCATGTTCAACCTTGCATGGTGTTTGTGACAGTTTTGTGCAAGTCTGCAACCATTTTTGGTTAGCAAAAGTGGTTTCACCTGTGGATATTGGGTGACTGGATAAGTGTAAAATATGATGCTTTACTAGTGGATTTGGTATTTGCTACATTTAATTAGTTCTATTCCATAGAATTGATGTTCTTATCATAATGTATCTTGTAAAATAAGATACTTATAAAGAACAAACATAAATCTATAAAAGACAGAAGTTAGACATCTCATAAACATATAAAATCATTCATGATTCATCTGAGTTTATTTATCCTTGTTTATTCTAGATCTGTGGTTTGGTTTTCAGCATCCATATATCTTTTGCTTTGATTAACGAAATATAGTAATATATTGAGAATGTTAGCAAAAAAAAAATAGTAATATATTGAGAAAACGGAAAACTACAAAAATTTTACGGATATATTTGTGTTATGACAGAAATTTGAAGCTTATGATTCAAACGGTGATGTTGTCGCAGGAGATAAATCTAAAGAGGTAATGTTAACAGATTTTATTTTTATCAGTGATGCTGTTAAATTTTAGGTAACAGCCCTTTATTTAGCTATTTGTTGTTGTTTGAAGAGTAGATAAGCATTAAAATACAGCTGGGTTGTGACACTCTATGCCTTGCATGGATTAATTTGAACAAAGATGATAATAGGAACTACAATTTCTAAACCTCAGTACAAGTGTGCTAAATACAAAGCATTAATAGCTGGGATGCAAAGGTAATTGTACGGGGTGAAGTCATCCCTCATGGTTGGTTTGACCCCACTACATGCATAATTGATAATACAGTGTGTGATTATTTTCTCAAATTGAATGCATTTCTTCAGTTTTCAATGTAAGTTTCCTGAAATTTCTAGTATGTTAGTATCTTGTCTGAATAATGTCTGATGCTTATTATTATTCAGGTCCTAGTCCGTGACATCTGGGTATTCGAGAAATCTCTCTTTCACCCTGGTGCTTACTGGCGTCTCTGTGGGAGGATTTCAACAAAATCTTCTTGATTGAGGACTGATATCTACTGTGCCGTTGATGATGATGATTAACTGCTGTTACCCAATTTTGTCACCTGAATTGTTTGTAAATTTATCAGATTTATTAAACACAATTTCTTGTTCGATGAATTAAATTTATGAGATTTCACTTTGCAAGGAATAAAATTAAATGCAGCTCAGTGATTTCCATGTCTATCCTTAAGGACAGTCCATGATTATTTTCATAGCTGTGCAGTTCTTAGTAATGCGCATTTCTTTTTGTGTCTCAGAAAATGTGTAGACAATCCTTGAGTAGATTATATGTTGAGATTAATGAGTAAATAAGGAATGGTTCTATAATCAGAAATGGATCTGCCTGAGTCAAGAATTGCAGCTTACTATTCAGCTCCAAGTTTTACCTGAGATTAACTTTGGATGATCATGTTGCATTGAGGCATCGAGTTCCTTAAGCAACAAACCAGAGTGGGGAACTGGTTATATCTGTTCTTTAAACATAATGCTTTGTCATATATTATTTCATATTTTCTCCCATGGCGCCATGCCTCTATTGATCTAGGGGCTTCTTGAGTGACCTAAATGTGCCATGTGGGGAGTTTTAAGCCTCTGAATTTTATAAACCACTATGCATTGAGCAACATATAATATCCTTGTGTGTCAAATAAAAGTTTCCAACTTAAACTTTCTCCAACCAAATTAAATTTTGTTGCTAAATGATCAAATATCATACAGGGGAGAATTCCATCTTTTTATTTTATTTTTTAGAAATAGTTTTAACCTGTGACTTCTACTTCTAATAATTGCTCTTTATCATCAGACCAAAATATTAATTGGTTTTTTGGTATAGGCGGGATCAACTTTAGATTTCTTATTTAATGACAAAAGACTTTATCAATTGAACTAATTAAAATCCATAAGAATTCCACCTTTAGAGTAATAATTTTTTATATTCTTACAAGTTTCTTTTACTCTTAGCAGAAAATAAACGAGCCTTTGAGTTGAGTTGTTCTCTTTAAGAAAAGAAAGCAATCTCCCCCAAGTTTAGTATATACTGGGGTACGCAATTAGTAAACCAAAAGTTTTGAATAAGATTGGTTGCCTGGTCAATTGAAACGCTAAGGGCACTTCAGGAAATATTTTTAGACTTAGAGCTTATTGAAAGTTAATGGGATGGGTTAGGTTGATTTTGAAGCTGATGGGATCATTGCCAAGTGTGTCAACCAGCATGTATACAGAGAAATCCCAATACAGCTGCAGTAATGTTGACTCTGAATGTATAAAAATTATAAGGCAAGTTGAATATGAAGGGTAAGGAAATCACTTGAGATTTATGGGCAGAATGGATAAAGATATTAAAGATTCCTCTGCATGTATCTGTTAGACTGTTACAGATGAGTACATTAATATGAGCTCACCAGACAAAACAATTAAATTAAATTACCATCTACCACCATTCCACCCAAGCAGTTTTATGTAATAGCCTTCTGCCAGAAATTGATGGCATAACTGCTATGATAACAAAAATTTACTAAGATAAAAACTTTTTTTTTTTTTTTAATAGGTCGACAATGGGGTGGGAAGGTGGGGTTCGAACCATAAAATAGGGCATTACAAAAAATGTCATTATCACTAAAACCACGTATTGGCAATAAAAGATTGATATAGTAGAATGGGTATAAAAAAAGAATAGAATTAACTTATGATCCAAAATTATGAACATTAGGTACAATTAGATTTTCTTCTATAAAAAAAAAAAAGGTACAATTAGACTAATCCTTCAAATATATATTTTGAGAAGGATATAACCCGTGAACGTGAAGGAAAAATATCATTCATAGGCTTACATGACTTTTTGGGTATTGGTTTTTGAGGTTTGATCTCTAATGCCAATAGCAAGACTGATGTCCTTCACTAAATTGGTCATCACAAATTTATTGATATAATAAACCTAAAGCCTATCCAATCCCACCAAATCCCTTGCCACTTGAGCCAAGAGCCCAATGATTTAATCTTGCCACACATTGAACACCATAAACTTGTAGGGAAGTATGCCATTTGTCCAAGCAATGCCTTCTTGTATTTTTTTGAAGTTATAAAATGCAGAGGCCAAATATGGTAAAGGCATTTTATTTCTTTAACTTTAAAGAAAAGCAAAGAAGCTCTCTTAAACAATCTCCTTACTAGTTACTTCCAAGTATCCCCAATTCAATTCAACTTCAGTTGCACACAACACACCGTTTTCATCAAAACTACCTCTCTTCGAATACCATTTTTCATAGATGGATCAAAGAGAAAGCCAACTCCAATCTATGAGCATTTGCCATAGGCTCTTCCTCTTCATCATGAAGAGCCTAGCATCACATGCTCACAAGACCGTGTATTTAGGCTGTTCTTCAGATCAAGGTTCAACCCAAGTGCCTTCAATAACCAGTGATGCGGACAATGGAGCTGGCTCCAACAATGACCACCCGATGGCTCAAGAAACACCATGTGAAGCTGCTATTCCAGGAGCCAAGGTTGAGCTAGATGAAGGCAATGGTTCAAAAAATTTAGACCCTTTTGGCCCCCATGACAAGGAGCTCCCACCAGTTCAAGGCAATGTTGATGACATTATTCTTCTTCACATGAAGTCCAAGATAACAAAGATTCTTACATGAATTCTGGCAAAATGACAGTAGAGGAAGCACCATTATCCACAGCTGCACCTGGACCAAAACCTCTAAAGAAAATGGTCAGCATAAAAGATGAAGTGGAGGAGATAAGCACGCCTAAGAAGAAAAAGAAACTAAACAAAACTATAAGCAAGTCTACTTCTTTTGAGAGTGAAGAAGATGGTCCAAAACCTTTGAAATCGATTTTGAAGGTGGGGTCTAAAAATGAAAAATCATTTGAATCATAGTAAAAATGGATGAGTCTACTGCTCTTCATGCATGTTATTAGAAAATACACAGGGCTGACATGACTAAACTAAATGTATTTGATTGTACATATATCTTTATTTAACAAGAACTTGTAATGACAAATTTCATTGAGAAGGATTTGGATTTTAGCATTTAGTTTAATTTACTTAAATCAAAAATAAAATTACGAACTTTTTCTATTGATGTATTTAAACTTTATAATTATATGGATTATTATTATAATTATTATATTAAAATGGATTAGAATTGATTAAGGAAAGCAATTAGTTCACATTATGTCTATAACAGGTTCTTTAAGATCTCATTCTTTCTCTCATGTTAGGTAGCAGGGCGATTCTGTGGCCCATGTTTTTCTCATAATTAAAGCATCTCAATTCCCAAGGATATTTCTAATTCCCTACTTTTATATATAATCCCCTTCTTTTAGGTAGGAATTAGGAAATGTCAATTCTTATGTATCTTGCTTTCATGAGAATCACTAGTACTGCGATGGTTGGAAAAAGTCAATTTTAAAATGAAAGATTCGGTATCTTAGAATCACTATTGCGATGGTTGAAAAAGTTCAATTATAAAACAAAATAAATTGGATGGTTGAAAAATGTCAATTATAAAACTAAATAAATTGGCATGATGGGGGTACCTAATACCTTCCTCTTATGTGTTATCAAACTTTCAAACTCATATTTTGTCCAAGTCCAAAGACATTATTTATTTGATCCTTACGTGTTATCAAACTTTCAGACTCATATTTTGTCCAAAGACATTATTTATTTGATCCTTACATAGCTTGGGCTCTGTTGTGACTTCCCTTTGAAGTAGTTTTGATAATTCAAATCAATTATACACAAGTGATCAATCTCACCTTAGAATCTCAATTAATGACGACTCCATAAATTATGTATTTCTTCCATTTTAGTAATTTAATAGCCCCATATGCATGGGAGCATCTATAAAGTGATGTAGAACAAGCTGCAAAGGCCTTCATAGACTATCAAGGGCACTTGAAATTGCGCAAGGTAAAAAGACACTATTAGAAATCATTTGAGTGATAGAGTTAGAATTGTGTGAAATTTGGCAAGCTGAATGGAAACGGTCTTTTGAACAATAGTCGTGGCTTTGCTATGAGATGCACCCTAATTTTGGTGAATTCCTTTGATCAAGCCCCGAAAACAGTGACTTTGTTGTTTTTAGTCATTTTTGTTTTTTTATTAACTTTTTGCTTAAAAATCATAATAAGGTCCGGCTTATTTTGGGACGACCCTTAAAGTCAATAATTTATAATTTTGCATTTAACTCAATTTTACCATTTTTGGTAAAACTCAGTATTTTGCCACCAAATCTCGTAATTGATGTGAATTAAGGTTTCAGATGTTTCCTATCGTCTTAGGGTTTTACTTTATCATATTTATATATTTTGTAGCCTTCAAAGGTAGATTAGCTTATTATTAATAAAATTTAGAATTTTTCTATTTTTTTCTCTGTGGTAGATTTCAGAAAATTATCACCCTGTGGATTTGAGGTTTACTGCCAGAAATTAATAGTTTAATTTATGTTTCATTCAAGAGAGCATCATGTGTGCTTTTTTCAAACTTCCGCGGCATCATAAAGGAAGCACGCAAGTGTCACCATCACAGTGGTTGATCTCTCTCCTCCAACTAGTGGTAATAATCGGGTATCAGCAACAGCAAGTATCCCCATTTTTCTACCAAACTTTCTTGAGGCAACATTTCAACTTCTCACATTCATGACTTGGAAGATCAAAAGTTACCTTACCTGAATGGCATCGACTACTAATCTTATAAAGGTATCTTACCTGCCCAGACTTAGTCTTCCATTGAATAAACTTAACGCATCTAATTTTTTGGTGATAAATTTTAAATCTTTGATCCAACCCCATAGTCAAACTCTATTCAAATCTTACAATTTAACAATAAAAAAATACAGGAGATTTTAGATTTAAAAAAAAAAAAAAGAAAAAAGAAGAAGAAGAAGTGCCATGGGATATATCTAAGAGATTATAGATTTTGCATTTCACTTTTTTTTTTTGGGGGGGGGGGGGGGGTGTGAAGGGGGATCTTTTTACATATGTTCCAAGAGAAATAGCTAATGATTCTTCTTGCATTAGTTGTAACAGGTTTTCACAAAGCCTCCTTCTTTGATGGCATCTTTTCACATAAAAATGTTCAATATAATTTGCTAGGAGAAATATATATATTAAGTAGTTCATTTAAAAATACAGCATAAAACTTCGTCCAATATTATATACAACTTTTTAATACATCATTTTTTCCCAAATTTTTTCACTTCTTTCACTTTTTTCAGGGTATAATTATATTTTAATACACTTTCAGTAAAAAGTTCTCAGCAAAAGTTAAATAAGTTGTTTCCAAACGAACACAAAGTATGAACATAAGAAGTGACACAGAGTGTCTTGGCTTGAGCTCCCAATTACATCCAATAAGGGCCTCCAATGATAGACCACCATGAAGCAAGTTCGGGTTGCATGGTGTGGGTCCATCTTAAACATAACACTAAGAATATGTCATAAATCTCATGGACTAAGGCGGATAGAAGAAATGGCCACTGGATTTTAGGTGGGACGAGAACCACTTAGAAGGTGTTAGGCATCTAGAACCTCATATCCACATGACTAGCATTCACTTGTATTATTTGGCTATTACTAGGCGAACTTTACCTAAGAAGCCAATCCTAAACACACAGTTTTATCACTAATACCCTATTTATTACATATTGATAGGAAATCACATTTTTTATCCATAATAGAATTAAGGAATGCTCTCATGTGCACCTAGATCTAATTAATAGCCATAGTTATTCTCATCAAAATATGGTGGGATAAGATAGAAGCTATCAAATTAATTGATATTTTTTTTAATCAAATTCATCAACTCTTTACAAATTAATTCAAATGTTATAAATACAGCCTTACAGTATGACAGCAACAAGGCTAGAAGTTCATTTTTTATTCTATTGGTAAATTCTTAATCATGGACCAACAAAAATAGTGATGCAGAGCTTGCTCCAAAGTTGGCCTTAGAGAAGCGGACATCATAAATTGAAAGTCTCTTAAAAAATAAAATAAAAAGTTGGCCCCAGAGGTGGCAAAAGATAAGCATCCGTTCAGTGCAATTTTAGCAAGCAATTCAGAAGTTTAAAGACCTGCATGCTGTTAACAGAGTTGTACCTCGACTACCATATTTGAGATGAACCTTAATATTTAATCATAACCATGTGAGCCATTTAGACCTTATCTACTTGGAATTATGGTTCATGGTGGCAAAAATGCCTCTGAGGTACATTTTTCAGTCATCAGCTCTTGGTATGTATTTAGTAAATTATTGAGAAAACACACATTAATAATATATATTGGAAGCTTCAAGGAGGTTGAAAAATCACTCTGAAAATGAACTATTATGATTCTGTTGATGAACATATAGGAATTTACTCTTATGAGAATACTGGCGGCTGTATTTATTTAAACAATCAATCTCATGATAATTAGTCACATTGTTGTACATAGCATATGATAAGATTCAAAATTATGTAGAGGAATTTACTCCATATTGATTTGTGGGTTCCAATTAGTTCAATTGGTAAAGTCTCTGATAGTTGAATAAGAGATCTGAGATTCAATCCCGTATACACCAAAAACTGATTGGTGTTTTGATTTGATAATAAAGAGTTATTATTAGCAGCGAACACCATAAGTTGAAACTCCAAAAAAAAAAAATATATTTCATATTGATTTGGTATTTTGAAATGCATAAATGTTTTTTTCTTCCGTATGTTGATGAACTGTTAGTTTTGGTATCTATTTCTTAACCCATTTATTGTTAGATAGAAGTTAGGTCTGTACTCATGAACCCAATATATCCCAGCTCTTTCAAGAAATGTAAAAGAGATAATTGTGTACTTTAGTCTTAACGCCAAAATCATTAAATAAATGTGAATTAACTTGCACGATATACTTTCCTCCTCTGAACGGCATAACATAACTGAAGATAATTCTATAACTATTATATCATAATTAAATATTATATATGGGTCATTAACAAGAGTAGAAACTATTTTAAAATGAAATTACAAAGTATCCACACATTGCACGGGACATAATCTAGTATATATATATATATATAAATATATATATATATATATAAGCAGAGATTTCGTGCGGAAGTGCATGAGGTCTTTATGGACATTTTGAGCATGCATTATTGGCATAAAATATTGCATTTATATCTTTTTATTTATACAGACATGTCAATATATTTTTTTTTAAGATTATCATTGCACACCCTTATCATTGCACACCCTTTGTGCAATGGTCACTATAAGTGCTTGTGGGGTGTAAAGGGCAAGGGCCGGAGTTCAAGTCTCCAAAAGAGAGTTTCACAAACATATACACTTAGATTATACTAGAATAGAATTTCTATCTTGTATCAAATTTTTATTTATTTATTTATTTATTTAAGGTTGAAGCATTTCTTGAAAAGCCAAATGAAGAGTATAGTGCTTGGATTCTTGACTCATAGAAGTGGAGATGTTTGAGGGACTTTTGGTTCTTGATCGGGTAAGGCTTTATTGTCCATAAGATGTAACTGAAAGCATATGGGTTTAAATAGAAATAATGACTGTAGAAGGTGTGTAGATATTTATGCTCTTCTATGGACAAAGTGATGTCTGGTTTTGCTACAGGGCTTGAAGGCCCTATATGGAATTCTTGGTTTAACTATATTTTCTTGCAAGATATTCACACAATATAAATTTAATTGTTCATGCCTATTTCAATTAAGTGTTCTTTCTCCTTTGATTTTAACTTAGCTCTTTATCAATGTTGATTCTTTGTCATTTTTTAGGGATATGCCTTTGATTCCCAAAAAAGAAGAAGAAGGTATTAATCTTTTCATTCTTGATCAATTTTGAATGTTATTTGGATGTAGTTAAGCATTAGGGGAGTAGACCTCATTTTAGTTCATGTGGTTCTTAATAAACTTAGTGTAAGACAATGAGTTAAAAGGTCTAAGTTTACGTGTGCATGCTTATATTTGGCAAGTTTCTATGTTAAAGTACAAAATGTTCTATGTATGAAAAAAATTTGAAAGTTTTATTGGGGCATCCAAATATGTGTTTTGGAATCACTTTTCAACCATTGTGGATTTAGTTTGTTAAATGACTGCATATTGCAAGAGGTTATATTCATATTAATTTGGGAGACTTACAAAAAATAACATGGCGTTGCCAAATTTGAATTTGGCACTAACTGTAGTCCTAGAAAAATTTATTAATTTTGAGCTTTGGATTTGATCAAACATTGAAATTTGGAGTATGGATGTACTTTTTTTTTAATGCTGATTTCTTTAATTTCTTAGAGATTTTAAATATGTCTCATTACCCTTCTACAATTCATGATAAAACACTACACAACAAATAATACCCAATGGCTAGAAACTAAGGTTTAGTTTGAATTTAGTTTTACTAGCAAGGTTCGTAGATTAACTATTATGTTAAGGTCAGACATTTTGGACGTGGGTTTTGTAAAGATTGTGGTTAACTATGGGTATTTGGGATATGTATTTTTGTTTTAGAATTAAGAAGAAAAAGAAAGACACATTCTATATCAACTTTTATTCTATAATATTCTTCCAAAGTTGTTTTCTTATTTCTCATTAATTATGGTGGATATGTGTTTGCAATTTATAATTGTTACTTCTTATGATGAACTCATTACTAACAAAATTCTATAATAATTATGCTATATAATATATGTACAACATTCTCCAAAACCATCTTACATAAAATATTACAACTGTGCATTGCACAAGCAATTTATTAGTTATTGTGGGGCCATAGAATTTATGATCCCGGCCCACTTTACATTAGGGTCTAAATCCCAAGCTGAGGAGAGGTATTGCCGAGGACATACAATGAAAGTTCAAATGGCCTAGGGATATAGCCGAGGACGATTTTGTCCTCGACATCCCAGAGCGCTCCTAAAAGAAAAGGCGAGCACAGTGTAGGAGCGACCCAAGTAAAAGGCTGCCAATATTGCAATTAAGTACTCTGCGCCTGACAGGTCTATGCTCTTCACCATGCTTTTCAACTTTTACAACCACTCCCAACCACTTTGGATATGGGCTGAAAAGACAAGTACCAGCCCTAAAAAGCGAAGCCTACACGTGGACGCATAAGAGAGGTGAAAAGCTAGTATAAAAGAAGGGGGAAGCAGCCAAGAAGAGGGGGGGACTTATCGTCTCCCGGAACATTGAGCCCTAAAAAAGGAGAATAATAAGAACATGAAACTTCTCGGACGAGGTCTAAGGACCGGAGCCACTCAGGTCGTGTTGGAAAAAAGTCTTGTTAGATACGCCAGGTTCACCCTCGTGCAAATTACTATGAAAATCATGACTAACCACCGTCTGGTGACTAAGGCCTAGCCTTTCAGCCCACTCTCTACAAATTTATTATTTGGGCCTTTAACGTTCGAACCTAACACACCAACTTGGGGTCGTTACAAATTGAGTCCTTATAGTTATATATAAAAGCAGAGACTTTATGTGGGAGAGTATAAAGTTTTTCCATATTTCATTCTCCTTGTAAACCAATCTGTTCACAAAACAACATACTTCAAGATAATAAAGAATAATATAATTGACTATTTTTATTTTAAGATGAAAAAGATAGAAATTGAATTATATATATAATCAAAACTAAGAGAAAATTCAATTAGATTCTATATTCTAAAATTTTTAAATTTTTATACCAAGTGAGTATTAAGTATAAAAACCGAAGATTTTTACTCCATATATATATATATATATATAACCAAAACTAAATTAGGTACTAAGAGAAAATCCTATGTATATACTCCATAAGGCATATAATAAGTGAGTATCAAAAGAAAATCCAATTCGGTACTACATTCTAAAATTTTAAATTTATATACTAAATGAGTATTAAAGCAGCGTTTGGATTCAGATCAAAGCAACGCGCTTTGCGTCTATGTTTCTTTTATTTATATTTTTTTATTATACCAGAAGCACGTGAACACAAACCTACCAGTGGGTCCCGTGCACTGTGCATGAGACCCACTGCCACTTTGAATGTCCACACATTACACTGGAATGGCACTGTTCAGTGGGTCCCATGCACTATTCACGGGACCAACAAATCTCTTTTTTTAACGACTTTTTCATTAAAAATGAATCCCACGGCACTATTCATACATTTAAAAATAATTTTGCTACAGTGTTTTCAGTTTTCAGCAAAATAAGCTGTATCCAAACGAACCCTAAGTATAAAAGCGAAGAGTTTTTGCTCTATAAATCCTATAACACCCTCCAATTCTCTTTCTCAAACCAATTGATATATCTTTTATCATTTTTTTTTTCTCCAAGCTTATTTGTACAGGTTATCCATTTTGCATTAAATTCATTTTGTTAAAAAAATTAATTTAATGCAAAATCTATATATATATATATATAAAACCGAAGCCTCTGCTAACAATATAATTTTCCACGTCAGCACAATATTTAAAAAATAAAAACATTATAACATCTCAAAACCCTAGCAACCTTACCCCTCTCTCAAGTTAAGAAATATAAAGCCATAGTTTCTGCAAACTCTCTCTCTCCAAACATAAATATCAAATTCAACCCCTTTAATTTCTCTTTATATTTTTGAGGCTTCTATAGAGTTATAGTGAGTTATGCTGATTTTGTTTTTTTTTTTGTGTGTGTGTGTGTGTATAGATGGTCATAATACTTCGGTATTCCAAAAGAAGTTTGTGTTTTTGTTAATTGAAAGCCTTAGAGAGATAAGTGTTGCAGTTTGGAACAGCAATACAAAAGACGATGTCATTGGCAGCAGAAAGTAATTACTTTGTCTCATATTTTTGTTTTTTAAATTGATTTTGTGTGCTTTTTAGACCCTTTTAGATCAATTTTGTTAATTGGGTGTTTTTTTTTTTTTTTTGATAAGGTCCAATTGGGGAAGGTTCTTTCAAAGGGTTACGACGACCACAGTTGGTGTCTGTATACTAATAGTGGGGGGTAAGTACTATAAATTACTAACCCTTTTAAGTGTATAATCTGTTTCTAAAATTATCTATAATATTTTGTTCTCCGAAAATTTTATCTCTTTAATTTTAGTATATTATGTTTCTTAAGCTATAGACAGATTTTCTTTATTTCTTATTTTCAATAATAAATCATTTTATTGCAATACCGGTAATTGTTTGAGCAATCCAATATATTCATATCTCTATAGAATAGAGAATAGTAGAAGCCAATTTTATTACAACTACTTAAATTGAGTTGACTTAATTCCGTACAATTACAAAGTATAGCATGAAAGATAATGGAATTAATTGTTGTAATTTTTATTTTCTTTTCATGTTTTGAATTTCCATGTTTTTATTGTTGATGAGAAATTAAGACTCAGTTGCACAATATGTGTAAATTCTTTAGAAGACTACTTTAAATAGTAAGTCAATTTGTCTCTTACATTTGGGTATTAGTTAGAATTATTTTCAAACGATTGTACCAATAAAAGTGAATGTGTATAAATTTTGTTTAACTATCCCGTGCATCGCACGGGTTAGCGACTAGTTAATTATATGTACAAAGACATAGCAATAGCAACCGTGAGTTATTCTGTGGTGGGCTTCCACACTTGTAATATGCGTGTACGTGAAAATAGGGCCCATCTCTTAACTCAGAATTGGTATTATCTGGGTTTTGATTGATTTTGATTTTGATTCTGATTCATTTGGGCTTTGTAGGTCAGTTGATTTTGGGCCTTTCTCTTCTCTTCTTGAATCATGATTTTAAATTTGTAAGTAGTGTAATATTTATAAGTAGGGTAAATTACAAATTACTCCTAGGCCCGTTTGATACACAGGTTCAAACACATGTTTTTAATTTTTAAACAATATTACACGTATTTTCACACACTTTTTTATCTACACGTTTTAAAAAAAAAATTGAAAACTACCATTTAAACACACGTACCAAACAGACCTTAATGTTTGGGATGTTTGTTTATATACTTAAATTTTTAGAATTTAAATTTTACCTCTTGAAGTTTGGAAATGTTTGAATTTTACATCATGACGTTTTAGAATTTAGATTTTAGTCTTTAAATTTAAGGAGTATTTGGATTTTATTCCCTTAAATTTGAAGGTATTTGAATTTTACACTCTAAAATTTTAGAATTTAGGATGTAAAATCTAAATACTCTTAAACTTTAGGGGAATAAACTTCATTTTTTGAAACTTTAAGGTGAAAAATCCAAACGCGTCCAAATTTTAAGAATGCAATTTACCATTTACCCAAATTAGTTTCTCTTCCAGTAGTACGTGACAATCTTTGCATTTCCCTTTTTGTCCTTCGAAATGGTTACGACTTACAACCCTGAGTCTAGTCAGTAGTAAGTAGTTCCCCAATTCCCACTAAAACCCTCAAAAATCAATCAAAAACCCTCTCCTCACTCACTCACTCCTCACCATGTCGTCTCTCCTCCAACTCCAACAACGCACCTCATTGTGGAAATCCTCCGCCCACATACGGCGGCGATACAGCAGCGAAGCCCTGGAATCCGGATTCCCCAAACCGGACCCAAAGTACGACGAGACAATCCTGGCGATCCCCCGGTCCAAGTCCGGAACCAACATCTCCACCAAGGAGCGCAAGGCCGGCCGCGTCCCCGCCATCCTCTTCGAGCAGGAGGACGGCCAGCACGGCGGCAACAAGCGCCTCATTTCCGTCCGGACCACCCAGATCCGAAAGCTCGTCAACCACCTCGGCCGCTCCTTCTTCCTCTCCAGAGTCTTTGACCTCGAACTCAGGTCCCCTGCTTTTGACGAGTACGACGATATCCTCGAGAAGGTCCGCGTTTTGCCCCGCTTGGTACGTGTCTTCTACTCGCCACCCACTACACACGCGCTTTCTGTTTGTTTCGACTTTTAATGTTTTCTAAAAAAAAACGAGTCATTTTTTTAGATTCATCTGCACTCAGCGACAGATGCACCACTCAATGTTACATTCATAAGGGCCCCCTCAAATGCTTTGTTGAAAGTTGATATTCCTATCGTTTACAGAGGAGAAGATATATCCCCTGGACTAAGGAAAGGTAAAGCTACTAAACCACTGAATTTTTATGTCAAGTTCACATGACTAGTGTGAGGAATGTGTGTTTTAATTATCATTAACAGTACATACATGGTCTTAGCATTAAAAATGATGGGGGGCTTTGTGCTGAGTGCTATTATATTTTTTAGTTCAAACTAGTAAAAGGATGTGGGTGTTTGCTCTTCAACATCAACAGATACCAAGTTCCCCACTAGTTCAAAAAAAAAAAAAAAAAAGATCTGTCCTATCTATTAACACACACATACACAATTTTTCCTACCATATTTAGAACTAAATCAGATTCTCGATGAGATCTTGAATGTGTTGATGGCTGTTTGGTATTAAAACAATGAATAGAGCATGAAATCAAGGAAGATAAAACACTAGGCAACCACACATAGGTGGGAGAAGGCAATCACACTCGCAAAGCTAAAAATAAGTCGTTGGAATTTCATTAAAATCAATCACTATGAATATTATTGACTTATAAAAAATTTATTTACATAGGCTATTGTTATATCATTTCCTTGAAGAACTAGGACTCCTAAATAGTCTAGGATTACCAATAACAATGAAAAAAACAAAACAAGACTCATGGCCCTTTAGTACAGCTAAGAACAGCCCATTCCAGAATCTAGAATTACCAAACTAAGACTAACTAAGCAAGGTCCTAAGAGAGCTCTCCATAATACGAAACATCCCAAATTAATTTTTGAGCTCTAGTACTAGCTTACCCTCGGCTCTTATAAGTTTTCAAACTCGGCTGCCAGTTATGTCCCCCGTCACCTGTTACACAAAAATCCTCTTCAATTTACTTTCTCTAGTGATCAGTCATCTACTTAGGTTTGGAAGCCAGTTCACTTTCCCAGACCCACCTCAATCAATTTAAATCATATCTCACCTCAATCAATTTAAATCATATCTCACTGCCTTAAGTTTTAGGATTTATTTGAAAGAATATGGTTAGATTCAATGCTTTTATCTTGGAGACATAATTGGAGGTATTAGTAAGATCCAATTCCAGTTGGGTAATGGAATGTTAAGAGCTACCATTAAGTTAATAAACCCATTACATGTATTAAAAAAGACGGTAATTTAAGATGACATATTCATATGTGCTACTGTCTACTTAGATCTGTCATTGATGAGAAGATTAATTTTGATGATACAAGAGTAAATGTTTTCCATTTAAGGATAAATAACTCATTAACCCTTTCCTAGAGTAACATGTAGGAGGTATTGTGTAGTAGAATTAGCTCTGAAATCTTTTCATAGATAGATTTTGTAGATTGAGTTAATTAGTAATCACAATCTTGGGGTGATCATACTCCTACAAGGTTTCTATCCAATTAGCTCTACCAATTATTTAACTATTTTTAAAATTTTTGTTCAAGTCTTTCTTTTACAATTAGCCTAAATTTTTGGGAACAATTTTCATGATTAAGTTTTTGTAGTCTAAATTGTACCAAACAAATCTGGCAGGGGCTTATTTGAATACCATCAAACGAACCGTTAAGTATCTTTGTCCGGCTGATGTCATCCCTCCTTTTATTGATGTTGATCTGAGTGAGTTGGACGTGGGCCAAAAGTTGGTAATGGGAGACCTAAAGGTTCATCCAGCCTTGAAGCTTCTTCAGTCAAAAGAAGAGCCTGTTTGTAAGATTATGGGAGCTAGGGTTTCTGATCAAAAGAAATCTAAATAACTACATGTCTTCCGAGTTTTGTTGGCAAAATTTCACACCGCAATGAGGCATTTCTGGGCTAACTTGTATTGTTCATGGCTCATTACATAATTCTTGATAGACTTGGAGAGAAGGGCATGAAATGTGAATGTAAGCTTCCCCTACCCGCTCTTTCTTTTCTTTTATTTCTCTTCTTCTTCTTCCTTCTTTTACTTTTTTTCCAATTCTTGCTTCTTTCTTTTTGATTTGGAAATTTGGGGGAGATGGAGAAGATAGTCACTTTTGCAATTATTGATCCCATATCCTTTTCTTTCCTTCCCTATTGTGTTATAACTACCCTAAGGATATGAGACTGTTTCAAGGAGCACACATTCAAATGAGGCACATCGGAAGTGTTAAATACCCATTGAAATTGCCTGATTGTTCGACTTTTACATTATATTATGGGAAAAGTTAATGGATGCCTTTAGGGCATTAGTTTAGGAAATATTTTTTAGAAACTTTTATATGAAAAAAAAAAAAAAAAAACACAACTGATCTTTAAAAACTCTAATAAAAGTGTATCAAAATTTTTCTAAAACGGACACTTATATTATTTATCTTACAAGTAGTATTCAGAATCTTCAGATGCAATCAGTATTGTGCTATGTCAGTTGTACCATGTCTAGTGTGTTGTGGATTGTGACTTGGTGGTAATCGACTTGCAATCACTATGGTGAAGTCGTTAAAAAACTAGTGAAACCAATTTCCTGGGTGTATCTAGCTTTTGAGATGACACATTTGCATTTTTGTATTTTTAAAAGTTGGTAATATACATTTAGATTTTCTGTGCTCGGAGGCTCTCAAATCGAAAACTTTGTTTGATGCATTTAACATCAACACCCCATTGAAGTCAATGTGAAATCATTCGACCTTAGTTTATCAGGTCAAATTAAAACCAAACTTTATTCAGCAAATAAACAAAAAATTTAAAACCAAACTTTCA
This sequence comes from Quercus lobata, assembly GCF_001633185.2. Taxonomy (NCBI): domain Eukaryota; kingdom Viridiplantae; phylum Streptophyta; class Magnoliopsida; order Fagales; family Fagaceae; genus Quercus; species Quercus lobata. The sequence continues at coordinate 4,284,849 of NC_044906.1, read as the reverse complement.
GCGCTTAGTAGAAAAATTGCTGTGTTGAGTCATTTTACCTCATTGTATGATATTTCATTTGCTCCAAACCTTATTTTTTTAAATGTGCGTGGTCAATAGAGAGGGAACAAGTAAGATATCATACCATTCTCAAAAAAAGAAAAAAAAAGAAAAAAAAGAAAAAAAAGAAAAAAAAAAGATATCGTACAAATAAGTAAAAGTAATCAGATGGTGATTTCAAATTTGGTCAAAATTGTAATATTGCTATAAACTCGACTAACTCACTAGTCTAATGTCTGTTAAGGCAAATGGGTTGGGCCAATCTTTTGAATCTTTATAGGAACTATTTATCAAACTTGTAGTGGTGGGGGTTTTTTTTTTTTGGTCGCTATTACATGTTGTCAATAGGTAACTGCCACAATCAATTCTTCTAAGCTAGTGGTGTTTTCTTTTAAGCTAGTGGTGCTAGGGACTTAGGAATTGTGCCCTAAGATCCAATTTATTGGCATGTTATAAATAATTAAATTGTTTAATTATATAAAACTATTTGTATATGAATTAATTAGACATTATCATATAATTCTTGAAGTTATAAATCACAAGTTTCTTGTAAACTTAAAATGTAGTTTGTAGTTGGTGATAAAATTAGGTTTTTCATTTGCAAAGACTATAATATGTCAACTAAAATGATTTGTCTAGATTATCTAAGTGAAGACTTCTAGTTGATGTGTTGGTGTATTTTAAGTGTGTAAGACATATTGAATTAGATTGCTGTGGGATTCATTATCAATTAACAACTGTCACCTGTATAATAAAATTCATGACTTCTATTTTCATACTCTTAATCCTAAGAGGATTTTAACTCGATCATGAAATGTAAGCTGCTTTGATATATTAGGAGTGAAATCCAATCTAACAGTCAAAACCTAAATATGTTGGGTAACTGCATGTAGTGTTGAGGGAACACATATTCTCAAGATGGAATCCATAATCTCTTTTTATAGAGACACAAAGTATCTCCTTCAGATAAGTTTAATAGAAACTAACTATTCAAGACTTTAGTAAAGAGTTACTAAAGTTTATATTTAATGAAATTAGATTTCATAAAATATATGAATAACTAAAAGATTAAACTGGGGATTTAAGGAATAAAATAGTAATTTATAAACTGATTGTTTTTTATGTCTTTGTTCACTTGCTATGCATGTTTCATGGAGAAATCAAATGTTATAGTGAGGCAAGAAAAATTGTTAATAATATACCTATATGAATTTTTCACATTTATCTGAACCCCCTTTTTTTTTTTTTGGCCCCAATATAAACCTTATACAACTAAGGAGAGATGTTCCACCTTTTTAAGCAATGGCTTTTTCAGCTACTTTCAGTTATAGCTAAGATTGGTAAAGAACAAAACCTCACGAAAAGAAAAGGCTCTTATTCATTCACTTTCTAATTAAATTCTAACTTCTTGCCTATATTTCGCAAATCACAGGCCCCTTTTTTACCCTATAAATTGGTAGTTAGGGGTAGGGACCATGTGCGGGTTGGGCTTGGACATAGTGGTTAGGATTAAACAAGTTGTATGAAAAAATTTCGACCACTCGACCAATGGCGGGTTGGAAAATTTTTAAACCAGCCACTGATTGGGCAAGTTATTTTGAGTTATATGTGTTACTTAAAAACTTATCTTACTATTTACAAAAAAAATTTAAGGTACCTTTTCTCTAAATACTATAAACTATTGAAGGAAGTCATAAGAAAGACCAATTTTCCCATATATCAAAGTACATAGTTTATGAGTACTTAAAAAAAAAAGAAAAAAAGTACAAGTTCCATATTCATGTAACTATAAACGCTTGCAAATATGTTGGAAAAGTATCAGTCATGTTTCATATTAATATGTGTAAATCATGGAGTTTTAAGAGGAAAAAAAAAAAACCTTAAAATTTAATATGAGATAAAGACTAATATATATATATATATATAGAGAGAGAGAGAGAGGTTAGGTCGCAACTTTTGGTTTTAAAAAAACTCAACTTGCCATCCAACTCAATTCGCTTTAGTTTTTGAACTAATTTAACCTATTTGGAAATCAATATTATATTCATGTGGGTTGGTGCAAGGCAAAAAGGGTCGAGCAATTTGGGTAGAATCAGTGGGTTGTTGGCTTGTTGCACAAGCCCGATACTAGTATAGTTTATACATTTTTTTTCCCATGGTGCTTAAGAGGGTGTTTAGGAATAGATTTTGTGAAAAGTGAAAATAGATGTAAACCTTATACTGATAAAGAAACTTTACTTAAAAGAAGTAACAAAATGAGACATATTAAAGAAACAATCAACAAAATACATTACTCAACCTCAAAGAAAATCACTCCAATAATCATCAAACCGTGCTGGTGTTCGGATCACTCTTTTTGATCTGCTGTCTGATGGAACTTGAGAATTTACTCTTGCTCTTTTTCTTGTTCCCAAAATCATAGGCCAAAAGTGGTCATATCTGCCATTGGAGTAATTTTCTTCTAGAAAATTATTATTCAATGCCTCACTGGTAGTGTCCAACCATGCTAAAGAAGGTATAAAAGGAATGCACTCGTGAATTCCATCATTTGAATCTGTAAAATCTCCTATCTTCTTCCATTCACACAACCTGATATTATACGAAAAAAATTGATTCAAAAAATTTCCATGGCTCTGCAAAACAATCCACTCCCCATCAAAAAAGATGGGACAGAAGTCACACAACATCTTTAGTGACCAATGATTGGTTTTGAATCGAACACGCTTCCATACGCCATTTACATAATCATGGAGTGCCAAGATGACCACCTCTGTCTTTGTAACATGTACTATATTGATTGAACCGTTTGTGACTCCAAACCACATGTCATCTTTGAACTCACCGAGGAGATGGGACTTCCTCATAATTCTTGGCTTGTTTTCCTTTGTATGAAACACAATAACATCACCAGACTTTCTCATCCAATGCAAAGATTCATTGAAGTAAACCGCTTGACCATGTTTGACAAACTCACCTGATTGACACACTAGTCCAGAGTCCACTCGTCTCCATGCATTCGCATTAGATGAGAATGTTCTAAATCCATAAATTTCCGTTCCACGTAATGGATTCCTCATCTTATAAACAAAAACCAACTGGCAATGATTATTGGAAATCATCGAAGTACTAGAACGATCATTATAAGCCAACCCAATATTTTGCTTTGGGTTTGGAGACCAATTTTCTGGTTTCACAATATATCTGTGTTTCTTTGTTGTTGGGTTACAAAGAGTAAAGAGATTGGTTTTCACAAAATTGAGTAAAAGAAGGCCATTACAAGAATCAACAATTTGATGTGAAGAAGAATGAATAGAGCTGACAGAAATATTGTCAATGGGGTATTGTTGTTGAGGATGAAGAGAAAGATACCTTATGTTTTGTGGACTACGACACGAAAAGTGAAAGAAACCATGCACAGATCCGAGGTCCAGAGCATCATGTGTTGGCAACAACTTAGGATCAGAGGAGATGGAATTGATGACTTGATTAAAACGTTGACAAACGCACTTCAACTGGAACAAACATGTGATTGGTAAACGTGAAAAGATGTCAACAAGGACATCGTTACATAGTGTGACCATAGTTCTTGATTTGTTGAAATAGTCCTTGTCGAAAAAACAAAGTGGGAACTAGGGTTTTTGAGAAAAGGAGGAGGCGAGGGTAATAAGAACTAGGGTTCAATTCTGTTAAGTTTTATTTATATATTTATTAAATTCTAGTATAAAAGCGTGACCTTGTTTGGATATGGTTTTTATAATTAACTTTTTAAATTATTTGAAAAAATACGTGTAAATTAAATTAAAACAAATATTTTATTAATTATCTTAATTAAAAATTCATATTTAGTGATGAATCACTTTAATTCACCTAGAATTTTTTTTTTTTTTTTTTTTAAGAATCAAATTCACCTAGAATTTGATCATCTTAAATCTTAATAATTAATGACCCACATGACAAAAACACTTTACTTTTTACAATATATATTGCCATATGTTTTGTTCATAAAAGAAAAAGAAAAAATGTTAAGTCACTTCATTGGTGGAGTATATAGGATCTAACTTTTGTTATAGTCTCGTGACCAAAAAAAAAAAATTTACAGTATTAAAGTAGAAAATTATTATATATGAGAAAAAATTATGTTAAATTTCTTGAAATTTGTTGTGATAGAATTTAATTGGACTAAAAAAATGTGAACATTCTTAAGACTAGTTATCAACAGATTCAACACCAATGTAGATCACTATTTCTTCAGTAGGTTTTTGTTTATCAATTCCAATCCATCTTCCCAAATGAGTTGAACCTTCAACTTTTTCTTATAAAGAGAGAAACATCGCTTGATTGCAAATCTTAATATATCTTGCCACAAATAAATTAATGTCTCGTTCATAAAAAAAAGAAAAAGAAATATTAATGTCTCAGTCCATTGTAAGACAATATACATGTAGAGCAAGTAATTTAAGCTTCTAGCCCCGCTTATAAAGCAAGTAACCTAACTTCATTACATCTAACCTGGGTTAGTTTAGGGTTAACTAATACTTGTTTTGAACAGTTATTACATTCCAATGCACATTAATTTAATATTACTCTTTTCTCACATAAACATCCTAAAAATGGGAGAGACATACCATTTCCCCAAGTAAAGGTCTCTACTTTCAGAAGAACTATGTAAAGGGTAGAAACTTGTAGGGTTAATAATGCAGGAGAATCTCTCTAAATGAACTTTTTTCCAAGTTCCAAGTTAGTTTCTATAATATCATCCACTTAAAAGTCTTAAACACACCACTTATTCAAACCGTGAGTGACTTTAGGATTTAGGAAGTCCTACTAATTAAGTTTTAGCCCAAGTGGATGCTTTTGAATCTTGATGCATCACAATATCACCTCAAGAACTTACCACTAAGGTGACCAAATTTAGCAACTAGTCAGTCAAGGAATTGCCTTGGTATGGTTTCAGAAGCCAAGCTTGAGATAGAGAAGTCTATGCTATAAAGAATTCTGACCCTTTTGGACCACCTTAATTCTACAAGCATTAAGCCTGTGAAATATGAAAGGAGCTCCCACAAGTTTAATAGATTGGTGTTGACAATGCCTCTTATCCACCAATTTACAAAGAGAGAAACGGTTTGTATGTTAGTCCTGGAAAGTTACCAGGAGAGGAGGAAACACACCATCATCTTCAATTGCCCCTCGGGGAAAAAGCTGAAAAGAAAGTGACCTGCCTAAAGGATGGGATATAATAGATAGAAATAGGGAGATGAAGAGGATCAAAGAAGCTAAAGAGCTGAATTGATAACTCTATTGGGGGTTAAGGCTTGAGCTGAGACTTATGCTAAAGGTTTATTTATACTACTATTTAATGGGCTTTCTCATCTTAGGATCCTCATTTTCTTAGTTCAAAAAACGTCCTTACACCCTTATATTTAAGTAGAGACAAAATTAAAAAATAATCCGGTAAAAATACAACTCTAATTCATATTAAAACATTGCCTAAAAAATAGGGTCACTCTCTTGTTAGTTTTCAAAATGTTTTATTCACTTATAAATTAGATTCTCAAAATAAAAATTATATATATATATATATAAAATTAAAAACACACACACACACACACACACACACACACACACACTATATATATATATATATATTTTTTTTTTTTTTTGTTGCTAAAAAAATAAACATATATGTAATATTTGTTCATTTTTGAAGCTAGCCTGGTTGTATTAATAGTTCCGAATGTATAATATTAATAAGAAAACATGTAAACTTCAAGTTAGAATGAATGAAAAATTATGATACTATAAAAAAGTCACCCATCACTCACTAAGTTGCTACTACAATTTTGAATGTAATTAAGTATTTAGATTTTATTTTTATTGTTTACAAGAGTTGAGATAAGCATATTATAATCCATTTCGTTAGCTACCCCTGTTGTACTTACCCAAAAAAAAATTTTCTTTAAAAAAAAAAACTAAACATATGTTGTAAGTTGTGACTATTGGTTTCTACCCTCACTACAAAAAAAAAAAAAGTCCTATAGTCGCGTTTTAAAAATGTAGCTATAGCTCCTGAAAACGTGGCTATAGGTTAATGTTTTTTATAGCCACGTTTTCAGCTGTGGCCTAAAACCCATAACTATAAACCAGGACCAATGGCCGTGTTTATAAAAGGCAGCTATAGGGGACATAATTTAGTGAAGGCCTTCACCTAAGGGAGAATAAAATCTAGTTGTTATAAAAAGTCACACACCAATATAATAGTATTATAATCAATAAATTATTTTATGAAAACTGTTGCAAAAACCAACAATCCATGCCAACACTAACAGTACCAAATGTTACCAAATTACCAATGGTATGAGCCGAAGGGACAAATACTTCTCGTTCTTCTTTCTTTGCTTTTGAAAATCAATTAAACAAAACCTCTGATTGGGTTTGCCACAAATATTACCAAATAAAATCAAGTATAAATAATAAAGAAAATTGAAATTCCAAACCTTCGTGAAGATGAAGAACAACTCCAATGAAGCGATCAAATCAACTACTTAATTTGTTATCTATCAATATAATTTATTAAGGGTCTGTTTGGTTGGAAGAGTGGAAAAGTGGGAGGATAGAAAATGGTAGGAGGATGGATTACATAAAATCACATGCAATACTTCTATGATCATGAATTAAAATGGCTCCTTCTAAGACATAGTAACTTTTGTATAAGTGAAGAGAAAAATCTAAATTATAAAGTTAATCAAAAGCTTCCCCACCCCCCCCCTCCCCAAAGTCATTATTCAATGAAGAACTATTAGTCCAAAAAAACATAAAAACAATCGGCTTAAGGTTAAAAAGAAGGTTTGCAGGAATAAAACAACTTTTAAACTATGAAATTTTTGGAGTTATGCAAGTGTAGGAACTAGGGTCCAAAATAGTGTATTAGGCCTTGAGTCTTGTCCGAGGACATTGATAAGTCTGAGAAGGAGCAAGTAATTGTTAAACGTTCCCAATTAAAGTCTCAAAGATGGGGAACAAGTGGGAGGTAATCCGAGGAGGAAATCCTCCTCGGATATGATGAAAATAGTTCACAATATGTACTCCATCTGTCAGCCTAATTCTCCAGAAAGCTCCAATGAAAGAGACATATTTCGTGAACATACGAGAAGGAAGGAAACCCAAAAGTATCCAAGGGGAAAGCTGCCACCACCATTAAATGCACTGCAATTACTTTTTTGGTCGCATTTATGTGGAGAAGACCTTTGAACAGTACTATCTTGACTACCACAACTCACAGAAAACCAGAGAATGTGTTTGATGGGACAGGTACTCAAGTAAGGATTCGGATGATCAACAAGTGGAGGGTGAAGATGATCCAAAGGAGAATATATAAGGTGAAAGACTCTCCATGGAGGGAGAATGAGGAAAAGAGAACACTGTAGTAATCAAAATTGTCTCTGTATTTAACTGTGATCAATATACATGATTACAGCCTCCTCGGACCGAAAGTCTGTTGATTTCAATACATCTCGTTTGTGCCTGATTGTCATTTAATTCCATATTAGCTGTTATTCAATTCATTAGGACCTAGTTCTTTGACCCACTTTCTACAAATTTATTGTATTGAGCTCATTAGGTCGAGATCCCCTATACTTTGGGTTTGGGCCACAAATCAGGACCCCACAACAAGAAATACTGTAAATTTTATTATATAAAATTGGGGTAATTATACTCTCGTTCCTTGAGATTTGAGGGAATGACACTCCACCCCAAACCTCAAGGGAAAAAACATTTTTCCCCATTGATACCCTTTTGACCAAATTTTGTTAAATTGATGTTAAAAATATTGGATACTAGCCTACCTTTTACTTAAGGATAGATTTCCAAAATTATTCTCCTTTTTAGAATGAAAATTCATTGTTTTGAATTTTTAATTAAAGAGTATTTAAAATATTCAGAATGACTTTTTCTTTTTTCTTTTTTCAACGGCCTGAGGAGAAATTTGTTATTGCAAGTCTTTTGGTACTTGATAAATTTTTTATTTTAATTTAAAATTAATCAGTGATGTTTTTACTAATCATATTTAAACTTTGTTAAAGAAAATATTATAAAATTTTAAAATAGTTCATTACTAATATAAATATAACTGGGGGAGTGTTATTTTCTTTAAACCTCAAGGGATGGAGAACATTTTCTCTCTTCGGTTTTGGGGTGGAGTGTCATTTTCTCAAATCTTAAAGGAAGAAAGTATAATTACTCCTGTAAAATTTACAAATTGGTGTGTTACTAATCACTAAAAAGTAATTCAAATTTCTCTATAAAAAAAAAGTAATTCAAATATTCATTTTTATTATGTTTTTGAAATCTACCAATTAATTCATTGTCACATTAGTTAATTCGTAAATTTTATGTAGTAAAATTGATAATATCTTTATGTTATTTTTTATTTTGAAGTCTTCAACAACCTATACTTACTTGACAAAGGAATTAGAGCCTATAAAGTGTGACATTGCTAGCATGCAAATGCAAATATTTCAAGAGAGTTAAATGAAACTATATGTGGGTGGAATTACCATGAGGATACTTGTGCTAATTAATACTAATGATATTTATTGTACTTTTTCCTGTAATACTTTAGAGCAACCCTCTTGCACCCTCTCCCTCTCCTTCTTCAGTTTTGTCTTACCTTCTCTCTCCTTTTCAACAAGATACCATGACTTTGAGAGCATGTATGGAATGGTTGAAGTGGATATGTGACATGTACCGCAAAAAGTATTCTTTGGAAATAAAAGAATGGTGGGTCGCATATGATGGTGTCATAAATAAATCCCCAAGTCCATAACTCGTCCATATGTCTCGTCCAACAAAAGAAGCTACAATAGGCGATGAAAATTACAAGCGTACTGGCGAACCTCGTCCATACATGGACGAGCAATACCTCGTGAGATCTATTTATCAGTTATGAACGTCAAGCCTTCCAAGATGATCTCGTTATCTTCCACTGAAGATGGACGAGATCATCCTTGAGGTGTCATCCATCCTGACTATGGATGGACGAGTTCATCAGCGTCCGACCTAGGTAACTTCCACAGCGGTTATGGAAGTTACTCCTAATTCGCCGGACTCCTCGACATTGGGAACGGTTCCTAAACAGATAAACCGTTCCACACACACACACACACTATATAAGGCTTCTTCGATGAAAGGTAAGGGGGGTCAGACACTTTTACTTTTGAGAGAGCATTTCTTCGTTACAGAGAGTTCAAAGTAACTAACTTGATCATCGGAGGATTTTTGGCCGGTCCCCCACCGGTCCCCTCTGATTCTGTGTCCTTTGTATTACAGGAAATAGCCTAAAGATCAACGTTCGAGTCCTATCAACCCACTGATAAAGGGAGAATCATCAGTTGGCGCCGTCTGTGGGAAGAAATTGTTTCACAGTTTACTTCTCCGTGACAAAGGGTCGATGGTTCGGACTAGATCAAGGGCTACTAGCCCAGGCCATCAGGGAAGCAGCAACCCGCATCGTGATCGCCAGTCTGCCCAGGTCATGCAGTCATCTGCCCAACATGCACAATCTATGGCAGACGCTATGGCGGAGTTGACTCGCCAAAACCAAGAATTACGAATGGAGATCAATATGAGGAGGCAAACGCATGAAGAGCGTGAAGGTGGACAAACACAAAGTCATGGCGGAAGAGAGAATACCGAAGTTGGAAGTCAGTTTAGAGGCACCACTTCGCGAACGGTACCACACCTGAAGGAAGAAATGGATCAAATGAAGAGAGTTATGGAGGAAATGAAGGAAAATATGAAAAGGGCGAATCCGATAGAAGATTTGGTTCACAGGACTGACTCTCCCTTCACGGCTTCCATCAACGGTCACCCCCTCCCATCAAAGTTCAAGTTGCCTTCTCTGGATTCATATGATGGAACACGTGACCCGTTTGATCACATAGCCACTTTCAAGACCACCATGCATCTTCAAGGGGTGCCTGATGAGATAATGTGTAGAGCCTTCCCTACCACCCTTAAGGGTTCAGCACGAGTTTGGTTTAGCAAAATACCTCCAAATTCGGTGAGTTCTTTTGAAGAGTTGAGTAAGTTATTTGTTAACAATTTCATTGGAGGACAAAGGCACAAGCGTTCCTCGTCCAGTTTGTTGACGATAGAGCAGGGAGAGAACGAGAGCCTTCGGTCGTTTATCACCCGTTTTAACAGAGAAGCTCTCAGTGTGGACGAAGCAGATGATAAGCTTCTACTGGCAGCCTTCCACAACGGGGTGAATTCGGATCTGTTTATACACAAGCTCTATGAAAAAGAGCCCCAGTCCATGGCCGAACTCGTCCATTCGGCTCAGAATTTTATGAATGCAGAAGATGCAATCATCGCTAAGAAGAGGAAGAGGTCCGAGAGAATGGATGCAAATCCCAGTCGTCATCACGAGCAAGGAACTCGTCCAAAGAAGGGACGGACGGAGGAAAGGAGAGATCGAGAAAGTAAGAAGCCAGGCCCTCCAGTACGGAACCAGCAGTATACCCCTTTAAACGCCCCACTTGAGCAAGTCCTTATGCAAATCAAGGATGATCCCTCACTGAAGTGGCCGGAGAAATTGAAGGGTGATCCCAACAAGCGCAACAGGAACAAGTACTGTCGCTTTCATAGGGATCATGGTCATAACACGGACGAGTGTTTTGACTTGAAGCAACAAATTGAAAATCTCATAAGGCAAGGGAAGTTGAGGGGTTTCCTTGGACGAGACCAGATGGACGAGAAACAGAAGGGAAAGATGGAAGATTCATCGCGACCACCACTCGGGGAGATAAGAGTCATCATTGGGGGAAGTTCAACTGGCCGGTCGTCCAAGTCCAAGAAAGCATACTTGAAGGTAGTACAGAACGTCCAGCTTACCGGACGATCACCGAGAGCAATGTCTATGGACGAGCAGGCAATCACTTTCACGGACGAGGATGCTGACAGAATTCATCACCCTCATGATGATGCCCTCGTCATCTCCCTACTAATTGCAAACTACACAACCAGAAGAGTGCTTGTGGACAATGGAAGCTCAGCAGACATTTTATACTATCCAGCTTTTCAGCAAATGAGATTAGGACGAGACCAGCTCCGTCCAGTGAACTCCCCCCTAGTAGGTTTTGGTGGGATGAAGGTGCAACCAGTGGGTACCATTTCCTTATCCGTGGTAGTGGGGGCATATCCACAACAACTTACCAAGGACGTCAACTTCCTTGTGGTAGATTGTCCATCCTCCTACAATGCCATCATTGGAAGACCAACTTTGAATAGCTGGAAAGCTGTTACCTCCACTTACCATTTATCAGTCAAGTTTCCAATGGAATATGGGGTAGGACAGGTACAAGGTGACCAACTGGCAGCAAGAGAATGTTACTTGGCCATGCTGGCCATGGATGAACAAGTTCAAGCAATGAATATTGAAGAAAAGAAGGTTGTAGCAGAGCCTACTGAAGCATTGGAAGATATTTCCTTGGATGAAGTTAACCCTGAGAGGTGTACCAGGGTTGGAGCAGATTTAGAAGAGAAGATTAAAAAGGACCTCGTCCAATTTTTGAAGAAAAACATTGATGTGTTCGCGTGGAGTCACGAGGATATGCCGGGTATAGACCCTAGTGTCATTACCCACCGTTTGAATGTATGTCCTTCCTCTAAGCCTGTGCGGCAAAAGAAGAGGGTGTTTGCCCCTGAGAGAGATAGTGCAATCAAGGACGAGGTCCAGAAGCTGATGGTAGCAAAGTTCATTCGGGAAGTGTATTACCCGGATTGGTTGGCCAATGTAGTAATGGTCAAAAAAGCGAATGGCAAGTGGAGAATGTGCGTGGACTTCACTGATCTGAACAAGGCTTGCCCCAAGGATAGCTACCCGCTACCGCGCATTGACCAGTTAGTAGACTCAACTGCAGGACACAAATTGCTTAGCTTCATGGATGCCTTTTCAGGATACAATCAGATAAGAATGGACGAGGCTGACCAAGAGAAGACATCTTTTGTAACCAGTCAAGGCTTATTCTGCTATAAGGTGATGCCGTTTGGCTTGAAGAATGCAGGGGCAACATATCAGAGGTTGGTCAACCACATGTTTCGTCCACAGATTGGGCGGAATGTAGAAGTCTACGTAGATGACATGCTGGTGAAAAGTCAAGACGAAGGAAGACATCTAGACGACCTGCAGGAGACATTCGAGACATTAAGGCAGTATCACATGAAGCTAAATCCTAGCAAATGTGCCTTTGGAGTATCATCAGGGAAATTCCTTGGCTTTATGGTATCCCACAGGGGAATTGAAGCGAATCCAGATAAAATTCAAGCAATATTGGACATGAAGCCACCGCAAAATACCAAGGAAATCCAATCCCTCACTGGACGAGTCGCTGCGCTTAACAGGTTTGTCTCTAAAGCTACTGATAAATGTTTGCCATTTTTTAAGGTTCTCAAAAAAGCATTCGAATGGACCGACGAGTGTCAGAGAGCTTTTGAAGATTTGAAAGTATACCTTACCATGGCACCGCTGCTGAGTCCATCAGTGGAAGGAGAGGAACTATATTTGTACCTAGCAGTAACCCCGCACGCCGTGAGCTCGGCATTGATAAGAGAGGAGGATAAAGTGCAAAGACCTGTGTACTATACAAGCAAGGCATTGAAAGGAGCGGAAGGACGGTATCCGCAAATGGAGAAGTTGGCCTTCGCACTAATCACAGCATCACGGAAGCTGAGGCATTATTTCCAAGCACATGTCATTAATGTTATGACAGATCATCCTCTTAAAAAGGCAATGAATAGGCCGGAAGCTGCAGGACGATTAATCCAGTGGGCTGTGGAGCTAAGTGAGTTCGATATCAGGTATCTACCAAGGCATGCCATTAAAGCTCAAGCCCTAGCAGATTTTATTGCGGAGTTTACCCCAAGTCATAACGAAACAGAGGACAGTAAGAGATGGATCGTTCATGTGGATGGTTCGTCCACACGGCATGCAGGAGGAATTGGTGTGGTCCTGCAGTCCCCAGAGGGAGATAAACTGAAACATAAAGTCCGTCTACAGTACCAAGCGACAAACAATGAAGTCGAATATGAAGCCCTTCTCAAAGGGCTAGAATTGGCAAAGTCCGTGGAAGCAAAGTCCATATGTGTCATGGGGGATTCCCAACTGATCATGGGGCAAGTGAATGGGACGTATGAGGCGAAGGAAGAACGAATGAAGAAGTATCTTGGTAGGGTGATGCGCCTTGTGAAAAGGTTTGAAAAAGCTGACTTCGTTCAAATCCCAAGGGAGGAGAACGTGGAAGCTGATACTATAGCTAAGGAGGCCTCAGCAGACGAATCATTAGAGAAGTCAGACGAAGTTCAATATGTGCCAAGTATAGATGCCCAGGAAGTACAGCAGGTTGATAACAAAGAAAATTGGATGACTCCCATTATATCCTATTTGAAAGACGGACAACTACCAGAAGAAAAGGACGAGGCCAGAAAGGTGAGGGTGAGGTCAGCTAGATACGTCCTTATGAATGGAGTTCTATACAAGAGAGGTTTCTCTCAACCTTACCTTAGATGTTTAGCTCCGGACGAAGCAAACTACGTGCTGAGAGAAGTTCATGAAGGGGCATGTGGCAATCATTCGGGAGCAAGATCACTTGTCCACAAGGTCGTCCGTGCAGGGTACTACTGGCCGAACATGCAAGCTGATGCTAAAGCATACGTTAAGGTCTGCGACCAGTGCCAGCGATTCAGCAACGTCCCCAGGCAACCATCGGAATACCTCACCCCAATGGTGGCACCGTGGCCCTTCGCACAATGGGGACTGGACATTTTGGGTCCCTTCCCTTTGGGAGTAAGGCAGATGAAGTTTCTAGTGGTGGGCATCGATTACTTCACCAAATGGGTGGAGGCAGAACCGTTGGCAAATATCACGCAACAGAATGTGAAAAACTTCGTGTGGAAGAACATCGTATGCAGATTTGGAGTGCCGAAGGTATTGGTGTCTGATAACGGACGACAATTCGACAATGCACTCTTCAAGGACTTCTGCTCACATTTTGGAATTCAGAACCATTACTCCTCGCCTGCACACCCCCAAGCCAACGGCCAGGCTGAAGTTGCAAACCGATCCTTGTTGAAAATCATCAAGACTCGGCTTGAGGGGACAAAGGGAGTGTGGCCAGATGAATTACCAGGAGTTTTATGGGCGTATAGGACCACAGTGAGGACACCTACAGGAGAGACTCCTTTCAAACTAGCCTATGGAAGTGATGCAGTCATACCTGCAGAAGTACATATGGCTAATCATAGGGTGATGATGTATCAAGACAAGGATAATGAAGATCAGCTTCGTCTGAACCTCGATTTAATAGACGAGGTAAGGACAAATGCAGAACACCGGGCAGCAAAGTATAAGAATCTCATGGCTATGCAGTACGACGCGGTGGTGAAGCCTAGGCGTTTCAACATTGGAGATCTCGTCCTGAGAAAGGTCTCTTTGTCGACCAAGAACCCGGCACATGGGAAATTGGGCCCAAACTGGGAAGGACCCTATAAAGTTATCAACTGTAAAAGGCAAGGATCCTACTACCTGGAGGCCCTGGACGGGAGAAAGCTGGAACATCCTTGGAATGTGGAGCACCTGAGGAGGTACTACCAGTAAGAGTGAACCTATGGACGAGACTGGGTCTTATAAGTCTAATTACCCTACTACTACGTATGATGCTGTTTGTGTTTGATACTATTATATTTGGTGTTGCTTATGTGTGGAGTTTGAAACTATGATCTTATTACTTATTATAGTTGTGTTATGGTTATGGACGAAGTCATGAAGTATGTATTTATTAAATAAAAAGGCATCAGTGTGCATATGCCTTGTCTGTAAACAATATTTATGTTATGTGCTAAATGTTGTGTGAAATTTCTCCATGATATTATCGTCCAAGTCAATCCTCAAGAGGATTGAAAGATCCAAGACGAACAAAATCTCTGGACGCAGAGATGTAACGTCTAAATTTTCTAAGGAAAAAACCACATCCACACTCGTCCAACTCATGGACGAGACAGAGCCAACTGAAACAATCCAAAATCTGGACGAGAGAAAAAGTTGGCAAAATAAGTAAGATGGTAAGTAAAATTAGTTTGCAAGTCCTAAGACGAATCAAGCTAATTAAAAATACTACCTACTAAGACGAGTTAGACTACATGAAAAATATGTAATCTCGATATGGACGAGCTAAAGTTGGAGTTAAAATAGCTTGGCAACATTCGTCCATGAAAATGAAATCACTCGTCCATGCAAAGATAATAAAAATTCATTCAAAGGGTAGACTTCCTACGTCCAAAAAACCCTGATTAGTTTGGAAAGCAGAAACTACTTAAAAACCCGTCCTAAAACCATGGACGAGTATAATGTATTCTTGTTACATAAAGGAAGGTCCAAAAACAAAGGACCAAATAAAAAAAAAGAGAAAAACCACTAAGGTTAAAAGTCTCGTCCTAAGAAGGGGGAGCATTCACAACTGGTGCGTCCTGAGGCTGGGTACTAGCATCGTCTTCCACGTTGACGTCATCAGAGCCAGTCTGGAGAAGAGAGCTTGTGGCAGCAGCAAGGTTAAGCTTGATTGCATTAAAATCAACTTCAGGGAAGTTCTCAATAGCGTCCATTCTGAAATCTTCAAAACCAGCTGCATAATTGCGATCCAAAGTGTCTGTATATTCTTTGGACGACTTGAACTCAGCCACAGCGTCCTCTTTTGCCTTGGAGAGACGAGCATTCAATTCATCATTCATCTTCTGCAAATGATCAATGCGCGTATCCTTCTCCACTGCATCCGTCCTTAGCTCCTCAATCAGCTTGTTACGTTCCTTGACCTCGTCCTTAGCTTTTTCAGCAACCCCAGCCCATTTTTTACACTCAGCATTCACCTGCTGAATCCTCGTCTCCAACAAGACTCTCGTCTTGTCCAGCTCTGTTGCCTGTCTAGACGCTGCTATAAACTTGGACATGGCCTATGAATAGACAAAGCAACATAGAGTGATTAAATGAGGAAAAGTGGCTACCCAAATAAGGATGAGAGATACTGACATACCTTGAAGAGGTCATGGACGCCTGAATGTTCAAATTCCTTTAAACCCATGTTGTAGCACGTTTATATCTTCGTCCTTGACAGCCATCTGGAAACGTTTCCAAGCCAGGTCTTCGTTCTCAATAATGTTCGTGGAATGCTGGGACGAGCCAGGCGTGGTAGACTTGGCCAAAGGAGTTCTGGGTGGAGTCTTGGACGGCGTGGACTCCACTGGAGTGGACGAGTCCACATCAACTATCTGGACGGCAGGCTGGGACTGGGGAGGTTTGGACTTGACCACCTTGGACGAGCCTGACTTGACCCTTTTGTCCCTACGACTGGGGAGCCCTTCCAAGTCAATATTTTTTGGCAAGAACTTCCTTTTGTCCCCAACCGTTGGACGAGTCTGACCCTCAGGACGATCTTGGGCTTGACCCTCAGGACGTTTCCCCTCTCCTGCAATCTCCTTCCCTCTATTCTCTTTCATTGTTGACATTCCTAAGACGAGATGAACGAGTTAGGAAGGTACACAAAAAAAGAAAAAGAAAAGGAGGTTTAGCTAAGAACTTACTTTTTCGCACAGTAACTTCGTGGGCGATAGCTTCGTCTGAAGGCTCAGGACCTAAACCCCACTTGGCTAAGCGTCTTAGCGTGACAAGAGAACGAAAGCTCCTGTCTGTATGTAGACGAGCTCTATGGACGCGGTCACGATGGAATTTACTCAGGGACGGACGTTTGGCAGCTACAACACAATGAACAAACAAAGGTTAGAAATTGTAAATATATCAAATAGAAGTAAGAATAAAAATAAACAAGGGGAAGGGACGTACCTTCTGGACGAAGGTTCCCTAGTTCCCCAGTGTAAGGGGGAAAGGGATCCCTGCCAACGTCCACAGGGTTCCCTGCCCAGAAGCCTGAAACGAAAATGAACTCCGTCTTCCATTTCCTATCAGACGAAGCTAGGGACTTGATCAACCTACAATCATTCCCTCTAGCAGTAAACTGATAAAAACCTTCAGATTGACTTATGGCAGAAGGTTTATAACAATAAAGGAACTCGTCCACTGTAAGAGGACGGTCCCCACCAAAAACTTCCCTCCACAAAATTTGCATGGAGATAATTAGTCTCCATGCGTTAGGATTGAATTGACAAACACCTAAACCTAACTTAACTAATAACTCTCTATCGAAGGCATTTAAAGGAAACCTAAGGCCACCTAAAAAGTAAGATTCATAGACGCCTATACCAAAACGGGGCTCACAACACCACTCTCCACGGACGGGCAGCCTAGGGTTAAACTCGTCTGGGATTTGATACCAGGATTTAAGGCTATTTAACCTCTGTTCGTCCGTCTTAGAATGGACGCCTACAGCGCAGCTGAAGACGGTTTCTACCTCGTCCGTAGGATTGGACGGAGAACCAGCTTGAGAGCCAGAAGCTCTCCTAAGCTGTTCTTGGACGACCTCAATAGGGAGCCCAGGGGCCCCAGAAGAGTAGTTCTCGTCCGTGCTTCCTCCACTCTCATCACTAGCACTGCTAGAGTTAGACCTCTCACTAGTATCCTCACAGTACTCGTCTATGGCCTTATTAAGGCTATCAGTAGACGAGGAGGCAGCGGACATCTCTAACAAGAAACTTAAAACCTAAAGACGAGGAGAAGAAGAGTACCTGGCTCTAGACGGAAGAAGACTCTAGACGCAGAGAAACTCCTAGACGAGGCTCTAGACGACGGATGTCAAGGAAGAAAATCTCTGGAATGAAAAGGGTTAAGGGAGGCATTCCACTATTTATAGGATGCTGACCTAGGTAATCGAAACGACCCAGCCAATACGAAAGCGACACGTGGCATCTACCTCGGAAATATAAATCGACGAAATTAGCCACCAATAAAAAAATGACACGTGGTGCGAATAATTAATAACCAATTACCAGTCCAAAGACGTTCAACCATTTGGACGACTCACATGGACGAGGGGGCAACTGATGGTGTCATAAATCCCCAAGTCCATAACTCGTCCATATGTCTCGTCCAACAAAAGAAGCTACAATAGGCGATGAAAATTACAAGCGTACTGGCGAACCTCGTCCATACATGGACGAGCAATACCTCGTGAGATCTATTTATCAGTTATGAACGTCAAGCCTTCCAAGATGATCTCGTTATCTTCCACTGAAGATGGACGAGATCATCCTTGAGGTGTCATCCATCCTGACTATGGATGGACGAGTTCATCAGCGTCCGACCTAGGTAACTTCCACAGCGGTTATGGAAGTTACTCCTAATTCGCCGGACTCCTCGACATTGGGAACGGTTCCTAAACAGATAAACCGTTCCACACACACACACACACTATATAAGGCTTCTTCGATGAAAGGTAAGGGGGGTCAGACACTTTTACTTTTGAGAGAGCATTTCTTCGTTACAGAGAGTTCAAAGTAACTAACTTGATCATCGGAGGATTTTTGGCCGGTCCCCCACCGGTCCCCTCTGATTCTGTGTCCTTTGTATTACAGGAAATAGCCTAAAGATCAACGTTCGAGTCCTATCAACCCACTGATAAAGGGAGAATCATCAGCATACAAATACAAGAATTGTGTAATAGAAATAGAAGACTTTTGCAAGCTGTTGATGATCATTTTGGGAATCCGAATAGAAAGAAGAAGTCCAACAACATGGGCAGAAAAGAGTTGGTAAGAGGATAGAAAAATCATTAAGCCCAAGTGGCAAGAATAATGGATCACAGGTCCATGAAATAAACAAATAGGCCTTGAGGAAGCAAACGGGCTTAAAGGAGCCCGGAAAGAGAGAAGCAGCAAACTCATGGGCAGTATGTGATGAAGAAAAGTGAGAATGGGCCATAGCAAGTTCAAAGTAATGCAAGTAAAGAAAGTATGAGGTTGATGGCAAGCTCATGAGCCCCAAGGATGAGAGATAAGGTAATTGGGCCAGAAAAGTTCAAAGAAGTTAGTAAAAGCCCATGGGAATGTAGAGTTGGGAAAAGGGCCAAGGAAGCCAAGGGAAAGCAAATGAGCCAAGGATGCCTAAAAGGAAGCAAATGGGACATTGGAGCCCTCAAGTAATGTAATAAAAGAACTAATGGCCATACTGAGTCATTGGGAGAAGAATAAACGGCAGGCCCAAAGAGGCCCAGTAGGGTTGGGTCAAATAACATCACAGCAGGAATGGCAAAATGGTAAGGCAGGAAATGATAACAGTAAAAGAGTAGGCTAAAAGAAGGCAAAGCCCACCATCAAATAAAGCTCAGCCCCTAAGGGGAGCAAGCCATGAAAGAATGGGAAATCAGAAAACAGCTCACGCCACAAGAAGTCAAGGACGGGCGGCAGACTGTGCAGACGAGCCTCTAGACCACGACAAACGCATGAGCAGCAGGCAGATTTTAGACATACATAAAAGTGAGGCACGCGTAAGGCCTAGACATTACTAGCCTGTACCCAGCTAATATAGGACACCGTGAAAGCATGGGTCAGAGGTAAGAGGGCATGATCTGGCGATGGGGAGAGGGGAAAACCTATTTTGAGGTTCCTACTTAAGCTCTTTTGGGGAAAATGTCCTGTTGGGATGACATACCGCCCAAAAGAAGTAAGGATGAGTTGGAATCACTAAGTGCATGATATAAGGGATAAAGAGAAAACACCCACACCGTAGTAGGTAAGGGTGCCACGACAGACAAACAGACAAAATAGTCTTCTTTGTCTGGTAATAGGGAGTGGCACAGCCAACACAGACGGACTAGTGGTGGTCGGCAAGTACACCTAGACCAGATAAAGGTGGTTAAAGGCTAAAATAGTAAAATCTAATCACGGCAGGCACTGTAAAAAGGGGCCCTTGCCGTGCACATGAGGGGATCACAATCACGGTAATAATAATCTCTAAGAGAAAATCATAAAAACAGGAGTAAGTACTAAGAAGGGAAGGAAAGAACCAAAGGAAAAAGAGAGAACTTAGAACGCCAGGCATGCACCAATAGGTTGATTCCTTTTCTCCCTCTCAAAGTCCTGCTCTTTGTCAAAAGCAAAGGGTTCTCTTGGGCACCAACCATTAAGGTCCGTTTTCCTTAAAGTGATTAATTTTCACGGCAAGATTTTCTCGGGAGATTATTCACATTGAGGGAAAACGTTCTTCCCTCTTTAGTTTTGGTCCTGTAGCACATCTTGGTACATCAAATTGATCTTATTTCTTTCTTTTGTTAACTTGTGTCTTACCCACTTATTCCCACTATTTTTTTTACAAAAGTGCTTGTGATTATCATTTTAATTGGGGATTACTTATTCACTTTGATTAAAAGCCAAAATACTTTTTTATTATTATTACATGTCTGCTTGCCACAACTCATTTAAAGTAACTCTGCCTGCCGTAAGCATGCTCTTGGCAAACGAGGTATAGTTTGCACACAAGCCGGACCAAATTGAGTTACAGTTGGATCGGTCTCAACTCCTTTACTTAGAACACTTGGGCACAGTACTGCAGGAGGTAGCCTAACCCAACATTGTAAAAAAGGCCCACCACATAAGCAAACATATCTCTAAGATGTTTTTTTTTTTTTTTTTAATATGATTTTCCTATTAATTTTATGGAGACAAAAAGTAAGAGTAATGATTTTGCAGCGTCACCACCTGATGAAAAATTGAAAATATAACAATAGTTCATTGTAAGGGTTTGGTAGAAGTTCGTTGTTTTATTTTATTTTACTATTGATTTTCGAATTCCACAGGAGATGTTTATGAATATATATGTTAGAAAATTTGAAGTAATGTTAATATCGCGGATTATAAAAACTGGTGGGGGTGTTTGTCAATTTAATTTTTTTATTTTATTTTTTTTTTAAGTGGTTTTTTTTTTTTTTTTTTTTTTTTGGGGGGGGGGGTGGTAAAAGGGATGAGACTTGTTTATAACTTCATTTGCTTATTAGATTTTCATATTTCTATTGGCTATGATCATACTTGTTTGTTTACTATGATGGGTTTTATCATCTTTTATTGGTTTTTCTATATGGGATTTTTCTTGTTATTAAATTTGTTGTAATTGTCACTTACACAAATGATAGTTTTAGACCCCTTAAAACAATTGATTTAACCTAGGTAATTAGCCAAGTTGTTACTTAGTCCAATTAAACAAGTCTAGGTTATCACAATAACAAAGATCAAATCATGCAAAGCAGCGGAAAATAAATAACACAAGATATGATCACCTAGGAAACCAAATCAGTAAAAACCTGGGGAGCATTTGACCTAGCTATCCTTAAGGTAAACTTGAATCCACTATCTTGAAAGAATCGAAATTCATACAATAAGACTTACAAGCCCTCACGCTCGACTTCTTATTGCTACCAACTAGTAGAACTTACTGACACGACCACGTGCAAGCTCCGAATCCACGGACTTCTTTTTTCTTGGATTCACCACCAGATACAATTACACCCGCTTGTATTTTCTTTAAGCTTCAATGGAAGTAACTGAATTGATCATCAAGGTGTAGATAAATCGTCTCCTTGAAAACCTTAAGTTTGTGTAAAGGAAAGCTCCTCTAGATCTCACAAGAGATTTACACAAACCGTAAATATGAGCAACACTAAAACGTGGCTAGAGTTTATCTTTTATACTTAGGACAAATAAGAAACCCTAAAAATATTTTAAAACACCTAGGGCTGAGTTGGAAAAATCTGCAGAAAATCATTCTGCCCGAGTTTCGATCGATCGAGCCTAAGCTTCGATCGATCGAGCCAGGTCGAAAGGCACAATGCTTTCCTGCTTTAACTCGATTCCAACTTTACATAAAAGCACAACTTTGAACTAGACTAAAACACTTCTAAACATATTATTTTGATCATGGTTTACCAACAATACAAATTAGAGTTCTAAATACATAAAATCCTAAGACTTTAGAACCTAACAAACTCCCCCTTTGGCAATCCGTGACAAAACACAACTAGAAGCTCAAAGTTTATAAAATAAAAAGCCCTTTACAAAAATAATGCTCATAAAACAAATTCAATCCTAACTACTATCCATCAGTTGCAAGTGTAGACAGCAGCTCAATTGAATCAACCTATATATTTCCTGAAATACTAAACAAAATGCATAACGGCATGTGTGGAAACAATACAAGTAAACAAATTAAATTCTTGATTTCAAACAACATACAATAAAGACATATATCAATGAATAACTCATAAATATAAATCAATAAAAAATTTGAAACAAGAAACATATAAAGTACCAACAAAAAAAATACTCCCCCTAACATGAATATCCCATCAAAAACATGGCAAGAGCTAAAAAGGTAAAATACAAAGTGAAGCACCTAGATACAATCTAAACTCCACAAGCTCCAACCAAAAAATATATACTCCCCCTGAAAGCAAAAACTCTACAAATACTCTCCCTTTTTGTGACAGAATGCCAAAGGGCAAACAAAAATCCATCATCAAAAGGGAGGTGGTCTAAACTGCGCCAACTCCGCACGCAAGGCACGGATCTCATCGAGCATGTCCACCAAAATCTGTCCATGAGCCGCTTGAACGGTCAAGACATGATCCAACGTACAACGAATGTCTGAATCATCCGAAGCAGTCGATGGAGGAACATCATCATCATCAGCAACACCCGATGTCTCAGCAGCATCAACACCTATAGAAGAGGGAGGAGGGGGAACAGCACTAGATGACGCACCTCTAGGTCGGGAAGGAGCAACTTTCAAGTGAGCAGCCCTCTGTCTAAGAAAGGTGGCACCTATGGGAGCAACAACATGCACAGACTCACCAGACAGAAAACCATCTAGACTTAAAAAGAGCAAAATCCTATGAATGAAAATAGGATGAATAAGCGCATGCCCTACGGCAGAACTCCTATGAACCTCGTTCAAAGAATGAAGGAACAAGTAAGGAAAACTGATAGACGCTCTAGAAACAAAGGCATACAAAAACACAGATCGCTCTAAAGGGATGGTGTGGAAGTGAGAAATAGGCCACAATGAATGACACGTTATCTTAAAGAAAAGATAGGCAGTCTCAATAAGCTCAGTGGACGTGATCCGAGGATCAGAACCCCACTGAATAGATGACCCAGTGATGTATGACATGACAACATCTAATGAGGATGACTCATCATAGGGATAGACAGGCTCCCGAACAACTGGAACCCCAAGAGCCTCAGCCACTACCCTAGGGGTAATGGTGAACTCAACACCTCGTATCCAACTCCTAACAAGGATGTTGGAATCATAGACGTGGCAAGAGCGGTTCGAGAAGAGCTCTCTAATCAGGGCTGTCGAGGGTGGATGATCTATCTCTAAGAGAGGCAACCAACCTCTAGACTCAAAGTTAGCCTTAATGGCCGGATCAAGCTCATCTAACACAACAACTCACTTAGCCCATATCTTACGCTTACAGTTCAAGGTATCAAAGGCCTCTCTGCACTTATCATTCCTAAACACCTCACTCCTAGAGGGAGACTCAGAGGAAGTGGAAGGGGTCCTATGTGCTTTAGTTTTCCTAGACATGGTACTAGAATAAGGACCAAAACACAGAGCAAAAGAACAAAAACACAAAAGACAAAACCAAGGGTAGACTGCAAGTTAGCACAAAAAAAATATAGAATAAAAATCTATATGATGCATGAACAATTTAAATGGTATGATGCATGTTCTAATGCAGTGCAATTAAGTCCAAAAAGTTCAAATTCACAAAATTGGCTTGAACATAGAGGTATTAACACAAAAAACCCCAAAATTTTGAAAACCACTTGTTCAATTTGAAAAATATTGACGAATTGATCATTAGACATGGTAGAGTATAAAAAATAATGACCAAATACATCAATTTAACCCAATTTTGACAAAATCCCCAATTCGGATCAATTTCAAACCCTAGAATTTCTAATTTTTCAAAAACCACAAAATTGATCAAATTAATCTACAAGAATCATGATAATAGCATCCTAGAACAAAAACCCATTGATCAATTTCACCAAAAAAGGTTTGAATCATCAAAAACCCCAATATATGAAAAGTGCCGAAAATACCCAATACAATGCATGAAGAATGCATGAAATCATGAAATAAAATGCAAAAGGAAGGGAAAAAAGGACTTACCGGCTTTGAAAGACAAAAACTTTGTAAAAATTCCGGAGGAAAATGACAAAAAATCTTTGGTGGAGCCTTAGCCAAGTCGGAGAGAGAGCAAATGTTTGAAATTTTTTGAAAAAGACATTCTGACCTTTTTAAAAACATGTTTCATGAGTTTTGATCGATCAAAAAATAGCCTCGATCGATCAAAACAGATAGAGACTCTATCAAATCATTTTGAAAAGTGTTCGATCGATCGAAAATCAGTTTCGATCGATCGAAACAGACAGAGGCTCTTTCTCACATTTTTAAAAATTTTCGATTGATCGAAAATCAAAATGGATCGATCGAAATGGGTAGAGGCTCACTAAAATTGAGGAAAAAATACAGTTTTTTGAAAAACATTTAGAAACAACTCAAAGCATTGAAATTTTAAGAACAAAATTCACGAGTATGTGATGATATGATTTTCAAAACAAGAATTTTAAGCCCAAATTCCCAAAAATAAAATTTCTTGCATTCTCCACAAATTTTCAAGCAACAAATCAATTTTGCACAAAATTCAAAGTACTTGCAAAACTTGGTTGGTCAGACCATAGACACACACAATAACATATACAAAGTTTAGCAAAGAGTAACTCGTGTAGTGTGTGCAACTAGTAAAAGCTTGAAATACATGTGAGGTGATATGTGAATAGCAATCAATCACAAAGTCTACAAAATTCATCACAAAGAATTCAAAAGAAACTATCACCTAAAGAGTTACATCATATAACTCTCACATCTCCTAAATCATAAGCTTGCAATCATGTAAGTTTCTTGTATTTATGCCTCATAATATACATATCAATTTTAAGTCATGTGAGTTTGGCATCAAGCCTAATAGTACACACCAATTTTAAGTATTAAAGTTATTTAAACCGAGGCTTCACCTTATGTTCTTTTTGTGCATGTGCTACACTTTCTCGAGCACAAAATCTTACGATATGCACTAAGGTGTTCATGATTGGCTAGTGAACAGTGGTGAGATGGTTATTTATGTCTTTCTCTAAAAGTTCAAGTTAAACATTCAAAAACATGTAACTTCAAGATTAAGACAGAGTAATCAAAAACCATAAACATCTTTCCCACACAACATGCACTACAAAACTTCAACTAGTAAAGTGCAATAAGTAAGCTTATCAAAGCTAAACAAGATACAAAAAACATGTTATGTGAAAATAAATTGACCAACCTTATTCTCAAAAACCAAGAAAAATAGTACAAAACAAAATTTGCTTCCTTTTTCTTCCTTTTTTTTTTTTTTATTAAAAAAAAAAAAACAACACCTAGAATGAAATGCATGAATGTTATGCAATGCAAATCCTAGAAAAAAAAAAAAACCAAAGAACAATGGTCATAAAAGGTAGAGCAATGAAGCACAAGGACCATGTCAAAAAGACTTAGTTAAGTCGAGTCTTTTGCATCCAAAACCTTTTAGATGCACCATGAGCATTGGAGTTCTTATTCACATGGGAGTGATTACCAACTCCAAGATTGGAATAAAGGTTTAAAGTCTTTACCAATTCACCAATAAGTACCATAGGATCTTATGCTTGAGGCACAAGTACTTTTGGTTTGTTTGCTCTCTTTGCAGTTTGCAGCTTGTAACAGTTTGGACGAATGTGTCAAGACTTTCCACAAAAGTGACAAACCCATGCAGGTTTATCATGTGTTTTGTCCTTAGATAGGGTAGGCTTCTTAGACTTAGATTCTTTCAAATCAACCCTAATCTTCCTAGATGGTGAAACTTGACAACCTCACTCACAGGGGGTTTGACAGTTTCACTCACTATCTCACTCATAGAAGGTTAAGAAGAAGAAGATGAAGGAACAAACTTTGTGGAATGGGGAGCAGACATAGAGATGCTTTCAACATAACTTAATTCAGTTTTGTCAGAAGAAAACTTTTGAACACTCAACATTTGATAAAGTTTAGAACTAGCAGATCTAGTAATAGATAAATTAAGTTCCAAAGATTTAACTTTATCAAGCAAAAACATATTCTCAGTTTTCACATTGTTCAAAAGTTCATTAGTATCAAACAGTTTAACAAGCAAATTCTTCTTTTCAAGCTCAAGAGATTCAATTTTCTTCAGGCCAAGTTCAACATTCATAGCATCCTTTGCAGCAACTTTGTAAAGTTTATTATAGGCCTCTTGAAGATCTGCATCTTCAGAGAGTTCCCCATCAGAAGGGTTCTCTTCAATAGATATGCTCTCATCGACTACAGTAGTAGCGGTGAAAGCAATGAAATTTCCATCCTCATCACAATCAGACTCATTATCAGAAACTTCACCATCACTAAGGGTTACAGTCATAGCCTTACCTTTAGACTTCAAATAGGTAGGACATTCAGATTTCATGTGTCCATACCCTTGACATCCAAAACACTGAGAGCCCAAAGAATTATTGGAAGATTGACCTACTTTTTCTCTAGGTTTATCATTATTGTTAACCTTAATGGGATCATGCTTCCTAAAGTTTCTAGGTTCAGCAGTGTTTGTGCCTCTTGCCTTTCTATTACTATTCCTGAGAAAGTTCCTAAAATTCTTGACAAGGTAAGCAATCTCTGTAGCAGAGAGCTCATCATCAAATCCACCACCTTCAATATCATCAACTGACTTAAGAGCTATTGATTTGGATTTGGTAGTTTTGGGTAGATCCAACTCATAAGATTGAAGAGATCCTACAAGTTCATCAACAGGGATGGAGTCCACATCCTTACTTTCAGTAATGGCAGTCACCTTGGGTTTAAAGTCTTCAGTTAAAGATCTAAGAATTTTCCTAACAATTTTAGGTTGATCATAGATTTCACCCAAGTTAAAAGCAGAATTAACAATATCATTCAATTTAGCATAAAATTCATCAAAAGATTCATCATCAGACATCCTAATGCTTTCAAATTTAGAAGTCAATTGTTGCAATTTATTGATTTTGACAGCCTTTGTGCCTTCATGCACAGTCTGGAGGATATTCCAAGCAGTATGAGCAACCTCAACATTAGAGATTCTCTTAAATTCCTCCATAGAAACAGCGTTAAAGATTGCATTCATAGCCTTGCTATTAAACACAGCTGCTTCTTTTTGAGAAGTTTCCCACTCACTAACAGGAGTAGTGGGCTTCTCCCATCCGTATTCAACGGAGTTCCACACTCTCTCATCAATAGATTTCAGGAATGCTTTCATCCTTACTTTCCAATAAGCATAATTATTCCCATCAAAGTGAGGAGAAATAACTAGAGAGTGTCCGTGTTCCATGACAACAGGGGTCAAGGATCAGCTCAGTGATCAAATGATCAATAACAAAAGAGCAACCCGCTCTGATACCACTTGATAGTTTTTAGACTCCTTAAAACAATTGATTTAACCTAGGTAATTAACCAAGTTGTTACTTAGTCCAATTAAACAAGTCTAGGTTATCACAATAACAAAGATCAAATCATGCAAAACAGCGGAAAATAAATAACACAAGATATGATCACCCAGGAAACCAAACCGGTAAAAACCTGGGGAGGATTTGATCTAACTATCCTCAAGGTAAACTTGAATCCACTATCTTGAAAGAATCGAAGTTCATACAATAAGACTTACAAGCCCCCACGCTCGACTTCTTATTGCTACCAACCAGTAGAACTTACTGACACGACCACGTGTAAGCTCCGAATCCACGGACTCCTTCTTTCTTGGATTCACCACCAGATACAAGTACACCTGCTTTTGTTTTCTTTAAACTTCAATGGCAGCAACTGAATTGATCATCAAGGTGTAGATAAATCTTCTCCTTGAAAACCCTAAGTTTGTGTAAAGGAAAACTCCTCTAGATCTCACAAGAGATTTACACAAACCGCAAATATGAGCAACACTAAAACGTGACTAGAGTTTGCCTTTTATAATTAGGACAAATAAGAAACCCTAAAAACGTTTTAAAACACCTAGGACTGAGTTGGAAAAATCTGCAGAAAATCATTCTGCCCGAGCTTCGATCGATCGAGCCTAAGCTTCGATCGATGGAGCTAGGCCGAAAGGCACAATGCTTTCTTGCTTTAACTCGATTCCAACTTTACATAAAAGCACAACTTTGAGCTAGACTAAAATACTTCTAAACACATTGTTTTGATCATGGTTTGCCAACAATACAAATTAGAGTTCTAAATACATAAAATCCTAAGACTTTAGAACCTAACAACAAATATTTTGTCTTTTCATTTATACATAAGGGTTTCACATTGATAACTTGCCTCATATAAAAGGAAAAAAAAAATTGAACAAATGGGTACAAGAGAAACCCCAGGTTCAATCCCTGAGCATTCGTCACAGGTTCTTCAATTTCATTTAGAAAAGTTTAAAAACACAAGCCATCAAAACCGTGACTTTAGGCAGTCCTACTAATCAAGGTTTAGCCCAAGTGTATGCTTCTAATGCCTCACATCAAGAACTTACTACTAAGAGTGACCAAATTTAGCAACTAGTCACTCAAGGAAAGGACTTGTGAAGGTATGGTTTTAGAAGCCAAGCTTGAGGTAGAGGAGTCCTATGCTTTAAAGATTTCAGACCCTTTTTTGCCATCTTAACTCTACAAGAAATAATCATGTGAAAGATAACAATGAGCTCCCACAAGTTCAATGGACTGGTGTTGACTATTGACAATGCCTCTTATCCACCACATTGTAAAGATAGAAAGGGCTTGTATGTTAATCCTAGAAAGTTTCTAGGAGAGGATGCACCATCATCTTTTATTGCCCCCCTCAAGCAAAAGTAGGAAAGAAAATGATCAGCCTAAAGACAGGATAAATTGCATTAAGAAAATAAAGAAGATTTAAGGAGCTAAAGAGCTGAAATAGTTATGAGTGCAAAAAGTCGAGGTACAACCTTCATGATTCATTCTCAAGATGAATTCTAAGTTCTAACTAAGAGTTCAGGTATCTTTATTAATTCTAGGCTTGAGCTGAGACTTGTACCAAAGGCTTATTACATGGTGCTCACCCATCACTCACTAAGTTTCTGCTACATATTGAAGGCAAAAGACATGGATATCATTTTCATTGTTTATATGAGTTTGAAATTAGTATCTATTGGAATTAACAAACACGATAATTCCATTCAAGAAATTGTGTTGGCATAGATTCTTTATGGTCTAATAATTGAAGACCATGCAAGTACATGGATTTCATTTTCAATATTCATGACTTTAGTATTAGTATTTGTGGGTGGTTCAGGAGAAGTCAACGGAGAATGGTTGCTGGTTGCTAGTGTTTACTGAGAGAGAAAATTGTATTATCATAATTATCAAATTCATATTTATTAGAAAAAAAAAGAGAGAAAATTGTATTATACTAAACTTTACATTGTATTGCATAAATTACTAACTAGTTACACAATATTACATAATAAATCAATAATGATATAATATATTTATTCCTCTTACATGATGGTAGGTCGCAGGGGTGGAGTTAGAAATTTTTGTTTGAGGGGCCAAGTTGCGGTATTAATATATTTATCAAGATAACTTCGCACACACATATATATACATACACGCTTTTTTATTTTATATACACACACACATATATATAAACACACACATTTTTTATTTCATAAGTTATATCTATATACACACACACACACCCAACAACAACAAAAAACTTAGTATTTTCAATCAAAATTATATTTGATGGCGATCATTCATAAAATAAAATTCATTTTTACCATTTTCATAGTGAAATTCTTAAAAAGTATTATTTTCGATACAAATTATCAAATTTTATACTAAAGTTAGTAAAAAAAATCTTTCCATTGAACTAATGCAATTTTCAAAAACTGATCCAAAACTTGGAGGAATAAGTTAAGTTACGAATATATTTGAAACTATCTTGTTCTAACCCATTATGTGGCTACTAAAAAGACATTTAATGTATTGTTTTAGTGACAAGATTTTTTTAAATGAGTCGGTAACTTATTAATCGCCACATAACGAGTTGAAAGAAATAGATTTAAAAATGTTTGGTGTCAAACTATTTTATAGATATAAGAGCACATTTTACAATAAAAAAAATTAAGAAAAAAATTATATTTCTATAATTATTAGACCAAATTTTTTTTTTAAGAGCATCATTGGACTAATTTAATTATATGAGAGGTAACTCTTATTTTTGTATACTAAATTTTAAAAATATAAAAAAAATTATATATATTTAAAAAAAAATTCAAAATTCCCCCCCAAGTTCCAACCTATTACTTACCTCCGCCCCTAGTAGGTCGTACTATTATATTAGTTTATATTCACTTTATTGTTTTCTCAATCATATCCTTAACAAATTCTTAAATTTGCAACAGATTTTCCTTTCATATTTTTCCCCGAAATTGTTTTTGCAGGATTCGAGAATCTCTCGTGTTTGTATTCTTTTTGATCTCTCTTTCCCCGAATAATAAATGCCTCTCTTAAAAAGAGGGACTTAAAAAAACATTCCTAATGTTTCATTTGGAACACGTACATCTCAGCAACCCCACAATCAATCAAAGTAAATGTAAGCCCAAAATCAATTTGGGTCAAAACAAGCACAAATCTCCGAAAGCAAATTCATGGGTGCTGCTTATTCCTCTTGCTCCACTCACTCCCTCACTTTTTCCTCTCAGACCCTTTTCTCCTTTCCTACTATCACCACAAAAGCCTCATCAAAATCCAATCTTGAATCAAAGTTCAACACATTTTTGTACCCAACAAACAAAATCTTCAATACCCATTTGGCAAAACCAATAAAAACCATGGCACAGACCTCTTTTCCTTGTTCAGGTTTGGCTGTGAAGTGTGGGAAAGTTGAGGAGGTGGAGACTCAGGAAGAGGGGTGTGTGAGAAAACCAACACCCATGTTTGATTATCATGGGATTGATCAGGATTTGATTCAGGAGATGGTTTATGATTCTCTTGTTTGGAGCTCTCTCCATGGCCTTGTTGTTGGTGACAAGTCTGCTCAGGTCAGTGGACATAGAGGATGATCCTTTTGAATCTCTCTCTTTCTTGTTAACTTTTTGTGGCGTTTAAGGTATTTTTTTTTTTTTGGTTGTTTTTGATTGGTTTGCTGTTCCTCTGGTTGTTTAATATAAGTTTCATATCTATTATTACTTATTTATATATATTTATGTTGTAGTTTCTTTTTTAAAAAATGAGAATATCAACTTGGTTCAGCATTTATTAAATATATTGATGATTGGGTATTGTTCATTTTAGTTTCATGGGAATCAAAAGCATAATGTAAAATGTATAGATTTTCGTATGAGCCTGATAGTATGGTGCTCACATTCTGAGTTTATAATAATTTTCATAAAAAGCTAGAGAGCTACATCTTAATTGTTCTGATTAGGAATTGATATTAAGTTGTTGGTAGCCTAGCAAAGAAGATTAAGTTTGATTTTCTTCTTTCTTTTGGGAGGGTGATGGTATAGGCCTTGACACACAATGTAGGAGATTATGCCCTTTATGTTGTCAATATAGACTAGAATTTGATGTTTGGGTGCCTCAAATTACAGAGATCAGGAAAAGTGCCTGGTGTAGGCTTGGTACATGCTCCATTTGCCTTATTGCCCGTGCCATTCCCAGAAAGTCATTGGACTCAAGCGTGTGAGTTGGCCCCTATATTCAGTGAACTTGTTGATCGAGTAAGTTTGGATGGAAAATTTCTACAGGACTCATTGTCCAGGTACTCTCTTTCTCTCTCTCCTACATACAAACACACAGTCCAATTATTATTATTTACGCGATTGCATGAATATTAACAAACAGCTTAATTTATTGAACTGAACAAAGCATCATCCAACCCACTTGGCATGGGTATTGCCAAACAAGTTCCAGTATTTCACCCTATTAGGTTTTCATTGCTGAATCACTGTCTTGATTAAGTTGGCTCATAGTTTGAAGCATCTCTACCATTTTCTTCTTGTTCCTGTTGAGAATTACCACCAACTTCTTGCAAATATATATAGATTTAAACATTAACTTTCTTTCTGTGCCACTCTTCCATGTCAACATGCTCATATCAATTGTGCTCACTATCCCAATAAGGTGGGATTAATGCTTTTTTTCTTGTTGTTGTCTACTGTCCATCCAATCATTTCTAAGCTTTCCACCTAGCCCTTCTCTCTCTCTATCTCTCCCTCTAATGATTGGCATCAATGTTTTTTGCACTACTATGTCGTTGGTATCTGCATTGCATATTAATAAAATAGTTTCACCACCACTCTAGCATGTCCTTGTCTTTATCGCACGTGTTTCCTTAAAGCTTATATATGTCAATTTCACAAAATTCCTTTTACAGCTATATTGCTTCCTGTCTATCTACCTTTAAGCTTGATAACTTCTACTTCTTGCCTCTGTTTTTCTTCAATTTCAATTTTCTCTCAATTGGTTAAAGAGATTGAAGATACTTGTGAATTGATATTACTCTTCTATCCTTCACATTGCAGAACTAAGAAAGCAGATTCTTTTACCTCCAGACTTTTAGATATTCATTCCAAGATGCTAGAGATTAACAAGAAAGAGGTAAGCGTATATTGATAGGGTATATGGACTCAAATTCTTGTGAGATGCTTTATTTTGATCTTTATAGAGCTACTTGGTCATTTACTTGAGTGTTTTTTTAATTCTTTTTTATAAAGTTTGAGGGTACATAAATGAGATTTTCTTTTAATAGCCAATGAATTTACCTCAAATAGCACTTTTCTACCATTAAGATCAGGATGGTTGGCGAATTTGTGGGTTCGAAACCCATTGGACGCATGTGTAATTTACCTATCATTCAAAAAAGAAAAAAAGATTTTATTTTAATAAATAAATACATTTTGAGTGATAGTTACATGTATGTTTTGTTAAATGAAGGGTACGCTCTGCTCATAAAAGTGATGAAAGATAAACAGAATCATTATGGTATTGTGTAATTCCCTACAACCCTTACACATTAGTTTCATTTTCTTAAAATTCGACAAGGTACTGTAATTTTTATTGTTGAGTCGTGGGGAAGTTACTAATCTTTTTTAATTGTGTACATAGGAAATACGCTTGGGTTTACATCGCTCAGATTATATGCTTGATGAACAAACAAAATTGCTCCTCCAAATTGAGCTGAATACAATTTCATCTTCATTCCCTGGCCTTAGTTGTCTTGTCAATGAGCTCCAAAGGTTGAGTATTTTGTGGAATTTGCATCTCAAATCTTATTAAAGATTTTTTATTTATGAATAATCTTTTTTGAGAATTTCTTGAAAATTTTGTGTGCTGAGTTTGATTTCTCGCATTGAAGTGGCTGCAAAGATTTTCTAGATTCCTTATTTTATGTTAAAAGGCCGTGACCCATGAAGCAGACACTATATACTGGTCCATCTTGATCAAATTAAATGATCTCTGTACAGGCAAGGAAAATTCTCTTGAGCCTTCAGTAATGGAATGGGAATTAGAATAATGAAACAAAGCTCTTCAGAACTGAATTTTCGATGTGACTTATCTAGTATGTCTTTGCCATTCATTTATGGAAAAAAATCTGATCATACATAATATGACCTTAAAATTTATGTTAGCACCATCTTGACATGGTTGTTGTCCTGCCTGTTTCAATTTGCTTCAGCAGTTTGCAGTTGTTTCCCTGTTTTTTGGCCCTAGGACCATAATGCTAACACTTTGGTCTGCTAGAGATATCATTTATAAATTAACCTTTGGATCATAATTAGTGTTTTTTGTATATCTTCTGATGCATATTTGGGAAATGTAATAACAAAGAATGATCAAGAAGTATTTCAACGTCTACTGTTCATTCTGCAGAAGCTTACTTAATCAACATGGTGAAGACCTTGGATTAGATCCTAAAAGGATTCCTAGCAACTCGGCTGTGAGTCACTTTGTGGAGGCATTTGCTAAAGCCTGGAATGAATATAATAACCCGAGGTTAGATTTGAAAAGATGATTTCTCTGCTTCTTTTATGCTGCTGCATTCACTGGGGGATTTAATATGTATTTTACTGTGAATAAAATTATACAGGGCTGTAGTTATGTTTGTGGTTCAGGCTGAAGAACGTAACATGTATGATCAACATTGGCTTTCTGCCGTTCTGAATGAAAGATATCCTTTTTGTGTCTATGACACACTCCCATTATTTGAAAAAGACTTATGGTGCTTCTAAGATAGCATTTGGGTAAAAAGTACATACTAAGCGTAACTACTTGTCAGCTATTGTTTTTTTTTTTTCTATTCTAGAAAATTATTTGCCATATATTTTTTATTTATTATTTAGAATTTTTTTGGCAAGAAAGCTTTTTTCCAGAGTCAGCAAAGACTTAACTTCCTTAACTTTATAACACACATAACATTAAAACTATTCGGAAAACATTGGCAGAAATTGATGCAGAAGGAGAACTTTTACCGGATGGAACACTTCTCGTGTATGTAGCCTTACGACTCGGAATATTTTTCCTTATCTAGATTTGATGCTTTACTATGTTATATTTCTGAATTTAATATACAAAATCTTTGCACTTGCAGGGGTGGCAAAGCAATTGCAATTGTTTATTTTAGAGCCGGATATGCACCAAATGATTATCCCTCAGAATCGGTAAGCATTTAAGTCCTTAATGTCACTTAAACATCTGTCCTGTCATTGTTGAGATTGACAAGGTCTGCCGGGTAATCCTGTGCCTCTTTATATTTTCTATAAAGTCTGGAAAAAACTACTTGACTGTGAATGGTTGTACACCATGAGAGCGGATATCCAATATCATTTTTCAAGAATCAGTTCATGCAGAGTTGTGAATGCTAAACCTTCCTAATATCCATAAGTGGGAGATTTTACTGGAAATTTAAGTGTGTGCATGACAGTATATGTGATGGTTTTTTTTTTCCTTTTTTTTGGGGGGGGGGGGGGGGGGGGGAGTGTTGTTTAATTGAGTGACCATGATTTATAATTTAGATTGTATGGAAAGGCACCAAACTATTCCTTACTTCATCATTAGATTTATATAGTTCAGTTTCTTTTATGTCCTTTTTGTAAATTTTTTTTTTGGTGTGTGTGGATAATTTGATAGTTGGGGGTGGGGAGATTTGAACCCTGGATGTCTCTCTTGGAAACACCAAGAGGTGCCAACTAGTTGAGCTACAAGGCTTGGCATTTGAAAAAGTTACTAAGTTAAAACTTAATGTCTTGCAGTTATCTTCAACTTTTTCAAAGATATTTCTTTTTTATCTTTTTTTGGGGGTGGGGGGATAACACAGATCATTAAAGCTTTGGATAATTTCTAAATCTGGCAATGACTTCTAACTTTTTGAGCTTTTTCTGCTGGTTACATGCTAAATCATTTCTAATGGTTCACAACCATAAAACCCAATGACTCGTGGCTCAAATGGCACTTTCTCTTCTCAAAAGTGTTGATAGAAGGTGAGGTTATGGGTTCAAAACTCACTAGGTGCATAGGTGACTTTACCAATAAAGAAAAGGTTCACAATCATAAAATGCTAATATCCATATGCTGGAATATCATTATACCAAGCCAACAATATGTTTTGATACTTCAATGCTAAAAGATGGGTTGAGCTCAGGATATGATGTCTATGATATGATTTTTTTCATACTCATTCTTACTCAATTTGTAGGAATGGAGAGCTAGGCTACTTATGGAGCAGTCATCTGCCATCAAGTGCCCATCAATATCTTATCATTTAGCAGGAACCAAGAAGATTCAACAAGAACTTGCAAAACCCAATGTACTTGAGAGGTATAGCAGGATTATGTGTTTGAAAGCAATCTCCAAAAAAGATTGGTACTGAAAGCTAGAAGAATTGTTAATAATAGGTTAATGCAAATAATTTTCGTGTGAAACTGCATATATATAGTGTTAAGTGACTTACCTTCAACCCCAAGAAATGCCTTCTAATCTCTACTGAAAGTGGAGGAGGGACTTTAATTTATTCAAGAGACTAGAATCTGAAGTACTTTACATGTTTACAAGCTAAAACAATGATAGAAACGTTTAGGTTATGTTTGGTAACTGTTTTTTCCCTTACTTTCTGTTTTCAAAAACAATTTTCTACTTTTGGGATTAAAAAACTTGTTTAGAAACTCAAAATGGATAGAAAACAAAAACTGTTCTTAAAACTCAATTTGTGGAGGAAACTAAAAATATGCAAAATGTTATTTTCAGTTTCTAATTTTCAAAAATCAATGAAAAAATGCATTTAATTTAATGAATTTGTCTCATTTAATAAGTAACAACATATTTTAGTATTTTCTATTTTTTTCTTCAATTTATTTTTTATTTTTTATTTCAACTAACCAAACATGTTTTTGATTTCAAAAATACAAGAAATTTTTTTTTTCTTTATATTCCCAAAAAAAAGTTTTTGAAAATAGAAAACAAAAACTGTTACCAAACATAACCTTATATTTCACTCTTGCATTTTACTTCTGAAAATTATCGGTACCTTACTTTTTCATAATTATAGCTGAACATCTTTGCTCCAATTATTCCCTAAGCTTTTGGGCCTTCACTTTAACAGGTTTCTTGACAATAAAGAGGACATTGCCAAACTGCGGGAATGCTTTGCTGGTTTGTGGAGTTTGGATGACTCAGATATTGTCGAAAAGGCAATTGAAAAGCCTGAGCTGTTTGTTATGAAACCCCAAAGAGAAGGCGGAGGTCTCATATATTTCTAAACTGAACTTTGCTATTCTTGTCACTAATAACATTATTAATTTTTTTTTTTTTTTTTTCATTCTACTTCAGGTAACAATATCTATGGTGTTGATGTGAGGGAAACCCTCCAAAGATTGCAGAAGGAAGGGACCGATGGAAATGCAGCTTACATTCTAATGCAAAGGATATTCCCAACTGTTTTCCCCACATTTTTGATGCGTGATGGCATTTGTCATAAAGACCATGCCATTTCAGAACTTGGGATCTATGGTGCTTACTTGAGGTACGTTAGCTTGCAAGTTATGCAATGGAAGTTTCCCCAAGCATCCCACCTCCCCTCCCAAAAAAAAAAAAAAGCATATAGGAATGTGTTTAGAGGCACATGTTTCTGTCACTTGATATTGTACAAATGCGTTTTGCAAAACAAATTTCATACCTCCATTATTTGTAACATACCAAGCAACCACTACCTGCTGCATATTTTTCACATTTCTCGATTGCAAAGTACTAATAGACTTGGTCTGGAATGTGCAGGAACAAGGACAAGGTGATCATGAATGACCAGTGTGGTTTCTTGATGCGGACAAAGATATCTTCATCGGATGAAGGTGGTGTCGCAGCAGGATTTGCAGTCTTAGATAGTATATATTTGACTTGATGGAGCTGGCCTATTAGTTTTCAACTCAAATAAACCAAGAGAACTTGTCATTGATTTTATGCGCTTGTGAGCATGCAACACCTATCACAAAATTCCATGATCTTGATATTTGACAATGCTCAGTTTTATTAAAACACGATAATTTTATTAAATGTTTGTGAATTGATTTTTTATTTTACTATATCGTGTATTGTAACGTGAACACAAACATTTAATAAAATTATAAAAAATTATAAATATACATATACAAAAAGTATATTAATTATAAATTTTGAATATATTCAACTAATAATCAATTTAATCATTACATAAGTAATAATATTTAACAAAACCAAGTAAATAAATCAAATTAACATATGTTTGTAACATACATATTCAAGTTGATTAAACTTAGAAGTAATAACAATTCATTATATATGAGCCAAAATAATAATTTTTTTTATCATCTTGCCTAATCAATTTCATCTAAGTTAATTTTATCATCATGTTTATCATCGTGCAAAATTATTTCTCTATTGACATTTTCATCATCAATGTCGTCATTAACATTTACCATCTTTTTCTTGTTCTTTTTTCTAATAATTTCTTCTTTAAAAAAAAAAAAAAAAATTCTTCTTTGCATTCTAGCTTCTTAGCCTATATACTAAAAAATCAGTTGGTGGTTTGGTTTGATAATAAAGGCCTATTATCAAGAGTGAATGTAATAGGTTGAAATCATCTCTAAAAAAGAAGAAGCTTTTTTAAGACTTATAACAATAATAACAAAATAACAAAAAAAAAAAAAAAAATTTCCATTTAATACATTATTCATAGAGTAGGAAAGAAATTTTCAAATATGAAAGTGAAGTATCAAATGTGTAGTCTAAATTTTGTAGGAGAAAGAGGGGGGAAAAAAACTCATGGACATGTTATTTTATTGGAGT
This sequence comes from Quercus lobata, assembly GCF_001633185.2. Classification (NCBI taxonomy): domain Eukaryota; kingdom Viridiplantae; phylum Streptophyta; class Magnoliopsida; order Fagales; family Fagaceae; genus Quercus; species Quercus lobata. The sequence goes on along the minus strand of NC_044906.1, from coordinate 4,246,383 downwards.
CAATTAAGTATATATCTCAATACTTTTATGTTAAAAAAAGTCTAACAACTTGTTTAAATCAAACAAAACCGCAAATTTTAATATAAAAAACTCATTTTAAACCTACATGTTTATGTATTGTATATATAATATGTATGATTCAATTATATAATAAGATTTATACAATACTAAACTATGTGTAGGACGATTCATAAATACTTATGTTACATAATTTTGTGAGAACGATTCGTAAATACTTATGATACATAGTTTTGTGTACACGATATGATTTGTATTGTACAATACTAATAACTGTGGCCCTTATTATTTTAGTCTTGATGGTCTACAAGTTGTTTCAACAATTACTAAAACGGCAAAAAAGAAGACAGAAAAAAAAAAAAAAAGTCAATTATGATTATAATTTGACAATTAAAAAAAAAAAAGGATGAAATGATTAAGCTTGTTAACACCTTTCAAAATATTAAATAGCAAATAACACCAACAAAAATGGAAAGAAATCAAGTGATCTTTCAAAACAAGTTGACATAAATTGAAATTAGAAGAATCTTACTCTTAAAAGTTAATTGTTAATGACCAAGCTTGTTAAATATGTTGATTAGATTAAGGAAGAAAAAAGAAGTGGGAATTTTTTAGCAACTTGCAAAATATTGAGTAGCAAAAAACACCATAAAAAAATGGAAGAAATCAAGAGAGCTTTAAAAAATAGGACGGGACTGCCAATCAAGGTGGCAACAGAGTGTGTTAATGGTGGGTTTGTGAGACATTGATGAATGTTTTAAATTTCTTGGACAAATTATCACCATGCATATGTAAGGGTATATTTTAAATATACAAGCTGAATATGATCATTATTATATTTTGCTAACTTTTAAAAAAGCTTCATAATAATGTTCTATTTCAAGTTTCAAATGATAAGGTTTATTTTTTTATTTTTAAGGGAGCTCTATAGTTGTCTTAAAATAAATAAAAATCTAAAAATTATAAATTCAATATGCTATAGAATTATTATATTTAAAAAAAAATGGTTTTTTTTCTTTGAGGGGGAAAAAATAGTTTTTATTGAAAGTGATATCACATTTAATATAAAACTAACAAAACTCTTGACTGTTGCAATGAGTGATAAACTAGGGTATAACATTAGTATATGCATATACATGGTACAATTAAAAATAATCACAATTATACACATACACATATGAATTCAAATTATACCTAGTGTAAGAGTTACATATTTTTTAAGCTATATATATACATATATATATATATATATATGAGTTTCACTTCTTTTTTTTGTTTTATTTTTATATACACATGAGTTTATTCTTTTTTTTATTGGGTTTTTCATGTTTTATTTATATTAGACTCTTCTTCTTTTGCACAACATTAACTCACTTAGAACAAAATTTAAAAACATAAATAGAACATATGACGCAAAATTCGACAACAATTGGAATCCAATTTAGAATCTAACTAGTTGTTAACCCGTGCGGTGCACAAATTAATTGAACAAAAATTTTAAATTTTAAATTTGCCTAAAGTTATGATCATTTGAAAAAATAAGTTACAATTTAAGAGGGTAAAAATATACTAACACCAATAATGTTAGGCATGCCACGTCTATTATCAATGGAATCCTTTCTTTAATGAAAATTAAGGTCTCAATCATTTTTTTTAATATAATATAATCCCTCTCATTACTCAATTTGTTTGCAAAATCCTGAGCTTTTTCTTGCCATATAAAATGCAACCAAAAAACCCAAAAATAAGAAAATAAAAACTATAGAAGTTTTTACATAGAAAATAGTAATTAATTACACTTAGATTTGGCATTGACACTCAGAAAGAGTCATTAATCTAGAGCAATAGGTTTTGGAAAAGATATATATAAATATATAAATATATTAAGAATTGGAAAAGCTAATTTAGTGTTATAGGCAAAAGTTATAATATTTTTAACATGTAGAAGAACAACAAAAAGTTGTATAAGATGAATAAATTGACTTTGATAGAGAATGAAGACAATTAAATGCACTGGAAAGAATAGATTGCGGAATATATGAATGTAAAAAGAAGAAGAAGGAATTACCAGTTGAAAGGTCATAGAGTTTTAATCAAGATAGAAGACGACCAATCTAGGAAGCACTTGGAATATTTCTATTATCTGCATAGTCTCGGCTGTCACCTTCTTGCCTCTCATCTATTTATGATTGCAAATTTTATTCTTGGTGATAGAAAGGGGCTCTTGCCTTCAGGTAATGTAATTGAGAAAATGCCACAAGAAATATATCAACACCCTTTTTGGTTCTTAAATAATAAAAAGTTGAAGAACAAATTTATGAAGTTAACACAAAACCTAAGCTTGTTCATCAAGATTCAAGACCAAGCAACGTAAAAAACAATATAAAAAAAAGAGTAAAAATGCAAAAAAATTTCATATATATGAAAAATAATTTTTTAAAAATAACAGTAATTTATAATTCTTAAATCACATTAATTTAAATGGTAAGGCAAAATATATGACTACATAATAGAAAAAATATAAGAGAAAAATAGGTTACCTCAAAAGAATAATGCATGACTATAGCAATTGAAATTTGTCAAGACAATTTCATATATTGCAGAACATGAACCCAAAATTTAGATGTTAAAACTTCTAAAAAGCCAAAAGAAAGAGCAAAGAATCAAAAGAGTCAGTGCCTAGAAATTATTGAAAAAAAAAAAATATATGACTACATAATAGAAACAAAAATATAAGGGAAAGATGGGTTATTACTTATTGTCCATGGCTGGTAGTTGAAAGCAGCAAGATAGTTTTAAATATTGCAAAAATTAAATAAAAAATATTAAGTTGTTAAACATCGTAAAGGCTTAAAAAGTTGAAGAATCAGCAAAAAAAACATATGATTATATAATAGAAAAAATATAAAAGAAAGATAGGTTACCTTAAAAAAATAATCCATGATCATAGCAATTGAAATTTGTCAAAACAATTTCATATATTGCAAAATATGAACCCAAAATTTAGATGTTAAAACTTCTAAAAAACCAAAAGAAAGAGTAAAAAACCAAAAAATTTCAGTGCCTAAAAATTATTTGAAACAAAGCAAAAAATTAAAAAAAAAAACATATGACTACATAACAGAAAAAATTGACAATTCTTATTAACAAAAACATAGTAAAACTATAATTAAAAAACCTTAATAGTGATCTAGTGACCGGAGAATTAGAGAAGGGGAAAAGGAAGAGTAAAAAAAAAACCATATGAGAGTGGAGGTGTTTGCCTAAAGAACATAGTAAAAATATAATTAAAAAACCCTAATAATGATGTAGTGACCAGAGAATTAGAGAAGGAGGGAAGGAAGAGTCCGAAACAAAATAGATTATTGTATGAGAGATGATGTGTTTGCGTTTGAATATATCTTAAAAGCCTTAAATTAAATTTAAAAATATAAATAAAAAATATTGATGTGGAAAATTGTAGAGAGATCAACCAAAAGTCAAAGAATTCGATTATACAGAAAACTCACTTTTTTTTTTCCTTGTTATCATTCTAATCGGGGCGGACCTAGGATTTCAAGCTAGGGGGGGTAGAAGTATAAGAAGAAGAAAAAAATCTAAATAAATATCCATATAATACTAACAAACTATCAACCAAGATCAATACATAAATTCATTGTTTCTTAATACATTAAGATGCAATCATTTACCGATAAAGACAAAAAAAAAATACAAAATAATATTGTTTTTTAAGAACATCAACTGTTGCAAAAAAAAAAAAAAAAAATAATCACAAACCAAAACTTTTTTTTTTGCTACTTTAATACAATATTTGAAATGTTTCGTATAGTAGTGTTTTTTATATTTGGTGTTCTAAATACTAAATATTTACCATTTAAAACACCTAATGCTAGTGGTTTTTCGAAATGGAGATATTAATTAAAAGCATCATCTTTTCAGACAAAACAACCTGATACTAAACGAATTCTTATTACATTACATTTTATCTTATCTAAATAAATCTTAAATAAATTTTTTAAGTTTTTATTTATTTATTTATTTATCAAATCTCTATTTTGAATTTATCTTTATCTCAATAAATCCTAAATAATTTGGTAATTTATTTTCTATCAAATTTCTATTTTGATTTGTTATTTATTAATACTTGTAAATATCCCCCCCCCAACTCTCTCTCTCTCTCTCTCTCTCTCTCTCTCTCTCAAACTTTCTTGTGCAGCAAGAATTAATTCATAATTTTAAAATAAGAGAATACATGCAACACGAAACTCCTAGGTCCTAGCTAGCCAATCTTCACTACCATAACTATGGTGTGGTGGCCGGGTAAGGGCAATGCAGTTTGATAACATTTGTTGGATCTCCACGAGGGATTTTCATATTCAAATCCTCCCCTATACTAAAAAGACAAAAGAAAAGAAAACCCCTTATATGGTGGGTGAGGTCACATTTATTAAATGAAATGAGAAAATAATGTGAACATAAATTTTGTACCAAAATTATAATATTGGAGATTCTAAATTATGGAGAAATTTTGAATTCATGTGAAAATTATAAGTAGTCACTCATAATTTGTCACTTAGGAGTGACAAAAGTTGTGATCCTAAAAGAATTGCAAAAAAAAAGCCCATATACGCTATTAACTTTGAGATAGTGATACTTATACTCCTAAACTTTTATTTTACCAAATTTAGTACATAATTAAACTAAACGTATGTGCCAAATTGCCACTTCTCATCAGTCTACCGTTTAATGGACTAACGTCCTACTCACTTGAGAGAAAATCTCCAAATTCCAATTTCAACTATTTGACTGCTTGAGAGATAGAGGGGAAAAAAAAACTATGGTAAACCTAGGAGTGAGAAAATCAAATCAGTTGTTTTCTCTCATTCAAACTGCAACATTACCAGAGTTTGTGGTCTCCTTTCCAAACTATGCTTTTTGAGCTGTTGATTGTGTCATTCATGGTCTTGCCTACCACTGGTTGAAAGAACCAGACGAGGAAGATGAACTTAAACAAGGCTAATTAAGGGATTCAATGAATTCTCTTTTCAAATACCCTAATACATATTGTGATTTGGTAGATGTTTTATGTAACCAAGTTAATGAGGAATCGAATTGTTTGGGTTTCAAAAGTTAAAGAAATCATTTTATCTACTAATAGTGGACAAATTAGCATATTACCCAATCACATGCCTATTACCATGGCTGTAGATATAGGTATTTTGAGAATACTCCTTATTGACCAATGGCTAACGATGGCTTGTATTCCCTTAAAAAAAAAAATTGTTAATGGCTTGTACAATTACTTGCCGCTTATTAATAGAGGTATGGTTTATTGAGTGGTATGATTTTTTAATTTATTTATATTTATATAAAATAGAAATTTTATTCTAACTTAATTTAAGTGTATATTCATCATTGACTTTATATGGGTTTGATTAATAATTTATGATACTGGCTATAATAAACTAATTAACTATCTTGATATTAGTTCATTAAATGGTTGATTAAACAAAGGTAACAATTTGGTACTAAAGTTTAAGAATTAAATTTGCTAAAATAAAAATTTAGAGATGTAATGTTAGTGTCATTGTTCCAAAGTGGATTACTGAACATTTTTCAAAAAAGAATTCTATTAAAAAATAAGGCTTATATTTTATAGGTTGTTTTTCCAAAAAAAAAAGAAAAAAGAAAAAAAAAAGGGGAAAACAATCTCTCTCTCACGTGTTGCATTTCCTATAAATATTATCTTTGTCTGTAGTCACGGGAAGCATAATTTTTTCGCCTTTTCTCTCTCATGGTAAGTTCTCTCACTTTTTCTCTCTTCCCTTTATTTTTTATCTCCTCATACCCTCACTGCCACTAACTCTGGTCTCTCTTTTTCCCAAATCTCTCTCTCTCTCTCTCTCTCTCTCTCTCTCTGTAACACAGTTCTCTGATTAGATCTTTTTTTCCCTCGTTGATCAATCAATAGTTTCGATTTGCAATGGTAATTATTTCATTCCTCTCTACCAAAATCCAAATTCTTTACTTTGAATTTCAAGTTTGATTTTCCTCTTTCTCTAAGAAATTTTCGGTTTGATGGATTCCAGACAGAAGTCACTTCTTTTCCTCATTTAAAAGTGCAAAAAAATAAAAAAATAAAAAGAAGAAGAAAGAATGAATGAAGTAAAAGACGAAAATTTTAAATATAGTGCCTATATTGCTCTAAATTGCTTTTACATAGGACAATATTTATGGCAAATTAATAATATTGTTATATAATGAATGATAATTGTTTAGGAGAATTGCATTTGTGGGAGATGCATTATTCAGAAACTATGTAGTGATGATATATTATGCAAATATATTATGTGAATACATAATTTAGAGCAATATTGAAGACTTGTGGTTGACCATAGTAGATAATTAGTGTACTAACAAAAAGAGTAGACAATTAAAAATTATTGCTATTTGACTATTTGTACTTATTGAAGATGCATTCCCCTGTCAATTTTATATATATAGACAAAAGATTGGTGTGTGTGTGTGTGTGTGTGTGTGTGTGTGTGTGTGTGTGTGTGTGTGTTACTGTCCATATATATAAGCAAGATGAGTGGTAGAAATCATGAATTTGACAACTAATTTGATTGTATCTATATATTGTCAAAATTTTAGTATGAAAACCAAATTCATTCTTGGGTTTTTATTTATTTATATTGATTACATTAGCTGGTTTACATAAGACACATGTTTTAAATTATACAAGAAATAAATAATAATAAAAATTGTATACCAAACACCAAAAAAAAATCTCAAGGTCGTTATCAAACACTGTAAAATAATATAGTTTTCTAGAAAATGCTCTTTGAAATATGAACAATTTTCCAAAGAGCATAGTATTAGGTCATTTTGTCTGAAAAAGATGAGCATAGTATCGGGTTGTTTGTTAATTTAATTTCTATAAGCAAATGTCTATTTTTATCTGCTATTTATTAATACTTTTAAATATCCCCCAACTCTCTCTCTCTCTCTCTCTCTCTCTCTCTCAAACTTTCTTGTGCAACAGGAATTAATTCATAATTTTAAAATAAGACAATACATGCAACACAAAACTCCTAGGTCCTAGCTAGCCAATCTTCACTACCATAACTATGGTGTGGTGGGTAGGGGCAATGTAGTTTGGTAAAATTTGTTGGATCTCCATGAGGGAATTTTATATTCAAATCCCCCCCCCCCTCTCTACTAAAAAGAAAAAGAAAACCCTTAATATGGTGAGTGAGGTCACATTTATTAAATGAAATGAGAAATAATGTGATCACAAGTTTTGTACCAAAATTCCAATATGAGAGATTGTAAATTATGGGGAAATTTTTTTGAATTCATGTGAAAATGATAAGTAACTACTCATAATTTGTCACTTAGGGGTGATAGAAATTGTGATCTAAAAGAATTGGAAAAAAATGTCCATATACCCTATGACCTTTGAGATAGTGATACTTATAACTCCTGACTTTTATTTTACCGAATTTAGTACATAATTAAACTTAACCTATGTGCCAAATTGCAACTTCTTATTAGTCTACCGTTTAATGGACTAACGTCCTACTCACTTGAGAGAAAATCTCCAAATTCCAATTTCAACTATTTGACTGCTTGAGAGATAGAGGAAAAAAAAAAGGGTAAACCTAGGAGAGAGAAAATCAAATCAGTTGTTTTCTCTCAATCAAACTGCAACATTACGAGAGTTTGTGGTCTAGCTTGTTTCCAAACTACGCTTTTTGAGTTGTTGATTGTGTCATTCATGGTCCTGCTTACCACTGGTTGAAAGATTTTTTTTTGGAGAAAGTGATGAGGAAGATGAACAAACTAGGCTAATTAAGGGATTTAATGAATTCTCTTTTCAAATACCCTAATACATATTGTGATTTGGTAGATGTTTTATGTAACCAAGTTAATGACAAATCGAACTGTTTGGGATTCAAAGGTTAAAGAAATCATTTGATCTACGAATAGTGGACAAATTGACATATTACCCAATCACATGCCTATTGCCATAGCTGTAGATATAAGTATTTTGAGAATACTCATTGCTTACCAATGGCTAACAATGGCTTGTATTCCCTATTAAATAAAAAAATTAATGGCTTGTACAATTACTGGCTACTTATCAGCAATGATATGATTTATTGAGTGGTATGATTTATTTGTTTATTTTTATATAAGATAGAAATTCTATTATAATCTAATCTAAGTGTATGTTCATCATTAACTTTATATGGGTTTGATTAATAATTTATGATATTGGCTATAATAAACAGATTAACTGTATTGGTGTTAGTTTATTTAATGGTTGATTAAACAAAGGTAACAATTTGACACTAAAGTTTAAGAATTAAATTGTCTAAAATAAAAATTTAGAGATGTAATGTCAGTGTTGCTGTTCCAAAGAATTTTATTAAAATCCCATTGGTTGACTTAGTAAAAGGATAAAGCAGTCTTTTACAAACCACCAAGCTAAACCTAGTCAGCTAAGTCAAAACGAAACTTAGCAAAAAAATAGCACTAATCACCTCACTCACTCACTCACTTCAATTCACACTCTGAAACAAACTTATACCAATCGGATTCTTCATAATTGAAAGTCGGCGACAACTATTGAGTCCTAACAATACTGAAATACATACACACATTAGTAATTACAAACTCTACTTTTACTTATATATCTTCCTCCATCCTCTCCTTCTCTCTTTCTCTCTCTCTGAGAACTCTCTAAGCTTATCTCTATATCGTTCCAGAACTCCCTTTCTTCACGAGCAAGTTTTCAAGGCTCGTGGGGTACGTCAAAAAAGGTCGTGGTTCTTCCGCTACGTGATCAGTATCTCACAAAAAAATTTCAGGTATGAACTATAATACTCCTTTTTTTTCTTTTTCTTTTTTATTTTTTTAAAATTTGAGATACCCAGATAGTTTTTTTGTTACTTTATACCTAAAGATCATCCACAGGAAGAGGATCCAGAAGTTTTTATTTTTTTGCATGAGGTTTAGATTATGGTTTTTGTCGCCGGCGACTCTCAGGTGAGTTTCCAGCGATGAAACCGATATGGATGGATTCCTTTTATTGTAAGGATTATAATGAGACAAACCACACGCGGTTTGGATGAGTGTGTGATGAGATATCACATGCTTTAGGTTCAGATTGCATGTGTTGAGTACGGATTTTGTAGTGTGATTTTCTCGTTGAAATTTGATTTTTTATGCTATTTTCTTTTCTAAGTTATAGTGTGTTTCACAAGGATTGTAGTGACACGGAGCTTTTGAGAAACAGAGATAATTTGAGAGAGATATAGGCTTTGGAAGATCTCTGTGTGGCTAGGGTTTCTGAGAAATATTCTTTGCGTTGCTGGAGGTTGAAGATGACCTCCAACTATGGCCACCCGTCACTCGCGTATTAGGCGCGTGTGAACAAGCATTTGAGGGTTCCTAGATAGTTAATAATATTTTTAATTAATTTTTGTAGGAGCATTTTAATTAATAAGTAATTAAGAATTATTAATTAATGAAATAAAAGATAATATGGGAGGTATACGCGCTAGTTTAGCCAATGCAGCTTTGCGTTCAGTGTTTAGACTCTGAATTTTCTATATTAATTTTTGATAATTTATTTGAAATTAATTAAAAAAATAAACAAATAGATTGTCGAAAGGAAAAGCTATAAGTTTCGAGGGCATATGAAGACTATTCTCGACCTTAAAATCGTTTTTCTTTAATTTTTTGTTTGTTTCATTGTTCACTAGCTTTGAATTCATTTTCTTTTACTTCTCTCCCTGATATCAAGAGTTTGAGAACTTGATTGTGTGTCCATTGCATACATCTTTGTGTACTTGGGATTTTTTTTTTTTCATCCATAATGTTATGTTTCTCATAAAAAAAAAGGGTTGATATACATATATATTTTTTTTCGAACATTTTAAGTTCTGTTTGAGTGATATAAATCATATAGTTATAATTTTTTTTAAAAGAAAATATGAAATTACATTGAACTACCCCTTCACTTTGTAAAAACAATAGTTTTATCTAAAACCAATATTTATTTATTTATTATTATTTTTTTTTTGAATTTGGCTTGAGTCCAATATTTTTTTTTTGAAAAACAATTACAACATGCTGCTAACGCCGCAGTTCGAACCCTTTCCTCGCTAGACTCCCAAACACTTTGTACATGGAGACGTGCCAATTAAGCTACAAGGCCTTTGGCGCTTGAGTCCAATATTTCTGTCTTTTGTATCCATTAAAATCATAATATATGGCTAAAAGTAGATGTGTCACAATCCTTATAATGAGATTTATACACAAAAATACTAGATCTAATCTTTACCCAATTTTTTTTTCACTAATTTATACATTATGTTGAAAAAGTGAGTCTTATTTTTATTTTTATTTTTTATAATTTGATAGTTTGAAGAGAAGAAATTTAAACCCTGTACTTTTTTAATTTGTTGTAAATAATAATAATAATAAGCCAATTGAAGTATAAATTTCTTAACATGCAAAAGAGAGTTAATACACCAATTAAGAAGAATGATTTGGTGCAACAAGTTGTGAAATACCTATAATAACACTAATATATATAAAAAAACAAAAAACAAAAAACAAAAAACAAAAAAAAGTTAGAATGTCGTCTACAAATACATGTAAATGACCTTGATTAACTTGTAAAGAATTCATAACTATTCTCATATTGTTGAAAAAAAGTTTGATAGCTTAACTCACATTTTTTAGTGTTTTTAATAAGAGCATGATTTAGGTACAGTACTTAGATGCTGTTCCTTAAGTTCCCATTTTAAGATTCTACCACGTGACTTTTTTCTCATGGGATGGAAATGTATTTTTTAATTAAGTAGCCACATGATAGAATCTTATAAGGGGAACTTAAGGAACAGCACCTATGATATTGTATATAAATTATGTCATTTTAATAAAGATATTCAGGATTCAAATTTCCATTCCGCCAACAGTCGAATTTAAAAAAAAAAAAAAAAACCTTAATTTATATTATTGCTGATTTTTTTTTTTTTTTTGTTTATGGAAACCTTGAAATATTATTATTATTGTCATTTTTTTCTTCAAGTTACAATGAAAAAAGAAAATTTGAACTGTGAGTATTTCTATTAGAAATATTAAAATATATAAATTAATTTACAAGACTGAACTTTATTGTTGTTTAATTGTATTATTTTTTTTCTTTTTCTTTTGAGTAATGTTATAGTCATAAACTATTTTACAATATTTTTATAAACTATTGGTGTGACAAATTTTTATTAGTTCTAATATAAGTCCACTACTAACATCACATTGAAATTTTAAACATTCTAAAAAAAAATTATTTAAAAATTACTAAAACCCCATCAACAATTTATAAAAATATTATAAAATAATTTGTCTGTAGCATTACTTTAATGGAGTTGTTGTATTCTTGATCATGCGTAATTTTCCTATTTAAGAGTATAAGCTGAATGGAAATCACCATTTTTGTCCTTAATTTTAGCATCCTCCTTAAAATTACCATTATACTCCTCAAGAATTGCATTGAAGTCCCAATATTATCCTTTACACTACCAGTAAAATTCCCAAATTCCCTTCTCTTCCTCTCTTTCCCTCTCACTCTGTTTTCAACCAATTGAACTGACAGCAATAATATCAGAATCCTTTGTGCCATTCCCAACTTTTTCTTCTTCTTCTTGAGCCCATGCAATAGAAATGAGAGAAATAGAGAAGCATTTGAGAGAGAAAACTCCGTGTAAGAAAGCCACTTACATTGGCATTAGTATTTTGATAATGACAAGGTGGAGGTGTAGGTATTGGCCAATGCTTCCTAATCCAAACTTGTACGTTTTAAATCAAAGTTTCAGACTTTATTTATTTGTTTTTTGTGGAATTGCTGGTTTCTAATTTCTGGCTCTGTTTTTTTTTAATGGGTTTTGTTTCTTTGGATTCCATGAATATTTTTAGTGAGACATTATTTATTTTAGTTAGTGGGAATTTCAATTATTCTAGTTGTAGTGCACTCAAAATTTGCTGATATTTAAGGTCTATGAAGCATGGACATGGATACCGACACGACACGACATGACGTGGCACAAGACATGGCTATGTGTCAATTCTTAATAAATTAAGACATGACTCAGTGGGGATACTATAATTATATATGTTTATTTATAACTTTTCAAAATAAATAGCAACTTATATATATATATATATATATATGTGTGTGTGTACACATATAAAAAATTAAAGGAATTCTTTTTCAGTATTTTACTACCAAGATAATGTCATAATGAGGATACGCATGCAAGTGTCCTTGTGTGTTGACACTGACATACCAGGGCTTTTGAAGTGTCTGTGCTACTTAGGATTTAGTATGGAAATTATTATGGGACCATGGTTTGAGTTGATAGATCCTATCATGAAGATTATGAGTGGTTCCGAAATTAGATGCAGTAAAAGTAACATTTTGTTGTGGGAAATGATTCCAAGCCTAATGAAGTTTTGATCTCACAACTTGTATAAAATTGCCAGTATTTAATTTTGTCAAATGTGGCAGAATTGCTAGTATTATGGGACCATGGTTTGAGTTGATAGATCCTATCATGAAGATTATGAGTGTTTCCAAAATTAGGTGCAGTGAAAGTAACATTTTGTTGTGGGAAATGATTACAAGCCTAATGAAGTTTTGATCTCACAACTTGTATAAAATTGCCAGTATTTAATTTTGTTGATTGTGGCAGAATATAGTTATTGTGTGCTAAGTATTTTAGAATTGTGTAGAGATATAGCAGTTTCCTAAATTGAGTATAGTTAGTTTGCTGGCTCTTTAGGTGCAAAAGTCAAATTCTTCTTCATAAGCATAGAATACTAGCAAGGTACGACCTAGATAGGAGTAATCACCTCGAAATCATTGTAAATTAGGATATTGTGTGCATTGGCTGCAAGCACAATATTCTCATAGGTAGATTTTGTGAGAAATAGTTACTGAGGACGAAAAATAGAATTTGGAGACTAAAAAACCCTATTGGGGTAAATCCCTTGTAGTTGCTGTTGAATGCCACTTGTGTTGAAACCCTCTACTGGTTTGATGTATGTTTTTGTTAGATTTTTTTTTTTCTTAACAAAAAATATAAAATACGATACTCAATTCAATCTAAGTGTGTCCAAACACAAAATAGAATATCTTTTATACAATCCAATCAAATTTAGTATTAGTTTTGATGAGTTGAAATATATCATAAATTTTTTGAACAAATATATCTGAATAATTAAAATGCCATTTGCTGCTACTGTAGGAGAGATTTGAGACTCAATCAGCATTCACCCTATTTAGAGGTTCACAAAGGAAGGCCTACCCTCTGAGATGCCCATTCTTTGCCAAAATAATAAAAATAATAACTTTTTAGTTTTCAGTTTTGTTTAGTAGAATAATCTCTCTGATGTTGACTATGTCTGGTAATTTATTTTTCTTATTTTCAGCTTATGCTTGATGTGGCAAAACAGTTATCCAAGACTGCAGCAAGGTTTTTAGTGGATAACTTCTCTCTTTTTGTGATTTTGGATTGTTTTATTTCTTTGTTATTGTTCTTATTACTACTATTATAGATTTTATTATGTTATAACTGAAACTAATATACATTAGTTTTTTCCTCATTGTTCTTTGACTTCTATTATTCTTACATAAGTTTTTCTCCAAAACAGCTTATTCTCCTTCTCTGATGTTTTGCAACAAATTTTTTTTTTTTTTTTGGTAACTTGTAACACTTGGATGGGTTGTGGTTCTTAGGGTTTTAGGTTTAACAAAGAATGTCTTTAGAAGATAATTACCCGGGAAAAGCAAAAGTTATTGAATCTGACTATGCAATGGAAGAAGATGTTCAGTCACAGATCTCCTGGTTTCCAGCGACCCCTGCAAAGCTGCAGAATGTCTTTGTTAGAAGGCAATTGCTAAACAGTTCCCAAGCTTCTAGTGCGGTGTCTTTGAGTTCTTCCTTGGATGAAAACAAGGGTGTGTGTGATGTGAATGTGGCATTGACTACAAAGGGTGAGGAACGTAATTCTAATGGTATGGAACGCACAGATTTTGGTTCTTTGGGAATGATAGACTTGAACAAAAGTGCTTGTGACTGTGAAGAAGTAATGGAGAATACAAGTGAATGTGCTGGTGGAGCAGCTAAAGGCTTAGACTTTTTGCACTCTAGAGAGTCTAACAAAGATCCTGATGCTTGGGATGTACCGTTGGCAAATATCCTTTCTACGGACATCTTGAGTTTACTAAATGTAGCTCCAGCCTCTCAGTCATCTGAACATGCAGTAATGGAGCCTGTAATTGAGTCAATATCCAATAGTTTTTTTCTTGTTTCACAATCTGATAGTGAAAGACAAGCAGAATCAGAAGAGCCTGCCGCCCACACTTCTTTGCACGTAGAGCATGACCTCTCGCCTGGCTTAAGCAATTGGAACAATTCTAACAGCCCAGAAACTCATGTACTTCAATGTAAGTTATAAATTTTCGTTGGATTTTATTAGTATCAGCATCATAGTTAGTGTTTTTTAATTCTTGTTTGTGTCTGTGCTTGCTAGAATGAGGTCATCATTCACTGGAAAAAAAAAAAAAAATTAAAGAAATTTTTTTTTCCTAATCTGTGACTGATAGATTTTGTTAGTATATGATTGATGAAAAATATTTAAATCTTAGTGGAGGAAAGCCCTTGTAGCTAAATTTGGCATTGTTGATCAAAATAGAGAGTGAATGTTACCATTAGCCCTAGTTGTTGCTTGACACTGATTTTAAATCAGTATCAAGAATAAGGGCTGATGTAGTGTCAAATGGCTCTATCTTTTTTCATTTAACTGATACTATGAGATTTGATAAAAAGTAAATATTATACATATATGATATTGTATTTCTGAATGCAGATGACTCTCAGCCCATCAATGGCTCGAATTCCACTTTTTCATATCAATCAGAGAAACAGAATGTGAATGAAAGTCTGCAAAATGGCATAGACTTGAACAAAAGGCCACGACAGAGATCCAAAAAAAAGAAATATTGGCCCAAAGTGGTATGTGAAGGCAAACCCAAAAGGACTCCTAAACCTAAGATGCCAGAACCTACAACTCCAAAGTGCACTTCTTCGGAGACAAAAATGTCGAAGAAGAGGAAATATGTAAGGAAAAGCAGCCTCAAAAACTCGGTTACTCCCTCTGATGTGATGGTTAATACCTCTGAAGATGTGGTTGGAGAAGGGACTCCAAAACCTATGACACCAGAACCTGCAACTCCAAAGCGTGCTATGGTTACTATCTCTGTAGATGTGGTTGCAGAAAAGGACAAACCCAAAAGGACTCCAAAACTCAAGGCTCCAAAGCCTGAAACTCCAGAACATGCTTCTTCCGAGAAAACAGTGCTGAAGAGGAGGAAATATGTGAGGAAAAGCAAGGCTAGTAATTTGGTTGTCACCTCAGATAAGGTCATTGGAGAGGAAAATTATTCTGTCATTAAGACATGCAAGCGGGCTTTGAGTTTTGACTTAGAGAATCAGTCCCAAGATGATAGCGCCATGGCAAGAGCCACTTCCCATCTTCAACCTCAAAATTCATGCAGACTGAGTTCAAGTTTAGATTTGGAAAACCACTTGGAAGAAGAAAACATTTCTTTACTTGCTTCTCAACATCAACTCCAAAACTATAGTGGCAAAATTGAGAGTGCTGCTCCCATTCATGAAAACAGGAATCATAGAGAATTAGTTACCGCAGAAGCAGAGAAGCCAGTGTTAGAATGTTGTAACCAAGGAACAAATCATACTGGTTGTCAACACAATGGCATGTATGTTTACAAAAGGAAATTCCAAGTAAATAAATGTTATATCAATAGCAGAAAACTAGGTCCAGTTTTTCCTAAGATGTGGAGGAAAAGAAGGACCAGGCAGGGACAAAGAAGGAAGACATACAGTGATTTTTGGTCAGAAATCCCAGCCAAATTCATTATTCAAATGCAATCCATGACAGCCATGAATGATATAAGTTTCAAAACTAAAGATACATTGTGCCAACCCAAAGTTAAGACAACAAAAAGGAGGTCCGACACACGCATTCGTAGGCATAGCTTTGATGACTTAATTATACGTCCGTATAAAATTGGAACAAAAAAGAGATCCAAGGGGCTTACTCAAAGGAGGAACCTTTCTAACTTGTCTGCATTTCATGTCTATAATCATACTCAGTTATCCACACATAAAATACTTGGTAGTGCTAGGCAAGAACAAGAAATTGAGATTTCCCGTGAACCTGAAACTTGCAATGATGTTTTTGTCAATTCAGAGTTTCATGATGCAAAACCTGAAGGAAGCCTAGCTAATGATGCTTTATTATTTGGTGACAACCATGAAGGGACTGTAGCAGAGATGTGTACTGGTGACAGTTCAGAGTTTCATTATAGTAAAAGTGATGGAAGCCTAACCGGTGATGCTTTGTTTGACAGCAATCTGGAAAGGACTGTAACATGGACCGAGAGAGGACCTTCTTTTGTTGGCAATACTATGTGGACTGAGATGGAGCCCTCTTTTGTAAATTTATGTTGTCACAATGAAACTAGTGCAAACCCACGAGAACATGAGGATTTTCGACTCAGTTCAAAATCAAGAGGTACTTCTATTTTCCAGAATCTAATTTTCTTCTAAAGTAGTACATGTTCCTACATATTAATTCCTAACCATGCAAGCAATAATAACATTTTCTATAATTCATTTGATGCAGATACACAAGAAAAAAGCATCAAGTCCCTTCTTGAAAATTTTGTGCTTGTCGGTAATGGACAAACTCATCTCCTGGAGCAAGACCAAAATGCATATGGTCCTAATAATGGGCCTCAAACACTAATTCCCTTTGAGGAACAAGAAAAAATTGCACATAACCCTAACAGAAGGCATAGCACTATCTCAACTAGGGATGCTTATGACCAGGAAAGGAGTGTAATGGCAATGCATCTTGAGATGGGACCCTTTCCTGTAAATTTGGGGTTTAATATTAACAAAAGTGAGAAAAGTCAATTGGAGCATGAGCATTTCTTGCTCCCTACCAAATCAAAAGGTACTTCCCTTTAGCAGAAAGTTCTTTGTTTAAGAAGCTCAAGTTACTTTATATGAGTTCCTATATATTGAAACATTTACAGCAGCTTATATTGTTTATGATGCAGCTCTGCAGGAAGAAAGAAGTGATGCCCACGCTTCGGAACTAAAGTGTATCAGTAGTGATGGACAAGCCCTAATTTTAATGCAAGAGCAGAGAACACATAGTCCTAACAGCAGGCACAATACTCTAGTTCCCTACCAGGAGCAAGGCCATAATGCACATGATCCTACCAACATACATGGCACACTAGTTCCCTATCAAGGGCCATTTGAGCCTACCAAAAAACGGCAACAACTTGTTAAAGTTGACCTTGATCCAGAGACAATGAGAGTTTGGAAGCAGCTAATGGATAACGGTTCTAGTGATGGTGAAACAAAAGCAGATGAGGAAAAGAAGAAATGGTGGAATGAAGAAAGGAATGTGTTCCGTGGACGGGTTGATGCATTTGTTTCCCGCATGCATCAAATCCAAGGTACGTTCTTGCTACTTTTTGTTATCCTCAACCGGTCAGATACTTGAAATTCCCTAAGAGGATAACTATGTCATATGAAGTTTAATACTTAGGGAGAGGAGTAGTTAATGCATTTGTGACATTCTTGATTTTTTTTTTTTTTTTGGGTGGGGTGGGATTTGAAACATAATAAAAGAGCCCTATCATTGAAGATTTCTTTTAAATTGGACAAAACCTCTCCTTTTTTTTTCCAAAAAAAGACCATCACTCTTGTTGTTGCTGCAGTGATGTACACACATCGAAAGGGTAATTAAGGTTTGATAAATAGGCACTCACCAATGCAGTGCTGTTCATGACACAACAAATTTGGTATACATCAATAATTAATTTATCTCACCCTTTGACCACTCATACAAAACATCGTCTTTCTTTAGATGCACAATAGTCAGTGGCCTGAACAAATTAGTGGTACACTGGTACTGTTTGATCCTACAGCAAGAACAACATCCACTTTTAAATGAAAGTATTTAACTTAAAGTCTAAATAAGCACTTAATGATTTTTCTTCACTACGGAAGCAACCAATTTGATCAGGAAGAGATTTTCCAAACAAGAGGTTGATCTGTATGTGTGTATGTGCATGTTAAACAAGGTAATCTTCTCGTCTTTGCTTTTTCTGTCTCATTCTGATTAATTCTGATAGACTGATACAAGAAATAGAGAGTAAAGAATGAAGTGTTCTGTAAAATCCTTCACTATTATTGTAACAGAAAATAAAATGAATCAGTTTACGAATTGATATAAAAATGGGCTAATAGTCATAAATTCTACAGGGGATAGACGTTTCAAACCATGGAAAGGTTCAGTTGTGGACTCTGTGGTTGGAGTTTTTTTAACACAGAATGTGTCAGACCACCTTTCAAGGTAAAATAAAAAGATTCTTTTTCATACAAATTGATACAATTTAATAAGTAGTAGAAGGATACTATTTTAACTTATGTTTTCTACAGTTCTGCCTACATTTCACTTGCCTCTAAGTTCCCATCAAGTGACCAGAAAGCAAGCAATGAAAATCTGCTGAAAGTTGATAGTATAGAATATGTTGCGCCAGCATTTGATTCAGAAGGTAATGAGCTGTTTGTCTCAAAAACTGAACTTGATATGAGTTATGGATTCGATAATGGAGCTGAGTTCTTGGCTGCTAGGGCAGATGGGGCTCACTTGGAAGGAACTCAAGACAAGGGGCCTGTCAAAGATGCAGATGCACCTTGTAAATCTGAAGACTCGTTTAGAGTGCAAACCACTGATGGAAGCCAGCTGTCATATTCCTGTGGATCCATACCAGATCTTGGAACAATATATACACCCTTTAGCATGGGAAGTTCCAAGGATTTTTCAGAGCCTCTACAGTCTGAAAAAACCACCTTACTGCAGAAATCATGTAGTAACAAAAGCAATATATTGTCAAGTAACGAGAACACTGAAAATGAATATACAGAACCAAGAGGAATGGATGATGAAATTAGAAACTTATGCGACAGAATAAATGACTTGGCACTTAACCAAGGTGCCAATGAATCTGAAATTTCCTTTTTCGCTTCAAATGTAGAAGTGGATCATCTGAAAATCTTGGAGGACTGCAAGACTGGGAGTGTAGACCACATGAGCAAAAACCCGACTCTTATGGAAGATTCCTGCCCTGAAGTTGTAGTTCAGCAGAAGATGCCATCAAAAACTCAAGAAGCAACTGAAGTTGTATCATATACATTTGATAAGCCTTTTTTTCTCCCAGGGTGCAACTTACAAGGTGATTGTGGGATAGAAAAAGGTCCACATACTAAAAATTGTCATGAAGGAGGAAGAACAAACTTTCAAACAGAAAAGATAGCTGCTAATGAGCTTGAAAGCTTGGTTGATGAAATGGTAGGAAAGATGGAGCCAACCAGTGATGCCAATTCCTTGAATAAGAAAAGGAGAAAAGGGAAAAATACAAACTCAAAAGAAAAATCTTCTTCTGGCATGGTGTTTGAGGAGACAAAGACAACTACTCGTAGAGTGAAGAATAAAAAGGTTGAAAAGGAAGAAGAAATTGATTGGGATGAACTAAGGAGAACCTATTCCACTACTGAGCCAAGAAGCAGCAATCACATGGATTCTGTGGACTGGGAGGCGGTTAGATGTGCAGAAAATAGCGAGATTGCCACAGCCATCAAAGATCGTGGCCAGCAAAACATTATTGCGGGACGAATTAAGGTATTGAAAAAGTTTATATTAAGAATACTAAATTTAGCAATGAGACCTCAAGGTATTCATCATATGTGAAATCTTTTTCATGATAGTTATAATTGCATACTTTTGCAGGACTTCCTTAACAGAGTGGTTACACTACATAAAAGCATCGACCTTGAATGGTTAAGAAATGTGCCACCTGATTTAGCAAAGTAAGCCCACAATGACGTTCCAATCCATTACATAGGATTCTATCTTATGGAAACATTTAATAAAATCTTTAGATCATCACTATAATCTGATATTAATTGTATTGAATTTGAAATGTGATAATCTACATCATGTATTCTATAGGAAATACCTTTTGGAAGTAAATGGACTGGGGTTGAAAAGTGTGGAGTGTGTACGACTTTTAGCACTTCAGAATATTGCCTTCCCAGTAAGTATTCCATTGAATATACTGACTATTTGTCTTCTAAATAAAGTTTGAGTGGACACAAAATAAAATTCTCTTTTTAATAAGGTGGATACAAATGTTGGTCGGATAGCAGTGCGTCTAGGATGGGTCCCCCTCCAACCATTGCCTGAAGAACTCCAAATACATCTTCTAGAACAGTAAGTGGCATATACAGAAGAGCTGCACCATTAATATTTTCATTCAAGATAAAACTTTTGATTTTGTTTTTTTTTTTTTTGGCATAGGTACCCACTTATGGATACCATTCAGAAATATCTATGGCCACGACTGTGTAACCTTGATCAACCAACATTGTAATTCTCAACTTCTCTCTAAACAATGATCTCTTTGTATTTCAAATATATACCAAATTTCTATTTAACAGCACAATTTCTGTGAATTAACCAAAAAAATTACATGATATATCATTTGTTACAGGTATGAACTACATTATCAACTGATAACCTTTGGAAAGGTATATTATTGTATAAGTCACTAAAGCATCATAATGATTTCCTTGCTTTGGATTTTTTAACAAGATGTGAATTGGTGACCACATGCTTCAAAATTCTTACAGGTTTTCTGCACAAAGAGAAAACCGAATTGCATTGCTTGTCCAATGAAGGGAGAATGCAAACACTTCGCGAGCGCATTTGCAAGGTCTGAACACATTTACTTCTCAACATTTCAAAATTAAACTACGATGCATATCTACATAGAAATATGTAAAGCTAAAAGAAAGAGATCATTGGGTGTTGAATAAGTCACCTGGATGATCTTAGCCATAAATATAATATTCCATGAATCAAGAATAAAATCTTAACATGCTCATGCAAAATATCTATGATATGAACATTAAAAAAGATACTTGGATTAAAGGTGTTCTTAGGTTTTAAATTTAAATAAATAATAATTGAATTTGGGATGGTCAAATGATTAATATTTTCCTACCTTTACATCCATTAGATTCCTAAGGAGACAGGGTTTGACTGCTACATTTGCACATGCAGAGAGTTACAATAGTTTCTCTCTAAATTCACTCACTTACATATATAGATGGAATATTTATGAATCACATCTAATGTACTACATGCAGTGCGAGGCGTGCCCTACCAGCACCAGCAGAGAAAAGTATAGCAACTTCAATGGTTCCCAGTACAGCAGAAAACTGTAATCCAGTTACCAACCCAACATCGCTACTTCTTGAGCCCAACCAACTTCAAGCATCAGAGAATCAAACCAAGAACTGTGAACCTATCATTGAAGAGCCAGCATCACCAGAGCCTGAATGTACACCTATCATTGAAGAACCAACATCACCAGAGCTTGAATATATTGAATTAACAGAAAGGGACATTGAAGATTTCTCTCAGGATGATCCTGATGAAATTCTTACAATCAACCTCAGTGGTAAAAAGTTCACAGCACATCAGAATCTGGATGAGAATAACATGTCAAGAGCTTTAGTTGCTTTAACTGCAGAAGCTGCTTTCATCCGCATGCCCAAACTGAAGAATGTTAGCCGCTTAAGGACAGAGCATCAAGTGTAAGTAGATATCTTCATGTTCACATTATCATACAACAAATAAAGAAAATATAAACTCTGCACCTTGTCCTAGCTCGTGGTCCAAATTTAGATATGTATGAATTGGGAATGCGTCAATTTAATGACATCAATTGGATTGTCAAATAAAGTCAAAACCAATGAAACCCCACTACTTATTAGGTGAGGTTACATTGAAAATGTGATAGTCACATTGTCTAAGGAAGTTAGAATCATGGATAAATGATTAATTTCACAATTTCCTAACAACTTAAGTTTTTGGGACAGATGGTAATATATCTTGAGATTAGGTGATCTTGAGTTTGAACTCTATCTCCACACTACCTCACATTTAAAAATAAAATAAACAATGTGTTAGGCCCCATTTATTAAGGGAAAATCTGGGCCCGCACGTAGGGGGGAGGTGTTTGAAGAACAAAATTTGGCTCTAAACATGTTTGGAGCTATCTTTTCCTACCCATTACAATGACGATTTATAAGACTATTCATGTATTATTTAAACAAGTCAGATGAGTCATTAACAAAGTCATGTGATTGAAATTACACATGAATGGTTTTTTCAATCACCACATAGTGGATTGGAAAAAGATAGCTTCAAACATGTTTAAGTCAAATTTTTTCCAATGTTAAAATCATGGTTAAATGATTAAATTCACTTGCTTAAGTTTTGGAGGGTAAGTGGTAATTTATCAATTGAAATTCCAAATAGGTATATGTTCTTCATAGTATTTTTCTAAGTGATCTAATCTCTATAATTGTGGCGATTTTGGGAATGAGATGAAATTGTCAATCTGAAATAAGGTATTTCATGAACCTTTTAGAATTGATCATCTTCCTTCATTGATGTTGTTGACTCCAACTTTATCTCATCCCATGAGATAAAGTTGTGCACCTTAATTGCGTAATAGAGTACGAGGAGGCCCTATGAGAAAAATGTTGAAGAAACAACTATCCAATAAATTTTTACTCCTAAACATGCTAATATTGATTTCAGTTTGCAAAAGCTAGGCTGAGAATTTGGTACATTTATTATATTTTCTTGTTGATGAATAATTGATTACCATATTATAGCAATGGATGATACTTATCAAAAAAATATTATAACAATGGATGAAACGTGCTGACTAATTTCTATTTTTTTGCAGCTATGTAATTCCAGATTTTCATCCACTTCTTAAAGGAGTAAGTTAGCTCACCTTCTACTTTGCAAGAGCTAGTATTGGCATCTATGTAATTAACCTTTTTTTCTATGATTTTACAGCTTGATAGACGAGTAAATGATGATCCATGCCCATACCTTCTTGCCATATGGACACCAGGTACAAGATAACATAGAGAAAGCAATACCGTACTGCACTGACCAATCAAACATTTCACCTATATGACATATTCAATACATGATACTCATGCTTAATTTTTCTCTCTTTTTTTTTCTTTTTTTGGAAAAAAAGTAGTGGTTAATGGCCTCAAATAACATGTTTCCATTTGTCTACATTGAAAGATCTGCAAGTCAAAATTCAAGAGACACTAATGACTTTCTCAAGATGTAATATGTCATAGTTCCATATGCATGCTAATTAAATTAGTTGCAACAATGTTTCATATCAGGTGAAACTGCCAATTCATTTGAACCACCGAAGAAAAGATGCAATTCCCAGGATGGAGAACTCTGCAATGAGAAAACATGCTTTTCTTGCAACAGTATTCGAGAACAGAACTCCAACACAATTCGCGGAACAATTTTGGTAAGTAAAAATCCTAACCCATGCACAAATCCTAATTTTCATAGCTACAATTAAATATGGTTGACTATTATTGGTAAGATATGACCAATAAACCAATCCAACAGATACCCTGTCAAACGGCAATGAGAGGGAGCTTTCCACTGAATGGAACATACTTTCAAGTTAATGAGGTGAAATTATTCAAAAACTCTTTGCTTCCTTAGTCAGTGTTTTCCATCTTATAAGATTATGAGCATTCTAGATCAAGCTGAAAAACCTCTTGCAGGTATTTGCTGATAATGAATCAAGCCAAAACCCAATAAATGTTCCTAGGGAATTGATATGGCATCTAGAAAGGCGAACTGCATACTTTGCAACTTCAGCAACAACAATACTTAGAGGTAAACAAGCATTACAAAAATTGAGCTCAATAATATAAGGTCAAATTAATGTCTCACACATTCCTTTTTTTTGGGGGGTATAAACAGGTTTATCAATAGATGAAATTCGGACTTGCTTTATCAGAGGTATGACTCAGTGATCAAAGGCTGCTTCAGTTTTAATATTAGCTAATAGCTTTCAAGAATACAAAGAAATTACAGAATTTATGAAATGCTACACACATGGGAAGAAACTATGCCCCTCAATATTCATAACTGTGATTGAAAGCACTATTGAAATTGTTTGACTCATAAGCAAGGTCCAAATAGTAATGGAAATTAACTGAAAAACTATGAGAATTGTAGATAAAAAAATAAAATAAATAAATAAAGCAAGGTCCAAATAGTAAAGAAAAAAAATAATAATTAAAAAAAAAAAAAAAAAAAACTGACTGAAAAGTATACAGTGTACAAAAATTATGACATGCTTGCAAATGAGGCTAGTATCCCATATAACCAATGCACGTATTTGACTAAAGGAAATATGTTTCACTAAAGACACAATAGGAGCCTATATCACTCACGAATAGCAACAAAATTTATGAATCTGGATAAGCTTAATCAGCCTTTTTTTAAAATATAAGTAAGATTAGCTTGATCAGCCTTTGAACTCATAATAGTAGATCTTGATAGTAAATCTTTGTGCTCTTTATCGTCTTTTTTTTTTTTTTTTTTTTGAGAGAGAGAGAGAGAGAGAGAGAGAGAGACTTGATATTGTTCCGAAGCCACTTAGCAGTCTGTTTCGAGCTATTTGTCTCATTTTGGTTTCTAGATCTTTTAGCTTTTTAGTTAAAAGTTTGATTTTCTTTTTTTGTTGGGGTCGTTGGTCCATTTTGTGCAACCAATTGTCATGTAGGGAGTTCAACAGAAAACGCACTTGGGATGTTAGTAGATAGGTTTAGATTTGGTGATATCTTTTTAAAAAAAAGCTTTAGGCACAAGGAGAGATTGGAACTCTGTCATATCAATTTTTTGTCAAAGTATTTTCCTCTCAGGAGCTGCTGCTTCACCTAACTGGATTTTTTTCTGTTTTTTGAAGTATGAAAGTTAGAAGAGTGAGTTTTAAGGAGCTGATCCCATTGTCTATTACAACAGTCCCTCCATAGTTAAATGTCAACATGAGAGGCCAAAACTGACATATAATCCAATAAGTTTTCCATGTTTTTATTTGGTTTGGAACAGTAACTTATTGTATCCACAGTAATTAGCTAGCTCAAGTCTCCCCTACCCATTGTAGAAATAAAAATAATCTCGTCAATGGTATGAACCTTTCCATGCCTACAATGAAATGGGTTCTGTTAAAGGTTCTCCAAATAGTATAGATTTATATTTGCATATGTTTTAAACACATAACCAAGAGTTTAATAATATTTTTACAAGGTTCTCTCTTAATTCATTCACTTCAATATATGTTATATCAGTACAATGCACCTTTCTTTTTCTTTTCTATTCAAGTTTTATTCCCTTTTTTTGGTTGCAGTGGGGGACTTGGATATACTGGCACCCCTGGACATTTTTAAGTAATTATTTAGTTATGAAAAAAAGAAAAAGAAAAAAAAAAAAATAACATCTATATGCATACATCAAATACCTAACTTAAAGAAAAAGAAAAAGAAAATAAAAAACTAAGTAACTTTGGAAGTGTGGATGAGCACCAAAGACAGCTATTATAAAAGAAGTTTAAAATAAATTACTTAAAGAGACTACCAAGAAAATTAAAATTGCAAATATGCATCTAATATATATACTTTCATATTGTAGCTAAAAACTTATGAAGTTCTTTCAAAGAAAGAAAGAAGACTAGAAGATAAAAATAAAAACTAACTAAAGAGAAGGAATTAAAATGTATACTTATTGTCTAATGATACCATTTGAAATTAAGAACTTTCTGAAATATAATTAATCACTGATTTGCAGGGTTTATTTGTGTGAGAGGATTTGACCGAAAAACAAGGGCTCCAAGACCTCTGGCAAAAAGATTCCACCGCTCAACAAGCATGATGGGAAAGTCAAAAACAGAGGAGTAGGAGATGACTACAAAACCAGCCAAAGGTACGCCGTAATATGAATTTTGAATTTGATCTTGATTGATCCACATCCAATATGATATGCTAAGGTATTTATTGTGAACAAGTACTATAATAAGAAGTCCAAAGAATTTAATATATGTCTGCTAGCTGCAAAACTTCATATACTACACTCCTAATACAAAGTAAGAGCCAACCTTGTGAATTGTGAGCCCTGATGAGGACATAAGGATTGTGAATAAGTTAAATTTACACCAGTTTTGTTCTTCAAACAAATACTATTGTTCTCCTAGCTATAACTGTTTCTAAAATAAGTTACTTATTTTTTTATCAACTTAAATAAGTTACTATTATTCATGATAGAAAGAAAAATTTTATTGTTGGATGATAGACAGTAAATGCAGCAGTGGATGTACTCAATTTGTTTGATAATAAAGAAATTGCTAGAGTTTTAATTCATTTTGATAGCCAATATTACCTGATATGTAAAGTTTTTTTTGTCCTTATATTTATGATTGTATTCATAATGGATCGTCTCAGTCATAGCATAAAAATGCGATATTTGGCTGTTACTAAATCTGCACTTACACTCCATGCTGTGGCTGCTTCAGTTTGTACTCAGTGCATGCATGATGCACTGATAATCTATCTGGAATTATAATTAGCTTTCTTTTCATTTATGTCTCTTCCTTGAGGAGACTTGTGATATGATATAAAGCTTAGAAGTCTTTAATAAATCATAAATGTCTTCTCTGTAGGATTGCAATATTGACACCTACTTGCCAGAGGTTCCCAGATTGTATTACAGACAATTTCGACCATCAACATCTATGGTGCCAGTTTGTGAAGCATTGTAGATAATTTTTTTTTTTTTATAACTCAATTGTTGGGGGAGGGAAGATTTGAACTTTAGACATCTTAGTTGAAACAGTAAGAGGTATCAATTGAGTTACAAGACTCTTGGCATTTGTTGATGATGTTTGTGTTGCTCATTATACATCTCTGTCCTGTATGCTAAATTCAGTTTCTTTAATATGTATAGATTCTCATTGTTTGCTGACAGAACTCTCATTTGTACACATTTACATGTTTATGTTGCAAAGACGAGGAAATTGACAGCACACAGACAGTTACTAACATGATGCCTCAAAATGTGATGTCTCAAAAGGTGGTAGATAACTAGATATAGTTGCCTCATTGGAAATGGAGAGTTTGTTGTGGTGAGAAGGGTGAGATTTGGGGGTTGTTCTTCTTTGTATCATGTCGACAGTTTGGCACAACTTCAACGATAAAGAGCTAACCATAAATTCTTGGAAGAGCATTCTGTTATGCTCTTGATACAAACAGCTTTGAGTTTTTGGAAATTTACATTGTATTCTTTCCTAGATTTCATGGGTTTTATGAATTCTCGAATGAAAATTTCTGTAAGAAACTAAGGATGTATAATGTATAGCTTCAGTTAGGAGTCTTCAGACTTAGCAGCTTTTTATTTTTTTACTTTTCTATATTTTTTGAGTGGGGTTTTTCTCAGAGGTTTATTTAAAAAAATGGTCAGCATTATCAAAATTTTCATAATCCAGAAATGTCATAGTAATGATAATGGTCAAAATGGTCATCCATTACTTAAAAGTTGGCTGCGAGTGCCTGGCTTTATATTTGAAACCGGTAAGCTTAATTTCCAACACAAACGTTAGTGTACCATATTATTACAAAGGTGTAGGGTCAAAGTTGTCAATATTGTACTGGAGGTCATTTCTGTTAGCTAGAGAAATGATATATATACATATATTTTTCATCCCTAATGAAGGCTAAAATTAACCCCATTAATTTGATACTCGACGTATACCCAAGTAGGGTTGGAGGCACACAAGCATTTTCTGATTTCTTAATGCTGTATTTTTTTTTAGCTGCTTCAGTTAAGTTAAACATGTTAAATTCTATCTAAGCTCCAGTAAATATTATTAATAAGGATAATGTTATAAAGAGAACAATTTCAAAATATCAGATCAGCCCCAAAAATACATAAAAGGAGTACAAGTCCAAAGTAAGTAATGAACCTGCATAGGTAGATTTCCCATAGAAGCTAATATATCACCAATCACCACATTAGTTTGGTTCTATGTAGATGGTGCTTAACTGAAACTTGCCAAAGGTTCCGAAAGCCTAGATCCAAGCTAGCATTAAACCTTCCCTCACGGCCCAAAGAAACTTGCCACTCTCTTATCATGGTGAACACTATGCACCTTAGCTCATCATCAACAAGAGCAAAAATATATGTCACATTATATGAATTCTAAAATCTCTTTTTTTTCGCTGACTATATATAATGTGATCACAGAGTAACCCAAAAGAAATATATGCTCAAAACTTAAGTGATTCTATGAAATCTAAACTGGAGCTCTTATGTGAAAGACCCCACCCTTGAGACCAACCAACAATGATTCCAACCAGGGATTTGATCTTTCCATATCTTTAAAAGTGCAAATATTTCATTCTCTCCACAATATTTACATCAGGCATAACAGAAGATGATTCCAAATGTCCATTGAATGCTTCCCAAACCAATTCCTCCACCTCCACCCAAACAAGAGATTTGGGCAACATCAAATAGATCCGAGAAGCTCTAAATACTAAAATCCACAAAACAAATCCCTTATCACTAAACTGCTTTCCTTTCTTTCATTCTCAATAGATAGACCAATTGAAAAGTAAATTCTGTCAAGCGTACCTATATTCACAAGAAGACCTCTGAGGATTAGTGTACAAGCTATATCAAAATTAAAAGCCTAACCATAAACATAATATGTCACAATCAAAAAGCCTAACATCAACATTAGAAAGAATAATACGATAACCAAAATCATGAACGTATTATTCTGTTGCCTTTCCACCCATGGTAACGAGCTCGTTTCTCCCACAATGCAGAAAGCTTGTGCTCCTCTATTAGTTCTCTTTCAGCCCTTTCCCTTCTTCGCAAGTTTCAATTCCAGCATTGCACTTTTCTACTGTCATTCCAGCCATGTTTACGAGCTCGTTTCTCCCACAATGCAGAAAGCTTGCGCTCCTCTATGAGTTCTCTTTCAGCCTTTTCCCTTCCTTCTTCACAAGTTTCCATTCCAACATTGCACTTTTCTGCCTCCTTTTGATAGTGTGACAAGGTTTTTGTAGCATCAAGTATTAAAACCTTGGTGTGTGCAATACTTTCATTAGCAACATCTTTCTGTAAATTTAGCTCCTCTGACAGTAAATCTACTAAATCCTTCTTCAATTCCTTATCCATCTCGGGATTATTTTTATCACAGTCTGCACATAAAGAATATTATGAACAAACAATATACAGAAGAAAACTTGCTACATAGTCATGTTTGAATGTTGCAAATTGATCTGAGGTTACAGAAGGCATGCATCAAGCAAATGTATAAATGCACCTATGAGCTTCTTCTTCTTTTTTTTGGTGCTTTATCCATTTTTTCAAGTAAAACTTGTCTTTTCAGGTTCCAGTTAATCTCTTGCAATTGACCTCCTTAAGTTTCATAGAAAACCACAATTTCTCAGGTTAGGGATCTCCTTACAAAATTCAGTTTTTCAATCATAGATCATAAACTCTATAATGACATTTCAAAGAAAACAAGTTGAGTTCTTAAGCAACTAAACATTCCATCTGAATATCAATGGCAGAAAGCCAAGCTTTTTGCAAATTGTTCTTAAATTTCCACCATTTGACCCCAATTTCGAATGAAGGATTAACCATATCTCAGGTGTGCATTGCTTTCCAGAAGACTGCTGGTTTACTGAGTTTAATATGGTAAAAAAAACTAATAAAGGTTTAAATCATTACTTTTCAAACAAAAAACATGAAAAGCCTTTGAATTAAATTTTATTTGACTTTTTTTAGTACAATTTAAAAATAAATAAACATTAATGTATCAGAAAATTTTAAATCTTTGGATGTTTAAAATATTTTCAACACAAAGCTTTAGACTGCCAAAAAAGAAGCAAATACAGCTCTTAATTACAGTCTCTAGCTAAATGCACTCCCTTTTTTCCTTTTTTTTTTTTTTTTAATATATATATAGATTCAATTAAAATCTCTAGTTATATACAGTTTCTAATTGCCCTTCATTTTAAATCTGCAGTAAATCACATTACTATTTCATTTCTTTCTAGAAATAAGTTCATCAGCACCCTATTCTTGAAAGCACTGAATTAATCTCCCACTAGATGCAAAGCTGAAGTGTTTACAAGTTTTAGTGGTTCTAACTGCCAGATCCACATGATCCCATCCCAATACTGAGCTACCAATAAAAATTTGACAACAAAAACAGAAGCAAGACACATGAACTGACCTGAAAATGAGCTGTTGAGAACATCTGCAAGAAGATAAAGAACAAACCAGTGCATTAAAAGAAGTGACATCGAAATATAACAATTATCAGAAAGCTCAAAGATAGACACACAACAAATGTTGAGGCTTAGTAAATTATTAACAAACCTATCAGTCAAATAGTCACCCATATCCCTTATTCTAAACTTGTAAACCATAGCAGAAACAACAATATAGCCATTCCAAATGTATCTGGATGCCTAATTTGACTCCTAGCTTAATCATGTCAAAACAGTCATACAAATTATACATATTCCTCAAGCATCCTGCTCTTCAAAATTGTATAATCTTGATTTACACTTACATACTTTAATAAATCAATAGCAAATCAGTTTGAGTGGAGCTACTTTTCCACATTCAAATAGAGAAGAGACAAATATCAAAGTAACAAAAATGTTAAGAATTAATTGTCCATTAAATGCTAACCCAATTATGAGTGATATACACAATGCTTTCCCATCCAGTTGATGTGGCTTATTCCTCACCATTACAATCAAAAACAAAACAAGCATCATTTCTACTCTAATAACTTACAAACAATGCTATAGTAATTTTTCAATTGGAACATAATTTCAACAAAGTAGACAGACCTAAATTTCCAAACTGACCAATGTTTCTATACTATCAGAAAATTTTGAATGGTCACTGCTGAAAACTGAACCTCACCTAAAGATATGGAGTGGAAATTGTCTAAAGAGCAATCACAAACGCGGCATGGAGGACATGAAGAAGTATCAACAGTTGAATTCTCCTTAAAGAGATATGGTCCAACTACGCACCAAAACAAACTACAAAATGAGCAAATCAACACCACCTTCAAAAGAACATGAGCATGCTCTGCTGCTAAATAAGCCATATATTCCCCTTCCTACTGTGAAGCTTTTAGAAGAAAAAAAGGATTTAAAAATTTGAAGAATGCTCAAATTAGAAACAAGATAGAGATACCCATTTCAATTTTCAAGATGACTGTAACACAATCATTGAAGTACTGGGTGTGTGTCTTCTAAAAAGTGTGTGACTGTATGTTTTAGCAAAAATTAAGAAGACCCAAAATCAGGTATCAGATACCCATTTCAAGTCTCGGGTCAAAGACTCAGAATTTTACTATAAAAATTCAATGATTGAAAGCACTTTTTTGACTTCAACTAGAATTTTTGTACGTGTGAAACTGTGAAAGGTACTCTCTTTCTTCGTTTTTCAGGGTAAATAAGGTGACCCAGATCCCGAAAAAGTGTAAAGATTGGATTTTTCTTGGATTTGCAAAATGCAGGTTGAATTTGAGAGAGAGAGAGAGAGAGAGGGTATGAGAGTTTTTTTTTTTTTTTTGAAAGCGAGGGTATGAGAGATTTTAATTAGAGGTAATGTTTTAAATTTTTAATGTTTTGAAAACAAATCCTTTTTAAGATTTGCATTAGCCAATAAAGGAAGGCAGTCTATGTAGACATAGCAGTTAGGCAAAACTTCAGCGGATTATGAACTGCATAATTATTGGTTCTTAAAATTCTATCGGAAAGATAAAATTTCATCACAATCACAGTGCATAAAATTCTATCGGAAATCTCTTAATCAAGGGAAGAAAAAAAAACTTTATCAATTAAGCGATACACATTTCATTTAATGAATCAAATTTTATCACATTATCAATATTTAACAAAAGGATAGTTGCCCCCCCCACCCTAAGATAAAATTTCATCACAATCACAGTGCATAAAATTCTATCGGAAATCTCTTAATCAAGGGAAGAAAAAAAAACTTTATCAATTAAGCGATACACATTTCATTTAATGAAATTTTATCACGTTATCAATATTTAACAAAAGGATAGTTGCCCCCCCCCCCCCCCCCCCCCCTCTTCAAAAACAAAAGGCTAGTTTTATTATTATTATTATTTGAAGTGAAGATAGTTATAATAAAATAATAAACGTTTTGTGGCTATTTAATATCAAAGTGAGGAATGGTTAAGGGTGTAGGCAAAAATTTTTATTTGAGAATGCCAACTTATAATATTAATTTATTAGGTTATACAAACTTTCATAAATATGCACAAACACATACATTTATACACACATATAATTCAATATCTTTCATAGTAAATCCTAAAAATTTTCATTTTTAATATAAGTTACCAAATTGTAGAGGTGGCAATTCGTGTTCACGTGTCGGATTCTTATCATGTCAACTCATGAATATCCGATTATATAGGTCAACACTAACCCAACATGTTTTTTAAATGGGTCAAGACTCCTCAACCTTAGCACGACCCATTTATTAAATGGGTTAGTCGTGTCGACCTATTTATTAGATTTTATCAAATGAAGAAAAAAATATGAAAAAACAAACAAAAAAATATTTTTAAATTTAAAATTCAAAACTAACAAGTAAATGCATTACATATAATAATTCAAAACTAAAATATATCTCAATATAATAAATAATCAATCACAATATGTCAAAGAAAGTAAAACCATAACAACTGTGAGGGTCCTTTTTGGACAGTACCCAGGCCTAAGTAGAAACAAGGATCCTAGGCTCTTTACTTGTTGTTTGGTGGACTGGGCTTGGTTCACCGCAGCTATATGGAGGCTGATTACAAACCAAGTTGTGCACAAATCACATAAATCTCCTCAAGACAAAATGCGATTCCTCCTAAGCAATAAAGTACCATTATAAGTGTTTTAGTGTTATAAAATGACCCTTTACTTTTACGAAACAAGTAAAATAATTATTCATAATATTCACAATGAGAAAGAGATTGAAATAGAATATTTGAGCCTTATCTTTTATTGTGTAAACATTTAAAAAGTTTCTTCACTTGGTACCTTGGGCTTACTGTCGTGGTACCTCGGGCGTACTGTCGTGGTTCCCAGGGGTACTAGGCCTGTAAGAATCTAGAATTGCTAATTCTCTGAACTATACAATCTTTCTCCATGCTTATTATGCAATGGAGTTTTGTCCTTTCCCTTACCTCTATGGGTCCTACATAAAAACACACTATACAATACACATATCTTCAAATAATTGTTAGTTTCTTAAATTAGGATATACATTTTAATACATATACATATATGTAAATGAATTTCATAAGAATGATTCAGTCACGAGGATTCTGGCCCCAATTCTCACTGACTTAGTGCTTTTGCACAAGACTTGTGGGATTTGGAACTTAAGTCCAAGTGGCTTTGCTTGGGCATTGCCTTCCAAGATAGTTAGGTGAGAATGATTCTTGTGAGAGAGAGTGATATCTGATGTGTGCATGTTTTGGAATATATTTCTTTGGAGGCTAAGTGTGTCCAAGGCCCAAGTCGAAGTGAGGACTCCGGTAAAAAGACTTAGCTTTTGGCTAAGTAAAAGGAAAATTAGCAAGCAATAATATATGTATTGAGCAACAAGAAACAGTAAAGGAAGACAATGTAAAAAAGAAAAACGCGAAATAATTGTTAGAAATCCTCAAATCAATATGAGATATTTCATTATTTTTCTTAATTGTGAATTACAAAGTGCTCACTAAGATGTGTTACAAAGCCCAAATAAGCTCAAAAATTACAGACTTAAATGACTATCTAAGCCTTTAAAACTTGCAAAGTTTGAATTCCATTGAATCCAAGTACGTTCTATAGTGGTTGTTCTGGGATACTGGGCGCTATTTTCTACTTTCTTTGAGTTTTTAACAGAGGTTTCTCAACGATTCTTGTTCTGATTCTCTCTTGCTGAATCCCCTTTCAATGTTGGCTGCCTCCCCCTTTTATAGTGTCATTTTAGGGTTCAGGGTACCACTGATTCCCCTTCTTTGGCTCCCTGGGTACTAGAGCCCTTGTTATGCCAGCCATTCTGACAGCTGATTCTTTCTCTATTTTTCATAGTTTTCCTCTTTTAGTCCTATTTTCCTAAAAGCCACTCGCTGAATTTCCATTCCGGGGTGTCCTTGGAGATCTAACCTTCACCCTCACTTCTTTCAAGGCTTTTTACCTTTTAGACTCAGCTTTTTGGCTGTCCTTCTTGCTGTCATTTTTCCCAAGTGAGCGGAATTCATTCTTGTTGGGTTGAAGGTTTTCCCAGCCACTTCCCCTCATAGTTCTTCATTTTGGGTTTCCCGAGATACCAGCCTTTTATTTATGAATTGTCACTCTCCAAGTTTTCTGGTTCTTTACTGCACCACTAGGTGCTTGAGAAGGATATATATGTTCTTCGTTTCTTGTATTTCGTGGTACCCCTTTTGAGCTATCTCAATCCCACTTTAGCTGTGCTACACATCCCGAGGATCCCAAGCCTTTGGATATCCCAACCCAGTTCTTTCACTTGATTTTACTAGATTTTTAATGGCTTTTTTTGTTGGAAATCTGAACATACATAGGGCCTTGATGTTGATTCTTCTTGCTGCATGAATTGGGCCTTCTTTTGTTAAGACCCATGGTCTTTCTTTACCTTTCATGGAATGAGCTTTCTTGTGAAATTTTGGTCCTCAACAACAACTAATAAGTTTATATACTTAAGGTTTGAAGGGTATATTAATAAAATGTCATTTAATTAAACATGCCAGATGGGTCGAATAGATTCCATGGATTTAACAATAACCCAACCTGTTTATTAAACAGGTTAATCGTGTTAACCCAAATATAACACGAACTCATTAAGTCTCAACCTATAACCTACTAATTTTGTGTCGTGTCAAGTTGGGTTCGCAGGTCGTATCCAATTATAACACGTGTCATCATCTAGATGGGTTAGTGCAACTGAACATTGGATCCAATTTAAGTCATTTCAAAATTAATCAATATATAAGGTAAATTACAAAATTGGTCCTTCTGCTTTATACTATATCTAAATTTGGTCCATAACTTTTCAATTATGTCAATTTGATTCTTAACATTTTCAATGATGTGTCGATTTAGTCCCGTGGTTATACTAAATTGCAATATTGAATATTGTTTTAGATAAATGTGATGCATTTTATATGATTATTTTTTATAAAAAATTTAAATAAGAAAATTATTTTTATTTGAGGTTAATAATAGGATAAATACATTTATTTTGTTATATTAATTATGTTATGAATTTTTTTGTCAAAAAACTTATGTTAAGTGGTGGATTAATTATTTAAATATAATTAAATTTTAATGTCATTTTTCTAAGATTTATATATAAACAATTAACTTGAAATATGGTATTCTTACTCAAATTTAGTTACTTGAAACAAGTCCATAAAAAATGTTGGGAGTATAGTTTGGAAAATTGTCCAAATTGATTAACAAAGTTACAAAGCAATATCAATAAAACAAGATATGCTCAAATTAACTTATAAGTAAAATAGACAAGTACAAAAGCGTATAAAATTAAGGATTAAGTAAAACTCATCGCCGAGGCATGGAACTAAATCCGCTGTCTTTAAGAAGCGATTTCACCCCCACTAGAATAAATCTGTTGGTGCAAATGACTCAGGCGGTCGCTCTCCAGAATACAACGGCAACTCTATTAATGTGCACTTACAAACAAAGTTTCGAACTCGTCACAAATGTTTAAGAGAAAATTTTCAGCAAAAACAAAGTAGCTAGAGTATCAAAAGTAATATATATATACATATATATATATATATATATATATATATTTTTTTTTTAACTAATATCATATATGCTGAATTTTTGATAGTGTTAGAGCTCTAAAAAATTGAAGTAGCTAAAGATGATTAGAGTGAAAAAGGAAAAGGCAAAAACAAAGGAATTTTCTTTTCCATTGATGTCACAAGCCGCTATGTATTTTCTGTAAAACATGGGAAGGTGCAGCTAACTATTTTATAAGGAAATATGAGAAGATTGAGGGTTTTGTTTGCTGCCAAAAATTCCCATGCTAGCCAAGGAAAATTCTAGAGCATGGGCTTGGGCTTTACAACAAAATATCATGGGCTTAAATTTTAAAACATACCCAACAATCCCCCACATGTTTTAAAATTTTGATTTTTAAAAAATTGGGCAATCACAAGATGAAATTAATGTTATGTCTTGTGGACTTGAATCAACACTTGGTATTTGTATTCTAGAATTCACAAAATCTTGGTGATACTAGATCTTGAACCAGTTTCATGAACCACAAGAATACGAACACCTTTGCTTGTGAATTCTTGGACGAGTTCTCGATTTGGCACATTTCAGCCATGCACCCCACCTAGATTTTCATGAGTGCTCTAGAGAGTTTGCCCTCACTCTCATAGGAGGCGGCCCCAACTCCACACCCACATAGTTGAATTCATCAAGTGTGTACTGCCACACACCACCTATAAAGGCTATGAATTCATTAAGAGTCTTAAACTCAACCTCACTAGTTTGGTAGTAAGCACTATCTACACCATAGGGAGGGACAATGAGATCTCATTCTCACTAATAGTGTTATCCTGAATCTCTCCATGATGCCCATTGAACCTTTGTTGACATAGGTTGGGTTGTCATCATGGGTGATTCACTCAATGGGCTTAAGTCTTATCCCCATCGATGTATCATAGAGGATCCGCAAGATTCTTTTCTGACCGTACAAACTCTATGGCAATTACACCATTGCTTATGAGTTGCCGCACTATATTGTGTCTTAGGCGTATATGCCTCTTCTTCCCATTATAAATTTTATTTCTTGCACATCCAATTGCAGCTTGGGAATCACAATGCAATGATATTGATGGTAATGGCTTACCCATTTTGGTATATCAGCAAGTAAATTTCTAAGCCACTCAGATTCAGTACTTGCCTTTTCTAAAGCAACAAACTCAGACTCTATAGTTGATCTAGCATTACAGGTTTGTTTAGAAGACTTCCAAGATATAGCTCCTCCACCTAGGGTGAAAACATAACCACTAGTGAAGTTGGTCACACATTATCTAATATCTAGTTTGCATCACAATAGCCTTCTAATACTATTGGACAACCTATATATGTAAGGTCCAAATTCATGGTGCCTTTCAAATATCTCAAGAGACAAGTTAGTGTATTCCAATGTTCATAGGCAAGATTATGTGTATATCTACTAAGTCTACTAACAACATATGCAATATCAGTGTACAATTCATTAGAAACATCACACTACCAATAATTTTAGCATACTCAGATTGTGCAACAGGAGACCCTCTATTTTTCTTTAAATGTATGCTTGGGTCATATGGAGTTCTCACAGGGTCACAATCAAAATGATTGAATTTTTTAAGTACTTTCTCAACATAGTGTGATTGGGAAAGTGTAATCCTTTCACTATTCCTTATGATTTTTATTCCCAAAATTACATCAGCCTCTCCAAGGTCTTTCATATCAAAGTTTGAAGATAAGAGATCTTTAGTACTTTTTACAACATCCATGTCAGTTCCTAAAATTAACATGTCATCCACATATAGGCATATGATAACGCCACTATCACCAGAGAATTTATTATACACACGTCTATTAGATTTGTTCACAACAAATCCATTAGAAATTAAAGTGTTATCAAATTTTTCATGCCATTGTTTAGGAGCTTGTTTCAAACCATATAATGATTTTCTAAGTTTACACACTTTACTTTCTTGTCCTTGAACCACAAAACCCTCTGGTTGGTCCATGTAAATTTTTACATCTAAATCACCATTTAAAAATGTTGTTTTGACATCCATTTGGTGAACAATCAATTTATGTATTGAGGCCATAGCAATCAGAATCCTAATTGTAGTTAATCTTGTCACCGGTGAATAAGTGTCAAAGTAATCTATCCCTTCTTTTGAGTATACCCTTTTGCCACTAGTTTAGCTTTGAATTTGTCTATGGACCCATCTGCTTTTAATTTTTTTTTTTAAACACCCATTTGCAACCACCCATTTGCAACCAATCGTTTTGCATCCTCTAAGGAGTTCAACTAATTCTCATGAATGGTTAGCCATAATTGATTCTAACTCACTATGGATTGCATCCTTCCAAAAAGTTGCATCTACTGATTTCATGGCCTCTTGATAAGTTTTTGGGTCATCTTCATTGAGAAAGGTAGTGATAAAGTCAAGCCCAAAGTTGGTTCCGTTTTTAGGTCTTTTACTACGTCTTAACTCTTGTGTTAAGTGGTTTTCATCTAAGTTTGAACTTGATCTCACTTGGGATATGACTGATGAGGACTCATTAGTGAGTCTCATTCTCTTCTTGGGAAAAATATGCTCAAAGAAATTAGCATCCCTAGTCTCCATTATGGTGTTAGTCTCCAAAACTAAGCACCTATAGGCAAGACTATTTTGTCCATATCCTATGAAGACACTATCCTTGATTTTAGGACCTATCTTTTCTTTATGTGGTTCAGGAATTCCAACTTTTGCCAAACAACCCCACACCTTCAAATACCCTAAGTTTGGTGCACGTCCTTCTCATAGTTCATATGGAGTTTTTCTAATCTTTTTATGTGGGATCCTGTTTAATACATGACATGCAAAAAGGATAGCCTCCCCCCACATGTTGGAAGGAAGACTAGAGCTAATAAGCATGGCATTCATCATATCCTTTAGGGTTCTATTTTTCCTCTTAGCTATTCCATTTCGTTTAGGTGTACGAGGTGCAGTGACTTCATGAATAATACCATTTTCTTCACAAAATTTTTAAAACAAAGCTGAACCATATTCTCCTCCTCTATCAGACCTAATCCTTTTAATTTTCTTATTTTTTTTGATTTTCAACTTCCGTTTTAAATTTTATGAACATGTTTTCAGCTTCATCTTTACTACTTAAGAGGTATACTCTTGTATATCTAGAGTAGTCATCTATAAATGTCATATAATATTTTTTACCTCCTCTACTCGTATAATTTTTGAAGTCTCCTAAGTCACTATGAATGAGTTCTAAAAGTTCAGAGCTCCTTTCAGCAGTTTTGAAAGGCTTTTTGAAATGTTTTGCTTCTACACATATTTCACACTTTGAATGCTCTAAACTAGTTAAGTTTGGTATTAGGTTCATTTGTTTCATTCTTTTGATGGCTGCAACATTCACATGCCCTAGCCTACCATGCCAAAGATCCAAAGATTCAACAATATAAGCAAAAGAGTTACTAGATAGATTCATGTTCTCACAATCAGTTTCAAGCACAAATAAGCCTTCATGACAAAATCCATTGCCCACAAAATCACCATTTTGACTAAGAACGATCTTATTAGATTCAAAAACAATTTTTAGGCCTACCTTATTGAGCAAGAACCCAGACACTAAATTTCTAAACATGTTAGGAACATGAAGAACAGAGTGCAAGCCTAAAGACTTACCTGAAGTAAATTTCAAAAGTACCTTTCCCCTTCCAGCAACTCTTGCAGTACTAGAGTCTCCCAAATAAGCATTCTCTTCATCTATTACTTCCTCATAATTAAGAAATAACTCCTTGTTGAAGCAAATGTGCCTAGTAGCCCCAGTATCCACTACCCAATCAGTTATGTTATTGACTAACTTCATTTCCGAAACAAGTGCTGCCTCAGATTCTAAGACAATATTAGGAACATCATACATTTTGTTAATCAATAAGAACATAAATCGCTTCTTAAGATTGTTGGAAGTATATAGTTTGGAAAATTGTCCAAATTGATTAACAAAGTTACAAAGCAATATCAATAATATATCAAAAAAACAAGATATGCTCAAATTAACTTATAAGCAAAATAGACAAGTACAAAAGCGTATAAAATTAAGGATTAAGTAAAACTTATCGTGGAGACATGGAACTAAATCCACTGTCCTTAAGAAGCGATTTCGCCCCCATTGGAATGAATCAGTCGATACAACGGCAACTCTGTTAATGTGCAATCACAAACAGAGTTTCGAACTCGTCACAAATGCCCAAGAGAAATTTTCAGCAAAAACAAAGTAGCTAGAGTACCAAAACAGAG
Organism: Quercus lobata; assembly: GCF_001633185.2. Classification (NCBI taxonomy): domain Eukaryota; kingdom Viridiplantae; phylum Streptophyta; class Magnoliopsida; order Fagales; family Fagaceae; genus Quercus; species Quercus lobata. The sequence goes on along the minus strand of NC_044906.1, from coordinate 4,206,080 downwards.
TTTTGAATTTGTCACAAATGCCCAAGAGAAAATTTTCAACAAAAACAAAGTAGCTAGAGTACCAAAAGTAATTTATATATATATATATATATATATATATTTAACTAATATCATATATGCTGAATTTTTGATAGTCTTACTTTTCGTTTGTTTCGATGGAAAATCTTGTGTAAAGATAGTTTTCTGTGTTTTCCAGTGTTTGGTAGCATAAAAAAAGATGAGTTAAAGGAAAACTATCTTTAGTCAACATAAAAAGTATGGCTTATTTTTAGACATTGTTTTCCATTAAATTTTTTTGGAAAACAACTTTATCTCACAAGCTAAATAAGGGAAGTTAAGAAATTGTTTTTCAACTTATTTAAAATTGCTACCAAACATTGGAAAATGAGATAGTTTTATAGAAAATAATTTTTGAAAAATGATTCATTTTCTAGAAAATATCATTGTTGAAACAAACAGAGCGTTAGAGTTCTAAAAAAAAGGAAGTAGCTAAAGATGATTAGAGTGAAAAAGGAAAAGGCAAAAACAAAGGAATTTTCTTTTCCATTGATGTTACAAGCCACTATGTATTTTCTGCAAATCATGGGAAGGTGCGGCTGATTATTTTATAAGGAAATATGAGAAGATTGAAGATTTTGTTTGTTGCCAAAAATTCCCACGCCAACCAAGGAAAATTCTAGAGCATGGGCTTGGGCTTTACAACAAAATATCATGGGCTTAAATTTTAAAACATACCCAACAAAAAAATATATATTAACACACAGTCAAGAATGTAAAGAAAATCCCATAAAAAAAAGTAAAAGAAAATAATTGAAGGACATTTGCATTTTGATTTTATCAAAACAACATTTGCATTCTTTTTTTTTTTTCTTTTTTTTTTTAAAGGATATTTGCATTCTTGAGTAAGCATGGAACTTACTATATCATACAATTCTCAAATTTGTAAATACATTTAGTATGATCATATCACTAAACTACTTTAATTATCTTTTGGTTTTGTGATTTTACCTTTAAATTAGAACACAGAATATTACCATTTTTGTAAGGAAAATTATTGAAATATTTGAAAAAATTAATAAATTATCTTTCTATATGAAAATTTATTAAAATAATGGAGGAAACTAATAACAAAATGGAATGCACATGGTGTGAAAACTTGGCTAAAACATATCATAAAAATAAATTAATATCATATCACGAAAAATAGATAACTATATCCTTTTGCTTTATAGAGTTTAATTGAAACTCAATTACTAATTTAGCTCATGTTTTTCATTTGGATATGCTTAAGAAAAAAAAATCAGAAATTTTCTTGTGGGAGACTTGGATTGCTTCTAAATGATAATCCATTTTTAGGAAACTAACATTAGTGTTCAAGATATTTATTTTCAAAATCTAGTTCTTTTTGCAGCTTATACAGCCCAACTATTCTCAATTCTCATTCTTTATTTATTATAATTTTTTTTTTTTTAAAGCTTACGCAGCCCAACAATTCTCAGTACTCATACTTTATTCATTATAAAAAAAAAAAAATCACAATTATTTGTTCTAATTACAAATTAAACGGACTTATATTTTAATCCTATTTTAAATTTGACAGAAACTCCAAACAATTTTTTGTTAAAGTTCCAGGCATAGTCCACAAGATGTCAGTACAATATATAGTATCAGGCATAGTGCACAAGATATCAAAAATTTCATATGTCATTCAAGTAATCGTTGTCACCTAAACTATTATCTGAATCAACTATTAGAACTTGGTTTCAAAAAAAAAAAAAAAAAAAAAAAATCAACTATTAGAACTTATTGATGGTTTTTTAGGCTAACTATCACCTAGTTAACATTAACTTTCCATTTAAACTAGAAGAACACTAATGTGATGGGTGCAAATTAGGAAATACGTTTCAAAGGCAATAACTTAGCTTGACTGGTTGGTAACAACCTGGGATGCACGGACGCAGCTCCGGACCCAGCACACCCGCGTCCGCGCGGCGGGACGCGGCGACGCGGGAGGGACGCCGCAGACCGCGCGTCCGTGTCGCGTCGTGCCACGTGGATTTCCCAACTTGCGCCGACGCGGCTCAAATCGGCGCCGCCTCGCGCCGATTCGGCTCCGACGCACGCCGATTCGCGCCGAACCGGACGGATTCGCGCCGATTCGGGCCAAATCAGATCGTATCGGCAGAATATCGGCGTGTTTCGGCCGTAAAAAGGAAATCGGCTGGTAAGGAAAAAAAAAAAAAAAAACCTTCTGAACTGGACTGGATATGGATATGCTACTATTGCCGGTGGACTGATTTGCTTCTTCGTGTTCTTCTTTGCATCGTCTTCTGAGTTGTTCTCTGTTTTTTTTTTTTTTTTTCTCTGGAAGTGTTCTGTAACTACTCTGACCAAACATGAGAGCCACATCTTCCTTTTTTTTTTTTTTTTTTTTTTTTTTCTCTTTTTTAATAGAAAGCTACACGTGAGAGCCTCTTACTTTTTTTGTTTTTGTTTTACTTATTATTATCTATTTATTTTATTCTTATTATTTCTATACTATTATTATTATTATTATATGATTTTTTTTATTATTATATAAAAAAGCATGCTTAGGAATATATTAAAAATATTTTTAATAATTTTTTAATCGCCGAGTCCCGCCGCACCCGCACCCACCTTTTTCAAAAATTGCCGAGTCCCGCACCCGTACCCGCACCTGCACCCGCACCCGAGTCCCAAAACACACCCGTGCTTCATAGGTAACAACTTCCAATTTGGATAGCTCATTACTCGGTTTTTTTGCATCTGATCAATTGAAGTGTAATTCTCTATCCAAAAATGCAAAGAAAGTAATGCCAACATAGTGCAAACTAGGCTTTTTTGCATCTTTTGTATTTGCTTGTTTGATCATTGATGCTATCATTTTAAAAGTCTGCATTCAATGATTCAAATATGTCACATTCCATGTCAAAAAAGGTGTCCAACGTGCAAGTTCTCATCTTCTTAAAAAAAAAAAAAAAAATACAAAATCTTTATAAGTAAAGAGCTAAATATTCTCTGTCAAGCACAAAATGCATCCAAAAATGAAAAATGAAATAACGATTCAATTTTACATATCTAAGATCCAAAATTATCCACATTAGTCAAGTTAAAGATGTGTAAATTTGTAAAGTTACTTACTGCAGCTTTGTATTTTATTATTTTAATTTTTTTTCTTTCACTTCATGCTCTCATCATATTCCTAAAAAATAAATAAAAAATGATTATTTAAATAAAATAAAATGTAAAATAGATAATTTGATGCAAATGTTTTTGAAAAATAGTTATGTAAAATAGAAGAAAAAATAGGTTTTTATGTTAAAATAGACAAAAATTTTTTGTACAAATTGACGCAATGCACTATATTTTTTACATCACCTAGCAATGTAGGATAAATATAGCAGATTTTTATACATTCAGAAGCACCAGTTTATTGAAAAAGATCACGCTACAATTGATCTTGAATTTTTGTATGTCAAAATATCCATGAATGTGGTCTTTGTTTTTGTTCAATCTGTAACAAGGAAGCCAATATCACAACAATTCTTCAGAGTTTTGGACTGATTTTCTTCTTCCCAACTCTCAAATTGAAAGAATAAATTTTGATTTTTACACCATGGCTTGACGGCCAAATTAACGTCAACTTTCCCATTCCAATATTTGAAGTACACTGCACAAAACGCAATCAAGAAAATCGAAAGAAATTCCAATTCAAGTTCTGGACAACCTATGCACATACACTAGAGTCTAGAAGAATCAATTGAGGATTCGTCCACACTGTCTTCATTGTCATCCGAGTCATCTAGATGGTCAAAGAAAGCATCAAGATACCAGGGACAATTTCCATTCAATGCACCCTTGTGGGCATTGATTCGCCATTTTTGGTCAGCTATCATATCAGCATCAAGTCCCCATTCATGCATTTCCTCCTCTGTGTGATGGATTGCTAAGCTGTTTTCTCCACCATCTCCTAATTCCATCACTCGGAATTCACAGTTCCCAAGATTGTTTAGGCGCTCAAATTGCTCAACAGTCCACTTGAACCACTTCATGAGGAAGACCTGTGAGGTTAGCCCATGTGAGACGATTATAAGAGTCAAGTCATGGGAAGGGTCATGGTGAAGCCTGTTCATGTCTATGTCCCTCCACAGTGATTCAAGAAAACCTGTAAGATTCAAATTCCCACTTCAATTCCGCATTTCAGTGACACAAAATTTGTAAATAATTCCTCATTTTAGGAATATACTTCCAACTAATGGTTTGTTTTGATTGAGAGAGGGGAAGGGAGAGTAGAGTAGATTTAGCATAAAATTAACTCATTTTTAGCTTACTCTACTCTACTCCTCCTACTTCCCCCCTCTATCCAAACAGGCCATAACTGACAGGGCTCAACAACCACCCCACCCCCATTATCTACCACCCAATACAAATTCTTGTATTGCAATTTACTGCATAGGACAGGAATGGCATTTCCATTTTACTGGAATAATAATTCAAAACAAGAAAATCCCTCAAAGAACATTCACTAAAGGATTTCAAGTTAGGTCGGTTTTTTTTTTTTTTTTTTTTTTTTTTTTTTTAAGAAAAAGGTCGGATTTTGGGGCTGCTACTTTGCTCACTTGGGAAGCATCAAATTCAGGCCAGTTAAAGCTAAGTCTAATTGTCTAGTACCAATAGCACATGTGCACAAGCAAACAGAAATTCCAACATAAGAAATTGAATACTGCACTTGCAATGTAATTTCATATAACTATTATAGTTCGGAGAACCTAATTAACCAGCCAAACTCTGATTCAAAGTTTGAGGGAAAGTCTCTGGCAGTCTATAAAGAAGTTCTTAATTGTGTGTTTCTGACTTTCTGTAGCTAGAACTTATTCAAATAAAAATTTAGATTGGATAATTTGGTAAAAGGCTTAATATTTAACCGTATACCGGCCAGTCTTTTTTGTTTTATTAACATTTTATAGTACTTCTTGTCCACCATTTTGGACTCATAGATCAGTCCATTGTATTAGAAGTTGTGATGGGCATACTTTGTAGTTTGATCCTTGGCATTTTCAAAAACAAAGCGCACACACATTACAGAAATGAATGAAAACAAGGATAACAATAAGAACAAGCGTCAAACGGGTTTGGGCGGAAACTTCAAATGGTTTTTTTCACTGTTAGAAGTGCTTATAAGGTGGCTTTGGATTTTGAGACTAACAGGGAGATGGGCTCTAGTTCTGACGGGAGTTGTACGCGTCTGTTTTGGAAGAGATTCAAATCCCTCATAAGATAATATGGTACGTAGACATGTATTGGTAGACAGCACTTTCGAGGAATGTGGAGGTACATCTGAATCTCTGTTCCACCTATTTTGGGATTGCTCTAAGGCTCGGGGGACATGGGGTTCTTCAACTCTCTTCTCTCTTTTGTCAGCGATTCCTTTTCAGAACTTTTTTTGATTTCCTATGGTATATTCTATGGATGCTCAGTGGGAGATGGACTAAAAGAAATGAGGTTCGCCATGGGAAACTGAGGAAGGCTGGCCCATCTTTGATTCAATGGTGTAAGCATCATTTGAACAAGAAGATTCATGCACCTCTAGGAGTTAGCTGAACATGGGATTTTAGCCTAATGCATTGAGTTACGTAATGTTTTTTATTTTCATGTCAGTCGATATAGCAGCATGCTTATTTGTGAACAAAACATGAGTCTTTCCATTAAAAAAAAAAAAGCGTACACACAGAACAAAAGAAGAAGAAAGAAAACAGAAAGACGTACTGGAAACGCGGTCGAAGACGTCAGCAGCGGACTCGCCTTCAGGGAAACGATAGAAGAAACGACCGAACATCTGGCGCGTTCGTTTGGTCGCTTTCATCCTCTCTTCCACCTGGAAGTTCCCGAAGTCTTGCTCTCGGATCCGACACTCTTCTCGGACCCCTATGATCCGTTTCTTCGTGAAGCTCCGACCCAGTTCTCTCAGCGTCGATTGGGCGCGGGCGTAAGGGGACACGTAGAAGTGCACGCGCCACGAGTCCGTGGAGGAGGCTGTGGAGATGAGGTGGCGGAGTCGGGCCCCGGCGTCTTGGGCCTGGGTCAGGCCCACGTCGGTGAGCGGGATTTGGTGGTCCGGGCTTGTGCTGTAGGCTGAATAGTCCAAATTGCCCCTCGACTCGCCGTGTCGCATTATGATTATGCGCTTTGGGAGCACTGACAATGTTGAATGGTTTGGTTTTGAATGCATATTTTTTGGAAGTGCATCCAAAATCCAAGTGTGGGAAAAATGTTGTAATTGGGTTTTGGAGGATTTTTGTTTCTTAGAAGTGTGATTCTCTCAATTTATATATTGGTAATTTGGGGGATGTTTGTTACTTATATTTAAATAACAGTTTTCAGTTTTTTTTGGAAATACGTGTGGATGAAAAAGTGTGTGAAAATATATATAATGTTATTTTAAAAATTGAAAACATGTGTTTATATTAGCGTATCAGACGAGCCCTTGGCTTTTAATTTTCAACACTATCCTATCAAAAAAAAATGTTCAACGCTATAAAAGCTTTTTAATTGAGTAATTCCAATTTTTATCCAAAAAAAAAAAATTGAATAATTTTAGTAATACAGTAAATTGTTACAACTTTTATCACAACTATCGTACGTGAGATATTGTAATTGATTGCCGATCATTTTCATATAAACCCATCATATTTTCTTTATCATTTGTTGTTTGCATTATAGACAATTTTGATAAAAGTTGTGATTGAAAATGTGATCTTAGAATTTTTAAAAAAAAAAAAAAAAAAAAAAACTTGAGGATGAAATAAGTTGTGTTAATTACCTTGTGAAATTTGTGGGGTCAGATATATGGATATATCTCTGTAACTTCTCTTCTCTCAGGTGGTTATTGTAGTATGAAAATTTGTGGTCATCAAAGGTCTGTCTACTGTATAAACTACCTAGTCAGACATGTAACCACCTAGTCAAGAAATTTGCACATTATCAATAATCACAATATGCTCTATCGACACTTGTGACAAATATTAAGAAATTTATTATGTGGTTAAACTTTTTGTTTTTCTAATAGTGTAAATCAAGAGTAATATGTAGAGAAGAGTGTGTCAATAGTATGCTCGTACATCCCATCAAAAAAAAAAAAAATAGTATGCTCGTACAAAGGTTATGTGAAAAATTATATTAGCCCAATCACAATCGTCACCCATGTTATAAATAATGTGAAAAATCTAACCTAACTTGTTCTTTTTTCTTTTTTCTTTTTTCCAAAAAAAAAAAAAAAATCCTTGTTCTTTTTTTATTAGGAGAATTGTTGTTCCAAAAAAATAAAAAATAAAAATTCAACTTCCTCATTTTATTCAAAATTGATCTTAATAGTTTTTTTTTTTATTTTTTATTTTTTAACTATAGATATATAATATTGCAAGAATCTTTAATTTTAAGTGTTTTGTGGCTCATTCTCCAACAAAAAAAAAAAAAAAAAGTGTTTTGTGGCTAAAGCAAATTCAGAATGTTTTAAAGGAGAGTTAAGGGTTACTTCTAAGTAACATTGAGAGAAATTAGTACGTTGATAACAAGTTTTTAAGTGTTTTTTTTTTTTTTTTTTTGGGGCGGTGGGGTGGTGGGTGGGGGGAGAGCGGGGGCGAGAGACATCTATCGTAAAATTATTGAGAAATGCTACGTTAACAACATTTTTCACAACAAATTACAGATGATTAGTTGTTATTAGTACAAATTTAAACTTACCACTAAAATTATTTTTTTACCCTAACAATAACAACCTGTCACTTATAATTTGTTGTGAAAATGTTGTGGATATAGTATTTTTCAAAAATATTACTTCTCTTTTTTTGTGACTTTTTTTAAAATATGAAATATTACTTCTCTTTTGGTTTATAAATAAGTGTCATTTAAATCTTTCATGTTAGCTATCTTTCTCTTTATTTATCTTTTCTTTTCTATTCAATGAATTTTTTTTTTTTTTGGGGGTTGGGGGGGGGGGGGGGTGGGGGGTTGAAATTCTATTGAATGTTATACTATTGTGTTAAGATGGGGGCTGTTTTGTAGATTTCTTAGCCTAGTATTAAAAATTAAAAAAAAAAAAAAAGTGATATAAGGGTGGCTCATGTTCAATTCTTCTAAGATTTTTTATATAATACCTGAAATGACCAAAAAAAAAAAAAGTATGATATTTTTCTTAAATAAACAAAAAGTTTCTCCAAGCGAATGCTTCTTTGATGGCTATAATGATATGATATGAGCACTCTAGCCTTATCCATTGCCCCAATTTAACTAGTAATAGTATTGTTGGCTTGAATGGTAGTACTTTTTTGGCAGGAGACTAGACTAATATATATGTTTTCTTTCTCTAGTTTCTTTTATAAGTCATGTTAACGGGTGTCTTTAAGACAAATATTAATAAATTATATTAAGAAATTTTTGACACAATTTTTATGAGAAAAATAAAATGTTGTCAACACAATTAATTACTTTATCATTTTTCTATAAAAATATTTTAAAAATAGTTTCTAATCCAATGTCCATAAGGCATTCTTTAACATTTCATTTTTTTTTTTTAAGCATCAGATTCAAAGCAACGTGAACGCATATGTACGTGTGAAAGAGTTTCCAACATCTCAAGCAGGAAAACCCATAAAATAAAATAAAATAAAAATTAAACCTTCAAAATTCTTAGAAAAGTTGAAAGATTCCATGCCCATTGAGAAAAGAAATCTTCCTTGCTTTTGTCAAACTAATTTTTTATGTACCTTTGATGTGTTACACACTTACACTTCTCTTTTAAGCAAGGATAGATCCTAAGAAAAACTTTGGAAAAATATTTTGTACACCTGATGTATTATACTTTTCTCTCACATATAAGAATGTAACAGCAAAATATAATATAAGAAGAATTTTACAAAATTTAGGTTTTTTTTTTTCTCTCTCTTCATTAAGGTCCATTTTTTCTGGTTAAAGATGTTGAACTAACTTGCTGAGGTCAAAGCTTTGCATATATCTTGGCTAGTAGATATAATTAGACACGAATGTCTAATTTTATTAGAGCCTTCTGGCATGAGATGTCATCATGATAATATTTTTTAGTTTAATTTATCTTAGATCTTTGAATTTCATAATCAATGATTTAATTACTCAAATTTTAATTTCTTTGCTTAACATATAAACTTCAATTAAGTCAATGCCATAAACGACATAGACTTAGTAAAAAAACATTTAAGAAATCTATATACCCCTGAGGGTACAACTGAACTAATATTCAATTGAGAGAGAATGTGCTTGTGTTGGAGGAAGGCGGAGGAATGTGAAGTCAATAGATGATGGTATAGTTAAACAGCTTTTAATTTTGAGTGAAACATTTTTTTTATTTAGTAATTCAATGAGGAGAGGGATTTGAATTCTAAATGTCTAATTTAGAAATACTAGAAGATACCAACTAATTAAGTTATAAGGCTTTTGACAATATAATACTATTTTTTCTATATTATTCAATATAACCATGTACTTTAATTTAATTAGGAAACCAAATTTATAATATCTAAAGAATTGTATCTAAATTTTGCTATTTAATTTTTATTTGAAAGTCAATAACCTTATAACTTGGTTGCATAGCCTATTCAACCAAGACATCCAAGACTCATATCTCTCTTCCCTACTAAAAATATATACTTTTTAGAAGAAAAAAAAAATTATTACTTAAAAGTTGGGGGACTTTTATGGTCTTTAAGTTAAGGCTGCGTTTGTTTCAGTGTAAAATATTTTCCAAGTGTAAAATATTTTTAGGTGAAAATATTTTTGGGAAATGAAAATATTTTCAAGTGTTTGGTTGCATTTCAAAAAATGCTTTGAAAAATATTTTTTGGTGTTTGGTTGTATTCTTGAAAATACTATAGAAAACACATTTTCTACTTGTTGCTCACATTTTCTCAGCTTCCAAACAAATATATAATATCATTTCTCAATAGATAAACACAAAAGAAACAAAACCTAACAAAAAAAAAAAATAATAATCAAATCTGGTCAAATTGAGAGAAGAAGGAAGAGAGAGAGAGGCGAGTGGGTTCGATCTAGAGGCAACGGAGGCAAGATTGCACGGCAGAGGCGACTAGGTCACGATGGGTCGCTTGTCTTGCGGTGGTTTGCTCGACATGGGTAGAGAGAAAAAGGGTAGATCGGTGACATGGGTGGTAGTGGGAGGAAGAGAGAAATAAGGCAGATTGGCAGTGATAGGCATGACCAGACGACGGTGAAGTCGATCTCAAGTTCAGGTGATCAGCCTATCTCTCTTTGACGGTGGGCGGCTCTTTCTCATTCTCTGGCAGTGACTGGCCTCTCTCTCTCTCTCTCTCTCTTGGTTCGGTTCTTTTTTTTTTGTTTTTTTTTTTTTTAGAAATGGTTTGAAGGTAAGCTTGGGGATGGGTTTTGGACCGTGGGGCGGCACGATCTGGGCTGGCCGAAGCTTGGCTGGGCTGGCCAGAGCTTGGTTGGGGTGAGCTTGGAGATGGGTTTTGGACCGTGTGAGGAGTGTGCTCAAGCTCTCTCTCTCTCTCTTCAGGTGTGGTTTCCGGAAATTGTTTGAAGGTAAAATCAAAGCGTAAATGATTTCACACTCAAAGTGGCTTATTTTCCAGTCAAAGCGTAAATGATTTTCCATTGATCATATTTTCCGTAGCTGCCAAACACATACAAGGGTGTAAAATAATTTCCTAAAAGTGTTTTCAAGCAAAACAAACGCAGCCTAAGTTACTATTTATATGTGTACAAAAGCTAGTTTTGGATTTTTTTTTTTAATTGATTTTGTTTCTTACATGTTCAATACAAATATAAAAAGAAAACTTAATTAATTATTATATATGTTCCCACAATATCTATACCATGGGCCATGGCATACACACTAGGTGGGATCTTTGGTTCAATTCAACCAAGAAAGATTTTCTTTTTCTTTATTTTATTTTTGCATATAAGTTGAAAATTCAAATACACAAACAAAATCAAAAGAATAAGTCAAGAATCTTGTCGCTCAACTGGTTAACATCTCCTAGTGTTTCCAACGGAATAATCCAAAGTTTAAATCGCCCAATCCCTTATAACTATAGAATTGGGAAAAAAATCAAACCATTTACAACCCTATTAGGAAAAGTCCAATGCCTAATAACAGATTCATTAAACCAGTCACAAAAGGCCCATCTTGCCAACCTTTTTTTTTTTTTTTTTTTTTTTTATGGGATGCAAAAACAATTTTTTATCTCGTAAATATTTAATTTATGTGCAATCGCGTACCCTTGATACAATAGTTATTCTATAAGTATAAGTGCTTGTGAGATGTTGAGGGTAAGGGTTGGGGTTCAAGTTCTAAGAGAGAGTTTTACATACATATATACTTACACTTAGATTAAGTTAAAATAGAATTCCTATCTTGTAAAAAAAAAAAAAAAAAAACCCTTAAAATAATGGATAAAAAAAAATTCCCCATCTGCACAGTACACAACGTGTTAAAATAAAACTATTAAAGGAAATAATAAAACAAAAAAATCTTATCTCTCCTTCACTATCAACAATGACAAAGAATGTTATATCTTGTTAAACTCATCTTTCTATAAAGGTTTTGTTTTGTCTTTATATACGTAGAAGCCAACTAGCACCTACTTTTCTTCTTTTATGGATGTGTCAGGTATATAAAGCTTACACGAACTATTGTTGCTTCTTTCTTTCCTTTTTGTGATTTTTTTTATAAATATATATAATAAAAAAAAAAAAATATATATATATATATATATATTAGTTTGGTTATATAAGTAGATTAAGACTTAGATACAGTATTTATTTGCTATTCTTTAAATTCCCTTTTTAAGATGCCATGTGGACTCATTTGATGAAAGTGTATTTTTTAATTAAGTAGTCGTATGGCTGAATGTTAAGAATATAATATAAAAAATAGCACCTAAGGTAATGTACATAAGTTTTGTCTATATAAATAATAGTGACCTCATCTCCTAGCCCAATTTTTGTCAAGACTGCATATGATACAAGAAATTAGTTGCAAACTCCAAGCATCAAGCAAAATTTAAGATTTTTTTTTTTTTTTTTTAAATGAAGTTCTTTGAGGCTTCAGGGCTTGATTCCAGCAAAACTTCTATACTTCTTGATGCTGCTTGTGGTGTGGATATCTTCCTTGATGTCTTGGTGTTGTCTTGGTGTAGAAACAAATACCTTAGGAAGGCTTCCATTTATAGGAGTTTAGAGGTGGTTAAGTGACACATGGCAAAATCTGATTAGTGACACATAACACAATCTGAGTGAAGGAGCTTTAAGATTTTTTTCTCTGAGACACGGGGCATCATTTGATTGGCCAAAATGCCTTAATTTTCAAGATGACGTGTCAGGATTCGATTGAATTGCTTATGTCATTGCTAATACGTGTCAATATGTGAATGGCTTTTGCTTGCTTTTCAAGTTTTTGTTTAAGTGACACTTGACAAATTTTTGTTGATTTTTGAATAGTGATAGTAGAATCCAATAGTAGCACGTGGCACTTTGTAATTGGTCATACTTTTTGAACTTTGTAATATGATGTGTCAGCTTGTAATAGGTCAAAAATTTTCCCATTTTAACGTTTCACCTTATTCTTACTTCCTCGTGCTAATGAAATGTGATTGAGTACTTGCTAATTGGTAAGTACGTGCTTCTCAGACATTCTTCTTCAAGCTAAGCCCAAAAAAGATTAGAAATAAGCCACGAAAATTAATAAATAGAGATTAGAGATGATATGAGCCAAATGGCTACTCAAATGTTAAATTCTAAATGGATGAATATTATCTCGGAGTAAGGATAATAGAGTTATTATTTCATAATTCAAAAAAAAAAAATTAATGGAAGAAACAAAAGGACTCGCCGGTCACTGTGCACCACTTAAACCACCTCATTGCATTATGTTGTGGAATCACCTGTTCACCAGGACTTGCCATTACTTGAACCCATAATTTCAGACTTGCAAATGTGATAAGTCACAAGAACTTCTTACTACTAGGCTACCTTCCTGGGTGAGTCAAATTTATACATTCTTCCACACATATACACAAATGACAATATAACATACTAACTTATTTTATTAAAAAAAAAACATATGGGAATTTAATGATTAATAATTTATATAAACAAAAATGACCAAAGGTGTGCATGGATTGGGTTTTGTTGGCGGTTAAAACTACAAAAACATTTGTAGAAGTTCATTATTTTTTAATATATAAAATACAATTATATCTGTTATATATAAGGCTCAGTGTGATGTGATTTTGATCGATTTTGAAATGCCAAACCTACATGCCACACCAACCACCGTTGATTCCCCTTTTTTGTACTGATCACCTTGGTCAATCCTATTGATGTCCACTTCCGGCTAAGATTGTAAATGATTTGAGCCAAAGATAAAAAGTTTAAAATTATTTCTTTAATTTTATTTCAAATATAAGTTAAACTCGAGTTCAAGCTCATCAACAAACTATATTACATGTTAAAACTTGGTTTATTTCCTTATTAAACAAGCTCAACCTTTTTTGTTAGGGGTTATGTTTCCTGAATAAAACGCAACTGAATTGTCATCAACGTATTTTAAAACTATTCCCAGAGTTGTACCGTTGGCTTGAAAAGGGTCCCACCAAATCAATGTAATGATGTAGAATTGTTTAAATTGTGTGTATATATATATACTTAACTATTGTTACACACATTTTGTTATACACCACCATACACAGGACAACCAATTTTAGTTATAATTGTAAAATCACAATTTTAATTTGATAAAAACACAATTTCAATTGTGTGTTCTGTACAGTATATAACTATCACCCTTATATTTAGGTATGACAACAAGGTGAAGCGAGATCGGATAAGGGTGCGTCTCATCTTCTTTCCAACTCAAATTCAACCCCAAAAAGCTCCAATCTGATTCCCACTTAAATCAACCATATGCTCTTTCTAACTTCTTTCACAAGGCAAGCCCCAATTTAATTCTAATTTCTGGGTTATGTTCCCAAATTGGTGTAAAAGAAAAGGATTTTACTGGTTCTTGATATGGATATTGTTGTTAATTGTAACTCAACGAACCCATTTGCCATTTTATGTGTTATTGTCTATTATTAACAAACCAGGAAGAACTTCAAGAAAAATAATGAAGAAACCAGTAAAATTGAGGTTAATATGGAAAAGGTCATTATCATAAGCTGTTTGGGCCTAATTTGGTTCTTCCTCAAATGGGTTTTGTTTATTTCGATCATAGACTCAATGAAAAGTGATGGATTTGTAGTATTATCATAGATGGAGATGATGCAATTCAAATGATTCTGAAATCTTATTGTTGAAAGAGGTTGTAATGGGAAGGTTCCTCAGTGAATTCGTATTGCCTATGCTACTGTTGAAAGGTATTCAATGTTTTTAGTCTTACAAGAATTATTTTTTTGTGATTTATAATATGCTGTTTTGTAATTTTTTAGGAAGTTCAATGTGGATTGCTTTAGGAATTACTTAGCTAAATATACTTTCAATCTAGAAAGGAAGTGTCACATTAAGATTGTTTGTAGTGTATGAACTTGGAAGTTTTTTACACTAATAATGCTAGTATTTGTGAAAGCATATATGTGTTTCAATGAAATGTTATACTTGAGTAGGTAAATGGGTCAAATTAGAAGCTTGTTTTGGTTTCTCAGTCAATGCTGCATTCCATTTAGTTGAGCTCAATAGAAAAGAAAACAAAGGGAGAATTGGGTTTCATGCCTCTAGAGCTGTATTCATAAAAGGATATATGGGGAGAACTTTGAGGTAGATTGGTTAAACATTTGGGGTGGTGAAGCATCTATGATTTAATTTGCATCAATCCTAGGATCACTTGAATTCAATGAAGTAGAATTTCTCTCATTAGGTCTCGGTGATGGGTCACACTTGACTAGAATTGAGTATTGATTTCCCTTTTACAATATAAGCATGACTTGGATGTTGAATTTGGACTATTTTCTTGCTTTGCTGCATTGAAGGTTCTCATCTCAGGGTTTTATGCTGCTTATTGTTGCACTTTGTACAGCACAACTAGTCACACGAATCAGTCACCCATCTTGGGTCTCTTTTCCATTTCTCATTTGTAGCAGCATTGGACTTGTTGATTGGTCTTTAACAAGCAATTTTCTAGGTCTCTTCTGGTAAGCATTATAGTTTACATCAAATGTCAATCTTTCTACTAGTCATTCTACTTAGCAGAAAATGCCAATCTTTTTACTGATTTAAATTTTTCCATACTGGAATGAAGGTGGTGGAGGCATTTTTGTTGTATGCAGGCTTGAACATCATCCTTCTTTATGTGTATCAACTTCCCATTGAGTTTTCTGATATCTTTCTTTGGGTTGCTGAATTCATTGGGCTCTTTAAAATATCTGCAAAATCAGAGCAGTCGGAAGTTTGTTATGGTCTTTCCCTCCTACTTTTCTATGTCATGGTGAGCATAGTTTTATTATTACATCTGTAAACTAGGTTATGTTTTGTTTGGGGTCATTGTCTGGTATGATGGTATAGTCTTGGTTGTCAAGTGGGGATGCATCATACATGAGTTTAGAGTGGCCACTTATTGTAAAAGTTCCAAAGCTAATAGCCTTTCTAGGTTTCGGCTGGACCATCACTAGGTAATGGCCTTATCAAATGAAACAATTATTTTTTCATGTTGTAGTTTGTTCCTTATTAGGGTTCTATGCAAATGTGTCAAATTTGTTCTGAATTCCCTAAATAAAAATGACCACTCTTACTAGGTTATAACTAGCATATATTTATCTTGAGAAAAATTAGAATACCATGTTCAATTTTGTGGTCTTATTAAAGTTTTCTTCAATCTAAATATTGTGATCATAATCTTATGAGTCTGTCAATTGGCCCTCAAATTTTTTTTTTTCTTATTTTTGATCTTTTACAAAAGCTTTTTATTTTCCAGTCGTAAGAAGTAAGAACTTGGATATTTTAAATTACAATTCTCCCAAAAGCTTAAGCTCATGAGAAATTGTAAATTTAATCATTTAAACACATAATTCTAACACCACTCCTCACTCTTTCTAGCATGACTTGTTGGCAACAACCTTCCAAGCTGGATAGCTCATTACTTAGCTTGTTTGCATCTAACCAATTGAAGTGTATTTTTCTGTCCAAAAATGTAAAGAAAGTAATGCCAACATAGTGCAAACTAGGCCTGTTTGCATCTCTTGTGTTTGCTTGTTTGATCATTGATACTATCATTTAAAAGTCTGCATTCCATGTCAAAAAAGGTGTCTAACTTGCAAGTTCTCACCATCTCAAAAAAAAAAAAATACAAAAATTAAAAAAATACAAAACCAAGTTGTCACCATCTCAAAAATATATATAAAATCTTTGTAAGTAATAGCAAAGTCAAGCACAAAATGCATCAGATAATGAAAAATAGAAAAAAGGGCTCAATTTTACACATCCAAAATCCAAAATTACCCACATCTATTAAGTTAAAGATATGTAAATTTGCAAAGTTGCTATAATAACCATATAAATAGGCATTGTTATTGTAGCTTTGTATTTCATTATTTTAAAAGTTTTTTCCCTCACCTCATGCTCTCATCAGATTCATTTAAACTAAATAAAAAATTATTATTTAAATAAAATAAAATGTAAAATAGATAATCTAATGTAGGTGTTTTTAAAAAGTGGTTGTGTAATATAGAAAAGAAAAAAAAAAGATTCTTATGTTAATATAGACATGAATTTTTGTACAAGCCGATGCAATGCTTTATATTTTTTACATTACCTAGCAGTGTAGGATAAATTTAGCAGATTTTTACACATTCAGAAGCACCGGTTTATTGAATAAGACACTACAATTGAACTTAAATGGTTGTATGTCAAAATATCAATGGATGTGTCTTTGCTTTTGGTCAATCTGTAACTAGGAAGCCAATATCACAACAATCTTTAGAGTTTTGAACTGATTTTTCTTCTTCCCAATTCTCAAATTGATAGAATAAATTTTGATTTTTACACCATGGCTTGACAGCCAAATCAATGTCAATTTTCCGATTCCAATATTTGAAGAACACTATGCACAAAACACAGTCAAGTAAATCAAAAAAAGAAAAAAAGAAAAGAACTTCCAATTCAAGTTCTGGACAACCTATGCACATATACTAGAAGAATCACTTGGGGGTTCGTCGTCACTGTCTTCATTGTCATCTGAGTCATCTAGATGGTCAAAGAAAGCATTAAGATACCAGGGACAATTTCCATTCCATTCACCCCTGTGGGCATTGGCTCGCCATTTTTGGTCAGCTATCATATCTTTGTCAAGTCCCCATTCTTGCATTTCCTCCTCTGTGTGATGGATTGCTAAGCTGTATTCTCCACCACTTCCTAATTCTATCACTCGGAATTCACAGTTCCCAAGATTGTTTAGGCGCTCAAATTGCTCAACCGTCCACTTGAACCACTTCATGAGGAAGACCCGTGCCGTTAGCCCATGTGAGACAATTATAAAATTCAAGTCGTGGGAAGGGTCATGGTGAAGCCTTTTCATGTCTATGTCCCTCCACAGTGATTCAAGAAAACCTGTAAGATTCAAATTCCCTCTTCAATTCTGCATTTCAATGAGACAAAATTTTGAAAATAATTTCTCCATTCAGGAATATACTTCCAACTAACCACCCAATATACCACCCACAACAAATTCTTGTATTGCAATTTACTGCATACGACATGAATGGCATTTCTATTTTACTGGAATAATAATCCAAAACATGAAAATCCCCCACAGAACATCCCACTGAAGGATTTCAAGTTAGGTTGGATTTTGTGGCTGCTAGTTTGCTCACTTCGAAAGCATCGAATTCAGGCCAGCTAGAGCAATGTCTAATTGTCTAGTACCAATAGCACATGTGCACAAGCAAACAGTAATTCCAACGTAAGAAATTGAATACTGCACTTGCAATGTAATTTCATATAATTATTATAGTTCAGAGACCCTAATTCTCCAATGGAACTAAAAGAGCTATACAGTATGCATAGTAAGTTAGTAACATTCTTTCCTTCAAAGTTTTCAAATGACGCTTCATTGATTTTTCCTTCTTTTTTAATTTTTGGGAACTTATTCAATTATGCAGATTCTAGATATTTGGAAATGATAGCATCCTGATACTTATTAAATTTTTAAGAGGATAAATTTTATCTAAGAAACTAAGTATGCAATGGGAAATTGGAAAATATTATTCTATTGTTAATTCTCAAAACAAAGCCACGCAGAGGCATTGGGTGTTTATATTTTTAAGCAAAAGGCATTTGCACTACTCTGTTATAAGATCATTCAACTTTTTCATACAATTTTTTTTGCCACATTTTCTATTGCATATTTGAAAGCTACATCCTCCAAATAAGAAAATCACTGCAGTGCAAGACATGTCAAGCATCCAGGCACACAACTTGTAACCGCTTAAGTGAACTATGGCTACATGCAAGTAATGTAAATTTTGCTGATGTGACTAAAAGCGGATGGCTTATACACTGTGTAACCTATGACTATATGCTAACAGAGTGGGAAAAATATTTTCTGCATGTGGAACCATAGGATACAGAACAGCGACATGCATAAGCAACCATGACTGAGAAAATCAGTAATTTTTTTTTTAATAACGTAGGGAATGAGTCTGCAAATCATATTTCAGCTTGATTAAAGTAGAAAAATATTAAAACGTGATTATTGTTTGAATAACAACAATAATAAAAGATGGAGCACAAATGCCAGGTTGGTTTTTCCTCTACCTCTGGCCAGCACTCAGAAAAGACATTACCAAAAAATTCATGCATGCTTGGTTCTGTGCAAGCTAACTTTCACCAAGAGCTGAGAGCAGCCGGCCAAACAAGGTTGACTCAATTTGTTATCTAATCCGGCGATGGCTGTGGTAAACTCATCTTCCAAGTAAGAATTGCCTAATGCAGAAGTGCTTTAAACTGGTCCATTTATGGCATCCTTAGGTCCTATATTATTCACACTAACCAAAATTAACCGGTCAAACTCTGATTCAAAGTTTGAGGTCAAGTCTCTGGCAGTCTATAAAGAAGTTCTTAATTTTGTGTTTATGTAGCTAGAACTTATTCAAATAAAAATTTAGATTGGATAATTTGGTAAAGATTTAATATTTAACCGTA
Organism: Quercus lobata; assembly: GCF_001633185.2. Classification (NCBI taxonomy): domain Eukaryota; kingdom Viridiplantae; phylum Streptophyta; class Magnoliopsida; order Fagales; family Fagaceae; genus Quercus; species Quercus lobata. Next base: position 4,186,859 of record NC_044906.1, on the reverse strand, counting down.
TACTGGCATATCTTTTTTGTTTTATTAACATTTTATAGTACTTCTTGTCCACCATTTTGGACTCGTAGATCAGTCCATTGGACTCATATATTTAAAACGCTTCTTCAATTTGCAACCGTGGAAGTTCCATTCATTTTAGCGCATACCATTTTAAGCACACCCCAAAAACAAACTAATTCTAATTTTTAAAATAATAATAATAATACAAACACGCACACATATATACATAATTCCAAAGTCCTTATATCAATAAATGAAAGATGTACTACAAACTTAGCTGAATGGAGGGAATATCAAGCGTTTTTTTATTTTTTATTTTATTTTTATTTATTTTTATTTATTTTTTTAAAATCCTCTACTAGCCAAAATATTACAAGTTGTGATGGGCATACTTCTGAGTTTGATCCTTGGTATTTTCAAAAATAAAACACACACACACTACAGAAATGAATGAAAACAAGGATAACAAAAAGAACAAGGGTTAATTAAAATCATGTACCTTAAACTATAAGGGCATTTGTAAGCGTATCCTAATTTGCAATCAACAACCTAGTTCATGTTAATTTGCAATGTCCTTCATGCCTAAATTAGTCTCCAAAATTAAAATTTAGTGGACAACTATCCTCAATCTCCAAAGAGCATTTCAACGTATAACCTTAAAATGAGAGTATCTAATTCTATACCTAACTTGAACTATATATATGATAGGATTTAAACCCATCAAGCCAAGATACCAATAATTTTCTTTTTGGTTAAACTTTTTTTTTTTTTAATTTACCAATATAAAAAGAGCAGTAATAATTACACATTGCATACAAGATTTCAGTTAAAATTGTGAAGTCATATTTGAACAAACGGTGTGTTAAGGCAGTGTATAACAAGTTGTGTGTGCAATAATAATTAGCCTAAGTAAAGCAAACCCATAAGTTCCACATTTGCCTCCTACTTACTACTTTTAGCAATACGTTATGTACTTTTTAAGTGTAATAAATAAATCTAGCCAACTTTCTTAAAGTCCAAAAAAAAGAAAAACAAGTAAGCAAACCCATAAAAAATAGCCACGAAACAACACATAATTGGGTCATTTTAAGGTGGGCCCAGAGAACAAAACAAAACATAACATCATAAACAAGCAATTGCAAAAAAGCGTAGAGAACACACACAAAAAAACAAAGAAAACAAAAAAGACGTACTAGAAACGCGGTCGAAGACGTCAGCGGCGGACTCGCCTTCCGGGAAACGATAGAAGAAACGACCGAACCTCTCGCGCGTTCGTTTGATCGCTCTCATCCTCTCTTCCACCTGGAAGTTCCCGAAGTCTTGCTCTCGGATCCGACACTCTTCTCGGACCCCTATGATCCGTTTCTTCGGGAAGCTCCGACCCAGCTCCCGGAGCGTCGATCGGGTGCGGGCGTACGGGGACACGTAGAAGTACACGCGCCACGAGTTCGTGGAGGAGGTGGTGGAGATGAGGTGGCGGAGCCGGGCCCCGGCGTCTTGGGCCTGGGCCAGGCCCACGTCGGTGAGCGGGATTTGGTGGTCCGGGGTGGTGCTGTAGGTTGAATTGTCTAAATTGCCCTTGGACTCGCCGTGGCGCATTATGATTATGCGCTTTGGGAGCGCTGACAATTTTGAATGGTTTGGATTTTGATGCATTTTTATTTTTGAAACTGCTTTGTGTGGGAATGAACGAAAAATGTGGTATTTGGGTTTTGGAGGATTTTTGTTTTTCTGTTTTGGTTTCTTAGAAGTGTTTTTTCTGTCAATTTATATAGGCTTTCCTTTGTGTCTAATTCGGCTTTTAATGTTTTCACACTATAACAGTTTTTTTTAAAACTTGATGTTGGAGCAAGCTGTGTTAATTACTGTGTGGAAGTTGTGGGGTCAGAAGATATAAGGATAGATCTGTCATGCGCTTGGTCATCAAAAATATCTCTGTCTACTGTATGAAGTGTTTTTTAAAATCAATTACACCTGTACCGTTTTTTCTTGTCAGACAATTCACCCAGTTTTCACACTTCTTTTTACAATGGCTGATTAAAATTCAACGCCTGATATATAAGAGGAAAGTATTGGTCAAGTTGCACTAAAACCGTGTTATATCGTGACGAGTCTAGTACAATTCAATGAATTCATCCTTTCACTCAAGTTAAGTCCCAAAATATAATTCAGCAAAAAAAAAAAAAAAAAAAGTCCCAAAATATTAAATATATATATAAAAGAAAATGTTAAAGTTATAAACTATTTTATAATATATTTTACAAATTATTAATGTAATGAGTGTTTATTAGTAAGTAAAAAAGTGATGTTTACAGTGTGCCAAATGAAAACTAATAAGAATTAGCTACATTAACAGTTTGTAAAAATGTTATAAAATAGTTTGTGATTGTAGTATTACTCAAATATAAATAAATATGAGAAAATCCTGTGAGTAGGAAGGTGAAGCATGATCAAACATGTAACAAGAGTGGGGTTTTTGTGGATGGGTTTGACTAGTAAGAAAATGTTGGCATCTAGGTATTTAGGAAAGAACTTTCTGGTAGTATAAGAATAATTTATTTATTTATTTTTTTTTAGATGTTTTTAATGAATAAAAGATTTTATTGACAAAGAGAGAGAACTACATAAAAAGGCCAGTCTCCTTAACAATCACATCTACAATACTAGGAGGGTAATGATCCAGACCAAAGATATCAAAATAAAAATAACTACAAGACCATTTGCCTAGTTCATGGGTCGTTAAATTTGTCTCACGATGAACGCAGCTATAGAATATTAAACCAAGATCAACAAATATAGAGTTTATAGCCAATATAAAGCTAAGCAATCTTCATAGAACTTGGTCAACAAGAGCTCTTATAGAATCTATGCATATCTTAGAGTCACTTCTCAACTTAGTAACAACTAGGCGCCAAAGTGGAAGTTTCTATTGTATGTTTTACTATTGTGTTAAGATGGAGGTTGTTTTGTAGATTTCTTAGCAACTAGCACTAAAAAAAAGGTGAGATAAAGGGTAGCCCATGTTAAATTCTTCTAAGATTTTTTTTTATTTTTTATTTTTTATATAAGAGCTGAAATGACAAAAGCATGACATATTTCGTAAATGAACAAAAAGTTTGTCGAAGTGAATGTACCTTTGATGGCTATGATGTTTTGATGATATGAGCACCTTGGCCTTATCCATTGCGCCCAAATTCAACTCGTAAAATAGTATAGTCGGCTTGAATAGTAGTACTATTTTGACAGGAGACTAGACTAATCTGTAAACTTTCTTTGGTTTCATTTATTAGTATTTTTTAAGCATCAGATTCAAAGCAACGTGAATGCATATGTACATGTGAAAGAGTTGAAGGATTCCATGCCCATTGAGAAAAGAAACCCTCGCTTTTGTCAAAAAAGAAATTTAGAAACTTATTTTGTCCATTAGAGGCTTCTCTTTTAGGTAAGGATGGGTCCTATATCTATTAGACTATTACGCAAAAGAATTAGAAATTTTGAAGAAAATGTTCTGTATACGTGATGTATTATGCTTTTCTCTCACGTAAGTATGACTCACAAATAAGAATGTAACAGAAAATTATAAATGTATAAGAAGAATTTTAGAAAATTTTGGAATTGTTTTGTTTTTTTGCTCTCTTCAAGAAGGTCCATTTTTTTCTTGTTTAAGATGTTGAACTAACTTGCTGATGTCAAAGTTTTCCATATTTCCTGGGTAGTAGATATAGTTGGAGCCGAATGTCTAATTTATTAGAACCTAGATCCCTGAGCTGGTTGTGACTTGTGACCAAGGTGTCACCTTCAGCAGGCCGATCTTATTACACCCAAATGCTCCATCTGGCATGAGATGTCATCATTATAATATTCTTTATTTTAATTTATCTTGGATCTTTGACTTTCATAATCAGTGATTCAATCTTAGTTATTTTAATTTCTTTGCTTAAACTTCAATTGAGTCAATGCGATAAACGACATAGACATAGCAATAAAACATTTAAGAAATCTATCTACCCCGGGGGGTACAATTGAACTAGATGGCATATTCAATTGAGAGAGAATGTGCTTGTGTTGATGTAGTTAGACACCTTCTAATTTGGAGGGAGATTTGGATTTTAAATGTCTTAATTGGAAATAAGGATTGCTATATTTATAACATTTTTATAACAAATTTTAGGTAGATGTTGTTATAGGATTTTAATTTGAATCTACTATTGCAACTACTTTCTTATTCACCAGTAATAAACCATAACAATTTGCCACCTAAAATTTATTGTGAAAGTGTTGTAAAAATAAGGTAGACATAGCATTTCTCTTTTGGAATACTAGAAGATACCAACTTTTTTTTTTTTTTTTTTGAGAAGAAGATACCAACTAGTTAAGTTATAAGGTTATTGGCAATATAATAGTATTTTTGCTATATTAGTCAATATAACCATGTAATTGAGTTTAATTAGGAAACCAAATTCACTGTACCTAATAAAGGGTACCTAAATTTTGTCATTTAGTAATTTTTATTTAAAAGCCAATAAACTTATAACTCAATTTTGCTCTTTAATTTTTATTTAAAATCCAATAACCTTATAACTATTGCATAGCCTGTTTAACCAAGACATCCAAAATTCATATATCCCTTCTTTACTAAAATTATATATATATATATATATATATAATTTATTACTTCAAGTTGGGAACTTTTAAGGTCTTTAAGTTAAGTTTCTAATTTATGCGTATCCAAAAGCTAGTTTTGGATCCTTTTCTTTATCTTTTGTTTTTTCTTTTACATATATATAATGATTTTTTTTCTTCCATTTTTCAATACAAATCTAATAAACTTAATTATATATATATATATATATATATATATGTTCACAAACATCTATATCATGGCAAATACACTACTTTTTTATGTTTTCAATAAAAACATTCATGATTCAAATAATATCTACTTTGTTGTAAGGTGTAACTATCGAATATTATAATAATAATAATAATAATAATAATCCAAACCATCGACCCTATTAGCAAAAGTCCAAGGCCTAACAAATTCATTAAACTTGTCATCAAAAGTCCATCTTTTAGCAGACCATTTTTTTTTTATTGGATATAAAAATCATATACTGTATAATAAAAGTTGGACTTAGATGGCGTGATTGCGCCAAGTGCTGGCACCGAATTGTAGAATTTTTTTTAGATTTTTAGATTTTAAAAAGAAAACATTTGCATGAAAAAGAAGAAGTCTAATGCATCTTAAATTGCAGTAAAGTAGACATAGTATAATCTAATTCTTCTTCTTTTTAATTACTCCACTAAAAAAAAAAGGTATAATGCATCTTAAATTGTAGCATACACTACACTAAAACAAAGAGGCCTAATGTATCTTAAATTGTAGCAACGTATGCTACACTAAATTAAAAGGTCTTATGCATTTTAAATTGCAACAATTGTATACTACACTAAAAAAAAGAGGTCTAATGCATCTTAAATTGCAGCAACCATATACTACACTAAAAAAAAAGCTTTAATGCAACTTAAATTGTAGCAATATTTATAGAATATTTAATATATATATATATATAATTAAATTACAATTTTACTACTAAGTGCTTTTAGAAATTTAAAACTTGCCATAATTTTTAAAAATATTTTATAAAAAAAAAAAAAAAACAAAACAAAACTTACATAATATACATTTTCCATGTAACTTAATTTAAAAAAATATTTTTACTATTTTATTTGTTATTAGATTTGATTATATTATCAAAAAATATATATTTTTAATTTATATATAATTTTTTTATGAAGCCACGGGCATAATACTAGTAATACTTAAAATTTTAGGTGCAATCTCGTCACATTTAACACGTTCTAAAATAATGGATAAAAACAAAATAAACCTCATCTCATCTGCAACATACACAACGCGTTAAAATAAAACCAAAAGAAATAATAAAGCAAAAGTCCCATCCTTCACTGTCAAATGATAGCAAAGATGTTGGGACTTGGAAGTACCTTAAATGGTTAAACTTATGTTTATAAATCTTTGTAAAAAGTTTTGTTTTGTCTTTTTTTTTTATTATTATTTTTTTTATGAGAAATCTATATAAAATGGCTAAATTATTAACCTATTGAGGCAAAGGTACAGAATTGAACGGTTATTTAGTAAGTTCTTAGTTTTTTTCCCCCTTAATAGATACATAATTACTTTTCTTCTATTGGACAGAATTGAAATTATACTAATTTGATAATGGCTCTCAAGCTTTTGGTTCCCTAGAAATAAAGAAACAAAAATTCTACAACCACAAATTAAACCACAATTTTTGTCAATATGGAAAACTATGAATAGTGGAGAAAAAGTTGTAAGTCCATGAGAAAGTGGTACTAATTCCTCACACCCCCTACATCGTGACTAATAAAACCATCCACGTTTACTTTTAGTAACATAGCTTATTTAATTAGTCATATATCATGCTTAAATGATAGGAACAAGTTTACTTCCAAACCAGTTTGAAGGAAAATTCTTCTAACCCACCATGAGGTAATTGATAAAACCATTTATATGTACTTTTAATTACATGACCTATTTAATGAGTCATGTGATTTGTTTAAATAATACATATGAATAGTTTTATGAGTCATCAAGTAATAGCTTTGAAGAGATTCCTCTAACCTAATTTAGAAGAAAACTTTGTTCTAAATAATACAAGTGGATCGATTTTATGAGTTGTCACGTAATAAGTTAGAAAAGATTATTCTAAAGTGCCTTTGGCTCAGACGCAACAGAGTGATATTTAGAGATTCATCAACCCAAAAATCATTAAAGGTGGAAACTTTAGCAAAAGCTTTTGAATTTGCTTTCCTCGGCTTGAACATAAAGCTCCAACGCTCTCTATCTGTCATCTAGGTGTAGTGGCACCCCCCCCCCCCCCCCCACAAGAAGATTGGTTCAAATTGAATTCAGATGGGTCATCCCTAGGTAATCCTAGTAGGGCTGGTGGAGGAGGTATCATCCGTAACATACCTCCAACGTGGCGGCAGAATTATGGGCACTCTGGGATGGGATAAACCTTTGCATTGCACTAAATTTGACTGATGTCATAATTGAATTAGATGCCGAGCTTGTGGTGAATCTGATACAGAAAGGTAGTGATAGACCTTCGGTAATGATGTGATCATTGCATACTGTACGTATAGAAGGTTTGCAAAAGATTCCGAGGACCAGGATACAACATTGTTACAGAGAGACAAACAAGTGTGTTGACGCCCTTGCTAGAAGAGGCGCCTTGCTGCCTTAAGATCTTGTTATTTTTCATTTCCCCCTGCTGATGTATCTCTTTTGATTAACTTTGATGCTACTGGGACTGTGTATGAGCGTAGACGCTCTTCTCTTGTTTTTTGTTAGTTAATGATATTATCCTGCTTACCAAAAAAAGAGATTATTCTAAAGTGATTTGAAAGAAAAATTTATCCTTCAAACTCTTTCTTTTTCTTTTTCTTTTTTTGGTTGCTATTCATTTTATTCTAACTCTTGAAACAATAAAGGAATTTCCATAATGTTCTTTATGCATGAACAAACAATTACTATTTTCAAACGTAGCAAAAACTAATTAATGACCTAAACAAGAAAACATATAAAAGCAAGAAACACAACGTATCAAAAATACTAATGTTTGACAAAAGCAACCAAAAAAAAATTTGAATCAACAAATTTAAAAGGGAAAGGGAAAAGATAGTACCTGAAACACGATCAGAAAGAGCAGCAATCGATTCTCCATCCGGGAACCGATAAAAGAACTGCCCATATTCTTCCTTCTTAATTTTAAGCTCCTTCATCTTTTTCTCATCTTGAAAGTTCCCAAAAACTTGTTCCCTAAGTCTACAATCCTCATCTACACCAATTATTTCCTTCCTTGAGAATGACAGCCCAATCTCTCGTAAGGTGGATAGGGTACGTTGATAGGGTGATACATAGAAATAGACCTTCCAATTAGATGTGGTGTTGTTGCAGGAGATCACATCCCTGATTTGGACCCCAGCACCCCAGGCTTGGGCCAGACCTTTTACAGTTAAAGGGATTTTGTTGTCTGGGATGGTGGTGTAGGTTTTTGCATCCATATTGCCTTGGGACTCGCCATGGCGCAACAAGATTATTCTCTTTGGTAAGATAGGAGGATTGTTGTGTGCCTGCATTTTTTTTTCTCCTTTGAACTCTCTCTGACTATCAAAACGTTTGTAGCTATAAGCTACAACAAAATTTATGTAAATAGGCTATAGCATTTGGTGTTTGAGGACTCTCTATGTGAAGCTAGTGTAATTGGCAATGAGTTTTTTATTACCTCCAATTTATAGGCCTCTCTCTGGCCCTAAAAGGAAGTTTTATCATTCTTTACTCATTAGTTTTATTATTCTTTATTCATTTCTTTTAGTTACATAATTTGTACTTTTCTTAGAAATAGACACAGGTGAAATTGTGCGAATTTGAATTGGGCTTCTCTCTAGCTTTTGTTTCCGTATAAGTAAAGAAAACACCTTTTAAAAAGCCAAAACTATTAGTTTCATTTGATTCTAAATCTTTTTCTTCTTTTTTTGGCTAATCGTTTGATTCTAACTCTTGAAACAAGAAAGGAATTTTTTTTTTTTTTTTTTTTTTTTTTTTTTTTTTTTTTTTTTTTGAGAATGAAAATATGTTTTATGCATAAAACAAACAATTACTTTTTTCAAGCATAGCATAACAGGTTAATGACCTGAGCAAGAAAACATATACAAGCTACACACACAACATGTCAAAAACACAGATGTTTTTGACAAAGCAATGCAAAACAAAATAATAATAATAATAATAATAATAATTGAATAAAAACAAATTCAAATGAAAAAAATAAATAAATAACAAAAAAAGAGTCCTTACTTGATACACGATCAAAAACATCAGCAACCGATTCTCCACTTAGAAACCAATAAAAGAAGCTTCCATATTCTTTCCTCTTAACTTGATCACCTTCAACCTCTCCTTTTGAAAATTCCCCAAATCTTGTTCCCTAATCCTGCATTCCTTTTTCATTGAGAAAGACCGTCGAATAGGGTACATTGATATGGTGACACGTTGAAGTAGACCTTCCGGTTGGATGTGGTGCCATTACAGGAGATCACTTCCTTCATTTGGGCCCCAACGTCCAATTTAGGTTTTTGAATCTAAATTGCCTTGAGACTCAACATGGTGCATCAAGATTATTCTCTTCGAAAAGATGGGATTGCGTTGTGGGTGCATTTTCTCCTTTGAACTCTCCATTACAATCAAAATGCTTGTAGCAGTAAGTTATGTTAAAATTTATGCAAATAGGCTATAGCATGTGGTGTTGTGGTGTGGGTTTGACTCTCTTTCTCAAGGTGGTGCTATTGTTATGGGCAATGGATTTTGATTTCTCCCCAATTTATAGCCTTCTCTCTAGAAAAAAAAAAGTTGTTCTCTTTAATTATTATATTTTCCTAAAGTCAACTATAATTATACATACATATATGTTAAGACTTGAAATAAACTTGACATAAATAATGGTAAAGAGATCAAATGATACATCCTCTCTTCTTGTCAAACAAGAGATTTTGGTTTTAAACCTCACTTACACCAAAAAAAAAATTGGTGTTTTGGCCTTATAATAAAAAACAATTATTATGAACGACACCATATATTAAAATTATATTCTATCTATCAAAAAGAAAAAGAAAAGAAAAAAGACACATTCTCTCTTTGTAACTAAGAATGCGGTAATGGATGAGATCATCAATTCAAACTAAGCATTATCTCTCTTCATAACTAAGGCTGTGTTTGGTTCGTGTAAAAGCATTTCCGGAAAATATTCCATTTTCCGGAAAAGAAAATGTTTTCATGTGTTTGGCTGCCACAAAATTCGTTTTACGGAAAATCAATTCCGGTGTTTGGTTCATTCAAACATTTTTACAGAAAATGCTTCACATACCCAATTTTCCATACACTTCCTCAACTGTAAACATGCGGATAATGAATCAATTCCACACTCATTCACAAAAGAAACAAAACCCAGCAAAAAAATTCATCAAATCCGGTCAAATAGAGATTGCGTGGTGGAGGAGAAGATGAGATCGCGCGGTGAAGGCGAGATCGAGCGGAGGCGAGATTGGTGCTTTCGTCCGACGAGAGGCGCGATCAACGATCGCGATCAACGATCACGATCGACGAGCGCGCTCGTCGGACGATCGCACCGCTCGTTGATCGCGCCGCTTGTTGATCGACGAGCGCGCTCGTCGGACGATCGCACCGCTCGTCGATCGACGAGTGGCGCGATCGACGATCGGTGCTCTCCAATCTGGGCTCTCTCTTCTCTCTCTCTCTCTCCGATCTGGGCTCTCTCTTCTCTTCTCTCTCTCTCTCTCTCTCTCTCTCCAAAAATGATTTGAAGTGAAAATGAGGGTGTAAAATCATTTCCGGGTCAAAGGAGTAAATGTTGGTCAACAGGAAATGATTTTCCGGAAAATTTCATTTTCCGTTGCTGCCAAACATGCGGGTTTGGGGGGAAAATGATTTCCTGAAATCATTTTCCCCCAAAACAAACGCACCCTAAGAATGCTGCAAATAAACTGCCATTTTTTCAAAAGCACCAGCACGAGTTTGCTTCCCTATAGCAATGGTTCAACTATTTCTGGGGGATCTGGTTCATCAAGATCCTGCAACCATCAACAATTGGTGCATAGTCAGCATAAGAGGCTACATTAATTGTTGGTGAGTAAGCTAACTACAGCACTAGCATCAATCTCTATTTCCACAGCTTGGATTTCGAGTTGAATTAATGCAGAGAGTAAGACCATCCCTCGTAGCCCACAATTCAGTTTCTAAACCGTTAGCTCAGCCTATAACTCTAGTGAGGCCTTCAACTCATTGGCCATGGCGATTTCTAATGAGACTACCTCCTCCTGCAAGACCAGGGCAGCCGAGTACAGAACCATCAGTGTTTAGTTTATGCTAGTGTTGGTGAGGAGTTTTCCAGATCACATTAGTGAGGATTCTTATGCTCATTTGCTGGAAAAAAACTCTTGCTTCTCTTTAGCCAAAGTTTATATATAGCAAAAGGGAAAAGAGTGCTCCAGGAGTATTGTTTGGTGGGGACCATAGAATGGTTACAAGCATTTAACTGAAACCAAGAGCTGATTAGGCCTAAAAGAATCTGTTCATATCCAAAAAGTTCTAGCTATAGGGCAATCTCTAAGAACATGGAAAATACTCTCAGCTTCACTACGGCAATGATAGCATATAGGGCCTTCTGATAAGGTTCTGTCATCTGTGGTGTAAGGTAGGTTTTACAGGTAAGCAATTATGTAGGCATTTTCCAGAGGAGTAATTGAATTTTTGGTAGGGTGTTAAGCTTCCATATCCATTTTTCCCTCAAAGATTGGATGAGATTCCTCCTCTGCAAAGGCTAGATTATAGGCTTGCTTAGAATCAAACAGCCCTTTAGCATTTCCATCCTAGCAAAGTTTATCATCACAAACAGAGGCTTTTCTAACAAAGGATAAGATTGGCAATATTGCATAGGACTCATGAGTAAAAACTCATTGATGTTCATAATGGCTTATACTTTTCTATGATTTTATTTTTATTTTTCACTGGCATAATGAAAAAAATAATGGCTCACAAATATTGTTCTATTTAAGTTCATGTCTTGTATTGCCTTTTCTTGTATCACCAGTTTGATCTATCCTAATTATTGGTTTTCTGTTTAGGTTATGCTACAATTTGTCAAATTATGTATAGGGCTATGTTGTAACAGTTCTGCACAATATATTTTTATGAAAACAAAACTGCTACTTAATATTTGTTACTTACACTGTTACCCATGATGCCCTGCTTGGTGTGTATTATTTATGGAGTTGTGTGTATTAGATCTATTTTGGTTATTGTTTGTTGGCCCTTTTCTTAGATTGGGCTTTACTAATTAGGCATTGAAGCTTTTCTTGCCAATACTTTGACTTTGGGTTTTTGCTTTTCTCATGGGCCCTCATGATTCGTGCTAGCCCATTGTGTGGGCTTGTTACCAATTTAATGTGGCCCAATAAAAAATATGTGGCCTGAACAAAGTTTGAATCTGACAAGTCACAAGTTACAACAATTTTGTCAACTTTTTAGTAGCATTAGGGAAAATATTCAATAGTAATCTTTTATATATTGCTAATCTAGCGTTGCTTTAATAAGCTTCAAAAAATTTCAGATATCCCCCTAACCTATTAAAAAACTCAGATATTCCATAATTTTTTGCTCGATTATTTGTTTAAGCTAAACTGTTTTTTTTTTTTAATCATACGTAAGTTTTCAAAATTTACAAAAGAAAGTACGAGAGAAGGTTTGCTCACTTTATTGAAATTATGTTGGAAAATACCTTTTTTTTTTCTTTTTCTTTTTTTTAATAATATGTTAGAAAGTACATTGATCTATCTATATAATTAGGCAACATCTTTACATGCTAAGACAATGCATAAAACAAGAAGTACAATGCTCACTTAGTACTAAGTACTAACTCAAATTTTTTTTTTTTTTTTTTGATAAACAAGTACTAAGTACTAACTAATTTGGGAATACATAAGGTGAAGACAAAAGCAAGAAATAGAACAAATCCCCCCCCCCCCCTTTTTTTTATCAGGAATCCCTTTTAGAGCCGAAGTTCTTAAGCTGCTTTACTAGCAATATGAAAGTTAATGATACCAATGAAGGTTGGCCTGAGTGGAAGCGGATCTGATCGCTTAAGCAAGTGGTCTTGATTTCAAGTCCTTGTGGATGCAGCAAACTTTCTTGGAAGAGGTTATAAGAAAGCACAGAAATCTTGAAGAGGAAACAATGTGCGAGAGAGAGAATGAAAGTTGAAGAAAATACTGATTTCTATTGAATGAATGAATCTGTACAATCTCTGTGTCTAAATACCAAAACAAAGGCTTGGAAAATATCCCAAATCATACGGGGACAGTTATAGCACGTGTAACAGTCAGTTATTCCACGTGTGAACATCTCTTACTTTAAATACATTACAAACTACATGTAGCTTTACATACAGAAAACACAGAACTACAATAATTATACTTCACTAATGTCGTTTAGTCAGATAGTTCATTTCTTCGTTCCTTTCTTCTTTTGCTTCATCTCTTCTCTTTCTTTCTGATATGAGCTACAATCTTGATACTCCCCCTCAAGATGAGAATTGGGATTGTGAATGTTCACAATACACATCTTGGAGAGTAATGCTTTCAACTATTGACCACTAAGAGCCTTTGTGAGAAGATTAGCTAGCTGTGAATGAGTAGGAGTGAAAAATAATCGAATGACCTTATCTTGAACTTTATCCCTGACCAAGTGGCAATCTATTTCTATGTGCTTGGTTCTCTCATGAAATACAAGATTCTCACTTATGTATATGGCTGCTTGATTATCACAAAAAAGCATAGCAGGTTTTGGATGAAATACCTCAAAATCCTTTAACAAGGCCAGAATCCAAGTTATTTCACATGTAGTTACTGCCATGGCTCTATACTCTGCCTCAGCAGAGGATCTAGAGACTATAGATTGCTTTTTGGTCTTCCATGAAATGAGTGAATCACCTAAGAAAATACAAAATTCAGTGGTGGATCTTCTAGTGTTAATGCAAGATGCCCAATCTGCATCTGTGTATGCTTTTAAATGCAAATCTGACTTGGATGATAAAAGAATGCCCTGACTAGGAGTTCCTTTAAGATATTGCAGCACTTTATAAGCTGCATCCATATGAGGTTTGCGTGGCTTGGACATAAATTGACTCAATTTTTGTACTGAGTAAGCAATATCTGGTCTAGTTATGGTGAGATACAACAATCTCCCTACTAGTCTCCTGTAAACACCAGGATCAGGTAGTAACTCCCCACAAAACTTACTTAACTTCAAATTTTGTTCCATAGGAACTTTACTTGGTTTGCAACCTGACATCCCAGCATCTTTAAGTATCTCCAAGGTGTATTTTCTTTGGCATAAAGAAATGCCTTGTTCTGATCTAGCCACTTCAAGACCAAGGAAAAATTTCAGGTTTCCAAGATCTTTCAGCTTGAATTCTTGATCCAAAAACACCTTAAGTTCTTCAACAGCATGAACATCATTGCTGGCAATAAGGATGTCATCAACATACACCAAAAGAGCTATAAATGACAGATTAAACTTCTTGGTAAACAGAGAGTAATTTGACTTAGATTGTTTGAACCCACACTTCAAAATGGTAGATGAAAACTTAGAGTACCATTGTCTTGAGGCCTGCTTAAGACCATACAATGATTTATTGAGTTTACATACCAAATGCTCCCCCTTGCTGTGAAAACCCTGAGATAGGTGCATGTAAACTTCCTCATGGAGATCACCATGGAGGAAAGCATTGTTCACATCAAGTTGAACAAGGTGCCAACCCTTCACAGCAGCAATAGCAAGGACTGTCTTCACTGAAGTCATCTTTGCCACAGGAGAGAAAGTGTCTGTGAAGTCTAAACCCTCCTGTTGAGTGAATCCTTTGGCCACAAGTCTGGCCTTGTACCTCTCTACTGTTCCATCAGCCTTATACTTGATCCTATATACCCATTTGCACCCAATGGCCTTTTTGTGAGAAGGTAGGGAAGTAAGAGACCAAGTCTGATTAGATTCCAGAGCCGCAATCTCATCAGCCATAGCATTCTGCCACTTAGGATCTTTGACAGCCTCAGAATAGGATTGAGGCTCAAAAGTAGCAGTGATTAGGGAACAAAAATGGGCATAAGAGGATGATAGACCAGAAGAACCAATATAATCAGATATAGGATACTTAGTACCTGACATGGAGGAGCTGGAACCAGACTTGATGGCTAGATTGGAATGATCAAACTGAGCATGAACAACATTACTGCATTTATAATCTTGCAAATAAGCAGGAACTTTACTGATTCGTGTAGATTTCCTTAAGGATGGAATGGAAGCAGGAATAGAAACAGGTACTGAAGCAGGAAGGGAAGCAGGTATGGGATATGGAATGGAATCAGAAATAGGAGCAAGTATGGGGTTTGCAAATTTAGGAGGAATAGGATCAAGGGAAGGTGCAGATGTAGGTGTTGAATTGGATAAATCTGAAGTATTGGGAGGTAAGACAGGATTGGACAAAACAGATGTAGAATCTATAGTGGGAAGGATTGGTGTATGGGGATCAATAATAAGAGTGGCAACAAAGGTAAGGGGTCAATGTAAGGGTCTGGGGAAGGGAAAAGGTGAGGTAAAGTGATTGTGGAATGAGGGGAAGAAGAATATGTGGAGGATATAAAAGGGAAGACAGTCTCATGAAAAAGAACATCCCTAGAGACAAATATTTTCTTGGTAGCTAAATCAAGCAACTTGAAACCTTTAACCTCATAAGGATAGCCCAGAAAAACACATGGTAAGGATCTAGGATCAAATTTAGACCTATTGTGAGACAAAGTAGAGGTAAAACAAAGGCATCCAAACACCTTTAGATGATCATAGGAAGGGATTTTGTTGTAAAGTTTCTTAAAGGGAGTTTTGTTGCCTAGAGTAGAAGAAGGTAACCTATTTATAATATACACAGCAGTTAAAACACACTCACCTCAAAAGGTAAGAGGCATATTGGACTGAAACTTTAAGGCTCTTGCAATGCTCAATATGTGTTGGTGTTTCCTCTCCACAACTGAATTTTGTTGTGGAGTGGCTACACAAGAGTGCTGATGCAGAATTCCATGTTTAGCATAAAATTCTATTACAGTAAATTCTTGAGCATTATCAGTCCTAATAGCCTTGATTTTAGTGTTAAACTGTGTGGATATCATGTTGGAAAATGAAATTAACAAGGGTCTGGTTTCAGATTTGGTTTTCATAAGGTACACCCATGTGGATCTAGTGGCATCATCAACAATGGTAAGGAAATATCTAAAACCATCATGAGTGGACTTAGCAAAAGGGCCCCACACATCACAATGAATAAGATCAAAAGGAGTTGCAGACAAATGATTAAAGAAAGGAAATGGAAAACGTTTCTGTTTAGCAATGGGGCAAAGAGTACAAGTTTTATTGCTATGAACACTGCTTACATCAGGTATACAATCATGTAAAGCATGAAGTTTGACATCTGAAGCATGTCCTAGTCTAAGATGCCAAAGAAATGGCTTGGTTATGACAGGAACATTAGAAACATTATTGACAAAAGTACCAAAAACAGAATCTAAAATGGAAGATGCTGCAGAATAAGATTTGCAAGGAGTTGTAGATAGCAAGTAGAGGTTGTTATGTAGTTTACCCACTCCAATCGTTTTCCAACAAGAAAGGTTATGTATAAAACACAGATTGGACAAGAAAATGAAACAGCAGGACAATCTTTTTGTCAATTGACTCACAGAGATTAGATTGAAAGTGAAAGCAGGAACACATAATACATTTTCAAGTATAAGGCTGGCTGTGACTTGAATGGTGCCAATGTGTGTGACAACAACTCTTTCACCATTAGGTAGTTGGACAAAAGATGAGACAGAACTAGTGATTTTAGTGAATAATTTAACAGAATGGACAATGTGATCTGTTGCCCCAGTGTCAAGGACCCAAGTTTGTTTATCAAAAATTGTTTTACTGGCTGGATTGTTGGCAAAGATGGAATGTTGCATACTTAGGCAAACAGAATCTTGAAAAGAGTCACAAAAATTACCTGACATGGCAGAATTGGCTGTGGCTACAGCATCATTGGAATTACCAAAAGTGGATGCATGAGAGTTCAGTAGAGAAAGCAACTGTTGATACTGCTCTGAAGTGAAAGGAAAGGGATTATTCTGCTGCACAAACTCAAATTGACCTTGATTATCATAAACCATAACTTGATTAACCTTGGCCATCCTTCCATTTTGCTTGTAACCTGGAGGAAATCCAACAAGCTTGTAACATTTTTCCATGATGTGACCAAGCTTTCCACAGTGGCTGCACACAGGTCTTCCTTTGCCAGCATTGCCCTTGAAATTTCTATCATTACTGTTGTTTGAAGGAGAACCTTGATTGAAAACTTGGTTCTTAACAGCAAGTGCAGCTGATTCAACAGAAGGAGCACCATTAAAGGTTGAAAACCTTTGCCTTTCTTCCTGGATTACCAATGAGAAAGCCTTATCTATTGATGGAACAGGCTTCATCATAAGGATTTGAGTCTTGACTTGTGAATAACAATCACTCAATCCGTTGAGAAACTGCATTATTGAATCTTGATGATAAAGCTGTGTAATCTTATCATTTACTCCACAAGTGCATTTGCCATATGAACAACTTGGCAAAGGCCTGAGATTCAACAGTTGATCCCAAGCAGCTTGAAGATCAGTGAAAAAGGTTGTTACTATAGAATCTCCTTGCATTATAGTGGAAATCTGCTTCTGGAGCTGAGAAATTCTTGGTCCATTTGCTTGCTGGAAGCGAATCTTGAGTGCATTCCACACTACAAGAGCTGTGTCTCTGTAAATAACACTAGCTTTGATGTGAGGTGAAACAGAATTCAAGATCCAAGATGAGATCATCGAGTTGCATTTTGACCAAGCTTGCTTCTTGAGCGGTGTAATCGCCATTGCAACAGTGATGGAGCCATCAACAAAACCAAGTTTGCTCTTAGCATCCAAAGCCATTATCATTGCTCTAGCCCAGGTTGGATAATTATCCTCAGTCAGGTGTGGAGCAAAGAGGATCGCACCAGGAGATTCACCATGATGCAGAAAGAATGGACTGCAAGGATCTTCCATTGGAGAAAGCTCGCGATGTGAAGAAGTAGATGAGGTAGTTTCAGTGTTTGACGCCATTGATAAAGGCTCAAGCTCTGATACCATATAAGAAAGCACAGCAATCTTGAAGAGGAAACAATGTGCGGGAGAGAGAATGAAAGTTGAAGAAAATACTGATTTCTATTGAATGAATGAATCTGTACAATCTCTGTGTCTAAATACCAAAACAGAGGCTTGGAAAATATCCCAAATCATACGGGGATAGTTATAGCACGTGTAACAGTCAATTATTCCACATGTGAACATCTCCTACTTTAAATACATTACAAACTACATGTAGCTTTACATACAGAAAACACAGAACTACAATAATTATACTTCACTAATGTTGTTTAGTCAGATAGTTCATTTCTTCGTTCCTTTCTTCTTTTGCTTCATCTCTTCTCTTTCTTTCTGATGTGAGCTACAATCTTGATAGAGGTTCTCGCCTTGGCACTCGACAGTACCTTAAAGGATTAGTCCTGAGAAAAAAATCTGGGGACACCATGGGAAACCAAAAAAAAAAGTTAATAATTTGGGTAATAAATTCTTGATGTGCTAAGGCGATGCAATGAACGTGATTAGTGATTACCCTGCTCTACTACAACCACTATTTTCAATCTCATTGGGGTATGGAAAATTTGATTATAGAAGCCAAAATGAGCTATTTTGTATAACTTCAAGGGAATGATTATCATCTCTTTTAGGGGAAAATAGGCATTTGCCCCTAATTTACAAACTATTTAGCAAAATGCCATTGTTTTGAAACTATTTAGCAAAATGCCATTGTTTTTGAAACTCGATTTTAACAAAATCGAATTTTGTGTAAAACTCAATATCTTTCAAATTGAATTTTATGTATATTTTTAAGTGGAACTTGACATTAGCAATGTTGAGTTTCACTTAAATCAAGTTTAAAAAACAGGAGCATTTAGCTACATAATTTGTAAATTAGGGATAAATGCTCATTTTAGCCTCTCTTTTATCCCCAATTTGTGTCTTTGCCCTCAGGAAGGAGATTGTGGTAATTCTAGTTCTTGTATTTTGGATTGTTCTCTTGTTTTTAATGAATTTCTTACCTTTTTCTTTTTCTTTTTCTTTTTTTTTTTTTAAGGGTGATGAATTTCTTACTTAATAAATAATAATGCATAATCTTATTTAAGTTGTTAAAGAAACTTCAAAAGTTCCAAAGGACAAGAAATATTTATACTGTACTCAAACTAATATAGTGGCTATTTTGAAGGAGTTTATGCTTTTTCAACATATCAATCCATTTCATTATGAGCTTTTATTTTTCAATTACCTTGGATATTGGAAGTATATCCAATCATTTCTATGTGGTTTTAGAATATCCTATAAACTTTCTTTTTATTGAAACATTTATTAATGGATGTTAACTTTATCTACCATCGAACCTTTCTGCAGCTATGATTGTTGATGATCCTCGAATGCTTATGAGCTATCATGCAGTTTTCATGTTTTCCTGCTTCAAACTTCGTGCCAACCATTTTTCCAGTCTCACTGGATCAGAGACATACCAAAGAATTATGTCTCAAGGAAAAAATGCAGCTTCATTGAGTGATCTCTCATTTGAAACGAAGTCCTTGTGGACTATTCTTGACTACCTTTACAGTTACTGTCACTTACTAGATGTGGTTCTTGGTTTGATTTTGATCACAGGAACCCTTGAATATGACATTCTTCACCTTGCCTACCTTGCTTTTGCTTTGATATTTTCCCGAATGAGGCTTGAAATACTAAAGAAGAAGAACAAAATCTTCAAGTTCTTGCGACTGTACAACTTTGTGCTAATTGTTCTCTCCCTTGCCCATCAATCTCCTTTTTTGGGGTATTTTAGTGAGGGAAAATCCAAAACAATAGGTTACATAAGTAAGGTGATTGGCTTTCATAAGTACGATTATGGGTTTCGAATTACATCAAGATCTGCACTTGTTGAAATTATCATATTTATGCTGGTATCGCTACAGTCATATGTTTTCATCCCAGGAGTTTGATTATGTTTCAAAATATCTTGAAGCTGAGCAGAACGGTGCCATTTTACGTAAGCAGGAGAAGAAGGCTGCCTGGAAGACTGCACAGTTGCAACACATACTTAAATATGAAGAGCAGAAGCGCCTGCGTAACATGCAAGTGGAGAAGATGAAATCAGAGATGCTTAGCCTTCAAATCTGGCTTCACAAAATGGGCACCACTGCACACTGTTGTGACACTTCTCCACAAAGTAAAGGCCTTGAAAGTAGGGCAAATAGTTTCTCAGACAAAGGGGAAAATGATTTTAATAAACAGAATCTAAATCTGCTGAGCAGTGATTCAATATTCTCCTTTGATATGATTGAATCTCCAACAGTTGAATGATATCATTCAATGGATTCTTTTCATGAGATTATTGAATTAAAGGAAAAGTCTTCTTGCAGTGAGTTCCTGAATTCGCAAATAAGCAATGACGCAAAAGTTCATGCAAAGGAAAACCCACTAATGTCAGCCGTACATCTAATCGGTGATGGAGTTTCTCAAGTACAGTCTCTTGGTAATCTGGCAGTTAACAATCTTGTGAGAATCCTGGACATAGAAAATGAAGAACCAAATATAAATGAGGATTCTTCTGAGGATGAGGTTTATTATGAGGTGGAGAGACAGAATATAGAGCACGAAAAACATTTGGACCGAACATTTTCTGTGCAATCAGGAATTGAGCTTAATTACCACGTCTGATGCTGCAGGCCCACAAATTGGTATAATCATCCGTTATATGTGGTCCCAAATGCGATCAAACAATGATGTTGTTTGCTATTGCTGCTTTGTTCTGATATTCTTATGGCATTTTAGTTTGCTTTCTATGGTTTACCTTGTGGCTCTCTTCTTTTATGCTCTTTGTGTAAATACTGGTCCAAGTTATATGTTCTGGGTTCTCATGCTAATATACACTGAAGTGTGTATTCTGCTTCGGTATTTATATCAAGTCATCATTCAGCACTGTGAATTGACTATAAATGAGAGCATACTTCAGGAATTAGGATTTCCTGCACATAAAATTATGTCATCTTTTGTAATCAGCAACCTGGCCCTCTTTCTAGTGTATTTATTTACTCTTACAAATTTCTATAGCTGCAAGAGACAGTGACAGGGCAATAGGCACTGAATTCAGCTATCATAAGAGAAGAAATCATTATGAGGAAGAAATTTTAAAGAGTTGTAGTTGCAGGGAGAGAATACAAAGACTGTTATTACCTCTAAAAAATCTGATCAAAATGTTGATTATAAGGCTCTACAGATACTGGGAATCACTGACACAGGGAGCAGAGACCCCACCTTACTTTGTGCAGTTGTCGATGGAAGTTATCTTGTGGCCTGAGGATGGTATTCAGCCTGAAAGGATTCAGTCGGGGATGAACAAGTTGCTCAAGATCTTGCATGATAGGGAGTGCAAGGAGAAGAACCTAAGTCATTTCCTCGTAGTGAGTAGGGTTCATGTTCAAAGCATTGAAAAAAGTCCAGAAAATGCTAATATAGCATTGGCTGTTTTGGAGCAGAGGCGGCCCTACAAACTTTGAGGCCTAAGGCGATATATTTAAATGGGGCCTTTTTGTTATTAATTAAATAATATTTAACTAGTTTTCAATATCATAATTATTATATAACAAAAATGCATTCTTTTCTTGTAATATGTTTTTTTTTTTAAAGAAATGCTAAAACTATAACAAATTTTACTAAAAAAACTTCCAAACGTTGTAGCAATGAATGTGATTAGTGAAACTTCAAGAAGATAATAAACAAGTATTTGAATGAATGATGTTAAGGATATTATAAATTTTACAACATGATGCTTAAAAAGATGTATCACTAAGTAATTTAAAAATGCATTTAATAGGTTGTTGACGTATACAAATCATATTAATTGTCACAACAATTTGTAAAGGTTTTAAAGTAAAATTTATAGCATTTTCCTATTTAAATTATTTCTTATGATTAGTAACACATATTTGTAAGCCTTATGTATTTAAAGTTGTATTATCTATAGCATTACTCAATTCTTTGGTACTTCTTAAAAGTAGAGGAAAAATGTAAAATTAAATTTTTTTTCCTATATCTCAAAAAAAAAAAAAATTAAAAATATATATTTCAAATTTTGCCCCAAAATTTGGGGGCCTTTCTCTATTAGGGGGCCCTAGGCGATTGCCTAAGTGGCCTAAGCCTAGGGCCGGCCTTGTTTTGGAGGTTGTATTTGCCTCTCCTTCAGCAGATTCTAACTCAGTAGATTGGTATAAATCACTGACTCCAGCGGCTGATGTTGCCAATCAGATTCTGAAAGCTCAACATGATGGTATTCTAATAGGAATTGGGTTCCCATACCCTGTACTTTCAGTGATTGGTGGAGGCAAAAGGGAGATAGATCTGTATGCATACATATTTTGTGCAGATTTGGCTGTTTTTTTCTTGGTTGCCATTTCCTACCGATCAGTCATAAAAAAACAATAGTGAGTTCCTTGAAGTCTATCGGCTTGAAGATCAATTCCCCAAAGAGTTTGTTTTTATTTTAATGGTAAATCTCCTTTTCCTTTGAATGCATTTTTGTAACAATGCATAATCATAATACGGAGATTTTTGTCAATTCATTCATCTGAATTGAACCTTTATTGTGATTTACATGGCATTTGAGGTACAAATTCATAAATTTGAAATGGGTACATGGTCGAAGTTGGAGCCATCACAATTAATGGTGTGCAATCAATTACTGATTGTCTCAAAAGTTTAAGCCGTTTGAAAATGGTGAATTTAACCATTTAATCTGAAAATCTCCCTTCATGTGCGAGCTTAAACTACCCTTATTAAGTGGGACCCAACACGTGGAAATTTTTTTAAAGGAAGGTAAAGTGGTGACAAAGTTTAAACCCAAGTTTTTCTACTATGATACCATGATAAATTACCATTGTTCCAAAAGGTTAAGTTATTAGAAAATGTTGAATTTAGTAATTTAATCTCACAGTGTGGACTGGTTCTAGAATTTTGAGAAAATTTGTGGGGTTCATATGAAAAGTAAAAGCAGCCTTGTACAAAGAAGAGCTAGTGAATGCAAAAATATGCTAGCAGATAGTGATTACAACAGTTTCACCTCCTATCTATGTACAGATTGTGACACTAAGCAATGCAAAATGTAAATTGTGGAATCATTACTAAAGTACTGAGTAATCTAGTGGGTTCCTGCAGACATTTTTTGTATCTTCCTTACACAACGTAACATTGACATTTCATGCCTCTTTGACTGAAAGTTGTACTCGGCGCGTAAATCTCTGGAATCCCTTTTTATCAAGTTGATAACTTGGTTAGACTGACATGTTGAGTTTGCAATTGATCTTAGAAAATCAAAATTCCAAGGATGATTGTTAGAAATGACTAATGAGTCCATTCACATTCCTTGATAATTTGTCCCTATCCTCCATTGGTTTAACATTAATGCCTGCTGGTTTAACATTAAAAGTACTCCAAAATATTGTTTAGCATATGCTTGACCCACACCTAGTCATTCCATAGCGTGCCCCCTTCTACTAAAGTTGCTTAGATACTCCAGAATTTGAATGGACCTTTTACACCTGCGTGAAGCAATCTATTTCATATTCTCAAAAGCATAAGCTTGAGCCCACCTCTTGTCCTCATTTGCTGCAAGTTGCCAGCAAAGTTTAGCAGTCAAGGCCATCTTTACATCTTTCATACTTTTGAAGCCCAAACCATCCCATGCTTCTCACTTCCTAAGGTCTACATATGGAAACCACATTTTGTACTCAATATTCATATTATCCTTAGACCCCACCAGATGTTTGTGTTCTGACTCTTCTGAGTCACGAAGATGCATGGGTAATTGGGAATGTGATGGGAGTTGAGGAGACGGGAAGAGCATCGTCACTGATTCATTCTTTCAAGTTGGAAAGAACAACATTGAATCATTTACAACCCTACAACACTTATTGTTGCCATTTTACACATGATCATACAAAGAATAGTACGACTAGATGTCACATTGACAATACAGACGAATATTTTAAGAATAGTACGACTAGATGTCACATTGACAATACACACGAATATTTTAAGCACTTGTTATATGACTCTGTGATAAATTCCATATCAAAGATGTATTAGATTAATTTAAGTTCTATAAATTATTACAAGCAACTCTTATTATAACTTTAAAAAAAAAAAAATGGAGTGTAAACCATCCAAATTGGGTAACAGGTTGGATCAATATTTATGATTTTTTGAATCTTCTTGATTCATTCACCTAATGAGAGGAAAAAATATTAACTCTGATATAATCAATTAAGAGGAACACACCTTACAACAACGTCGATATGTCCGAGTGGTTAAGGAGACAGACTTGAAATCTGTTGGGCTTCGCCCGCGCAGGTTCGATCCCTGCTGTCGACGTTTTTTTTTGGGGTTTTGGGTTTTGGTACAAACGACAGTTTCATTTTATTTTTGGTATGGTTAAGTTATGTTCAGAACATCTAAATCTGATCTTCTCAATTCTCTAAAAAAAAAAAACCCAAAAGAACATCTTAATCTGCAATTAAAATAACCTATTATCCATGTTTGAGATTGTATACTAATTTGAGAATACAATGAAACTGTTGTCCTAGAAGAACACAACAACAAAAATTACAATTTGACAAGCTATGTAATTTTTTTGTTGGTATGGTTATGATAACAATATCAAAACACTGCAAGTAGTAAGCAAGATGAGGGATAGCAGTAAGTAATAAGAGAGATATAATATATTTTACTAAAAAATATTTACAAATTGATGTCACAATTATGAATGTGGTTAATATCACATCAAGAACATAATAAATAAACCACCTTTTATTTTTAATTATTTTTTTTTTGGTTGTATTTAAAAATTAACATATCAATATTGAAGGTTTGCAATAAAATTTGTAGTACTCTTAGTAGAATTTAAATTCTATAAGGATGTGGCATGTAAAACTCAAGTTTTACCCCTTCAATCCCAACATGACACATCATCATATTACATATTAAAGAATAGGTAATCACACTCAATCAATTCTAATAACTATTTGAAAATCTAACTTAATTGTAAGTTTATTGAGATGTTATTATTTGTGGTAGAATTTATTAAGTTTTAAGTAAAAAACTGATCTTTCTCAAAAAAAAAAAAAGTAAAAAACTAATGTGAGATGTAATACTCCATCCTTACTGAAGTTAGACTCTTCTTAATATTACTCTTTTGTATTTGTAAATAAAAGCATATTAGCATTTTTTTTTTTTTTTTTGAGAAACAGTATATTAGCATTTAGATATAACCAATTTGTGTTTAAAGGTTAATACATCAATTTTTTAAACGCCTATCTTTGTAAATAGAAGCAGAGTTCCACTGGGAGATAATTACCATATTAGAAAGTTTTTGGATTTCTCCTGTGTCCTTATTTATTTATTTTTATTTTGGAGAAAGGATTTCTGCTATGTGTCTTGTTTAGCCAATTCAAAGGGTCACAATTTGTCGTGGGTAGTAATTTATTATTTTTTTTGGAGTTCAAGTTTCCACTGCCATCGCCTCAATTCCAGATTTTGCAGAGGATGAGATCAATGGAATGGGTTCTTGACTTTCTTCTGTATTCTCTTTTTTGGCTTATTGTATGAAACCATGAATTCTAATTAAAAAATAGAGATTAAAATTAAAAGTGCTGCTACTCCAAAAGTACACACTTTTAGACTTTGCCAAAAAATAATTTTTGTCAGAGCTTTATGCTGACTTTTCAATATATATAGTCAACAGGTGTATACCTAGACTCTCTTACTTATTTCCTTTTATTTTCTTCTGGGTGGTAATGATATTTCAATACCTCTTTACTTAGGAAAAATTCGCATCAAATTGTAAATCCTTATTTATTTAAGCATAATAATTTTTTTCATTTTATCTAATTACTTTGCAAAATACTCATATCATATTATCTATTTTAATTTCTATATCATTAAAATATTAATTTTTTTAAAATTGTTTTTCTCTTTTCACACACTACAACCATCATCAATTTTCTCTCTCCATTTTAAGGTACTGTAGTAAAAATACATTTTGCACAATAAGAGTCTGTTTGGATACAGTTTATTTTGCTGAAAATTAAAAACTGAAAACTGAAACACTGTAGCTAATAATTTTAAAATAAGACTAAATAGTGTACACGTGGGTCCAACAAAGATGGACAAACTATTTACGCAACTAAATGTTGAGACGTGCACAGTGCACAGTGGTTGAATTGCGTGAATGGACAAACACGTGCATAGTGGCTGAACTGTGTGAATGGACAAACTGCACAGTACATGTTGGTCCCAGCAAGGATGGACAAACTGCATGAATGCATGAATGGCTGAACGTGCACAGTGTAAGTGGGTCCCACTTCAAACGTAGAAACGCAGATATGAGGGTGAGACGCTTTATCCTAACGTTACCTAAATGCATAAAATATCGGTAATTTTTGAATTTGGTTGGAAAAAATTGACCTTATATATGCCATTTTACTGCAATTGATGCGAGTGAACTTATATTTTAATGGCCATCTTTCAATGTTAAATGTCAAGATCAAAGAGAGTTGTAGCTGAATTCAAGGTCAATTGGGCCTCCAAAGAAGAAGAAAGAAATAGAGAAGATTTAGAGAATCAGAGAGATAGTAGAAACTGGAATGAGTTCATTCTTGTTGTCTAACTCAATGCAACAGTAATGCCCCCTTTTTATATGTTCCTCAATCAATCCTACTCTAACTGATAACTAACTGTCATAACCACCTACAGCTGGCAACTAATTGCCAATAACTAATTTCTAGTTTGCATCAGCAATACAATACAATCTATCATCCTAACATTATTTGGAAGGAATTAGGAATTAGTACTGAACTATTAAATGGTGTAAAAAACTTCATCTCCCAAAGTCTCTAAAAATTAGCATGAGACTTTTCCTTCTCCTAATTAAGCTTCTCAATGTCACTTCAAGAGTCCCTCTCAGTCCGTTTTTTAAGTAGACTAGTGATCACATGAAGTACCCGAGTTCTCATCTTATGGATCAAAACATGTCCACCCACATTATTGGGATAAAATTCAAAGTCTTCTCTCATCTGACTTGCTGTGACAAAAATCAGGGCAACACAAGCCAAGTCATGCACCCTACCAAACTTCCCACAAAAATCACATGAATCTCATGGCCATACATTAGGATTTAGATGCAAATTCACCAAAACTTCAACTACTAGACAAAAGCATATCCATTTACATGCTAGGAATTTATTCATGAACAAAAATGTAAATACAAAAGATGTCTTTTTTATTTTTTGGGTACAAACTTAATTGTTTACTCAGCATCAGTCTTGGAAGTCCTTGTACACAAATTCTGAGAGCACTTATCCTATTCCCATACCAATTAAACAAAAAATCAATTTACAAAGAAATTGATTTTGGGTGAACTCTCTGATAATGGTGGGTGTTCCAAATTTTTTCTTTATTTGATGGAAGATGAGCTTTGGATTTGGAAAGATTAAAAAAAGTGAAACTGTGTCATGTCCTCCTAACAGAGACTTTTCTAAATTTGGCAATCTCTCTCTCTCTCTCTCTCTCTCTCTCTCTCTCTCTCTCTCTCCTCTCTTTTTTTTCCCTTTGTGTTGGCTATTGAGAGCTTAATTTTCACTTGGTGTCATTCCCCCAGAAACTCCACTGTTGTATCCACGCCAAAATTTGAGCTGGGACACATCATATGCAACTATCTCTAGCTGCTAAATTTGGCGCCAGATGTAACACATTGCAGAAAAAATCAACAGGCTCTAAAAAAAAAGACACACACACAAACATACACTCCCTCACAAAACACCACCTTATAGAGTTGTTGCCTGTCATGTGAATAAACATGCTAACTTCAGCCGGTAGTCACACAATGCTGCCTCCACACATTCAAGTTGTGGTGGTGATTACTATGATGATGGTGATGGTGATGATGATGATATTGATTATGATGATCATGGCTCGCCATCTCAATACACCGCCTTAATCCCTCTCCACTCACCGGAAACTTCCACTCCTCCACTCTCTCTTCTTCAATATCTTCTTCAACCCCTTCTACCATTTTTTCATCTTCTTCTTCCTCTTCTTCTACCATTTCTTCTTCTTCGTCTTCTTTTTCTTCTTCTACCATTTCTTTTTCTTCTTCTTCTTGTTCTACTTCTAAATTTTCTTCTTCTTGTTCTTCTTCTTCTTCTATGCAATCTTGGATGAGGTGCAATCTCAACCTTCCATCTTCGCGAGAAGCACAGAGAGTCTCAGCCCGATCAAGCCTGACCTCAGTGAGCTCAAGCCTGCCATCTTTCCTCACTGCACGCAGGAAGAAACTCCTTCTTCCATTGTGATTCAAAGAAGAAAGCGGTGGAGGAAACTTCTTAACTTCACCAAACTTCATTCTACTCCTCCTCATCCTCCTACTACAAACCCCACCTTCATCATTACCATTAATATCATTATTCCTATCAACCTCTACACGCCTCTCATCTGAACTCTCAAACCCAAGACTCTCAGTGCAAGACATCAACCCGTCAACGATGCCATCTCCTATATCATCCAAGAAAAAGCCGGAATTCCCACTTGGATCTTTCTTAGGAGGTGGAGAAGAACAAGTTGATGATGGTGGTGATGACGATGAGGCCTTGATTGATGATGATTCAAGAACATTTGGTGAGTGTTGGGTATCATTTGCAGTGATAAAACCTAACCCTCCTGTTAAAAAAGAAGAAGGAGAAGAAGAAATTTGAGAATGACATTGATTATAAGAGAGTTTGTGAGGGTCATTCATGGTGGTGTCCAAGGAGGTGGTGAGGTTAAAGAAAGAGTGAACGCTCTTTTTGCAAAGGCTCATAATCATAGTTATAAAGACCAAGAGATGGAGAGGTGTTTGTGTTGCGTTGTAGAGAAAGAAAAAGAGGTCATGGAAAAGAATTGCTCTTTGGGTTGTGTTTATTTGAAGAAGATTTGTGAGAAGGAGATGAGGGTATTAATAACATCCTCACGCCAAAGATAGGGGGTAGAGAGAGAGAGAGAGAGAGAGAGAGAGAGATGGATGGAAATGGTGAAGGAAATTGCCACAAAGACAGAAAGGTGGTGAAAAATGAGCTGGAGTGATAGAGGAAACGGTGCCGGGTCCCACGAAAGATGGCCTTAGACTTCGCTTAGATCTACCTTTTCTTCCACTCTTTTTTTATTTATTTATTTATTTTTATTTTCTTCTTCTTAATTTTCAGAGCCACACTCATGGCTAAACATAATTAACTAATTACTAAACAAATTCTAATAATATTATTTATTTATTTATTTATTTTGTAATCTCTATCTAGTATAACTATATAGTTCTGTTTGTGTGTTGGGGAGCTAATTGTGTAGCTTGGTGATGTACATTAATATGGGGAGTTTGCCATGCACGCGTATAGGTAAAATGGTTAAGTTAATTATAGTTCAAAATTTTGTTTCACAGTTAAAATGGTTTTGATAGCATCATGAGGGTTATTCTTATTGTTATTTGATAACTTATAGTACTTCTTTTCACTATTTAAGAAAAAAAAAATTAAAGAGAAATCTTGGAGAGCCAGTCAAATTGTGGGCAATGATCAGGCCGTTTTTTTTTTTTTTTTTTTTTTTGAATACTAAGGTGCAGTTTGGATAGGGTGTTTTGCCCGTCTACGTTTCCTCTTTTGCGTTTTTTTTTTTTTTATTCTCCCCAGCCGCAACTGTTGACCCGGTCTGTTGTGAATAGTGCACTTGTGCACTGTTCACGAGTCCCACAAACTCTACTTTTTATCAACTTTTTCATTAAAAATGGGTCCCACAACACTATTCACATATTTAAAAATTATTTTGCTACAGTATTTTCAGTTTTCATTTTTCAGTTTCAGCAAAATAAGTTCTATCCAAACAGACCTTAAGTATTTATAACATGCACACAGGGAGAAGGGAGAAGGGAGAAAGGAGAAGGTTTTAAAGAAATGGGTTGACCAAAGTAAAGTCAGCCTAACTCTTACTAGTACCTCAAAAAAGAATGAGAATGCCATTTGAAAGTGCACTAGCCTAATTATTAGGTGCTATTTTAGATTTTTAAATTTTAGTTACGGCTTAGTTAATTTTTTAAACTAATCACAACTAATGCGAAATTTATGTGATTAAACAATTAACCAAGCAAGCTATTTTCAATTTGTATGGGTAAACATAAATGTGCAATGCAATAATGTAAACATCAGTAAAAAAAAAGATGTAAACTAAAGATAACTCCCAATGTGTTATCAAAGAGATAAATTTAAAAACTTTGTATAAAAACCTTTCCGTGACCCTCCAAACCAAAAATGATCCATTAGTAAATAAGTTAAAGTATAAGAATACACAAAAATCCTCCAAACCTAAGTTACTCAATGTACTTGAGACCTTCAAACTTCAACTATCAAAGGACTTCACGAAATCTTGTCTTTACTAGCTTTTTGGATCCCATAACACCTCCCAGTTGCACCATACAATATGTGGTCAAACTCCAATGCTTCCAATGAACCAAAACACTCTCAACAATTAAATAATAATAATAATAATAATAATAATAATAATAATAATAAGAAAAAGTAAAGGAATCTAACACCTTGCAAGTTGCGCCAGGTCCAGGCCATATAGCTCATAATGATAAATGTGGCAACAAGAGGGCATGAATTATTGTCAGATTGGCTATTTAGCAAAAGAAAAAATTATAATAATTATTGTCAGATTATTGGCTTGGGATGCTTAAAGGAAAAAGACATTAGAAAAAAAAAATAATAATAACGAAAAGTGTAACCTAGTTTTGCCACCATCATGCATTATACCTCAACATTGAAAACAATAGAAAGTATCAAAAAATATATATACATATGTCAAGTGTTTGATCTGTTTAACAGACTATAGTGTGCAAGTGTGCCACCATATGTCAAGTAGTTTTCTAAATAGTCTTAGCGTATGAGACAGGCAGCAAGTAGTGTCACGCAGGCATGTGTAGCCGTCGGTCGAAATCCTCTCGATGTCCTCAATTCTAGGCATGACATCATATGTAAGTAGTATGCTGTTTATAATATCAAATGATGTGTAATATCGGCTATCGGATACACATTTAGATTTGTAGTATCTTTTATAACAGGTTCACTAATAAGGCTCTACTAATTTGTATCTATCTATAAAATGGGGGAGGGTTCATTGACTTCGGTGTTAAAGATTTACTCTGCCACAGTATTTAGAATCAAAAAATTAAAATTTTAATTGATATAATATTATACATGTATATCCTTAAATTCTTGAAAACTCAATCTTGACCATGGAATGGATAAGATTCATTTCCTTTGAAGTCTAAAATGATGAGAATTTAGACAATCTTGAATTCTTTTTATTTTTTATTATAATTAAGTAGTTCATATAGTAGTTTCTCAAAAAAAAAAAAAAAAAGTAGTTCATATAGTAGTTGTCACGTTTATTTATCATAAGACTGTATTTGGATTTGAGGGCTTAAAAACAAGAAATTAAAGAACAATTATTAGGGTAAATTTCTTAATATGAATTTTAATAATAGTTTGTGTAAGATTTAGGATTATAGTTTTACTCAAACAAAAACATTTTTGTTATAAATTTAAAATAACATTATATATTTAATCATTTCAAAATTATATTTATAAGCCCTTAATTTCATCAATTAACTTCCTCAAATACTTCTAAAAAAAAAATCTTCAAAAAAAATAGTACACATCAATATATCATACTTCATCAAACTATTTAAAATATAAAAATTAAATCTAAAATAATCAATTTAGATATTTCCATTTCCAAAATGAACAAAATATATTGTGCAACTTCTCAGTTTCCTAAAATGATTGGAATTTATATATAAAGAATCCTCAAAGATCAAAACCTTTTAATCTATTGACGGAAATTTCTTAAGTACTCTCAAATTATAGTGAAATGGTGTTCACTTTTCTCATATTTATGGTGGACTCCACCATGTATTTAATAAGTGAACCACGTTATAAATATTAAAAAAAAGAAATATCATTTACTTTACTCCTGAAGTACCTAAAAATTACCTTTCACCGACTTTTTTACTACTTATAATTTGAGAAGTGGGGGACACTTTGGTTTTGATATTTGGTGGAGTGCGAAGGATATTCTTGGATTATTCAATAAAGGGAATCTCTCTCATATGTTAGCCACACAACTTATCCACATATCAACCAAAATTGGCATATGGCCGTCACACAAACCACGTATGCTCTAAAAACGTGAGGGGGAAAAGTAATTTGCTAATCATCAAGACTTGTCTTATACACATACTCTCTCCTACGTACCGGCTTTGTATATGGACCTAAAATTTTTGTATATTGATTTAGACGTAACTGGTCAGATTTTTGTGTATGTTTGAGCATTTAGGGTTCATTTAGTATGTGTGTTTAAATAACAATTTTTAATTTTTTGAAAATAAATATGGGTTAAAAAATGTGTGAAAATACGTGTAATATTGTTTAAAAACTGAAAATATGTGTTTAAAATTATGTACCAAACAACCTCTTACTCTACCCAGTTCTACTGATGTGAAGTTTATGATGGATTATTTGGATTAGATAAGCATTAGATATAGTGGATGATTGGTTAATGTTTGATATGATTTTATAGTGACAACCATCCAGTGGACGTCAATGTTTGGTCCTCAAGTGACAAAGTTCATAGCTTTCAGTTGATTATGACATTAGATTGATATGATGTCCAATAATCGTGGGTGGTTTCTTGTCATAAGTATGCCCTGCAAACTGTAAAAATTGGATGTTATAACAAAAGGAATGATTATTGTCATTTGCTTTCATATTGGTGATTTTTTTTTTTTTTTTACAAGAAAAAAATTCTACTCTAATATAATTTAAGTGTATATGTGTGTGAAACTCCCTTTTAAAAACTTGAACCCGATTCTTATCCCAACACCTTATAAACACTTATACTAATGGAATGACCATCGTCTCAAGGGTGTGCAGTGGTCATATTGGTTTTATTTGTTACTCTCTTTATACATGTATAAGAGATTTTATCAATTAGTGTAATTGAAGATTAATTAATAAATGTTAAGGATATTACCAAAACAATATTAGATTATTTCTAGAGTTTTTGGTTTTTAGTGAGGTAAAAGAATGAGCAATATTATTCAATTAATAAGAATATTACAAACAACAAAACAAGATATATTTTGTGAAATAGACTTCATCCAAACTAATAAATGAAAAGACAATCGAGTTCTCTTAGCTAAAGCATGGGCTATAGAATTACCCTGCTTCCTAGTGTGAGAGAAGGAATGAATTCTTAGAAAACTCGCAATAGACACAATGTCTTTAACGATATGACCAATATGGCTGACAGTGGAGGATCACTTGCTATGATGGCTTTGTATACCACCTTTGAGTCTCCTGCAAAATCTGACTGGAGGATGCCTAGTTCGACAATAAATTGAATAGCCATTTGTGCTATTAGAGCTTCCAGTATTTCTACTAATGAGGGTAAGGAAATTCTCTTAGATAAAGCTGCTAGAACTTCACCATTTTTATTACGAACTATCACCTCAATCCTAGCTTCTTTAGTTTCTTCAAAAATCGCCCCATCGTAATTCGTTTTAAAATTGTCAATAATCGGAGCTTTTCACTTGACAAAGTTAATTACACAGTGTATAATTTTAGATAAAAGAGAATGAGAAAAAAGAATATGTGGCCAACTCTAACTTTTTGA
The DNA here is from genome assembly GCF_001633185.2 of Quercus lobata. NCBI lineage: Eukaryota > Viridiplantae > Streptophyta > Magnoliopsida > Fagales > Fagaceae > Quercus > Quercus lobata. The sequence continues at coordinate 4,153,250 of NC_044906.1, read as the reverse complement.
GACTAAGTTTTTGTTATGTAATTAATAGATAATACAATCTCACTCTTATATGGATGTAAAATCCACAATGAGTGAGAGTGTTATATACAACTGTTCTATAAGGTACTTTTTACTTTGCAATAATAGGAAGCAATAACCAATCAAGATATAGTTGTTGTATGATTGATTAGGACCGTACAAATTAAGGAGGTTAAGGAGACAACCCTGATAGCTAGGGACGAATGGGTGATATGAAATTTCATCTTTTTAATTGATTTATACTCTTTGATTATACCTTTGAGAGTTAGGATGGATTATATATGTCCAATATGCATGATATGACTTTGTATAGGCCGGCCCACATTTCGGTGAGCAATGACATATTAACATACTCATTGATGTTTAAGTTCTTTGCTTTATAAATTATTAACAACTACATGATGTGGCTGCATTTTGGTGAGCCAGAACATAATTAAAAATTTAGCTTTAGAAGAAAACTCATTGATGTTTTATATCATTACTCTGTATTTTATTGACTATCAATTGATGTTTCACACGATGCACAAACATATAGGCTATAATTTTATTTTGAAATAATTTATAAGTAGTGTTTTATGTAACACGTGTGTAATAAATATTTTATGGTATATAATATCATTAACATTTAGGAATATAGAGTATAAAACTCATTGATGTTTTATATCATCGCACACCCTTGGTGCGATAGTCACTCCACAAATATAAGTATTTGTGGGGTGTGAAGGGTAAGGGTCGGAGTTCAAATCTCCAAGAGAGAGTTATGATAGAATTTTTATCTTGTGTATATATATATATATATATATATATATAATTGGGAATCAATTATATATATTTCGTTTCGTTTAGATGAGAAAAAAAAAATCATAAAACATAAAATTGTGAAAAACAATGTAATATTTAATTGATATTAAGAATGTATTGTTTCCATGAAGTCATAATTAATTAATTGATTATTTCGGCTAATTTAAGTGCACAATTTTCCTTCTATATTCTTGATTGTGAATGTTAATTGTGATGCCCAAAATTATGTGGATTGAATGAATGTGTATTGTGTGGATGTGTGTTGAGTCATCACATCTAGTATTTACTATGTAGATTATAAGTAATTAAGAGCTAGGAATCTTGGTTACAACTTGATTTATCATTTTCATATAATGCAAAAATGGGCTATCATTTCTAGAATTGTTGAATTCTCCATAAATAGTTTCTCCTTTCCTTTTTCAATCAAGATAAATTGTCAATTCGGCACAATATATGATAGTTTAACTAGCATCTCTTCTAGATTATGACCATCAATTTAGATGCACACATGTTATAAACTATCAGGTTATAAGAATAGAAAGTTTCCTTTAAAGCTCCGAAAAAATGTAAAATAATAATAATAATTAATTACGTGAAATATTGATATAGAATCTTGAGGAGAAAGGAAACAATTATCCTTTCAAGAAACACGTCACATGGTTGAAACTCAAGCTTTTGTTACCTTCGCAGTTTATAATATATTATTAGTATATCTAGATTAGTTTAATTAGCACGTGACGTCAATTATTTTTTCTAAAATGAGATTTCATTTCTTAATGGTCCCAAATAATGATAATAGCCCATTCAATGCATGGGATTCAATATTTAAGGTTGGAATCTTGTACCGATAGAATATATATATTTGCTTGTCTATGTCATGTGAGACAATATCAAGATTTTGAAAATCATGGGATGGCATGGCAACAAAAAAGTTGTAGAGACTCTTTAGTGGTTGGAGTGGTAGATAATAGCCCACATGATTTTTCCATGAAAGTGTGCTCAAGGTTGGGTTGAACAGTCTCCATCGGCAACCAAATCAAAAACAATATAATGAAGGGAGCAGATCGAGCACGTTGATTCTGCATTCATTTTCCGATTTGTTTTAGGCCACCACCCATGCACATCTTATCCTCACGAGAATCAACAACGTGTTGTGTGAAAAGTGGTGCCACATGTCAAAAGCAAAGACACTTTTTATTCTACTTTTTTTTTAAATTTGAGGAGAGAAACTTGGTCCACTTTGAGAGAGAGAGAGAGAGAGTTTAAATTTCTCATGTATTTATATATATATATTTTTTTTTGAGAAACCAGATCAAGGACCTGGGCCTTTTATTGAAAATAACTATTGAATATGAATTTTGAAAATCTATCCGTTAAATTGTATATTCTTATTATATTCTACATAATTGCAAAATTTTAATATGATCGAAAATCAATTGTTTTGTCATCAAACAAATGTTAAAATTTCAAATTTTTGTAATATAAAATTATGTATAAAAAAAATAAATTTATTGATTAAATAGTAAATAACATTTGATTTGAATAAAATTTAATATACACGATAAGAACATAAGAAACATGAAATTTAACAGTAAAATTTTCAAAATTCACAAAAAAAAAAAAAAAAAATTGATATAAAAAAAGTTAGAAAAGTTCTCCTAACTAGTTTCCGGAGAAAATTTGTTCATTCATCGAAGCCTCTATTACCTCACTACTATTTAAAGTCATGGTCAATATATATGGTCTTGGTTTACACGCACTTCTGTTTTATCTACTCTTTCTGGTTTTGGGCTGGGGATATTTGTCTTGACAAACTTAACAATGTGGACATAACTTGGAATCCATATTTATCTTCTTGGGCCTCACCCAAAAAAGAACCCTTGGGCTAGTAAGATGGTGACAAACTTCTATGCAAATATTTCAAGGAAAAAATGGAGACAATTCTTTTGGCCGCAACTATATCGTGTAGATTCTCCCAAAAAAAAAAAAAAAAAATTATATCGTGTCAAACAGTAAGCAACAGAGAACAAAAAAAGGGGGATTATGTGAAAATAATTGGCAACTAATCATAGTTTTTCATGCCAAATGTGTGCAAAAAAACGTTGTAATCCTATAACCACTCTATTTCAAGAATAAAAAATCAGTCTAATTAAAAAGGGAAAAAAAAAAGAATCTTTTTTTTGAAATAATATAAACAGAAGACACGGGAAGGAGAATTCTAAAAATGAGAAATAGTAATATCTAGTATACTCGTCAACATTTATAGTTTTTGTCATTAATTAATAATGATTATGTAATATAATATAATAAAAGTTGAGTATTACATGCATGCATACAACATATATGTAGCCTACCGTGGGTTTTGCATGTCATATGATATATGCTTTTGTCGTGGCTCAATATTGATATATTAAAATTATATTTAAAATAATTTTCCCCAAGAGTTATTCTATATATTGCCATATTTCCCACAAATTTAATATATTGCTTCTAAAATTATATTTTTAAAAATGCAAGAAATTTAAAAGACAATTCATAGTTTTTTTTAGATTATTTAAATCATTTAACATATTTTAAGTGTTAAAAAAATTGATATTATACAATTCCACCATATATATAATTTATATTATTATTTTATTTAAATTGTATTATCTATTTTAATGATATTAAGGAAATATTTTTAATTTTAAATTCACTAGCAAATTGTACAGATCTATTACTAGTTTGTGAATACAGGTCAAATAAGCTAAAGGAAGTCATATGTATATAAGTCCCTAAAAAAAAAAAAAAAAAGGAAAAAGAAACCATTGCAACAATACAATTTACATATTTGTTATTGTTGAGTAGTATACATGTGTGAGTAAAATCTCATATTAAATAATAATGATAAAAATAAGTGGTTAATATAATATAATTGGACTCAAATTTATAGACTTAAACTTTTTGAATTAAGTGTTGTATTTGAAGAAATAATTCAATATATATACCAATAATCTTGACGTAGGAGGAACTTGCAATATGATTAAAAAGTACCAAGGAAATAAAGCATATATTAGCTGTAAGCAATTTTATAAATGCAAATACTTTTTCATTGCCTTTTTCTTTGTGTGGTATCTTGCTTTTAGTACATAAGTGGCTCTAGCAGTAATTATTAAAAAAGAAGAAGAAGTGATTCTAGCAACAACAATAATGGAGTGATTATGAACTCACATCCAAACAGTGCTTAGTGTTTATCAACCATTCAATTCAAACACCATATTTGATAGATTCAATAATTAATTAAAAACAATGCCAGCTTATTAAGATTGTTCAGTATTTTATATAGCTTATTTTTGTGATGCGAAAATAATAAGTTGGATATAAGAAAAAAAAAAATTGAGGTTTTAAAAAGTCATATTTAATGGAATAAAATAAACTACTTAATTTCATTTTTATACCATATCAAATTAATGAATCTAAGTTGATGTTTTTTTTTTTTTTTTTTTTTTTTGGGGGGGTTGTATAATCGATTTCCATCCACCTCTCATAAACCATACAGTGTAGATTAATTGTAGAATCTGCATTAATTTCCAATGAGATAGAATCAAACGTGATTATCAAAAAACAGCAAAGAAGAAAAACTTCCGCCTTTTCTTGTCCTGGAATCCTAGATAATGTTTTATAGGACACCACGCCTCTTTGTTTCCGTGGACAATAAGCTCCTGTTGCTACCTTTAAAGAATAACTAAACATGCAAAACACAGTGCTCGGCATAATTGGCAGCAGAAATATCACAATATCTTTCGTTCTTTCATCAACTCAAGGGGAATAACATAAACGCACCCAGTACTTTAACAATTTAAATTATTCTGATTTAGCCAAAATAAATATCATCATTCTTATTCTTAATAGTAGTAAGAATAAGAACTCCTTTATTACTTTCTTCTTCCATCAAGAATAAGAACAATGTGTTTTTTTTTTTTTTTTTAAAATTTTAATTTTGACATGAAAAAATTAAGTTCGTAGAATTTTTGGGGTAATTACATATTACTACTTTAAACTATATATTTCAAATTACACTTTTCATCCCTAAACTTTTAGAATGCAGAGTTGGCACCTAAATTTTCAAAATGTATAGTTAGCACTCTAAACTATAACACGTGTTATATTTTTCACTCTACTGTTAATTCTACCATTATCTTAAATGAAAAATCAAAGTTTAGGGTGCAAAGTGTTATTGGGAGTATAATTTAGGGTAGTAAAGTATAATTTATACTTTGTTTTTAAGGGATTGATAAGGGGGGCAATTGAGTCCAAACACATAATGTCATCCAATATAATGGTAGAATTGACGATAAGGTGTTGAGTGTAACACAGGTTGTAGTTTAGGGTGTTAATTGTGATTTTGAAAGTTTAGGGTACAAAGTGTAATTTGAGGTATAGTTTAGATTGGTAAAGTGTAATTTTCTTAAGATTTTTTTTAACTATTCTTTAGTTACTCTCCAATTATGAGTAACTAATTTAATAACATACAATACAATAAACATATAGTGCACATAGGGATGACAATTTTGCCCCGGCTTGCTTGACCTGCTCCACCTCGCTTCGACCCACACGAATTTTCCTTACCCCGCAAAGGTGGTGGGGGGGGGGAATAGGGCTAAATTTTAGCTCCACAGCACGGGGTGGAGTGGGGATGGATTTAGACTTTTTAGACTTAACCCTCCCTGCCCCACCCACCCCGCCCAACCAACCCCGCTTTGCTCTGTATTGATAAAGATTAAATTGTAAATTTTTCATGCTCTAAAACCCTACTATTTAAACAAACATATCATCAGCTTATTTTATTCTACCCAACAAGACTTTCTTGCCTCTTTTTTTCTTAAGCAAGGTTGGAAATAAGATACCAATTTTAACATTTTTTCTTTTTTGTCTTTATTATAAACAAATTTATATACTATTAAATAATTGATTTTGTGTTATGAGATTTTTGTTTTTGTTGTGATATTGTCTTGTTAAACAATTTAATAATATTTTATTCAATTTTTGCTAAAAATTAGTTTGATTTGATGGGATAAATTATTTATAATTTCAAGTATATTTTTAATAATGAAACAGGTTTTATTAAAAATAATTGTAATAGTTGTGGGCAAAAAAAAAAAAAAAAAAGTAAAGTTTTACGAGATGGGCCGAGGCTTCGCGAGATCCTAAGGGGAGGGGATGGGGTAAGGAAATTTTTCCCATCATGTGGGGCAGGAGTGAAGATCCCATCCTTCGGACCCGCCCGCCCCATTTCCATCCCTATGCACATATTAGAGCTACAAAATTAAAGTACTTAATTTACGTTTTAAATTGTTTAATAGTACTCTTTTATACTACAACACAAACTAGGAACATTATGTGTGTGTATATATATAATATTCAATTTTTTCCCCCTATAAGAGCATCCACATCAGTGGGTGCATAATCTTCTAAAATACAAAAATCCCTTCATTTTACATATTTTGGCCAAAAAAACACCCACATTAGTAAGTTTAAAATTGTTTTTTTATACACAATTGCTACAGTAACCGTGCATATATGCAAGGTTACTGTAGCTCGTGTATTTGATATTTTAATAATTCTCCAATTTGGCTCCCTTTTTTCTCTCTCTTCTTCCTTTGAAATGAACTTTGAAACGAACTCGGACTTTTCTCTTCTCCCTCATATTCTTGCTTCTCTGTTACAGACCAACACCGGTCAAGAAAGTATCAACCAAATACAAACACAGCACCACCCAACTATCACCGGTCTACCACCACAACCCATTTCAACATTTGATAATCTAAACACAAAATCAACAAAATCAAACCAAAAATAACTCAAAATCAACACAAAACAAATTAAAATCAACTCAAGCCCCATTTGAAAACCCCTCCCAAACCCAACTCAAAATCAACCCAAAACAAAATCGGCTCTCAAAATCAAACCCAAAATCCATAGAAAATCAACTCGAAATTAAACCATTAACTGAAAACCCATAACCCAAACCCAAAATCAAAATCAAATATAAACCCAATGGTTGCAGAGACTTATGTTTCAATCATCATCATCATCATCATCTTCTCTCTTCCTTGTAGCTTTCGAACTGTCAAAAAAAAAAAAAAAAATGATGCGGAGACTTTGAGGGATGAGAGAGGGGCGTAGACTTTGTGGGTTAGGGAAAGTGAGAGGCAGATACTTTATGGGTTAGGTGGGGTAGGTGGGAAATAATTAAAAAAAAAGTGATAAAAATATTATTTTAATAAAAAAGTGTGTATAATAGATAAACTAATGTGAGTGTTTTGTAAAAGTGATGGTTTAAAATTTTTTTTTTTTAAAAAGTAGGTTTTTTTGTGTAAAATAAACAGAATCTTTTCCACGAGCTAATGTGGTTGCTTTAACAGATTATTGACTTTGCTACTATCGCTATTTTTTCTTATGTTTCAATTACAATATTATAGAACTAAACTTATTGTTTTTATTCCTCTAAAAAAAAACTTAGATTATGTTTGGTAATAGTTTTTATTTTCTATTTTCAAAATTTTTTTTTTCAGAATATAAAGAAAAAAAAATTCTTGTATTTTTGAAATCAAAAACATGTTTCGTTAGTTGAAATTAAAAAAAAAAAAAAAGTTTTTTGAAGAAAAAAATAGAAAATACTAAAATATGTTATTACAAGGATTTGAACTCTAATACTAACTCATTAAATAAGATAGATTCATTAAATTAAATATGTGGTTTTATTAACTTTTGAAAATTAGAAACTGAAAACAACATTTTACATGTTTTCAGTTTCCTTCACAAATTGAGTTTTGAAAACAGTTTTTATTTTCTATCCATTTTGGATTGCCAAACAAGTTTTTTAGTCTTAAAAATAGAAAAAGAAATTTGGAAACAGAAAATATGGAGAAAAAATAGTTACCAAACATACCCTTATTGTTTTCGAAAATATTTTCCTTCTTTTGTCACTTCTTTCTCAAAAAAAAAAAAAAAAGTAATACAAGAAAACTCTTAGTAGGGAACAAACATATGATGCTTGGGTCTCAATAGCTCATCCCAAACCTTTGATCACAAGACTGCTCCATGAATCTATGATACATTGACAAAGGAATTGAACAACTAGCACTAGATGGTTTACTGTTTGCAACACCATTGTCATCAAAGACGGTTCATTAATATAAATATATATATATATATATATATATATATAATGTTTGGTTGAAGTTTTACTTAGTGTAATTTTAAGCAATATTACACTACTCAATAGTTTTAAATTGGATATGAATTTTGACAAATCTATCATTGATTTACATTATCTTTATATATTCTCTATACTTACAAAATTTCAAGGTGATTAAAATTAATATTCATGTTATCAATTAATTGTTTAAATTAAAGTTTTTGTAGTTTAAAATAATACATAAAAGATGATTTTATGGATTGAATGATAAATAACATCCAATTTATATGTATGTTTATAGAATATATAATCTAACAGTGAGATTTAAAATTTTGAATTTAAAAACAAATTATTGGGTGGTGTAACATTATCTAGTGTTACACTAGGTGTCAATAACAAATTATTAGATGGTGTAATATTATTTAGTGTTACACCATATGTAACTTAAACTAAGAATTTTTAATTAAAGTGACAATTTTTTTTTTAAAGGCAGAAAGTGGAGAGGTGCGGTTTGAATTTTGAACCACATAAATAGATTATCAGAAAAGATACATTTACTTTTGAATTTTCATTTTAATAAATATAACGTAACATTCTTAAGTGGTTGATTTATGATATCCTTCACCTAAAATGTCATATTAGTTTGGATTTCTTGTGGTGAAATTAATGGTAGTCATCCCAACAAAAATTTTGAATATTCTAGCATACTGGCCAACACTTGTACCTATTCAAGTATACCCCAAGTGTTGCGTAGTTTAGCTGGTTGCATCTACTAATATTTTTAAACGAAGACATCTATAGTTCAAATCTTTTATTTATTTTTATAATTTTAGTAGTTACAATGGGAGGTGGGAAGATTTGAAGTTTGAACCTTAGATGTCTAAATTAGAAATAATAAGAGATGCCAATTGAGCAACCAACTCTTTAACATCATCTTTATGATTAAGAAAAGTTAAACCTTCTTGAAGTAACATATATAATATGTTAGACATAAACTTACAAAATTTTCAAAGAGTCTTAATACATTTAATATATATATATATATATATATATATATATTCTAAATTATTTATAAGAAGTTTCTCTTGTTGGATTGTATTTTCATGTGGTTCAAAAATATCTCTAAACCTTAGGTTTAAGGGGAAAAAACTTGAGGACAACTTGATAAAAATTTATCTCCAACTCCACTTAAAATACCTACAAAATATGATACGTTTCTACTAATCCATGTCTTTAAAACAAACTTATCCATTTTCTTTTAAAAGAAAATTATGACACTAGACAAAACAAAAAAAAAACAAAAACAAAAATGCCTCATTGCATGACTTGGTAAAAATATATCTCCAACTCCACTTAAAATGCCTACAAAATAGGACACTTTTCTACTAATCCATATTTTCAAAACAAACTTATCCAAATTTTTTAAAAAAAATTGTGACACTAGATTTGCGCATGTGATGAGGTTAGTATATATATAACCTTTAAGGTTCAAATATCCATTCTCCTTGTAATTATCAAGTTATAAATAAAAATTTTCTTTAAAAAGATTCTTTAAAAAAAACTAGAAGTATTTATAAATTTGAACATACTCTCATTTCATTTGCAATAATTAATACGGTTAATTATGATTTTATATAATATTATTAATGCAAATCTTACATTATAGATATAACAAATGTGTATTATATTGTACACATATTTACACAAACTATATAAGATTGTAACTTTACATTGCTAATACAATATAAACCAAGAATTTTCTAACTAATGGATTGAACTTGCAATCTTATAATTAGATCTTGAAAAAAAAAAAAAAAAAAAAAAAAAAAAAAAAAAAAAAAAAAAAAAAAAAAACCATCACCAAGTAGTTCTCTAATTGAGTCCAAAACACATGCTCACACCCAACCCGATTGGATGCTGGATGTGTCCAAAGCTTGTCACAAGTTAACATCATATCAAATTTAGTGCATAAAAGTATAGTCACCATGAGTGGAAAAAAAAAAAAAGAATAATAATGACACACACACATATATGTATATATATATATATATGATACATGTATTTTTATTGTTGGATAGTTCTAAGATTATAAATTATTTACTACAATTCTAATATGACAAATTGTAAATGATTCACTTACACATGAATCTACATTTTTTTCTTTTTTTTTTTTCACCAATTACACTCTATCACATCTTAATTACAACAAGAAATTGTGAAAAAGTTTTTGGTACTAAACTTTTAATAATGGGGTACGGGAATGGTGTCTCCGTACCCAAACCCTTTACGTTGAGTTGGGAAAAGGGAAAACAAGAAGCTGGACAAAACTCCAGACACTAATGGCAAATATAACACCATTGAGTACCGATTTTCACCACCGTCTGGAAAGAAGCAATGTAGCACGTCCGAACTGCTAAATGCAAAGATCATGAACACAAGCAGTGAACCAAATGCATGAACATAGTCTTTGGGTATGATTTTATGCTTCTTCGTGTTTTCCCGGACTTTAGTTTTTACATCTTGACTGGTAATACTGTCGTTGTTGAGGACCCAAAAGTCTTTGAATGTGGCAAAACCATAGAATAGTTTGCCATCAACCATGAAGCTATCAGTGAAGGAAGAGAGGAAACAAGTGGCAGCACAAATGATAATGACGAATCCGATGAGGTACTTGTTAAAATATTGGCATTTCCCAGTACTGTTTGCAAGAGAGGGTGTTAGTGCTTGAAATAGAAGGACCGTACCTGTAGGTAACAGGTTTGCCAAGTTGGCTGCTTTGTTTGCCACGTTTCTTTTCTGTGAGTTACCATATATTTGTTGTTGTAGTGCAGGTTTTGATGTGTTTGATGGTTCAGACACTGTGTTTTCTTGGAAAGGGTTTGGAACATTGGTGGGGTTTGAGCTTTGGCTTGGTGGTGGTGCTGATATGTTTGGTTGTGAGTTTGATGAAACCACGAAGATGGCTGGAGGGTTTAAGTTGTATGTTATTGGTTCAGATGGTTGAACTTTTACAGCAGAAATAGCAGCTGGACTTTGCTGGTTGTTAAAGTCCTGGATTTGTGGTAACAAATTTGATGGATCAATCCGCAAGATCCACTGAAGGGACCAAGGGACATGGTTTTGGATTGCCAAATTTGGTTCAGCCCTGGGGTTCTGGAATGAAACAGGGCTTGGTTGTTGATGATATGGTCCAGTTATGGGCTGGGTCGAGCCCCAATTTGGTTGTAGTGCTGTGGAGGTTGGATCATTATGGTTGAGCTGGTTGTGGTTTCTGCCTAATGATGATGGTATTGGTGGGCTTGGTTCAGATGCTTGAGGTATAATGTGCTCAGCAAACCCTAGGTTTGGTGGTGGTGGTGGTAGTGTTGATAGGTTTTGTTGTGGCAGATGTAACTGGTTTGGGGCCGAGTTTGATGGTGGCGGTGGTGATGGTGTGCTTGGTTGTACCAAATATGATTCGACTGTGGAGGAGGCTTGGTCTTTTTGGTTCAGCTGGTGCGGGTTGGAGCAGTGGACATGATCTAGTTGTATAGATGTATTTGGTGGAACGGAAGTTGAACCAGCCATTAATGTAGAGACTAGATAGAGAAAATTTGAGATTTGGACTGGTGTTGAATTTTTGATGTGGGAGGAAGCTTTATATCGACAATGAGAGAGAGAGAGAGAGAGAGAGAGTTTGGAGAAAATGGGCACTTTCTTCTTCTTTTTGATAGAGTTTGGAATGATCAATTATATATGCATATACTCTTGCTTGTTTCAAATTTTGATTCTCAAAAAAATAAAAAATTTGTGACGATGGGCCTTTATAGAGGCAGAGAGTCAGCAACTCCTTCAATGGCCTAATTGGATTGGTATACATGAGGATCATATAATTTGCCACCTTAAAGTTATATCAATAATTTCCATCCACCTCTCATAAAACACACATGCATATACTGTAGATTAATTGTAGAATCTGCATTAATCTCCAATGAGCTAGAATGAAACGTGATTATCAAAAAACAGCAAAGAAGAAAGCTTCCATCTGTCCTTGTCCTGGAATCCTAGATGGTGTTTTATGGGACACCACCTCTTTGTTTGTGTGGAGAATAAGCTCCTATTAGTCTGTTACTACCTATAAAGTATAACTAAACATGCAAGACACAGTGCTCGGCATCATTGGCAGCAGAAATATCACTATATCTTTCTTTCTTTTCATCAATTCAAGGGGAATAGCAATCACGTAAAACGCACCCTGTACTTTAACAATCTAAATTATTCTGATTTAGCCAAAACAAAAATCATCATTCTTATTCTTAATTAATGGTGATAAGAATAAGAATTCTTTTTTACGTTCTTTTTCCATCAAGAATAAGAATAATGTTTTTCAACATAACCATAATGAGTTCGTAGAATTCTTTTTACTCTTCCTCTTTGGTTACTCTCCGATATTGATTGACTAGCTTTGTTCCCCACTAATTAATTATTTCTTTAAAGAATAATGTTATGGATACATTTTCTTTTTCGAGAAAAAAATTAGTAGATATAATTGATTTCACAACATATTAAACTGCTAAGTTATGATTAGAGTAAATTCACTTTCATATGAACCCATCCAATAATAAAGCTCTATCAGGCCCAATTTTTTAAAAACTTATTTATAAATTTTTTTAAAAAAAAATCTTAAGTATATGTATAAAATATCAATTAATTATTTTTTTAAGTACATAGTCTCTATAAGAAAGTACAAGGCTATTTATATTTATCCGAATAAAGTCAAAATCTCATTGGTGATAAATTGTATAGAGTAACGCTACATACACAAACTATTTTATAATATTTTTATAAACTGTTGATATGACTTAGTATTTACCAAATAATTATTGGTAAATAAAAATGTGATATTAATGATGGTCCAGATTAGAACTAGTAAGAATTTACCACATAAATAATTTGTAAAAATATTGTAAAATAATTTGTCCCTATAGTATTACTCAATTGTATATACCTATTCCTTAATTTAATATTTGAAAATTCATTAAACTCTAATTACCACAGTTATCTTAATAATTATCTCAAGCAAGAAAGGAAATTAAACAAATGTTTCTTTTTAGCTAGTCCCTTATACTTTATTAATTGCAATTTAAATAGAGATACATAAATTTTGATTTTTTTTGTTGTGTAGTACTTAAATATAGTTGATTTAAGATGTCTTATAGATATCAAATATTTTTTTAATATTTACACAATTTTTATTTTTTATTTTATTGATTTTTGTAAGTTTATAAATAGTACTTTGTAGCACAGATATTATGTTTATAAAATACATGATTCAATGTCTTATAAAAAAAATACTTGATTTAAATTTTAAATATTTTTATAGTACTTTTTCATTATCTATTAATTGCAACATAGTGCAACAAACAGTTATGGAAAAAAAAAAACTTTTATATCCTGAAACTTATTGTTTTAAAAAAAATGCCCCCCCCCCCCCTCTTTTGTCCAGCTGAAAATTGATCTACATATGCCTCTTTGTTATTTATTTTAAACATGGGTTGGCATGTGCTTGCATATTTGGATCACAACTGATTAAATTATCACAATCATATTATGATTAAGAAAATGTAAACCTTCTATCGGATCAACATATTAGGTTTTTTTTTGGTTGAGAAACAACATATTAGGTTAGACATAATCTTATATTTTTAAAGTTTCTTAAATAAATTATATAGAGTATAATAACATAACATTTTTTGCGACAGCTGATATGATAGAATGTAACTAGTGTACAATATAAGCAATGATAATTATAGTCATAATGACAGTTATGTTGTAATAATTACAATATGCTATTTTAAAAATTGTGAAATATATTGTGTTAGTAGTATTGTTGAATATATAATCCATAAATGCACACAAATATGTATATATTTTAAGTTTATAAATAAAATAAAATCATATATATCTGTATTTTATATAGCGGTGTAGTAAATCTTTACTAATTAATAATTATTCATACCGAAAATGTTTCACTCTCCGAAGAGTATTTATAATTTTGCCAACAATACTCTTATTTTATGTACAGTAACTCATCAATATTCAACTTACAAACTAGTAGTAACATTTTGAAACATTTAAAAAAAAAAAAAAAAATCACCATGCAGCCCTCTAAATTGAGTACGAAATATACTGATATAAATAAAAATTATTTGTCTCATGTTTGACTCTGTTGTATTAATTGCAGTATTGTAGACATGAGAGCAAAAATTTTTATTCATAATACAATATTGTAGACCTTGAGTGGGAAAAAAGAATGTGACATGCACCATTATAAACGGCGTACGGCGTTAGACTCTGCGTAGCCAAACCCTTTACGTTCAGTGGGACAAATGGAGAACAAGAAGCTCGATAGAGCTCCAGCCACTAATGGCAAATATAACACCATTGAGTACTGATTTTCACCACCGTGGGGAAAGAAACAATGAAGCACGTCCGAACTGCTAAAAGCAAAGATCAAGAACACAATCAGTGAACCAAATGCATGAACATAGTCTATGCCTCGGATTTTATACTTCTTACGGTTTTTCTCGATCTCTACTTTTTCATCTGGGTTGTTACCGTCGTATACGTAGTTGAGGACCCAAAAGCCTTTGAAAGTGGCAAAACCATAGTATAGTTTGTCGCCAACCATGAAGCTATCAGTGAAGGAAGAGAGGAAACAAGTGGCAGCACAAAACACAATGACCATTCCGATGAGGTACTTGTTGAAAACTTGGCATTTCCCAACACTGTTTGCAAGAGAAGGTGTTAGTGCTTGAAATACAAGGACTGTGCCTGTTGGTAAAAGGTTTGCCAAGTTGGCTGCTGTGTTTGCCACGTTTCTTTTGCGTGGGCTAGGGAATTGTTGTAGTGATTGTGCAGGTTTTGGTGGATCAAACGCTTGGGTTTCTTGGGGTGTGTTTGGAATAATATTGGTGGGGTTTGAGTTCTGGCTTGGTTGTGGCGGTGGTGGTGGTGGTGGTGATGATGGAGGTGGTGGAGGTGATGGACCTGGTGGTGGTGGTGCTTGATCACTATAACATGGTCCACTCATGGGATTTGAGCCATGGTTTAGAAGTGGTGTGGATAATGAAGATGGTGGTGTGTAAGTGTTGCCATAGGTTGGTTGGGGTGCTGAAACCATAACAATGTAAGGAGATGGTGGGTTTAAGCTGTATGATGTTGGTTCAGATGCTTCAGCTATTACAGATGGCTGGGTGTTAGAGCTGTCCTGCTGGCTTGTTGGTGGCAAATTTGATGGATCAATATGCAAGATGCATGGAAGGGACCAGGGGGCGTGGTTTTGGGGGGGCAAAGATGGATTTGGCTGTACCAAATTTTGTTCAGCTGTGGAGTACTGGCATAAGCCAAGGTTATTTGGTTGTTGTGGCAGATATGGTCCAGTACTTATGTACTGGGTCGAGCCCCAATTTGGTGGTACTGTTGTGGAGGCAGGATTTTGGTTCTGCTGGGGGTGAATGGTGAATGATGGGCTAGGCTGATCAGATGATGGAGGTATTACAATGGAAAGAGTCTGGCTCTGCTGGGTGTTACAGTCTTGGTTTGGTGGTGGGATTGATGAGTTTTGGTGTGACAAAGTAGATGGGTCATTAACATGCACGATGTAGTACTGATCAGCCGGGACATGGTTTTGGGCTTGTGCCAAATTTGGTTCAGCCATGGGGATATGGAATGACCCATGGTTTGGTGGTGGTGTTGCTGGAGTTGAAAGGTTTTGTTGTGGCGGATGTACTGGATCAGTTATCATGAACTGGGTTGAGCCCCAGTTTGATGGGGGCAGTGGTGGTGGTGTGTTTGGTTGTACTAAAGATGATTCGACTATGGATGAGGCTTGATCTTTTTGGTTCAGTTGGTGGTTGGAGCACTGGTCATCTAGTGGTATAGATGTATTTGGAAGAATAGAAGTTGAACTAGCCATTAATTAATTGGAGAGAGAGAGAGAGAGAGAGAGATTTGTGAAATGGGGTGCGTTTTTTTTTTTTTGCTGGTGTTGAATTTTTTATGTGGGAGTAAGCTTTATATAGACAATTGGGGATGAGAGAGAGTGAGTTCGGAGCAAGATTTTTAGATTCAATAAGGAGTTATTGTAAAACCTGTTGTTTACACACCTTGCACGTCAACTTTGTACAAATTAATGAATAGGAAAAAAGCCATTGCACTATCATAAGACCTACCATGCACACACACAATCATATACGGTAACAAATGAACACTATCTTCAATTTCTTCTTTTTGATAGAGTTTGGGCTGATTTATGCTACTGTTTGAAATTGTGACGATGGGCCTAGTGAGTGGTACAGCGTCAGCAACAACTTCAATGGCCCTAATTGGATTGCCATGAAGTTCGTATCATTTGCTACTTTACAGTTATATCATGAGCAAGGATAATTGTACAAAATGATGAAGTGGATGATATATATATATATATATAGTCCTAGAATTACTTAAAAAGTTAAGCATACTCTGCACGTGCTTGTTCCAAATTGTTACGATGGGCCTATTGAGAGATACAGCATCAGCTACTTCTTCAATGGCCTAATTGGATTGCCATGAGGATTATATCATGGGCAAGTGGTGCAACATCAAGATGCCCCTTATAAACGCTGCATGCTTTAAAGTTTTTCCTTTTCCTCTTTTCTTTTGACTTCATAAATTTGATTTTAACAGTATAGGTGGTCCTTCCAACCTTTTTATTTTATTTTTTATTTTTTTTATATTAAATGTAATAGTTGCTAAACCCCCCTACAATTTCATTTCTATTTATAATTTCTACATATTATCTCTAAAACTGTATCTTTTGGTAAAACTGTTAGATAACGTAAATTTTATTTTATTTTTTCCTCAAAAACAAAAAGTGATAGTCTCTAGAGATCGTATTAAATAACAAAAAAAAAAAAAAGATGATTAGTATTATATAACAAAAACTCTATTGACAATTTTTTTTTCACAATTTTTTTTTCTCTCTATGATTAAAAATAAATAAATAAAAATAACGTAAGCAATAAGTTCATATAAAAATTAATAATAATTTGTCATTTCAAAGTTTCGGAAAAATAAAAATTGTGTTTGTAACATTACATTTTATATAATGATTAAGGAAAATTTATCTTCCATAACCCACGGTAAAACACAGAAAAAAATAATAATAATGATAACCCAAGGTAAAAAAAAGGAAAGAATAGAAAAACAGAAAAGTTTTATTCTTGCTGTGCTGGCGACACGAGCATTAAAAAGTAATTTGATATCTTTGCTGACACAATATTTATCTTATTTTTTTCATCATTTTTGACATGGCAGGTTGTGATTGGTGCATAATAAAAGTGATGTTAATGATGAACGTAAGTGAAAGTGATTTTACTCTTATTACAACAAACCTTGTCACCACATCTGCTAAAAAATTGTGAAAAAAAAAAATTCTTTAACATTACTTAAAAAAATTTGATAAATTTGTAGATAGGACAAATCATCCATGCATGCTCACTGTGCATACTGCATAGTGCATCTTATTACACCCATTTTCAAAATAGAAAAATGTTTATCTCTAAACTAATTTGAAGGAAGATTTTTCGAATTCATTGTGTGACAATTGATAAAACTATTGTTGTGTACTTTTGTGAGACATGAGACTTGTTTAAATAATATAAGTTAACTTAGAGCCAATTCTACTATAGAAGCAAATGAGGCGGTCGCCTAAGGCCTCAAATAGAAAAATGCCTCCAAATTTTAACCAGTAGAGTAGTTTCTTTTATTGTAATAGTATTAACTAAGCTCAAATATTAGCTAATAAATAAAATAATATTTTTTATCAAATAAAAAGAAAAAGAGGAAAAAATGTTACGTCTACAACATTTTTCACAACAAATCCTATGTGGCAGGTTGTTATTGGCTGTTATTGGTAGGTAAAAAATTAATTTCAATGGTAAGTTTAAATTAGAACTAATAACAACTTAATACTTAAAATTTGTTGTGAAAATATTATAAATATAACACTTTTCACAAAGAAAAAGATCAATACACAAAGAATTTCACATATTTTTCATAACAGTTAAGTTAGCAAATTTTTATTAGTTTTCATCTAGATCTACCATTAACATTATTTTTTTACTTACTACTATTAATCAGTTACATCAACAACTATCAAAAGTTTGTCAATTTTTTTGTGTCTATAGATTTTCTAAAGAAAATAAAATTTTACGTGGTTAATTAGTAATTTTGCATATAAAACAAGATAATAGAATTTAAATAGCATTAATTTTTTTTCCCAAAAAGGTCATATTTAAATATATAAAAAAAAACCTCAAATCAGTTTTCGCCTAAAGCACTCAAATGCATCAAGTCACTCTTGAGTAAATGGTTTCATGAGTTATTACGTAATAAATTGGAGGAGATTTCTTCAAATTAATTGAGAAGAAAACT
Organism: Quercus lobata; assembly: GCF_001633185.2. Classification (NCBI taxonomy): domain Eukaryota; kingdom Viridiplantae; phylum Streptophyta; class Magnoliopsida; order Fagales; family Fagaceae; genus Quercus; species Quercus lobata. Next base: position 4,134,796 of record NC_044906.1, on the reverse strand, counting down.
TTTGCCCCTCAAAATATTAGCCAAGCAAGAAGAAAATAATACAACGCGGGAGAATTTATCCTCTCATATTGTGAATGTTAAGTCTGCAGTCGGAGTGGGTCAAACATACAGCATACACCAAATAATAGGAAAATTGACTTGATTTGGACTTTACGTAGCACTGCTTAAACAATTTTTTTTTTTTTTGTCAAATGAAAAATATTCGATCGATGCATGAGAGTGAGCATAGAATTTGAACTTTGAAATAACTTTTACTGCTGCAGCAAAAGTGTGCAAGAATCCAAATATATTTCTTTTTTTTAGTATTGGTTTTATAATGCATTAGAATCTCTGATGACATGTTCATTTTTTGAGTTACATTGATCGCTAGTATAACTTGAAACCTTACTCTATATCTATAGAATACATATAAAATGAAAAATAATTATTTTTATTTGACTCTTTCTCATGTAGCCATGTAAGTTTTTGAAATAGCCTAAATATTTCCATATCATCGTTATAATGTGTATATTATTAGTATATACAATTTGTCTTTTTATAAGTCTTTGATTTTTAATTTGGTCAATTACTCTTTCCTATGAGACCATGTAAGTTTTTTGAAAAAACTCTCATTATAATATTTTTTAAATTTATTTATTATTGCATTATTAGCTAAAACCAATTATATATAACTCACTATTATATTAAATAAATTAAACAACCCAGAACTAAACAAAATACGATTAAATTACATTTGATATTTCTAAACAAATTCTAATTTAATTAAGTTGCATATTTTTTACAAATTCTAAACAAATAATAAAATATATATCATTCATAAATATTTTTCAATAAATTTTACCGTGCATTAAACAGATTAACGACTAGTTATTAATAACATTAATTATCCCCGTGAAAATCTAAAAAATAAATATAAGCTAAGTAGTATATATGTATAAAACATCACTATCCCCAGCTTCACACGTCTGCATACCCAGTCATGTCTGCATACCCAATGCTTCTGCGTCTGGTTGGGAAAATTGTGAACAGAAAGCTTGACAATATCCCAGCTCCTAAAGGCAAATTCATCATCAATGCATTCTCATCAGCTCCAGCTCCAGGAAAGAAACAACTTTGCACATTGGAGTTGCTAAGAGCAAATACCGTGAACACCAACAACGATACAAAGGCGTGAACAAAATCTATGAAGCTGAGTTTGAACCTGTTCATGTCCTGATGATCACGATCAATATTGTAGTTGAACAAGTAAAGGCCTTTGAACGTGGCGATTCCGTATAAAAGCTTTCCGTCCTTGTTGATGAAGCTATCGGTGAATGTGGATAACAAGCAAAAGATGGCGCAAAATACAATGATGCATGCAGTGAGGCACTTGTTGGAAAGTTGGCAAGAGCCATTGTTGGAGAATGAAGGTGTGAGTGCTTGAAATACAAGGACAGTGCCATTTGGTAGAAGGTTAGCAAGGTTGGCTACACTGGCTAGAGTCTTGTGGACAGGATGGTTTGAGCCATGGTTTGGTGGTGGGTGTGTTTGTGAAAAAGATGGTTCAGCCATGAAGCAAGAGAATTGTGGATTAATTAGCTTTGTATATATGTTGGATATGTATATATATATATATATATATATATATATATATATCATATATGATTTTGGTTCATGCATGCTTTATAAGAAGTTAGGAGTTTGGAGTTTGGATGGTATGTGCCTAAGCTTTTGGACATGGCAAACATGTGGTGTCAAGTGGCCTTTTTAAGAGGGATAGCGTCAGGAAATCCTATTTTGGATTAATTTGTATGCCTTACGAAACACAAATGAAATATGAGTCATGCATTAACACATGAAGGAAAGCAATTTGTTTGCTTGTTCCTTTTTTTCTCCCTAGACTTTACATCATCATCATGGATGGCCCTCCCTAATTATTTTGGTGTAATTGATAAGGACATAATTATTGCTCAACTTTTATTTACTTAATATCCATTGTTCTATGATGGCATCATTCAGATTTCTTCAACTTCTTACCAAATTTGCACAATAGCTGAAAAAAAAAAAAAAAAAAAAAAAAAAAAAAAAACCATGAAAAGTGATGGCCTTTTGCCAAAGCCAATTTAGTAGAAGTTAGGCTTTAGTTTAACATGCATGTGTCGTGACACATTTTCAAAAAAAAAATTTGATTTTCCTATCAATTTTTTTTTTCTTCAATACGATTGAAAATCTTAATGGAATTGGCAAAGTGCTTGTTACCAAAATTTATATAGTACAAGACTGCGTTTAAAACTAAAGGGGGACATTGCAATAGTGTAGTATATATATACTTTTTTTTTTTTTTTTTTTTGAGAAACATAGTATATATATACTTAAGAGTACAATTTACTTAAAAAGATATTTAAACCTTAAATTTTTTATTGGGTTGTATTTATTTAAAAGGTAAAATACTATTTTAGTTTCTAAACTTTACCAAAAATTAATTTTAATATGTCTTTAAACCATAAAAAATTATTTTTTTCATCCTTTAACTTTGTAAAAAGTTTTTTTAGTAGTTTTGAGACAAAACTATGGATGAAAAAAGAATTTTGTCTATAGTTTAAGGATGAAAAAAAAGTTGATAAGATTTAATGACAAAAGGTAAAATATTTTCAATAGTTTAAGGATACAAATTAAATTTTCAATAGTTTAAGAATGAAAATTTTAATTTTTAAAGTTTATGGACAAAAAAAAATTAGAGACCAAAATAATATTTTACCCTTCTTTGAATTTTTACAAAATAAATACCATTAAAAGTGAGGCAAAAAATACAGACAAAAATGTTGACGCCAAAAACGTATTGGTTGGCAGTTGACACCAAAAAAATTTATTTATCGGTCAAAAGTTGACATTTAGATTTTAGGTGTCACAATTTAATTACCGCATCCTATCTACGCAAAAAAAAAAAAAAAAAAGGTTTTTAACGACAACATATTATTTTTAGCTTCAACTTTTAGTTGATGGCAAAAGTAACTTTTTCTGTTGTGTACAGACAGGATGTACTGTTTCTCTTAATTACCTGACCAACAACATTTGGCTTTAGCTTAACAAAAAAAATTTCTTACAATTCAAGACCTTTTCTTTTCAAAAAGACTCGCCAATGTATCCCAAAGGGAGAACAATGTACAACAATGAAGAATTGTGTTAGCTTAAAGTTCAGATGCATTTCAGCTCCCCATATGGGATTCAATACCCAAATAAATAAATTCAATGAAAAAAGTGAGTTGAAGGTTCTTCCATTGGCAAACCCCATCATGGACAATCTTTTATAGGCTCCTAACTGATGACCTTGAATGTTTTTGTTTGCAAATTTGACTGTATCCCTTCAAATTTTAACTGGTACAAAGTGGAACTTTTTTATGTGAGTGAAGTAATTGAAATTTAAAAAAAAAAAAAAAAAAAAAAAAATCTATAGAATAAAGTAACGATGCATCAAAAGAAAATTGGTATCAAGACAAACTGTAATATTTGCATTGAAGAACAATGATGGGAATGTTACTCTTTCCCAGTTTGGATTATACAATGGAATCCTTATAATCGAGTAGGGGCATATAAACTGGACTATCTATACAATGCTTCTATTTTGTTACACTGAATATGCCTATTATAACATTACAGATTCTCTCTTGTTTTCCTAAGTCATCAACAATCAGATAGACTACAGAAGAAACCCAATTCTCAAATGGTTTGCTAAATATCTAGTCTACTCCCAATGCCATGAAGTCAGATAATTGAAATCACTACCAGAGCCTAACAATGTGCATAACTTATAAACTTTTATATGAGGATCTCTAAGAGAATTTCTAGCTGAAAGATTCATGCTTTTGGAAATCGATGTTAATGGAGTTATCCTTAAGATTGTCCTGGTGTATTCTGGTCCAAATAAGCCAATGTGTATAGGCATCAAATTATATGGATGCCTTCATTCTTTTCCCATTAATGTTAGCTTTCAAATGAAGTTGTGAACTGGGTTTAAACTAATGACCTCTTGAAGAGGGAATGTGAATTGGAAAGCTATGAGGTTTAGAATCTTAATAGTAATTACATACGGTACGCTAAACATCATCAAAGATCAATGATGCCATATGGCAATAGATGGATTTCTACTGTCATGGAGGCCTCAGTTTACCTCGTTGAGCGTGGGTTCATAGTTGTCTGTATTTCTTCAAGTGTTTGCCCCTTCGTCTCTGGTACTAGCTTTGCAACGAATAGAACAGTTAAGCCTGATATGCTTGCAAATATGAAAAACGTCCCTGATAAGAAGTGGAGTGAAATGTTCACATTAGGTAATGGACTGGAAGAAAGAGAGGGCTGGAGAGGATGGGAGAGGTATCACCTGCAGAGCTCCATTCCATTAAGAAGTTGAAAATGTAGGACACAATCCAAGAACTAAACCAGTTTACCAAAGACACTAGGCTTCCAGCTGAACCTTTCATGTTTATGGGAAATATCTGATATAGCAAACTAACATTAAACAATAATATTTCATAGTAGACTAACTTTATAATATTTCATTAACAATATACAGAGTTCATGATTAATGAATTAACTAACCTCTGACATTATAAGCCATGGTATTCCTGCAAGCCCTAATCCAAATGATCCATTATATACCTAAAAGCAGAACAAAAATTTTCAGTATATGAAAAAAAAAAAGTTTGACAAAAATGAAAGCCCAGAAATCTGCATAAACATTCATCAGAAATTAATAAGTTCATTCAAGGATGCCTGATGCCCTTTACTCCATATTCTAATCAAGGGTGCCCTTTAAAGAAATTGGACAAATACATCTTTGTGTATATTTCTTTGGAGAACAGGGAAAAGTGACTTGCAAGTTTGAATTATGTTACCAATGTGCCAACAAACACCAACACAGGAGTGACCTCTTTCCACAATTGGTAGTCCTGATCATGGAAAAGATAAATTTTAGAAAATGAAATGAGGTGAACTAAGAGTGTCCAAAAGAGAAGAGCAATGGGATTGAAAAGTATTCTAGGAGTAACCTGCAACAAGAATGATAACCCTGTAATCAAGCAACCTAAGCATGTTCCCACTGCTGAAACCTGTGTATATGTTAGCAGAAGTCAGTGTGGGCATTTTGTTCAACAATAGACAAGCCTGCTTCTTGATTGTTAGCGAATAGTGCTTCTTGATTGTACCATTAGAAGCGGTTTCCTTCCGGCTTTATCCATTATAATTACACTCAGTATGGATGTTGGAATCTACAAAGAACATGTACATTTATCTCAAATCACATCAAGTAAAACCAGCTTTGAAATTACAGTTTTTATGAGAACCTGAGCAACAGCCATTGCTGTAGTCCCAACCTCAGTTGAAAAACCTGCAATAAAAAAGTGATATAAAGTTTTTGTATTATGTTTCCCTAATATCGTCACCCCGATGTATAGTGAAATATTTAAGAATCTTTCAATACCAGCTAATTTAAATATAGAACTTGCATAAAATACTATCCCATTAGCACCACCAAATTGCTGCAGTATCATTATCCCCACTCCAACCTGTAATTTTGCATGAGCTGAAGACAAATTAGATATCATGGAAAGGCCACAACACTAGTATTTGTTGGGAACACTCACAATTAGTGAATGAGCATATATCCTCTGGAACAAGTCCAAAAATCTACCCTGTGGAAGCTGTTGAAGGGCCTCTGTGTATTCCTGGAAGAAAAGAAGGCCAATCGTTTTTTCTTTGCATTTATACCAAAGAAACTAAAGTGCAGAATTAGAAATTGGGAATTTGTGTCTTTCTAATTAAAAACAGTTCAAAATTTACTCTAATCTCAGTTGCTTCCTGAAAAATATCAGCATCTTCTCCCCTAAGGTGCCGTAGAGAAGCTTCGTAGTCTTTCTCTTCACCAAACTTTACCTGTACAAAGTTCACATTCATCATTTAAACAACTCAAGTAGAACTTATATTTTTTTCCTTGTGATATTGCAAGAATATGCTTCTGTTCTAATATGGTTCTTTATTTGTATTAACACACTTTTGGCTACAAAGCAGCCTGGGTGTTATAGGTGTAACAACAAGATGTAGCTAAATATACTCTTCTGTTTTTATTTATTTAATTATTCATCCTTATAATACATCCAATCATCATGTTAAAATTAATTTCGAAGAGTTAAAAATCTTGACTCACCAGCCATCTTGGAGATTCTGGAATAAAGAATAGACCAACAAGCTGTACTAGACTGGGAATAGTTCCTGCAAATAAAATCCACTAAAAGCTAGTTGATAAAGCTACAATATTCAGCTTTCTACAAGAAAACAGTGGACTGAAATTACCTATGAGAGCCAATGTGCGCCAGTTTACAACAGTTCCAATAAAATATGTAAGCGCTAAGCCAACAGAAAGCATGAACTGTAGAGTAATCAATAAATATACACATTAATCATAAATGTATTCACTAGAACAAATTCTTAGTGGTTTTGTCATACCTGATGAGCAGTAGTGAAACCTCCACGAAGCCTTTTGGGTGTTATTTCTGCTATATATACAGGTACCTATTTTTTAATGGAAGAAATATCTTTAGCCAACATATGAATGAGTAATGAAACATAAATTTTGAAGTTGCAACTTGCAACAACTGCTATTACCACATAAGAAAGAACCCCAACCCCGCAGCCTATCAACAGCCTCCCAAGGTCAAGTGACCAAGCACCCTATGAAAAAACCAAAAACTGGTTAACAGTATGAATTGACTCCATGAATCTCCTAGAGTTTGATTAATTGAGATGCAATAGTCATTATTCTTGGTTGTTATGAGGCCTTACATCTGTTCATCAAAGATAAAATGAGAAATTGCCATTTATATTTCCTAGGCAAATAGGCAAATGTATAAACATATGATGTGTGTTAGATGCAGGGTTCCTGAGAAAAAAATGGCTTCTATAGACCTGATCCATGACATGCTATTTTTCTTGATCTTAAAAGTTAAAGTTCAAAAATTAGATGTGACAAGTTTTAAGTCTTTCTTTCTCAAGTTGTTCATAGGAGACCTCATGTGTTAATTTGAAAATCAGCATTTTCCTCTTCTGTCAAATGGAGCATAAATGGAACAATGGAATCACATAGGGTTACAAGGAAAACACAAAGAACCTTTGAGAACATTATTGCAAGCCATCCCACAACACAAGATATTTCAGATAATCCCATTGCCTGCCTCACAATCAAAACCAAAATTGAGAAGAACAGAAGAGTCAATGAAGATGTTGCACCTAAAATCTTTATATAGACCTAGAAATGTTGAGGGGTTTAGCAGAAAATACCCATCTGCAGCCAAGGAGATCTGCTATCTTCCCACTAAATGTTGCACCCAACATTGCTCCAATTGTCATCACTGACCCAAATACCGAGAACTGCAAATAAGAATGTACAAAAGAATAAAAGAATTTGAAGCAAGAAATAGTTAATTAAATATATAATACCAGTTGAAGAAAAATCTAATTCGTTTGAATTAGATGATACAGCTTTTGACCTCAGTGTGACATAAGGTACAGACTTGTATTTCATCATATCAAACAGCTCAAATACATATAGCTTTGATCTATTAGTTTAAAAATACCGAAAACAAATTGCTGCATTTAGCTTTGATCTATTCGTTTCAAATACTAACTAATAAATTGCTATTGTCTTACTTTCAAAGTGATAAATCAAGGCCAAATAATGCAGTAAAGCACCAAAAAGTGCATTTTAAAGTTCATGGAGCTGCCAATGGAATTTCTTTTATAGAACACTACCTCAATTAACTTTATTCATAACATTATTCAACAAAACAGCTTAACTTAAAGTACTAAGTTGTATTTCCTGTGTGATAAGCATAGACAAAGGAAGACACCATCTGAGACCTTGACTCTAAGACCTCCATTACACTCAAACATCTTATTTGGAATTGGAAGAAAAAACTAAGACCTTCTACTAGCACTCTTGAATGTTACATTACAAATGTGGTCTACAAACTTAAATCCAAAGCAAATTGGACTTCAGAAACTTAAAAAGAAATGCAATGAATGATAGTGAAGTATGAGAGTTTTTTCACAAAGATTAGACTAAATTGCACTTTTAAGTCTTAAAATTTTGGGTTGTTTTTGTCTTGGCCCGTTAAGTCTGAGATTTTTCACTTTGGTTCACTAGTCCACCGAGTTTAATTCTTGTTTCAAAATGGTCCTTCTATCCATCTCTGTGACTGATCTGGTCGTTGAGAGAGAGAGGACATCGTTTTGTTGGTACTTGATGGCCGTATCAAGTCATGGACATGGACGGAAATACCATTTTAACAAGGAATCAAAATTAACGTACCAAATTGAAAAATCTCAAACTTAAGAGACCGAGACCAAAATAAAAGCAACTACAAACTTTAAGGATAAAAAATTGTAATTTAGTAATATCCCATTTAAAGTGTCTAAGCTGTGTTATACAATCAAAGGGTCCAATGTAATAGTTACTAAAAGATCTTGTACTTCTGCAGCAGTAAGTAATGCCATAGAGATAGTGCAAAACAAATATCATCATTACTTTCCATTTTTCAAAACAAGTATTACTCACTACCTACCTGTGCCAAAGAGATACCCAAGTCTTCCATGATTCCAGACATAGCTGGTGACGAATATCCAATCTGTAAAACAAGTCATATCCATTTCTTTAGTTTCAAAATGCCATCCCTTTTTATTTGGATGCTTCATGGCATCTCTTTTGGTTAACAGTAACACAGAAATCCATACTAATGATCTTTTGTGTATGATGAAACATAAGGTCTATAGAAATAGGACCCACTATCTGAGGCCCTTTTTATGTATAAAATTGAAAAAGAAAAAGTATTGCATATGATTGGTTGTAAAATTTGAACACTTCTTGAATCATAAAATCCAAATTAAAATGTAATTTGTCCAACAGAAAGTTTTCTGAGTTCACTTAAGTTGAATTATGATAGTTGATCTTCTAAATTAGGACTCGGTTAAATGGAATATATTTTCATTTACAAGGCACAGAACTTCAAAAAGTTTTCTACCATATACCAAAAGAACTACATTTAGGTCACACATGGCATTTAGTACATTTACAGCTCCTAAATGATCCAAATGGGACAGGTTGGAAATTCATGAACCCCAACTACTAGAGATAAATTTGTTCCATGCTGCAATATATATTTGTGAAATTCAGGAAGGAAAAATCATAAAAGCTCAATTGATCTTGATTAAAATTTATAAAAAAATTAAATAAATAAAAAAACATATACATAAACTCGCTATTCCTTTTTGGGCTTTGAAAGAATTATGACAATTATACATGGGGCCAAATATATAATAAATTTGGCCTAAAGTGGGGCTCCAACCATCTAACTGAGCCCAGAATGAAACCCAAAAATGTTAAATAAAATCAATACTAAGATTATAGTAATAGTATAATAATACTCACAGCAGCACCAAAAACATAGGATCCACAAACGGCAATGAAGGTGCTGAACACCACCATAGCTGTGGCGGCACCGCCACTATTCGCTGCAACATTTCTGCTGCTACTAACGCCATTAGTGTCAAGGTTTTCTTTAGCAAGAAGGGAACTTGTAATGTCTCCGTCTTCTATGTCTTTTCTCTCCATATCCTATTTTCTTTGGAAACAAACAGAACAACTAGAAAGAAGAGCAAGAAAAAAGTCAAAGAACACGTTGGGAGTAAGGTGAAACAAAGAGGAACATGCGTTAATATTATATACTATAATGGTTGTTGTACCATAATTTCAGACCATTGTTTAATCCACTAGTGGATAAACTATAGGACAAGAGTTAACCTTGATCATAAATTTAATTACAATGTATCCCCTTAATGCTGAGTCTATTGTAACAACCTAGTACATACGGACTCTACGAACTAGTTTGCTAGACCACTAATTACTATTGAATAGCTAAGTTATACATTATGGCATACGCTCTAGCTTAGGGATGGAACTAGGTCAGAGCCCAACCTGATATTAAGAAAGAAAAAGTTTTAGGTATGCCCTCTAAATTTTATAATTGGGCCCCATTTTCAAAAAGCATGGCCCACCTCTCCTACCATTTTACATTGATCTCATTGTAAGATCATTTGCATTAGTTGTTGTAAAACAACTTAAGGTTTCAAATTTGTCCAATCAACCCCAAAATACACCTACATCAACCTGCATCAATCTATATATCATTGTGTAAAAACAAATTTGTGCTATAGTAACTATGTAAATTTACATGGTCACTATAGTTATGCAAATGAATATTTTAGTAATTTTTTAGATTGAGGGTAGTGGTTTTCGATTAAAGAATAAAGAAATATGATTTGAGATAATAAAAAATAAAAAAAAAGTGACAAGGAAATAGTATTTTAATGAATTTTGTGCAAAATAGATAATCGAATGTAAAATATTTTGAAAAATGAATACATAAAATAGAAAAAGTCGGTTTTTATATTAAAATAGACAAGAATTATTGCACAAGCTAATGCAAGTGCCCTTATGTAGTTAAAAACAATGGTATTTTGATGTCGCGAAAGCTTAAAGAAAGTACACTCGATGCTCTCTTAATAGAATGGAAACTAAACTGTTAGTTCCTGGTAGTAAACCTCGAAATCCATGAGGGGTTTCCTTGAATCCACAAGGAGAAGAAAACTAAAATCTACCAGAGAAATAATTTGACAAAAGTCTGTGTTTATTGATAACAGTCTAATTTTGCCTCTAATGACTACAAAACATATAAATACTGAGGAAAAAAAGTCTAAAACTTTAATTCACACAAATTATGTGATTAGATGATATACCGAAATTTACCAAAAATGGGAAAATTGAGTTAAATGCAGAATCATAAACTAATGATCTTAAGGGCCATCCCAAAATAGATGAGACATTATTTTGACTTTTTAACTAAAAGTTATTAAGGAAAAAAAAATATTACTATAAATAACAAAAACATTATTTTCGGGGCCTTAATAAAGGAATTTGCCTAAATTTTAGCGACGATCAGGACATCATGAATCTAGATCAGAACGCCGTTTCCCTTTAACTTGCCAAATTTCATGCAATTACGACATTGTCACGCCGATAGCCTCTATTGACACCCCCCTTTGATCTAACGTTGTGACTTCCTACACCCCTGCTGCTCCAAAAAGGCATGTGCTGTCTGTTCTACATCATGTTTTGTGTCTGTCTTTATTGGTGAATGATTGCATTGTAATTTATTATGAAACAATGATTTTGTGTCTTTGATTTTGTTGATAATTTGTTAATACTAAATGAACGCTTATTTGGATTTTCATTTTCTTTTTTTTATACTTCCGCCCCCTAATTCAAAATATTGGCTTTATCTTTGCTCTAGTTAAAATCATATTTCAAAAATACGATTTTTTTTTTTTTTTGGTTGTACTGTTGTCCCGTGCAAACAGTGGGTAATTATCACCGCTCCCAATAAAATATCAAACTCACTTCACACGCCAACTGACTAGTATATGAACTAGTGAGTTGTGGATTTGATTTTTTTTTTTTTTTTTGGGTGCTGAATTGGGAGTTCTTGCGGGTGTTAATTGTTTTTACTTTCACTTGCCCACTTTGTTATGAAATAATGCGGTTATCTTTGAAGAACTTGTATTGGTAATTAAGTGTAAACCAAATAAAATGTGTAGCATCTAATCGTTTTCACGTTCTATGTGCCAAGGTTTGTGTGATATGCACGTCTACATGCCTAATACATTTATATTCTCTAATTAACCAGATTTATATGATGCTTGAGTGTGGAAGAGAAAAAAAGAGAGAATTTTGGATTAGCCTTTAAAAAAAAAAAAAAAATGATGCTGGGTTTCCTTTTTAAGAAACTAGTGGAAATCTTGCGCGGTGCATTTTGATAAATTTAGTAAGAAATTGTTTATGATCCATTAATTTCATGATACCATTATTGTTTGTCATAATTAATCTATGAAGTTTTCTAGTAAAACAAAATTCAAACTAAATAAATTGGGGAAAAATTCCTCTGATTCATGCAACCAACAAATGTCACCATATTATGTTCACATTGTCACCTACAAACCTAGTGGTTCTTAGGTGTCTTTATTGTATGATTTATGCCTTATATATAGATTTTATAGTGTTAATTTCTACACTTCTTATGCCACTAAAGTCTCTATCTCCACTATATCAACACCTCTAATTTTTATGTTAGTGAAAGTAACTTTTCTTTACTTTCAGAATTGATATGAGAAAAAATTAAGGCCCATTAATATTTTAATTGAAGAAAAGTTTGATTTTCTAAGACCTTAATTATAATAGGGTGAAAATTGAAAGAATGATATCTTAATCAATTACCTATAAAAATTGCTAGAATTTCAACAATAATGCCATAATGACGCAATAATACTACAATTTAACCTCCAAATTTTAATTGAGCTAAAAGCAGCCAAAACACTAAATATACTACAAATCCTTACCAGTATATTCATCATACGGAAAACCCAAAATCTAAACTAGCACATAATATGAAAAAACCATCCTAACCACATTACAATGCTACATCAGTAAAAATGAATACATAAAATCTAAACAACATATTAAAGACGAACATAATATTTTGGAGAAATTATGGAAGTTTGATTTTTAAATCCAAAGAAAATGGGGATTTATATTAGACAAATGTGGAAACAAATAATCATATTACTTAATATTCATTAAATTTTACTCTTGCAATTCTGCATTGAAGTTATTCTTATGCATAAAATTGAAATTTTTTCTTAATTCCTATTTACCATGACTTTTAAGATCCATCTGTATCTAGATCCATTTGTATCTATCCAAAGCATTTCAAATTGTAAATGTATACAAATTCTTTGAATTTTATTAATGCATCGGAACAAATGCATATGTCATTACTTAATAGTTTGATATAAATGCTAAATTTAGATGAGGTGGAAGCCCAAATGAAAAAAAATGTCATACAATCATGCTCTTGTACATGAGGTCTTTGCTTTTATATATTTGTTAATTAGGCCTGCTGTGGAGTTTGAGATGGAATGTGCCTATGTATGGACATGTCAATCATCTGGTGTGAGCTTTTCTAGTGAGATTACGTACAGTGACTTTACCTTAGGCTTAATTTGTGTGCTTATGAAAAATAATGACATATGATTCATGCATTACATTAGCGACTTGATAAAAACTTGAGGATGAAGGAATTTTTTTTTCTTGTTCCTTTTTTCTCCCAACAGTTTACATTATTAGGAATAACTCTCTCATTTAGTATGAGGGATAAGCACTGAGCTAATGCAATGAGATAGACTTGTACAAATTTTTTACTTAATTCGTATTATGGTATAAATTTGAGATGGCAATAGATTGGAGTAGGTTGGATCAAAGAGGTTCAATCCCCACCTTGTCCCCTCTTTCAGGTAAGAAAATTTAGTGCTACCATAGTGGGATAGGTTGGGGGTGAGGCAAGTTGGAGATATATTGTTATCCCTAATGAAGTAATTCCAAGAAATGAAAGAAAAAGGAGATGGGCAATCATGAGAGTGATAAAATGAGAGAAAACTAGTGTTTTGGGAATAATAATAGAAAATGTACAAAATAAATAGATTATAAATATATAGATACACACAGACATTCAAGGCGAGAGGAGATTGGCTTGCAAGAGCAAGTTAAGCGGGTTAATGAACTTTTGTCATCTCTAGATATAATGCTTGCATTAAGATCATTGTATCATAATCGGAAAAATAGAATAGAAAAGAAAATTAGATTGACGTTTTGTCTAAACTAATTTGTATGCAGTTAAACTTAGCTGAGTGGATTGTACCATTTCTTTTAATTGAACAACTTTTGGGTTGGTTTTTCGCAATAGTATTGGAGTTACTTTTATTTTTTTGGGGGAAAAAGCAAACATACTGTTGAAGGCCAAAATTTCACAAGAAAGCCCATTCCATGAAAAGTAAAGAAGGCTCAATTCAAGCAGCAAGAAGAATCAACATTAAGGCCCTATTTATGTTCAGATTTCCAGCAAAAAGGCCATTAAAAAATCCAGTAAAATCTAGTGAAAGAACTGGACCGGGATACCCAGAGGCTGCCAGAGGCCCGGGATCCTCAAGTAATGCAGCACAGCTAATGTGGGATTGAGACAGCTCAAGAGAGGTACCACGAAATACAAGAAATGAAGAACAGAGATGTCCTTCTCAAGTACCCAGTGGTGCAACAAAGAATCAGAAAGTATGAAGCAAACGTTCATGAACAAAGGAGCTGTACCACAAGGAACCAAGAATGAGAAAATCATAAGTAGAAGCGACTGGAAGGGAACTTTCAACCCAGCAGTAAAAGATTCCAACTATTTGGGAATAATGACAGCAAGGGAATACAACCGACAGCTGAGTCTGAAAAGTGAAAAACCTTGAAGAAAGAGAGATTGAAGGCTAGTTGCCCAAGGACGCCCCGGAATGGAAAGTCAACAAGTGATTTTTAGAGAAACAGCACTAAAAGATGAAAATCATGAGAAAAAAGGGAAGAGACCAGCCCCTAAGCAACTGTCACAGCACGAGCTCTGAGGGGCAAAAGAGAGAAATCACTAGTACCTCGGAGCCCTAGAAAACACACTATAAAAGGAAGAGAAAACCCATGTTGGGGGGGGGGGATTTTTCAGTAGGAAGAATATCATAACAGAGTCATTAGAACTCTGTAAAATTTAAGAAAAACAGAGGAACGTCTCCCGGTATCCCAGAAACAGTAACTATAGTACATACTTGGATTCAAAAGGATTCAAAAGGATTCAAACTTTGCAAGTCTTAGAGGCTTGAATAGCCATCGAAGTCTGTAATTTTTGAGCTTATTTGAACATTGTATCACGTCTTAGTGAGCACATTTGTAATCCACAATTAAGAAAAATAATGAAATATCTTATATTGATATGAGGATTTCTAACAATTACTTTGCATATTTCTTTATTATATCATCTTCCTTTATTGCTTCTTGCTGCTCAATACATATATTCTTGCTTGTTAATTCTTCCTTTTACTCAGCCAAAAGCTGAGTCCTTTGCCCAAGCAAAGCCACTCAGATTTGAGTTCCAAATCCCACAAGTCTTGTGCAAAAGCACTAAGTCTGTGAGAATTGGGGCCAGGATCCTCGTGGCTGAATCATTCTCATGAAATTCATTTATATATATATATATATATATGTATGTATATGTATTAATATATATATCATAATCTAAGAAACTAACAATTATTTGAAGATATGTGCATTGTATAGCTGTTCTTGTGTAGGACCTATAGAGGTAAAAGGAAAGAACAAAACTCCATTGCATAACAAGCATGGAGAAAGATTGTATAGTGCAGAGAACCAAAGATTCTGGGTTCTTACAGGCCTAATACACCTCGGGATCCCACGACATTACGCCCGGGGTACCAAGTGAAGGAATTCTTTAAAATATTTATCCGATAAAAGATAAGCCTTAAATATTCTATTTCAATCTCTTTCTCACTGTGAATATTATGAATATCTATTTTACTTATTTTGTAAGAGTAAAGGGTCATTTTATGATACTAAAACACTTATAATGGTATTTTATTGCTTAGGAGGAATCGTATTTTTTTGCCTTGAGGAGATTTATGTGACTTGCGCACAACTTGGTTTGTAATCAGCCCTTATTTAGCTGCGGTGAACCAAGCCCAATCCACCAAACTACAACTATTTGGCCCAGGATCCTTGGGCCTGTGTGCTAAAGAAAAAAAGCACTCTCACACATACTATATGTTACAACATCAATATAGAATCAAGTGAAGCACAATTTTTTTTTTCTTTTTTTGGTCTTTTTATTTGGGCCCTAACATCTATAGTTTTTATGTCTGTCATTATAAAATTTAGTGACATGGTGTGTACTAATGATTCTCTATGGAGCACATGCTAATATTATTAAAGCATTTCTTTCTTAATTTGATATCTCGTTTTTTATTTCTAGTGATTCACTAATTTGAATTTCTCATGTATCAATTTATCAATGCAAAAATGTATAAACAAGTTCATAGGTCTTAATAAAAAATAAAAATAAAAAAGTCATATTTAGGAATTGAGTAGCGTTAAACTCTGACCTAAATGTAAAAAGATGTGATGTTTGTTAAACTCATGAGCATGTGAAGTTGTAAGAGCCCTAACATGACCGAGACAATTTTCAAATCCTGTTGCTAAAACTCTCTCAATTATAATTTGGCATTCAATATATTATTTTAGATAATAAAGTTTCAAAAGGAAAGAATTAAATATTATAATTTCAAAAATAGAAAATATAAATTTTTTATAAAATGTAATAAGTTGAACTCGTCCATATTGAACCTCAAACACAATTGTCCTGCTTAAATGAGTTAAACTTTAATTTGTTATTTTTCTAATAACCCAAATATTAATCTATTACTCTTAAATTATTACATATTCTAAGATTTAAAAAATAATATTTTTTGTTTTAGAAAAAAAATTATATTAAAAAATAGAAATTTAGCTTTAAGCCTTTAACATATTAATGAATTGAAAATTTGAACTTTTCAAAGTTTATATATTTATTTTAGTGCCCTACCCTTTTTAGCTAATATGACTTAGGGAATCTCCTCAAGACGTTTATCTTTCTAACCATCAAGGCTTTAGAAATAGTACAGGTGAAAGGAGAATTAGTTGCATGAGACGCATTTCACGACTCTATCAAGAATTACTTTATGAATTATCAAACCTATACTACTTATCTTTCTAACCATCAGGCTTTAGAAATAGTATAGGAACCATCGGGGCTTTAGAAATAGTACAAGTGAAAGGAGAATCAGTCACATGAGACGCATTTCGCTATTTCGCGACTCTATCAAGAATTACTTTATGAATTATCAAACCTATACTACTTATCTTTCTAACCATCGGGCTTTAAAAATAGTATAGGAACCATCGGGGCTTTAGAAATAGTACAAGTGAAAGGAGAATCAGTCACATGAGACGCATTTCGCGATTTTGCGACTCTATCAAGAATTACTTTATGAATTATCAAACCTATACTAGGTATCTTTCTAACCATCGGGCTTTAGAAATAGTACAAGTGAAAGGAGAATCAGTCGCATGAGACGCATTTCGCGACTCCTATATTACTTCTAAATTTTTTATACAAGATAGAATTTATACTCTAGCCATATATCCTATTAATCAACTTCTAAATTTTTGATACAAGATAGAATTTCTACCTAATCTAAGTGTATCCTATTAATCTATACTATCTATACTATCAATCTTTTTAGTGCCTATACTACTTCTAAATTTTTGATACAAGATAGAATTTCTACTCTAGCCATATATCATATTAATCAATCTTTTTAGTGTATCCTATTAGCCTTTTAGTGTATCATATTAGCCTAATCTAAGTGTATATGTGTGTGAAGGTCCCTCTTGGAGACTTGAACCCCGGCCCTTGCCCTCCACACCCCTACACCCTACAAGCACTTATACTTGTGAAGTGACCAACGCACCAAGGGTGTGCAGTGGTCCTATACTATCAATCTTATTAACCTATACTAGGTCTAAAACTATGGGATGTAGTTTAATTTTTTATTAGTATTTGTAATTTTTACAAGAGGGTAAGACTAGAAGCGTTAATTTTTTTCTATTAAATTATAAAACATAAATAAATCATTTTCATTTTAATTAGATATATTATCATGTTTTTACATATTTATTAATATTTTATTCGAACATAAATTTTGATAAAAGGGTTGAGATTCAGAACCAAGCGGGTGGACCAGGGGCTAGAGTGGGTCACACATGCAATGTTGTTGGTAATTTCCTTTATGTTTTTGGGGGCTATGACGCTAATAGGAACTTCGCTAATAGTGTATTCATCTTTGATACTAGTAGGTCTTTTCGTAATCTTTCTTCAAAATTCCCATTCTTGTTTGACACTGCTTCTTTAACATCTATGTTTAATTTCTATTACCCTTCTTTCTATATTCAATTATGACATTGTTGTGTCTCTTGCAAACTTCTATTTTACTTTACTTTGCTTTCTTATCAAATTTGTGGAATTTTCATGGTTTCACATTGATTAATCTTTGTTTGGATGCTTCTTCTTCCTTTTTGTATACCCATTTTATCAAACTTATATTTTTTTTCTTTGTTTTCTTGTAAAATTTGTGGAATATGCATGGTTTGACATTGATTAATCTATGTTGAGATGCTTTTTTTTTTTTTTTAAGGGTTTCTTTTTGTTAAATTTTTATGTCATTGTTGTGCATCATGTTTTCATTTTTTTTTTTTTTTAATTTTATTAATCTCTGCAAACTTCTATTTTTCTTTGTTTTCTTGTAAAATTTGTGGAATATGCATGGTTTTAACCCAAAAAAGATGAACTAATGGATTGAATTGATTTAAGCTAGCGTGTAATTAGTGCGAGAACAAAATAAAACCATAATTTTGCATGAAAATTGTGCTCCTAACTTTTTCTTTTGAACTTTTAAGAGAGATTGATTTCCCCTCCTTTTACTATAGAAAAGATGAAACCCTATTCTGGTTTATTTCTTATTTGCAATTTGCATTTATCTTTGTGCACCACATATTTTACAACCAAGCTATTATCCTGACAATTTTATTTAGTTTTACAATACTTGGGGTAGAACTTTTTTTCCCACTTTGGTAGTTTTTCCCTGAACTGGCGTTTTATTCTCATATAGTATGATATGAAATGATTTGTGAACAAGATAGGCCTATTAACTTTCTATTAGGTTTGTGCTATGATGTATACAGTATACATGCAATAACATCTGGATTGATAATTTGGATTCGGGTCATATTATTTTTGCACACTGATTTGTGAACTCTTGGATTAGCTAGCCCTCTCCAACCCATGAACCAACCCAGAGTCCCAGACATGTTGAGTAATTTAATTGAATCCAAACTGACCCATAGTTCTTAGAAACCCATCCGGGACCTGTCTTGTCTTTTTGAATGTTAGTCGCATAAAACCATAAGAACTATTCTCTCTCTCTAAAAAAAGTTGTGGGATGGGGATAATCTCTATCTACACTTGGTTTCAACCTCTAAATGAAACTGTTATATTCATATGTCTAAACTTTATGGAGTTGTCATGGCTAACACCTTTTGTCCATATAAAGATATGACTCACATGTCTGTTTCCTCTTATTAAATTGCCACATTTGTTCTGGTAGATGTAAGAATGAACTTGTGAATTGAAAACATTTAGGCTAGTGTGTAATTAATGCATAGGCACGATAAAAATTTAATCTTGCCTGAGAATTGTGTTTCCTTGTTTGTGAACTTGTAAGATAAATTAATTTCTTGTTTCTTTTTTCCTTTTTCCTTTTTCTTTTTTTTTAATGGGAAAGATGAAACCTTGCTCCTTTGTGAGGTTTTTATTTATTTATTTATTTATTTTGCACTGCATAATCCACAAAAAGCTACTATGTTGGGGATATTGAAGGCTTCAAAACCTGCTGAGTGTTGATGATTTTATTTTGTCTTACAGTGCCTAGGGTAGACTTATTTTTCCCACTTTGATGGTTTTATTGTGAATTAGCTGGTTATGTATTTTTATGTAGAATGACAGAATATATGACTTGTGAAGAAAGTAGGCCTATGATCTCCTTATTTTGTTTGTCTTAGTTTGTATATATGCAATAACATCTAGGTTGATATTGATAATTTGGATTTGGGTCAAGCATTATCAATCTGACATTATGGTAAGGTTGACCATACTCATGGCAACATGAGTTTTGCTTCTACCTCCTAGCTGATGCTGCTTTTGCTGTACTCCAGAGCTTTCCATTAGGAAAGAATAGTGGAAAGCTTTTTTTAGGTTTAACTACTGGTTAAAGCAGTTAATTTCTTTACTTACATCCATCTTGCCTAGAATCCGGATTATTGTGGTAGTGTGGTATCCCACTTGCACAGAATATGGTATGATAGGATTAGTCCTTTGCAGCTCATTTAGTCGCTAAAACCCCTTAAGGAAGTTTCAATTTAGAATTCTTACAAATTCATTATGATACTTAGATTATTTAACCCATGCATATTGGTTGGATTAGTGATACAGCGATTTAACTTATTTTTCATAGGACACCTAGATGGCATATTGCTTAGTGTTAGATTCATATTTTGGGTGGTGATACCATTGCTTGTCATACTTTTTGTTAGTATTGATTGTTTATATTCTCTCTTTGACTTCTTGTCTTTGAACAACCATGTGATGTTAACCCTTTCCTTGTGCAGTTCAAAGACTTAGGCAAGCCTAGGAAAGAGAAAATGGAGTATTTTTTTAAAGGGTTTCTTTTCGTTAAATTTTTATGCCATTGTTGTGTATCTCGTTTCATTTTATTTTATTTTTTTGTTTTTGTTTTTTGTATACCTATTTAATTTTATTAATCTCCGCAAACTTCTATTTTACTTTGTTTTCTTGTAAAATTTGTGGAATATGCATGGTTTTACATTGATTAATTTTTGTTGGGATGCTCTTCTTTTATTCTTTTTGGGGTAAATTTTCGTTAAATTTTTATGCCACTGTTGTGTATCTTGGCATTATTGTTCTTTTTTCTCCATTTCTCTTATCTCATTTCTTCTTCTCCTTCTCTCGGTAACTTTTTCAGATATTGTTAATAGAACTCTGTAAATTTCTTTCTGTCCTACTTCCTTACTAGCCAAAGTCAAATCCTTCCTCATCTTTTGAAACCCTTAAACTTTTCGTACTTATTCTATCAAACAGGCATATAAAAAACTTACCAAACTAAAGCCAATTTTGTGTCGTAAAACTTTATTCTATAAATTTAAACCCTATATCCACACGCATATGTAGGCAAATTCTCCAACCTCTCTTTGCGTTGCTGTTAAAGAAGTTAATTAGATTACTTGCATCTAGCTTTCCTAAATTCTGGATTGTGGTTTGTAGAATTCAGAAAATAGTGGAAATGTGGTATAGTGTCCCTAGAAATTAAGATTTTAGTTTATCTATAGATATCTCTCTCCCCTGAAAATAGGCACATCCTTTTCCTATGAATGCACCACATCAAACTTAGAGGAGCTGCCTTCCATACGTCAATGCCATCTCGTTTACTGAACTTTTCCTTCCAACATGCTCAATAACTCTGCCACTGTCTTTGGGATCACCCAATTTAACCCAAAATAAATGAACTTATGAATTGAATTGATGTAGGCGAGCATGTAATTAGTGCAAGAACACAATAAAACCATTATTTTTCATGAAAATTGTGTTCCTAACTTTTCTTTTTCTTTTTTTAACTTTTAAGAGAGATTGATTCCCCCACCCCCCTTCTTTTATTATAGAAAAGAGAAAACCCTGTTCTATCTTATTTCTTATTTGCAATTTGCATTTATCTTTGTGCACCACATATTCCACAAGCAAACTAATATCCTGGGGATCTCCTTTAAAGGGGCATCAAACCCTATTGAATGCTGATAATTTTGTTTAGTCTTACAATACTTGGGGTAGAACTTTTCCTCCCACTTTGGTAGTTTTTCCCTGAAACTGGTGTTGTATTCTCATATAGTATGCTTCTTTTTTTTCTTTTTTTGAAGGGTTTCTTTTCATTAAATTGTTATGCGAATCCTATGTATCTTGTTTCAATTATTGTTATTTTTGTACACCCATTTTATTTTATTAATCTTTGCTGGATTTCCTTGGACTTCTTATAGGACTTGTTTTTCTTAGATTGTTATGGGTCTTGTTTTTAATTGATTTCTCTTGACACCAGCGGCAGAGTAGCTACCCAAACTTGTAATTATATTTCAATAAGCCCTAGATAAAATTCTGGTTAGTGTAAGTGTTTTCATGGATCATATACAAAAAAAATCTGGTTAGTGTAAGTGTATTCATGGATCACATACAAAAAAATTCAGGTTAGTGTTAAGTGTATCTTATAAAAAAGTTAAATAAAATTTTAGGGCTGCCTGACATGCATTTATTCGCAATAAGAACTGAACCCAGAATTTGCCTCTCCTGCACAATTGCATTATATAATTGGGAAATTACTTTCCCTAACACATCCTTCAGTATATTTGCTAAAATTTTAGCCAATATCCTGTACACATCCTACAAACTTATAGGTCTGAAATCGTTGAGATCTGAGTCCCCTCCCTTCTTAGGAATAAGAGACACAAAAGTCTCATTCAAGCTCTTTTTTGAATACACCACACTCATGAAAAGGCTGCAAAGTGGCTAATACCTCCACTCTAACCACCACCCAACAGTGATTGAAGAAAGCAATTGTAAAACCATGAAGACCCAGAGCTTTATCCCCACACGATGCCTGAACCACTTCCTCCTCTGTAAACTGCCTTTCTAGCCAGATGGCATCACAACTGTCCAAGTCTTTGAGGAAATGCCTTCCACTTAGGTTTCCAAAATCTTGTTTCTGCATAAAGTCCCTGTACAAATTTACAACACCCTCCCGGATTGCATCTTGAGTAACCTAGTTGCTCTCCATATTTGTTATATTTGCAATAAAAGTACGGCAATGATGAGAATCAGGAAACCGGGGGAAAAGCTTGTTTTTTTATCACCTTTTAGCCACAAAGCTCTTGATTTTTTTTTTCTCCAAGGGATCTCCTCCAATACATTGTTTTTTCCAAGGTTGCCTTCACCTCCACCATTTTTATCTATCTTCCTCAGACAAATATCCACTGTTCCTTTTCTCCTCCATCAACCTAAGATCATTTAGTAGGTTTATCTTGTTTCAGGGTTTGCAATTTGCTAGTTAGAACAAAACTAGGAGTAACCTGGAAACTATAACTCTGCCACCAGCCTCTAACCTTGTCTGTAAAACCATCCTTTCAAAGCCACAAGTGCTCGAATTCAAAATGAGATTTATTTTCTGTTACACATCTTTTTATTAAATTATGCCATTGTTGTGTATCTTGTTTCAATTTTTCTTTGCTTTCTTGTTAAATTTGTGGAATTATCAAAGTTTGACATTGATTAATATATATATATATATATATATATTTTGGTATACTTATTTTATTTTAGTAGTCTTTTCTGGGATGGCATTGAATATCTTTTTGTTAGATTGTTATTGGTGTTATTTTTCATTGATTTCTCTTGGCACCGGTGGCAGAGTGGCTCCCCGAACTTTTAATTATATTTCAATGAGCCCTAGATAAAATGTTACTTGACCCCTCAAAAAATTTTAAATGTTTAAATTCTGGTTAGTTTAAGTTTATTCTTAGATAATACTCAAACAATTAAGACTTTATCCTCTCTAAATATTTTAATTGTTATTGATCATCTATCTCTGATTTTGTGATTTATAATTGATTCAATTACAAACAGATAATCGTACATGGAGCCAACCCGTAATTAGAGGCAGACGGCCCTCTCCGCGGGCCTTCCACAGCTGCACCACTGTTCGTGATGAACTATTTGTGTTTGGGGGTATAGATGCGAACAACCATTTCAATGATATGCGTATTTTCAACACTTGTAAGTTGTTTCTTTTAATCTTTAGCCGCTTTGCACAGACAATTGATATGCTCACTAAGTGAGTGCTAATAGAAGTTTGAATGAAATCTATATATTTTATCTATTAATTGTGAATTCCACTGCATGCTTGCTAACATGTTTAACATATTTATAGCTTCTCATAGATGGAGATCCCCGCGTGTTGTCGGTAATATACCTGAGCGACGAAAATGGCACAGTGCAACGCTTTATCGTAAAAGTCTGTACATATTTGGTGGCAGTGGGAGATCTCGTGATAATAATGATGAGACATACTATAGAAATGTCTACATGTTCCATACAGGTTATTTTTTAACATAACTGGTTACCAATCAAAAAATAAAAGTATGATCTTTTTTTTCTTTTTTTCTTTACTTGTAGCTCGTTTTGTATGGAAGCGTATTGATACATTTGGCAGTCTACCATCTCCTCGCAACAGCCATATCTGTTCATATCAACTAAACAGGATGATTGTGGTTGGTGGTAAAGATGGGCATGATTCCTTTTGTTCCGATGTCTATGTGATGCAAGGTTATATAATTTTTTTTTATGCCAAATTTAATTGCAATGGTGATTTTATAAAAAAAGTTCATCATATAAAACTTGTGCTGCATACAGGGGCGGAGGGAAGGGGGGGCGAGAGGGGGCAAATGCCCCCTCTGACGCCCCAAAAATTCTTAAGTACTAGTATTGTATATAGTACAAGTAATAATTATTAGTATACACAAGGATAATCAGCTTTTTTACATAAATATAATACTGTGTATTAGTTTCACAGGTAAACCCCATTTCACATTCCCACGGTCCATTGCAATTATTTTAGTAGAATAATGGGTCCCACCTTAAATAATATTATAATAAAATAAAACCACTTGTACAGCTTACTTCTCCACCACTATTTTCCTGAATAGAATTATGAGAAAAAAAATATTTACCTTCACTCACTAGTCACTAAAGCATCTCGAAAAAGTTGACGAACATAAATTTTTTTCCATTTTCTTGTCATAATTGTTACATGGCAAAGTGTGATTGTTGAAAAAAAAAATGGTGGGTTTATGTGTTAGTATTGGTTAACCACTCATAGTCTCTCATGTCAGGGTTTTGACAAAAAAATTATGAAATAATTTGTGATCTAGAACTACTCATAACACCTTCATTTCATATAACAAATTTTTCTTTCTTTACCAACATTTTTTAGTCTCAAGCCCAAGTTTTTTTACAAACCCAAATTTTAATTGTGGACAATTACATTTACATATAGTTGTTTATTTATTTTGTTATTAATATCAATTAATACATTTTCAATTTAATTTTACTCCAATCTTGACTTTTGATCTTGCCCCCCCTAACCTAAAATCCTAGCTCCGCCACTGGCTGCATATCTTGGGGCTATCAATTAAGCGTTTTTTAGGAGCTTATTAATAAATTGAATTCTTGGGTTTGTTTCATTAGGTTTAACTTGGAGAGAGCGGCGAACTTCAGGACGTTTGTTGCCCCCTCGAGCTGGTCATGCAGCTGTTAACTTTGGTGCCAAAGGAACAAAGTTGTATATATTTGGGGGATATACGAATCAATTCCTATACAACGATGTCTATGTACTTGATATTGGTAAGTAAGAAATAAGCTGACAAGATTAGTTGTGTTAATATATATATATATATATATATATAATTATTATGTTAGTGTATTTTTTATAATCCCAAATTTTTTTGCAACTGGTGCAGTTACCGGTGTATGGACAAAGGTGATCACGACAGGCGGTAGGCCTTCACATAGAGCTTTTATGACTGGTGACTCCTTGGATTTACAACGTTTTGTGTTCTACGGTGGTTTCAATGGGAGATCTGAAGTTTGTGATGACATGTACTACTTACACACAGGTATAACATTTTCTTTACATTTACACTCATCACTTAAAGCTTTTCGTTGGTAGAAAAAATCTAGAATCTGTAGCTTTTAGATTTTTTTTTTTTTTGGTTTGGAATATACCTACTCTAATTTGGCTTTTATACATACAGCTTATGTTGAGAGATTTAGAATTCGTGACCTATACATCAGCCCGGAGGATTGGCAGAATGGACATGAATGGTTTGAAGGAGAACTGAGCCACTGTGACATTTTGAATTTTGGATTTATGGGAGAACTTTGGAAGGAGGAAAAAACGTTTAAGGAAACTCGTAATAGAGTTAAAGCAGCAATTGATAGGGTTAAAGATTCAATTAGTCGCATGAAATTATTGCGATTGTCTAGGAATCAATTTGTTTTTCAAAAGATATACTCTAGTATCATAAAGAATCTCCAAAAACGCCAAAATCGTCTAGCATTAGAGAAAAGTTTGCTTTCATCCGCTTTATGGGAAGTGAGATATGAAGTGGGCGTTGTTTTGGAGAAACTGAAACCATCCGAAAAGAGTGTGCTCTTTATTAATAGCCGTTCATCTTATGAGGCAGCAATAAGATTGCGGAACAAATATGAATGCGAAGCAATATTTCATTTTTGCTGTAAAGAAGGGGAGGCGAAAATGATGGGGAAGTTGGCTGAGTCAGCTCACCAATATGGATATCCATATACTGTGAGCGGCGATATGGGTGTGATGTCTAATATAAAATTCTCTGCAGCATATCCGTGGGGATGCAAGTTGAGAGCGGATGAGAGAAAGATGGAAAGGATTTTTGAAGAGAGGGCAAAAGATGAGAGACCTAACAGGAATGCAAATGAGGGGAGTGGGAGAAACAAAAATGTAAAAGAAGAGGAAGAGAGAAAGGAGGGGCCATCAAGCTCCCACTACTCGTATAATAACCATTAACAGGTAGTGCCAGTGCCTTCTTCCTTTGCTTATTTATTTAAATATGCTATGATGTTAGGGATAGGGATGGCCATACTCATTGGGTAATGGATATTCAACCCTACTCGATCCAAATATTTCGGGTAATTCCTGGTTCTTCATAGGTAGAGCTTAACCAGGTAGGGTATGTATATTACCCGAATTTTTCGAGTAGGGTATGGATATTATCCAAACCCGACCCGCAAAAAAAAAAAAAAAAAACCCACTCTGTCGTCAAAAGACAAAAGCACACTGTATAAAAAAAAAAGAAGCACTCGTTGTCAAATGTCAAGTCCTCCAAGCCGTCTGATCTGTCTTCCCCACACCAAATCCAAGCCTTCAAATCCCAACTTAGCCACAATGGTGAAGAAGTTCATGGAAAAGAAGCCGTCGTCTTCTTCGTCGAAGGTGGTAAAGATGGTGATTCCGTCGGATGTGATTGCAGAGGAATGAAATCGTCGTTTTTTCAACGAAGAGGATTCTTTCTGTTATCGGAAAGATTCGCGGCTCCAGCAACGGCGATGGAGGCGGATCATCAAGAAGAACGAAATCACGCTACTCCACCTTGGTCAGACTAGCTGATCTCTCTCTCATCTCCACTATGTCTCCACGCTACAATGGTATCACTCCCGTCGCCGTCATTTCCGCCCTTACCTTCCTCCAAATCTTCGATCGCGTTTACAACCTTCTCCACGGTCTCTCTCTCTCTCTCTCTTAGTCTTTGTTTGCTTGCTCAGAAAATTTTGTGTTCTGATTTTACTTTTGGATTTTCTTTTAACGACTAAAGTGGAGCTAAGTTTCTGTTTGGTTGAGGAGATAATATATATATATATATATATATACACAGTAACAGACCAAAGAGTGGGAAAAAATACACGTGGAAGGGTGGTAAAACTATTGGTTAGTTTTTAAGTTAAAATGTTTTGGATTTAAAAAATAAATAATAAATAAAATAAATGAGTTTCGGGTAGGGTATAGATATCCATGGATAATATATCCGGTAAGATTCGAGTATGGATATTAATGAGTATTGATATTCGGGCATTCATGGGTAAGCTTTTCGGGTAGGGTATGGGTATACCCGATCCATACCCTACCCATGGCCATCCCTAGACTACTTAGGGAAGCTTTTAGTAAGACCTGTGAAGTTTAATTTCATCTCTTATTCATGTAAATATGCTATGCTGTTAGGGAAGCTTTTAGTAAAACCTGTTTTGACTATACAATTAGGTTAATATGGGTTTGGTTTTGGCATTTGTATATTCATTCAGGTACAGGAGCCTGCTGGAAATGCAGTGAGGGACAACAAGAAGAATCGAGGAGTGAACTTGCTAGGAATGGGCAAACTTTTGGGGTCTGTGACTATTGCCAGGGGAGGATTGTTTCCCCATAACCACCAGACTCTTATGCCTATAAGGTTGGCAAAGGGAAGGGCTAACATTGGATTTACTTCTCAGGAGTTGTAATTCTAGTGCTTTCGTATAGATAGGGGCTGTTTACCAGTTTGTAACAATTTTAGTGTTTTTCTGTGCTGTACTTGTTTCAACTGAATTTTCATGTTGAGGTTCTGTTAATATAATGAATCTTCTTGCTTTTGCACGTCTAATGGGCCTTCTTTTGATATCTTGTTTTAATCAAATTAAATTGAAAATTCAGCAAAAAAAAAAAAATCAAATTAAACTGAAAGGGTGATAGATTGTATGGTGTTGCTAGTATCTACAGGACAGAATGGTAATTTGCTACTTCTGTGAAGATGGTTCTGGTGGAATTTGGCGTTCTCTGCAATGCATTTACATCTTTCATTAGATGCTCATTGTGTTATTGCACTTTTGATATTGATACGGCCTCTGGGTTTTTCAGTTAAGTAAAAGAGCTGGTATGTGTTATTGCACTTTTAATACAAATAATTTGTACCACTTTTTGTGTTCTATTTAATGTTCCGCTAATTATGGTTGTAAATGTCTTTTTTTCTTTTTTTTTTATAAGAAAAGTGAAAAGAATACATGATAAGTTGTAATTAGTGGAATATAAACTATAATATTTCTAATATTTATAATAATAAGGATAATGATAAAATGATAATTATTATTATTAATTAATTAATTTATTTATTTATTTATTTTTATTGACATTCATTTTTAGAGGTTGACTCTTGACTATTCTGAAAACCCAACAATTTTACCCCTCACTAATATATTTAATCATTTATTTAAAAAATTTTAAATAACAAGATACAAAAAGTCTGAAATAACCCAAAAACTATTTTCTTCACCTAAACTAAACTATAGTAGTACTAGCCTTGTCACACACCCTTTACGCTTATGATGAGACTTTTTTTTTTTTCTTTTTTTTTTCCTAGTGTCATAATTTTCTTTTTTTTATTTGAATAAGTTTGTTTTGAAAATATAGATTAGTAGGAAAGTATCCTATTTGTAGGCATTTAAAGTGGAGTTAGAGATATATTTTTACCAGGTTGTCCTTAAGTTTTTTTTTTTTTTTTTTGGTTAAACCTAAAATCTAAAGGTATTTTTGAACTACATAAAAGTCCAGTCCAAAGAAGGGAATCCTCTTATAAATAGTATAGATATATTTTCCTAATTTAAATTAATTATTATTTTTTATTTGATAGTTGGTGGGTGCTGACTAAAATACAAGTTACTTAGATAATTAAAATTTTAATAATATAAAAGGTAATTACACTCCCCTGCCTGCTTTGAGTTTTGAGGAAATGACACTCTACCATAAATTTGGATGAAAAAATACTTTATCCCCTTAACATCCAATTGACCAAACTTTGTTAAATTAATATTAAATTTTGTTCTGAATTTATTGATTTTTTTTTTTACTAACAATGATTAAATATTTTTTTAAGAGATTCTTATAAACAAAAGGGGAGTCCTAATTTCTCTCTCACAAAAAAAGAAAAAAAAAAAAAAAAGAGAGAGGAGTCTTAATTTCTTCAAATAATAAATAAATAAATAAGTAAATAAAGTGGGGTATTGTTCTTATCTCTTTTGATTTATTCATTCCGCGCAAAGTCCAAAAAGGCTCAGATCGACAAGACCTCTAATTCACTATTTAAATGTCTAGAAGTCTGAAAGAGCGTACTCTCTCTCTCTCTCTCTCCCCTTCTTCAACCCTTTGCTAAGGGTATGCTTCCAAAATTATCTTATTTCATAACTAAAACTTATTATTTGAAATTTTTAATTAAAGTGTATTTCAAAATATTAATTACAAATTTTGCTTCTTCTTTTTTTACGGATTATGAAGAGATTTTTTGTTGCAAGTGTATTTTGGTACTTGATAAATTTTGTATTTTATTCTGAATTTATTGATTATTTTTTTACTAACAATGATTAAATATTTTGTTTAAAGAGATTCTTATAAACAAAAGGGGAGTCTTAGTTTCTCTCTCTCTCAAAAAAAAAAAAAAAAAAGAGGGGTTATTGTTCTTTTCTCTTCTGATTTATTCATTCTATGCACCGACATAAGTCCGAAAAGGCTTAGACTGACAAGACCTAATTCACTATTTAAATGTCTAGAAGTCTAAACAGCGTACACACTCTCTCTCTCTCTCTCCTCGTTCAGCCCAAGTATTCTCTCTCTTTCGTCGGGGACCCAATTTCGGTTTTCTGTTTCTATTGCCGTCCTTCATCATTTGTATGTATAATGTTGTTGTTTTGATACATCCTCTAGCTCGTGCATGATAAATCCAATGTATTAGATTAAAAAGGTTTGTCCCACTTATAATATCTGATTCTCGGAGATAAAAGAGGAAAAGGTTTTTTTTTTTTTTTTTAAATTCAGATTGTTTCAATTTTTTATTTGAATTTGTGCTCAAAATTTTGGTTTTTGCCTGTTTGCCTTGTAGAGTGTAATATTTTGAAGCTAAAGTGAAAAGAAAATTCCAACACCATGGCGGGGTTCTCAAGTAAGAGAAGGAAAATAAGGCAGCCTGATTCAGAGTTTCCTCTGCTCAAGGTGACACCTTCACATTTTGTTTCTAATTTCTATGCTTTTAATCTATAATTTCAAAATATTATCTTCAAAGGTTGCACAATTTTTATTTTTATGTGCTTGTTGCTAACATGTGTCAAATTAATTGTCTTTTCTTCAAAAAATTTTAGTGTCACAAGACTCAAAATGACCTGGAGGATTGGATTGGTATTGGTAAATTGCCAGATGAAATACTTGTTTCCATTTTGTCTCTCTTACCTATGAAACAAGCAATTAGAACTAGTGTCCTCGCCCGCAGATGGCGGTATTTGTGGACTTCCATTACTCATTTAGAGTTTGATGATCTCAGCGTAAACTATCTATTGTTTTCTCAACCTCGATCGCCCTCTCCCACTCCCTTTGATATGTGTGCACCCTTAGAACCTACATACCCACCATTTCTTGTTAAAAGGAGGAGATTTGTTGATTGGGTCAATCAAGTATTGAATTTACATAAGGGTTCGCATGTAGAGGAATTCAGCCTTGAGTTTTCCGTGTATGGTCATTATTTTAAAAGTGATATTGATAGCTGGATAAACTTCGCTTTTCAAAAGAGAGTTAAAAGGCTTCATTTGATATTCACATGCACATGGGCTTCCACACAGAGGTCATACACTCTTACGCCTCCAATGCTTCGTAATTACAGACTCGATTCGTTAGTACAACTCCATCTGTGCTATGTGGAGGTGACCGGAGAAGTTCTCGAATGCTTTTTGTCTGCTTGCCCACTTCTTGAATTCTTATCTGTATCAGACTCGCATGTGATGAATTTTAAAATTTCCGGACCATCACTCAAGCTAAAGCAATTAGAGATAACTTACTGCACATTAACAAGTCTTGATATTTATGCTGTGAATCTTATGTCATTTAAATATGTGGGAAACCATGAATGCATTTCTTGGAAGCACACACCCCCACTTGTTAATGCACATTTTGGTGGGCCTTATGCCAGCTATATTATCAAGAGCTTTTTCCAGTTTCAAAGCTATCTGTCTCAGCTAGAGACACTGGTGTTGGACTTAGGGTTTCAGGTCAGTATGTAAAAATCCACTTTTCTGTTCCAAAGTACAAACAAAATAAGATGCTTATCCATTTTGTTGTGATTGAATTTTTCAGAAGTTAACCTGCTTTCCCAAACTGCCCAAATTAAGGAATCTTAAGCAATTGGAATTGCAACTGAATTACCGTGTGTTCTGCCTCCTCCTTTGCACATCCCTACTACGTGCGTCTCCTTCATTAAATAGATTTAAAATTAAGGTGAATATTCTTACTTTTGAGAGCTTTAATTGTGGATTTTATGATATTGTTTATTTTTGGGTAAATTTCATTCTTACGACCCTAGATTATTATTGATTTTGCAGTCTTCCCCTAAGATAATGATTTGTGCATTTCACAGCCCAATTTAAAAGAAGAAAAAAAAGATTAGCAATTCACCCCTAAAGAAAAAATATGCCTAAATTACCCTTAACTCAAATAGTGGGATGGTAGTTTAGTACACTTGGCATGTCAACTGAAAATAAGAAATTTTATTTTCTTAGATTTCTAATTAAATCTATTAGATTTTTTTTTTTTCTTTTTTGACGCAAATGTCTGATGTGCCATATGCTGCCATGTCACCAGTTGTGTCAGGCATAGCTTTTGTATTTTTTTCCCTTGATTTATGGGGTATGTTGATACAATTCTTTCAAATTGGGTGTTAATTGAAAATTTGATTATCTAGGGGAGATTGCAGAAGGGGTGTGTGGAAGTATGGCTCTTTTGGGGGCAGTTTGGGTTGGGGTGGGGGGGGGGGGGGGGGAACCACATTTATATTCGGAGGGGCTGGGAAAAGTCTTCAAGGTTTATTGCTTTTGAAGTGGGAGGTGGTACTAGATTTAGTTTTTAGAGTGATTTATGGTGTGTTGAATACATGAGAAGAACCCTAAACAATATTAACATCTTGAGTTAAAAGATCTAGAACTGCATTTATCTTTTGCTCCACATAATCCCAAGCGAGCTATTATCCTGGGGATCTCCCTTAAGGGGCATCAAACCCTACTGAGTGCTGACAATTTTTTTTTTTTTTGGTCTTACACAGTTACACTACCTAGGGTAGACCATTTCTTCCCATTTTTATAGTTTTTTTTTACTGAATTAGCTAATTTTGTATTGTTGTATGTTATGATTTCAATATGACTTGTGAACAAGGTAGGCCTATGAACTTTCTGTTAGGAACTTGCTGTTAGTTTTGTGTTATCATGTATGATCAAATATAGTATACACGTAATAACTATCTAGATTGATAGTTGGATGTGGGACATATTATTGTGCACTCTGAGTCTCTGACTCACTATTGGATTTGCTGCCCCTCTCTAACCAAGAAACAAACCATACAATACGTTCAAGTAATTTAATTTGAATCCAAACTGACCCTTAGTTCTCAGAAACCCAAGCAGAACCTGTTAGGTTGGGTTGCCTGCAATTTGTTGTTGAGGTCCTAGTGTGTGTGTTTTAAATTTATAAAGGACTTGCTTTCTTTTCTTTTTGAATGTTAGTTGCATGGTTTCTTACAAACTATTCTCTTTCTCTGAAAAAAGGTTGTGGCATGGGATAATCTCTACACTTAATTTGAACCCCTAAACGGAATAGTTGTATCATGTGTCCCTATCAAAGCATGACTCTCATGTTAGTTTCCACTTATTAAAACGCCACATTTTGTTCCACTAGATGTAGAGATATATTTGTGTGTTGAAAAAATTTAGGCTAAGGTGTAATTAATGCAAAGGTGCAATGAAACCATAATCTTACTTGAAAATTTTGTTTTCTTGCTTGTTTGTAAAATTGTCAGATAAATTGATTTCTTGTTTCTCTTTGTACCGGAAAAAAGATGAAACTCTACTTTTTTATGGTTTATTTGTTTCATTTTGCCTTTATTTTATTTTTTATTTTTGAATGCACCAAACAATCTAGAAACAAGTTATGATTTTGGGGATCCCCATTGAGGACTTCAGAACCTGCTGAGTTTTGACAACTTTATTTTATCTTATAGTGCCTAGGGTAGACTTAACCTTCCCACTTTGATGGCTTTTCCCTTAATTAGCAGGTTATATATTCTTACATAGGTTAACAAGATATATAAATTGTGAAAAAGATAGGCCTATGAACAATTTTTTTTAATTTAATGTTTGTGTTAGCGTTTAATGTATACATGCAATAACGTCCAGTTGATGATTTGGATATGGGTCAAGCACTATCAGCACTCTGACCTTATGGTAAGGTTGAACATATTTTGTTTTCTTTCCCTTGATATGGTGGCAGTAACCAGTAGGTTGGCCAGAAAATTTCTCTGTTGAACCTATCTCCTCATAGCAATATGAGATTTGCGTTTAACTGACAGTAGAAGATGCTTTTGCTGCACAAAAGAACTGTCCATTTGGAAGGAATGGTGGAAAACTGTTTTTTAGTATTAACTGCCATCCATCTTGCGTAGAATCTGGATTATTGTGGAATGCAGGAATTGAAATGGGAATGTTTTATCCCACTTGCACAGAATGTGGTATGTTGGGGTTAGGCCTTTGCAGCTCATATAAATTAATCACTTTCTTTTTATGTTAATTTTTATGCAATTTTTAAGACGGGCTTGCAGTTTAGTATGCAAGGAAATCAGGTACTTTGGTTTCAAATCATACCACTCCCCCAATGGGCCCCTGAGCCCACATGGGGGCCCTTTTGTAGGCAAGAAGTGGGCATAAGGCAGTATTGTTGATGCTCTAGCTGGACTTGTTTATTTTGTCTGTATTGCTTTTGATGTGGTAACCTTTTGTTATGTGCTACAGCGATTTCTTTCACTTCTTTTAAATGGGACAACTAGATGGTTTATTTCCTATTACAAATCACTTCTTCATGTTAGGTTCATATTTTGGAGTGAGAGCACTATTGCCTTTTCTACTTATTATGAGTATTGATGGCTTATATTCTCTCTTTAACTTCCAGACTTTGAATAACCATGGGGTGCTAACCTTTTTTCTTATGCAGTTCTTTGACTTGGAGAAACGTACGAAAGAAAAAATGGAGATTAAAAAGTCTAAATGTAAACATAAATGCCTCAAGGTGGTTAAATTAAGTGGCTTTGTTGGGTGTGGAGTTGATCTGGAGATTGCAAGGTACATATTGAGTCATACTTTGTCACTTGAAAAGATAATTATCAATCCCCGCCATCCATTTATAGTGACAACTGAGGATACTGATGAGCATCTAAAGGCAAGAAGTCGTGCTAGGCAACACCTTGAACATATATTACCTCAAGGAACACAATTAGTGGTACTCTAAATATGATCAACTTTTGACGGTGAGGCTGGGATGGTGCTTCTGAAGTGCGCTTTGTTTTTTGGTAGTAGCAATGGATTTTGAATCGTATCATGTGTATTATTATGTTATAGAGCTCGGTATTTTTTTTTATATTATTTGGTTTTTATTTATTGTTATAATATGAGCTTCTTTCTTCTTTCTTCTACTTTTATTTTTTTTATTTTTTATTTTTTCCACAATTGGGCAGAGAACAATTTTTGTGTTAAAATATATTATTTGCCCTAATGGATGTTGAAACCATTTATCTACCCCAAGGTCCCTATTGTTGAACATTATTCTAGCCATGCCTCCCCATCCCAATAATCATCTTTCTGTTCAAGATTTTTAAATTTGGAATTCTTCTCCCTTTAGTTTGTTCCCTTTATTATAGTAAGACTTATCCCAACTCGTTCTTATATCTATACCTTTAACTTTTATTTTGGCCATATGTCATGTTAGCAATTTCCATCGAAAAAGTAACAGTAATGACTAAATCGACGATGCACTTCAAGGTTAGAGACTAAATTTGCACAATTGAAAAATTAGGGACCAAATTGAAATATGATGTAAAGAATAAGAACAAAATACGTAATTTACCTTAGAAAATATAAAAAATGTAAAAAAAAAAAAAGTTTTAATTTTTTTTTTTTCCAATAAAGAGTTTCTAAAAATGTTTTTTAAACTAATACCCATTAGGTATTTGTTAACTTTTGCTAATCTATATATGATCAATCTATATATGTGTGGTTGCAAGCTGCAACTCACCTTTCACCAATCTCTACAATTCACCTTCCACAAATCTCTGTGGAATATTTTGACCTTATAACTTTCAGGATGTGGTTCTCTTATTCTATACACCATGTGTAACAAAGTTACTTCCCTTTTGCACTTTCTTTCATGAATGAAATCCATTACTTATTAAAATAAATTAAAAAAAAAAAAAAAAAAACAAGTTTGTTACTACATTTAAGAAAACAAAATGCGGCATTTGAAATTAACAACAAATATAATTTAACTAACTCTCATGCAATGATTAGTCAAAACAGATATATGAGTCATGTTTTGTTATGGGCATGAAGTATTAGATGTGGAAACTTTAGAACATTTAGAAGTAAGAATAAAAAAATTTCACATCAAGTGCAGAAATTTAAGATCATCCATGTACCACTACTAATAATAAAAAAGGTCAAACTGAAAATAAAAGAAAGAATGTACTTTCTAATTTCCCACCCTTTATTATTACCTAACCCACCATGCCAAATTTAGAAGAGAGCTTTTTCCTCTAGTAGAAAGTAGGCTTGTTGAAGAATCAACCACTAAACTACTCCATTGTTTTTTGTTACAATAAAAAGCTAATAAGTATTTATTCTCAAAAGGTTTTGATATATTTCAAACAAAAAAATGTATGAGGTTTTTTTTTTTTTTTTTTGCTTCTTAAAAATTTTTAGTTATGAAAACCCGAGATGGTGAATTGGAACTTTGAACATTTTCGTCAAAAACATCAAAAAATGCCAGTTAGCATATACAACTAAAATTAAAAAAAAAAAAATTAACATAATTAATATTTTTATTAATTTTATTGTATATATAATAAAATCTATAAATTTATTTCCCTAAATTTTGAGATTATATGTTTGTTTATGAAATTATGCCACATTTTTTATTTGTAGAATAATTTATCAATAAAAAAAATAAAGTTTTGTTATATATATATATATATATATATATAGTTTAACTCATGTAAATTTAGGGGTGTGCATGGGTCGGGTTAAGGGGATTTTTTTATCCAACCCACCATGGTGGGTCAAAGAAATTCAACCCAACCCAATCCACATGGGTTGGGTTGGGTCGGGTTGAACCCATGGGTTGGACAAATTTATTGTTATTATTATTATTATTATTATTATTATTAATTGAATAGAAAAAAATATAAATATAAATATATTAAAAAAACCTAAAGATTAGTATTAATGTAACTCCTTAAAATCAAACAACACTAATGACTAAATAGTAATATACTAAGTTTTGTGTGAACTAATTGGTTTTTATATAGGATAGGAAGAGTAAGTTATTTTAAAAAATTTATTAATTATATAATATATATGGGTGGGTCGGGTTGGGTTTGTCGGGTTGGGTTTGGCGTGAGATGAGATTAAGGAAAACAATAAGCAAAACATGGCCAAATAGAGAGAAAAATTGAAGTAAAAAAGAGCTCACTTCAAATCTATCTACTGTTGTTGTTGTTGTTTGTAGTGAAATCTGAAGCAAAGAGGTGAGTGAGAGGAGTTTCTTAACAATGATGATAATGGTGAAAAGAAGAATAACACAAAATTGAGAGAATTGGAAAACTAAAGAAGAAGAAATTTGAGTTTGAAAACCAACGTGAGTGTACTAGGAGTGTGTTCTAATTTTGTAGATAATGTTTTACGTGGAAGTTAAAGAAGCGTTTTTACCAAGTTTTGCTCCTACTTAAACATAGGGTGTAGGGGTATTTTGGCACAAAAAAAAAAATCCGGTCCAAACAAGTGCAGTCCCTTAAATAGTAGTATAGATGAGGTTATTTTTCTCTTTGCAGCAAGTAATATATTGTGTCTTAATACAAGTTGCAGCAAGTAATATATTAAGTCTTGGATTACCGTTTAGCAAAAAAAAATTCTTGGGTTATCAGATTATGTGTTAATTTTCTTCTCCATGTTTTGGTTTACCAATGAGAAATTAAATTTATGTGGTAGATTTCAGGAATAGGATAATTATTGCTTAATTTGTAAAAAATGATTGTTTTATCTCCAACAAAAACTTATTATTTTATCATGATTTAGATTCTAAAAGGAAAAAAAGAAAAAAAAAAAAAATTAACTCCCACATAAAATAGTGCCTACAGAATAGGACTACACTTTGTTATCATTATCTTATCTTATCTTTTTTTATTTTTTTCTTTTATTTGGTCAGTTTGATGGATGTTTAAGTATTTTCTCTAATTAATGACTATTTTTCAAAGAATAGGAATGATATATATTGATTTGTCCTTTTTTTTTTTTTTTGGTGGTTATCGGGTTTCACTCATTATTTTAGTGTATGTGTTCTAAGTAGTGCTCTCTCTTCCTCTTATTATTTTTTTTGTTGTTGTTTTTCTTACATTTAAGCCTTACTCTCTATTTTTTTGTATTTTTTTTAGGGTGACATATCAACAATTTGGTTAGATTGCATAGCAGACACATTGGATGAATTCGGGTGAGTGAAGTGGTAGTCATTCTATCAAGTAGTTGTTAAAAAACATTTTTTGTAAATATCCTACGTTTTAAAATTTAATATTGTCCTTTTTTGTGCCTTTCATTGCACATTTGATGATTTTTAATATTGTCCTTTTTTGTGCCTTTCATTGCACATTTGATGATTTTGTAAGCAATTGTTATATACGCAAATTTGCTAAAGCAAGAATGAAATTGGAGAACTTATCTTTAAAAATAAAATTTTAAAATTGTGGTGAAAATTGCTTCTAAATAATAGACTAACTTTTAGGGTTAAAAACCTACACCCTTAAATATATCTTATATTTGATAGTTTAAAATATTACTTCATTATCTATCTATACTACTATTTAAGCGGCTGCCCCTGTTTGGACCGGATTTTTTTTTTGTTCCAAAATACCCCTACAGCCTATGTTTAACTGTTTAAGTAGGGGCAAAACTTGGTAAAAATGCTTCTTTAACTTCCACGTAAAACGGTATCTATAAAATAGGAACACACTCCTAGTACACTCACGTTGGTTTTCAAACTCAAATTGCTTCTTCTTCAGTTCTCTAATTCTCTCAATTCAGTGTTTTCAAACTCCTTTCACCCACCTCTTTGCTTCAGATTTCACTACAAACAACAACAACAGCAAATAGATTTGAGGTAACCTCTTTCTTAGATCAAATTTCAGCCCTTGCTCTCTCTCTCTCATCTCTATTTGGCCATGGTTTGCTTATTGTTATTTCAAAACTTACTGGATATTTTCTGATCTATTGTTTTACAGGCCTTTTGGTTTAGGAGGGGCCGCAATTTAAAGTTGGAAAATTGTAGGTTGTGTGTTCATAAGGCTTTCAACCATGGGTTTCTATGTTGCCAAATTAATTGAGACTTTAATTCTTGCGATTGTGTTGTGTCAGTGGTTTTTTATATATTTTATTTCCCTTATTATGCATTTCTGACTTAGTATTGTGCACTTCTGTTTTCCTCCTTTTTGTTGTTGTTTGAGTTTGGCTGCCAAATTGTTGATGCATAACCTAACCTTCATAGTGATCGTCATATATATGTTTGGTGTAGAGGGAAGAAACATCACGATAATGCTACCGTATTTTTTTTTATTAAAGCTCAAAACAAACGTGTCTTCTATTTCCATCAGGGCCACATCGAAACAGGTTCATTTTTAACCCTAAAGCTAGCATTTTTCACCTTACCTTAAATTGTTATGGTTTGCAAGTCTGATTTTGGGCGACAGCTGTGAAAGCTTGAGTTTTTTTTTGATAGTTTTGGTTCGTTTTTAACTCTAAAGCTAGCATTTTTCACCTTAGCTTTAATTGTTATGGTTTGCAAGTCTGATTTTGGGTGTGACAGCTATGAAAGCTTGAGTTTTTCTTGATAGTTTTGAGCTTTTGTTTCTGGCTTTTGTTTCGGGAATAAAATCATATGAGGTTCTCAATCTCAAATGCTAGGATAATTATTGCTTAATTTAAAAAAAAAGGGTTGTCTTATCTCCAACAAAAACTTATTATTTTATCATGATTTACATTTTAAAAGGACTACACTTTCTTATCATTGTCCTTTCCATATCATTATCTTATCTTTTTTTTATTTTTCTTTTCTTTTATTTGGTCAGTTTGATGGGTGTTTAAGTATTTTCTCTAATTAATGACTTTTTTTTAAAGAATAGGAATGATATATATTGACTCTTTTTTTTTTGGTTCTAGCTTTAGAGGGTGGTGAGTCCTTTAATGTTGGTTTCCTATTTTTTTGCAACTTTAAGGGAAAAAAAAAATCCCTATGTTTTAGGTATTTTAATAATATGCCAGCACTGTTTTACATTTAAATTTTTTTAAAAAAATTGTTTTAAGTATTTTTATTCCTAAAATTTTGCCTATTATTTAGATACTAAAGCAAGAATGATACTGAAGAACTTATCTATCTTTAAAGATAAAATTTTAAAATTGTGCTGAAAGTTGCTTCTAAATAAATAATAGACTAACTTTTAGGGGTAAAAACTTACA
This sequence comes from Quercus lobata, assembly GCF_001633185.2. Classification (NCBI taxonomy): domain Eukaryota; kingdom Viridiplantae; phylum Streptophyta; class Magnoliopsida; order Fagales; family Fagaceae; genus Quercus; species Quercus lobata. Next base: position 4,094,891 of record NC_044906.1, on the reverse strand, counting down.
CCCTTAAATATATCTTATATTTGATAGTTTAAAATGTTACTTCGTTTTAAATTTTAAAATTTTAAAAATTGGTAATAATCTGATCCAAACTAACTTACCAAAAGACAAAAAGACTCCAAACAAACCATGCCTTTTGAATTTGCATCAAGTGTTACGTGTTCTTAGTTAATAAATTTGCATCAACATTTTTATTTTTTATTTATTATTTTTTTTTTGAGGGTGGTGAGTCCTTCAACATTGGTTTCCTATTTTTTTACAACTTCAAGCCAAAAAAAAAAAAAAAAATCCCGATGTCTTAGGTATTTTAATAATATGCCAGCACTATTTTACATTTGAATTAAAAAAAATGTTTTAAGTATTTTTATTCCTAAAATTTTGCCTATTATTTAGATATTACTTAGAAGTAATTTTTTCAATGATTTTATACTTATATATTTAAAGAAAAGAGGAAAAAAAAAAAAACCACGTTTTATAGTCTATTATATTTTAGGGGTAAAAATTTACACCCTTAAATATATCTTATATTTGATAGTTTAAAATGTTACTTAATTTAAAATTTTAAAATTTTAAAAATTGGTAAAATTTAATCTGATCCAAAATAACTTACCAAAAGACAAAAAGACTCCAAACAAACTATGCTTTTTGAATTTGCATCAAGTGTTACGTGTTCTTAGTTAATAAATTTGCATCAACGTTTTTTATTTATTTATTTTTTTGAGGGTGGTGAGTCCTTCAACGTTGGTTTCCTTCTTTTTTTTTTTTTTTTTTTTTTTTTTACAACTTCAAGCAAAAAAAAAAAAAACCGATGTTTTAGGTATTTTAATAATAGCCAACACTGTTTTACATTAAATTTTTTTTTTAAAATGTTCTAAGTATTTTTATTCCTAAAATTTTGCCTATTAACTATTTAGATATTACTTAGAAGTAATTTTTTCCATGATTTTATACTTATATATTTAAAGAAAAGACGAAAAATAAAAACCACGTTTTATAGATTTTCAACCAATTAATAACATGAAGACTTTTTAATACAAAAATAAATAAATAAATAAATAAATATCCTTCAATAGTTAGGGGAGGGAAATTTCAACCAATTCAGCTATTATTTAAAAAAAAACAAAACATTATATTATGGCTAAAATATTGTGTTTAAATATTTTTAGTGTCAGACTATTGCAACTCAAAAATAAGGGCGCGATATTTTTTTGCAAAACTTTTATATAACAAATTTGACTACAAAATTTTAACATAACACATGCTTCCACTAAATATTGCACTAAATATGTGTTAGGACCCAACTTGGGAGACAACCCAAGATGAATGGACTAAAGCCCAAAAAGCCAAAAATAATGAATTTGTAAAGAGTGGGTTGGAAAAACTGGGTCAGAATGAGTTGGACCACAAATATAATAGGCCTAATTCACAAAGATAAAAACAAAGGATTAGATTAAGTTTAGAAAAGATGTCCTCGACACATGTCCTCGATGGTCAGTTCTTATGTATTCCTCACAAGTACGATTACAGGTTTGGTTCTTGGTTGTTATAATGTTTTCCTTTTGATTTTTTTGATCCCCTTTTCATGGTGGGTCTTTTCCCTTATATAGTCCACCTTGAACGATTCTGGCCTTCCATTTGTAATTCTTTAATATTTCATAACCTTTCTGGAGAAAAACTGTGCTAAAATCACCAATTAATTTATCATCAATTCATCACACGTCCACTCACTTTATGTACTTTAAGTTAACAAAATTAAAATTAAGAATATATGAAGAAGTGAAGAAGTGCTCGACAAAACATTCACATAACATTTCCATCAAAAAAAAAAAAAAAAAAAACTAAAGGAAGAAATCCCTCAAAAAAGTAAAAGACTACAAAAAGAAAAGATATAAGACTAAAGACAAAAAAAGGAAAAAAAAAATTGTAAAATCAACTATTAGGTCGCCTCTAATTGTTTATTTATATATGTGTGTTCTTCTCAAGAGGAAAAACACAAACATACAGCACTACTATTTAGATCCCTCGTGAGATGAGATTAAGGAAAACAATAAGCAAAACATGGCCAAATTCGTTTATATATGTGTGTTCTTCTCAAGAGGAAAAACACAAATGTACAACACTACTATTTAGATCCCTCGTGAGATGAGATTAAGGAACACAAAAAAAAAAAAAAAAAAAAAAATCCCTCGTGAGATGAGATTAAGGAAAACAATAAGCAAAACATGGCCAAATAAAGAGAGAAATTGAAGTCAGAAGGAGCTTACTTCAAATCTATCTACTGTTGTTGTTGTTGTTTGTAGTGAAATCTGAATCAAAGAGGTGAGTGAGAGGAGTTTTTTAACAATGATGATAATGGTGAAAAGAAGAATAACACATAATTGAGAGAATTAGAAAACTAAAGAAGAAGCAATTTGAGTTTGAAAACCAACGTGAGTGTATTGGGAGTGTGTTCCTATTTTGTAGATAGTGTTTTATGTGAAAGTTAAAGAAGTATTTTTACCAAGTTTTGCCCATACTTAAACATAAGATGTAGGGGTATTTTGGAACAAAAAAAATCCGGTCCAAATATGTTCAGCCCCTTAAATAGTAGTATAGATGAATGTAAAGGTTAATTTAGGTTTAAGACTTGGAGATATGCATATATTAAACAATTTGGAATTGCAACTCAAATGAAATTAATGCATATATCACTGGGCTGGTTATCATAAAGAAAAAGGAAAAATCGGAAAAAATAAATAAATAAAATGGAAGAGAGTTTCGGTCATGATTAAGAAAATAGGAGGAAAACAAAATTATATGAAATACTAAGGGTAAAGAGAAAAGTGAAGGACATGGGGGAGAGAACCGCGACCACTACTGGTCGCATATTTGAAAACACCATCATCTTCTTGTGAAGATAAAGTAACCGGTGATCACAAATCTCTAATATTTTCTTAGACAAAGAGAATCAGGCAGAGGATATCCGAAACCTTTTGACGCAATTGAGGCCCTTTTTCAACTCCATCCCCAAGGCAAAGATTATTCAACAGGGTACCATAGATTTGCATATGCTGAAGAAAAGAACCGCAAAACAGCTGTTGAAGCTTTCAATGCTGTTGAAGAAGATCCACGTGCTGTGTTTAGCCTCAACTATATGTTGTTATAAAAAATAATGGTGAATTAGGCTAATGATGTTTCAGGAATAATAAAAAAGTTCATATATTTGCCCCCATTGTTTACACAAGACCAAAATATGTTCATAGAACCATATGAAGCTAGCTTTGCAAGGGCTTCTGTTTCTGTTAGCATTGTTCCTGGAACTTTCATAACACACAAAAAAAACCCAAAAAAGCTTCTTCCTTTCCTACTCAAAAGTCTCACAAGAAAAACCGCCATATCACAGCCCCTCCAAAACTCCAGAAAATAGAAGCCAAAACAGAAAACACAAAAAATCTCCTCCCTTTCTTTTACAAACCCGAAGACACAGAAAAATCCTTAACCCTCATCAACAACAACAATATCAGCATCAAATGAGACAAAGAAAGGAGAAATCATTGACACTAAAGAAACAGAACAGAGGGAGAGGAAACAGAACATTCAGAAGCAGAGAACACTCAAAAAGACAAAAGCCCCAATAAGCTTTCTTTTCTTTATTGTTTTGGTTCTCTTTTTCTTATTTACTTCCTAATTTAGAGATTCATGTCTACTTTCAGCCTGAGCTCAAAATGTCAAACAAACAACACAGGAAAAGAAGAGAAGCAGAACAAGAGATACAAATGACAAGAAAAAGGGAAATATATATCTATCCTCTTCTCATTTCTTTCTTATATGGCTGTTAGTGTCAGTTTCATGTAGGATGCTGTACATTTTCATCAACATATCTTTTTGCATGATTTGTATACACACAGACACAGTTCACAAACACATGAAGACATAATCACAAACATACACCTATACCCAAATACCCATCTCCCCAAACCAAAGCCACCAAATTTCCGTACACCCGAATCCCACAAACAGACCCACTGGCATATATTGCCAAATAGCATAATTCTTTGAAATATTTAAGAAAAAAAGTATCGGGTCAAACAAATTTTGAATCCCACTTGTTTTAACAAACCCGAAACCCAATCACAAAGATTCTGTTTGAATATCGCTTATTTTGCTGAAACTGAAAATTTATTACTGAAAGTACTATAGATAAAGGTAAAAGTTAGTTGAAATAGTATAGTGAGACCCATAAATAATATCAAAAAGTATAGTAAGATCCATAAATAATAGAAAAAATAAGTTGAATAGTAAAATAATTTTAATTTTCCATTCTTATCCAAAGGCATGCAAAATCAAATCCACAAATAACCAAACAAACAAAAGAAAGGTTAGGAACATTGTAGATTAAGAGGATGGTGGGTATTCGGCTGAGAAGAAATAAGGTTTGGGCCAGGTCAACCCGACCCATTTAGGAAGCCCAATCTGCTCTATTTGAATTTAGGCCTAATTTTCATCCCAAGCCCAACCTTACACAGCCCAATCCACTAAGCCCATCAGTTGCTTAAGACCCACAAATACGAATTACACTTCTGTAAGCCCAAGTTCTCACTCAAAACAGTAGGACCACAGCTCACCTAAGCCCATCAGCTACAGGCAAAGATTGGTCAAGAGTAAAAGTGTGAAGCTGCTCTACAGTCTAACAGCACCTTAGCCTTAGTTTTTCAGGAAGCAACTGAGATTTAGAGTAACTTTTGAATGGTTTTAATTAGAAAGTCACAAATTTCCCATTGGTACAGCTTTCAAATGATTGGCCTTCTTTTCTTTCAGGATTATACAGAACCCCTTCAACAATCAACAGCTCCCAAAAGGGTAGATTTTGCAAATTGTAAATTGTAAGTCAAGAACCTGGACAACAGCCATTACTATACTCCCAACCTTAGCTGAGAAACCTGCAATAAACCAGTGATATGAAATTTTATCTACATTTTCTTTTCCTAATATGATTTCTATACTTAATATGAAAAAAAAAAGTACAATTTTTAACTTGATGTGATTCTGATACAATGTATATCTTCAATGCAGATCCCAACGCCCAACCTCTTTTAATGTTACAATTGGGGAGACACTTTTTTATCTGTGTTTTGATGAGGCTGACTTTTATCCAATGCTAGCACTTACAGGTTTATTGGGGACATGCTTGGGTTGCTTCATCACAGGGTTGTCATTCTTATTGCAGGTTCCTTCTAGAATATGTTCAACCTCCATGCTCTTCTCTTTTGGATACTGTTTGCTACTTTTACCTTATGTGTCATTTCCTGAGATGTAAAGCTTGTTGTGATCAGGACCTTCAATGGTGGAAGGAGTTCACTTCTGTTATGGTGGTTGTACTTGTAGGTATATACTGGTAACGTAATTTTACTGTGGGCACATGCTTTGGTTTCTTTATTTGGTACCACTTACTTACCACTACAAGATAACCACATCATATCATAAAGCAAGTGACAGTAAAATCAATTAGCACCCACAATTTTCCTATTCTGCCATAAATAAATTCCACAATTTTTTTTTTTTTTGGGTAAATACTCACAATTCCCACATTAACATATTCGGCACGATAAGTCATTCTGATATTTTATTAGAGGCTCATTACACAATACTAATAGACATATGATGGACTACGTACACACTTTCTCTTGTAGTGGACAAAAAAAGAAAAGAAATTCCTCTTCTGAAATTAAAAGTTGAGGAAGTTTGCTGGCCGAATCAAACCTAGAGCTTGTTAACTACTTAAAACATTATTAATGTTCAGAAAAGGGGATATTTCAAGCATCCAGGATTGAAATTGTTAACGGTTAGACAAAAGGGAGCTGTTTCATGACATTTGACAATGAATATAGTATCTTGTGCCGTTGTGCTGTTTTTCTCAATTGGACTAGGCCTTGCAGGAAAAACATGGCTCATAATGTCAGAGGTCAGTTATCGTGCAAGAACTGTTGGAAAAGTATATGGTTACGATGAAGGAATAACAATAAATAGATAGATAACAAAAGGCTTAAAGGCCCAATCACTCTGCTATTCTTAAACAACATTTGCCCCCATATAAAAGATACCAAAGGGTTACTACAAATTTGTTCCCAAATAAAAGTATAAAACTAAACTTGGAATTCTTCAAGTAGTATTATTGAGAGAATTTTGTGAATTTTTATGAAAAATGGTAAAAGGAGGTAGTTACAAAAATGAATATGAATCACTAGTTATTAACCAAGGGGTTATGACCCTTCAAAAACACTATTGGAGAGTCACTTTGTTTGACTATAATATTCACATAGAATATTAGCTGTTTGACAAACCAGAAAATCCCCATCTAGAAAACTGCAGAAAAACAGTTTTTACTATCGATCAAGAATTCCTTTGTCATCAAGCCAGGAATTGAACAAAGAACAGGGTTCTCATATTATACAGGCTTTGACTTATCGAGCCATATCTCAATTGACCAAAATGAGTTTGGTCATCAAACAGGAGTCATAGCTCCTTAAACCAAGACTTAGCAGCACTTTCAATGGGAAATCTCTCCCCTTTAATCTAAAATATATTACAACCTACATTGTATATACCTTTATATACAAGAAACTCTGGATACTTCAAGGAGAACTTCAAAAATTAGTCCACTAAAGCATGGCTTCTAACTCAATTGTAGCTTGCTATTCCAGATATTTCCAATAAACATGGAAGGTTCAGCTGGAAACCTTGTGTCTTTGGTAAACTGGTTTAGTTTTTGGATTGTGTCGTATGTTTATAACTTCTTAAAGGTATAGAGCTCAGCAGGTGATGCTTCCTTCTCTCTCCATTGTCCAGTAAAATTTTTTTAGTCCACTTTCTTGCCTAATGCGAAATTTTCAAATATATCAGGATTGACTGTTCTATTTTTATCAAAGCTAGTACCAAAGATGAAGGGGCAAACACTTGAAGAAATGCAGACAGCTATGAACCCTTTTCCAGCAAGGTAAGCCAGGTTTCTCACACAATGGCAGCAATCTAATGTGTGCAATATTTTATCATGGATGATGCTTAGCTCACTATACTTGGTTAGTGATAAGGTTCTTAAACTCATAGCTTAGATAATTTATGTCCCTAGCCAAGGGGTCACAAGTCCACACCTAGTTTACAGTCATTTGACCACTGAACATTTATCACGCAACGGAACTTTTATGGATATCTCCATTGGGATTTTGGATCAATTGCCAGAAGCATAAACAGTTAAAATTTAATTCTTCTCGACATCCTAATACAAAATTATGTGATTTATGAAAATTGATAGCCTCTGTTAGTGATATCAATCCGACTTCATGACATTGGCCAAACACTAGTTCTATAGTAAAGCATTTGAAATCAGGCTTTCTTCTACGGTTTATTTGATTGCTGATTAATTGGGAATAATAAAGAGAATCTGGAACATTAAAAGTATTTGGGACTAGTATTTCTTTTAAACCAATGGATAAGATAGCATGTTTAAATAGAAGATTATTGAAGTTTGTAACTAAAAGATAGCATTAAGTAGATAGGCTAGGATTTTTGTGGTGTTGTTGTTGAATAAATAAGCTAGTTTATTTTTGGTGTACGCCATACTCAATTGAAAATCCAAACCGGGAAAGAGACGCATCTCCATCATTAATCTTTAATGCAAACATGATTTTTATAGAATCTTGATAGCAATATGCTTCTGATGCTGCAGAACTTTATTCTATAACTTTCTTGTATTCAAACTGATTCACTAAACTAAAAGGCTCCACTTTTCTTTCTAACTGAAATTACAAGGAATAGAGTTAATTTTGCAGACAAATAAAAATCAAGGACATTGTCTTGTAATCATTAAAAGACTGGAAACGATGGTTTTCCAATGGAGGAACTTTTAACTCGCTTTGTTAATTAGATTGATGTATTTGAGTCCATGTGGAAGGCAGAGATGCATCTGAACTTCTTGGGGTAACACAAGTCTTGTCATCTTTAATATTGTATGCATCATTCTCCATGTGAGAGGCATCAGAGCTTACAACTGAGAGTGTTTGAAATGGAAAATTTCTATCAATGATTTTGAATTTTGTTAGGTTCTAAAGATTTAGGTTTTTATGTATTCAGAACTCTAATGTGTATTGTTGGCAAACCATGATCAAAACAATTTGTTTAGTAGTGTTTAGACTTGCTCAAAGTTGTATCTTTTATGTAAAGTTGGAATCGAGCTGATGTAGAAGTTACTGTGCATTTCGACCTGGCTTGATCAATCGAAGCTTAGGCTCGATCGATCGAATCTCGGGCAGAATGCGTTTTTCTGCAGAATTCCAACTCAGCCCTAGTTTGTTTAAAATGTTTAGGGTTTTCTAATTTGTCCTAAGTATAAATGGCAAACCCTAGCCACGTTTTAGTGTTACTCATATTGCTATTTATGTAAATCTCTTGTGAGATCAAGAGGAGCTTTCCTTTACACAAACTTAGGGTTTTCAAGGAGGAGATATTATCTACACCTTGATGATCAACTCAGTTGCTGCCATTGAAGTTTAAAGAAATACAAGCAGGTGTGCTTGTATCTAATGGTGAATCCAAGAAAGAAGGAGTCCGTGCAAGTGGTCGTGTCAGTAAGTTCTACTAGTGGGTAGCAATAAGAAGTCGAGCGTGGGGGCTTGTAAGTCTTATTGTATGAACTTCGATTCTTTTAAGATAGTGGATTCAAGTTTATCTTGAGGATAGCTAGGTTATATCCTCCCCAGGTTTTTATCGGTTTGGTTTCCTGGGTGATCATATCTTTGTATTATTTATCTTTCCACTGCTTTGCATGATATGTTTGTTTTGATTGTGATAACCTAGTTTTGTTAAATTGGACTAAGTAACAACTTGGCTAATTACCTAAGTTAATCCAATTGTGTTTTTAAGGGGTCTAAAACCTAACAAATTTGATTGTGCATCAATATGTGGAATAAGGTAGGATATTGAAGCATTTGTGTGTTCTTAGTTGTATGATATGATCACAGTTTGATGAATTTTTGTATTTTGATGACATGGAAGTTGGGAACAAAACTATCTATTTGGAGTGGTATTTGAGAGAGAGAGAGAGAGAGAGAGAGAGAGAGAGAGAGAGAGAGAGAGAGAGAGAGAGAGAGAGAGAGAGAGAGAGAGAGAGAGTAGATTTAAAAATCAGTAAAATAAATCTATTGCACACACCAACATACACACGTCCATACACACAAGAAAAACAACTAAAATCTTGTGTTGAAGACACGACACACAATTTTAGTTGTTTTTCACCTATGTGTACCAACATGTGTGCAAGTTGGTATGCATAATAGAATCAAAATTCAATTTTGCTCAATTCCTAAATACTACTTAACTTTTATTATGGATCATGTGAACTTGTTCATGCATTTTTGCCTTGACAAATTGATAATTTAGAAATTCAAATTATTGAATCACTAAGAAAAGAAAATAAGACATTTTATCTCCAAGACTTGTAGTTTTCAAAAGAAATGGTACATTCCGACACCTTCTACAACCAAAGATCTCGATAACATAATAGACCAAAAACCCATATCCAAAATCATGCAATCAACCCAGCACTCCGATAAAAGCATTTGTCTTGATGAAAGGTCTGCATGATAAAAGTAAGCTTCTAAATTTATGAGCAGTTAAGAATGATGGTGTTATAAAATACGCCAACTCCTAAACTCATCCATATGGCTCGTCGTAAGGAAATGATGGATGGCATGTGGCTTATCCGTCCAAGGTAAGTTTGTCCGTCCACAAAGTCGATTGGACGAACTCTCTGCATCTTGAACATGTTAAAGCTACTTCTGTTTTCCTGTCAGGCTACAAACCTCTCCCTGATGTAGATTGGTTAAGGAAAAATAAAATATTTTAATATTTTATGTTGTTTTTTCTTTCCTGGTGGAATTAGGATTTATTTGGTTTTACAAGTTCAATTAAAATCTTTTTCCTAGTTGAATTAGGATTTTAATTGTTTTTCTTTTCATACTTAAATTGTTTTTCCTTTCTCAAGTGGAAGTAGGTTTTATAATATCTTTTCCTAAAAGGAGTAGGAGAAATTCTATTCCTATAAATACTCTTTATAGAGGGATTGATTGTTATTGTTATGCGTTGATTAATAAAAGTTTGTTAGAGATATTTTCTCTATTATTTTTCCTACTAGCCTAGTGTTCTTGTGGAACTTAGGTTTCGTGGAAGAGTTGTAGTAATTATGTGTTACAGATTCTATTTCTACACGCTTATGCTGTATCAGTTGGTATTAGAGTAAGACTAGGTTCCTACCATGGCACAAAGAGGAGCATGTGGGGGAAGACCTGTTGCCATAGATGACATGTATGAACGCGATGAGGTTGCACGCAATGCACAATTAGAGGCATTCTTTCAACGAACAGAGGAGTGGTTTGATGCGTTTTCAAAGCAGCTTGCCGTCTTCACCATTGAAAACCAACCTCAAAACTGCCATCCAAATCCATGTTATGTGAAGGAGGAGGAGTATTTTGATGTCAAGGAGGAGGAAGACGATATCAAAAATGAGGATGAATACATTGAAAGAGTCTGTGTAGTAAATTGGGATTCTCCACCAATTTATGATGACTATCTTGAAGATTATAATCAAGGAGACAAGATTGAGCTTGATGAAAATAAAGTCATATACATATGAGGTGAGTCCATAACTCACACCGTTGATGAGACTTTCAACATTAAAAAACAAAAGGTTATTGATTTTACTGATTACAATCATAGGTTGGTACAATCGGTTTGTTCAGTAGTAGTTGAGTTCTCAATTGATGAACAAAGTTTCAATCTACTAAAGCTTAAACTTGAACACATTAGACAATATGATTTCATTGGGGTTTATAAGCTTCTCTCAAATTTTTTTTTGGTAATACAGTTAACATCAATTTGGAAAGATTAATGGAAAATGTTATTGATACCTTCTGGGAGGATTTTATTGAACAAGAATTGATAGAGGTCAACAAGAGGCGTGAACAAGTAATTTTAAGTAATCTGTAAGGTTGAATTTAATCAACCATCTTGTTAGCTTTATTCCATGCCAAATTTGCTTGTATTTCAGCAATTAGTAACCCTGTATTTAGGTGGGATTCTTGTAAGGGTAGTAAGTGAGATAATGTGAAGAAATGCTCAAGAGTGTGCAAGAAAAACAGGGAGTCGCGACTGGATCTTGGGGGTGACTCACGGCTGCAAGCTGTCAGAAGCTGCACACATGCCAGGCATGCCAGAAGTTGAAGCGTCATGCTAGCTGGAGCACTACAGGACAAAATAGGACAACTGGTCATTCAGTTACCTCGTGGTTGGAACTCGTGACTCAGTCAAGCCGCGAGCCAGCCTTATTTTGAAAAACCTGACTCTTCACATTCCATTCTCACCCTAGTATAAATACCCCTTATACCCACAAAAAAAACAGAGTTTCGAGAGAGAATTTTGAGAGAGAAACCTTAGAGAAAAACAAAATTGATTCATCCCCAATCTTCATTAAGAGACTCTTCAAATTCTTTAACTCTCTTCCTCTCCCTTGTTAAATCCTTGAAAGGCTTTTTATCAAAAACTTTTCTCACCATATCTATTACTGTGAGAGGGCTGTTTGGTGTTTTGGGAAGCAATTAGGAAGGAACCAATTTCACATTGGTTGATGCTATGGTCAATTAGCGAAATCCAAGAAGCTAGAAAAGAAATAGGTTCGGCACAACTTCGTTGGAGCAAGAAGCTTGGAGGGCTTAGGTACACTGGGTAGATTAGGCTTGGAGGGTCTATTGCTGTTTATATATCCTAACTACATTTTCTAGTAGATTATTGGTCGCTTAGAGGGCGGCGGAGAGGTTTTACACCGAGGGCTTGGGTTTCCTCTTCAATTAACACATCATTGTGTTGTCCTTGTATTTGCATCTCTCTTTCTTTAATCTTTGCCTTTTATTTTCTGCTGTGGATGTGATTTTAATTGGCTTAGATTGTTAACCAATTCTGTTTATAGCTTGTGTTTATTTCCCGCACACTTATTGTTTGTCATAAAGCTTGAATTGGTATTTTTGTTATTGAGGGTCTAAACGTTCAATGGTGTTTTATACACTATTTGAACTTTCAGTTGGTATCAGAGCGGGTGCACTTACTGTGGTTTAATTACCTAAGTGCGATCCTAGATCCTTTAGCTATGGATGAAGCTATGAAAAAGGGTATGCAAAATTGTGGTTTACATGTTTGTGATAATGACTCTATGAGTATGTTTGAAGGATGTCCTAACAATGAACTCTTAGAGTTATTAAAAACAAAGAAACATGCTAGAATGTTTGTTCACATGCTGAAATATTTTGAAAATGAGAATCGCATCTTGCACAATAGTCTATATGAATCTAATTTGTTGGTTAAGAAGTATAAAAGAAAAAATAGAATATTGTGTGATAAGGTTGATAACTTGAAAAAGAAAATTCAATCTAGCAAAAGCATGGAAAATGAAGATAAATTTCTGTTTGAAGGTCAAGAGTGCTTATCCCATGCTTGCCTATTTGTACACACCTCTTTAAAGGTATTTAATTCATGTCTATGGTATCTTGATAGTGGTTGTTCTCGTCATATGACAGGTGATAAATCACTGTTTAAGTCACTCAAAGAAAAGGTTGGTGATTAGGTAACATTTGGCGATAGGAGTCATGCTCAAGTTCTTGGCAAAAGGACCATTGAGATTCCTGGATTACCTCTATTGAAGGATGTCTTATACATCAAAGGGTTAAAGGCAAATCTTTTAAGCATCACTCAAATATGTGATGAGGATTTCCTTGTTCAATTCTCAAAGAAGGGGTGCATAATCACTGATGAAGAAGGGATTCAAGTCTTGGAAGGAAAGAGGACTACCGAAAATTGTTATGGAGTGGTTCCTATGGCACCAATTTCCTGTAGAATTGCTTGTGTTGACATGTTGGAACTTTGGCATCAAAGATTCGGACATGCAAACTTCAAACAAGTGGCTAAAGTCTCCAAATTTGAAGCTGTTGAGGGACTTCCAAAATTTGGAAAGGTGGAGAAGACTTTTTGTGGTGCATGCCAAATAGGGAAGCAAACAAAGGCAAGTCACCACAAGGTGAATGTGATCACCACTTCACGATGCTTAGAGCTTCTTCATGTAGATCTAATGGGGCCTACAAGAACTGAAAGTCTAGGAGGAAAAAGGTACATTATGGTCATTGTTGATGATTTCTCAAGATACACTTAGGTTGAATTTCTTAGAGAAAAATCAGAAGCATGTGAGAAATTGAAAATTCTTCGCAAAAGACTACAAAACGAGAAAGGGGTTCCTATTGTCAAGATAAGGAGTGATCATGGCAAAGAGTTTGAGAATGCAAGATTTGAGTCGTTTTGTGAGAAGAATGGAATCAAAAAGGAATTTTGAGCTTCCAAAACTCCTCAACAAAATGGGGTGGTTATGAGGAAGAATTGGGTGATTCAAGAAATGGCAAGAGTTATGCTACTCAACAAGCAAATTCCTCAAAAGTTTTGGGGAGAAGCCGTTCATGTCACATTGGTATTAGAATATTCTTCCGAGCGGGAACAAAGAAGACCGCTTATGAAATTTGGAATGGAAAGAAGCCAAAAATGAAGTATTTCCGTGTATTCGGAAGCAAGTGTTGCATTCTCAATGATCGTGAGAACCTTGGGAAGTTTGATGCGAAAAGTGATGAAGGCATCTTCCTTAGGTATTCTACTAATAGCCGGGCATATAGAGTGAAAGTTCAAAAACGTGTATAAAACACCTTTGAACGTTTAGACCCCCAAATTACAACTTAATCAATTCAAGCAATATGTCAAACAACTAGTGTGCGGAAACTTAACATATGCTATAATACGAAATTGATTAAATACTATCTAAGCCATAACAGATTAAAATCCACAGCAGATAAATGAAAAGGCAAAGATAGAGAGGAAGGAAGATGCAAACACAAAGACAACACGCGATGTGTTATCGAAGAGGAAACCGAAGCCCTCGGCGTAAAACTTCTCCGCCGCCCTCCAAGCGGTAAGCAATCCACTAGAAAATACAGTTGGGATACAAGGACAGTAATAGACCCTCCAAGCCTAATCTATCCAGTGCACCTAAGCCCTCCAAGCTTCTTGCTCCAACGAGGTTGCGCCGAACCTTTTTCTTTTCTAGCTTTCCCGGATTCCGCTACTAGACCGTAGCATCCGCCATCCTTGGCATCTTCCAATGCTTCCCAAAGCTCCAAAAACACTCAATACTCTGAATGGGTGTGGGTAGTGTTTGGATAGAGATCTCCTCTCAATAGGTATGACAATGAGAGAGGGAATGAGAAGAGACTACAAAGATTTCTCTCTAAGAATGAGTAGCTCTCTCTAATTGGGTGGGTGTTTTTAAGAAACCTCTCTTAGGGTTTTTCTTTCTGAATGGCCACACATATCTTGTGGGAATGAGGGGTATTTATACTGGTGTGAGAATGGAATACGAAGAGTCAGTTTTTCCAAAAACAGGGCTGGCTGGCGACTTGACCTCGCGACTTGACTAAGTCGCGAGTTCAAGTCGCGAGCTAACTTAATGGCCAGTCTGGATTTTTGTCGTGTAGTGCTCCAGGTGGCGTGACTGTTCAACTCCCCTGCATGCTCTGCACGTGAGCAACTTTTGGCGGCTTGCAAGCCGCAAGCCACCCGCGAGTCCTAGCCGCGAGTCTCTGCTTCACTGCACTGTCTTGAGCATTTCTTCACACTCTCTCACACACTACCCTTACATGATTCCCACCTAAATACAAGGTTTCTAAGTGCTATATTACAAGCAAATTTGTCATGGAATAAAGCCAACACATGGTTGATTAAATTCAACCTTACAATCTCCCCCTTTGACTATTCCATGACAAAACACCCTAAAACAGACTCTAGACTTAAACGTGAGTTTGGGAACAATGGCAAAACTCACTCACACCTAAATCTAGAAGCTGTGCAGCTCTTGAATCATATGAACATGAATCTCAAAGGCACATGGGTACAAACACATTATATTGAATAAAAACTTAAACAATATAAACTAAAAGTGCTTAAAGTTTCTCCCCTTCAAAATGATGAGAAGCTGTGATGCACTAGGAACATATATTCTTGTAACCTGAAACACTTGCACAAAACACATTAGACCCTCAAGGTAAAGCAAGTAGTAAAAGGACAAGTATAATGTAACAAGTAAATTGCGATCAAGTAAACATGATGTGAAAAATGTGAGCAACTTGATCATACACCAAAACAGTCATATAGAAATGACTACAATGATCACATAGCAAAGCAAATTATCATACGAACATGCATTCAAAGAAGCACAATAGTATAGAGATATATGCATGTCCAAAGCACAACCATGATGCAATGAGAACAACAAAGCATAACTCAAAGCACCATAAAGCCAACAAGAAAAGTTTTCTAATTAACACAATATCTTCTCCCCCTTGGTATATGCATCTCCCCTATGGAATATCTCTCCCCCTACAAATATGCATGAGAAATAGAATTTCTCCCCCTAAGGATGTGCACAAGAGTCATATAGAAATGACAAAATACTCCGAAACATTCTCTAGAGTATACTCTCCCCCTTTTTGTCAGGAATAGACAAAGGGTCAAGAAGAAACGAGGGCAAGAGAAGAATGTATGAACAATGCTAATGATGCATGAGGGGTGCAAGATGAATGAGAAAATGAAACTTAAACCCATGACAAAGTAAAATGCTACAAAGCATAAGACAGACATGACATGCTAGGATGAAGAAGCAAGGTATAGACCAATGCATGACAAGGGTAGCAAAGGTGTGTGCAAGAGGTGGCTAAGTGCAATGCATGACCAATGCATGAAAAATGCACATGTGGGGCAAGGTGTGTTGAATACACAACCAATGAACCAAACATGTTCCTAATGAGGAAACATGAGAAACCCCAAAGTTTGGTACTCATCGGAGTCCAAACAAGCGAGAAAATGTCTAAGAGGCATTTTATCAAACACCTAGCATGCACACTATAAACAAAAATGTGAAACAATGCATGAACATCATGAAATCCACCCTTAATACATGTTCTTACTGCCACAAGGGGCCAACATCCAATGCATATCAACAAAAGAAACCAATCCCATGAAGAAAATTGACAAAAAAAATAAGTTTTCCCAACCCCTATGATGAAAATCCCAACCAAGAGCACAAAACTCTCCAAAACATAATCTAAGGATCAAAATCAATGAAAAGAGTTTATAATTACCTTAGAGATGTTAATGGATTGAAAAACCATTCAAATTGGTTGGGTTTTGATGTAAAAATATTGAAAGAGGGGTTTTAGAGAGGATAGGAGAGGTTTAAAACAAGTTTCCCACAAAAAGCCCTTTAAAAAACTGTTTCTGGGCGTTTCGCGACTGGGCGAGTCGCGAGGTTTAGTCGCGAGCAAGCCGCGAGCTGCGAGTTTCAACCGCGAGCCGCGAGTTTCAGCCGCGAGCCGCAAGTTTCAGTCGCGAAAATTTTCGCGAGTCGCGAGTGAGCCGCGAGCAAGCCGCGAGTGAGCCGCCAAAAGCTTCTGGATGAACTCGCGACTGGGGTTTCGCGACTGGCGAGTCGCCAGCTGAGCCGCGAAAAACTCTGACACCTGTTTTTCAATTCAGAACATGTTTAAACATTGAAAAACAAAGTAAACACTAAACATGAACACAAAGAGTGATAAAAATCACTTCCAAAAACATATAAAATGATCAAAAATCTTTTTAGATTAATCCATATAAGATTGAGCACACACACATCACATTTAGACAAGTACAATCTAACAAATGAATAAGACATTCATTGAACATTAGGCATGTGTGTTGTGTGTGTGTATCAAATGTGGAATAGTCCTTAGTCTAGAGTGAAGCTTCAATGATCAATTCAATCAAGTCATACACAACTAGTACTAAGTCAAGTGGTCTATCTCAATTATAGAAATGAACATATATGACCTCCCACAAGAAAATGATTACATATGATGAAGCTTTTCATTTGGCTTCTTTACAATTCATAACATTTGATCATTTTGAATCAAAACATCTCATTTTGAGATCGATGCCTGAAATTTGTGATATTTCAATTTGATGAACAAGCCTTTGGCTTTTTAGGCATCATACAATTTCATTTAAGTCGCTTTCCCTTTTTCCTAGTCGAATACTAGTATGTGCGACGGCTTTTGCAGCTCATTATCTCTTTTCATTTTGAGATTTACATTTATTGAGCTCTTTAAGCAATAAAAATAAAAGAGTGGGAAGAGATATAAGTACAAGTCTACGCATGTATCAAGACCAACATGACTATTGACTAATCATTCATGACAAGCTTGAAGATCGATTTACAACAATCACACAAAGATGTCAAGATTTTTCCCACAAAGATATAAGTGCAAAAATAACAAGCTAAGCTCGTAAATGCACAAAACCATTTGTACAAAGGTATAAGGCCAAACTCACATGTGATATGTGCTCAAACATATACGATCAAACTTTTTGAATTTTTCACTTTTTATGTGGTTTTGGATTTTTTTTACTCACACAAAACAAAAACATAAAAGTAAGATCAAAAACGAAACAATGCATACAAATAAATGCAAGATGTAGAAAATGCATGAAGTTATGACATTTAATGCATGAAGGGTCCTACAAAGATCGAAAGAATTAGATCAAGGACCAAAAGAGCAAAAGCTCAACCATATGAACCCTTCCTCATCCAAACAGAATGATTGTTTGGAATGAGTGTCTCATGGGAAGTGAGACAAAGGTTGGAAGAATGAGAACCGGAGATGCACATAGTCAAGGAGTTAAGAGCATTAAACATTTTCTTTAACAACATGCTATTTTCACTCAAAACCGGTTTACTCTTTTTAGCACTTCCAAAAAGCTCAAGTTTCTCTTTTCTTTTGATTCTTTTAAAAGCATGAAACTTAGAGCATTGAGGTCTTAGATGACCAAAGGCACCACAATGGTGGCAAACAATGCGTTTAGGTCCACTAGGCTTTTTGGAAAGGGATCTAGTAACATGGTTTTGTTCCCTCTTCAACTTATGACATTGAGGTCTTATATGACCAATCACACCGCAATGGTGGCAAGTTGGAACAAACTTAGATCCATTCAAAACCTTAGGTTGAGACCTAAACGAAGGCTTTGACTTAACAGCCTTTCTCTCCACCTTTTGATTTCTTTTATGTGGAGAAATGTACACCGATTTGTCCTTTAAGGTAGAACACACACTAGGCACAAAATCGGGTACCACAACATGATTGCAACAAATATTATCATCCATTTTATCAACGGGTTCAGCAATCAAACACTTGGCATGCATCTTAAGAAATTCATTTTCACATTTAAGATCATCAACAAGTTTGTTAGACAAAACAAGTTTAGCTTCCAAGTCCATATTCAAACATTCAAACTCTTTCAGCTTTTCAAGAGAAATTTCAGCAAGTTTTTTATATTTCTCAACCAATTTGTTGGATTCATTGAGCTTAGCAATCAAATCATCCTTTTTACAAAATAACTTGCTCAAATTCTTTTGAAACTTCTTAGCATTTTTCTTCAAGAGTTTGTCAACAACACCCATGGATTCAAATAACATGTCATCACACTTATGAGGATTAACACTCATAGAGACATTTTCACAAACATGTGGCATGTTACATTCATCACCAACCAAATCATGCAAAGAGGCATACAAAGCACAATCCATGGCAAATAAACACAAGGGGTCAAGGATCACACTTAGGTATTTAAACCACAACAAGTGTACCCGCTCTGATACCAATTGAAAGTTCAAAAACGTGTATAAAACACCTTTGAACGTTTAGACCCCCAAATTACAACTTAATCAATTCAAACAATATGTCAAACAACTAGTGTGCGGAAACTTAACATATGCTATAATACGAAATTGATTAAATACTATCTAAGCCATAACAGATTAAAATCCACAGCAGATAAATGAAAAGGCAAAGATAGAGAGGAAGGAAGATGCAAACACAAAGACAACACGCGATGTGTTATCGAAGAGGAAACCGAAGCCCTCGGCGTAAAACCTCTCCGCCGCCCTCCAAGCGGTAAGCAATCCACTAGAAAATACAGTTGGGATACAAGGACAGCAATAGACCATCCAAGCCTAATCTACCCAGTGCACCTAAGCCCTCCAAGCTTCTTGCTCCAACGAGGTTGCGCCGAACCTTTTTCTTTTCTAGCTTCCCGGATTCCGCTACTAGACCGTAGCATCCGCCATCCTTGGCATCTTCCAATGCTTCCCAAAGCTCCAAAAACACTCAACACTCTAAATGGGTGTGGGTAGTGTTTGGATAGAGATCTCCTCTCAATAGGTATGACAATGAGAGAGGGAATGAGAAGAGACTACAAAGATTTCTCTCTAAGAATGAGTAGCTCTCTCTAATTGGGTGGGTGTTTTTAAGAAACCTCTCTTAGGGTTTTTCTTTCTGAATGGCCACACATATCTTGTGGGAATGAGGGGTATTTATACTGGTGTGAGAATGGAATACGAAGAGTCAGTTTTTCCAAAAACAGGGCTGGCTGGCGACTTGACCTCGCGACTTGACTAAGTCGCGAGTTCAAGTCGCGAGCTAACTTAATGGCCAGTCTGGATTTTTGTCGTGTAGTGCTCCAGGTGGCGTGACTGTTCAACTCCCCTGCATGCTCTGCACGTGAGCAATTTTTGGCGGCTTGCAAGCCGCGAGCCACCCGCGAGTCCTAGCCGCGAGTCTCTGCTTCACTGCACTGTCTTGAGCATTTCTTCACACTCTCTCACACACTACCCTTACATGATTCCCACCTAAATACAAGGTTTCTAAGTGCTATATTACAAGCAAATTTGTCATGGAATAAAGCCAACACATGGTTGATTAAATTCAACCTTACATAGAGTATTCAACAAGAGAACAAAAATGGTAATGGAGACCATCAATGTGGAAGTTGATGATGCTATAACAAAGGTAGAGATGGTTGATGATGGAGAAGGGCCAAGCTCCAAAGAACTCACAAATGAGGGCGAAGCCCAAGATATTGAAGTTAGAGAACCTACACTAGAAAAGGAATCCATTCCTGTGAACTCAAAAATGGAAACAAGATCAATGTTTAGGACATCAAGTCCTCTCACTCCTCCGAAAGTTCATCCTCCCATCTCTCGGAATGATGAAGTGCCTACCTTAAAGAAGCCATCATCAAGAGTGATCAAAAACCATCCGAGTAGTAACATCATTGGATCTTTAAATGAAGGTCTCCGTCTTAGAAAGGGAAACTATTCTGCACTCATGACCATATCTCATGTTGAGTCTTCGGAGGACTTGAATTTGCTTGTGCAAGAGCTTGGGGAGCATAGTGATGAAGAATCAATCGGAGTTGTTGAAGAATTAGATGCTAAAAAGGATGAAAGCACAGTCGGTCTTCAAGAGAACTACAACTCACTCCTTAAGAAGTCGGGAGAGCATGCAAGGGTGGCCATGGCAGCTGTGAAGAAGGCTGAAGAGGACTATAAAAGTCTTCTAGTATGTTATAAGAAGGCCAAGAGTGAGATAGAGATGCTGAATGGTGAGTTGACTGAAACTTACACAAAGGTAAAATTTCTTGAGCTTGAAGTGGTTCAAGCAAATGCCAAGATAGAGAGGTTCTCCACTAAGAAGCTTGATGAAGTCCTTTCTCAACAAAAATCATTCTCTGATAGAACCGGATTGGGATATACTGGAGAAAGTAGTTCAGCTGTGAATATCTCCAAAGAAGTGAAGTTTATGAAGGCCAAAGAGCCGGTTGTAGTTGCCCCTATGTGGAGAAGGCAAAGGATGAAAAGAAGAAGATTGTGGCTGACCAAAAGGTGTTGAATAAGCCCCGAAACCAATCTATGGTCAGGTCTGAAGCCAGAGGGAAATCTCTTCTAAGATCACAAAAAGGTTCTAGAACGAACCATGTTTGCCATCACTGTGGACTTCAAGGACACACCCAACCAAAGTGTCATAAGCTTAGAGCATTGAAGAATGCAACTGATCAAAGGTCAAGAGGACCAAGAAATGACAAGAGAAACTGGGCTGGTGAACCATCAAGAGACCAAAATGGTGATCCCGGAATGATGGATGTGATGAAGATGATTGGTGCATTTACCAACTACTTGGAAAGCTTCACACGAAGGTTCGAAAACCCTAACTTCCGTACTCAATCCTATAAGGATATCACCACAAACGCAAGTGACGTGTGAGTGAAAAAGGGTACTCATGTATAAGCATTACAACATGTCCATGCATCAATACTTCCTATGCTTTGTGACTTTGTTTGGTTGTTTGCTTATTGATTGTGTGGGTTGAAATTTGTTTGTTTGTTTTTGCATTCTTTCATTCAAAATGTTTTTTCAATGTTGCTTTTGATCAATCTTTTCCTTCTTATGTGTCAAAAATCCAAAAACCACATAAAAAGTAGAAAATCAAAAAGTTTGATTGACGTTGTTGAGTTTTGTCTCAAAACTTATTTTGCCTTGTACCTGTGTGCTAATGGCTGTGTGCATTTACGAGCGTAGCTTGTTCCTATGCACTCTTATCACTGTGGAAGAAATCTTGAAATCTATGTGACTGTTGTAAATAGATCTTCAAACTTGTCATGAATGATTAGTGAATGGTTATGTTGATCTTGAGACATGCATAGACTTGTGCCTATATATCTTCCCACTCTTTATTTTTTGTTTTTACTAAAAAGAGCTCACCAAATGTAAAGAGATATTGAGCTACAAAAGCCTGTCGCACATACTAGTATTCGACTAGGAAAAAGGGAAAGCGACCAAAAATAAAGTGTATGATTTTTCAAAAAGCCAAAGGCTATCTCATCAAGGTGAAATATCAGACATTATTCTCACAATAAGATGTGTTTGTTTCAAAAGGATCTAAATGATCAAATGACTGAATTGTAGTGGAGCCAAATGAAAAGCTTTCATGTTATGTTATAATGTTTTTGTGGGAGGTCATATATGTATACTTCTATAATTGAGATGAGTCACATGATCTAGTGCTAATTGTGTACGCCTTGATTGAATTGATCATTGAAGTTTCATATTAGACTAAGGACTATCTCATTGTTGATATTCACACACAACACACAAGTTTATGTTCAATGAATTCCATATTCATTTGTGTGATTGTACTTGATAAAATGTGTTTTCACATGCTCAATCTTTGTTGATTCAAACACAAAAAGATTTTTGAGTGTTTTAGTTGTTTTTGGAAAGTATTCTGTTTTTACAAAAACTGAAAATTTCAAAAATAGTGTTGCCCTGTTTTGGCGACTCAGTCGTGGGTCAGACAAGTCGCATGCCACAATTGCAAGCTCACAGGTCGATTTTGGCGACTTGTTCGTGAATGGAAGGTCCAATCACGAGGTGTACACAGAGATTTTTGCGGCTCAGCTTGCGACTCCCTCACGAGTAAGTCTTTCCAGTCATGAAAAACACTTAGAAATTTTTTTCAAGAATCTTGTTTTCAAAGTGTTTCGCGGCTTACCCTGGCAACTTAACTTAGTCGCAAAAATCGCGTGTTTTGCATATTAAGGGTTATTTTCAAAGTTGTTTTCAAAAACTTTTCATTTTTCCTCCTACATTATTGTCATTGTTCATACCTTCATCTCTTATCCTCTTTTCTCATTGACCCCTTTGTTTATTCGTGTCAAAAAGGGGGAGAGTATACTTTAGAGTAGTATACCGGAGAGTTTTTGTCATTTCTATATGACCCTTGTGCACACTCTTAGGGGGAGAAATTCTATTTCTTGTGCACATTTGTAGGGAAAGAAATTCATTATACTTGTCCTTTTATTATTTCCTATACCTTGAGGGTCTAATGTGTTTGTGCAAGTGTTTCAGGTTACAAGTACAAATGTTCCAAGTTCATTACAGCTTCTATGATTCATGATAGGGGGAGTGATATGATAGGGGGAGACAGTGCAAAAAGAGCTTTGTGTTATATTAACTATGCTTTTGCTCTGCTCATAGTTCATGATTATGTTTAGCTGTTTAAACTATTTTTAAAGTTTGTACCCATGTTGCTTTTGTAAGCTTTTAGGGTTTGTTTTCATATTTTGTAGGCTTTATGGTTTGTACCATGCTTTATGCAGCCTTTATGCTTTGTTAAATCAGTACTTCTAATTAAATGTCATGTATTTTCCTTTTAAGTACTGTCACTCTTGTGCCCTTGTAGGATTGTTCCTAGATGCATATACTTAGTGTATTATGCATTGGTTGAGTGTTGGGCATGCAAGTTATTTGCATTGATCTTATTAGCTTGTATGTCCAAGTGTTCATTCCAAGTGTGAATGAGCATTGTAGTCACTACCTTGTAGTGATTGCTTGTTTGATCAAGCCATGGTTTGTTTCTTAACTCCATCTTTACTTGATCACATCATGTCTGCTTCATATGCATTTCATGCTTTTCTGCATACAATAATCATGGTGTATTGTAGTGTTTCAGGAGATTCATGTTCATATGATTCAAGGGTTTCACAGTTTATAGAGTTAGGTGTGAGTGAGTTATGTTCAACTATTCCCAACTCACATGTTAAGTCTAGAGTCTGTTTTAGGGTTTTGTAATGGAATAGCCAAAGAGGGGGATTGTAAGGTTGAATTTAATCAACCATCTTGTTGGCTTTATTCCGTGCCAAATTTGCTTATATTTCAGCAATTAGTAACCTTGTATTTAGGTGGGATTCTTGTAAGGGTAGTGAGTGAGATAGTGTGAAGAAATGCTTAAAAGTGTGCAAGAAAAATAGGGACTCACGACTGGATCTCGCAGGTGACTCACGGTTGCAAGCCGCCAGAAGCTGCACACGTGCCAGGCATGCCAGAAGTTGAAGTGTCATGTTAGCTGGAGCACTACAAAACAAAATAGGACAACTGGCCATTCAGTTACCTCGCGGTTGGAACTCGCGACTCAGTCTAGCCGCAAGCCAGCCCTGTTTTGAAAAACCTAACTCTTCACATTCCATTCTCACCCTAGTATAAATACCCCTTATACCCACGAAAGAAAGAGAGCTTCTAGAGAGAATTTTAAAAGAGAAACCCTAGAGAAAAACAAAATTGATTCATCCCCAATCTTCATTAAGAGACTTTTCAAATTCCTCAACTCTCTTCCTCTCTATTGTTAAATACTTGAGAGGCATTTTACCAAAACCTCTTCTCACCATATCCATTACTGTAAGAGGGTTGTTTGGTGTTTTGGGAAGCTGTTAGGAAGGAACCAATTTCACATTGGTTGATACTATGGTCAAGCAGCGGAATCTGGGAAGTTAGAAAAGAAATAGATTCGGCGCAACCTCGTTGGAGTAAAAAGTTTGGAGGGCTTAGGTACACTGGGTAGATTAGGCTTAGAGGGTCTATTGCTGTTTATGTACCCTAACTACATTTTTTAGTGGATTATTGACTGTTTGGAGGGCGGCAGAGAGGTTTTACACCGAGGGCTTCGGTTTCCTCCTCGATAACACATCGTTGTGTTGTCCTTGTATTTGCATCTCTCTTTCCTTAATCTTTACCTTTTATTTTCTACTGTGGATGTGATTTAATTGGTTTAGATTGTTTACCAATTCTGTTTATAGCTTGTATTTATTTTCCGCACACTTATTGTTTGTCATAAAGCTTGAATTGGTATTTTTGTTATTGGGGGTCTAAACGTTCAAGGGTGTTTTATATACTATTTGAACTTTCATAATCTTTGTGGAGGAGGCAATATGGAGTTTATGGATGTGTTCATGGATTCTTTTTTAGTACTTTCTTCATATATCCTACCACGACAAAAGAGGTCAAGAATAAAAATTCGTACATCAAGATTTATTATGAGTGAGAAAAGATTGATAAGTAGCATACTGATTCGTCTTGTCTTGCACAGAAGAATAGGATGGAAAGGATTTTTCAGGGTTCTAATTGATTGTGGAAGATTGCCACAAAACTCGATGACGAGTTTTCCCTAACCCCGAGAGAATGATGCAAATTGGTTAAGGAAGAATAAAATATTTTAATATTTTATGTTGTTTTTTCTTTCCTAGTGGAATTAGGATTTATTTGGTTTTACAAGTTCAATTAAAATCCTTTTCCTAGTTGAATTAGGATTTTAATTGCTTTTCTTTTCATACTTAAATTGTTTTTCCTTTCTCAAGTAGAAGTAGGTTTTATAATATCTTTTCCTAAAAGAAGTAGGAGAAATTCTATTCCTATAAATACTCTTTATAGAGCGGTTGATTGTTATTGTTATGCGTTGATTAATAAAAGTTTGTTAAAGATGTTTTCTCTATTATTTTGCCTACTAGCCTAGTGTTCTTGTGGAACTTAGGTTTCGTGGAAGAGTTGTAGTAATTGTGTGTTACAGATTTTGCTTTTACACGCCTACGTTGCATCACTCCCCCAATAAACGGTTGTGGAAGACAGACCCCAAAAAATGTAACTTCCTTGGTGGTTATGGAAGTTACCTCCGAATCCTCCGAACTCCATAACGGTAGGAGAGGTAACTGCCTCTGACAAGCACTATATAAGGGCTATTCTACGGGAAGGTAAAGAATTCAGACATTTTTCCATACAAATTGGAATTCCGAAAATACTAACTTTACCATCGGAGGATTCTTGGCCAGTCTTCCCCAGTCTCCTCTGACTTTGTGTTCATCTTTTCAAGATATTCCAAGTAACACAGATCAACGCCCGAGACATTTAGCCTTACTGATTTCCTTGTGTTCATCAGTTGGCACCATCTGTGGGAAAGTTTTGTTAGATTTTATTTGAGTTCTACAATTCCTTTCTTTGACAAAAAGGCTGCAATGGTGCAGACTAGATCGAGGGCTACCAGCCCAAGCCATCAAGAAAGTAGGGATGCTTCTAGCCATCCCCATTGTGATCGCCAATCTGCACCTGCCATGCAACCATCCTCTATTCAACATATGCAATCCATGGCAGCCGCTATGGCAGAGTTAACTCACCAGAACCAAGAACTGACAAGGGAGATTAATCTTAGGAGGCAACGACATAAGGCATATGGGGAAGAACAAGACCAGAGCCAAAAAGATGGAAGAAATGCTGTGCCTGAAATTCAATCAAGGGGCACCACATCAAGAAGGGTGCCACACTTGGAGAGAGAGATCGACCAGATGAGGAAGGTTATGAATGAGATGAGGGAGAACATGAGAAGAAAAAATCCTGTAGAGGATCTAATTCATCGCACAAATTCCCCTTTCATAGCTTCCATCAATGGTCAACCCTTGCCTCCAAAATTCAAGATGCCTTCCTTGGATTCGTATGATGGAGCGCGTGACCCGTTTGATCACATTGCTACTTTTAAGACTACAATGCACCTTCAAGGGGTCTTGGATGAAATTATGTGTAGAGCCTTCCCTACCACCCTCAAAGGTCCGGCACGAGTATGGTTCAGTAAAATACCCCCAAATTCGGTAAGTTCTTTCGAAGAGTTGCGCAAATTGTTCGTTAATAACTTCATTAGAGGATAGAGACACAAGCGTTCTTCGTCCAGCTTGTTGACCATAGAACAGGGGGAGAATGAAAGTCTGCGGTCCTTTATCATTCGTTTCAACAGGGAAGCCTTGACGGTGGATGAGGTGGATGATAAGCTACTATTGGTAGCCTTTCACAACGGGGTTAATTCTGATTTATTCATCCACAAGCTTTATGAGAAGGGGCATCAATCCATGGCTGAACTCATCCATTCAGCCCAGAACTTTATGAATGCAGAAGACGCGATCATAGCCAAGAAGAGGAAAAGAGCTGAAAGAATGGAAGCAAACCCCATGCGCCACTCCAAGCAAGGCCCTCGTCCAAAAAAAGGACGAACGGAAGATAAAAAAGACCGAGATGGTAAGAGGGCTGGTCCTTCAGCATGGAGTCAACAATACACGCCATTGAACATACCGCTCGAGCAGGTCCTTATGCAAATCAAGGACAATCCTTCCTTGAAATGGTTGGAGAAAATGAAGGGAGATCCCAATAAGCGCAATAGAAACAAGTATTGCCGCTTCCATAAAGACCATAGGCACAACACAGACGAATGTTACGATCTAAAACAGCAGATTGAAAATCTTATAATACAAGGAAAGTTGAGAAATTTCCTTGGACAAGAGCATAAGGATGAAAAGTTGAAAGGGAAGGTAGAAGAGTCGTCACGCCCCCCCGCTTGGAGAGATAAGAGTTATTATAGGAGGAAGCTCAGCCGATCAATCGTCCAAGTCTAGGAAGACGTATCTGAAAGTAGTACAGAATGTTTAACTCTCTGGACGATCTCTAAGGACGATGACCACTGACGAGCAAGCAATAACATTCACGGATGCGGACGCTGAAAGAGTTCACCACCCCCATGATGATGCCATTGTTATTACTTTGCTAATTGTTGATTATACAACTAGAAGGGTGTTGGTGGACAATAAAAGTTCAACAGATATTTTATATTACCCTGCTTTTCAGCAAATGAGGCTCAGACGTGACCAACTTCGTCCAGTAAACTCACCCTTGGTAGGATTCGGTGGAATGAAGGCGCAGCAGATAGAGGCTGAAGAAAATTGGATGACTCCAATAGTATCATACTTGAAGGACGGAAAGCTTCCAGAGGAAAAGACGAGGCCAGGAAGCTCAGAGTCAGATCAGCTAGATACGTCTTTATGAATGAGGTACTATACAAAAGGGGTTTTTCACAACCTTATCTGAGGTGTTTAGCTCTGAACGAGGCCAATTATGTATTGAGGGAGGTTCATGAAGGAGTATGTGGCAACCACTCAGGAGCCAGATCACTTGTCCATAAAGTCGTCTGCACAGGCTACTACTAGCCCAATATGCAAGCTGATGCCAAGGCATATGTTAAGATCTACGATCAATGCCAACAGTTTAGTAACATCCCCAGACAACCATCAGAATATCTCACCCAGATGATGGCTCTATGGCCTTTTGCACAATGGGGGTTAGACATCTTGGATCCCTTTCCACTTGGGACGAGGCAGATGAAATTTCTAGTGGTGGGTATTGATTATTTCACAAAATGGGTAGAAGCAGAACTTTTAGCAAGTATCACGCAACAAAATGTCAAGAGTTTCGTCTAGAAGAACATTGTATGCAAGTTTGGGGTACCTAGAGAATTAGTGTCTGACAACGGACGACAATTTAACAATGCACTTTTCAGGGACTTCTGTGAACACTTTGGAATTCAAAATCATTATTCCTCACCTGCCCATCCCCAAGCAAACGGTCAAGCTGAAGTTGCAAACCGATCTTTGTTGAAAATCATCAAGACTCGATTTGAGGGGGCAAAAGGGGTATGGCCAGATGAGTTACTAGGTGTTTTATAGGCGTACAGGACGACGATGAGAACCCCGACAGGGGAAACTCTTTTCAAGCTAGCCTATGGAAGCGAAGCAGTCATACCTGCAGAAGTGCACATGGCCAACCACAAGGTGACGATGTATCAGGATAAGGATAACGAGAAGCAACTCTGTTTAAACCTCGATCTAATAGACGATGTAAGGACGGACGTAGAACATAGGACGGCAAGGTACAAAAACCTAATGGCTAGGCAGTATGATGCAATGGTGAAGTCAAGGCGGTTTAACATAGGAGACCTCATCCTGAAAAAGGTTTCTTTGGCAACCAAGAACCAGGCTTATGGGAAACTAGGGCCTAATTGGGAAGGACCCTACAGAGTAATCAACTGTAAAAGGTAAGGATCCTACTACTTAGAGACCCTGGACGGGAGAAAATTGGAGCATCCTTGGAATGTTGAGCACTTGAGGAGGCACTATCAGTATAAATGCTAGCCTGGACGAATGTTACTATGGATGAGCTTGAAGCCTATTTGTCTACTTATGTTCTACTTATGTTTAATGCTACTTTACTATTTATGTTGTGGTTATGAGCAAAGTTATGGATTTGTTTGTACTTATTAAACTCCTTGGAAGGCATTTGCTTCTAAGCATGTGCCTCGTTTGTGAACAATATTTATGACATGTACATAATGTTGTGTGAATTCCTAGTTTCCATACTATTTTCGTTCAAATTAGTTCACAAGAAGGCTGAGAGCCCAAGACGAGTAAATTCTCTGGATATGGAGATGTAACGTCTGTTAACTCTCCTAAGGATGAAGGCATACTCGTTCAAATCATGAACGAGTATGAGTAAAAGCCTTAAACTTGGGTGAAGTATGAAAACGTCCAAATAATGGACGAAGTAAAGCCCATAATACCTTAGTCCAATCCATGGATGAGGAAATACTTGAGCAAATGCTCAACCTATTGATCAAGATGCCGACTAAAAAAATCCAATCTATGGACGAGAGAAAAGTTGGGCCTTCATGAAGCGTGAAAAAACAGCTAAGTCTAAGGACAAGTAATGCTAGCAATTATCATTTCACAAACGAATTACACTTGGTGAAATTCGAAATAAAAAAAAAATTATATATATATATAAATGAACAATGGACGAGCTAAGCTTGAAATCTATTGTTTATAGAGATGAGGCTTTTGTTCATATCATGATAAAAGAAAATAACATTCATTCTAATTGTTCAAGGGCGGACAACCAACGTCAAAACACCCTTACAAAAGTAAAGCTAACTGTTGATAGCTCGTCCTAAAACTATGGACGAGCTTCGTGTACTTAAGTACATTAAAAGGTCCCAAAACCAAGGACCAAACAAAAATCAAAAGAAAAAAGAAAATACAAAGGATAATCAAAAAGATTTAAGCAGGGGGGCATTAATGTTGGGGTCGTCCTGGGACAGCTGGGTAGTAGCATCGTCCTCCACATTAACATCCTCGGAGCTGGCTTGAAGAAGAGAACTAGTAGTAGCAGCAAGGTTAAGCTTGAGGGAGCTAAAGTCCACTTCAAGGAAGTTTTCCATAGCATCCATTCTAAAATCTTCAAAGCTTGCTGCGTAATGTTCATCCAGACGATCAGTATATTCTTTAGACGCCTTGAACTCAGCAACTGCATCTTGTTTTGCCTGGGAGAGAAGGGTACTCAACTCGTCATTCTTTTTCTGTAACTGATCAAGATGAGCATCTTTCTCCACTATATTGGTTCTCAACTCTCCAATCAAATTTTGCTGCTCCGTTACTTCCTCCTTAGCTTTGGCAGCCACCTCAGCCCATTTTTTGCATTTGTCCCTTATCTCTTGAATTCTCGTCTCCAGCAAGATCCTCGTC
Source organism: Quercus lobata (assembly GCF_001633185.2). Lineage (NCBI taxonomy): Eukaryota > Viridiplantae > Streptophyta > Magnoliopsida > Fagales > Fagaceae > Quercus > Quercus lobata. Next base: position 4,064,699 of record NC_044906.1, on the reverse strand, counting down.
TTATCCAATTTAGTGGCTTGCCTGGATGCTGCAATGAATTTTGACATGCCCTGTAAAAAGATGGATCCAAAAAATGCTGGTTAGACGAAGAAAAAATTATGGGATAATAAGGATGAGACAAAAAGTACAGTTAATGCACCTTAAAAAGATCATGAACACTTGAGTGCTCAAAATCCTTTTGGAGACATGTCATAATAAACATTTATGTCCTCGTCCTTCACAGCTTCTCCAAAGCGTACCCAAGCCAAGTCCTCATTTTCAATAATGTTTGTGGGAACCCTGGGAGGAAGCTAGGACAAAGAAAGTGTAGTCGTCTTGGGCGGAGAAGTCTTGGACAGGGTAGTCTCAACTAGCGTGGACGAGTCAACATCAACTATTTGGATGGGAGGCTGGGATTGAGGAAGCTTAGGTTTAACTACTTGGGACGACCCACACTTAACCCTTTTATCTCGTCGACTGTCTCGTCAGCTAGGAAGACTTCCCAAATCAATATTCTTTGACAGGGATTTCCTTTTTTCCCCAGCCGACAGATGAGTTTGGGGTTAGGCCTCAGGACGACCGTCCTCACCTATAATCTCTTTTCCTTTGTTTTCTTTCATTGTTTCCATTCCTTAAAAAATAAAAAAATAAAATAATAATAATAATAATAATTTTTAGAACTAAAGCAAAACATAAAAATTGTAATATTTATCTAAAGTTCAAAAACTTACTTCTTCGTACTGTGATCTCGTGTGCAAGTGCTTCGTCGGACGGATTAGGGCCTAATCCCTACTTGGTAAGACGTCTAAGCGTGACCAAGGAATGTAAGCTCCTATCCACGTGTAGACGAGCCCTGTGAACATGGTCTTGATAAAACTTGCTTAAAGATGGTCGTTCAACAGCTGTAAGCAAACAAGAAAGAAAAAGTTAGAATGTGAAAGAAAGAGAACAAAATGAAGAAAAAAGGGAGGGATGTCCCGGCCAACATCCATAGGATTCCCAGCCCAGAAACTAGAGACGAAGAAAAATTCCTTCTTCTAGTTTCTATTAGACGAGGCCAAAGACTTAATCAATCTACAATCTTTACCCCTAGCTATGAATTGGTAGAAGCCAAGGGATTGATGTATTTCTAAGGGTTTGTAACAATAGAAGAACTCGTCCACAGTAAGAGAACGGTCCCCTCCAAATACTTCCCTCCACAAAATTTGCATGGAGACAATTAATGTCCATGCATTAGGATTGAATTGACATATTCCTAAACCTAACCTAACTAACAATTCTCCAGTGAAACCGTTCAAAGGTAACCTTAAGCCCCCCCCAAAAAAAGCCTCATAGACGCCTATTTCGAGGTGGGAGTTGCAACACCATTCTCCACGGACGGGCAACCTAGGGTTAAGCTCGTTTGGAATTTGGTACCACTTCCTAATATTGTTGAGTCTTTGTTCATCTGTCTTATAAGGGATGTCTATCGCACAGCTATAGACGGTGATTTCCGTCTCGTCCAAAGGACTAGACGGAGGAACGTTGGATGAAGTACCAGCTTAAGACCTTCCTAATTTGTTCTTGTATGACTTCTAAAGGAAAACTGGGGACACCAGAAGTGTACCCCTCGTTTGAGGAACTTCCCCCACTACTGCTCTGGCTAGTGCTATTGTTAGAACTACTATAGCTAATTGAGTCACGGTACTCGTCTATAGCTTTCTCCGTACTATTACTAAACGAAGAAACAGACATTTTTTTTCTGGAAAAATGAAGGAAAACCTAAAGATGAGAAAGGAAAGAATACCTGGCTCTAAGACGAAAGGAAGCTACGAACGCGAAGGGACTTCTAGATGGGGCTCTAGAAGAGAAGTTTCCGGAAAGAAAATTTTAGAAATGTGAAGGGTAGAGGAGGAATTCCACTATTTATAGACAACTGACCTGGGCATTTGAAACGATACAACCAACCAGGATATGACACATGGCTTACCCCTCGAAAAAATAAATCGACGTGACTAGTCACCGGTAAAATTAGGACACGTGGCACATCTAATTGTAGACATTAAATACACACGTCCAGGGAAATGGTGCCAAGCTACACATTCCTTTAGACGATCCATGTGGACGAGGGGGCAACTGATGGTGTTATAAAATACGCTAACTCTTAAACTCGTCCATATGGCTCGTCCTAAGGAAATGATGGATGGCATGCGACTTATCCGTCCAAGGTAAGCTTGTCTGTCCACAAAGTTGGTTGGATGAACTCTCTGTGTCCTGAACATGTTGAGGCTACTTCTGTTTTCCTGTCAGGCTACAAACCTTTCCCCTAATAAATGGTTGTGAAAGACAGACCCCAAAAAATGTAACTTCCTTGGTGGTTATGGAAGTTATCTTTGAATCCTCCGAACTCCACAACGGTAGGAGAGGTAACTACCTCAGACAAGCACTATATAAGGGCTCTTCTACGGGAAGGTAAAGGATTCAGACATTTTTCCATACAAATTGGAATTCTGAAAATACTAACTTTACCATCGGAGGATTCTTGGCCGGTCTTCCCCGGTCTCCTCTGACTTTGTGTTCATCTTTTCAGGATATTCCAAGTAACACAGATCAACGCTCGGGACATTCAGCCTTACTGATTTCCTTGTGTTCATCAAAGAACACCTAACATCTTAGAGGCTTCTACTAGAAAGAGGATATTGTTGGAGGCTCCGTTAACAATATTTTTTAACACATACCAACTTGGAGCTAGTATTTATGTGTGATTCAATCTCACGTTCACTAATCAGACAAATGAAGTAACTTGCATTAAATTCTTCTTTGGCTTTATTTTGCATGATTTTGAGTGATAATATCTTAGGGTATTTAATAATCATGAAGAAAAAAAAAAAAAAAAAAAAAACCCTAAATGCAGTTGTTCTATTTGTATGTGCAATTTGTAGGCTTTCAAATGCTGACTTAGTTGTACAATAGAAAATATCACGCAAATGATTTGATTGTCTGTATTGGACAATAATTGAGGATTTGGGATGCCTAATTCCCACCTAATTATTATTTTTATCTATTTCTCAGCTTTTTTTTCTTTTGTTTTGGGTACTAAGCAATGAAGAATAGCAAGAACAAAAAATACAAAAAAGAATATTAGTTCATTTACTTGCCCCATTGTTTCCACAAGACCATAATAGGTTCACAGAACCATATGAAGCTAACTTTGCAAGGGCTTTTATTTCTGCTAGCATGGTTCATGGAACTGTCATAACACAAAAGAATAGTTCTTCTATTACTAGAGAGACCTATCAAGGAGGTATTGATCTTCCTTTCCATACGTGTCTTCCATCTTGCTTTTCAAAAGTTAGATCTTGGGCTTTCAAAAATACCAAAAATATAACTTGTAGGCTGTGTATATTGATCTCTTCATTTGTTATTAAAGAAGCATTACAGGGTAGCATTTACAATAGCTTCTACCTATGAATATTTGTTGCCTTTCAAAGGATAGCTTGCAAAGATGTATTATACAATAACAATGGTGCAAAGACTATAAAACATGACTCAGAAGGTCAAATTTAAATGAAGATTAGCTGCTTACCTCAGAGGCTCCAAAAGCCCCACGTTTTGTGTAGTCATTTCTTGTATGTTGTTCAGCATTGCTAGTGATGGCATCGTGGTGCTGTGCAATCCCTAAAGCATCTTCCAGCTGAGAGTTAGGACCATCGGATATCTTTCCAGCCAAATATTCAAGTTGTCGTGCTGCATGTTTTTAACAGAAGGAAATTTGCTTCATTTATGTTTATAACCCAAATAAATGATGAGAAAACTCCACCTATTGATGATCAAGAAATATCATCCTCTCTGCATGGAACACATCTTTGTGACCAAACACCAAGAATATATAACTAGGATATTCCAGGATGGTAGCATGAGATGTTAGGTCGTTTGAATCCAGCAAATCAAGTGTAGAGGAATGGAGGAAAGAGTTAATCCCTATCTATTCTGATTCAACATAAGCATCAAACCAGATTGACACTGATATCATACCAAATAATATCCATCAGGATTTGGACATATCGCTTCAAGGCTGGGCGACTAGTGAAAAAGCCAGTCCAATAAGCATTTTCCTTGTCTGCATAACTTCTAGCAAGCATTGGACAAGCTTATTAATGGCAGTAAATTTCATTAAATTTTCCTTAGCCAACTAAAGGTAGAAGGAAAAACAGTAATACTTATGGGAAATAATTATCAGTTTTCAGCGGCCATGATTCATTTGCTGCTTATTTTGCCTTAGTACAGATAGATGGTGTAGAATATAAGGCATTAACTTGATCTTCTTGAGAAAATTAAACACACTCATAAATGCATAACTAAACTAAGTGAAACATATTTAACAACTAATAAAGAGAAAGGTAGTAAAACAAGAATGTTTGAAAGCTCCATTCCCATTTTGAAATTAATTAAATTACAAACCAAGAAATGATAGATAACAATTTAACAATAAGAATAGAACTAAAGAAGCAAAAGAAGAAGTGAATACCTCTAAACAACTACATTATATAGTGGTTAACAAAAAGTATCAAACAGAGAGTATAACTAATCAAAATTAATTTAGAAGTCGAAAGACACAATCTACAGGGATCAGGATAGGAAATCATAATATGTTTTGAAGTACCAAGCTAAATGCTGTAATGATAAATATACCCAACTCACAAATAAGTTTATAGAACATGAGATGCAGCATGGTTTGAGCACTGATTCTAAGAACACTTTAACCTCAAATATGCTAGCAGAGAAAGGAGTGGTATAAATAAGTGGAGAAATTATAGAAACTTAATTCCCAACTTAAACCCTCAAACCTTTTTGAGAGCCATTAACCAAATCATCTAGTAATGGACCTGATATCAAGAGTCATTTTTTGTAAATCTAGTGCTATATTTGAGTTTTGAAAATTTGCTTTTCATGCAGTATTATATCTGGCCACCTTCCTATTGAAGCATGTGATGTTAAAACATCTAACAAAGAGTCTTCTTCCTTCTTTAGACTTTGCAACAAAAGTGTACCATTCCATTTGGTATCTCTCTTCCAAATTCCATCTGGGATTAAAATAGTTTGTCAATCCTTGATGGGCCTCCTTTTGTTATGAAGTCTGAGTTTATTTTGTTAACTTGTTCCTGCTGATTCTCTGCATAAGCTTGTTGATACATGCAAAGCAAAGCCTTAGACATTAGGAGAACATTATGGGCATTAACACTTGATTTCTGTGATGCCATATGGCTAGAGAGTGGTAAGTAGAGTTTGGGAAACAAAGTTAAAGGTTTTAGGTTTCTATATGAAATCTGTTGGATGAGCCATTTTTAAAGTGCCCATTTTAGTGAATTAGGTTGACCTCTGTTATCATTATGGATTAATCTGACCCAAACCAGATAGCTTTGGAAAAGGTGTAGAACACAAATAGGTGGACCATTATTTCAGTTTCTCTATGACAAAGGTTACAAGCAGCATCACAACTAAGCTTTCTATCTAATAAGACTGCCTTAGCTGTTATAGCATCATGCAGTATTTTCTAGGTAAAAGTGAAACTTTGCAGAAGTTTTAACTTTCCACAAAATTTTCTTGACTTCATTGTTAACATTATTAGTTCTAGCATAGTCACAATCGTCATCACTTCCCATTCTCAAATAACCTTATTTCCAGATGTTGGAATACTATCCTTGTGATAGTAAAAAGGTCAAGTACCTTATAAACAGATTTATTTTGATTTGATATGTTCCACTCAACTGGCAGGAGACCCTATGGATAGGTTAAAATAGAATGAAAACAGAATCTTAAAAGCAAAAAAACACAAGAAACAGTGAATGTCCATGGACATGTGATTTTCCTTTTCAAATCCTTTTTATATATAAAATAAGTAAATAATTCATTAAAAAGTAGGGGTGTGCAACCCATGTTCATGGGAAGTACACAAGAGATATATCAACAACTATTAACGATAATTACAAAGATCAAACATCTCAAGTAAATTAGAAATGGAAACCTGTTCTGAAGCTGATATCCACTTATGGTATCTAAGAAATGGAAAATGCTTAGTGTTTTGAAAGACAGAACCTTAGCTATATATAAAAAATCCTCTGTATTTCATTTCTATATTTTGTTCTTCTAGGCCAAACTTAGTTAACACTCCTTGTGTTCTTTTGCCACCAATTAAACATAAAATTCCTGACTAGTAAGCCTAACCATGTTCACATCTAATCTCTAAACATTCCTTCAGAAGTTCACCTAGTGCATTGGTCCATTTTTGTTACCAAGACTCCCTTCCACTTGTTCTTGTGATTCCTTTTTTTTTTTCTCTCAAATGTAGGATTGTCATGAATGAGCTGCATAAACTCAAGCTTTATTCTTATGTGCCACCCATTTTCAACCAAACAATTCTAGACCTATAACATATTTCTCAATGAATTACCACTCTGATAGTATTCACTAAAAAAGGTTTCAAGCACCCATAGACAATAACTTGTCTCGTTTTGGTTGTATGCTTGGTTGTGACAAGAATTTTTTATTCTTATGGTTGTCTGCTTGGTTTTTACAGGAATTTTCAGTTCTTATCAATATGTATCTGCTGTCTTTCATACTGCAGCAAGAAGCTAGAGGAAACAATATCATTATGGCCAAAAAGTCATAATAATAATAAGACCCAAAGGTAACATAGTCACATTATAGGAGCCATCCAAACCCCAACCGTGAACATATTGTGTGGCAACATCTTTTCCAGTCTACCATGAAAACAAATTATTTTCATATTGCCGGTTTTACACATGCACACCCACACTCAACTCAAATTACACAGATTAGCCACAAATCAATAAACAACCTAAGAAGCTTCTTCTAAAAAAAGAAAGAAGTTCCCCAAAACTACACCAATAGACAATCATAATAACACAATAGATTCAACAATAAAGAACTAAAGACTCAACTCAAATGAAAAATATACAAATAAAAATTAAATCAACATTGGTCTTTCTATTAACAATTATTGTGAATGTTGAAATTATACTGGGCACATTGAAAGTCAAATTAATGTTTAGCACCTCCCAACAGGTGGCCATTATATGTGTTACTTGACCTTTGGTTTTTTTCCAAGAATACAATCACAATGAGCAGGAAAATTGCAATCCTCACAGTAGTAGAACCATTGCTTGGGATCTCGTTCTTCTTCACAGATTTCACAATAATATTCATCGGAGTCATCTTCAAGAGTATATCGGAGAGTGAAGGGATGTTCATGTTGGTTGTACCAAGTGGTTTGTGGTAATGCAGCACATTTGAAGTCTATAATAAATTCACAAGCGGGACAACGAAATACTCGGTATCCTTCATGGCCACAAATACTACACTTCTGTGTATAGTTTGTCAAAGAGAAGTAAAGACAATGCTCGTGACAGGCATGAGTAAGGGTGTTTGAAAATAAACTACATTGAACATCGAAATTAAAGTCACATGTCTGACAGTAGTATTTTAAGCCATTGCACCACTGGGCACAGGCATCACAACAAAAAGAAGATCGTTGATAATTAAGGGTGAGTAGGTGATTATGAAGTGGTTTTCGTATTGTTTTGGGTAATTTAGAACAAGATGTATGAATAAAAAAGCTACAATGGATACAACTGTAAAATGGAGGAAGAATGGCTTGTACGCACCCGTCACATTTTGTGTTATTTGGAATCTTATCAGTAAGCTTCAAATCATGCTCGTGACTGAAGTGCTTGATTTCTGTGGCTATTTCAGTTCCATCCTCCCTCACAGTGGTTTTTTTGACTTTGCAAATTTCTGAGTCAAAGGATTGATGGAGCTCTGGATCTAAGGACTGCTCTTCTTTAAGTTCTTGCAAATTTATGTACTCCCGGTTCGAGGGGAGCATAGCACAATAGAGGTGGGCAGCAAAATTGCATCTTGAGCAATAGTAAAGGCAGAGTGTATCCACTTTTCGAACACAGAGCAGACAAATTGGAGAGTCAGATTGATGGACTTCAAGAGAAGGGGTGAGGTGGAGAGGGTGGCTATGACGATCAACTTTCAGTTTGCGTGGGCAAGCAGCACAACGTGCATGTATACCGAAATCGCATTGGGCACAAAGGTAGGGCAGATTGCCTTCTTTACCACAGAAGTCGCAAGTGAACTTCAACAGCTTCCAAATGTGGGTCAATTGGTGGTCATGGACTTCAGTTTGGATGGTGAGTGATAAAGAAGAACATCTGATGTGAATGTTGAAGTTGCAACGGTAACAACAATAACTGTATTCACTACTCTTTTCTCCACAGACATCGCATTTGCTAAAATTTTCATATTCTTCATCATTGTATGTAAACATGTGAAAGATAATAAGAGGATGATTTGGGTGTGAGGGATGGTGCAACCCAATGGGTAGTTCCGCACATGATTTATGATGAACGGACTCCCCTCTGCATTCTTTACAACTGTAGCTAGGACCAAATACTGGTTCAAAGCACCCCCAACAAAGAACTCCACTTCTCTCGTCTTCATTAAAGACCAATGGATGCTGCCAATGCCGCCAATGTTGAAACTCCATCTTCTAGAAAACATCAAATTTGGTTAGAAAATAATGACAGTGCAAAACAAACTGAGAAAGAGAGAGATGCACATGAGATGCTTGTTGAAGTCTGGTAGCATTTGTTTTCTGACTAATTATCATCAAGTCACATGGAACAATTAGTAAAGTTTTGTAGAAAGAGTAAAGACCAATACCAAATAGACAATTGCGCACTTCTCCACTAAGCTTAGACGCTAATGCTCTCGCTGGCTGGTCTTGCTCAATTTTGATTTGGAAATCCAATTTTTAATGTCAGCTTGTGAGATTAGAGGTGAGGATTCTAGGATTTTAAGAAAGATAGGAGACATTTGGGTTCATTCGGAGCTGAAGTGTTTGGGCTTGGAATTGGCTGGAGTTTTGAAGGCGTGAGTGAAATATAGGCACTCACGCACATGAAGTGTTTGATTTGGGTCTTGTGAATAAAGTTGTTGAAGAATCACTTGAGTAAAAATTGAAGGTAGGGATTGTCAAATTGTCAAATTATCTATTTTGAGTTTACAGCTCGTTTATTAGGGTGAATTTGGGCCTGAGAATGTGGGTGGTCCATCTAAAAGTTCTTAACCAATGTAAAGTGTGGAAGACAATGTTGAAAGTTTTAAATATTGTGATAGATAAAAGTTCTTTAAAATGAGTATTAAACAAATTATGAAAAAATTTTCCAACTAAGATTATTAATAAAAGATAAAATGAATATTTAATATGCATCGTGTATAAGTTATTCTTTATATTACAAAAGGATTGTTACTTTTGGAATATTAAAAAAAAATTATGCTTAACTCACAATTGGAATAAATTTCTTTCCAAATTATGAGGTTTACCAAATATTATTATGATCTATCATTCTTTCTGAATATCGAAGCAATTAGGCATTAGAAACTCATTAATTTATAAAGAGATCTTATAGTTTTTTGAATTATTAAATATATTATACAAATAACCATATAGATTTAACAGTAAATCGCAACTGATTGTTGTGAATTCTTGTACGTGATTAACCTATAATAGATATATTAATAAGAATGTGAATTCAAGAAAATAGTAATTAAAAAAAAAGTAACTAATTGATGTAATTTTTATGAAAGTAAAGTCAAATGTAGCATGAACCAAACCCATTTAGCAATAATATATATCTCACAAAAATAAAATATTAATTCAAGTACTAAATAAGCCAAAAATTTTACTTTATTTAACATCTAAACAACAAAATTTAAGCAATCAAATCAGCATATTATTTATGAAATGTAATAGAAAAACACACATGCATATAAATAAATTTGCAAAAACAACAATCATTACTTACTATAAGAATAATCCAATATTGACTTCAAAACACACCTAGGAAAGGTTCCAAGTTAGTCTCAATATCAATTTTATCAAATATATGTTCATGTGGAGGTCATCCATGACTTCTTCTATATATAGGCTTATTATGCCTTTGGCACATAAAAACATTCTCCAATACAAAAGAAAGAACATGAGAAGAAATTGGGCAAGGAATTTGATGCTTACTTGTTTAGATGTTTATACTTATCTTTCTCATTTTCTCTTATCCTTTTATTATTATTATTATTATTATTATTATATCTAGACTTCATACTAACATTTCCTCTTTAATTTTTTGTAAACATGTCCATACAATCAATTTATTTCTCATTCATTATTATATTTCTTTATGCATCTCTAGCTAGGTTATACATGCATGAAACTCTATCTTTTTGTTCCTTAGATATATTCTTTGAAAACATCAAGATGTGCTAGTTGAGATGCACACCAATAAGATAATAATTTCATGATGATAGATCAATCCTAATTATGTCATATATTCAACACCCAAAAGAAACATCATATATTGTATTATATTTTATTAATTACTAGTCGCATACCCGCGCGTTATGCGTGATAATTTTTTTAGGATGGTCTCATTAAATATTTTATTAATACTATAATTTTAGTTATTAACCATTGGTTTTTCATTAGTTTTTAAGTTAATAAAAACCTTAAATATACATTTTTTTTTTTTTACTTTTTTACACACACACACACATATATATAGTGAATCTTTACACATACCTTTAAGAAAACTCTATATATTCCACTTTTTTGGATGCGTAAAATTATAGACTACTACTCCATAATGATAGTGACTAATTAATTTTATATATATATATATATATATATATATATATTTAGTGATCTCATTTGCAACGTTTCTTACCATTATCATATATTTACTAACTAATGATTTGCATAACAAAGACGATAAATGAGAGGTAGCATTGTTCATTAGATTTTCGAAAGTAATAGTGTATGAAAATTATATATATATATATATATATATATTATAAATAAGGTTAAATGAAATGTCAAAAAATGGATTTTTAAATTTTCTAACTTTATTTCTTATGTAATTTCTACTACTATTAGAGATCATCTCTTTTTTAGTTACGATTAATATGGTTTCCATAGTTAGAGTTTGATTAGTTTTAAATTTAAATTTAGTACTATGATTGTATTTAATTTTTGATTGTTAATTTAATTTTTTAAGTGAATTTAATGGTTTATGTTACTACACTGTAACGTTTTTAATGTTCTTCACACGGTAATCTTTATTTTATTTTTTACTTCTCCTTACAACCTCTTTATTTTCCAATCAACGATTACTAATTGACATTTGGTTTTTTTTTTTTTCTTTATCTACTCTTTATTACTTTGTATTGGTTCTTTTCTATACCATCTCTCTCTCTCTCCCCCCATTGGCAACCTATCGTTTTCCAAAATTTGATGATGATTCTATGACATTAAATATGCATTATTAGTTTTTTTTTTTTTTTTTAATTTAGTGTTTCTAACTTGATTTGTCTTGTATTTCATTCTTCCTTGATGCATTGGGTGTGAGAATGAGTGTTTCCCTTGCAATACTCCACTTAATGTGGACAATTTTATTTATTTAATTTAGGCAAAATATTATATTTTAAAATTTTTAAAATAAAAAATGAGTGGAAATATAAATAATTTAATGATATATATGGGGGATGTGGCTGAATTTAAATGTTAAATAAAATGATATAAGAAAATAAATAAATAAATAAAATACATAACAATAAACACTAACTTATTCAAATAATTCTATGTAATATAATAATAGTACATTCTTATATACTATTTTTAATTATTTATAATGCAATATGATAATATTTAACAATCAAAGTCATAAAAAAAAATAAAAAAACTTAAAATACAAAACTAAATCCCATCAACCAAAATAGAGTTCTAAAAAATACAAAACTTTATCAAACTAAAATAGAGACGCAAGAAAAAAAAATCCACCAAAAAATTGAAGGAAAAAGAGTGGGAAATAACCACTTTTTTGTGAGAGAAAATTATGTAAAGAATGGAAGAGTGAATGACAAATTTACACTAAGAGGATGATAATAAAAAGAAACAAAATAAAGGAAGATAAAAAGAAAGAGGAAGAGTGATATCAAGGTAGAATGTTTGGGAAGATGAAACAGTAAGGAGAAGGAGAAAGTTGGAGAAAGTGTAAATGTTAAAAAAACGAGTACAATTTGATGAGCACAATTTTCTTTTATTTGAATTTAAGTAAAATATTACATTTTTTATTTTTTAAAACAAAAGGAGAGACAAAAAATAAATAATTTAATGATAAGGAGGATTCAGTTGAATTTCAATATTAAGTAAAATAAAAGAGAAGAAAAAAATAAGAAAAATTAAAAGATATAGCAATAAACACTAAATTATCCAAATTATGTTATGTAATGGAATACTATTTTATTTTTATCTACTATATTTAATATTTTATAATGTAATCGAATAAAATTTAACAATCAAAGAGCAAAATAATAATAATAATAACTTAAAATACAAAACTAAATCGTATCAACCTAAATTAGAGTTCTTAAAAATACAAAAATTTATCAACCTAAAGCGGAGATGCAATAAAAAATAAAAATCCACCAAAACATTGAGAGAGAGAGAGAGAGAGAGAGAGAGAGAGAGAGCCTTTTTGTGAGAGAAAACTATGCAAAGATTGGAAAAGAGTGACAAATTTATAGTAAGAGGGAAAAGATAAGAAAAGACAAAGAAAGGAAGATGAAGGGAAAGATGAATAGCAATATTAAAGTAGAGGGTAGTGAGGAGATGAAAAGGTAAGGAAAAAAAAATGTTGAAGAAAGTGTAAATATTTAAAAAATAAGTAAATGTAAAAAAAAATTATAGGAAAATTGGAAATAAAAAAGAAATATATATATATATATATATATATATATATATAGGTGTTAAAACCGACAAAGATGAATTTGTAAAGTCAATAATCTATTTATATATTTTTTTTGATAAAAAAAGGAATAAATAATAAATAATAATTATGTGGCGAATGACGAGCAATGAGGTGACGCAACAGGAGCTCAGCAACAATAAATACCACATTTCAGCTTTTAGTAATATATAGATATGTGTAACCATATTAAAATATAGATGACAATTTGCTAGTGGTTCTAATCTAGACCATCAAAGACGTCATTTATTTACCAACTATTATTAGTTTACCACCTGCTATGAATATAGTGTCCCTAGCTTTATTCATACGACTTAACTAATTGAATTTATTTTGTTATCTTTTATATTAATTAATCTATAATTGATTTCTTTTAGATAAGTAGATTAGTAACAGTAATAAATATATAACTTGGGTTCTAGTACATTTTACGCTTTTGCTTCAAAGTGTAACAGATTGTTTTCCTTTTTGTGTGTGTTTCCTCTTTCCATTTTCTTTGTTTTTGAAAAACATAAAAATTGAGGTCAAAAATAAAAAAACACAAACAATAGATTGACGTAGAAGAGAAAATGAAAGAAGATTGAAAAAAGAAAAAGGATAAAGACAAAAATACTATAAAGAAATGAGCATTTTTATCTTTACTTTGATTCTACTCAATCATTTTAAGAAATTGATTATTCCAAACTTGAATGCTATATCTTATGTAACTTTCATTTCTTTATCTTTGCTAATTCTACTCAATCATTTTAAAATATAAAATTCTACTCAATTATTTTTAAAAATTGACGATTCCAAACTTGAATGTTATCTTTTGTGTGACTTAATCGTGTCAAACGTTGCAATTAATATCTGGTACCTCTAATAAGCATAAAATATCAGCTAGTCCATTATATTCTAATTTATCAACACCTATTGTAACTCTAAGCAATGTTATACCACTTAATAAAATTAAAATTTTGAAAATACCTAGTGTTAGAAACACCAGTTGGTGTCAAGTAAACTATAACATTCTTCACCCAAAATTATGATTTAACTAAAAACATAAATGTTATATTCTCACAAATTTGATAGGAATGAATCTAACAAACCAAACTTGATAATTTTATATTTCCATGGATATAATTTCAGGAATGAAAGATTCCAGAAGCCAAATGGTCTCTAAATGTTTAAAAATTCAAGATTTACCTTTCACATTCCCTAAATTAGGTGGTGAATAGGTAGTTTCTCTCCAAGTGCAATGCAGAGTTTCAAGATATGGTTATAAATACCACAACAGTTTTAGAAAATAGTTCTTGGATGATCTTAGCTGCAAAGATATCTTGACTTTTGGAAAAAAACCTTGCTTATTATGACAACCAGTCACCAATTAGTCTAGCACTCAGTGCCACAATTTTATAGAGTTGATGTTTTGGAAATTATTTTGCTTATTCAAACACAGATTGGTGTTGTCGTACAAGCATGCAAAATTCTTTTTTTTTTTTAGCTGAAAATGGATTCAATGATGCTTGAATTTCTTCAAGTGTTCACCCCTTGGTCTCTAGTACCAACTTTGCTACGAACAAAACAATTAAGCCACATATGCTTGAGAATGTGAAGAATGTTCCTGACAAAAGGTAAACATAAATTAAAAGCTAAAGTGATCATATTGCAGTTTGTATCCAATATAACAACAATATTTAGAGATAAGACTAGCTTGGCATTTCCTGCTGAGCTCCAATCCATTAGAAAGTTAAAAGCATATGATACAATCCAAGAACCTAACCAGCTAACCAATGTAACAAGGCTTCCAGCTGAGCCCTTCATGTTTATGGGAAATATCTGAGACAGAATAAACTCTATTTAAGCCAACCAAAGGCCTTCATGGCAATTATTTTGATAATAAAAGATGGTGTTTCAAGTATGACAAGGAAAATCTACCTCTGACATTATAACCCAAGGAATTCCTCCCATGCCTAGTGAGAAAGATCCTGTGTACACCTGATAGCAGAACCAAACAAATAAATTCAACTTAACCAATCTTTAAACCACTAAGAATTTGGCTCAAACCAACAATTAACATCAACTGGTGTACAATGTTGGAATTGTGACCCCCAAGCCAATTGCGCCATGAATATAGATTGAGAGCTGTAATAGATGACCAAAATAAGATCATAAAAATCCACAACTTTATGTAAGACCTTCTGAAATGCTCATACTTTCAAAGCAGCAAAAACTATTTCCAAATTGCTACTAATTAATTAAATACAACCAATGGTAATGTTATTAAACAACATTCATTTTAAGAGCTTTTAAACTTAATAGGATTTTCACACTCAGAAGTACTCAAAGACCATGGATAAAATGAAGAAAGTTGGAGATAAAAGCAAAATAACATTTTTCACATGCTGTTCTTTCTTTGGATGTTTTATAAGGAAAAAAAAAAAAAAAACCCTGTCCTTGGGATAATTGCAATACCAGTACACCAACAAGTGCTAAAATTGGCGTTGTCTTGGTCCATGTTTGAAGATCATGCATAATTGAATCTTTATTCTATTAAGAAATATTCAACAAAACCGATGAAACTAGTTTTCAAGAAAAATAGGTTTTTTTGTAGAAAATACCTGCAAGAAGAATGACAATCCCACAAGCAAGCAACCTAAGCATGTTCCTGTGGCAGAAACCTATGAATATAGTGGGATTCAAAATTATTTTCATTCAACTCGATTACACAGTAGAGATTTCTTAACCTTCTTACCAATAGAAGTGGCCGCCTTCCAGATTTATCCATCAAAATTACCCCTAATGCCATCATTGGAATCTGTACAAAATCATGTAAATCACTTAAAAAGCATTAAACAGAAGCAAATGTTAGAATTCGGCAAAGAGAGTTAAGAACCTGAACAATGACCATTGCTATGGTCCCAATACTACCCCAAAACCCTGTCATTGACAAAGTATTCCTCTATTCAACTTCCATTTCTTGTTAACTATAAGTAGCATTAAATAAGGGAAAAAAAATAAGTGAAAGAAAAAAGACAATCCTTTTTCTATCAACCGTTATGAATATAGCACTTGCATAAAATGCAATTCCATTGACTCCTCCAAATTGTTGTAGTACCATCAGGCCAACTCCAACCTAACCCACTTTTATGTTAGCCAAAAAGATTAAACCTGTCTAAAAAATTAAAAAACGTGCTACAAAGATTATGATACAAAAGCTTAAAATTAGTGAATGAGCATATTTCCATTGAAATAAGTCAAGAATTCTAGCTTCAGAAAGCTGTTGAAGGGTTTCTGTGTACTCCTATAAAATGGTTTAAAAACCATGTCAATACTTGTTTCTAATCAAAATTGTTGGAAAATATTCAAGACTATGTTGAAGTATGTAATTTTTCTAGTTAAAGAGGAAACAAAGAGTTATATTCTCATTGACATTTGAAGTCCAAAATTTACTCTAATCTCAGTAGCTTCTGGAGTGATATCCGCATTCAGCCCCATAAGGTGCTGTAGAGCAGCTTCACTTTCTTTCTTTCGACCAATTTTTGCCTAAAAAAAATCATATGAGCATGTCAGTCAATGCTTGAATTTGCTTTGCCACTTTATAGCATTTAGGCATCTTAGTCAAATCACAAGTACTTGGCTAAAAAGAAGAATAATGGAAAAGGCAATAATTAGCAAAACTTTAACTCTTTTTTTTTTTTTTTAGTTTTCAAATACATCATCCAAAGAGCACCTTTTGTTAGAATATTTACGTGCGAGTGGTGTGGTTAGTTGTAAGTTGTTTAGTTAAAACTAGTGAAGTCTCACATTAGATAATAATGACAAAAGTGAGTGATTAAATATAACATAATTGAGCACGAACCCATTGGATCAAGCTTTTGGGTTAAGTGGTGTCGTGATATGTTATATTAACTCCTCAATTGGAGTCTTCCCAATGTGTTATCTTCCCAGCACCTTCCAAAAAATTCTTCTAATAAAATTTTGAATAACTCACCAGCCATCTCGGAGATTCTGGAATGAAGAATAGACCAAGAAGTTGTACTAGACATGGTATAGTTCCTGAATTAAAGAAAAAAAAGAAGAAGCCTTCCCATGAAACTACCTTCAAATGACAAGAATACAGGACAAGAGCAAGGAAGCTTACCAATCAGAGCCAAAGTTCGCCGGTTCACAAAAGCTCCAATTAGATATGTTAAGGATACCCCACAACAAATCATCAACTGTATGAGTGGCAATTAGTAGGTGAACAGGGCAATGACTTACATGGTTTCCATATTCATGAGAATTTTTCCTTACCTGATGAACAGTTGTAAGCCCTCCCCGAAGATTTTTAGGTGTTATTTCTGCTATATATATAGGTACCTGATTGCTATCGGGAACACAATTAATTTTATTGTTTACATGAAAGATAAATCAGTGAAATTGCAATCTAACAACTTACCACATAGGAAAGGAGTCCCATCCCACAACCTACCAACAGTCTCCCAAGGTCAAGCCACCAAGCACCCTTTCAACAAGCACCAAACATTTGACATAATGAAGTGAAGCTACGATAACATATCTACTTACAACAAATTAATTCTTGAATCAATTTTGTGACATAGTTGTTTCTGATCATGTATGATCATCTAAACTTTAGTTTTATGTAAAAGCAACAACAAAATTGTGATGCTGCCTCAACGATTTCCATTATCCTTATGTAAACATCTTTTCAGATAAAATGAAGGGGCTGTCATGCATGTAACATTAACATTGATGTTTGGAGCCACAAAAAACAGAGAGATGGGATTTAAAACCTTTGAGAATGCTATGGCTAGCCACCCTGCCAGTCAGAATATCTCTGAAAAGTGCATTGTTTGCCTTGCAAAACAACCAACAAATTGAAAAACTGGTGAGCTGTAGAGTTTGAACCTTAATAATACCACCAGCAATGATTCCAGGGTGAAGTACATACACCTCTTCTACCTATGTAATCTGCTATTTGGCCACTCACTATTGCACCTATCATTGCTCCAATTGTCAATATCGAACCAAAAAGTGAGTACTACAGTATAACCAAAAAATATTGAGAAAATCGTATACAAAAATGTATAAGGCAAGCAAAAGATAGTTTACGAAGCAATGCAACAAAATGGATTTTGCATAAAACAACAAGATACAACATTTCACTTCATTTTGAAACCTCAAACAGTGATTTCTCTATGAAGATCAGAACAGTATCTCCAAGTCATATAGTCCCTACTGCCAACTAAAATTATTCTCTGCACTCAAACTTTGAAATGTCATTCATCCTAAATGTTGTATGCCTTTTAATTGTATTTAACATTTCTCTAAATCATAGTTGAACTTTATTCTAATTTTCAGATCAGAAAAACACAAGCTAGGTGATGAACCGTGTCTGTGATATTGCCATGCGGACATGATTTTCTGAACATAACCTTTCTTCTTTTTCCATGTAGTAGAGCTCAAATAGTGGTATCTTCACATGAAGATTTGTTGTCATAAATCACCATAATCCCAGACAATAGAAGCATAAACACTGAAATTTATACAAAATTTCAGTGAAATTAATATAGAAATGGAAAAAATGGTTAAAATAATGTTTTATTCATAGGAGAAGATGTTTCCAGAGCAAGATAGTTCAAGTGCTTAAAAGTGTTCTAAAGTGCTTAAAAGTGTTTTAAACCCACCTCTGCCACAGTAAGACCCAGGTCATCCAGGATTCCAGACTGAGCAGGTGATGAATATCCCACCTACAAAATCAATTATACACCATTTTCAGTTCAGTAGTCAGCATATCAAACGTCTAGGCATCCCACATAGAAATACCCATTCCATTTATTGTCTTATTCAGTTATTCTCTCCAATGTTACAAAAACACTTCCTGCAATCTATTGACAAATCTATACCTCAATCATTTAGATGCATTTGTATGTAAAATCCCTATAGCGTTCAACTAATATATTTTCTATCATGACCTAGTAGCATAGAAAACATTGTGACTCTTCAAACTGTAGTGAAGATTCAGAAATTAATAATTCTTCATAGAATTTGAGTTCTCTACAGATTTGCAAAATTTGGCACTCATCATAAACACATCAAAATCTTTGCAGACAATATCCTTGGACCAAGGACCATGTGGACTAGAGAGAGTGTGGACCACTCTATGCTAAAGTAAAATTTCACTTACAGCTATGCCAAAAACATAGGAACCAGAGACAGCAACCAAAGTGCTAAGCACAACCACACCTGTGGCTAAGGAAGATCCACTCTGACTCTCACCACCATCATCACAACCAGTAGTGTTGGCACAAGCATGGTCACCACTACTAGTACCACTGCCATATAGTTGATGGTGTTCTTCTTTGGCAACTAGAGGAGTTGATAGCTCTCCTTCTTCAATGCTTTCTCTGCCCATCTCTTTGGATGGCAAAGAAATGGTATGTATAAAAGTATGAATTAAAACTTCAATTTGTGTTTCAAACACACACAGGAAGAAACGAAGGAGAGTGGAGTTTCTGAGTTTGAAGGATAGAGATATTGAGTTAGAGAGAGTGGAGATGAAGTGTTGAGGGGGGACCCACGTGGGGTTCATCATTGGACACTTTTGTCGGTATTTATTTAATTTTATTGTTGGATGTGATGCTATCTTTGTCCTTGTCCTCTTTATTACAGATTGTGATAAGTGCCGGTAGTTTCACCATATCATGTTGGTGCTTGAATAAAAAAAATTATTAAAAAAAGAGTTAAAAATTGAAGTACTAAAAATATTTGTGTGAGAATATCCTCTGATCTTTTTTTATTTATTTAATTTTTTAAAATTTTTATTTCTATAAACCTCTAATCTAATTGGACAGCCCATATCAGCACTGGCTGATTTGCTCTGCTCCAAATTTGCAATTGAGGCAGCCGGTCTAGTGTCTAGCCTTTGTTTCTACCCCTAACTCATGAGATGGCTTTGAAAAATTCCTATTACAACTTATTACATGAACCTTTAAATGCTTATCGACAGATAAATTGCCACATGAACATATTCAAATTTTGATTAAGTGATTAAATTCATTTTTTTCCACCCACCACTTTTGACCTGAGTTACTTCATATAGGAGTGGTTTTCAACCGATTGTGTTATTCTTGGAGTTATCAACCTTTTAAAATTAAAATTTGGAAATCTAGTTTTTGGGATAAAAATGATAATTTATGAAAAACTTATTACACTATTTTCTATTTATAAGTTCAATAAAAAGTAACCAAGTTATATTACAAAATTAGCAATTTGCCACACTGTGGTGGTTTTCTGTGATATTCTTAGATTTTAGATGGTTAGCTTTTCTTCTAAGTGATTAATTATGAGTTTTCATATACGTATCTTTCTCTTTTACTTTTATATATCCATGTCTAAACTTCAAACTAACATCTCCCCTTTTTTATTATTATTTTTTTTTCTTGTAGTCACAGCTACTAGGGTGTCAAGAGCGAATGCTGAAGTTCTATTGTAATATATCATTGATTGCCTATGAAACAATTGTGGCTAAAACGTAAACTTTTATAATTATTATTGCCAATGGAGAGTCCATATTTTATTACTTGGATATGGCCCAACTTTGTTTTAATAAATCCGCTGATAATCCAACTTTTTTGGGTTTTAGGCCTAGCTAAGTTATTATAATTAAGCCTATATGACTTGGAAGTGGGGGGCTTCTTAGAAAAATAATCTCATTATGTATAATTATTAAAAATAACATTGGGAAGAAACTATTCCTAAGAATAGTTTAATTTCTTTTTAAAAATTGTGTTTTGAAAACACGATTTTAAGTATTAAAATTTTAAATTTTGCACAAAATTGTATTTTTGAAACAAGATTTCAGTGCAAAATGTATTATAATTGAAATTGTGTGTAACTTTTAAAGAGGTTATTCTTTCAAATAATTTTATCACAAGGCTATTTTTAATTATTAATAAAAAACGAATAATATTATTTTGGCGAAATTATATTGTTAATCTCTAAAGTTTACCCTATGAGGGTAATTAGTCTCTCAAGTTTCAAGAGAGTGCTATTAGTCTCTTAAGTTTAAAAAAATGACTATTGTTGGTCCTTTTGTTAGTTTTCTTGCCTACGTGTCTAACAAAACAATAATGTAACAATTTTTTTTTTTTAATTAAAAAGTTACACATGACCACCATCTCACAATTTGAGTTGTCAAAAATTTTTTAACAGATTAGACTTATCCCAATACTCAAATAACCCAAATCCCTTTCACCAAAACCTCAATGTCAACCTCCATTGCAATAACGACAACCAAATTTCAAATCAAAATTTGAAATTGGAAAAAATGATTTCTTTCATATAGTTTTGGATCTTTCATGTAATATCAGGGCTTTTTGAAGCCAATTCATTCTTTTATATAGATATGGATATTTTATGTTGCTAGTAAAGTATCATCATGGGGTTGATGTAGTTTTTGTCAGGAGTTGTGGCGTTTAGCAATGGGATTTGGATTTTGCGATTAAGTCTTCTGTAGTTGTGGCTTGATATTTGGAATTGCTATGGAGGTTGGTATGGAGCTTCTACTTAAAGGGATTTGGGTTGTTTGGGGATTGTGAGTTAGTGAAGAAAGCTAATAGAAGGACCAATACCACTCATTTTTTAACTTTTTTTTTAATTGAAATGTGAGAGAAAGTGAATTGCGAAGTGTAAGAGCAGGGTGGAAATGGTAAAAACGGATTGCAAACCAATGGCAGACGTGAGCAGACCAATGCACTCAAGGTATATTAGGATTTTCATACCAGTGAACTATAAGTTTTTTTTTTTTTTTGATATACAGTGAACTATAAGTTGGTAAATTCATTGCGCTCGTTATTTTAATTGCTTGATTTTTGGACACATGATTTTACCATATACTTGTTTTTAGCATTATTGTTATGGTTAGCACCTATGGTGAGTGATGATAAGTTTATTAATTTGTATAGGGAATTCTAAAAGTTTTGTACACGTATGGATTGACTTGTCATATTCTCTCATGATTGAATATTTGAATTCCATGAATTGATTCCACAAATGTATCCACCAAGATAGGACAGGAGTCCCATCCCACAACCCGCCAACAGTCTCCCAAGGTGAAGCCACCAAGCATCCTTTCAACAAGCATAAAAAAAACATTTGAATACACAATATTTTCATAATACTTTCATAACAAATTATAGATGGTAAGTTGTTATTAGTTTTAATTTAAATACACAACTTAAATTACTTTTTTGTCCACCTATAACAACTAATAATAACCTAACATTTAAGACTTGTAGGGTGGGTTTGGATACCACTTATTTTGCTGAAAACTGAAAACAATAAAAAAATTACTGTTCACCTGTGGATTACTGTTCATTTGCCTTAATGCACTATTCATGTCCCATGAACAGTGCAAGAGGCATTGGTCTAAAAAAAAAAAAAAAAAAAAAAAAACACAAACGCTGGACGCGCATTAGTGCTATCCAAACACTGCTGTAGTGAAAGTGATGTGAAAATAGTGGATGTAACATTTCTCTAGACAAAATCAACTCTCATACCATGTTTTTTGATAATTTAATAATTAAAAAAAAATAAAAGACAATAAGAGACTCAAACTTATTCTTTTTTTTTCTTTTTTAATTTGAAATGAAAATTTATATGTCACTGAATTACAAAATTTTAGCAACTTTCATACAATTTATAAGATAAAGGATATAAAAATTTAATTTAGGTTTAAGACTTGGAGATATCTATGAATTAAATAATTTGGAATTGCGACTCAAAATAAAATGAATACAAACATATGGTTCTCGTAAAGAAAAGGAAAAATGATAAAGAAAAGTAAAAGATGGAAGAGAGATTCGGTCATGATTAAGAAAATAGGAGGAAAACATAAAAATACATGAAAATGAAGGAAAAAAAATAAATAAATAAAGAACTAAAGAATAAGAAAACAGATGAAAAAGAAAAAGGATTAAAGGGTTAAAGAGAAAAAGTAAAGGACATGGAGTTAAGCAGAAGAAAGAAAGAGTTCCTACGAGGTCGTTTAATTTGCTTAATGAAAGAAAGCAAAACAGTGCATCGGCGTCGTTCTATAAAAAACCCTTAAGGGTAGCACTTGACAAGCAGCTGAGAAGAAACGCTGCAGTTTTGTTAAACTATTATTACAATATTTAGTTGCTTCCAGCTTTTTTTTTTTTTTTTGGATTCTCTAGTTGCTTCCAGCTTAAAGAGGCCCTCCAAGATTGGAATATGACATTCAATAATGTTGAGCACACCTTGAACAGTATCAAATATTTGCTTTTACGATCCTTGTATGATTAGATGACTGTAATAAACAGTATCCAATACTCGTTACTTTTTATCGCTCTTCTCAAGTTTAGATTGTAACCCTATGATGTAGCCTCATAGTGTACTTGTTTGTTTCTGTAATTAACTTATTACTAATCAAAAGAAGTTTTCCTTTAGATCATCCAATAATAAGATAAGAAAAAAAAAAAAAAAAAAAACAGTAAACTATAATGAAGATAAAAACATTAATTAGTAACACAAACGTCATGATAAATAAAGCTAATTAATCCATGCTATGTTTAATATGAGGTCATCAGGTCCGTAAAAGCAAAATGTAAAGTTAGAAGTTAAAATAAGATGTAGCTGTGTTATTTAGTGACATTCACAATGTAAATGAAGATATGTGAAAAAGAATAGTACACTTGACCAACTACAACCAGTAAATAATTGGTGGGAAAGGAAAGCTTTATAATAAGCATAAAAAAATTATATATATATGTAAAATGCATAGTAATGAAGGAAACATACACTTTACTTTCCAAAACTAACACCCCTTTTGCAATCAATTTTTTCAATTAAGACTCAGTTTCAAAGAATTGTATCAAGTACCCCATAAATCAGGGAAAAAAATATACAAAATCTATGCGTGATACATCTGGTGACATGGCAGTTTAGTACATGTGGCATATGCCATATCAAACATTTATGTTAAAAAATAAGAAAAAAAATGCAATAGATTTAATTAGAAAACTTAATTAGAAAACTAAGAAAATAAAAATTTTCTTATTTTTAGTTGACAAGCCAAGTGTACTAAATTGCCATCTCATTATTTGTGTTAAGGGTAATTTATGCATTTTTCATATTTGAATGCTCTAAATTGTGTGAAAACACAAAAGCTGTTCAAACCCCAAGATAAAAATTACGGCTCGATAGATTTTACTCTAACTTATACTAATTTTGAAAAAGAGTAGAAGCAAGCGGATGAACAAATAAACTACTCTAAGCCATAAACAATATAACACAGCAGTAATAAGAAAGCTAAAAGAGTAGGGAAGAAGGATGCAAACACAAAGACAACACAGCGATGTGTTATCGAAAAGGAAACTGAAGTCCTCGGCGTAAAACCTTTCCGTCGCCCTCCAAGCGGTAATCGATCCACTAGACAATCAGTTGGAATATATGGGTTAGCAAGAGACCCTCTAAGCTTAATCTACCCGATGTACCTAAGCGCTCCAAGCTCCTACTCCAATAAGGCTTCTCGGAACCGTGTCTTGTCTAGCTCTCCGAATCCTGCAACAAGCACCATGTTGCATCTGCCATCCTTGGCTTCTTCCAATGCTTCCCAGCAGCACCAAAACCTTACTTGGCACTCTGAAAAGGTGTGGTAAGTGTTTGGGCTATCAACCTCTAAATGATATGGAATTGGAGAGGTAGGAGTTGAGGAAATCCACAAGCAAATGTGTAGAGATATGTGGGTATAGCAATCTCTAACTCTCAAGGTTTTTGACTAAGGTTTTCTCTCAGAAGCTCTCTACAACAATTGTGGGTAATGTGAGTATATATAGTGTGGGTACAGAAAGTGTGTATCAGATAGTACAGACTGGCAGAACAAAATGTTTCGCAGGTGTCTCGCAGGAAGGCCTTACCCGCGAGATACTCGCAAAACATAGCTGTCTCTATCTGTCCTCACTCTTTGCATTTCAGTCATGTGCAGGGCACATGCTTCATTTCGTAGGATGCTTAGTCGCAAGCTACCCACAAAAATTCTTGTCTTCAATAGCTTGAGTCTTCACACACTCTCTCTCTATCACAAAACCCTTACAATTACATCCCACAATAAATACAGAGTACAGCAAATTGAATGAAATTACAATCAAATTTGGCACGAAATAAAGCCAACAAAACACCTAGTTGTAAATTATAACTTTACAATCTCCCCCTTTGGCTATTCCGTGACAAAACCCCTAAAACATACTCTAGACTTAAACATGAGATTGAGAATAGTGGCAAAACTCACTCACACTTAATCTAGAAGCTGTGAAGTACTTGCATGTATATACCTGTAACCTGAAACACTTGCACACAAACAAAACTTTCATTAA
This sequence comes from Quercus lobata, assembly GCF_001633185.2. Lineage (NCBI taxonomy): Eukaryota > Viridiplantae > Streptophyta > Magnoliopsida > Fagales > Fagaceae > Quercus > Quercus lobata. Next base: position 4,039,474 of record NC_044906.1, on the reverse strand, counting down.
GCTTATGACAAGTTGAATACATGGAACGTATATGAGCAAGTAAAATGCGATCAAGTTTGTAAACATAATATAAACATGTAAGCATATCTTGATCATACAAGAACAGTCATTAAAGAATGACTACAATGAACATTTAACAAGTAAATGCTCATCCGGACATGCAATGCAATGAAGATCACTCACAAGGATCAACTGCATGTCCAACACACAGCCAATGCAAAATACACGAAGTATTTGCATCTAGGAATAAGATCCTACTAGGGTACAAATGTGAAGTACTTAAGATATAATAACAATATCTTAAAAGTAAAAAAATGCTACAAAGCATTGAGATAAACCAAAACATACTGAATATAAGACTAAAATTAAAATAGAGTACTAAAGCTTTAAATGAAAGCAGTAAACACAGTAAACCAAACAATAGTTACTATCTTCTCTTCCCCCTATCACTGCACTCCCCTATCACTACACTCCCCTTAACAATGACACCATCTCCCCCTTTTGTCATGGAATAGCTAGTCTTCATGTTCCTCTAGCTTCCTCTAAATTTGGTCCGGTTGAGTCTGGAGAGATGTGAACTTGGTGTCGAAATGAATGTGTTGGGAGTGCATGATGGTAGCTAGTTCGGATATTTTGGTAGTAATCTCTTGGAGAGTAGCCATGATGTTGTCTAGCTGTTCATCATAAACATGGGATGTAGAGCTTGAGCTTCCCTAAGTAGCATGACTTTCTTGCTTGTTATTCTTCTTAGTGTGACTCATGCTTGCATGGAGTGTGCTTTGGCAAAACATTGTATACTTTCCTTCTTACCGTTTTTCTTTTCTGTCTTATTTTTTATGCTAAAGGTAGGTTTTAATTTATGAAATAAGCTATAGTTGGATGGTACCCAATTAGTTGTGGTGAAACTGTACTTTTGGCTTAGGTGGTATTCCTATATCTTCTTAGTTTGATTTTCAATATTTATGTAGTTTTGTATAGTGCTTTATTTCCCTTTGTACACTCTGTTTACCTGTCTTCTTTTTTTCTTTTTTTTTTTTTTTTTTTTTTTTTTTTTTTTTTTTTTTTGTTGTGCCTCTTTTTCATTTCCAATAAAGTTTTACATCTACCAATCCAAAAAAAAAAAAATTGAGGGAGCTAACTCAACTAAGTCCAATCCCTGACTCGGGTGTGTTTACAAGAATAGGAGAGGAGAGGAAAGATGAGAAATGGGGTGGGGAGTTACCCTTCCCCTATTTGGATGTTTTGAGGGAAAGAGGATTTAAGGGGATTTCATAATATCATGAGTTGAAGCTGATCTTCTTTCAGACTTTGTTTGAATGGACAAATACTTTGGGTGTTCTTACTTTATTGATTTGTGGTTGAAAGCCACTACAATTGGGAGTTTAGCCATGCCCACTTCCAAAGTAGTATTGTAGTTGTAGATTGCTCAGGGAAGAAGCTGAGAATTGCAAACTGAAAACATTACTACTTAAAGTGAAATCATAGCACCCTGAAAGCTTGGATTATATTTATGGTCATTGAAAGTATAAGATATTGTCTTTTTGCCACTCATATAAAATCATAACTTTTTTGTTCTTTTGTTAATTACTTTATTTATTGATTAGCTGTAAAGGTGACTGTCAAACACAATACTAGATCTTTGTAAAATTGATGAAACTACTTTACTGTGAGACCCAGCATATATGGATTTATATTTTTATTGAATTAGTTCTCCAAATGTGTGCTAAGTGTTTATTAGGTAGAATTTGGTTATATAGATGATTCACGAAAATCCTTAATTGTAATTTGAGATGTGACTAACATTTTTCTTGGACTATGATAAATGGTATTTAAAAATTTTATTTTGTAGATGATGCAAAGACACATTTATTTATTCATTTAAGGATCCATATGAGAATTTGTTTGGGAGTTTTTTAGACATTACCATCATCTTCATTCTTCATTCTTCATTGTCAATTTTTTTATTTTTTTTAAATAATACAATTATTATACTAAGTGAGGGAGGGAGACTCGAACCTTTGTTTTTCGCTTTTATGAGATAAGATATTCTCTCTAAGTTACAAAGCTCTTAGCATTTTTCACTGTCAGTTAACATCTTTGAGAGATAGAAAACGAAAATCCCAATACGTTTGTGAACCTATCCTGTAATATTAGAACATAAAAGACTATAATTCGAACCAAGCAGGAAGGCCAAGTGAGTATACTATGTAGTGTGCACCATTATGGAACTGTTCAAAATTATACAACTTCATTGCTTTGCATGCAGCAGCTATAATTAATATTTATGCACGTTTTGGTATAATCAAAGCTACCCTGAGATTTCATTTGGGAGGAGAAATTTTAAAAAAAAAAAAAAAAAAAAAATTGCAAAGTGTGCTTCTTTCAGTTTTCTTTTAGGGTTCTCACATGTCCAATTAAGCATTTTGTTAACTTTGGTATGAATTTTTCATGTTTACTCAAAGTGAAAGAAAATATTTTATTTGAAATGGTTGAGATTTAAGGAGCTGTTGTTGCTGTTGATATCAATGACGATCTCTACCAATTTTTGTTGCATCAATATTGGTAATCTAAAACTTGACCAGTTTGTGTTTTTAAATTAACCTACTTCCTATAGAAAAGATGGTTTTTAATCTATTCTATATATTTATTTTATTTTGTTGAAGTGTTTGAGTTTGATTTAAACAATTTTCTTCTATCTTTCCATGTCTAACTGCAAAGGTGCAATGAGAGTTAAAGATGTGTGCATCGTTTTCAAAATTACTTGCGATGAGCGAAACATAAAAGAGTGAGTTTATCTTCATTCCCATGAAGTTCTCTTTTCTCCTCTATTTGATGTTAATAGTTTTAGAACTAATCCCATTTAAATTTGATGATTTGTCTACACAAATCTGATGGACTATTTTGTGCATTTTTACAGATCTTGACTCAATATTGTTCAAAATCCTGAATTCCTTGATGTGTGCTCTAGAAAATTTTAATTTGAAAGTCAGATTACTTTGAAATTTTCATAGGATTTACTAAGATGTTCAAGTTTATTATCTATGTCTCTTCCCATTTCGCACTTTTTGTTTTTGTTTTTTTTTTTTTTTTTTTTTTTTTTTTTTTTTTTTTTTTTTTTTTTTGGGGTGAATGATCTTAATCTATTTAGTGGATTGCATTGCATTGTTGTTGACTACAAGTATTTTTTACATGGGTTACCCGTGGACTTTGATTATCATAATTGGGTATTATCTTAAAAACACTCTCTTTCTTTTCATATCATGTGTGCAAGTTTGTATTTTTTAAAAAAATAATTTCGGTTTGGTTATTAAGAAAGTGTAGGGATATAATACATATGATAAGTTTTGGATTTTTAGTTAGTATGTTTGGGATTCAAGCATCTTTATATAGTTGTTTGGGCTAAAGTTTAACAGGGATGGTGAAGGCTCAGTGTGCTAGGATGATGCCTTTGAGAAGAGGTGATGAATTCCTAAAAAAGATGAGAAGCTGACAATTTACAACTTTACATTAAGCAACATGGCATTTGGAATTGCAGTTAGAATCCAAAACCTTATGGTAGGAAACATGTAAATGTTCAATTTCAATGAATAAAAACTCAAGTCATAAAATTTTCATGGTTGCTTGCAGTTGTTCCTTTGAATGATTATTTGATTTAAAGTTTTCTTTCAATCTTTTCTTTTAGGTTTGGTAAGGTTTGGGAAGAGTCGTTTACTTATCCAAAAAATGTCTGGGAAGAGTTGTAGACTTTTTTGGATGAATTATGTGGAAACTTTTGCAAATAAGAGGAAACTATACTCAAGCTTTATGAAGTTTTATTCATTTGAAAACTATTTTATCAAATTTAGTTTGTTAAATTTTGATTAAGATGAATGGATAATTCAAAACAATGAGTACACTTATTTTTAATTTGATCCTTTTAAATGTTGTTACACACAATATATTTATATATTGATTGTTGCATCATTATTATATGATAAAAGTCTTTCCAGGTATCATTTGGCTGCCACATATTAAAACCCTAAAACTTAATACCACATGCAAAACATGTATAAACTTCAACATCAATGATCTACCAGCGGTGATTAAAGCTTGCAAGGTGTTCCATAAGTATTATGAAATTAGCAAAAAACTTGGTAAAATTGTCAATGTCTGTCTAGGTTTTGTGCAAATGTGATTTTTACTTGATATCGCTTGCTAAAAACGAATGGGAGGATTGCCTTTGTTATTGCAGTGGTTCATCTTGAATTGGCTTGAGTTTTCACTTTTTATTTTATTTTTCAAATATTATTAAAACTATGATAGTTCATGTAAAATTAAAAAGCTTTAATGTATAAACTATACTTTCATAAGATTTTCCCGTGCATCGCACGAGTTAGCGACTAGTTTATTTAATGAAGGAGCCGCGCGTAGTAGGGATGTGCAAAGGGGGAGGCAGAACACACGGTAATTCAGTACCAATTCCTATTTCTTGAGATGCCTTAACTTGCAAAATTTGGGAAACTGTCACGCCCCAAACCCGATACTCAGATTTGTGACCATGACCGGCATGCTAATATCAAGCCTAAACCTGATATTAACAAGAACCACTTAACTTTTACAAAACTTTTATCGAAAGCTTTCCTTTTCTTTTCAATCCTTGTTTCTTTACTTAAATTATATAACCTTTGACTTGACATTCAGAGCATCTACATTATACTCCAAAGAATAACATAATCCACCAATCATTTAATTTCCACACTTTTACATAATACATAGCTTGATACTTTAAGGTATACACAACTTTCAATTGATCCTAAAATACACAATAACTATAAAGCTAAACGTCAGAATGCTAATTTAGGATCTATACATATCAAACTAAAACCAGCTCCTTTCAAAACTCGACTAAGGCTCCCTCTGCTCCAAAATAAAACCTGCTAACTGAAAGAGTGGAAGGGGTGAGCTACACAGCTCAGTAAAGGTAAGATATATGAGAATTCAATAAGGATGCATGTAAATCAAATCATTTCATTCTATGCATAATCAAATAGGAGAACAGCTTTCCATGCATAGTATTTTATACTATTTAGAATAATAACTTATACGCTTTTCATAGGAAAATAATTGTTCTCCCTTTTCTTATCAGAATAATATTACCAAAACCTTTCGGATTAAACTTCTTTCATTTCCTACAAAGTTGCCATACACATATTCTCATTACAAGATAATTATTTTAACTTAAATCAGATAATTGGCAACTTTGTATTAAACTAGAAACATCTTGACTAATAAGAAAACTTTTCTTTATAAACTTCTTCTCATAGAATACTATAACTTTCATGATCATAAAACTTAACGTTTCATAAAAAAACAGATATCTGATAACTTTTAAACATAAACTTGTACTTTCATTAGAAACTTTATCTTTATAGCACAACAGAACTTCATAAACTTTTATCTTTAATGAACAGCTTCCTTTTCATCAGAAACTTCTTATTTTCATGAGAGCTTTTAACTTTTCATAATGCATTTAAACAAAAGAATTCTCTCATGATTTATAACATAACATAGTTGTTCATAACATATTGGTTAGTCCATGTCTGATAAGCTGTACAGAGAAGGCCTCATCACATTTGGGTGCCCCCGTGTGCATGATATTGTCCCCTTTGGGAGGCCTGATGGCACATCCCCTCCAGGTTTTGTTCCTCCCCACCGTCCGTACACATTGGGGAGAAGGCCTTAATCAGATTAGAGTTACGGGCAACCCCATTTCCTCTACTTTAAATGGCCTAGAGTTACGGACAGCCCCATTTCCTCTACTTTAAATGGCCAAACAGATAACATTTTTTCCATGGAAAGCCAGTAATTAACCCCTACTGGCTGAGTTCAAATTATCAGAGGACATAACCCGAAAACATTTCATACTTTTACATCATACTGAAACTTCTTATTTTGCATAACATTTCGTAATAATAACATTTCCATTCTTTTCTTTAAACATCATGTTCGTGGAATCAATAATAGCATCAATATGCTGAATCATATACATAAGGTTTCGAAAGCTCACAAACATATCTTTGTCAGAATAATGATTACATGCCATATCTCTAATCAAAAATATTTTAATGCATAATATACTTTAAAATAACCTCATGACTTACCAAATGCCCATATAACTTATCCCTTACCTGAAAGCAGAGGAACCGAGAGCCTAAAGTCGAAGGAGGTTAGACTTGGATACTGGTAACACCTAAACCATAAATCAAAACTTATTACTATCCATAATTCTTTACCATAAACTTCACATTCATCTCAAAGTCTATCTCTTAGAATTAAGGAAATCCTAATCCCACCTCAACGAGGTTCCCACAAACAAAAATACATTCATCAACAACAAGTACAAAATCCTAGAGAAACCAACATTCTTATATTAATCCCATATCTCTAAAAAAGTTAACCTTATTTCAAAATGTGCTTTAAGGTTAGGGCAATAATGCATGCATAAATATAAAATCTTTTAAGCATGATCATGTAACTATATAGATTCATATGATAACATACAACACGTCGGGCAAAACAGCTTCATACATACAACCATCTCATGGTTTACAACCCCTTCCTTTGGGTACTAAACCTCAAAACAAGTTACACAAAATTACTCTATAATCGAAAAATACCAAAAGATAAGCATATTAAATTATAGCTCAAAACATTCACCCTAACTTGATAATTAAATCCATAAAGTTAGGCATGTCCCTTACTATTCACTGTTCTATTCCAGCAGCATAGGCTCCATTTGTAAAATACAAACGGGCTACTCAAACACATCCAATTGTCATGAAATTTTACATAACTACTCCCCCATATGTCCAGTATATACCATAAAAATTTCGGAGTCAAAGCATAAACCCATGATTTACTAAAAATCACGCAAGACAGCATACTCAAATCTGTCCTGTCAGAAATTCATGCAACTTATAAATTAAACCATTATTTTTATGTTCATCCAAATGCTGTGAGACCAATTCAATAACAACCACAAGTGTCTTAGGTTTCATAAGAATTATCCCTAGCATCCAAATTCACTCTATACAATTTAATACATAATTTTCTTGTAGTAAGCATCAAATCTGTCACAGAGACAGCTTCAGTACATAATCTTACAAAATCATCAACAAATAGCAATAGGTCTTAATTTAATTTGGGTATTTTTATACCTATAATTAACATACTAAAATATGTTATTAAACATTAAATAAACCATAATATCATCAAACCTTCAAATCACTAAAACAGAATCACCAATTCAACTTCCAAAAACAGAGCAGAGAACAAAGAGGGAAAGTAAGCAAACAATTATACTATCCAAATACACAAAATCAGATGAGGTTTAATTACTTACCCACACACTTTGAAGATGAAACCTTAAGGCTAATTGTTTAATTTCTTCTTTAAAGAAACTAGAATTTTTGGTGAGGAAGGAAGGGAGAGATGTTGCCGTGTAAGGAGGGAAGAAGAAAGAACAAAGAAAGGGGAAATAGAGAAAGAAGAAAAGCAGCTGCTGGACTTCAGGAGCAGCCAAGAAAATTAGAAAAGTAGGAAGACTTTTGGGGCTTGGATACGTGTATGGCTAGGGAAAAACAAATATCTCACCCACTTTTTCCAATTTTCTTGCATTCACACTTTTATATATATATATATATATATATATAAAATCTTTGCATTCACACTTACTTTTCTACAAAAATAATATCACTTTGCATATATATATATATATATATATATATATATATCTCACAACTTAACCACCTAATATAGTTTTGTACATGCTAAATATATTTTATAATACAAATAGTCATTTCAATTATTTATAATCTTTACAAATTCTTATTCAATAACATTATAAAATAATATGTTCATTAAATACTTTGTAAGTAAGTGGCTTAAAATATTAATCATACTTAACCACTTAAACATATAGTTTAATTATAAAAATTGGATTGGGGTGTTACAGAAACCGTGTTAAATCACAACAAAATATTGATAAGCTTTCTTCTTTTGTTTCTATTGCCTTTCTTTCAAAAGATAAAGAGAGGGGGTGGCGGAGCAAAAAATTGGATTTACATACTGACCTCAGTACCTATGTCCAATACAAGTGCTTGTAGATGAAAGATATAGCTTGGACGCTAGGAAAGACTCTTGATAATATAGTAGGCATGAGGCCCAGCAAAAGATGCCATAACGAGCTGGGGAGCGTAGTTAAATGAAATGCTTTACATTGCTCCCATGTATTAAAATGACACAAGATTTTCCAAGACGCAAGAGAATATCTCTCTAAGTGCTTTAGCTTGAGTGATGGGCCAGAAATTTTGAAATTCATCACATGTGACATAGATACATATAAGGATTCAAGAAGTGGGCAAGCAGATAAAATGTATTCAAGAGCTTCTCCAGTGACCTCAACAGAGTAGAGATGAAGTTCAGTTAATGAATCAAGTCTGTAATTACGAAGCATTGGAGGCGTAAGAGTGTATGGCCTGTTATTTAAAGCCCAGTTACATGTGCATATCAAATGAAGCCTTTGAACACTCTTTTGAAATGCAAAGCTTATCCAACTATCAAGGACCTGTCTTACATCTTACATATACATATAGATTAGGTTAGAGTAGAATTTTTATCTTGTATCAAAAAAAAAATACTAATAATTAATGTAAATTAATAAAATATTTTAATTAATGTAAATTATTTAAAATATACATATTAATTAATGTAAATTAAGAAATTATTTTACTAGTATCATGGAAACTATAGTTATTTTGGTGACTTGAAACTTTACTTAGAATGAATAAACCATGAGACAAAATTATATAATTGTTTGATCCAATCCGACCAATCTGACTAGGTTAACTGTTGTGAAATTAATCTTTTACATGTTAGAACCGGGCATAATTTTTTACATGAAATCAATTTTTTGTTCCAATATAAAAGTATAGTTGTTTAATTTGGATTACAACTGAATTAGAGTGATGCCATACAAATACAATTTATGATAGAAATTGGTATTACCCACTCTATATTTGAAGGAGACTCTATGATTGTTTACAAGGCTCTTACTCTGAATGTTGGTATTACCCACTCTATTGCTGGTTCACTTGTGAACTATTCATTCTCTCATACTAGGAGGTAGGGCAACATAGTTACTCATGCCTTAACGAAGATAGCTAGATTTTATTTTCCTTTCTTAGTTTGGATAGAGTTTGTTTCTCTACGTGTTTTAAATTCCCTTATTTCTAATTTTGTAGTTTCTTTATATAAGTAGCATTGATCTTTTCTCCACAAAAAAAAAAAGTTGTCAAACCTGGACCGCACTAGTCGGTCTAATTGGGTTAACCGTGAACCAGTCATGGAATTGATTTTTTACATGTGAGAACTAGGCATTCAAATAATTTGAGAGAACCTTTTAAACCAGGGTTTGACTCAAAAAAACCATCTAAACTGTGAGCCATTTCAACTAGGTCAAAGAGTTGCATTTATTTTAGAACCTGAGACCATTTTTTTTTTTTTTTTTTTTTGAGAAAGAAACATCAAACTTTATTAAGAAAATTAGCCATGGTTGGTGAGAAATACAGAAGTCAAGTGTGGAGGAACATCCTCTATCCACAGCAAAAAATCTCTAACATGTCTAGCATGTTTAGCTAGGTTATGTGCTACACTATTGCCCGAACGGCGAACATGGGAAAATGAAACACAACTGTCTGCCACTAACATGGACTTTGCTGAGCTGAGTATGTGACCATAGGTAGAGAAGGACTTCTCATCAGAGTTCAGGGTGGTTATTACGTTGGATGAGTCTCCTTCCAAGATGAATGAAGTGAATCCAAGGTCCTATGCAAAGGATAATGCTCTGACTGCAACCATTGCTTTAGCTATATCTGGGGAAAAAGGGAGACCAGCTTGTTCGGACAGAGAGGCGATTGCTTGCCTGTTACTATCTCGAACAATCACTCCTAGGCCGGCTTTCCCTATATCTTTGAATAAAGCTCCGTCGAAATTTACCTTGACCCTTCTTACCGAAGGAGGAGACCACCTAACCTGAGTTGGGGGGCTATGTCGAATCTGCTTTGGGGTGTCAGAAATAGCTTGGTGGAATGTGTCAAGAGCCTGTGACGTTGCATAGAGTACTTGCGACAATGGGTAATCTTTGGATGAGGTTCGTACCTAGTTTCGATGATGCCAAGTGGTCCACATAACCGATGCCATTAACTCTACATTCTTCTGTTCCTCATATGTGAAAGTAAGCACTTCTCGGATTGATGGGAAAGTTTTTGATTGTTTGAAGGAGAGCGAAGGAATGGAATCCCATATCTGTGAGAGCTTATTACATCCCCATAATGCATGGTATATGTCTTCCACCTCCACCTTACATAGTTCACAGGTATCTTTAGTCAAGATGTGCCGTCGTCACAGGTTGTATTTGACATGAAGAGCATTCTAGCAAGCCCTTCACAGGAAGTTACGGACCTTGTTTAGGACAAAGAGACCCCATATCATCTTCCACAATCCATAATCGTTAGGAGTAGGGCTTGTTTGTTGGCTTCTAAACAGAGAGGAATGCTTGCAATTAGCTCTACCTCGTGGAGTATAAATAGTCCATGTAGTAGGTTTTTATCCCACTTATGTGTGGTTGGATTGATGAGGTTTGAGACCTTCATGTCTTCAAAACCTTCACAACTTGTGAGCTGACCCGGGGCTATGTTAGTGAAGGCAGCCATGCATCATTCCACACACTTATGGCCTTTCCACAACCAACTCTCCATTGGACCCCCTTCAACAATAAATCCTGTCCTTTTAGGATACTCATCCATGCATAGGAACCGGTGTTTGAATTTGGGGCTTCCAAAATGGAACAATGGGGAAAAAATCTCACTTTGAAGATTCTATAGAATAAGGAATTTTTATGGTGTAGTAATCTCCATGCCTGCTTTGCCAAAAGTGCATCAGTAAAATTAGCTAGGTCCTTGAAACCAATTCCCCCCTTAGATTTAGGTTTACAAAGAGTGTCCCACTTCACCCAATGTACTTTCCTTCTATCTCTTTTCTGCCCCTACCAAAATTTCCACACCCTTTCCTTTATGAAGTTAAAGTTGGCTTTCTTTTGTCTCCCTATTAACAATGGCAGTCCTAAATACTTCTCATATTGCACGATCTCAGGTACATCCAATGCAATTTTGATGTGGTTCTTGATTTCCTCAAAAGTGGATTTACTGAAGAAGAAGGTGGTTTTGTTTCTGTTGATTCGTTGACCTGAGCATTTGCCATATATTTCAAGGATGTTCATAGTCTGCTGGCATTCCTAAATTGTGGCCCTGTAGAACAGTAGGCTATCATCTGTAAAAAGGAGATGAGTTAGTCTAGGGCTATTTCTACAAAGAGAATAACCCTTGATATCACCCTATGTTGCTGCCTTATTAATGAGGCCATGTAAGCCATCAGTGCACAATAGAAATAGGAATGGTGTAAGTGGATCCCCTTGGCGGATACCTCTGGAAGGTTTGATCATCCCTTTAGGTTCTCCATTCATAAGTATAGAATAGGAAACTGTTTTGACACACAACATCAAAAGAGTAATCCATTTTTCAGTGAAACCCAACCGTCTCATAAAAAATTCAAGGTAGGGCCACTCCACCCTATCATATGCTTTGCTCATGTCTAATTTAATTGCCATGTAATTCTCCTTTCCACCATGTTTCTACATACTATGGAGAGACTCAAAAGCAACCAAAATATTATTAGAAATAAGCCTACTTTTAGTAAAAGCGCTCTGATTCTCAGTAATAATATTTGGTAAAATTTTTTTGAGTCTATTGGCTAAGACTTTAGAGAAAATCATATAAAGCACATTGCAAATACTTATGGGTCTAAAATCTGAAGCATGCTCAGGGGATTTATTTTTTTGGATGAGGGAGATAAAAGTATGATTAAGATGTTTAGGGAGAGTTGCAGAATTAAGAAAGTGCAAAACAAATTGTGAGACATCATTACCAAGGGTACTCTAAAAGTGTTGGTAGAACAATGGTGGAATGCCATCTGGTCCAAGGGCTCTTAGTGGGGCCATTTCTTTGATAGCCTTTTGCACCTCCCAAGCTGTGAAGTCTAATGATAGTTGGTGGTTCATGTTAGCATTAATCACTTTTTGGATTGAATTGGTGGCTTCCTCACACTGTGTGCCTACTGCTGAAGTGAACAACCCTTGAAAATAGGACACTAGTATGTCAGCCACTTCCTCATTGCATGTGCTCCATTGTCCTGTTGAAGCCTGTAGCCTTTGAATTGTGTTTTTCCTTTTTCCTTGAGTGGCCCTACTGTGGAAGAATTTAGAGTTTCGGTCTCCTTGTGAAGCCTATAACACTTTGGACCTTTGGAAACACATCCTTTGCTCTTTCTCCACCAGACTTGCTATCTCCTTTTTTAATTCTTGCAGTCGAAAATTTTGACCAGTCCGCATGGCTTCATTTTTTGCATGAACCAAGTTTTTCTTTTCTGTTTCAGCAATGTTTGGACGTTACGGAAGTGGTCCCTGTTCCATTTCAACAACTCCTTTCCACATTTTTTGATCTTGTACACCGTTCTAAAGGTTGGATCATTTATGCCTCTAGCATCCTAGACCACCTCAACTATTTCAGAACATCCCCGGTTAGACAGCCACATCTCTTTGAATCTGAATAGTTTTGGTGCATTGTCGAAATCAAGTCCCATGGTGTTGATCCATAGTGGGTAGTGATCTGATGAATCTGCGGTTAGGTGTTGGACCTTTGTACCTGTAAATCTCAAAATCCATTCGTTAGTTGCAAAAGCCCTATCAAGCCACTCCCATATAGAATGACCTGTAGAGAAATGCTTCTACCATGTAAAATGATGGCCTGAAAATCCAAGATCAATAAAAACACATTCATCTACCACATCCTGGAATAACTGCATTTGCGCTTGGCTTCTATTACTTCCTCCAAGTTTCTTTGAGCTCCCAATAATTTCATTAAAGTCCCTGGCACTCAACCAAGGGAGATCAAAATTTTTTTGGAGTTGTCGGAGTTTATTCCATGATTCATATCGTTTGTGGGTAACTAGTTCTCCATAGAAGCCTATGAAGCGCCATTCATCATCCCTTCCCTTATTAATAATGGAATCGATATGGTTCTTGGAAAAAGTGTCTACATGTACATCAATAAAATTCCTCCAATATAGAGCCAGACCGCCCCCTTTATTATTTCTTTCCTCAAAGAATAAGCTGTCAAATTCTATCTTGCGTTTGATCTCTTGTAGCCTTGCTTCATCCGCCCATGTTTCGGCTAAAAACACGTCGGAGGGATCTTTAGCTCGAATCATCACTTCAAGCTCTTTCCTTGTCCGTAGGTTCCCAAGTCCACAGCAGTTCCATACAATGATACTCATGGTGATTGGCAGGGTTGTTGAACAGCCTCCACCATTGAATTGTCATGCCCATCCACTCTTGAACCTAATATTTTTTACAAGGTAACTCGAGTTGGATTTCATCAACTTCCTCCCTTCCTTGTTTTGCTACTATTGAGGATTGTATGTTTGCGTCTGTCTTAGGGATATTACATGACAATTTCTTCCACTTCCTAAGTCCAATTGTATCGGGTATAATGGTTAAAGTCTGACTAGCCATGTGTGCTAAATTCTGATTTCCACCACTGTCCAACCTGTCCATAGTAATCCCTAAATTGTATCCATTAGAGGCCGCATATGTTGAGGTTCCAGCTATCATATTTGGTGTGCTATAATCATGGGATTCAAGAATTGTCTCTACCTGTGAGCCATTTTTTGCGTTCTTTCTCATCATGGGACACCAAGCCCCACCAATAACAGAAGTTAGGGAGTTTTTCGTATTTAAAGGACACCCATCGTTCATTGTCTTCTCCTATATCAATTTTACAACCTTGACATAGGGGCTTTGAGATATCCACTTCCAACTTCACACGAGCAAATTCATTCCCCACTAACTCTTTTGGATTCTCCATCTCTGATACTTCTCCAAGGGATTCACCCAGTTTTATTGCTGTCTCAGGGTCTAATAATCTCATCGGTAAACCATGTATTTGCACCCAAAATTTGACCTTTGTAAAGCGCAAATTTTTGGCCAGAGTCTTGTATTCGTAGTGCTGGAATAGAACTAAGTGTTTATTAAAGGACCATGGTTGTTACGCTAAAACTCTTTTAGCGTCAGATTTTAATCTATATATATCTAAAAGCTTAAGCATAGCATTTATTGTTGCTATGCTCCAGTTAAGCCACCTCATCCTCCACTTCATTGCCACATCATTATTGTTTTTCATATTTATATTTTACCTTTAATTTTTTTGACAATATTAAATATATAAATACATTGGCTTTACAAATTCATCTTAGGCAGTTTTAACTTTACGTATTCACTTACTTTAATTTTGATGTTATAAGTAAGTATTGTCTATACATATTCCTCTTAGACGGTTTTAACTTTACATATAATTTTGTCCCTTTATCTTCCTTTATTTTGACTTTTCTTATTCTCATCCTCTTACTATAAATTTGTCACTCTCTTCCATTTTATGCATATTTTTCCCACACAAAAAGGTTATTTCTCGCCCTCTCTCTCATTTTTTTTTTTTTTTCATTTTTTGTTGGATTTTTTATGAGGTTTGTACTCCCATTGTCTTATTATTGACTAATTTGTATGTGTCACTTGATCCAAGTATTTTTTTTTTATCATTTTATTTACAATACAAAATAGTTTTAATGTTGTTGACCAGATTTAGGGAAAAATCATATTATAATATGTCCATATTTTGTGTTGTTATCAGGTTTTAGTTTGTTTGGAAAACAACAGGATAGTCTGGACAATACGATGAAGAATAGTTAATGCGGTTGAAGAAGATGGTATTTGTGCAGTTTTCTTTCATTATTTGTAAATATTTTGTTTAACAAATTAGCAGCGAATTGTTATGTTTTTATTATATGATATTTTTAGATGCTTGAGTAATTTTTTTTAAGCATTTACGAATATTTTGTATTACTCATATTCCTTATCTCATTTGTGTATTCTTTGAGATTTTTAAGGAAAAAAAATTCAATTTTTTGTTTAAAATTATTTATTTATCTTTTCATTTTTCATATGTTGGATTAGGTGTTAGATTAGATTATGATAGTATTAACACAATACTTCTTATTTTTACAAAACAATTTCTCTAAATTTCCCCTTTGTACTCTTGGTTACAATCATTATATATAAAGTTATAACCAACGCTTTTTTTCCTATTATTAATGATATATTTCTATTGCATCACTTCAAAATCTTATTAAAAATTTTGAATTTGATTATGCATTGGATATTTGGCTTGATCACATCACGTTTGAAATGTTTTACATATTTAAAAGAAGAAGTTTGGCTTTTATGTGATTTTTATTTTTCCCTTTCTTTTTTTGAATTGTAGTTTTTGTTGATTTTTTTTTGTTTGATACATTTTTTGGTGTTTTTTATTTGTACGGTAGATACAATAGGATTTGTTTTTTTTTTAAAAACTAAAAAAATTAATTTTGAAATTTTATAAACTTTTTAATGATACACAAAATGTTATAAATAATTTTTATTAAAAAATTAAGATTTTTGCTACCTTTTGAATTCTTGAGAAAAATTGTATTGTTTTCATTTTGGTATGACAAAAATTATATATTACATTTGTGATTGTTCCTATAATAAATGAAAATATGATTATTAAATACATTACTATTTATCAAATTAGTCCAAACTGCAAAAAATAAATTTAATGAGATTATCCTAAAAATATTATCACACGCAATGCGCAGGTTTGCGACTAGTTCAAATATGAAAAGCAGTACGTGGTCACCCACTTCCCTAATCTTGAAGTCGTTGCGCTCTCCACAGGGGTTTAAAAGTTTGTCCAATAACTTCCACATTAATGGCACGTTTTGTCAGGAACTTTGCTGCTAATACATACTCCTTACTTTTCAGATTTTTTCATTTTGTCAAGTTGAGTTTGGTCCCTTCTTCAGCAGTCAGGGACAATTTTTTCCATTCACTAAGGATATCTTCCATGTTGGATGCGGTTTTGAGGGTTCAAAAAAGAAAAAGAGAGAGAAGAAAAGTGTTTCCCCAACAAAGCCCTACTACTAACAGTGATAACAGAGGGAAGAGGATATCACTCCATGGAAGATAACCAAGTTCTACGTACCACAGTCTCTAGAGAGAGCAATATGGTAGAGAAAAAGTCTATGGGTATTAGCTCACACACATACTTGTTTGGGTATCTCATGGATGAGAGGGTATCTTTTAGAACCTGAGACCTAAGGCCTCATGTCTTATTAAAGAAACAAGGCTTGTATTATAACCAACACACTACTTAGGTTCCTTGGAACAACAATGAAGTATTATTATATATATTTTAGATTTACATGATTTATAATTTTTTTAATTTATTCTATTACCTCTCTCTCTCTCAATTTATTAAATATTATTAAGTTTCATTTCTCTGATAAATTTACTTGTGATTTAAGAATAATGCCTTTGCATTGGAATTTACTTAAATATTTCAAAATGAATTTTTATTTAATTAGAATGATTTCTACTTGAAGAGTCCATGGTTTAAAAACCGGAATGGTCAAAGAACCAAAAATGGGTCTGATTTTCAGTTTGTACCAGTTGAACTGACAATTTTCTCTGTTTTTTTGGTCTGGTTTTGTGTCTGGTTCCTGGTTGAACTGATTCAACTAGTCAGTCCAGTCCGGTTTTTAAAACTATGGAAGGAATGTTATACGATTTTTTTTTCATGCTTATTTATGTTGTACTATTTTCTACTAACCTTATAATATCATGAAATTTCATTTGAAATTCTATTTTAATTTTTTAAAGATATTTTTATTCAATTTTGCTAATATTTATAAATTTAATATACCTTTATTTTTATTTTTATTAATTACAAAATTAATTATGACATCATTATGATTCGACCTTTATCTGACCATAAAAACCTTAAACTTCTCTCTTTTCTAATTCTTTAAATGGTTTTGGTTTGAAAACCATGATGTTATATATACTACAATTTTTAGTTATCTATTCGTACATTTTCTAGCTCAAGAGTAGCTATCAATTCTTAGTCTTTTATATTACGCAATGATACATATCCTCCTTATAGCTCACTTTTCAAAGAGAAAACCTATTTTTATCAAATTTAGACAATCACTCACTCTACAAGTTGCATCTTTTGTTAAGTTGTTGGGTGCAATATTATAAATAAGTGGTTTAGAAGAGAGAAAGTGCATTTTGGTGATAGAAAAGACATGGGTATGTTTTTGAATTGCGATGGAATACAAAACCCATTCTCTAAATTTCACTAAATTCATTTCAGTCCTCTAACTTTGCCTTCGTTCAATTCAGTCTTCTAAGTTTCAAAAGTGTTCAATTAAGGCCTCTGTTATTCTTCCATTAAACTTATTCGTTAACTCCCCTTAAAATGGGGTTGTTTTAGTCTATTCATAATATTTAAACTGGATTTCTTCCTCTTTGTCTTTTTTTCAATTTTCATTCAACAAAATTCAATCTCACTCTTTCTAATCTCTCTCTCTCCCTCTCAAAACTTAAGCTTCGGCCCTTCGGGCATGAATTATGAAGAAACTTAGAGAGTGTGTTTTGCATTTTAGCCTAAAATTTAATAACTATGATTAAAAAAGTATCTGCTAAAATTTAAATAATTTTCAAACATATTACATGAGTTAAACTATATATATATATATATTTCCCAAAATTTTGAGACTATTGATATTATTTGTTTGTTTATGAAATAATGCCACATTTTTTATTTGTTGAATAATTTATCAAATAATCTCAAAATTTAGGGATATATATATTTGAGAGAAGACAAATTACAATAAAATCTATAAATATATTAATTATAATTGTGGGAGTCAAAAACACTTGATAGAAGTCCTAAACAAAAATTCTTGATCAACACAACTAATTTCTATAGAATAGGAGAGAAGAATCCACAATGGAAAGACTAAGAAGTTAATCAAAGACAAAAAAAATAGTTGGATTATGCGTTTATATTTGAAGAAATGAAGTTCCTGTGGTACAAAAAGGGGTTCTAAGTGATAGATACAAGTGAAAAGTTCTAACTATCTTTCTCTCTCTTGAATTAGAGGGGTCCAAATTTTTTTCATTAGACTTGAGAAAGGCCATCTCTCAAAACGTTTACCCTAAATTTCCTTACTAAGAATTCGGCTCAAACCAATAGATATCACTTAACATCAATTTGGGGAAGAGTTGCGTTGCTTTTAACTAGAGCGAAATGTTGCGTACAAGGCTTATGAAGCACAAGTTTTTTGGGCCCAACTTGAGTTATAATCTTGGGCTTCCAAGAAGCATGGACTTTGTGCCTTGACCGGTTTTCGTTTTACAACTCAGATTTAAAACTGTGTCTCCTTTTCTCTACTGGGCTTAAGAAGAATCAGGCCCACCTCATGAACGTTAAAAAAGAGGACGCCCCAGCTCCCTTCATTCCCACGTTCAATAGTTTTTTCATTTTTGTGTTCTTAAATATACTAAATAAATAACCTTATAAATATAACAATAACTAGCAATTAATTGTTGTGAAATATTTGCTTATGATTAACCTATAACATGGATTTAATAACAACATGAATTCAAGAAAATAATGATTTATAAAAAGTAATGGGTTGAGTGATGTAATTTTTATCAAAGATACATTAAATGCACCAAGAACTAAACTCATTTAGCAATAATATATTTCACAAAAATATATTATCAATACTTTCAGCCAGAAGAGTCTAATTTTGGCTTGAAAACATACCTAGGGAGGTTTCCAAGTTAGCTTTAGTTTCAGTTTTATTAAAGCCAAGTTCATGTAGAGCTCATCTATAACTTCTACTATATATAAAATTATTATGTCTTTATGCCAAAAAAAGAAAAATCTTCTCCAACACAAAAGAAAGTGAAACAAACAAAGAGCATGAGAAACAAGCATAGGCAAGCATTTATGCTTGCTTGCTTAGATTTATATACCTATCTTTCTCTTTTCTTTTATCTTTTTTTATTATTTGTATCTAGACTACATACTAACATTCCCCCCCCCCTCCCCCCCAAACCTTCTTTGTCCCTTTCTTTTCCGAAACATGTCCAAATCAACCCACTGTTTACAGAAGGCAAAAGAAAAACATACATACATTTAAATAGATTTGCAAAAGCAACCATCAATAGTTACAACAATAAAAATTCAATTTTGGTTTCAAACACACCTACAATATATAGCATTATTATGTTATTGTGCCAAAACATAAAAACCTTCTCCAACACAAAAGAAAGTGAATCAAAGAAAGAACATGAGAACAAGCAAGTAGATAAGGAATTTATACTTACATGCTTAGATTTATATACCTATATTTCTCTTTTCTCTTTTTATTTTTATATATAAATGTCTAGACTTCATACTAACATTCCCCACCCCCCACCCTCCTTTCAGTGTAAATGTATTTATGTCGAAATCGTGTTTTGAAAACACAATTTTAGTGCAAAATGTATTATAATTGAAATGTGTATGTGCAAAATTTGAAATTTTAAAGAGGGTATTTTTATCACAAAGCTATTTTTAATTATTAATAACAAATAAATAATATTATTTTGGCGAAATTACATTGTTGGTCCCTAAAGTTTAGTAATTAGTCCCTCAAGTTTTAAGTGAATGCTATTGGTCTCTTAAGTTTAAAAAACGAGTATTGTTGCCTGTTGAGCCTTCCGTTAATTTTCTTACCTGTGTCTAACAAAACAATAACATGGCATTTTTTTATTATTAACAAATTACACATGACCACCATCTCACAATCTGAGCGTTGCAAGAGTAACAGAAAAAATGTTGCTGGATAAACCCTTATATTTTTTGTCATTATAATTTACATTCAATTACGGAGTAAACAATAAGTTCTAAACCAATTGACTCACCAGCCATCTTGGAGATTCAGGAATAAAGAATAAACCTATAAGTTGTGCAAGACATGGAATAGTTCCTGCAAAAGTTCACTGCTATCAGAGCCAATGTGCGCCAGCTGACAACAGTTCCATCAAAATAAGTAACTGCTGACCCAAAAGAAATCATGAACTGCACAATAATCAATAGTTATGCACATGAATCATAAACATACTCACTTGTACAATTTCTTAGTGGTCTTGCCATACCTGATGCACAGTAGCAAATCCTCAGAGATTTTTTGGGGGTTCTTTCTGCTATATATACAGGTATCTATTTTTTTTAATAGAAGAGCTATCTTTAGCTAACAAATGAAAGAGTAATAAGAAAAAAAAAAAATTAAAAAGAAGAAGAAGAGGAATAGATGAGTTGAAGAACATAATGCACCTAAAATCTTTACATAGACCTAGAGACATGTAAAGGGAATTAGCAAAACTTACCCCTCTGCGACCAAGGATATCTGCTATTCTTCCACTCAATATTGCACCTAACATTGCCCCAGTTGTCATAATCGACCCAAATACTGAGTACTGCAAATCAGGTCATACAAAAGAATATTGGAATTTAAAGCAAGAAATTTTTTCTGAAAATTTTAATATTCGTTCACAAGAATCTCCTTTCGTTCGAATTAGACCATACAGCTTTTGACTTCAACGTGATAAATCAAGGCTATTTATTGCCGTAAAGCACTAAAAAGTGCATCTTAAAATTTAAGGAGTCAACAATGGCATTTCTTTCAAAGAACTCTAACTCAATTAATTTTATTCATAACATTATGAAACAAAATTGTATGCTTTAGACTTTAGAGTATCTATTAATATTGGAGTATTATAAACATGGACAGGGGAAGACATCATCTTCAACAACCTATAAATTAAAGCCTTCATTACATGTCAAACCTCTAGTTTGCTAGATGTTAACGTGTATTAGGGTATGTAGGCTTTAGGCCCACCTTGTTTACTTGTATAACACACTTATTTGTACTGCACACTCTGCCTCCTATATAAAAGCACTTATGTATATTCTATTACTTGAGAAATACAATACAATCATTCAGTATTTCTAACATGGTATCAAAGCCACTGCTCTAACCTTTTCTTAGCAGTCTTGTCTTCATTAGTGTGACTTCCTTTTTAACAACGCTTCCGCCATCACTACTGCCGCTGCAGCCTCTCACCATTGAACCTCCGACGTCATCCAGCCGTCGTCCTTGGGTTCCGGACCTGCAGCCATCGTCGTTAAGGAGTTTCACACTGCATAGATCACTGCTCTTTGCATCACCGCTGTAAATATTGCTCCGATTACGTGTTTGAAGGTACCACTGAGATCATCCTGCGCCGATCTACACACTTGTGGAAGCCTCGACGCCATCGGAGACTGCATGCGCCGTTCAAAGTTGTTGTTCTGCTGATCACGCACCACACGCGCTTCCACGCGTCGCAGTTTCAGTTCACGCGCCTCCACGCGCCCTCACGCCCCTACACGCGCCTCAACAGTCTCGCTGACGTCATTGCTGACGTCAGCCCTAGTTGCGCCGTTGCTGATGTCACTTGCTTGCGTCAGCCACTAATGTCATCTTTTGACTCTGGGATTTGACCGTTGACATTTCAAGTTTGACCGTTGACTTTGACCGAGCCGTTGACCATTGACTTTTTGCAGTCCAGGTGCTCCTTACCCAATTTTTCGAGTAGATTTCATTTTTGCAGTCCATTTTTGCATATTTTGCTTCTAAATGAAAAAATAAGGACAGGTCTTCTTCTTGTTGCAATAATCGTTGCCGACAATCCAGCAAACGTTTTTGCAGTTTTTGCAAATGTTTTGACCACAATATTGAGACTTGCTATCATTGCAACAAATCAGCTGTGTCAATTTCCGTGCTACTGTTGCTAACACTGACACTGTCCAACCAATGGCTCCCGTCTCTGCACAGTCTAAGTCTTCAAGAAGTACTTTCACCATGTCCACAAATGACCTTAAAAATATCATCGCCAATGTCATTCATATGGTTGGTAATGCATCTTATTCCTCTTCTCTCTCAGCTTTATCTGGTATGTCTCCTTCCTCTTGGCTTATGGATTCTGCTTGTTGCAATTACATGACTCCTCACTTATTCTTATTTTTTGAACTTAAACATGCCCCACACCCTCTTAATATTCACACAGCAAATGGTTCCGCTATGTCTGGTCATAATATAAGTTCCATTTTGACCACCAATCTCTCGGTTCCTAGTGTCTTTAATGTTCCTGACCTTTCTTACAATTTATTTTCTGTGGGACAATTAGCTGAATTAGGTTATCGCCTTATCTTTGATTATTCTAGGTGTATTGTGCAGGATCTAAGGACGGGACAGGAGCTTGGGACCGGTCCCAGAGTTGGGCATATGTTTCCCATGGACAACCTTCGTCTTCCACTTGTTGCTCCTGTTTCTGTTGTTGCAGCTGCTACAGTTTCTTCTACTCCTTCCCTTCCACTTTGGCATGCTCGACTTGGACACGCATCTTCCTCTCGTGTACAACAATTGGCTTCTAGAGGTTTGTTAGGTTCAGTGTCTACAGGAAATTTTGATTGTGTTTCATGTCAGTTAGGAAAACAACCAGCTTTGCCTTTCAATACTAGTGAATCAATATCCACTGATATCTTTGACCTTATTCATTATGATGTTTTGGGGCCTTCCTCTGTCTCTAGTATTGGTGGGTCTCGATATTTTGTTGTCTTTGTTGATGATTACTCTCGCTATAGCTGGATTTTTAATATGAAACATCGTTCTGAGTTATTGCAAGTATATTCTAATTTTGCAAAAATGGTTGAAACTCAATTTTCCAAACGTATCAAAATTTTTCGATCTGATAATGCTCTTGAGTACACTCAATATGCTTTCCAAGCTGTTTTGCATTCCTATGGCACTGTTCATTAACTAACTTGTCCAGGTATCTCTTAGCAAAATGGTAGAGCCGAACGAAAATTTCGTCATATTCTTGACACTGTTCGTGCTCTTCTTCTCTCTGCTAAAGTTCCTGCTCCTTTTTGGGGTGAAGCTGCCCTTCATGCTGTTCATACTATTAATCGCATTCCAAGCCCTGTTATTCAAAATCAAACTCCATATGAGCGCCTTTTTGGGTCACCTCCAGCCTATCACCGCCTTTGCTCTTTCGGTTCTACTTGTTTCGTTCTTCTTCAGCCACATGAGTATAACAAACTTGAGCCTCGGTCAAGGCTTTGTTATTTTCTTGGCTACGGCGAAACTCAAAAGGGGTATTGGTGTTATGATCCTGTCTCTCATCGTCTTCGTATCTCCCACAATGTTGTCTTTTGGGAACATCACTCCTTTGTCGAGCTCTCTCACTTCCGTGCCTCCCTATCTACCTCCTCTGTTTTAGATATTTTTCCAGATGAGGCACATATTCCTCCTGTAGTTGCTCTTGATCCTTCTATAGACTTCTTTGTCCAACCACCAGATACCTTTGATCTCTTTCCTAGTTCACCTTTTAATGAACAGGTGGAAGATGCACAGGTTGAAGACGAGCTACCCAACCCTGAGCTTGGGTCCCCTGCTCCTGCTTCGCCTGAAGATCTTGCACAAGACAATCCACCTTGTCACTCAACTTGGGTAAGATCCATTCCTACACATTTACTTGATTATCATTGTTACACTGCCCTTACTACACTGCATGAGCCTCACACCTATCGTGAGGCTTCCACTGACCCTTTGTGGCAGATTGCAATGAAAGAGGAACTTGATGCATTATCTAAAAACCATACTTGGGATTTGGTGACTCTCCCCCTTAGGAAATCTGTGGTTGGTTGTAAGTAGATCTACAAGATTAAGACTCGCTCTGATGGGTCCATTGAGCACTACAAAACTCGTCTTGTTGCAAAAGGTTTTACACAGGAGTACGAGATTGATTATGAAGAGAGCTTTGCTCCAGTTGCTCGTATCTCATCTGTTCGAGCTCTCTTAGCTGTTGCTGCTGCTAGAAAATGAGACTTTTTCCAAATGGATGTCAAAAATGCATTCCTTAATGGGGATTTAAGTGAAAAAGTTTATATGCAACCTCCTCCTTTTCTCTCTGTTGAATCAAATAAGGTTTGTTACCTTCGGCGTGCTCTTTATGGCCTTAAACAAGCTCCACGAGTTTGGTTTGCCAAATTCAGCTTTACCATCTCTCGCTTAGGTTACATGGCCAGTCATTATGATTCTGCCTTATTTCTTCGTTGCACCGACAAAGGCACTATTTTACTTCTCCTGTATATGGATGATATGATCATAACTGGTGATGACCTTAGTGGCATTCAAGAACTCAAGGATTTTCTCAATCAGCAGTTTGAGATGAAAGATCTTGGACATCTCAGCTACTTCTTAGGTCTTAAAATCACTCATTCTACAGATGGACTTTATATTACTCAAACCAAGTATGCCTTTGAACTCTTGTCTCGAGCTGGACTTATTGATAGTAAGACTGTTGACACTCCAGTTGAGCTTAATGCGCATTTGACTCCGTCAAGGGGGAAACCGTTGTCTAATCCCTCTCTTTACAGACGCTTGGTTGGCAGCCTAGTTTATCTCACTGTCACTCGTCCAGACATTTCCTATGCTGTTCACCAGGTGAGTCAGTATCTGTCTGCTCCACGATCGACTCACTATGCTGCTGTTCTGCGCATTCTTTGATACCTAAAGGGCACTCTCTTCCATGGTCTTTTCTACTCTGCTCAGTCTCCTCTTGTTCTCCGTGTATTTTCTAATGCTGATTGGGAAGGAGACCCCACTGATCGCAGGTCCACCACTGGTTATTTGCTTTCTTCTTGGTTCTTCTCTGATTTCTTGACGAAGTAAGAAACAAACTCATGTGGCCCACTCCAACTGAAGCAGAATATCGTGCCATTGCTAATACCACATCTGAGCTCCTTTGGTTACGGTGGCTTCTTAAAGACTTAGGTGTATCCACATCCTCTGCTACTCCTCTTTATTGTGACAACCAGAGTGCCATTCATATTGCTCACAATGATGTCTTCCATGAACGGACTAAACACATCGAGATCGATTGTCATTTTATCCGTTATCATCTTGTCCATGGTGCTCTCAAGCTGATCTCAGTTTCTTCTAAAGATCAACTTGCAGATATCTTCACCAAGTCACATCCTAAGGGACGTCTTCGCACTTTGGTTGACAACATTAAGTTGGTCTCACATCCACCTTGAGTTTGAGGGGGGCTGTTAACGTGTATTAGGGTATGTGGGTTTTAGGCCCACCTTGTTTACTTGTATAGCACACTTACTTGTGCTGCACACTCTGCCTCTTATATAAATGCACTTATGTATATTCTATTACTTGAGAAATACAATACAATCATTCAGTATTTCTAACACTAGAAAATTAAAAGACCTTCAACATACTTGAATGTCACACTAAAATGTCATCCCCCAAATATGAATCCAAAGGAAACTCGACTTTTGAAATCCAAAAAAAAAAAAAAAAAAATTAATGAATTATATTACATGGATATTGTTTACACAACAAGCACTATTATATGAACGTTAAGCAGTGTTATACAATTCAAACGGCAAAAATGGCCCATTAGCATTAATTTTTGAAATATTTAGCAACAGAGCACTGTTTCGGAAATAATTAGGAAAATACCACTTTTTCCGAAAACGCCGCTATAGGGCCCGAAAACGTCACTATAGGGCTTAAAAAACGCCACTATAGGGCCCCTTGAACCTGTTATGGGGACTTATAAAAAAAATTTTGCAGGAAAACGCCGCTATAGGGCCCAAAAACGTCACTATAGGGCTTAAAAACGCTACTATAGGGCCCCTTGAAACTGTTATGGGACTTGCAAAAAAATTTTGCAGGAAAACGCCGCTATAGGACCCAAAAACGTCACTATAGGGCTTAAAAACGCCACTATAGGGCCCCTTGAACCTGTTATGGGACTTATAAAAAATTTTTTCAGGAAAACGCCGCTATAGGCCCGAAAAAGTGGTAGATTGCTATATAGTTCGGAAACAGTGTTTCTGAGCAAATTATTTCCAAAATTGATGATAATGGGCCATTTTTGCCCAATTCAAACTGTCAAACAGTGTTGTACAAAGAGTCCAATGGGTATAGTTACTAACAGGTCTTGTACTTGCAATAAGAAAACACCCCTCAAGTTTTTTCTTTTCTTTTTTTTTTTTTTAGAAAGAAAGCACAGAGATGTTACAAAAGTAAAATCATCATTAGGTTTTTTTTCTTGCAATAAGTCTGCTAATATTCAGTGTCCAATACCTACCTCTGCCAAAGAGAGTCCCAAGTCTTCCATAATTGCAGACTCAGTAGGTGACGAATATCCTATCTACAAAAAATGTAATAATATCTCTTGCGGTTAATACAGTTAAATATACCCATACCAGTGATTTTACAGGCCTGATGAACTTAAGGTACATTTGGTTCTCTATATGTGTTCTAAAATGTCGTTATGCCATGTTGCTTGTAAAAAAATGTAAATTATTTTAAAATTTGAAAAATAGAATTTCTATGTAGAATTCAATCCAAATAAGTTAACTGAATTTTGCTAAATTATGTGTAGATTCAGTTAAGTTCAATTTTGCCCACTTTTATTTAGGATTTTCTTTTTCATTTTCACTTGACTCATAAACTTCCCTGAACCCAATTCAAATATATATATATATATATATATATTTTTAACAAGAAATATAATGTCTATCATTTAAAAGGAATAGAACTTTTACCATATACCAAAAAAATCTATATTAATCAGATTATCCTAAAAAAAAAAAAAAAAAAAAAAACTGTATTATTAACTCATGACTGGTATTTCATACATTTAGAGATCCTACTTGATCCATGCGGCGAAGTTCAAGTAAACCCCAAATAATCCTAGAGATTAAATTGATGTCATGTAGTTATGTTTGTGTGTCATTACTAATAGTCACAAATAACGCGGATTGATTCAGCCAAAAAAAAAAAAAAACGCGGATTGATGCTACCACCAGCCCATGTAGCTATGCTTGTGTGTCATTACTGGTATTTCATCATTTGGGCCTGGATTGATGCTACAACCAGCCCATAATCAGGCCCAAATTATTGATAGTC
This sequence comes from Quercus lobata, assembly GCF_001633185.2. Taxonomy (NCBI): domain Eukaryota; kingdom Viridiplantae; phylum Streptophyta; class Magnoliopsida; order Fagales; family Fagaceae; genus Quercus; species Quercus lobata. The sequence continues at coordinate 4,012,351 of NC_044906.1, read as the reverse complement.
ACAAATAATAAAATAATTAGCACCAATAATAACCAAGCACCAGCAGATATGTTTCAATACAGACATTTATAGTTCAAACTTTCCTAACTATCAAATCATCAAAATAATAATAATACTCACAGCAGCTCCAAAAACAAAGGATCCACAAACAGCAATCGAGGCGGCGAAAACCACCGCAGCTGTGCAGCACTGGCACTATTTGCCGCGGTGTACCTGCAGCCACTAACATTATTATTGTTATGGTCTTCTCTAACAAGCAAAGAACTTGCAATGTGCTCATCTTCTCTGTTTTTTCTCTCCATATCTTTTTTTTTTTTTGGGAAAACAAACAGAGGTTAAGGAAAAGGACCAAGAAAACAGCCAATGAACATAGAGACTTTCTATTGGGCAAGTAACGTAGTGATTGAAAAGGAGGAAGAGGAATATTATGATTATATGTAACAATATCATGGTTGTTGTATTTGTAGTTGTGTACCATATTTTCCAAGCGTGATTTGATCCACTAGTGAGTAACTTCTTAATCTAAAAATTAATGACAACAATTAAATAGTGGATATATATATATATATATATATATATATATATATATATATATAGTTGATGGATAATAGTGGGGTTATTGTTATTATTTTAACGTACACCCATCACCCATGTGGGATCAGAATTTGAGTTTTTTATTTTATTTTTAGCATGTGACATATGGAGCTGCATGTGCATGTAAATTTTTCTTTCAAGAGAAGGAGGAATGGATTTGAGCAAAGATGGGATACTATTTTCTTACCACTTCTTTTACAATTTATTACAATAAGAAGTTGTGATTGGAATAATATTGATGGCACCACTTTTCCAATATTCCTCATCTATTGGATGAGGCTCTGCGGACCAGGCACGTTGGATAAGGTAATACCATCCAACTGAGAAGTAGATATGGATATCAGGACAGCAAACTTGTATGGAAAGGCATAGTCTAAGATTATAAGACTCGCAATTGGGATGTTTTGATTAGGGGTTAGAGATTGACCTTGTAAAGTAGTCATGACTACTTAAGCCACAATGAACGGCACATAAAATCAAGTCAAGTTCTAACTATAAGGTCAAGAAAGTTGGTGATCTGATGACAAAGGAGATTCTGTTTTGCCTCTTCCTCAAAGAAATTATGGAAGGAGTGTACATGAAAGATACTTATATAAACACCTAGCCTCACTCACTCCAAGTATTAAAAAAGCTTAGGTTGATACCACACAAATTCCACTCTAATTGAGTAATTTGTTTTTGACCTAATGTGGGGTCCACTAATCTTTGCAGAATGAGTAGGTGATAATGGGCATTTAACAGACCTAATTATGTGGCCTGCTAATAGGCTCTTTTAAGACCCTTAATTTCTAATTTTTTTTTTCTACATCATTTTACTAACCAAATCAGGTTAAAACTTGGATTTTCGAGAATCTAAATATACAGATATTTTAATAAAATTCTAACTTTAAATCATGTTTAGGGTTAATTTATTTATTTATTTCCTTCAAAAATCAAGTTATTAATATCTTAAAGTCAATAATCGAATTCTAGAACCCAAAATTCACACATTTAATTGGTAAAGGTAAGTAGGTTGTTAGGTGAGAAGTACTATTCAGGTTGTTCATTCAGTAATAAATGTAGCTTTGTTAAATGAGGAACATTTATTTAATATGAAGGTGACCTTTGCCGAAACCAAGCACTATCCCCTCTAGTTCACCGGACAAATCTCATTAACGGTGACCGATCCATCAGCCATATAGCCTATGTCATCGGTCATACGCCATTAAGCAGACCATGGCATTGTTACGATGTCTGGGGTCCCTAATTGAGTTTTTGGGCTTCTTCCTTTGGAAAATCCAAATGGGCTTTAACACGGTTCCTTGGATGGGCTTAACCTGTTTATTGTTTGTAACCTTACGGTCATAAGTACCACGGGCCTTACTTGTGGTCCAACTTGGCTTTCCCCACCCACAGGTTCGATTCCAAATTTGGCACAGTGAGTTGGGTTACAATAAAAAGTGGGAAATTAGAAAGTACAATATTCTCTCTTTTATCTTCATTTTGACCTTTTCTATTACAAGTAGTGGTACATGGATAATCTTAAATCTCTGCACTTGATTTGCATTGACATATTTTCTGAAGTTTCCGCACCTAACGCTTCATGTCCATAACAAACATGACTCATATCTCTGTTTTGACTAATCGTTATATGAGAGTTAGTGAAGTGAAATTATATTTGTTGTTAATATAAAAATGCCGTATTGAAGATCCTGCATAATTGAAGCTTCATCCTTTCAAGAAATATTCAACTGAAACAATGAAGATAGAATTCAAGAGAAATAGATTTTTTAAAATCAAGTGGCACAAATGAAACATGCTACAAAGAGAAGGGCAGAGCAAAAGTTTTAAAATTACATTATAGAAAATCCAAAATCAAGTTAAAGAACATGGAAGCGTGGATTTTTACCTGTAAAATCACTTCGGAAACTAATCTGATCTGCAATGAACAATCGTTTCTTGAATTTCGGTACTCGAAGCCGATCGTTACGCGTGCATGTACATCTCTCTCTGCACGTTTTAGAATTAGAAATTAGAATAGAAGACCTGCAAAACTGTGTCGTTTTGATTCCGGTTAGGTGATAAAATGACATAAAACGACCGCGTTTTGAGACCCATCGTTATCATCAAGCAATTAAACTGATTCTTCTGTGTTTCTAGTTTCAACGGATATATTGTGGGAACCAGTCTGTTATAACATATTGTTTTCCCTAATAAGTACAACAACTTTTTTTTTTTTACAAAAAGGACATTGAAAATCTTTTTACTTTGCTTGGCATTAGAATTATGAAAAGCCCTTACAAAAGAAAAAAATATGTACTTTTTTTATTATTTTACAATATACTTATTTAAGCAAACTACTGAATTTTCTAAATTTGATTCAGTAGATTCTACCTTCAGAGGAGCTTTTCCTCAAAACATCTTTGTCTTGATATTGTTTCTTATATACTTGGATTTTAGAAAAGAATATGAAGATATTGTAAGATTTTTTTATAGACGATAAATTCTTTTTTCTTTTTTCCTTTTGCCTTTTTTCTTTTTTTTAGTGTTTCTAAATACATAAATAATCGTGGTCTTATAATTTATGAAAGAGCATCGTTATAATGAAAGTAATTCCCTTTCATTTTTTTTTTTTTTTTTCTCTACCCCATCTAACATTTAAGTTTTCCAAAAAGAAGGAAAATGTATAAGGGACACACAAAAAAAGAGAAAAACAATATGAAGGGAAAAACTAGCATAAGTACTCACCGTGTCTTTTCAAATATTTACTTCCAACAAAGCCCCTATGTCTTAAAGCACAAAAGCTAACACGAATTGTAACTTAATTGGTTGATACTTCTTGGTATTTTTAATAAAGATATCCAGAGTTCAAATCCACCATCTCAACTATTGAATATATATATATAAAAGGGTTCAATTGAGAAGTTTGATGGCCAACATACTGCAACCATATCAAGGGAAAGAAACCAATTATGTTATTGCATGTATACATTGCATGCTAACACAAACATAATTATAACTAGTCGCTAACCCATGCGATGCACGGGAAAACTATTAGAAAATAATAAAGCATGCATATATTAAAAGACAATTTAAGTTCATGTGTGTTTGCAAGGGATACATACCTAAATAGTTCTTGCGGTAGAAATAAAAGCCTTATCTTTGAGATAAAGAACTGATGTAAACAAACTAACCTCACATTAAACAAATTAAAAAAAAAAAAACATAAAACTGATGTCACGGGAAATTCAGCCACATAGTAGTAATATATAAATATCTTAAAACCTAAACCTAAACGTAAGGACTAAATATTTATGCACCTTCTCTTGCTTTCCTGATGTATTTTGTTAAAAACATAAAACTGATGTCATGAGAAATTTAGCCACATAGTAGTAATATATAAATCTCTTAAAACCTAAACCTAAACCTAAACCTAAACGTAAGGACTAAATATATAAACAAACTAACCTTACAAAAGCTGAACTTGATAAGCTAAAATCTATATCGTGAGTTGTAGATTTTGAATGCTATACCGTGTGTTTAGGGCTTCTTACATTTGGAGAGAGAGAGAGTTTGTAGAAACCAAAGAAAATCTCTCTATAGCTTAAGAAACATAATATAATAAAATCAAAGAGATAAAATTTTCAGAGGACAAAATATTATAGATAATTTAAAAGAATTTTGGTTTAATTCTTGAACACCGCAACTCCATAAAATTCATACTAATAATAATATTTTATGATAGCGCAATTAGAATTTTGGTTTAATTCTTGAACACTGAATTGGAAATTGATTATATGAGTATTCAATGGTGAATAAAGTACTATGTATTAATTAATATATAAACAAAACTAACCTTACAAAAATTGAACTTTATAAGCTAAAATCTATACCGTGCATTGTAGATCTTGAATGCTTTAGGGCTTCCTACGTCTGGAAAGAGAGAGAGTTTGCAGAAAGGTTGCTAGGGTTTTAAGGAGTTATAATTTTTATTTATTTATTTATTTTTTAAATATTGTGCTGACGTAGAAAATTGTGGTGCCAGCAAAGGCTTCGGTTTTATATATATATATAGATTAAAAAAAAAAAAAAAAAGTTCATAGTCTTGTTTTCCTCACTAGTCATATATCGGTTATCTGTATAAGAATACATAACCCCTTAATTAAGGAAAAAACCAAAGTGGGGGGGAATTATTTAGGAACTCTCATAATACGACAAAATGGTGTTCCTTCCTCTCATATTTATGGTGGACCTTACAATGAATTTAATGTGTGAACTCCACCATAAATGTAAGAAGAGAACACCACGTCACTATATTCTATAAGTACCAAAATGGGAAGGCTAAGTCCCTAGGCATTGTTAGACAAAATAAAGTTATCAGAATTCAACAGTTCTGAAGATTTCAATTGGGATCTGATCCCCAAAATCATAGCTTTTTGTGGATTATTTGGTGCATAATAAAATTTTAATTTTTTTAAACGTAAAATGAAACAAATCAATATATATATATATATATATATATATAAAAGCAGAGATCTCATGCGAGAAAGCATGAGATCTTGCCAAGTGGCGTTCTAATTTTGCATTTAGTCTTTTTTTAACCTCTTTTATTTATTTATTTATTTTTTTTACTGTTACACAAAAGTTTACATTAACTTTTTTTACTATTATCTCATTAATATTTTATTAATGGTCTAAGTTTACACGACACATTTCTTTATTCTTCATGTCTTTTAGCATACCTACTGTTTTAGTATTTTAAAAAAAATAATAAGAATAATTAAGGACTAATAGTAATAACTAACAACATAAGGCCCTATAGAGAAATAGAGAGATGGTGAGAGAGTTGGGCATACTTTCATTTTATGGTATGAAATATGAAACACAACACAAATTAGTTGATTTTTATGATCCCGTTACTCTTTTGCATTTATCTTTCGTTTTATGATTTAAAAAATAATAATAATATTTCCTTGAGAAGGCTACAAATATGCAGTGAAACTACTAAACTAGTTTTTAATATCTCAAAAGGTATATGTTTCTTTACTCTAATTTAGTTTACTTTTTCTTTATAATATATGTAAAACATTATCTAAAACTGTCATATATAAAATATCACAAAATTATCCGTACAACGTACGAACAACTTACTAGTTAACCATAAAGAAGTAGAGTTTCATCTTTTCCTATAAAAAAGAAACAAAGAAATAATTTATTTTACAAGTTTACAAACAAGTAAGGAAATATGATTCTCAAGCAAGAAAATGATTTCATTGCGCCTTTGCATGATTTATAAATTTTTTCAACTCACAAATTTATATCTACATCTAGTCGAACAAAATGTGGCATTTTAATAAGTGGAAACTAACAACTCATGCTTTGATAGGGACAACTCACACAAGGTATTAGCCCATGGCAACTACAGAAAAGTTAAAAAAATAAAACTATTTCATTTATGGTATAAACCAAAGTGTAGAGATTATCCCATGCCACAACTTGATAGAGAGAATAATTTGTATGAAACCATGCAACTAACATTCAAAAAGAAAATAATATAAAAGAAAGCAAGTTATATATGTTGTTACCTGAGTACCACACATGTACCACTTATATTCAATCAATCTAATTCATTGATAAACCAAACGGTTTACACCCCCAATAAATATAAACGACAAAGCCTCTATGTTCGACTCCAGTCCAACTGATACCAATTCTAATTTTCCCAAATTCATCTCTAAACCCGAAATAGCTTTAAAGCACATGAAAATTGGGCTAACTGGATACCATACCTAATTACCATTTGTATCGTTGATATTCAACTAATTCATTCTTTCCCAATAAAATTATATATTCTATAAATTCAAAACTAAATCCGTGCAACACAAGGACCATGAACTTCTTCTTCTTTTTTTAAAGTTTATGACCATTTCTATTCCTTTATTTAAGCTTCGAGTATACCCTCTAAATAAGAGAAAGTCCAGAGTTAACATTGTTCTTTGTAAAATAATACTAGTCGACAATATTGAAAAACTTAACCCTTTTGGTTCAGCATCAAGGTAGTAGTTACGTGTGAGCAAAATGCGGGTCGGGTCAGGTTTGGAGTCACTCGCAACCCGACCCAATAAAACACACCCGCTCTAATGGATTTTTGACCTGCCCGAAAGGTTGCTGAAATTTTCGGGTCGGGTTTCCGGGTTTGGGGTCGGTGTTATTTATTTATTTATTTTTTGAAAACTTGACCAAATCACCAAATCTTTCCAAATTGAAAACTTGACAAAATCTCAATATTTATGAATTGCTTCTAACGGGTTGAATACAACCACAGGTAATGGCAGTAAACGGGCTTCGATTTAATGAGCATTAAACTTCATAGGACTTCCACACTCGTTGTAATGGAAGACCATGAACAAAAATATAAAAATAGGAGATAAAAGCAAAAAGAATCTTTTTTTCCACTTTCTGTTTTTCCTTTGGTATATAGTATAAAGAAGAAAAAACTGTCCTTGGGATGATTGAAATACCAGTACACCAACAAGCGCTAAAATCGGAGTGATCTTGGTCCATGTTTGAAGATCCTGCATAATTGAAGCTTCATCCTCTCAAGAAATATTCAACTGAAACAATGAAGATACAATTCAAGAGAAATAGATTTTCTCTAGAAAAAACCAGCAAGAACAATGACAATCCCACAAGAAAGCAGCCTAAGCATGTTCCTGTTGTAGAAACCTGTGAATGGGATTCAAAATTATTTTTATTCAACTCCATTACACAGTACAAAATTTTCAACCTTCTTACCAATAGAAGTAGTTGTTGTCCAGATATATCCATAAAAGTTACCCCTAATGCTATCATTGGAATCTGTACAAAATCATCGAAATTACTTAAAAAGCATTAAGCAGAACCAAAGGTTGGAATTTCATGAAAAGAGTCAAGAACCTGAACCACAACCATTGCCACGGTCTCAACACTACTCGAAAACCCTGTCATAGACAAAGTATTCCTCTTTTTAACTTCCAAATTCCTTGTCAATTGTAGGTTGAATTAAAAAGGAACAAAAAAGGAAAGAAAACGTATTTTTCTACCAGCTAATATGAATATAGTTGCATAAAATGCAAAGCTATTGACCCCACCAACTTGTTGTAGTACCATCAGGCCAACTCCTACCTAACCCACCTTCATGTTAGCCACAAAAGATCAAATAAGTCGCTCAAATGAAACATGCTATAAGGATTAGCATAGAAAGCTTACAATGAGAGAATGAGCGTAAATCCATTGGAATAAGTCGAGAATACTAGCTCCAGAAAGCCGTTGAAGGGTTTCTGTGTACTATTGTAAAATTATTCAAAAACCATGTCAATATTTGTTTCTAATAAAAAATGTAGGGAAAAATTCAAGACTATGTTTAAATTTTGCTACTTAAAATGGAAACAAAGAGACTTCTCATTGACATCTGAAGTCAAAATGTTTCTCTAATCTCAGCAGCTTCTTGAGAGATATCAGCAATCTCCCCTCTTAAGGTTTTATAGAGCAGCTTCACACTCTCTAAACCAAGCTTCACACTCTTTCTCTCGGTAACACTGGAAACCATTACAAATATCAGCAAGGTTGTGGATAGCCTCTATGTTAAGTCTGCGAAGCTAATGGCATAAAGTTGTAGTGTTTCTAACTGCCACCATGTTTTTCTTGGTTTTATTCTTAAAGCAACCACCATGCTTTCTCACTTGATATAAATGCTAGATTGATTGCTTAGTTGTTTTTAGCCTTATTTCTTTATGGGAGTTTTTGGATTCATTATGCTGGAGAACATTCATCTTAGTCTACAAAATTTGCAACAAGGCTGGTCAGCTAGTGGAACTTCATTTTAGTGATCAAATTGTTTTTCATTTAAGGAAAAGTGTCCATGTTCTAAAGTTTGCTAGTGGTTTATGTTTTTTAATAACCCTGAAATCAGAAATCATCATTTCAGCAAGAGCTTTAACATGATGTAACTTGCATTAAATTCTTCCTCGGATTAATTCTGCATGATTTGAGTGATAATATCTTAGGGTATTTAAGAATCACTCAAAAAAAAAAAAAAAAAAAAAAGAGAGAGAAAAAGAAAAAAGAAACCCAAACTGAAGTTGTTCTATTTGTATGCGCAATTTGGAGGCTTTCAAATGCTTAGTTGTACAATATAAAAAATCATGCAAATGATTTGATTGGCTGTATTGCACAAAAAGTGAGAAGTTGGGATGCCTACTTACCACCTAATTATTATTTTTATCTATCTCTCATTAATTTTGCTTTTGGTACTAAGCAATGAAGAATAGCAAGAACAAAAAATAACAGAAAAGAAGATAAGCTCATTTACTTTCTTTATTGTTTACGCAAGACCATATAGGTTCATAGAACCATATGAAGCTAACTTTGCAAGGATAGCTTACAGAGAGGTATTGATCTCTTACAGCATAACTTTGCAAGGATAGCTTACAAGGATAGTTTACACATGAAAATAATAGGTTCATAGAACCATATTGATCTCTTGATTTCTTATTAGTGAAGCATGACAAGGCAGCATTTACAACAGCTTCTGCCTATGAAAATTTGTTGCATTTTAAAGGATAGCTTACAGAGTTGTATCATACAATAACAATGGTGCAAAGAATATAAAACAAGACTCAGAATGTCAAATTCAAATGAAGATTAGCTGACTGCCTCAGAGGCTCCAAAAGCCATCTGTTTTGCGTAGTCATTGGTTGTATGTTGTTTAGCATTGCCAGTGATGGCATCATGGTGCTGTGCAATCCCTAAAGCATCTTCCAGGCTGACAGGGTTGGCACCATTGGATCTCTTTCCAGCCAAATATTCAAGCTGTCATGCTGCGTATTTTTAACATAAGGAAATTTCCTTCATTTATGTTTATAACCCAAATAAATGATGAGAAAACTCCACCCTATTGATGACCGGAAAACATCATCCTCTCTCTGCATAGAACACATCTTTGTGTTCCTTGTAGAATTCTTGGAATATAAAGTAGATAACTTTTGTAACTAAATACCAAGAATATATTACTTATCTATATCTATTCCCTATCTATTCTGATTCAACATAACCACCAAGGCAGAGTGACACTGATGTCATACCTAATATTATCCACTCAGAATTCGGACATATTGCTTCAAGACTGGGTGACTAGTGAAAAAGCCAGTCCAATAAGCATTTGCCCTGTTTGCATACCTTCTAGCAAGCATTGGACAAGCTTATTAATGGCAGTAAATTTCAATAAATCTTGCTTAGTCAACTATAATTAGAAGGAAAAACAGTAAAGCTTACGGGAAATAATCATCAGTTTTTACTGACCATAATTCATTTGCTGCATTTTTTTGCCTTGGTAAAGATAGGTGGTGTAGAATACAAGGCATTAACTTGATTAGTCTTGAGAAAATTAAACACACTCGTAGATGCATTACTAAAACTAAGTGAAGCATATTGAACAACTAATAAAGAGAAAGGTAGAAAAAAAAAAGAACGTTCTAAAGCTCCATTCCCATTTTGAAATTAATTAAATTACATACCAAGAAATGATAAATAAAAATTTAACAATAAGAATAGAACTAAAGAAGCATAAGAAGAAGAAAATACCTCTAAACAAGTACATTATATGGTGACTAACTGAGTATCAAACAGAGAGTAACAATAATCAAAATTAATTTATAAGATGTATCACACTTGAAACTTGAAAGACACAATCTATAGGGATTAGGACAGGAAATCATAATATCTTTCGAACTACCAAGCTAAATGTTGTAATAATAAACATACCCAACTCACAAATAAGTTTACAGAACATGAGATGCCCCATGGTTTTAACACAGATTCTAAGAACACTTTAACCTCAAACATGCTATTAGAGAAAGGAGTGTTATAAATACGTGTAGAAATTATAGAAACTTAATTCCCAACTTAAACCCTCAATCTTTTTTGAGAGCCATTAACCAAATAATCTAGTAATGGACCTGATATCAAGAGTCATTTTTTGTAAATCTAGTGTTATATTTGAGTTTTGAAAATTTGCTTTTCATGCAGTATTAGATTTGGCCACCTTCCTGTTGAAGCATGTGATGTTAAAACATCAAACAAAGAGTCTTCTTCCTTCTTTAGACTTTGCCACAAAAGTGTGCCACTCCATTTGGTATCTCTCTTCCAAATTCCATCTTAGATTAAAATAATTTGTCAATCCTTGATGGGCCTACCTTTTGTTATGAAGTCTAAGTTTACAAGCAACATTACAGCTAAGCTTTCTATCTAATAAGACTGCCTTAATTGGTATAGCACCATGCAATGAATGTTTGTGGACGTCATGTGATTTTCCTGTTCAAATCCTTTTTTCTTTTTTTCTTTTTAAAAGTAAATACTTCATTAAAAATCAGGGGTATGGAACCCATGTATATGGGAAGTGTTGGGCTTTTGTGGAGTCTAGTTATGTTTGATCCGGTTTATGACCCAACCCAACTCGAATAATGTTGCATGGTTTTTAATGGGAGATTTTTTTGGGCTTAGTCCATATGGTGAAGGCTTGGGTTGATAGGCCCAAGCTGTAGTGTTCATGGACAAGCCTTTTGGGGGTTCCCCGGAAAAAAATTTGGCCAATTTTGTAGCCCATTGTGAATCTTGTGCACATGATATAGAAAACATAGCTTTGGTGATTGGGGTTTTGTCATTGTAGTTTTTGAGAGAGAGAAAAACTGTACTGCCACACTTTGTATGTTTCCCTGATAATTGTGAAATCTCTGCAACTCCGTGGACGTAGGCAAATTGCCGAACTACGTAAATATTGTCTTATGTGTGTGATTGTTTTTCTTTGGCATGTGTTTTCTCTATTTTTGTTTTTCACAGGTTGGGAATTTTGTAGTTATTCCCTAGAGGAAGTACACAAGAGATATACCAAAAACTATTAACAATAATTGCAAAGATCAAGCGTCTCAAGTAAATTAGAAATGGAAACTTGTCCTGAATATGATATCCACTTATGGGATCTAAGAAATCGAAAATGCTTAAATTTTTGAAAGGCGAAATATTAGCTATATTTAATAAATCCACTGTATTTCATTTCTATATTTTGTTCTTCCAGGCAAAACTTAGTGTTTTTTTTTTTTTTTTTTAAATTATTATAAGGAACCAATATCATTATGGCCAAAAAGTAATAATAATAATAAGATCCAAAGGTAACAAAGTCACATTATAGGAGCCATCCAACCCCCAACTATGAATGTATTGTGTGGCAACGTCTTTTCCAATCAACAATGAAAACAACCAACTCAAATTACACATTTACACCCACAATCAACTCAAATTATACACAGATTAGCCACAAACCAATAAATAGCCTAATAAGCTTTTTTTTTTTTAAAGTTCCCCAAAACTACACCAATAGACAACCATAATAACGCAATAAATTCAACAATAAAGAACTAAAGGCCCAACCCAAATGAAAAATATACAAATAAAAATTAAAACAACATTGGTCTTTCTATAAACAATTATTGTGAATGTTGAAATTTCAATGGGCACATTGAAAGTCAAATTAATGTGTAGCATCTCACCACAAGTGGCCGTTATATGTTACTTGACATTTGGTGTGTTCCCAAGAATACAGTTGTGATGAGCAGGAAAATTGCAATCCTTATAGTAGTAAAACCATTGCTTAAGATCTCGTTCTTCTTCACAGATATCATAGTAATATTCACCGGAGTTATCTTCAGGAGTATAACAGAGAGTGAAAGGATGTTCATGTTGGTTGTACTATGTGGTTTGTGGTAGTGTAGTGCATTTGAAGTCAAGAACAAATTTACAAGTGGCACAATGAAATACTCCAAACATTTTAGAATTACAACTACTACACTTTTGTTCATAATTTCTCAAGGAGAGGTAAAGACGATGCTCATGACATGCATGAGTAAGGGTGTCTAATAATAAAATACATGGAACATTGAAATTATAGTTGCATAACTGACAGTTGTATTTTAAGCCATTGCATTGCTGGTGGCAGACATTATAGAAAAAAGAAGCTTGCGTATAATTGAGGGTGAGAGGGTGTCTATCAATTGGGTGCCATTTTATTTTGGGTAATTCAGAACAATATTTATGAAGAAAGAAGCTACAATGGGTACAACTGTAAAATGGAGAGAGAATGGATTGTACGCACCCATTGCATTTTGTGTTATTCGGAATCTCTTTAGTAAGCTTCAGTTCCATCTCTTTTGGAGAAAGAATGGAGATTGAAGTGTTTGATTTCTGTGGCTATTTCAGTTCCATCTTCCCCCACAGTGGTTTTTTTGACTTTGTAGATTTCTGAGTCAAAGGATTGATGGAGCTCTGGATCTTTAGTTTTTGAATCGGTGGACTGCTCCTCTTTAAGTTCCTGCAAATTTATGTACTCCCTGTTAAAGGGGAGCATAGCACAATAGAGGTGGGCAGAAAAATCGCATCTTGAGCAATAGTAAAGCCAGTGTGTTTCCACTTTACGAACACAGAGTAGGCAAATTGGAGAGTTGGATTGATGGACTTCAAGAGAAGGAGTGAGGTGGAGAGGGTGGTTGTGATGGAAAGCTTTTAGTATGCGTGGGCAAGCAACACAACGTGAATGTATAATGAAATCGCATTGGACACAAAAATAGGGTAGATTGCCTTCTTTGCCACAGAAGTCGCAAGTGAACTTTGTCAGATACCAAATGCAGGTCAATTGGTGGTCATGGAATTCAGTTTCGACGGTGAGTGGAAAAGAAGAACATCTTATGTGAATGTTGAAGTAGCAACGGTAACCACAATAATTGTATTCAAAACTCTTTTCTCCACAGACGTTGCATTTGCTAAATCTGCTATATTCTTCTTTGTTGCTATAATATTTATATATGCCGAAGAGAATAAGAGGATGATCTGGGTGTGAGGGATGGTGCAACCCAAGGGAAGTTCTGCACATGATTTATGATGAATGTATCGCCCTCTGCATTCTTTACAACTGTAGCTAGGACCAAATACTGGTTCGGAGCACCCATTACAAGGTCGTCCACTTCTTTCATCTTCATTAAAGACCAACGGATGCTGCCAGTGCCACCAATGTTGAAGCTCCATTGTCTGGACAACATCAAATTTGGTTAGAAAATAATGACAATGCAAAACAAACTGAGAAAGAGAGAGAAGCACATGAGATGCTTGATTGAAGTCTGGTAGCATTTGTTTTTTGACTAATTATCATCAAGTCATAGACTCACATGGAACAATTAGTAAAGTTTTGTATAAAGAGTAAAGACCAATACCATATAGACAATCTCGCACTTCTCCACTAAGCTTAGACACTAGTGCTCTCGCTGGCTGGGCTTGCTCAAATTTGATTTGGAAATCCAATTTCTAATGTCAACTTGTGAGATTAGAGGTGTGAGGATCTAGATTCTAGAACACTGTCTATTTTGAGTTTGCAGCTCATTTATTAGGGTGAATTTGGGCCTCAAAATGTGGGTGGTCCATCTAAAAGTTTTGAACTAGTGTAAAGTGTGGAAGACAATGTTGAAAAGTTTTAAATATTGAGATAGGTAAAAGTTCTTTAAAATGAGTATTAAAAAGAATTTTGAAAAAAAATTTCAATATTATTAATAAAAGATAAAATGAATACTTAATATGTTCTATGTATAAGTTATTCTTTACATTACAAAAGGAATGAGATTTTATTAGGGTCCTTATGTCGAATTCTTTACACTAAGATTAATGTTTCTTCCTCCTACATAACAGTGATCACACTAATTAAATTCTTGGTGAGGATCTACATTTTATATGAGAGGAGAGATTGTTACTTTTGGAATATTACAAAACTTTATACTTAACTCACAGTTGGAATAAGTTTCTTTCCGAATTATGAGGTTTACCAAATATTATTATGATCTATCATTCTTTCTGAATATCGAAGCAATTAGGCATTAGAAACTCATTAATTTATAAAGAGATCTTATAGTTTTTTGAATTATTAAATATATTAAACAAATAACCATATAGATTTAACATTAGATCGAAACTAATTGTTGTGAATTCTTGCATGTGATTAACCTATAATGGATATTTAATAAGAATGTGAATTCAAGAAAATTGTAATTAAAAAAAAATTAACTAATTGATGTAATTTTTATGAAAGCAAGGTCAAATGTAGCATGAACCAAACCCATTTAGCAATAATATATATCTCACAAAAATAAAATATTAATTCAAGTACTAAATAAGCCATAAATTTTACTTTATTTAAAATCTATCCAACAAAATTTAAGCAATCAAATCAGCACATTATCTATGAAGTGTAATAGAAAAACACTCATGCATATAAATAAATTTGCAAAAACAACGATCATTACTTACTATAAGAATAATCCAATATTGACTTCAAAATACACCAAGGAAAGCTTCCAAGTTAGTCTCAATATCAATTTTGTCAAATGTATGTTCATGTGGAGGTCATCCATGACTTCTATATATAGGCTTATTATGCCTTTGGCACATAAAAACATTCTCCAATACAAAAGAAAGAACATGAGAAGAAATTGGGCAAGGAATTTGATGCTTACTTGTTTAGATGTTTATACTTATCTTTCTCATTTTCTCTTATCCTTTATTATTATTATATCTAGACTTCATATTAACATTTCCTCTTTATTTTTTTGTAAACATGTCCATACAATCAATTTATTTCTCATTCATTTATTATATTTCTTTTTGTTCCTTAGATATATTCTTTGAAAACATCAAGATGTGCCAGTTGAGATGCACATCGATAAGATAGTAATTTGATGATGATAGATCAATCCTAATTATGTCATATATTCAACACCCAAAAGAAGCATCATATATTGTATTATATTTTATTAATTATATGTGTAACCATATTAAAATATAGATGACAATTTGTTAGTGGTTCTAATCTGAACCATCAAAGACATCATTTATTTATCAACTATTAACAGTTTACCACTTGTGAACATATTGTGTCCCTAGCTTTATTCATACGACTTAACTAACTGATTTTTTTTTTTTTTTTTTATCTTTTATATTAATTAATGTATAATTGATTTCTTTTAGATAAGTAGATTAGTAAGTGTAATAAATATGTAACTTGAGTTCTAGTACACTTATCACTTTTGCTTCAAAAGTGTAATAGATTGTTTTCCTTTTTGTGTGTGTTTCCTTTTTCCATTTTCTTTGTTTTTGAAAAACATAAACATTGAGGTCAAAAAAAGAAAAAAACAAATATTAGATTGACGTAAAAGAGAAAATGAAAGAAGATTGAAAAAAAGAAAAAGAATAAAGACAAAAATACTTTAAAGAAATGAACTTTTTTATCTTTGCTTTGATTCTACTCGATCATTTTAAAAAATTGATTATTCCAAACTTGAATGCTATCTTGTGTAACTTTCACTTCTTTATCTTTGCACGAATTCTACTCATGATTATTTTAAAATATAAAATTCTACTCAATCATTTTAAAAAATTGATGATTCCAAACTTGAATGTTATCTTTAGCATGACTTAATCATGTCAAATGTATTGATGATTCCAAGCTTGAATGGTATCTTTAGTGTGACTTAATCATGTCAAACGTTGCAATTAATATCTAGTACCTCTAAAAAGTATTAGTCCATTATATTCTGGTTTACACCTATTTTAAATCTAAACAATGTTATACCATTAATAAAATTAAAATTTTGAAAATACCTACTATTAGATTACATGTTATTTATGTTTTTAATGTGCATTGAACTCTGAACATTTTTGTTAGAAACACTAGCTGGTGTTAATTGAACTATAACATTCTTCATGCAAAATTATGATTTAACTAGAAACATAAATGTTATATTCTCACGAATTTGATAGGAATGAATCTAAGCAAACCAAACTTGATAATTTTATATTTCCATGGATATGATTTTAGGAATGAAAGATTCCACAAGCCAACTCTAAATGTTTAAAAATTCAAGATTTACCTTTCACATTCCCTAAATTAAGTGGTGAATAGGTAGTTTCTCTCCAAGTGCAATGTGGAGTTTCAAGCTATGGTTATCAATACCACATCAGTTTTAGAAAATAATTCTTGGATGATCTAAGCTGCAAAGATATCTTGACTTTTGGAAAAAACCTTGCTTATTGTGACAACCAGTCACCAATTAGTCTAGCACTCAGTGCCACAATTTTATGGAGTTGATGTTTTAGAAATTATTTTGCTTATTCAAACACGGATTGGTGCTATCATACAGGCATGCAAAATTCATTTTTTTACTGAAATTGGATTCAATGATGCTTGAATTTCTTCAAGTGTTCGCCCCTTGGTCTCTGGTACCAACTTTGCTACGAACAAAACAGTTAAGCCACATATGCTTGAGAATGTGAAGAATGTTCCTGACATAAGGTAAACATAAATTAAAAGCTAAACTAAAGTGATCATATTGCAGTTTGCATCCAATATTACAACAATATTGAGAGATAAGACTAGCTAGGCATTACCTGTTGAGCTCCAATCCATTAGAAAGTTAAAAGCATATGATACAATCCAAGAACCTAACCAGCTAACCAATGTAACAAGGCTTCCAGCTGAGCCCTTCATGTTTATGGGAAATATCTGAGACAGAATCAACTCTATTTCAGCCAACCATAGGCCTTCATGGCAATTATTTTGATGATAAAAGATGGTGTTTCAAGTATGATAAGGAAAATCTACCTCTGACATTATAACCCAAGGAATTCCTCCCATGCCTAGTGAGAAAGATCCTGTGTACACCTGATTGCAAAACCAAATAGATAAATTCAACTTAACCAATCTTTAAACCACTAAGAATTTGGCTCAAACCAACAATTAACATCAACTGGTGTACAATGTTGGAATTGTGACCCTCAAGCCAATTGCACCATGAATATAGATTGAGAGCTGTAACAGATGACCAAAATCAAATCATAAAAATCCACAACTTTATGCAAGACCTTCTGAAACGCTCATGCTTTCAAAGCAGAAAAACTATTTCTAGATTGCTAATAATTTGTTAAATACAACCAATGGTAATGGTATTAAACAACATTCATTTTATGAGCTTTTAAACTTAACAAAATGAAGAAAGCTGGAGATAAAAGCAAAATAACATTTTTCACATGCTGTTCTTTCTTTGGATGTTTTATAAGGGGAAAAAAAAGAAATTATCCTTGGGATAATTGCAATACCAGTACACCAGCAAGTGCTAAAATTGGCGTTGTCTTGGTCCCTGTTTGAAGATCCTGCATAATTGAATCTTTATTTTATTAAGAAATATTCAACAAAACAGATGAAACTAGTTTTCAAGAAAAATAGATTTTCTGTAGAAAATACCTGCAAGAGGAATGACAATCCCACAAGCAAGCAACCTAAGCATGTTCCTGCTGCAGAAACCTGTGAATATAGTGGGATTCAAAATTATTTTCATTCAACTCCATTACACAGTAGAGATTTCTTAACCTTCTTACCAATAGAAGTGGCCGCCTTCCAGATTTATCCATCAAAATTACCCCTAATGCCGTCATTGGAATCTGTACAAAATCATGTAAATCACTTAAAAAGCATTAAGCAGTAGCAAATGTCAGAATTCGGCAAAGAGAGTCAAGAACCTGAACAATGACCATTGCTATGGTCCCAATACTACCCGAAAACCCTGTTATTGACAAAGTATTCCTCTATTCAACTTCCATTTCTTGTTAACTATAAGTAGCATTAAATAAGGGGAAAAAAATAAGAGAAAGAAAAAAGACAATCCTTTTTCTACCAGCTGTTATGAATATAGCACTTGCATAAAATGCAATTCCATTGACTCCTCCAAATTGTTGTAGTACCATCAGGCCAACTCCAACCTAACCCACTTTTATGTTAGCCAAAAGGATCAAACCTGTCTAAAAAATTAGAAAACGTGCTACAAAGATTATGATACAAAAGCTTACAATAAGTGAATGAGCATATTTCCATTGAAATAAGTCAAGAATTCTAGCTTCAGAAAGCTGTTGAAGGGTTTCTGTGTACTCCTATAAAATGATTCAAAAACCATGTCAATACTTGTTTCTAAGCAAAATTGTTGGAAAATATTCAAGACTATGTTTAAGTATGTAATTTTTCTAGTTAAAGAGGAAACAAAGAGTTATATTCTCATTGACATATGAAGTCCAAAATTTACTCTAATCTCAGTAGCTTCTGGAGTGATATCCGCATTCTGCCCCCTAAGGTGCTGTAGAGCAATTTCACACTCTTTCTGTCGACCAATTTTTGCCTATAAAAATCATATGAGCATGTCAGTCAATGCTTGAATTTGCTTTGCCACTTTATAGCATTTAGACATCTTAGTCAAATCACATGTACTTGGCTAAAAAGAAGAATAATGGAAAAGGCAATGACTAGCAAAACTTTAACACTTTTTTTTTTTTTTTCAAATTCATTTTTCAAAGAGCACCTTTGGTTAGAATATTTACGTGTGAGTGGTGTGGTTAGTTGTAAGTTGTTTAGTTAAAAGTAGTGAAGTCTCACATTGGATAATAATGACAAAAGTGAGTGATTAAATATAACATTATTGAGCCTAAACCCATTGCCTCAAGCTTTTGGGTTAAGTGGTGTTGCGATATGTTATATTAACTCCTCAATTGGAGTCTTCCCAATGTGTTATCTTCCCAACACCTTCCAAAAAATTCTTCTAATAAAATTTTGAATAACTCACCAGCCATCTTGGAGATTCTGGGATGAAGAATAGACCAAGAAGTTGTACTAGACATGGTATAGTTCCTGAATTAAACAAAAAAAAGAAGCCTTCTTATGAAACTGCCTTCTTATGAAACTACCTTCAAATGTCAAGAATACAGGACAAGAGCAGGGAAGCTTACCAATCAAAGCCAAAGTTCGCCAGTTCACAAAAACTCCAATTAGATATGTTAACGATACCCCACAACAAATCATCAACTGTATGAGTGGCAGTTAGTAGGTGAACAGGGCAATGACTTGCACGGTTTCCATATTCATGAGACTTTTGCCTTACCTGATGAACAGTTGTAAACCCTCCCCGAAGATTCTTAGGTGTTATTTCTGCTATATATATAGGTACCTGATTGCTATCGGGAACACAATTAATTTTACTGTTTACATGAAAGATATTTCATTGAAATTGCAATCTAACAACTTACCACATAGGAAAGGAGTCCCATCCCACAACCTACCAACAATCTCCCAAGGTCAAGCCACCAAGCACCCTTTCAACAAGCACCAAACATTTGACATTATGAAGTGAAGCTAAGATAACATATATACTTATGACAAATTAATTCCTGAAACAATTTTGTGACATAGTTGTTTCTGATCATGTATGATCATCTAAACTTTAGTTTTATGTAAGAGTAACTACAAAATTGTGATGCTGCCTCAACGATTTCCATTATCCTTATGTAAACATCTTTTCATATAAAATGTAGGGGTTGTCATGCATGTAACATTAACATTGATGTTTGGAATCACAAAAAACAGAGAGATAGGATTTAAAACCTTTGAGAATGCTATGGCTAGCCACCCTGCCAGGCAGAATATCTCTGAAAAGCCCATTGTCTGCCTCGCAAAAAAACCAACCAACAAATTGAAAAACTGGTGAGCTGTGGAGTATGAAGCTTTATAATACCACCAGCAATGATTCCAGGGTGAAGTACTTACACATCTTCTACCTATGTAATCTGCTATTTGGCCACTCACTATTGCCCCTATCATTGCTCCAATTGTCAATATCGAACCAAAAAGTGAGTACTGCAGTATAACCAAAAGATGTTGAGAAAATCATATACAAAAATGTATAAGGCAAGCAAAAGATAGTTTACGAAGCAATGCAACAAAATGGATTTTGCATAAAACAACAAGATACAAAATTTCACTTCATTTTGAAACCTCAAACATTGACTTCTCTATGAAGATCAAATCAGTATCTCCAAGTCATATAGTCCTTACTGCCAACTAAAATTATTCTCTGCACTCAAACTTTGAAATGTCATTCATCCTAAATGTTGTATGCCTTTTAATTTTATTTAACATTTCTCCAAGCTTGTGTTTTTCCAAACTTAACCTTTCTTCTTTTTCCATGTAGTAGAGCTCAAATAGTGGTATCTTCACATGAAGATTTGTTGTCATACATCACCATAATCCCAGACAATAGAAGCATAAATACTAAAAGTTATACAAAATTTAAATGAAATTAATATAGAAATGGAAAAATGGTTAAAATAATACAAATGTTATATTCATAGCAGAAGATGTTTCCAGAGCAAGATAGTTCAAGTGCTTAAAAGTGTTCTAAAGTGATAATATCATTTGCCAAAAGTAAAAATGCACTTTATGGTTTTACACCCACCTCTGCCACAGTAAGACCCAGGTCATCCGTGATTCCAGACTGAGCAGGTGATGAATATCCCACCTACAAAATCAATTATACACCATTTTCAGTTCAGTAGTCAGCATATCAAACGTCTAGGCATCCCACATAGAGATACCCATCCCATTTATTGTCTTATTCAGTTATTCTCTCCAATGTTACAAAAACACTCCCTGCAAGCCATTGACAAATCTATACCTCAATCAAATATGCATTTCTACGTAAAATCCCTACAAAAATTTGGCGTTCAACTAATATATTTTCTATCACGACCTAGTAGCATAGAAAACATTGTGACTCTTCAAACTGTAGTGAAGATTCAGAAATGAATAATTCTTAATAGAATTTGAGTTCTCTACAGATTTGCAAAATTTGGCACTCATCATAAACACATCAAAATCTTTGCAGACAATATCCCTAGACCAAGGACCATGTGGAAGAGAGTGTGGACCATTCTATGCTAAGTAAAATTTCACTTACAGCTGTGCCAAAAACATAGGAACCAGAGACAGCAACCAAAGTGCTAAGCACAACCACACCTGTGGCTGAGGAAGATCCACTCTGACTCTCACCACCATCATCACAACCAGTAGTGTTGGCACAAGCATGGTCACCACTACTAGCAACACTGCCATATAGTTGATGGTGTTCTTCTTTGGCAACTAGAGGAGTTGATAGCTCTCCTTCTTCAATGCTTTCTCTGCCCATATCTTTGGATGGCAAAGAAATGGTATGTACAGTATGAATTAAAACTTCAATTTGTGTTTCAAACACAAAGAGATGAAGGCAAGCAGAAGAGGGCGGTTTCTGATTTTGACGGATAGAGATATTGAGTTAGAGAGAGTGGAGAAGAAGTGTTTAGTACCCATGTGGAGTTTATCATCAGACACTTTTGTCGGTAGTTATTTAATTTTATTCTTGGATGTGATGCTATCTTTGTCCTTGTCCACTTTATTACTGATTGAGATAGAGTGCCAGTATTTCCATTATGTGGGATTCACATCCAGTGCAATAGCTAGGCCATTGCACGGTGTGCAATACCTCAATTCTCAGCCATAGATATAATCTAATGGCTTAAGCTTTTGACACCTCAAATCTCCTCTCTCTTTCTCTCCCACTTCAACCGGTGTCTCTCTCGCCTCCACCACTCTCTCAACACCTCCACGCTTCCCTCAACCTCGACGTCACCGCTGCCAGCATACTCAACTCAGACCCATCAGCAAATTCGAAGAATGAACTCACTATTTGAAGCCAAATCCCCACGCCTCGTAGAGCGCTTTTTAGACCCAGATCAGAGAGCAAGGTTGGGGTTTGGAGAGAATCGGGTGTAGAGAAGTTGATGAAGCTCTCTCTTCACGGCATAGCCACTAGTCCGGATCTCCATTTCGGACGATACTAGCCTTTTTCTCATCGGAAATCCCTCAAATCACCGCTTCCTACATCGGAAATCCCTAAGCTTCTCTCTCTCCTCATCATCTCTCTTCTCTCTTGTTCCTTTATACTAGCTCCTCACCTCTTCTTCAACTCTGTTTCCACTTTCTCTCTACTCCGTAAGCTTTTCTCTCTCATGGGTTCCCTTATTTTCCTTTGGTTTGTTCTTGTTTTCTCTGTTTTATTTGAGTCTTGACGTGTATTTGTGGCTTTTGTAGATTCATTTGGAGACCCCTTTGCTGATATGGGTGCAAATACTCCCGTGTTCTTCAGTCTTTAATGGTTAGTACTACTATCTTTCTGGTTTTTTTTTTTTTTTTTTTTTTTTTTTTTTTTTTTTTTTTTTTTTAATTTCCCAATCTGGAATTAAGTTTATCCAACAGTATTGATGTACTGGAAAGGAGTTGACCATGTGATTATAAAACCCTCATAATATCTCCTTTTGGTTGGTGAGAACAATTAATTTTAATCTTAAATGGCTGTATGTTGGCTGTGTGTTTAACTGTATAAGGTTTGGTGAATTTAATTTGGGATTTGGGACCCCCCGCATACCCCACCTCTTTAGCCCTCTGCAACAGAGCAGGGGCTGATTTTTTTTCTTTTGGATTGAGTTTGATCCAACAATATAATCATGAACTGTTATTAAAGTTTAGAGAGATACTAATTTTATTGTTCCTGTTCTGAAATACATGTATGGGTTTTAATTAGTGAATTTTCTTTTTGTTATTATATATATGCAGGAACAATATGCTGTGATAGGAGCAATATTCGTTTTGATATTTGTGTTATGAAAGGGGATGTTAGAACACACTCTGCTTCCTCTTCAATCTTCCTTTACACCTCAAGAGACGAATAATTATGGTGATGAAGAGGGAGATGAGGTAATCCAGCATGAAAAGATCAAACCATATACATGAAAATGGGAAAAGGGTACTATGGACACCATTGATGAATTAGACCTTATTGCAAAGAAAGAGCATTTTGGTGTAAATCATCGTTATGATGTCCGGCATGATGTTCCAGCTGTGTTCCTATGCATGTGATGTGTGGCTTAGTTATAAACTTATAATTATATTTGTAATGTACAGTCAAGAAGCAAGAGGCACACCAAGTAGAACTTAATGAGTAGGTCATGCTATCTAAGGTTGTCGAAGAATTTGATCTTGAAGCATACAATTTGTGGGAATTATGTATTATGAATTTATGATGATGGGAAGAGTTGTTTCTTGTTAACAAAGTGTACATTTCAACAAAACTATTGTTATATGGCCTTGTGGTCAAAGTGTACATTCTAATAAAACTATGTTCATTTTTAGATCAAATTCGTTTAGTCTACTCTCTTGAATTAAATGTTGATTGTAAAATAGGCCAAGCATCCTTTTAAGTCTCTTGATATGTATTCCTTGTTTTCAAAAGAATGAGTCATGTAAACCTTATAAAAAAAAAAAGAATAAGAGTAATGTAAACACTTGATATAATTTGTGTTTTTGAGTCATCGTCAATATGAGTGCTTGCTTCAAGCAAATTCATACATAAAAAACAATTCCATTTATTCTAGATAGAAATTCAAAATGCATTAAGAAAGCTTATAACAGAAACAAAATTGTATACATTACATATATTCATCAACACAAAATCAGCTACAACTTGAATGCAACAACTTGCTCAGCTATTCAATTCCGTAGCAACAACAGAAGGCTAAAACACAGCACCATGTGTTTTGTTTCCATGGAACAAGTCCATTTCATACTTTTTTTCCCCTCTACACAAGATTTATGGTGATAAATACAAGATGTCCTCATTATTGTTGACAAAGCCGTCAGTTGATTCTTGGATTCCCCATAGCCAAAATTGGAAATGGAATTGGCCAATTGAAATTGATAGTCTTCTTGGTGCAAGAAGTGAAAAGAATCAACCTTTTAACTCTGTTCTTCACCTTAGCTAGAGCCTAGATCCTTCTCTTGTCAGCAGGAAGTGAAAAGAATCAGCCTATTAGGGGAGCATCCCCGTGCATTTCACAATCTGATGACCTCCCTCAAGACTACACAACATGCATATAAAATAGCTTAGCTTAACTTCAAAGTTTCAAATAGATTTTTTGACAAACATTTTCCATGCATTTCCAAATCAACTTTAAAATAAAATAAACACAATAGTAACAAAACTAAGACAAAGACAGAAAATGAAAGAAAATCATATTCAAAGTCCAAATTTAAATATAGCATTCTGCCAGACCATTATTCAGCTAAGAAAATCGTATGCAACGACTGTATTAACTGTATTGGTTTTAGTTGGTCCAACACCAGCCCCTGCATGAGTATTTTTTGAACTCTATCGAGATGACAAATTTTGGCTCACTTACTGGACAGGGGAAACACAACAAATTTAAATAGGCAGACCATTTTAATGAAGTGGTGGCAGCATACGTATTATGTACATGACATATATATAGGCAGCCTTGGCCTTAAAAAAATGAGAATATAGCACAAAGGGACACCTATTTAATATATATATATATATATAAAACACATTCCTGGAACTCTAAACGAGTTCCAAAACTTAAAAGGTCAATTGGTCACTCATCTAGAGCTACTGGCAGACCAGTATACCAGCCATTATTGAGAGAGAGTGATATACTTATTTCTAGCAATGTAACTAAAGCAGTATGTTTCTGTTGCACATCGAGTGTTGTTATGATTGTCAAAGGGGGTCATACTAAAAGACACAATTGGTGATCTAATATGGAACGAAATTCCAAATGCTAGAGCAAGCTACAGCTATGGAGCCCCCATGGAGCACTAGCCAGAAAATTTGGAATAATGCAATAACATGAGACTAGTTGACCTAACTATCAAAAAAAATGAGACTAGTTGATTTAAACTAAAGCCAAGGAGACAATGAAAGTTAGTACAATCATCAGATCCAGCGTGCGACAGAGGGTAACCAAATGCTCATACAGCAGAAATATCAAAAGTTCCATTGCTACTAAATCATGTATAGCACTTTGAATAAAATGAGTACTTATCTCTCTTCCTTTGTCTATATTCCTCTTGGATGTTTAATTCTAACCGTGGAGAGTTTATTTTCATATATATATATATATATATAAGAGAAACGAAAATAAAGCCTTTCACCTAGGAGAAAGTATATCTACATAAACAAGGTTCATTTGAAACTGTACCCATATTTGCTTCTTCAGTTTGAAACAATGGAGATCCTCTGGTCCTGAAGCATTTTCAAGTTTGGAGCCAACAACCAGGTGGACCGGTCCAAATATAGAAGCTGCTTCATGAGAAGTGCAAATTCACGAGGAAGTCTCAATCCATAAGATTTACTAACACAAACCAGTGGAGCAGTAGAAAACATTTGAAACAGTAATAAATGAGAATATCAGTAGTTGTGCATCTCTGCATCATGTTCTAGTTCTGTCCTAGACTATAGAGTTGTAGATTAAAATTCAACTTTGAATACGATTTGCTTGGAGTTCTAGTATCAATGTGAAATTGGAATTTCTAAACTTACACATGGGAATTTCAATAATAATTCAAAGTCTCAGTCATAGATAAAAAATAAAAATAAAAAGCATACATACAGCAACAAATATATTTCTCAATAGTAACAAATTCCAATTTCAGAAATTATTATTATGCTAAGAAGCATAGTAATGTTTCAGTGAAAGAAACTAAGAAAGTCATAATCTTTAGTGCCTATAAATGAAAGAAAATGATGATCTTTGGTAAAAAAAATCAAGGGAAGAAAAATAAAATTCATAAATCTAATATCAAAATGTTTAAATGGCAAAGCCAAGAGACCCATACATACAGCAACCTACAAGCATGTCACTTTTCACGTAATCGTAGTACATTCTGCCATACCCCCAAAAAACCCAACCCAAGCAAAATCACCAGAATTTACACGCATCAAGAAAACCCAATATCAAACTAATCAAAACTAAAACAAAATGGTAACCATGGGTTTCGATCATCGAAGCAACAGTGATGGCAAAGAGAGAGGCTTGGCCTTGTGTGGACTGGTGTCGGGCTGCTGTGACAATGGATTGAAGAAGAGGCAGAGAATGGGCTGAAGGAGACGCAGCTGCGCAAGGGAGAGAGAGAGAGAGAAAAAATTTGAGTTTGTGAAAAGTTAGGGCTGAAACTGAAACAGTGGGCGGGTGAAATTTTTTAAGGGCAAAATAGTCTTTTTGTTATTTGGTGAGGTGTCAAAGGCTTAAGCTCTATGGCTGAGAATTGAGGTATTGCACCCCGTGCAATACCCTAGCTATTGCACTGAATGTGAATCCCCATTATGTGTTGGTGCTTGAATTAAAAATAATAAAAAAAGTTTTGAAGGATTTTTTTTTATTGTATTTTATTTTTTTTTACCTCTGGTCTACTTGAAAAGCCCATTGAATGCCCAGGAGAATTATAAATTAATCAAATCGTTCATAAGCTGTTTAGATTTGACTCGATAAAAAGTTCGTTCATATTTATTTATTTATAAACAAATTAAGTTTAAACTTTCGTTTTAAGATTGTTTAATAAACAAGCCGAATCCAAGTAAAAAAATATTATTCATGAACAAGCTCGTGAACACCAATGCTTGATATAAAAGTAACAAAACAAGTAAAGTCTAGGTTTATTTATGAGTTTGGTAATAAAATTGATATGAGCTTGATAAGTTTACTCATATCCTTCTAAGACTTTAATTAATTATAAGTTGAGACCACTTATCCAAACCAAATAGGCAAGATAATGGCTTGATAATATACTTTGTGTCCGATCTCAAACTCAAAAGCATGATATTGAACTTGAGTTTAGGTTTGATATTGAGCTCGAGCTTGGCTTGACTAATGAATCAAGTCAAGCCAAGCCGAGCTCAAGCTTTTATAGTTTATAATGAGCTCAAGCTTGAGCATTATTTGTAAGCTCATATTAAGTTCAAACCAAATTTGAACATTCTACTTTTGCTGTTGAGCTGTGCTTAAACAATTATTACTCGACAAAACTCGGCTCATTTATTGTCCTATCCCTAGAGCTTTAGTCAGCATCCATATTATACATTTAACTTCAGCACTCCCTGAATTGCTCTACTCCAAATTTGCAATTGAGGTAGCCTGTCTAGTGTCTAGCCTTTGTTGCTACTCCTAACTCATGAGATGGCTTTGAAAAAGTCCCATTACGACTTATTACATGAACCTTAAAATGCTCACTGTTGGGTTAAATTGCAGCATGCACATATTCAAATATTGATTAAATGATTAAATTCACTTTTTCCAATCTCTTTTGACTTAGAGTTGCTTCACAAGGTGTGGTTTCTAACTGATTGTGTTATCTCTTGGAGTTATCAACCTTTTAAAATTAAAATTTTGAAATCAAGTTTTTGGGATAAATGATAATTTATGAAAAACTTATTGCACTATTTCTAGTTTATAAGTTCAATAGAAAGCAACCAAGATATATTACAAAATTAGTAATTTGCTACACTGTGGTGGTTTTCTGTGATATTCTTAAATTTTAGATGGTTAGCCTTTCTTCTAAGTGGTTTTTTTGAAGCAAATAGCTTCAGAATGGCAACTTAACTATTGTCAATGTGCTTGGAAAATTGTGTCCCCTGAATTATCAATTACAGTCTTTTTTTTTTTTTTTTCGTAAGCTATAAAACTATTGAATCAGTTAGTGAATAATTTGATATCATGCATCATGAAAATAACAGAGACAAATTTTGATGATAAAAGGATGTTTACAATAACCTTGATAAACGTGTGCATAAGTTTCACACCAAATAAATAAGATGAACTAAGATGAACAAATTTTCTTATGTCTTAAGGGTTTGAGTTTTTGCGCTGAGGATTGGTAAATGATGCATGAATTTCTTCCAGTGCTTGCTTCTTGGTCTCTGGTACCAGCTTTGCAATAAATACAACAGCTAAACCATAAATGATTGAGAATATGAAAAATGTTCCTGAAGTATCATAGCCAAAATAATCATGATTAGTTACCACAGAGAAACCGTGAAATTGGAAAGTAAAAGTGAAGATGTGTGGTGGGTGGGGTGCTACTTATGAGTTACCTGCTAAACTCCATGCTATCATAAACTTGAAGATGTATACAACAATCCAAGCGAAGGACCAATGTGCTGAAGTCACTAGGCTTCCAGCTGTACCCTTGATGTTTATAGGATATATCTGAAATAAAATCATCCTTCAAAGTTCAATCTTATGTATAATCTTGCTTGTCTTGTGAAACTCATACTTCTATACTTCTATACTATCATGAAAAGGGAATTCCAGATTTTTTTTTTTTTTTTTTTGCCCCCCCTTTTGTGTCATTTTTCTAAATGGCCACAAGTACCCAATTTATAGTTACATCTTGTGTGGTTTAGTACTACAGAAAAGAAAAAGGATAGAAGGAATCAAATTGTGATTGTGAGTTCTATAAATTTATAATCCTTGCAAATTCTTTCTTAACATGTTATTGAAGCATTGGATGATAATAAGAGTTAAGTTCATAATCCACTTTGAGGAATGTTGCTATTTGAGAGAGCCTAATGCTGTCACAAATAGTTAAAGCCAGTTTTCTCGTTCAATATGTAGTGATTATTGAGAGCAACTTTGTACGTGCAGAAGGCTATTAAATTTTGAGTTTAGAGTTCAGTAAGTTACATACCTCTGACATTATAACCCAGGGTAATCCTGCCATGCCTATCGCTTGAGCCATACTAAATACCTGCACAAATTGTTAATTGGTCAAATAAATACATGTCATCTGATCTACCAGTACATGACAACTTGGACAATAATTAAAGAAAAAGATCAATGAACACTTCCCTGTGGCTTCTAAGGATCAAGTGGAAAACAAACAAAAGAAACTGCTTATTTTCCTCTGCTAATAGGTGATAAGAGGGATTCAAGTCCTAGAAGACTACAACTTGAATCCATTTTCATCCAACATAAGCTCAGAACTTAGAGTATGCTAAAGAATTTTAAATCCCCACAAATATTCTAGTTGGCACTTGTAAGTAAATGAGGAAAAATGTAAGAAGTTCAACAGAGTTTTTTTCAGTTCTTTTCTTGATAAGGGGAAAAATTGTACTGCAGAATATTGTATTACCGATAAACCAATTAGCACCAAAATGGGAGTGAGCTCCTTCAACAGGCTAAGGTCCTGCGCATAACAAATTTAAGTTTGTTACTATTGAATATGGAAAACAAAACCATGATATAAGAAGTGTCTACATATGGTTTTGGTAGAAACCTGAAAGATGTATGACAAGCCTACAAGGAAGCAACTCAAGCTCAGTCCAGTGGCAGAAACCTGAAAACATTGGCAAACTTGATAATCAATAACTGTTGAACTGTAAGGCAAACTTAAAGAGAAATATTATTTGCCATTATCACCATTAGAAGTGGCCGTCTTCCTAAATTATCTGACAAGAGTACACTGATAATGTTGGCTGGAATCTGCACAAAATATGTACACGTTTGGGAAATGTATCAAGAAGAATCCCACATTCATTTAAGCTAGAGTGAGTCAAGTACCTGGATTAAAGCCATAGTTGTAGTCCCAATGCTACTTGAAAATCCTATATAGACCAGAGAGTTGTAGTGTTCACAGTTATTCAAAAAATATAGTACCACTAGTTATATAAAAATAGTTCCTTGTTTTACCAGCTTCTGTAAATAAATAGCTTGCATAGTAGGCAACTGCACTGCTGCCTCCAAGTTGATCGAGCAATATCAGCCCAAGTCCGGCCTAAACCAATTTTAAAAAACACTTCACACTCACACAAGCAATTTGTGGAAAAGAGGCCACAATAAGAGACACTCACTGTGAGTGGAGAGACATATCTACTATGGAAAAAATGTAGTTTTCCAGTCTCTGAAAATTGTTGACATATTTTTGTATAATCCTGTTAAAAGCGCATGTATCATTCTTTTGTTGTCAAAATTGTTAAAATAATAATAAATGAAAATTTTTTTTCCTCTAATTGAGGTTACATAACAGTGACTCTACTATAAAAACTTGAATTGGAAACATTACTTTTATATCAGCTGCTTCTTGAGAAATATCAGCATTCTTTCCCCTAAGAAGCTGTAGAGAAGCTTCAAACTCTTCTTGCTTACCAACGGTTGCCTGTATTATTTCAGCAATGCAATGAATGGATGCTTACTTGTCATTTGTAGAGTAAACACAACGTACGTGATTTAGTAGTCTTAAACAGACTTCGTTGCAAAGCATGCTTTTGGAAAAGCCAAGAACAACAGGATTTAGATTGGCAATATCTGTTGACAACGTAAAATTGAACAACCCCCGGGAGTAGATTCAATGGCTAATAAACACATAAGGTGAAATTACTCCTAACCAAAGTGGAATAAGTAACAAAGAGCAAAAGTATTTGAACACACACTCACCCACACCAAGATAGAGTGTTGGTAAATTGTTGAAAAACGATTCAAAGCTGAAGCTACTAAAAGAAGTGAAAACAAGGATACCTCGCCTGATAGTCACTCAAGTGAGACTCCAGGGTTGCCTATAGCATGCTTGAGCAAGTCATTAAACAAGTTCACATCTTGCCTGACCCTCACTGTCATAGATTTTGTTTCCTCTATTTTGGATCAAGATTCTGATCCTGTTCCTAAACCTTACTCATTAGGTACTTAATGCTACTACTTTTATTACTGGAGAGCAGTCATATCATAGAAAAATATTAGAGCCATTCCCCAGATTCAATTCCTTAACTCTGTTCCATCTAGTTTTTGATTTTGCACCTTCATGGTCTATCATTTATAAAGAACCTTGTAAA
Source organism: Quercus lobata (assembly GCF_001633185.2). NCBI lineage: Eukaryota > Viridiplantae > Streptophyta > Magnoliopsida > Fagales > Fagaceae > Quercus > Quercus lobata. Next base: position 3,981,125 of record NC_044906.1, on the reverse strand, counting down.
AACAAGTACTCTATTGAAATCATAGAATATATAGCCGTGCGTCAGTGCATGCAGTGTGCTCTCGGAGTTCTATGAAGTGGACATGTCGTTCAAGAAGGTGTCCATGTAGAAGAAGTCCAGAGGTTTTGGAGGCTTCAACGAGTTGTCTACTGAGTAGTAGAGGCTAGTCGATCACAAGGTGTTGTGTGTAGAAGTCTAGTCATTCTTCTATAGTGAATTGCTTTGTTGGGGTATGTTGCTCCAAGTGTTTTTTTTTTTTTTTTTCATTGGAGATGTACACCATCAGTTCTCCACTTCGTTTTCCAATTTTTGTGTTCTCTATTTATTGATGTACTTAAAATGTGCTTAATTTGATAATTGTTTGTTATTCGCAATGCATGAGAAAATGTAATATAATTATTTTATAAGAATATAATGCAAAATTTGTAGGTTAAATAGTGCATGTATTATTTAAAAGAATTTTATATATATATGAAAAACATAATTTAATAAAAATATTTTACTTACATAATTATAATATTGTTCTATATAAATGAAGAAAATGTTATTAAATATACCATAGGTTTTTTTTTTTTTTTTTGAGAAGAAAATATACCATAGTTATTGGTTGACTAATTTGAGTATATCCAAGTATATTAAAAAAAAAATGTATATATATCCCATTCCATGGAACTCATGTAACATGTTACATTTAAGTTTAGAATTGTAGCATTTTTTTTCTCTTTTTAAATATAAGTATAATGCCTATAGTATTGAAACTTGAATTTTAAGGTAATCTTTTGAATATTTATCATTTTTATTTTTAGAGCTTATATCTCTAATTTTTAATGTCTATTTTGTTTGTATTTTTTAGCCATACATTAAAGAGTTTGATACAAATAAAATAAAATTTCATACTTTTCAACCCAAAAATTATGAATTTTTTAGCCCAAAACTAAAAAGGCAATCTACTCAAAGAATCCATTTAAGACCTAGTTAGTCCAAAATAGACCAAAAGAGATTAAATTGGACTATGTGGACCAAATGAATCAAAGTGGATCAATTAGACCGAGATGGACCAAATAGATTGAAATGGACCTACATGGATTGAATGGACTGAAATGGATCAAAATGTTACGCTGATGTGACTCAAAAGAAGTGTAGAAACAATAAATGTTACGATATAGTTTTTAAATATTATATAGATTGGGGTCAAAATAGAAATTTGAAACATATTAATGCTCACATGATTTTTATTTTTATTAATCAATTAAAACACCACATAAATAAGTCTCAGCAAGATATTTAGACTGACCAGCCACCTAGGTGACTTTGCAATGAAGAATACTCCCACAAGTTTTACTACACATGGAATACCACCTGAAAATAAGAATCAGTGTGAATCAAATCTATCCCTTTCTTTTTCTTAAGAATTTAGTAAAATTAATTCAGTGAATGAAGCAACAAGAAATTTACCAATTACAGCTAGGATGCGCCAGGAAATGTTACTTCCAATGAAATACATTAGTTGAAAGCCACAAGTTATCATCAACTGCACATATGACATAACGTAGGTATTGTGAACAATGAGTTGGCTATACGATATAAGGCCATGATGATCTTATTATACCTGAGTAGCTGATGTAAATTGTCCCCTAAGATTCTTGGGTGTGATTTCTGCTATGTATACAGGTACCTGCTTGGTAATAAGAATTTGATTATTATTTTTAGACTATGTTAGTTGGTATATTAAATTATCAATTATGAAATGCTAGTACAAGAAAACTTACCACATATAAACTAATGCTAGTCCCAAATCCCAATAACAGGCTTCCGAGATCAAGCAACCAAGCATTCTACAACAAGCCTTGAATTCTATTATATATTGATTGAAACCCAGGAGGGACAAAATATGTATAAAGTAATTCTGATGGCTTGTTTCACACTTATTTTGAAATTCTTTTTCTAATCTTCACTTAATGAAAATTCTAGGAATATTCTTTCAAGAATAATTACTAATAGTTTTACAACAATATATAGTTGACAGTGTCCTACTTTGGACAATTTTTATGAAGTACAAGTTAGTGAGGAAATGACCATGTAATTCAATGAATAGAGATTAGAAATTAAAGTTACTCAGACTACATTCTTCTAAAACATTGTTGGAAGGTATAAAAAAACAAAAACAAAAACCTGTGCCAATGCTATTGCAAGCCACCCTGCAATCCGGAATATTTCAGAGAACCACATTGCCTGTTTTTGATACGCAAAAAGAAATTGAGAGGAACCAAAAGATGTTAGTCAGGTTTTTTATTTTGAAACTTTATCTTCAACAGAAAAATTGTCATTAAATAAGAGACTAGCATTGGATCCACCTACACAAATGGGATTTAATTAAGAAAAATATATAAAATATCTCCCATTGTGCAATCATGAAGCCAATGAGCCTTTAGATATATAGGAGGAAAAAAAAAAGGTTTTTCTATAATTGTAACAAAATTTTATAAAATTTTCACAATAAATTTTGGTGTAAGTCCACTATAAGTTAAAATAAAGAACAAAATTTAGCTACAAAATTTAGGGGTATGCACAAAACTGACAAACCAAAAAAATTGGCCGAACCGTTGCCAAAATTTTGGTTCAATTTTGGTTCGGTTCGTTGTAGGTTTTCATTTTTTTTAAAATTGAAATTTTCTGTTTCGGTTTCGGTGGCAGGTTTGTATGCACCAAACCGAAACATATTATAATATATTTTATATTAAATATATAATATAAGTTTATATTATTTAGGCCTCCGGTTAGTACATACATATTTGGGTCTCCGGCCTTTTCATTTTATTTTAAAACATTTGGACCTTTTTTTTTGTTGTTGATATGATCCAGCCTCTTCATTTTATCATTAGATTAACTAACTATAATTAAACTATTACTAATTAGATATCTAATTAAACTAATTAAACTAAAAAAAACAAAAGTTAGAAAACCCTACCCTACATACCCCACACGTTTAACTCTCACTCTATCCCACATTCAGCTCCACAGTCCCTCTCACAGTTACATCAAATCTGCCTCTGCTGCTGCCTCCACATGCCGGCTTGATCATCGACTTCTCACAATGACCCTCTCTCTTTTGAAAATCTTGATAACCCTCTTCTTCTTCTTTTTCTCTTTTTTTTTATTTTTTTATTTTTATTTTTTTTTTATTTTGGGTTTTGTTTAATACTGAATCAATGATATTTTTATGAGACTAAAGCTAATATCCTACTAGTAACAACGTAAGATGTTTATTTTGTCAATTTTTATATTCAAAAAAAGTTAGGGCTTTGAAAAAACCCATGTGCATGGCTGCTTGGTTTCTTTATTTAAGATTAAATTTTTAAATACTATATAGGTCATGTGTTTGTTGACTTCTGAAATATAAAGTTAGCTGCTTTATTTATTGTTGGTATATTTGTTTATCGTTGTTGACATGCTGTGAAGTGTGAATTTGTGATTATGATGTTGAGTTGTTATTTTCTTATTTATATTAGAGTTTTGAAAAAAAAAAAAAAAGAAAACCAAAGGCCCAACCAGCCCAAACCCAAGACATCAAAACTGAAAACCAACCAAAACTGAAATCGAACCGAAACCAACTAATTTCCAATTATTTCGGTCGGTTCGGTTGAGAATTTTACAAATCGAAAACTTCGGTTTCGATTGGCCAACACTAAGAAAACTGGTCAAACCGAACCGATTACACCCCTAACAAAATTGGTTGTAACATAAGGTTACAACCTTACTTAAGATCTTTTTATTAAATGTGAATTTTGAAAAATCCACCATTTGATTACCTCTTCTTCTTATATCCTTCATTCTTGCAAAATTTTTAGAAATTTAAATATCAATAACTATGTTATCAATAAATTGTTTAAATTGCAAGTTTTTGTAGTTTAAAATTATGCATAAAATTTTAGCTTATAGATCATATAGTAAATAATATCTAATTTAACACAAAATTTGACATATGTATTAAGATAGCATAAAGAACATACAATTCAACTGTTAGCCTTAGGTTACAACTAATTTTATAGTTAAATTTTGTCCCAAAATAAAATAAAATAAGAAAATTGCATACGGACACTAAAAGGTCAAAATAATATCATTTTAAAAATATTGTGAGATTTTGTTGTGAAAAGCAGAGATAAACTAACATTTTTCCGACCGATATAATCTACTGTCAATCCATTTACTAATCCGCCAATCACTCCTCCTATTGTCATCATCGAACTGAAAAAGGAATACTGCATAGTCAAATGAATATAATTGTTATCAATGGATAAGAGAATTGATGGAAACATAGCATACCTACTTACCATTGATAAAATCTAAGAGTAATGCTAGAGATATAAACTAGTTTACAACATTTTTACAAAATGTTGATGTAGCCAATCTATTATTAGTTTTTATCTAAGCCCACCATTAATATCACTTTTTCATTTACCAATAGTCACTCATCACATCAACATTTCATTAAAAAAAATTGTAAAATAGTTTGTATCTCTAACATTATTCAAAATCTAAAATGTGATACAAATATTTGAAGTAGACATATATTGATATTTACATTTATGCAACATGTGTAGCATTACTGTATATTAGATTATTCACATTCAAATACAAATACATTGGTATGTATAGATGTACACTATACAGACATGCCTAGCTACATATAATGATAAAAATATTTAGAATAATTTACAGACTTTAGCTACGTGTATACAAATTATACACACATATGGGTTGAGTTCTATTTGATAATCTTATCATTTTTTTTAAACGTACGATAGACTTTCAATCTATGACACCCACTCTATAATGATTGCTGTTATCATCAATTTAAAACGTACCAATCGATATTTAATGTTGGTGGAAATTGAATATCAATTCTCCTATTTGACGATAAGAGACTTTGCTTGTTAACCTAACAGTAACCCACAATAATCTTACTATTTAATTACACATTTATTGATAATGAATAAGCATGTCAAATCCTGTATTAATTAATTTTTTTATTATTTAATTTACAAAATTTTGTTATTATATTTAAAATATATAAAAACTGAACTATAAACATTTTAAATTTTTGGATAATTCGATAGTTACAATGAGGGATGAGAATTTAGATTCTAGATGTCTTAGTTAGAAATATCAGGAGGTGCTAATCAATTGAGCTACAAAACTCTTAGCGAAATATAAACATTTTAGAAATAAGACAGTTCATAATTTTAATTATCTTGATATTTTTTGTAATTATAAAACTTGTATATAATTTATAAACTCACCAAGATATTTATCTAGCAAAAAATTATTTAAATAATAAAATATTTTAATGCATGGCTATATATGAATATATATACCAATTTTTATGGTTCAAGTGCAAAGATATTTGGGGTTCAATCCCCGCTTATACCAAAAACTGATTGGTGTCTTAGCTTGATGATAAAGAGCTATAATTGGAAACGGACATCATAGGTTGAAAATCTCTCTAAAAAAAATGTGTGGAGATATCTTAAATAGAAATATATCTAAGACAACATTTTACTTTAACCTACGGTAGACATTTTGGGGATATTATTCAACATCCGTGAGCAATGATCCTTCTTATAACATAATAAATGGTAGGTTCTAGCTTGAATTTAATAAAAGTGATCCACAATTATATGAGAAAATGAAGTATTAATTATTTCTATCAAATGATTATTCAATATTTTGGAAAAATTATAATAAATGGGTTGAGTTGTGGGCCCATTATGAATTTAATTTGTTGGACCTACTATCATATTTATATGAGATGGAGGATAGGCAGAGTACAGCTTTATTGTGTTTACGAAGTATTTTATAATGCCCAACATTCAGGGTGTGTAATTAAGGAAAATGTTTGTCAGTTTTCATTGGAAAGTATACAACATTTCAAAAATACAATAATGTTTTACTTACTCCTCTCAAAAGAATGGCGAGTCTTACAATGAATTTTATTATTAGTAGTTGAATTCACTATTATATGAAAAGATGGAGTGTGCTGTTATTGTAATCCCAAAATATTTTATAATTACTCATTTTTAATTGGGATTTAAAAAGATGAGTTGAATTTGAAAAAATCATATGTTCAAAATTTTACCATTTTAGTAAATGTACATAGATAAGTAGAAATTACAAAAAATATTTAGGAAAAAAAATTAGTACTTACTGATGTATCAGAGAGACTCAAATCTTCGACGATCCCAGATTTAGCAGGTGAAGAAAAACCTGTCTGCACAATGCATATAATACATTTGTACAATGTTTAATACATACAACATATTACACTTTGGCACTGCCATGAACAATCTCTTCAATTCACGAAAATGATAGTAATATTTCAAATACACCTAACTGGTTAGTTAGCATCCTTCATAGAACTTTGTTATGTATACAACATATACAATATAATACTATTTGATAAGAGTTAAGCATAAAACTTGTGTAAACTTTCTTACAACGCTTGACTTTGTATCCAAAAGAAACAACCCATGAAATGACGACCGTATAGTAGAAATTCGTGTATTTCTTTGATATATATAGCTTACATGCAGTCGTGCCATTTGGTTATGCAGTGGTACTTACAGCACACCCAGAACCGAGGGAACCACAGAGGGCGACCATGGTGCTGAGCACAACAACAAGCGTGACTGATGAGGAACCACTTGATTGCAAGTCACCATCAGTATTAGTAGTAGTGTTTTCTTCAGTAGTAGTAGTAGTATTACTACCGTTAGTAGTAGTGTTTGCTTCAACAGGTGAAGGCCTTCTCAATAGTGGTGCTTGCATGCTTTTTCTCTCCATGTCCTATTTTTAATGGAAGATAGGTAGTTTTTGGAGAAGAAGATGAGATATAAGTATTTATTAAGCTATATATATAGATAGAGAGAGAGAGACAATGACAATAATGACGTGCATGTAGTCGCTCTTTTTTTGTTTTGTTTTGTTTGGTTTTGTTTTGTTTGTGTAGTGGTTACTACTTAGGAAGGTCGATCTATATGTTATTCAAAAACGTAAAGAGCGGAGATAGCTCCCAAAGTGCTGAGCACAACCACAGTTGAGGCCAAAGAAGAAATGGTACAAGTTAGTTAGGGAGAGCTCTCTCTCTCTCTCTCACTGTGACCAGAAAATTTGTGTTTTAATAATAACAATACATGCAATAAATAAATATCTTATTGTTTTTTAAATGTAATATGAGTATTATAATATTTGAAGCATTCCAAGCACTCTTCTCTATGATGAAGGAATATTAAGAATGTGGAAATTTCGACTTGAATTCCACTTCACCTAACTAGAATGGGATAGAGAGATATCAAATAGGCATCATCATAACGTTGAATATGCAATAAAAGCATTTTGTTTCCTTAGAGTATGTTTGGTTGGAGATGAAATAGGGATGATGAAAAATAATTGAAAGAAAATAAGTTTTGATATTGTTTGGTAAGGAGAGAAATAATGGGAATTTTTTAGTGGAGCCTAGGTATTTTTTTTCCTGGCTCACCAAAAACACATTTCTCCAAATCAGAGAGAAAAAAGGAATATTGAAAACTCCAGCTCCAAAGCAACTATGTCACCAAATTTTAATGCTTCCTACGAGTCTCACCTACTCCACGTAACACGTCTAGATTACTGAATTTTTGCGGTTCAGTTTTGCCTAGTTTTCTATTCATTTAAAAATAAATTTAAAAAAAAAAAAGAAAAAAAGAACAACATGTCCAGACGAATGCAAAATGGTCTTTGAACCAGATTCTGTTTTGTTGCCAAGTTTTTTTTTTCCCCACCCAGCAGCATGTCCAGATTATATATATATATATTTATATAAATATATATAAGATTATATTATCTATAATAATAAAGAAAAATAATATAATTTTATATGTATGATGAGTTCATTTTTATATTATTTAATAAGTACATTTTAAATAAACAAAAGAGTTTTCAATCTCTTTTACTTTTTCACCCCTCCAACCAACATACAAGAGGGAAAATTAAATCTTTTCTATCCTCTTACTTTTTCATTCTTCTAACAATTTTCTATCCTCCTACTTTTTTACCTTCCAACTACATAAAATTATAAGCATACCTAGAATAATGCTCTCATCAATAAAAGTAAAGTAATTGAACAATTTGATTACTATTCATAGATATAAATATGTTATTGAAGTAGTAGTTTAGAATAAGAATGGGCGGAATAAAAAATCGAAGAAGACTCAATTATCAGCAAAACCCTTGTTGAGATTTCTATTAATTAATATGACAATTCCACACGAGTTAATATAAATGATAAAATGTCGATAAAATAATACCATCCGGATCGTGAAAATGAATGCATGAAATGAGTTGGAATAGTCTACACGTTAAAATTTCTTCGGTTAGATTTGGGTCATTCCTTGAGAGCAGGGACGGCGCCACGGGTGAACGAGGGGGGCAACCCCTAATTTTTTTTTTTTAATATTATTATATGTATGTACTAATTTTAGCAATTTTATTTTATAAAATTACATTTTACTCCCATTAAACAATAAAATTGATTCTTTTAAGAGTAATGTTATACTCACAAATTTTTTTCAAACTGTTTTGCTAGCAAATTTTTATTGGTTCGCATATAAGTCTACTACTTACATCATTTTTTTACCTACTAATAACCACTTAATACCTCAATGATTTATAAAAAAGTTTGTAATTCTAGCATTTTCCTCATTTTAGTGATTATAAAAAAAATTATAAATCTAAAATCTAAAACAAAATATACAAGTAAAAAAAAAAAAAAAAATTAGCTCAACAACAAAAATTACCAATAAAAAAACTAAAAAAAATTAAGCTCAATCAACCAATTTTATCAAAAATAAACAACCATACCCTTTAAAAATTCTAAAAAAATAATTTTTTTCCCCCCCCCCCCCCCCAACACAAAAAAAAAAAAACCTTAGCGGTTAAGTAGTAGTAGAATCTAAGGTTGAAACTGCCCTATATAGCCAACAATAAAACCACCTCTTAACTCAAAGTTTTGGCTCTGTCCCTACTTGAGAGAGACAAATTATTCATTTTTTTTTCATGATAAGATAATGTAATAAGTTAAAGAAATAGAACAATAAATACTGTAAAAAATAAAGTTAGTAAGATATGATGACAAAGAGTATATATCGGTTGAGTTTATGTTTGTCTTAATCGTTTGTTTCGACTTTAGCAATAAAATAACTAGTTCAGAAACATCCAAGGGGAAGTGGTTACTGATTGTGATCGTATAAAATGATGCACTTGTAAATTCAGCAAAAAAAATAAAATAAAAAGTGATGCACTTATGTTATTGCCGGATTATATAATTGGAAGTAATAATATTGAGTTTGTAAGTATTATATAATGACCTAATAGATCCAATTGTATTGGAAAACTCATATACATAGACATAACCATAGCTCATAGTCTCTTTATATAATTATATTCACTATTTAGGGTATACATTGTAAGACAATATGGCATATGGTAAAGATGTAGCCATTAGATTCCATGGACATAGATTATTAAGCTGAATCGCATAATTCTCCATATTCCCTCTCTTTCTCCTTTGCTTCCCGCTTTCTTTACAATACTTTTCTCCTTAATTTCAACATAGTATCAGAGCCACTTTCATGTGTGGTCTTCACTTAGCTTCCCAAATCCAATCACTCTTTTTGCTAGTGGCCTTAACTTGCTGCTTCCATGCTTAGTTTGAATAATCACTCCACATTTTCATGAGAACGGTGAAATTGGGATAGTTTTGAAAAATTAATAAACTTGAACTTAATGTAGTAGACTCTTGAATAAAATTCAAAATTGGTCTAATTTCTCATAGAATTTAAGGGGTGTTCAATGTTCATTTCATTCCATAATCCATGAAATTTAAGTCATGCATCATTTGTGTGTGAGAATGTCATGCATGTTCAAGGTTTTGTGTTCATTGACATGGCATGTAGTTTATTTGCTCTTATGATTGATGAGTCAGTTGATCTTCCCTGCCTCTTATGCAAAACCATTATTTCTGTCTATTTCTCTAATTATAAGAATTTTTTTTTTAAATTAAAATTCACTTAATTTTATCCCATCCTTTCACATTTCTTCTTTCTCTAAGCTAAATCTTCCTCCCCTTAAGTGCTGGAGATCAACGTTGATCTTCACCAGCCGCATGACCACAGATCTTTAATGGCACTTTCAGTGGTGTTTTGGGCCCACAAGGCTTACTGGCTGTGATTTGTTATAATCTGAGTGAACGGTTGTTGGATGGGCTTCATGATGTTATACCCGTGGGTAAACTAAACCCACCATGCCGCCCTGAGGATGAAAAGGGTGAAAATAGAAATAATAATAAAAATGTTAAATGATTTTTATTTTGTTTAGATTTATAATTTATTAAGAACTTATTTATCAACTTACATAATCCAATATCAAGTATATAATATATATAAATATAATTATATATCTAAAAACATATAATTTTATATATATTTTAATTGAGTCTCATATTTATAAACTTGTTTATGAATACATTCTTATATTTGAACTCAACTTGTTTAATATTTGAGTTTAAACTTGGACTCAAACTTGATTCATTTGTCAAATAAATGAATAAATAAGCTTGTTCTCAAACTGAGACCAACCTATTCATAAACAACTTGGTTCACTTACATTTCTAGATAAAATGAACAATTTTTTCCATTTTCGTAATGCTAGAAACTTTCGATTTCAAATTAAAAGAATAAAGGGTAGGTTTGATTTTGATACAAAAATTAAATACAAAAAGAACCAAAAAGTTGAACTATAGATTGTTAAATCAGACAGTGTCTCAATAATCAAAATGTTATGTGATGAATCTGCAATAATGTTATCAATAGCTACGGATTACGAAGTTGTAGTGATGAAAAATTCTGCCTCTGTAACTCTCATTTCAATTTAGAAGGTCATAATTTTTATAGTTTTGCATTCGATTATCTATGATTTAGTTTCTTTACATACCTTTTTTGAGATTTATAAGTTGGAAAATTGGAGATGATAGTTACAAATAGGAGAGAAAAAATTAGGTGAATAGACCATCTATATAATAACATGTAAAAACTTAAACGTAATATTCATTATTACTACGTTTTTATTAAGCCACATTAGCATGACATTTCTGTTTATTTTAGTCCACCTTGGCCTATTCAGTCCATTTTGATCCATTCAGTCCACTTTGATCCATTTAGTCCACTTTGGTTTATTTAGTCTATATTGGTCCACTTCGGTACATTCGGTCTATTCGGTCCACTTTGCTTCATTCTTTCTAATTCGGTCTAATCTGGTCTACTTCGGTCCACTTTGGTTCACTTCTGCCTAATTCAGTCCGTTCAGTCTATTTTCGTCCATTTCTGTCCACTTAGACTATTTTGGTCGACTTCGGTCCAGTAGGTCCATTTTGTCCAATTTGGTCCATTCAGTCTATTTTCATACATGTCGGTTTAGTCTATTATGGTCCACTTCTGTCCATTCGGTTCATTCAATCCAATTCGGTCTATTTTGATCCACTTAACAAGAGACATCATTGGAATATATCAACACAACTTGTTTATTTTATTAAGGTTGCAAATAAATTTCATAAATATTAAATGATAGAAAATGGACTAATATCTTCCCAAATCTTTCAAAACAATTTTTTTTTCTCACTTCCATTAGGAAAAAATACTCCAATTATGATACACTTCAACTGACTTGTTTACTACTTATTATAAGAATCATTTACTAGCATTACTTGGACCTTATCTTATTGTAGAAGAATGGGTAATTGATGCTTCTATTTCTTCCAGAGCTCACCCCTTTGTCTTTGGCACCAATTTTGCGACGAATAGAACAGTCAAACCACAAATGCTTGAGTATAAGAAAAATGTTCCTGATGTGTAGCATGGCCAAATTAATCATGAATAATTACAAAAGAGAGAACAGGTAACAGATTATCAAAATTGATAGTGGCTGTAGATATCCATTCCATCAAAAGTGTAATTACCTGCTTCACTCCATTTCATCATATAATTGAAAGTGTATGTAATAATCCAAGTACAGGACCATTTCACTGTAGTCACCAGGCTGCCACCCGCACCCTTGATGTTTATAGGGAATATCTGAAATTGATAATTCGTCGTTGAATTAAAGCTATAAAGCTGCTTGTAATGTAAAAGTACTCCTGTTAGATATTTGTAAATGGATTCAAAGTTCAATAAGTTTCATACCTCTGCCATTATAACCCATGGTAATCCTGCCACGCCAATTGATGAAGCCACAGTATTTGCCTGCGTGCATGGATTATTTGCCAGTCAATTTCATATATTGCAACTTGATCTACCACTTCGTCAACTTAATTCCAGATATGAATAATAAAAAAAATTAAAAAAAAGAACAATAAACATCAGTTCGTTGCCTTTAAGGATCAGAAAGGAAAAAATCATAAAAAGTGCGTAGTTTGCCATGTCAGTAATTGCGGCAATAGTTGATAAGAAGGCTTTTGAGTCCTAAAGATTACGGATCCATCAAAGTAATTTATGAACTTAAGCCCTTTAAATGTCCCGTTTTCTAACTTGTAATTGAAGTATAAATTAGATAATGTGATATATTTAACACAAATCTTTATTTTAGTTCTTGAGGGTGGAAAACGATTTCTTTTGGTAATTTGTACAACAAATATGCCATTTAGCACCAAAACTTAAAGATCTTAAGTATCAAATGTCCTTCAAAAACCCTGTAGACACCTAAATCTTAAGTGGTTACTGAAGCATAAATGAGATTGAAATTAACTTAGAAATATTGTATTGCCAAGATCCCAATTAGTGCCAAAATGGGAGTAAACCCCATCAACTGGTAAGTCTCCTGCTTATAACAAAAGATTTAAAAAAATGATCTTTCATATATGAAGAAAATAAAAATACAGACAAGAAAGCTCTGAATTTGTTTTTAAAAGAAACCTGAACGTAGAATGACAAGCCTACAAGGAAGCAACTCAAGCACAATCCAGCAGCAGAGACCTGAAAGAATTGGTAGAATAGAATTACTGCTATCAACTTATTAATGTACAGCATATACTTAAAGTTGAATCTTTGTCATCCTCACCATAAGAAGTGGCCGTCTTCCTGACTTATCTGTCAAGATAACACTCAGAAAAGTAGCTGGAATCTGCAAAAGAATGCTTATATGTTTGGGATATGTATAAAGTGAAATACTATAATCATTCACAGTTATAATAAGCCATGTACCTTCAACATAGCCATTGAAAATTGACCCAATTTTACTTGAAAAACCTACCATAACCCAGATTTCAGTATCTTACATACATATAAAGGTACATGAAAAAATTATTAAAGCCATTAATTTACCAGTTGCTACAAATATAGAGCTCGCATAATAACCAACCACGCTGCTCCCTGAAAATTGTTGCAGTATGATCAACCCAAGTCCAACCTAAACCAATTTATATAGAATATATAAAACAATTGGATAGGCCACAGAAAGCAAAAGAGGCACAATGAGTTAGGCTTACAATGAGTGGATGATGAATCTGAAACAAGTCCGAAATTCTTGTTTCTGATTGCTGTTGAAAGTTTTCTGTATGATTCTGTGAAAAGGCAGGATCACAGGTCATTATTTTGAAGTTGTGCTAAGAAAGTTAATAAATTATAAAATAAAATAAAAAATCCTCTAGTTAAGATTATAAAAGAAACTTATTGTGTTAATTAAACATCAAAAATTTTAAAAAATATATTTTTTCTCTAGTTCAGAACTTCAGATTACAAAATAGATGCATTATAATAAATGTGTGAAATCAGAAAGTTACTCTAATATCTGCTGCTTCTTGAGAGATATCAGCATTCTTTCCCCTAAGATGCTGTAGACTAGCTTCAAGCTCTCTTTCTTTACCAATTTTGGCCTGCATACAACTTGTACTCATCACTTTACATTAGACTGTATTGGATTACAAGTTGACCCCAATTCAATAAACCAATTATCCAAGTTGATTAATTAATTCAATTACATGCAAAGTCTGGTTAAAGGCATAATCACATCATCAATCTAGAGTTCAATGCAACAGAAAATAATTTGACATGACGATATGGTCATGATGGGGTAAACCTTCATAGGCAAAACCCCAATAGGTGTTTACTTAGGTCACCACTCTTGAAGAATCCACTAATCAAATTGCCGTTACAACTATAGAGATCTTACCTGATCCAAATACCTAATTAAAGTAGAACCCACTGATACTTGCTTAGTTCCAACCCATTTGGAATTTAATCTTAATGAACTTCATCTGTTAGCACAGTTATATCGATGTAGCTAACTGTTGCACACATCTCCATTTACGGGACTGACTCCCTATAGAAATCCTTGATTGATGCAATTGATTGGTGTAAATTTTTTCACAACAACATTCTCCAATATAAATTGGTAGCAGCTCAGTACAAAACCCTAGGTGCACAAAGTCGCAGCAGCTTCTCAATTTGCATGTCTCCTCTCTGTGTATGATGACAGCTATATCTTTGGGAACCCTAGTGCATCGATCCCAAGATGAGCCAAGTCATCATGGGCTGGAATAGACGTATCAGTTCTGAAATCCCTTAGTTTGATCGGGCGAGAGGTGTACAGCTAGGTATAGAGCTTCATTAAGTCTCGATTAGTTGACAAGTATCAAGAGGTAGTGTGTGTTTGGTACTGTGATTTTACTAGAAACTGCGTTCTTTCAAACACCATATATCACGTTTTGAAATGGAAGTATCAACCAACTTTTTGAAAAACGCCACTTAAAACACAAATTCGTAATACTTTTTAAGGTTTGAATACCTAAAACACCCTCAAGCATTTGCTAAATGACAAAATCATCAGCCAACAAATAAACTCAATTCCCTAACTTTCCAGCGACAGCGCTGCTTAAGGCCTCAGGCGGAATTTGTAGCAGCAGTGGAGAATGTTGTCATCACAAGAACGAGCTCAGCTGTATCACTATTGTAAATGGAAACAAAAAGGCACTACTTGTAGTAACAACTTGCATGTCCACTTGCTCCCTGTCCATGTTTATACAAGAAGAAGTTTGCATGCCCATGTGAGTGAAATCTCTGTTTCTCTTTCTCTATTATCTCTGCTATCTCTTTTTCACTTTATTTGAGGTTGATATAGCATTGGGAAGGGAAAGTAATTGGGGGTTATTTTAATTTGGTTTTTGCTTTTAATAATACTAGTCGCAGACCCGCGCGTTGTGCGTGATAATTTTTTAGATAAAATACAATTTTAGTCCCTAGACTTTATAAAGAGCTTTTTTTTATATATAAAAAAAAAAAGTTTTATCATATTTTTTATAATCTTGTCTATAACTTTTTTTTTTTTTTACCACTATCATATATTTATTGGTTGATAATTTGCATAACATAGACATTAAATAAGAGGTAAAACTATTCATTAAATTTTTTTAAGTCATGGTGTATGAAGATTATGGTTATATATATATATAATTTCTCTAGTTAGAGTTTGATTAGTTTTAAATTTAAATGTTGTATTATTATATTTAATTGTTGATTATTGATTTAATTAAGTGAACGTAATGGTTGATTTTATTGCACTATAAAATTTTCAATGTCCTCTGTATAACCATCTCTATTTTATTTCTTACTCCTCTTGACCACCTTTTTTTTTCCAAATAACAGTTATTAATTGACGTTTGATTTCATTTCCTTTTTTCTTCCTTCGTTTATTCTTTATTACTTTGTATGTTCCCTTGCTAGTTGTAAATTTTATGGTTATCAATAAGAAATAGATATCATGGATGACTTAAATAGTTATAGATGTAGTTATGTTAGTGGTATGTTAAAAGTTTTTTTTTTTTTTTTTTTTTTCCTTCTGAATTTTCAAGGAAATATGAAAGGCATTTCTCTAGTTTGGTCTCAATCAATTAAGATATTCATAATATATTAACGGATATCTTAATATATTACCTGGAGGAATTCGGTCTTCAAATACATTTGTGGTGACATCACCATTTTCATTTAAAGTAGTGCATATATAAATATTAGAATTTTTGTTCGCAGTCTCACTATTATAATCATGTCGTCTCTGTCTAGTGCTCCTCGCAAATGGATCATCCTCCATATCTCTTGAATGGCCTAAAGAGTAATCAAATATAAGTAAATCCATAATTTATACACACACACATATGTTAAATTGAAGACTTTAATAATATATATAAAAAAAAAATGTAACTTTATGAAAAACCTACCAACAATACGATGTGAAGGTGACACAATCGTAAATGAAGCAGATCCTCTTTCTACAGAAACCTCTCCTCTCAAAACATCAACATTGTTGAAGTTAGCATTTACTAAATGACTTCTATTAGCTGGCCAATAACTCATATTCATTTGTCTATCCAACACAGTACCCCTATTCAACTGTAAGTCAGTAGAAATATGTTGAGTTGCAAGAGCATGAATATTGGTTGGATAATTGCGATATCTCCTGGATGCAAGAATCATTCTTCTTCTCAATTGTGCATAATAAGAAGACTCCATAGTACCTACAAACCATCAGTTACTAATTGTCATTATAGTAAAAAATAATTTCAAATAATTGGTGGATAATATGAACAACCTACACAATTACAATATGAGGACAATTTTAGAAAAACATTTCATTTTAGTTACAATTGACATTTAGACATACTTGAAGAAAACTTCCAGCTTTTGAACTTGCAATTTGATAGATAATCCGCAATAATTTGGTAGACAATATGAACAGCCTACACAACCAAAAAATAATATAAAAATGATTTTAGCATACCGAAATAGAATATAAAAATATTTTACCATAGCCTTTTCATTATATTTATAATTGAGAGTTGGACATTCTTGATGAAACAATCCAACTTTTGAACTTGCAATTTAATAAAAAATCTATAATCAATTGGTAGAAAATATGAACAACTTACACAACCAAAAGATAATATAAAAAATATTTTATCCTTCTTTTTTGGGGTGCATTCATTTTGTTGTCATCTATTTATAGTGTCTTCCTAGTTGGTAAATAAGTTCACACATGTAACATGAAGAGCATTTTTCTAATACTATTTGGAGATTCTTGCCTTTATGCAATTGCATTCAAAATGAAAATATAAATAAAATATTAAGCATTGTGGTTGCAAAACATAAATGAAAATTATGTGATATTTTTGCACTAGTCATGTTTTTCAATAGAAAATATCTAATCTCTGAACATATTACAATCTCATCTGAAGGTTATCTCAAAATTTGAACATCATGTGGTTCTAAAAAATTTGGAATTTTTACTGAATTATTTTACAATCTCATCTGACGGTTATCTCAAAATTTGAATATCATGTGGTTTTAAAGTTTTTGGAAAATTTTTTATTTATAAAATTCCCCCATTTTCCCAACTTGTCTAGGTTTATATCTTTTGTACCGTGGGAATGTAATCCAGTAAAATTTCATGTTGAAAGATAGACACCCTAGCTGCTGATGTGACTCCATAGTGCCTACCAACCATCATTTACTAACCGTCATTATAGTCAAACATCATTTCAAATAACTGGTGGATAACATGAACACCCTACCAATAATATGAGGACTATTTTAGCGAAGCATTTCATTTTAGAGAGACCTGAAGAAATATTCCAGCTCGTGTGGACTTGCAATTTAATAGCTAATCGATTATAATTTGGTAGAAATCAAAAGATAATACAAAAATTATTTTAGCACACCAAAAGATAATATAATCTCAATTTTATAATAGTCTTTTCATTAATTGAGAGTTGGACATACTTTACAAAACAATCCAGCTGTTGAACTTGCAATTTAATAGATAATTCATAATCAACTGGTAGAAAATATGAGCCACCTACACTACCAAAAAAATATATAAAAAATATTTAGCATAGCCTTTTTATTTTATTTAGAATTAAAAGTTACAAATACTTGAAGAAACAATCTAGCTTAAAAACATGTACAGGTAACTTGTGAGTAACTGGTGGTTAAAATAGTAATCAAAACGATGACAGGTGTCCACATCATTGAACACCAAGACGTTTTATGTGATATTTTTGCACCAGTCATGTTTTTCAATAGAAAATATCTAATCTTTGAACATATTACAATCTCATTTGACAATTATCTCAAAACCTGAACATCATATGGTTCTAAAGAATTTGGAATTTTTATTGAATTATTTTACAATGTCATATGACGATTATCTCAAAATTTGGAAATCATGTGGTTCTAAAGTATTTGGAAAATTTTTTATTTATAAAATTCCCCCATTTTTCCAACTTGTCTGGGTTCTATATTTTTTTGTATTGTGGGAATGTAATTCAGTAAAATTTCATATTGAAAGATAAACACCCTAGCTGCTAACGTGACTCCATAGTACCTACCAACCATCATTTACTAACTGTCATTATAGTAAAACATCATTTCAAATAACTGGTGGATAACATGAACACCCTACCGATAATATGAGGACTATTTTAACAAAGCATTTCATTTTGGACAAACCCGAAGAAATATTCCAACTTGTGTGAACTTGCAATTTAATAGATAATCCATTATAATATGGTAGAAACCAAAAGATAATATAAAAAAGATTTTAGCACACCAAAAGATAACATATTCTCAATTTTATAATAGCCTTTTCATTAATTGAGATTTGGACATACTTACAAAACAATCCAGCTGTTGAACTTGCAATTTAATAGATAATCTATAATCAACTGGTAGAAAATATGAACAACCTACACAACCAAAAGAAAATATAAAAAATATTTTAGAATAGCCTTTTCATTTTATAGTTGTTGAACTTGCAATTTAATAAATATTCCATAATCAACTGGTAGAAAATATGAACAACCTATACAACCAAAAGAAAATATAAAAAATATGTTAGCATAGCCTTTTCATTTTGTAGTTGTTGAACTCGCAATTTAATAGATATTCCATAATCAACAGGTAGAAAATATGAACAATTTACACAACCAAATAAAAGATGTTCCAAAATATTTTAGCATAGCCTTTTCATTTTAATTATAATTAAAAGTTACAAATACTTGAAAAAAAAATCCAACTTAAAAACATGTAAATTAATAGGTAACTTGTGAGCAACTGGTGGTTAAAATAGTAATCAAAACGATGGCAGGTCTCCACATCATTCAACACCAAGACCTTTTATGTGATATTTTTGCACCAGTCATGTTTTTCAATAGAAAATATCTTATCTCTAAACATATTACAATCTCATCTGACGGTTATCTCAAAATTTGAACATTATGTGGTTCTAAAGAATTTGGAATTTTTACTGAATTATTTTATAATCTCATCTAACGGTTATCTCAAAATTTGAATATCATGTGGTTCTAAAGTATTTGGAAAATTTTTTATTTATAAAATTCCCCCAATATAATCCATTATAATTTGGTAGAAACCAAAAGATAATATAAAAATTATTTTAGCACACCAAAAGATAATATAATCTCAATTCTATAATAGCCTTTTCATTAATTGAGAGTTGGACATACTTTACGAAACAATCCAGCTGTTGAACTTGCAATTTAATAGATAATCCGTAATCTATTAGTAGAAAATATGAACAACTTACACGACCAAAAGAAAATATAAAAAATATTTCAGCATAGCTTTTTCATTTTATTTATAATAAAAAGTTACAAATAATTGGAGAAACAATCTAGCTTTTGAACTGAACAGTCTACACAACCAAAAGATAATATAAATT
The DNA here is from genome assembly GCF_001633185.2 of Quercus lobata. NCBI lineage: Eukaryota > Viridiplantae > Streptophyta > Magnoliopsida > Fagales > Fagaceae > Quercus > Quercus lobata. The sequence goes on along the minus strand of NC_044906.1, from coordinate 3,961,313 downwards.
ATTCAAGCATACCAAAAGATAATATAAAAATATTTTAGCATAGCCTTTTCATTTTTTTTATAATTGAGTGTTGGACATACTTGAAGAAACATTCCAGCTTTATTTATAATGGAATTTCCGAGCAAAGCAACTCATTCAACAATGTCCTTTTTTTTTTGGTTATTTTCTTTGGTTACACAAACTATTCGGGCAACAATGGAATTTCCCAGCATAGAAACTCATTAAACAATACACTGTAGAAAAGTAGAAGTCATATGTTCTGACAATGTGCAATTGTATCAAGCTTTGACTGCACACATATTTGTTTTTTATCTAGATAAACTGCTACCTCTGCCTCCATAGTGGTAATAGCTCTAAATCTATCTGTGACACTTGTGGACCAAGGAGGCACATGGTTGATGTACTTCGGTTATTTATTGTGCGTTACAAAAGAGAATCTGCAAAATCATATCCCAAAAGGCATATGGGATACTATGGAAGGTGATGATGTGGCTCTTGCATCACAGCTTGTGGCTAGAGACAATGGTTCGGATGAAAGTTTATAGGTATAAATGTTGTATTGGGAAATTTTCTTCAGCTGCTACAATATTACTTGATTTTGCACTACATGATTGTCACACTATTTTTGGCTTATCCCTATCTAGAACTTCCCCACACGTTAACCAAACCAAATTGAACCAAATCAACAAATTAAGCTACAACCCAACTCAAGTTAATAAAACCAACATCAAGTTACTTAAAGCGGCTATACAATTAACTCATAACAATAAACCATAATTAGTTCCAAAAAAGCTAGCTACCAAAGAAGGAAAATAGTGTGCAACATATTTTTACATGTACAAATTTACTTTAATGTCTTTGTAAATACATTATCATAAAAGTAAATATCTTTTGAGACATGGTCTAGGCATTACAATCCAGTCAAACATACTAAGCACCCAGCAAATATGGGAATCGATGGAACCACATCAATTAATTTTCTAATGCCCGCTACCACCAAGCTCTCTAAACAACTTGGATATCAAACAAACCTTGTCACCTTCTGGAAAACTTCAATTAGTACCACCACACTGAAAACTTAGTTTTCATAATCAATGAAGTTGCTCATCAAATGAGACAAATTGTGAGGGTAAGGGTAATTTAGAACTTACAAACCAATGTTAAGTAGCCTAGTTGTTTTCCTTGCAATTTCTAAAATAATTTGAATTATTTTTAACTAAGCGTCCTCTCCCTCCAATCACTTTTCAAGCATGTTGTTCTGTCCTTCAGAGTTGGGTTTCCAAGACGTTTATGACTGGATGGTAGGAAGCCTAGTCATTGCTTTTGAAGCACTTATTGCTTATTGTTTTCTTATCTCCAAGCCTAATGGTGCATTGAATTGTGAAATTCCAAAAGAACTTTAAAATATGAGCACCAGATGATGCAAAGAAGATTTTTTTTTTTTTTTTTGAAAAGATGCAATGGATCACTTAAAACTTGATATGCTTCCCCTAATACCTGCAAACATCATAAATAATGAATGAACTTGGACTTTTAAAAATAATCTCTTTTTGTGGTTTTAATATTGTGTACAATGTTATGAGAATGGGGAAAAAAAATGAAGTAATAGATGACAGTGTAGGACATTTTGCATCAAGCATATGAACTTTTAATTCTACTTTAAATAACATCTAAATTTGTAAGCAACTTTTGGAGTTCCATTGAAGCAAATTTATTATAAATTATCTATGAAGACAGTTGGTTGGCCAGTTGAATAAAAATCTAACAAAAGCATTGTTATGCTAAGTAAATGTTCAATTCCCCACTTCATTCTATAATAATATTAAATCAATCACAAGAACCAATCAATATAGGGGAAAATATAAGATCAATTAAGTAGAGGATAGAGTGGGAACCTGTAGGTAGATCACTTTCGGAAATATAAAACCACAAAGAAAATTCAAACAACAATGAGTAGCCCCTTTCTCATTAAAAAATAGTAATAGGCAATATACCAGTCAACATGAACTCAGCAATATACCAATGCTGAGTTATTGTTATCTATCAAATCATAAAAGAAAAAAAAAATTGAGAGGATCAAATCATAAAAGAAAAAAAAAAAACATTTGAGAGCAAATTAACATGGTCAAAATTACACAGGTTGTGAACATATTTATCACCTCCATATTTGTTCCTTCTTTTAATCAGTCGTGGATATAAGCAATCCGATTTCTTTTCTCCACCTTGCTTTCCTCTTCCAGCTTCCATTTTTTTACCAAAAACAGATGCACTTCATCTACCATGTACAATACCCAACATTAAGTAGAAAATTTTCACAAGATAAGGCCCAATAAAAAAACTCAAAATGAACAAACCCAAAAGAGGTAGAGCTCCAATTAAGAAACCCACTAATAAAAAATTTAACACCCTAAGAAAAACGATTTAGAAAGTAAAAAGGAAAAAAAAAATCAAGCAAAAGAACAAAGCACAAAAGAAACTGGGATTTAGAGATACCTCAACTCAATCATCCAGGTTCTGTCAATATTTATATACTGTGAGGAGAGTAAGACAGGAAGGAAGGGAGATAGAGAGGCTGCCGTTAGAAGGGAGAAAGGCTGGCGTGACATAAGTGTGAAACCATAGAACAGAAGGTGGGGAAGGGGAAGGAACAAAATATGAAACAATGAAACTGAAACAAAACGTGGGAGAGAGGAATGAAAGTTGTAACTGTGAAAACAGAGTTTCAGAAAGGGTTTTAGTTGAAATGGTGGAATTAAATTTATAAGAAGTGGGCTTTATGTGGAGAGAGGGCTGGAAAATATTTTATATTTATTAGTATTTTAAAATTGTCAAAAACTATTTTAAGATCTATATAAAAGATGATGGAAATGACATGACTGTTGATGTGACTCAACGTGAGTGTAGCAACATTAAATACTACGCTTCAGCTTTTAGTATTAATTAACTTGCAAGGTACTCGACCAGAAGAAAATTTTCTAAAATATCCAATAATTCTCCACTTTTATCTCACACCAAAAATCCACATATTCATATATATATATATATATATATATATATTCTTTACTTTCTGCCACAAATAGTTTCCTAGGGTTATAGACTATAGAATACCTATAGGGTCAAAAGTCAATTTATAAAAAAAAAACACCATGTGAACACAATTTATAATAACAATATTCACTAATCCCCACTAGCCTTTCTTAAAAAAAAAGGTAAATCTATATTTATATCTATATTGCGTATTTTAACTCCTAAAATTTGTTTATAGTTATTACTATTTTATTTTTATTGTATTACTGATTTCAAGTAAAGAATGATCACAAATATATCTGATTACTAAATATATGATGTATTTTATTTAATTGTTTTTAGCTATACTGATTCAAAGTAAAGAATAAAGAATTTTCACAAATACATATGAGCATTGAATATAAGATTTATTTTATTTAATTGAAATTTTTTAGCTATATTGAATTAAAGTAAAGAATATAGAAATATCACAAATAGATTTGAGTATTGAGTATATGATTATATATATATATGTATGTATTTGAATAAGATATATTTTGTCAAAAACTATGATTTCATATATATGATTATGGATAATTTGACTATGAATTGATTCTGATACCCAAACTAATGGGGGTTATTCATTGGTACTCTGGTACCCAAATCAATGTGGGTTATTCATTGGTACTCTAATACCTAGTCAATGAGGGTTATTCATTGGTACTTTGATGCCCAGTCACAGGGATATAGCGTGACCATAGTCATAAGATTGTTAAGAATATGAATTACGTTTGAATATCTGACTATTTTAAGTCCTTAAAACTACGTATGTGATTTTGGAAATGTTTGAGTATTTGGACAATTTTGAGTTACTAAAACTGTTTATGTGTATTTGGAACCTATTGTAAGTTATAGCTTTTGATATATAGAAAACTGACTATTTTCTAAGTCATCTATGATATATTTGTAAGATTAACGTATGTGACCTATGTGCAACTTATTATTTTAAAACTATGAAACTTCTTCAGTTATTTTGAAAACAAATAGTATAAACATCTTATACTTTACAGATCTATTGCTTAATAGAACTTATTAAGACTTTGGTTACTTATTGAGTTGTCAACTCACCCCCTTTTCCCCCTCTAGTTTCAGATTATGAAGAATATCAAGTTTTGAGAGTTTTGACGTTGTGTTGTGAGTGGAAAAAGAAGTTTAGTGATTTTGGGATTGGATGGTTTTCTAATAGTTTTATATTTATTGGCCAATTGGCATTATGTACATGAGGTTTGGATTTTGTTCCTATTAAATTATTGGAGATCTATTCATAAAGAAATTGTTAAGATACTTTGGATTTATTTGATTTTAATTTTTGAGGATAAATTTTAGTTGTTAAGAAAGTCTTGCACACTTGTAGGGTGCTTACTTTATAAGCGTGCGGCGATTGTCACGTGCCTATCTTTATAGTTGGGTTCGGGGCGTGACACTTTTTTTATTATTTTATTAGTTTATCTAACTTGTCTCTCTCTTTCCTCAACACATATATCTCTCTCTCTCTCCCTTGTTTGCTTTTCTTCTCTTCTCCTCTCTCTCTCTCTCTCTCTCTTAGCCACCCCCCGCCGATCTCACCTTGTTGCCCATAAACCCATGCCGCCAAGACTGCCTCATTGTCGACCTCTCCTTGCCGTCCACCACACACCTCCAATATTTTCCTCCATTCCACTACTAACCTCCCACCTTCGGATCTCTCTAAATTGGCCACTTTTTATTGCAATAGTTGTGGTGGTTTTTTGGTTGTTGCCTTGGGTTCTTTTTTTTTTTTTTTTGGTGGTTACTATGGGTTGTTTTTCATGGGTTGTGATGGGTAGATGTTGGTGGGTTATAGCAAAGGGTGTGGGTTGATTTTCATGGGTTGTGATGGGATGATGTTGGTGGGTTATGATGGTAGGTGTGGGCTAATTTTGTTGGTTAGGTTGATTTTGGGTTTTAGTTATTGTGGTTAGTGGTAGTGGTTTGGTTGGTTGATTTTGGATTTTGGTTATGGTTGACAGTGGTGGTGGTGGAGGATTGTGGTGGTTGTAGGGGTGGACTGTGGGTAGGGGTGGTGTTGGTGGTGTGCTATGAGCAGTGGTGGTGGTGGGCTGTATTGTATATATTATTGTTTGGAGTTTTTTTTTTTTTTTTTTTTTTTTAAATGTTATTTTAATATGTAGTATATATTATTTTAATGTGTTGTATCTATACTACTATTTAAGGGGTTTCCTCTATTTGGATTCCTCATTTTTTATGTCTAAAATACCTTCATCATACCCACTTACAAGTTTTTAACTACCGGAGATAAATATGTAAATTAAAACTCTTACCCACTTACAAGTTTTTAACTACCGGAGATAAATATGTAAATTAAAACTCTTACACTTTAAGACTCACAAACTCACGTACGTTTTGCAGTTTCTATCTCACTTTTCTATCTCTCATTCTTCTTCAGATTGAAGACATTTAATTTAGCTCTACATCCTCCTTTCTTTTTCTTTAGATTAAAGACATTTACTGTCAAAGGCTCCAACAAATTTTCAGGTTCAATCTTTTGCAAGTTCTTCTTTGTTTTGTTTTCTTTTGTTTATGATTGACTATCTTTGAGTTCTACTTTTTTTTTTTTTCTTTTCTTTTTTATATGTATCACGTTAACTCTCTTTTTTTTTTCTTTTTTTTTTAAATGTAATTTTGAAATGAATGGTTCCTTCATATACTCTACCACTGTACTTCTTAATAAATTGTAATTTCATGTTGTAGGTATTGTGATCCTCCTTTCTTTTTCTTTAGATTAAAGACATTTACTGTCAAAGGCTCCAACAAATTTTCAGGTTCAATCTTTTGCAAGTTCTTCTTTGTTTTCTTTTCTTTTGTTTATGATTGACTATCTTTGAGTTCTATTTTTTTTTCTTTTTTATGTGTATCACGTTAACTCTTTTTTTTTTTTTTAAATGTAATTTTGAAATGAATGGTTCCTTCATATACTCTACCACTGTACTTCTTAATGAATTGTAATTTCATGTTGTAGGTATTGTGATCCAAAAACAGGACTGCTTTATGCTACAAAAGAAACATTCAAAATCATTTGTGAAAAGTTAAACAGTATGGTTTCCCTTACCTCCTTTAGTAGTCTTTGTTTACGTTTTATTTAAATATTTTGAATTGAAATAAAAATAGTTACCATAATCTCAATAGCTGGTTTCAAATTTCAACATTCAGACTTCAAAGTACCCAATGTTCTGGGTTACTTTTTTTTTTTTTTTTTTTTTAACTCTCTCCTTTCTTTTTTATGTTTCACAAATTTCTATTCCTTCTTCGTATTTTTTTTTTCTTTTTAAGAATTTTTTTTACCATCATTGTATATGTTTTTGGCATTAAATTTTTTTAGTTCTTTTTACCATCACTGTATATGTTTTTGGCATTAAATTTTTTTATTTAGGTATGTAGCAACCTTGAATTCTACTTTTTTTTCTTTTTCTTTTTTTCTTTTTTTATGTATCACGTTAACTCCATTTTTTTTTAAGATCTCCATTACTTAATTTTAGGATCTTTCCAAGAGCATTTCCTTTGACAAAAATCATATTAATTTACTACTCTATAAAAAATGTTACGTACCTTATAAAATATTATAAAATACAATATAAGTATTGATAATGATAGTCTGAAAATTTAAAACTCATTGGATACTCACTAATGTAAAAAATTAGTAGAAGCATCCAAATCTCAATCCAAAAATGCAAGCCATGTATCAATATGTCCCACGTAATAAAAGGTGTGGGGCCAAAGAGCTCACAACCTGACCCACTTCCCATTAGGGCCCAGGGCCCGTGCCGAGGATAGGCGTTGCCGAGGACAAGCAGTGAAAGGCCAAATGGCCCATACACACAGCCGAGGATGTCCCTGTCCTCAGCTTCCCAAGACTTCAAAAGAAAGATCAGCCTATTGTCAAAGGCAACCTCCCGAGCGCCCTCAGAAGAGAAGGCGAGCAGAATGGGACTCATACGGGAATAGAGTGTGTAAAAGGCTCACGGAGAAGACGTCACCTCCGCATTAAATACGCCCGCAAACGTACTGACCATATTAATGGGAAAAGACTCTTGAACAGTGTAGCTTCGATCAGCGTAACTAACAAAAAGTAGGGTGAAGCGGCTAATGAGACAGGTACTCGAGTAGGTACCTGCCTGATCAACGGGTGCAAGGTCAGGATCAACTAGAAAAGCCTACATAACATAAAAGCTGATGCGCCAAAAAAGAGAGGGGGACAACCAGTCCTCCCAACCATGGTGTCCTAGAAACAAGGAGAAGAACAAGAGCATAAAGCTCCCCAGACTCCTTGGACGGAAGTCACTAATCGGAGCCAACGCAAACCACCGTCCGGTGACCAAGGCCTAGCCTTTCAAACCCACACTCTACAAATGATATTGTTTGGGCCCTCTTTACGTACGAACCCAATATTATCTTGGGATCGTCACAAATCGAGCCCCTATAATTGGCGCCGTCTATGGGAAAGACTTGTGCGTTGGCCCAGGCGAAGGAACGAGAAGTTCTCTCATCATTTCTAACAGACCGTTGTTGTGTCTTAACACAAAGTTCCACTAGGGGCTGCGCGTTGAAACATTAGCAACGCGGTTGGTTCTAGGGGCTTTCCATGGCAGATCAACGTCTCAGATCATGGTTTAGGGGCTAATCCCTCCCTTACTTAATAAAATCTAAGTTTTGGACAGAACCAAGGTATTGCATGGTCCTCGGACTCAAACCTATGGAGAAACCAACTACTTATTAAAATCTAAGTTTTGAACAGAACCAAGGTATTGCATGGTCCTCGGACTCAAACCTATGGGGAAACCAACTACTTAATAAAATCTAAGTTTTGGATAGAACCAAGGTATTGCATGGTCCTCGGACTCAAACCTATGGGGGAAACCAACTACTTAATAAATCTAAGTTTTGGACAGAACCAAGGTATTACATAGTCCTCGGACTCAAACCTATGGGGAAACCAACTACTTAATAAAGCTAAGTTTTGGACAAGACCAAGGTATTGTATGGTCCTCGGACTCAAACCTATGGGGAAACCAACTACTTAATAAAGCTAAGTTTTGGACAGAACCAAGGTATTGCATAGTCCTCGGACTTAAACCTATGGGGAAACCAACTACTTAATAAAATCTAAGTTTTGGACAGAACCAAGGTATTGCATGGTCCTCGGACTCAAACCTATAGGGAAACCAACTACTTAATAAAATCTAAGTTTTGGACAGAACCAAGGTATTGCATGGTCCTCGGACTCAAATTTATGGGGAAACCAACTACTCAAATGAGGTTCGGATACCAAGTTGGTCCCAGTGACGCACGGGACATCCCGGGCGATGCCTATATCTCCACAGAAGGAGGTTCAGACATGAGTTCAATGCCTAATGGGTGCAGGTGAGCTAGCACTCCGAAACATGGTTCCAAATATATCGTATGCATAACAATTTATACTTATTGAAATAGCTAGTTCAAAAATCATCAGATTCATAACAATAGTAAGTATCGACGAGGCAAATGGCATATAATCAAAAGGAAAGAGTAACAAAGGTATTTCATATGCGTGTCCAACAGGTTCAACTACAAACAAATTATAAAGTTTTTTAAACAAAAGAGAAACTATGCGATCATTAAACTAAAAATAGATGTGGAGGCTGGCTGAGGCTTCTACTCCTTCAATTCTGTGTCGGCCACTTCTGGGGAAGGTAGAACAGAACTATCTTCAATGCCCTGGAGGACAGTCCCCTCTGGAGGGGGCTGAGCGGGATCGGTGTCGAGGCTCTTAGAGACCTCAGCAAGGGGAATCGTCTGCAGGGGCTGGGCAAGGATGGCTGGCTCTTTGGTACCAGGAATCTGAGCACTAACAATTGGCTCGACACCTTCCTCGGGAATCTTGGAATTTAGGCCTCCAGGTGCTTTCGTCGCATCAAGAGGCTCTCCTCCATTGATCGACTCACTGGAGGGGACGACGATTTGAGCATCCTCTAATTGAGTAGCACTGGCTTCCTCTGGGTCGCGCACGGCCTCGGAGCTGGATGGGGTAGTCTTACGGATGGCTGGAGGGTAAAATATGCTCTCTGCCTTCCACAAGTCAGACGAAGCATCCACCCCAGCCCTTTTTAGGGCCTCTTCCCAAACTTGGGAGCAATATAGTCTGCATACCCTGGGAATTTGAGCCTTGAGGGAGGCCTGGGTGTCAGCCATACCTGCCTTGTAACCCACATCCTCGGCAGTGTTTTTGGCAGCTTCTGCCTCGTCTCTGGCAAACTCCGCCTCTTGCTTGGCCCTTACGGCTTTGTCTTGGGCATGCTCAGCCACGCCCTTAGCGTGCTCTGCCATGGATAGTTTTCTCTTCAAATCATTGATCTGACCCTTGGCTATCTGTAACTGATCCTTGGCTTCGAGTGCACATCTTGTCTGTTCCTTGGCCTGTCTCTGAGCGCCATCTAAACCCGCCAAGGCACTGTCCCTCTCTCGGATAGCCACCTTTAAGTCCTCCTTAGCCTTTGCAAGGTCGTCCTCAGAAGCCTTGAAGGTCCTCGCGGCGTCTATGCGTTTGGAGCGCTCATTCTCGGCGGCCTTACTCTGCTTGTTAACTTCCTCCTCCATCCTATATATGGCCTGAAGAGCCTGTAAAGTGAAATAAATACATTGTGAATGACAAACCGGCAATAAAAGTTAATAAAGTTTTAGGTTTCAAGAGTCTTACCATTCCCAAGTATCTCTTCGTACTAAGGAAAACCTCCTTCATCCTCATTTTCTTCAACTCATCCACGTTGGTGGGAAGCAGCATAGTTCTCCCTAATGCGTCGGCCACATAACCGCCTTCGCCATCTCTGAGGTCCCTCATGGACGCGGTTTCTAGCAGTAGCCCCCCGTGGAGCATTGGGGTGGGGAGCCAGGCGCTTGGCAAAGATTGGGCTTCAATCCCTTTCCCTTTGCTTTGGGTAGATTGGGCCTCGCTTTCTTTGCCCTTGCTCTGGTGCCCAATCTTTAATTGTTTCACACGCAAGGCCTCATCCCTCTCTTGAGAAGATTGGGATCTTCCCCCTTCCATAGGTTCCTTACCCTTGGGACTTATATTTCTCTTTGAATTTGTGGGTTCCGGCCGAGGAGGCAGAGCTGATTGAGGAGGAGCAGGAAGTTTGGTGCGGGGAGAGTGTGGCTGCGACTTGGTGGAGGATGACCTAGTCTGGATGGTCTGGGGCTGAGGTGGTGGAGACGGAGCGTTGGATTCTAGTGTTCCCTGCGCACCCTTCCCCGGTTGACCCTCAAGGAGCTCGAGTAAGCTGGTCGGGGGCTTCCTCTTAAGTCCCATCTCGGTTCGAGAAGATGTGCCCACTGATGACAATTTTGCCTCGGACAAGGCCGGGTCCCCTAGATCACCAGAAGGATCCTCAGACAGATCGGCTTGTTCAAAAACCCGAAATCCTTCCTCAGACGAATCGAACTCACCCTCACCTTCTAACGCTGGAGGAGAAGGAGAAAGATCTACCAATGGGATGCCTTCTGGGACAGGAGAACCCTCGGAGATCAAAAACCCTTGTTCAATTATAGTAATTTTCGGAAGCCGAGGATGGTTTGCGCTGATCACGTGCTTCGGGTCGGCAAATGACTTCTGAATGGGAGTGTACCTTAAGATTTCGTGGGCAGCTCTAACTTAACCGTCCTCCTCATTTACAAAATCTGCCGTATTGAGAACGATCTCTAAGTTGGCTCGGTTAACCAGATGAAAATGTTGATGAAAGGCGTTTGGATCTGCAAACAAAAATATATATATATATATATATATTTATATATATACATGGTTAGTAATTGAGTCACATCAAATCGAGATGGCGCAGGGATGGGCACCCTCCTACTCACTATCTCGCACCTGGCTCTCCTTCCACCACTGGGCATGGAACGCCATCATGCCATTTCCCAGATACGATAAGAAAGTCCTTGTTCAACCCCTTGTTAGAGTCGGGGAGGTACTGGATCAGCCGAACCCTTTCATCTCTTGTCTTCATGTAGTAGGTTTTGCCCCTCAATTTTTGGAGGTTGTAGCACTAGTTCACGTCATGATGGGTTAGTCTTAACCCCATTTTTTCGTTTAAGGTATCCACACAACCCAGAATCCTAAACATATTGGTGGCGCATTGAGTGGGAGCCAATCAGAAATGCCTAAGGTAATCCCTCATTATTGGTCCCATGGGGATTCTCATACCCCCTTCTACGAAGGTGAGAACAGGCATTACTACATCGCCGGTCCCTCTCAAAGCATGCCATTCCCCCATCTTACAGTGCTTCAAACTAACGCTAGGGGGATCCTATAATCGGCGATGAACTTTTCCATCGCCTCTTCAGTTTCAACCAACTTTCTCAATTTTCTCAATTTAACTATCTTTAAGAGCTACTAAACAATTCAGTGGATGGTGGGAGAAGGATAGGAACCAAAGAAAAATAAACCCAGAAAAGAAAAAGCACGAGTTAGTGAAGATAGAGAACTTATAGAAAAGAGGAAAGGTGCCTCAGATAGGCTTTTTGTGCTGGAGATAGACTCGGATTTGGATGAAAGTGGGGATGAACCCAAGAAATGTGCGCTAGAACTCTTAAGTGCGAAAGTGAAGAAACAAACCGGTTCTAAAAATCATTTATACCTCCTATCGAAAGTAACTGCCCAAATTTTCCCACCCATAAAGGCAAAAGGGTCTCCACTGTTCGATTATCATCGCACCGTTGAACGTGGGGAACACAGAGCCGCCTGCATTTAATGAAGACACGTTTCGCCTTCCAACGGCTCCCAGAACGTGTCTCGGGCAGGTGAAGATGTCTCGGGAGCCGATAGGTGATAAGGATTGACAAGCCTTGGCAGAGGCCTGATGTCATCTAAACCCTCCTATCCGTCCGAGGAGCCAGATAGCAGGATTTTGAGGGGCTATTGTGAAGCCAGAGAGCTCACAACCCGGCCCACTTCCCATTAGGACCTAGGGCCCGTGCCGAGGATAGGCATTGCCGAGGACAAGCAATGAAAGGCCAAATGGCCCATACACACAGCCGAGGATGTCCCTGTCCTCGGTTTCCCAAGACTTCAAAAGAAAGATCAGCCTATCGTCAAAGGAAACCTCTCGAGCGCCCTCAGAAGAGAAGGCGAGTAGAATGGGACTCATACGGGAATAGAGTGTGTAAAAGGCTCACAGAGAAGACGTCACCTCCGCATTAAATACGCCTGCAAACGTACTGAACGTATTAATGGGAAAAGACTCTTGAACAGTGTAGCTTCGATCAGCGTAACTAACAAAAAATAGGGTGAAGTGGCTAATGGGACAGGTACTCGAGTAGGTACCTGCCTGATCAACGGGTGGAATGTCAGGATCGACTAGAAAGACCTATATAACATAAAAGCTAATGCGCCAAAAAAAAGAGGGGGACAACCAGTCCTCCCAGCCATGGTGTCCTAAAAACAAGGAGAAGAACAAGAGCACAAAACTCCCTAGACTCCTTGGACGGGAGTCACTAACTGGAGCCAACCCAAACCACCGTTTGGTGACCAAGGCCTAGCATTTCAAACCTACGCTTTACAAATGATATTGTTTGGACCCTCTTTACGTACGAGCCCAATATTATTTTGGGATCGTCACGAATGGAGCCCCTACAAAGGGTATTTTTTTATGGATAATTAAGGGCACTATAGTAAAGAAGAGATTAAAAATTTTTAACGTAAAACAACAATATTTTCTTTTCAAATAATTTTCCAATCACAATAATTTTTCATCACAAAAAAATCTGGGGGTGTGATTGAAAAATTATTTCTCCACACATGACACTCATCACATCCTTAGGTTTTTTTTGTGATTGGAAAATGTAGTAATTCCAAATTATAATAAATGCTCTAAATTAACTTTTACCAAAAAAATAGAAGAGCCTCACGTGCTCAGAGGCTAGTAAAATAATAAAATATCTTATATTGGTGAATTGTAAAATGGTATGTTATTTTTTATTTTTTTTTTTTTTGTGGGAAAAAAAAGTAGTTTTTTGATATATCAAAATAGTTTTTTTTTTTTTTTTTAACTCTTAATATTAGTTTAATAACCCATTTTAAAAAACTTTTTGATAATTTTTGCACTTTTTATAAAAAAAATTTCTAAAATAAAAGATCAACATGTAATTATTTTCGGGGTTCCAGTGTGGCTTCGTCAGGCTCCCATCATGGAGGACATAGAAAAGGAAAAAGAATAAGAATCATAGTACAAAATAAAAATTCTGTGATAAGACCTTTGGGAATTTAGTAATAGCAACGAACATATGGGGAAGTTTCGAGACAAAGAAAGTAGAACGCAGAAATTGAGTTGGGTTCCGCTCCACGGCGATGACCGCCAATCAGTACTTAAACCTCCAGTTCGTTCCAGCTTCCGTCAACCATGGTGTTCCAGTGTAAAACCCACTTTTTATATTAAACCTCCTGAAGACATTTTTTTTTGCTAATCCTAACCTCTCTGCACTCTGTTCTTCTTTTCCCTCAGGCCTCTCTCTCCAACCTGACCCAGTCTCCTCTCTCTGACTCACCCTTTTCATTTATCTCTTTCTTCTCTCTGGCAACGGCAGTGGTGCATGGCTTTGGTGGTCTGGGTTGGTTGTGGATCGTGGTTATGGTGGTTGTTTGTGGTGGTTGTTGGTTGCCGGTGATGGGTTCTGGTTTGTTGTGGGTATTTTGGTGGTGGTGGATTCCGATCTGTGGTGCGTTTTGAGTTTCTTTATTTGGGTTTTGTGGTCGGTGGTTGTTTAAGGTGGTGGTGGTGGTGGGTCTGATTTGGGGTGGATTTGAAATGGAGGTGGTTATGGGTTTTGATCCAGGGTGGATTTGCAGTGAGGTGGTTGTGGGTTACGAAGTGGTGATTGGAATTTTTGGGTTTGAGTTTTATTGATGTGGGTTTGGTTGGGTTTTATTGCCGGTGGTGGTCACTGGGTTTTGTGGCCAGAGGTGGTTGCTGGGTTTAGTGGCCGGTGATGGTGGTGGTGGGTTCCAATATGGAATGAATTTGCAATGGGGGTGGTTTTGGGTTTTGATGTCGTGGTGAGTTTTCTATGTGTTGGAGGATTTGGATATTGTTGGAGCAGATTTGACTGGGTTTTGGTATGGGTAGTAAAATTGTGTTGTGGCTTTTGTTGTAGTTAATCTGAATGGTTGTGGCTAATTTGAGGAGTGGTTATGGCTGATCTGAGGAGAGAGAGTGAGGGAAGAGTAACAGGGAGGGACAGAGAAAAGAGAGAGAAACTAACGGAGGTTAACGTTGTTTAGTGTTTAGGGACAAAATAGTCTTTACGGACCAAATTTGTCAATTTTGGAGTGTCTTGGACCTGATTGGAATTAACCCAAACCTCAGGCTGGTTTGTGAAATTTACCCTATAGATATTTATTTAACAAACCTTAACTTTTGTTTCTTAACCACAGTTGAATGGCTATCTGGTTAAGTTATTGGCTTTTAAATGATGTGGCAGATTGGATCCAAATCTCCTTTCCACTCATTGGTTTGGCGGGCTTCAATTATTGGATTTGGATCCACCTTGCACTGGTGCAATTACTCTACTTCTTCTCACATAAATCATTCTTAATTTTTAACTTTAATTTTTTAACTTTGTCATTCTTAATTTTTCAACTTTCATTTTCAACCATTTAGTGTTATGGTATCACGTGCAATACCTACTTGCTATTTCACCTTATCTCAATTGGTTTTGACTTTTGCACAGCTAATCAGGAGGAAAAAAAAGGTTCATTGACGCTGCCTGCGAGTTTGTTATTTGCTTTGTGAATCACTTTTTAATAATCTATCTCCTCTTCCTGTTTCTTGTATTATCAATCGGAATTTCAGTTTCCAAGTATGGCTGAGGGACTTGTTACTGATCTCATTAAGCAGTTGGTTTCAGTTGCTGCTCTGGAGGCAGAACAAGAGATAAGGTTGGTCGTCGGCGTTGACGAAGAAGTTGAAAAGCTTAAAGGCAATCTACAAACAGTGACGGCGGTCCTCAATGATGCTGAGAAAAGACAAGTTACTGAGGAAACCGTGAAGCTTTGGTTAGAAAAGCTCAAGGATGCATGCTACAAGATGAATGATGTGATAGATGAGTGGAACACTGTAATGATCAAATCAACCATTAAGAAAGAAGAAGAAAATGTTGATAATGCTCATCCTGTTATGAAGAAGAAGGTACGTTCCTTCATTATCCCCTCTCCTTCATGTTGTTTCCATGAAGTTGATAAACTTGTTATGCGTCACGATATTGCTCAAAAGATAAAAGATTTGAATAGAAAATTAGATGAAATTGTCAAAGAGAAAGATAGGTACCAGTTTAAGTTAACTAATGACCCTGCCCCTGAAGTAGTTAATCGACCAACAACTACCTCCTTTGTTGATGTGTCCGAAATATTTGGTCGTGAAAACGTTAAGAATAATCTAGTGAGGATCCTATTGGGGAAAGGAGGTGAAGAAGAAAGAAGGCCCCGTGTCATCTCTTTAGTGGGCATGGGCGGACTTGGAAAAACTACTCTTGCCCAACTAGCCTACAATGATCCTAAGGTGCAAGACCATTTTGAGATAAAAGTTTGGGTTTGTGTTTCTGATCCTTTTGATAAATGCAAGGTGGCGAAAGAAATCCTTGAATCTATTGAGAGTCAATCCCCCAAATTGACTACATTGCAAAGTCTATTAGATAGAATTTGTGCTAACATTGCAAACAAGAAGTTCCTTCTTGTCTTAGATGATGTCTGGGCTGAAGACTATACGATGTGGGATCAATTCAAAGTTGCATTCAAATGTGTTGCCCTAAGCAGTAAAATTATAGTCACCACACGTAAAAGCAGAGTTGCGGAAATGATGGGAAGTGTGAGCATGATCAATTTGAGTGAATTGTCTAACTTAGACTGTTGGTTGATATTTAGTAAAATAGCATTTCTAGATAAGGATCCTGAGCAATGTGAACAACTTGAAGACATTGGTAGGCAAATAGCAAAGAGATGCAAAGGCTTGCCACTTGCTGCAAAGACTCTAGGGAGTCTCATGCGCTTCAAGAAAAGTAGAGAAGAATGGAAGACTGTCTTGAATAGCAATTTGTGGGAATTAGAAGATGTTGAAAAAGGTCTTTTTGCGTCATTGTTACTAAGTTATTATGATTTGTCCTCACCATTGAAACAATGTTTCTCATATTGTGCTATCTTGCCAAAAGGTTATCCCTTTTCTAGTGATGATTTGGTATTTATGTGGATGGCACAAGGATATATTCCTTCAAAATCAAATATGGAGATGGAAGTCATTGGAAGAGAATACTTTGAAAATCTATTCATACGCTCTTTCTTCCAAGCTTTTAAGGAATATCCGAATGATGACAAGATAAAAATATGCAAAATGCATGACATAGTGCATGACTTTGCGCAATTAATGTCAAAAAATGAATGCTTCACGATCAATAGTGACATAGAGTTGGATTCAGCCAAAAAAGAAGACATAGAGTTGGGATTAGATTTTAAAAATGCTCGCCATTTGTGGTTAGAAATTTCTGGTGAGGCCCAATTTTCTGTGTCCAATAATAGTGCAAAAAATATACGCACTCTCATTCTTGTCAATCACAATGATTATGACTTATCTAATTTATTCCAACATTTTAGATGTTTACGGACATTAACTTTAGATGGTATGTTAAAGGAACTTCCAGATGCAATGGAAAATTTCATACATTTAAGGTATCTCAATTTAGTTAATTATTGTGGGCTCCGATTGCCTGAAACTATTTGTAATCTTTGCAATTTACAAATTTTGAAGATCATGATTAGAGATGTTAGGTTCAATAAATTACCGCAGGGGATGAGTAAGCTAATTAACCTAAGGCATTTTATTTTGGATCACTCCTTTGGGGTAGATTTTCCAAGAGGGATTGGAAGATTGATTTCTTTGAGAACATTAAGTCATTTCTACGTAAGTAGTAAGGATGACAGTAAAGGATGTAAACTTGGAGAATTAAAAAATTTGAACCACCTTCAAGGGACTCTTCGAATAATCGGACTAGGGAATGAGGAAGATATAAGTGGGGCCAAGAATGCACAGCTCAAGAAGAAGATAGGCCTTCATACTTTGTCACTATGGTTTGTCGGATGGGATTTTGAGGATACAAGGAGGGAGTCCGATGCATTAGTTCTGAATGCCTTAGAGTCACCTCCAGACTTGGAATGTTTAAGCATTGAAATGTACCAGGCCACCACAATGTCTCTTAATTGGACGATGTCCTTGACCAAATTGAAAATGCTTGATATCCGATACACATTTTTAGAGCATATGCCTTCTCTAGGAAAACTTCCATTTCTCAAATCATTACACATAAAGGTTGCGAAATATTTGAAAAAGGTAGGAAATGAATTTTTGGGAATAGAATCCGGAAAGAAGAAAGACAATATAATTGTATTCCCAAATTTGAAAACTCTCACATTTGACGATTTAAGAGAGTGGGAAGAATGGATTGGGACTGGAGCAGAAGAAGATGAAGAAGACTATGTCGTTACCATAATGCCACATCTTCAACAGTTGGAAATTTGGAGTTGCCCAAAGCTAAAGTCATTGCCAAACTTCCTTCATACAACTCCATTACAAAATTTGGGGATCTATGACTGTCCAATTGTCAAAGAACGTTGTGAAGGAGGGATAGGAGAGGACTGGCACAAGATTTCACACGTCCCAAACATCAATTTTGATATAAAACACGCTTTCCTTAAGGTAACTTCTTCGTCTTTTCCTTGGGTTTCTTCTTTTATTTTGGCAAAAAAGAAAAAAAAAAAGAGAGAGAAGACATCGTTGATGAATTTATCCGGTTCTCAGCAATTTGAATTAGGTGATTTATATAATGTTGTTACACATAACTAGCCTGCTTAACATGTGGTTGCTTATATTTAGTTCTTTGATTTTGTCTACAATTGCATGATATCAGGTTCAATAAATATCCACATCGTTATCCTTAAAAATCTCAGTCATTTCCATATACACTGAGAAAAAAATTCCAAATTCCAAAGTCTAACTCTTTCTAATTCATTCACATTTTGATATTTATATTGGTCTTGCCCATTTTCTTGATTTCGGCTGTGTTCTCCGTGCCCAAAAGAGGGAACAGAGAAAAATGGCCCAAGATTTCCCAGACCTCACAAACGAGTTAGTTCGAGTTGGGCTAATCAAGCTCATGCCAAAACGGGTCATTCTAAATGGGGTGCAGGCAGTAGGGTCAAGTCAGGTTATGAGTCTATCATTATTTATTCACATGCAAAAAAAATACTAAATGAACAAAAAAGTACTAAATGTCAAATATAAGAAAATGTTAAAATAAAAGAGAAGTTAAATAATAAATAAATTCTAAAGAGATAAGTTCTATTCAAATCAATCAATAGATATATAAAAGTAGAGACCTCATGCGGGAGTGCGTGAGGTTCTGCCATGTAGTACTCTAATTTTGCATTTAACCATTTTTACCTCTTTTTATTAAGTTTTTTTTTTTTTTTTTTTAATACTGTTACCCAATAGATTATAGTAACTTATTTTTACTACTATATAAAATATGAGCTGCTCTTGACAATTAGACCCAATGTTATTCTGATTCTCAAAAAAAAAAAAAAAAAAAAAAAAAAAAATCAAATGTAATTCTCTACAAAATGAACTAACTTTTAAAAGTAGACCAAATATTATGAAAAGCCCAAATCCAGTTATTATCTTACATACTATCACCCCAGTCTAATCCTTCCCATGTGTAAATCAAAGCCCAAACTCTTACCCACTTACAAACTCTCTTCCTCCTTCCCCACGTATAGATGATATCTTTAGAAAATCACATTCTTATAGAATAATGTCTTCTTTTTTTTCCAATTTCAATTCAATATGCTTTTGTCTATTAATAATGTTTAATGCAATTCATGTTAGCAAATTATCTTTGTCATCAACCATTGCAACAAAAATTTATATAAATCATGAGATTCCTGAGATTGCTGAAATAATTGACAAGTGCATATTTCTAAAATTTATAATAACAAAAAAGTCCTAATAAATAGCATATACTATTTCACAAAATGCCATTTAGATAATATTTTTCTTTAAAAAAAAAAATCAATGATAGAAATGGTCAAAAACATGATCCTATACAAGAAATACCAAAAATACATTTAAAACAATTTTCATAGGAGGATTTATCTTTAAAGAATATGAAGACAATAACAGAGATAAAATGCATAGAATGGGATCCTACAAAACAGGTTTGTTAATTATTTCAAATTATACTCATCATTCACATGAAAAAATAATAATACATCATATTATTTGCATTAAAATATATATATATATATATATATATTAACTTCAAAGTTCATTGCAGGATGTGAACGGTTAGAGTATTACAACAATAAGCAACATTGATACAATGATGGGTTGGTATTACATTTCGTGCTTGCTTTGTAGAAGGAAGGTCAAACCACAATCAGGACCATTTTGGTGTGCAAAATGTGAAACAAAAACAAATCTCCATTTCCCAAGGTTAGAGGCACTCACATAAACTACATAATGCATAATCTCCAAATATTTATAATATATTCATCTCACTATAATTACAATACATACAATTGCAAACTACTTCAGATACTGGATTCAAATTGAAGTTTTTGATCCAACTAACAAAACAACTTTTGTGATATTTGATCGAGATACTAAGAAAATCCTAAATAAATTTGCGAGAGATCTTGCTAAAAAACAAACTGAGGTACAACTTATTTAAATTATTAAATTATTGTAAAATTATTGATCATAATATATATTAAATTTCTTATATACAGATTGATATTGGAGAAGGAATCCCACACGATTTGAAGAAAATTTTAGGAAAAAAATACATTTTCCTACTTCATTTGAATGGATTCAATCCAAATGATGGTTTTGAAAATTACACAGTTGTTAAGATTTTTTATGCACCTTCAAATGACAAAAGGTATGGAAGAAAAACAAAAATACACAATCCAATATGCTATATTAATTCTTTTGCTACACTATTCCTAAATTAACAAAAAATATAATAACATTTACAAAAAACTGTTTCATTACTAAAATTTAATATAGGTGCAAATACTTACAAAAAATCTTAGCTACAACAAATCTGCAAGTCCAAATTTTGTAAGATCCAATCAAGAATCTTCCAATGCCAATTCTTTAGTGATTAACACAAATGATGCAACAAAATGAAAAAGTAATGAAAGTTCAAAAATTGAACAAATAGAGACGAACCAAACTTCAAACGATGAAGATGAAGAAATAGATTATGATAACATACCCTTTAACAAACTTTACAAGCGTCGCCATACCACAATAACAAAGTATTGAAGAAACAAAAAAAAAACACAATTTCATAATGAAGCTCTTTATTACATCACATAATAAAGATCAATAATATGGAGCTTTTATCAAATTTTATTATACAATATTGCTCCAAAGTTGTTTTTTTTTTTTTTATTGCTCTTTACTTGAATTGAATAATTATAATGGATATGTATGTGCAATTTATAATTGTTGCTTCTTATGATGAACTCATTACTAACAAAGTTTTATAACAAATATGCTATAATATATATACAACATTCTCAAAAAAAAAATTACATAAAACATTACAATATTATCTGTGCATTGCACAGGCAACTTACTAGTTGGTTTTAATGTCAGGTGCCATTCTATCTCTAATACGACTTGTGGGATTGTTCTTTGTTCCCGAGTCTCCTAGTGAGAAAGGTTATAGGCTAAAGTGTTTTTCTTGTGTGATGAAATAGAATACAATGGATGCTTTAATGTGGTTTTCATGGCTTCTTCAAGCTGATAAGTGAATAAATTTATCCTTTCCTATTAGTTTAAGCTATTGGGATGCTTTTAGGATAAACATTTAAACTTCTACTTCTGTTCTTTAGTTAACTCTGTAAAAAGGAAAAGAAAAATAAGCAGGCATTAGAATTCCGAAATAATGAGCACAACTTCTCTGCAGGGAAAACTTGGTTAAGAAAAAGAGCTTCAAGCTTCTTTACAGCGTCTTAGGGGAAAGAATGCAGATATTTCTCAAGAAGCAGTAAAGATCATGGTAACCTTCCAACTACATGATTTTATGACACTGTGGCTATGTTATAACCTTAGCTAGGGGAAAATCTTTCTTATTTGTTATGTTTATCAACTTCTTTCCTTTCCATAAGATTATACAGAAAACTTTCAGCAGCACTCAAAATCTAGCATTCTAGACTTATTCGAGAAGAGATAAGTTCATCCCTCATTGTAAGCCCCACTCATCATGGAACCTTTACTTTTCATGGCTAGTCTAATCATTTTATATGTTTTATTTAAATTCGATTAGACTGGACTAGGGTTGATGGTATTGCAACAATTTTGAGAGGCAACCACAATTACATATTATGCAAGATCTATATTCGCAGAAGCTGGTAAATTAATAGTATTAAGAATTGTTCCATGTAAAAAAATGCTAATATTAACAAATGAATAATTCTTGAGTATTACCTCTGGTTTCTAGTAGGTTTTACAAGCAGCATTGGGACTTTATCAATGGCAATTATCCAGGTACTTGGCTCACCTTAAATTTTAGTGGATATAGAATTCAGCTTGATACATATAACAAACCATGTAAACTATCTTTTTACAGATTCTAGCTACTGCCTTAAATGTAATGTTGACAGATAAATCAGGAAGACGGCCACTTCTTATGGTGATGACTTCACAAAATCAACTTTAAGTCTATGGTGTATATTTAAGTTGATTGCAATAAAGTCTGCTAACTCTTGCAGGTCTCTGCTGTTGGAATGTGCTTAAGTAGCTTCCTTGAAGGCATGGCATTCTTCTTTCAGGTTTCTTTTTTAAAACAAATTCAAAGCTTCTCTGTCTGTCATTCTGTTTTCCACCTAAATGAATGATCATTGTCTTAAAAACTTCTGTTATGAACAATACATCTATTGGTTGAAGGAGCTCACTCCATCTTGGTGCTAATTGGGATCCTGGTAATAAAACATAACCTGAAAATATAAATTTTACCTTCTCTAGAAAAAAACTAGACGTTTCTAAACCTAATTTCTCATATTCTGTCTCATTTACACTTCAATGATCAAATAGAATGTTGGTGGTTGGGTTTCTGAAGGGTCTGCGGTAATTGGAAAATCATGTCTTAGATTTCAAGAAGCTCACAACAATATTACTACTAATTTTTAAATTGGCAGTGCTAATTGGTTTGTTGGCAATTACAAACTACCAAAAGACGTGGTTCCCCTTCTCTATAAAAGAACTAAAAATTTCCTAGTTGAATATTTCAGATTCAATTCAATCAATACTTCAACTACAAATTAGAGTTTGAAAGATTTAAGGGGCTTATGGTATTCTAAGCTTAAAAATTGCTCAAATCTTCAGGACTCAAAAAGCCTTTTTATCAGCTATTGTTGCAATTTATAACATGCTCAAACTATGCACTTTCCTATGTTTCTTGTCCTTTCAAATCCTTAAAAAGCAACAAAGGGGTGTTTAGTGTTCTTCTTCACTTCAATACTGGGCTGAGGTTTTGTATATCAAATTTAGGTGCATGTGATTGACTGGCTAATGATCCATGCAGGCTAATTGTGTGACTTACTCATTAGGCTTGGGAGGATTACCTTGTGATATAATGTCAGAGGTATGTCATTTACTGAATTGTGAATTGATTTATTAAAAGGAATTTTGCATAAACAGACAGGGTTTGGCATGTATATAACACTAATTTGAGGATGAATATTCCCCATAAATGTCAAGGGTCCTAAGAGATGGGAGGAAAAACTAAGCTTATTATAAATATTTGGAAGAAATCAGTTTAAAATTCTAGTTTGAGCAATTATATATCCATCATTTGGCATCTGTGAAATTTATAGAGAGGACAATTTTTGTTGTTGCAACTTTATAACCATCATAACAAATGCCATTGCTGACAATAGTACAATCCTCGCCAACTCATTGTCACATTTTTATGGATTTTGATTCTCACACATCAACTAATTCTCATCTCTTTTTTCACGTGTTAAAAAATGTAAACGTTCTTGCATCAATTGTGGATATGTGTGAAATAGTGGATGTGAAAAAGTATGAGAAAGAATTTGTACAACTTTGTAATGGTCCTTCCATACCATCTCTCTCCATTTCTCTTGGAAGATGATAAAACTATTTTTATGTGTCATGAGAGAGAGATAAAGCCTGGTTTGGGGTTTGCTTGTTTGCTTTTTTTTTTTTTTTTTTTTTTTTTTTTTTTGAGTGAAAGAGAAAGGCCTGGTTGGAGAATAACGGCTGAAACAGATGGCATTTATTAGTGTGAGACTTTCATATTATATTCATATGCTAATATGCTATGCTTGTGGTTGTGGCTTCTCTTGTACAAGTGCAAGTACTTGTTGAAGTGGTTAACAGGTTAGGGTTCTCTTTCAAAAGGAAAACAATGCCATCAGACCCAATAATTCAATTCAGAGGATGTTGATTTTCATTCCATGAAAAGCCTAGAGGCTAATCAAGGGTGAGTTGCTGCCTTGTATGACTTGTTTGTGACAACTTGTCATATACTTATCTTCTTCTTCTTTTTTTTTTTTTTTTTTTTTTTTTTTTAACAATTGTCATATACTTGTCTTTTGTTATGTGTGCAGTTGATTTTATGTTCCGGCCTTTCACTAATGTTTTTCATTGGAAATGCTGTTAACTGGCACACCTTGGCTTTAATTGGTATAAATCTTTCTTGGCATAACTTTACCATACAATAACTTCTTAAAAGATAAGTTCTATTCTAATTGAATTTGTTATTTTCAGGTGCCACTCCATCTCTGTTACAATTTGTGGGATTATTCTTTGTTCCAGAGTCTCCTAGATGGCTGGTGAGAAACATTATGCTTGTGTGAAGAAATAGAGAATGCATGCTTTTAAAATGGTTTTCATGGCTTCTTCAACTTGTTAGAACAATGTTAAGTGACTAAATTCACTCCTTCCTATCAGTTTCAGCTTTTGGGATGCTTTCAGGACAAAGCACATCAAAACTTTTATTTAGTTTTTTCTGTAAAGAAAAAGTGACCAGCCATTAGAGTGTTGAAGTGATGAGTACAACTTCTCTGCAGGCAAAACTTGGTAAAGAAAAAGAGCTTCAAGCTTCGTTACAGCTTCTTAGGGGAAAGAATGTGGATATTTCCCAAGAAGCAGCAGAGATCGTGGTAACCTTCCAACTACATGATTTTATGAATGTGTACCTATGTTATAATCTTAACTAGGGGAAAACATTTCTTATTTGTAATGTTTATCAACTTCTTGCCTTCCCATAGGATTATACAGAAAACTTTCAACTTCAACAGCACTCAAAATCTAGCATTCTAGACTTATTCCAGAAGAGATATGTTCATTCCCTCATTGTAAGCCTCACTCATTGTGGAACCTTTATGTTTCATAGCTTGTCCAATCTTTTTATTTGTTTTATTTAAATTTGTTTAGGTTGGACTTGGGTTGATGGCATTGCAACAATTTGGAGGGGCCACCACAATTGCATATTATGCAGGCTCTATATTTGTAAATGCTGGTAAATTAATAGAATTAAGAAATGTTTCATGTAAAAAAAATGCTAATATTAACAAATGAATAAATTATGACTATTACCTATGGTTTATGGTAGGTTTTTCAAGCAGCATTGGGACTATATCAATGGCAATTATCCAGGTACTTGGCTAACCTTAAGTTTGAGTGGATATAGGATTTTGCTTGATACATATAACAAACCATGTAAACAATCTTTTTACAGATTCCGGCTACTGCCTTTAGTGTAGTCTTGACAGATAAATTAGGAAGATGGCCACTTCTTATGGTGAGGACATCACAAAATCAACTTTAAGTTTATGGTATATAGTTTAGTCCATTGCATTAAAGTTTGCTAACTCTTGCAGGTCTCTGCTGCTGGAATGTGCTTAAGTAGCTTCCTTGTAGGCTTGGCATTCTTCTTTCAGGTTTCTTTCGAAAATAAATTCAAAGCTTCTCTGTCTGTGGTTCTGATTTCCACCTAAATGAAGGATCTTCTGTCATGAGCAGGACCTCCATTTGTTGAAGGAGCTCACTCCCATCTTGGTGCTGATTGGGATCTTGGTAATAAAACATAGCCTGAAATATGAATTTTGCCTTCTCCAGAGAAAACTAGACATTTCTAAATCTAATTTATCATATTACACTTCAATGATCAAATAGAATGTTGGTGGTGGTTGGATGTTTGAAGGGCCTTTAGTAATTGGAAATTCATGGCTTAGTTTTCAAGAAGCTCGCAACAATATTACTGCTAAATTTTTTATTGGTAATGCTAATTGGTTCATTGGCAATTACAAACTACCAAAAGTCGTGGTTCCCTTTCTCAAGGAAGGGAATAAAAACTTCTTTGTTGAATATCTCAGATTCTTTACAATCAATGCTTCAACTACAAATTAGAATTTGAAAGATTTTAAGGGCTTATGGTATTCTAAGCTTAAAACTTTGCTCTAATCTTTAGGACTCAAAAGGCCTTTTTATCAGCTATTGCTGCAATTTATAATATGCTCAAACTATGCACTTTCTTATGTTTCTTATCCTATCAAATCCTTTAAAAGCAACAAAGGGGTGTTTAGTGTTCTTTTTTACTTCAATATTGGGATGAGGTTTTGCATACCAAATTCAGATGCCTGTGATTAACTGGCTAATGATCCATGCAGGTTGATTGTGTGACTTACTCATTAGGCATGGGAGGGTTACCTTGTGTTATAATGTCAGAGGTATATCATTTATTGAATTATGAATTGATTTATTAATAGGAATTTTGCATAAATAGGCAGGGTTCGGCATGTATATAACTCTAATTCGAGGATGCATTTACATTTCAGATATTCCCCATAAATGTCAAGGGTACAGGTGGAAGCCTTGTGACTTGAGTCAATTGCTTCTCTGCTTGGATTGTTTCATATTCTTTTAATTTTATGGTGGAATGGAGTACAGCAGGTAATTGTTTATACACTCACTTTGTTATGGAAATGATTTTTATACACTTCATTTTAAAAAAAAAAAAATTTTGTTACAATCACTTCCAATTTTATTAAAACTTTCCTCCTCTCTTCTCTCTAATCATATGTAAATATTTTTGCTACGCTACACTGGGAACATTTTTCTTCTACTCTGCTATTTGTGGCTTGACTGTTCTATTCATTGCGAAACTGGTACCAGAGACAAAGGGGTACCAGAGACAAAGGGGCGAACTCTGGAAGAAATACAAGCATTAATGAACCATTTTCTCTAATTGGAAAAGTTGGGATGATAATGGTGAAGTAAATGTGGTTTAAAGTGTATCAAAATTGGAGAATTTCTTCCTAATAGATGGGAGGAAAAACTAAGCTTATTATAAATATTTGGTAGAAATTAGTTTAAAATTCTAGTTTGAGCAATTATTTTTCCATCATTTGGCATTTGTGAAATTTATAGAGAGGACAATTTTTGTAGTCACAACTTTATAACCATCATAACAAATGTCATTGCTGACAATAGTACAATTCTCGCCAACTCATTGTCACATTTTATGGGTTTTAATTCTCACACATCAACTAATTCTCATCTCTTTTTTCGCATGTTAAAAAATGAAGACATTCCTACATCAATTGTAGATATGTCTGTGAAATAGTGGATGTGAACAAGATAAAGAATTTGTACAACTTTGTGGATAGTCCTTCCATACCATCTCTCCATTTCTCTTGGAAGATGATAAAACTATTTTTAATGTGTCAAGAGAGAGAGATAAAGCCTGGTTTGGGGTTTTGTTAGTTTGCATTTTTTTTTTTTTTTTTTTTTTTTTGAGTGAAAGAGAAAGGCCTGGTTGGGGAATGACAGCTGAAGCAGATGGCATTTATGGCCTGGTTGGAGAATGACAGCTGAAACAGATGGCATTTATTAGTGTGAGACTTTCATATCATATTCATGTGCTAATATGCTATGCTTGTGCTTGTGCTTGTGGCTTCTCTTGTACAAGTACAAGTACTTGTTGAAGTGGTTAAAAGGTTAAGGTTCTCTTTCAAAAGGAAAACAATGCCATCGGACCCAATAATTCAATTCAGAGGATGTTGATTTTCATTCCATAAAAAGCCTTGAGGCTAATCAAGGGTGAGTTGCTGCCTTGTATAACTTGTCTGCGACAACTTTACTCAAAAGAAGCTTTGTCTTGTTGATAACTAAAAGCATTTCTGTTTTGTCTTGTCTATTTTTTCTTTTTATTTAGAAAAAGTTAGAGAAGGAATTATATCTAGTTTTATCGTTAGAACTTCGGACAAGAATTATATAAAATAATTCGAAGTAGGCTAATTAGGTTCTCTCATCTTATTTTCCTCAAAAAAGAAAAAAAAGGCCCTCTCACTTTATGTCATTGATTAAATTAAAGATTAAATTTCATTATTGTTTAGGCTTGTTTTTTGCTCAAGTCACATTGCACACTTTTATTAGGTTAACGGTTTACCCATGCCACATCAGTATTGCACTATTGCTTTACATAAGCAAAAATAATGGGTCTTGGATCAAATTCATATCAAGCCCAAAAGAGTCCCACAGTTTATACAACCACACGGAATGGGCCCATTGATCGGCATCCTCTCTATATCGCATAACAGGTCCACGGACCACATAATTTCTTGTTACTCCTTGACTTCACAGATTGGACCAATGACCTATATTTTCTCTTCAATATAAATTGGGCTCTCAGCATATTATTAATCTTGACTACACATAATGGACTTAAGGCCCAAGTCTTGCTAATTTGCAAAACGGGCTCATGACTCATGTTATTGTCAACATCACACAGTAGATTCATGATCCGCATCTCTCTGTGGCTGAGTAAAGCTCTTGATTCCTTCATTACTGTTAGAACTCTCGTATATTTTATATGCTTCGAAGAAATTTCTCCTAGGGTCCATAATTTGGCACAAGGAATCTATTACTTCTTGCATTCTCTTTGTCAATATTTTTAGATTCCAACCTTTTTATTCTATGACTACATGCTTGCATTCAGTTTATGGCACTAGTCCCCTAGGCCAATGTCACTGTATTCTTTATGCTTGCATTTTAATCCTTGTATCCTTTCACACATACCAAAAGGGAAAGGAGGGGGGGGGGGGGGGAATTGATCATTCAAAACAAAACTTTAAACTGGTATCTTCCAAAAGTTTCAAACATTTATTTTTCCCTCCCATCTGCTAGGAAGAACACACAAATTATAATACACTTTATGTGACAATGTGTTAATATGAGACTCATTTACTACTGTTACTTGGACCTTATCCTATTGCAAATGGGTAATTGATGCTTGTATTTCCTCCAGAGCTCTCCCTTGGTCTCTGGTACCAGTTTTGCAATGAACAAAAGAGTCAAACCGCAAATGACTGCGTACGCGAAAAATGTTCCTAATGTAGGGATGGCCAAAACATTCACGTATAGTTACAAGAGACAGAGAGCAGGAAACTGTTAAGTAAACTTGAAGGTGTCTTAAAATAATCCATTCCATCACAACATTGAAAGTGTAAAAATAATTACCTGGTTTACTCCATTCCATCATAAAATTGAATGTGTATGTAACAATCCAAGAAGAGCCCCATTTCGTAGTAGTCACAAGGCTTCCAGCTGTGCCCTTGACATTTATAGGGAATATCTAAAATGGAAATTCATCCTTGAATTAAAGCAATAAAGCAGCTTGTTTATGCAAAATTCCTGTCAAGAAAATTTCAATAGGATTGAGAGTTCAATAAGTTACACACCTCTGCCATTATAACCCATGGTAATCCTGACATGCCTAATGTGAAAAAGACACTTTCCCCCTGCATGGATTATTAGCCTAACCAGTCAAAATCGTGCATATCAATTTGATGTAGCGGTATGTAAACTGCAGTCCAGAATTTAAGTAAAATAGAACAGTTACACCCCTTTGTTGCTTTTAAGGATTGGGAAGGAAAAGAGACATAAACAATGCCAAGTTTGCGGTGATAATATATTTGGAGCAATTGGTGATAAGAAGGCTTTGAGTTCTAAAGATTTCAGAGTGTAGTGCGGCCTTCAATTTTGTCACACATTCTAAATTCTAGTTTCATCATAAAAAGGATAAAATGTGAGCAAGGAAACAGTGTCTTTTGTAGTTTGTACAGGGACTATGCCAATTAGCACCAAAAAACAATGGAGTGATCTCCTTCCAAACTAAACTCAGAACTACAAGTACCAATAACCCTTCAAACAACCTACAAACTCTGACATTCTAATTGATCATTGAAGCATAAATGAGATGGAATGTGTGAAATTAAATTTAGAAAACTTTTTTCTTTTTTTTTTTCCAATGAAAAGAAGGGGGAAAATCAAGATTTTGGTAAATTGTATTACCAGCATCCCAATTAGTGCCAAAATGGGAGTGAGCCCCTTCAACTGATTGAGGTCCTGCTCATAATAAAAGCTTCAAAACAATGATCATTCATATAAGCTGAAAACAGAACCGTGGATAGATAAGCTCTAAATTTATTTATTTTTGCTAGAAACCTGAAAGCAGAATGCCAAGCCTAAAAGCAAGCGACTCAAGAACATTCCACCAGCAGAGACCTGCAAGAATTGGTATTCTTCATTGTTATCAACTCATCAATGACAACTAAATAGAATTAAAAGCTGAATCTCTGTCATGCTCACCATAAGAAGTGGTCGTCTTCCTGATTTATCTATCAAGATTACACTCACAATACCTGCTGGAATCTGCAAAAGAATGGTTGCATATTTGGGAAATGTATTAAGAAGAATCCCGCATTTACTCACAATTATAATCAGCCAAGTACCTTCACAATGGCCAGCGATGTAGTCCCAATACTTTTTGAAAAACCTACAATAAACCAGATTTCAGAATACTTCTCCCACCCCCAAAGTCAAATATATATTATCATACAGGAAACAATTCTTGAAGCAGTAAGTTTACCAGCATCTACAAATATAGAGCCTGCATAATAACCAAGTGCATTGGGCCCTCCAAATTGTTGCAGTAACATCAACCCAAGTCCAACCTAAACTAAATTTAAATAAAATATGTTACTTAAATGATTGGACAAGCCACAAAAAGCGAAGTGACAATGATTGAGGCTTACAATCAGTGACTGAGAATATCTGCGCTGGAATAAGTCCAAAATTCTTGTTTTTGAGTGTTGTTCAAAGGTTTCTGTATAATGCTGTGAAAGGGGAGTACATGTGAAGTTTGAATTTTTCTCGTCATTGTGCCTTAAAGGTCAATAGCACATAAGAAAATTTTTCTTTAAGATGAGGTTACATAATAGAATCACTTTCATAAAGGCACAAAATTGAAAGGTTACTTTGATATCGGCCACTTCTTGAGATATATCAGAATTCTTCCCCCTAAGACGCTGTAGAGCTGCTTGAAGCTCTATTTCTTTGCCAATTTTTGCCTGCAGCAGAACTCATACTCATCATTTTGCATTCTAATGTAACACACTTTAAAGAATAAACCTCAAAAGAGAAAAAGAAATTAGTAGTCTTTTGATGTTTTCTCTTGAAAGTATACTTTGAAAAGCCCACAAAACATGTTTAAAGCATAAATCATCTTCTTTTTAGTCACAAAATTAAAACAACATATAAATTACATTCCCATCAAGATATTTGGACCCACCAGCCATCTAGGAGACTCTGGAACGAAGAATAATCCCATTAGTTGTACAAGACTTGGAGTAGTACTTGAAAATAAAACCAATTTTATTGTTTTAAGAGATTTCCCTTCAGATCAAATAGTGTAGTTACAATTGAAGGACCAAGAAACAAGTTACCAATTAATGCCAGGGCGCGCCAGGTAATGATATTTCTGATGAAATACATTAGTGAAACACCACAAGCTAGGAGCAACTGCGCTCTTGACAAAGCATTGGTATGTCAACAATGAGTTGGAGGTTGGTTTAAAGCCACAATGATTTCATTATACCTCGTTAGCTGATGCAGATGGTCCTCTAAGATTTTTAGGTGTTACTTCTGCAATGCATAAGAACTTGATCATTATTTTGTGTATTTTAAATAGATACATCAAATGTTAACACAGATAAAATTACCACATAGCAAAAAATTCCAATGCCAATTCCCAATGAAAGTCTCCCAAGATCGAGCCACCAAACGTTCTATATCAAACAGTGAACTCCATTAGTGATTGAAACCCAGCAGAGATAATGTAGAATGAGTGATTCTCTTGACCTGATTCATGTTGATTTTGAATAATATCTTGGCCCTTCCACAACTTCCATGAAAATAACAAATAGAAGTAACTTGAAAAAGAAAAAGAAAAGTAAGATATTAGGTATAATCAGAAGGTTTTCTTTTCAAAACTAGTTTGGAGTTGGAAGTCATTCTAAGAATAGTTCCTTCCATAACATCCTGATGCTTCGTGTGACTTCATTGAGTAAATGCAAGACAAGGTGAATTGGGAGTAAAAGTCAAGAATATTTAACTATCATCTTAGAAAATCAATTTAATTAATCTTCTATATGTCCAGTGTTTACTAAGTGTAGAATTGTTACCATAACTAAAGGGAGTTACTAGCCTTCAAGGCAAAGCTATCAATAATATATTCAGTTATTTAATACTCCCTAATTTTTTCTCAATTTGTTGATTGAAGGTTTTTTATTATAAATCCTGAGGCTCCTAAAAGATTCTAGGGTTATTACAAGTTATAGAAGTTGGTTAGAACTTACAACCCTTTCCACCACTTCCGTTTTGCCTTATTACTTGAACATATTGACAATCAAATGCAGCATAACTGGAATGAAGGACAAGAGAGAACACCTTTCCAAATGCAATGGCGAGCCACCCTACCAAGCTGAAGATTTCAGAGAACCACATTGCCTGCATTACAATAGTAACAAGAAACACACACACACAAAGTTTTTAGCTTTACAAGTTTACAGTGAGCCTTAAGATACAAAATGTGGCAAAATAAACTTACACCTTTCCGACCAAAAAGGTCTGCGATCCTTCCACTTACTAACCCACCAATCACTCCTCCAATAGTCAATGATGAACCAAAAACTGAATACTGCACAAGGCAGAAGAAATGTAAGATAAATGACAGAGTTGATTGGCAACAAAATGAATTCTACTGAAACAAAGAAATTTATCATTTCATTACAGTAAAGTTCAGCACAAAGAAAAAGTTTGGCCATACATACAATTCATCAAAGACGTAAAACCTAGAGGAAATTCAATATGAAGTTGTGAAGAACAAATACACGTGCATCTGTGCAGCACTATACATAACAATTTAAATTTGTTTTTCATTGGTCATATATGTGTAAATTTGTGAAAAATATACATAATATTCACATAAGAATGTTTAGAAACACTGATATTCTCATTATTATGTTTACATATACATATAGTAATGCCAAGAGTGTTGTAACTAGTAATGCCAAGAGTGTTGTAACGCTATTAGCACATCCTGATGTTTCCGACAAAAACATTTAGGATTCAAATCTCTCTTTTCTTAACTATCAAATTATCAAAACAAAATATATATGTATATTCACACTTGCAGAAAAGCTATGGTTTTAATAAATAAATAAAAAAACACACATTGAAAAATATATTCACACAACATATTTACTTTCCCTGTAATATATTGACAAATTAGGGTGCACTTAGTAAGTTGAAGTGAATGATGCCCCTCTGTTTTGGCTTGGGTGGTACTATTATTAGAATAAATGACAGGTTTAAGTTTTACCTTAGCTATAAAAATATATATACAAGTAAACAACATAACCAAGAAAATGTATGTACAAATAAAACATAAGTGAAAAAAGTAGGGTAATAAATTACTAGTACTTACTGCTGCCACAGATATGTCCAAATCTTCTAGGATTCCAGATTCAGCAGGTGATGAATATCCTATCTGTAAGTCAATGATCAAGTATTTGTCCAGACAAAATCAGCAAATCCTGTGGCTAAGGCCCCATGTAGGCCTATATTACCACAAAAGAGTACCTTATGCAATGAGTTTATATCACACTCCTCTTAATACACATGTTACATCAATATATTACTAAAAGCTGAAGCGTAGCATTTAATGTTGCTACGCTCCCATTAAGCCACGTCAGCAACTATGTCATTATCAATTTTTTTCCAATTTTTTTATACAATTTTTTAACATTTAAAGTGAATTAAAAACTCTATTATATTACAATCAAAATATCATATTTAATTTATCTTATTTTTAATTATTCTTAATTATTTTTAAATTTTCAATTCCATTTTAACCTTTCATATCCCCACTACTCTCTACCTTAACTTTTTTCAACCTTTCTCATTCCATTTCAACTTTTCATATCCCCACTACTCTCAATATTAATATTATTCTATCTTTTTATCTTCCTTTATTTTTTACTCTTCTTATTCTTATCCTCATGCTATAAGATGTCATTCTCCCTCTCATTCCATGCATAATTTCTATTTTTCCACACACACAAGCCGCCCCTCTCTCTCTCTCTCTCTCTCTCTCTATATATATATATATATATATATTTTCCTTCAATTTTTGGTATATATATATTTTTTAATTTTAGTGTAACAGGTTGACCATCAAAACATACTGATGCAGTATTGAAAACTCCACCAAATGCATCGCATAAATCAGTTTTAGACTACTAGAAGTCAGTTAGTTTGCTAAAATTGGAATTGACAAATAATCGAGCTTGATACGATTTAGTTTTATATTTTATGTTGTTATCTTTTTTATTCTCATTGGTTGTTAAATGTTATATTATTGCATTTTAAAGATAGTATATAAAAATATAATATTATTTTATTACCTAGCATAACTAAAATAATATGGTGTTTATTGCTATACATTTCATTTTTATTATTTTATTCTCATCTTATTTTATTTAACATTTAAATTTAGCAACATCCTCCATATCATAATTATTTATATTTTGACTCATTTTAAAAAAAAAAATTAAACATATAATATTTTATTCAATAAATAAAAATTGTTCTTATAAAGTCTTCCCATGAAATGTTACAATGCATCAATGGAAAAATGAAATACAAAACAAATATCAATTTAGAAACACTCAATTTAAAAAAAAAACAAAAGAATAAACAATTTTCTTATAAAGTATTCCCATAAAACGTTACAATATATTAATAGAAAAAGAGAATACAAAACACATGCTATTTTAGAAACACTAAATTTATAATAATAATAATATCAAACCAAACATATCATAAAATAATAAACTAATAGTTATGGATGTACTAACTTCATGGCAGCAAAATGGAGTAAAATAAAAATAAAAATAAACGTTACAATATGCGTATTTAGTACATTAGAATTATCATCAAATTTGGGAAAACAATAGGATGTTAACAAAGAGGGAGATAAAGAGATTAGTAAAAGAAATCAAACGTCAATTAAATAAATTAATTAGTAACCGTCAATTGGAAAACAAAGAGACCAACGGCTAAAGGAGTAAAAAATTAATTAAAGATGACCCTACGAATGTTATTATAAACTTTACAATGCAAATAAATAAATCGTTAAATTCACTTAATTAAATCATATAATCAACAATTAAATAAAATCATACAAAATTTTAACTTGAAACTAATCAAACTTTAATCTAGAAAATCATATTTTATTATCAAAACTAAAAGGAAAACGTTCTTTCAGTAATAATAGAAATATATAAGAAATAAAGATGAAAATTTTCAAAATTTTTTTTTTTTGATATTTCATTTAACATTATTTAAAAATAAAAAATAAAAAAAAGTCCTTAAATGCTTATATTCTTCACACACCATGACTTTTAAAATCTAATCAAAGGTTCGAAGAATTTAACTCTCATTTAATGCCTCTATTATGAAAATCAATAGCCAGTAAAATATGACAATAGTAAGAAACGTTATAAATGAGAACATGAAAAAAACTAATTAGCCACTATTATTATGGAATAGATGTCTTTTTTTTATGCATCTAAGAAAATGAAATGTATAGGGTTTACTTATTAAGGTATATGTAAAGATTCGCGTTAAAAAAATATGTAAAGGTTTTTTGAAAAAAAAAAAATTAGATGTAAGGTTTTTATTAACTTAAAAGACAATGAAAAACCAATTTTTAATTACTACAACCGTTACTACTCTATAAATCACACACAACACTATATTCAATATCCTAAATAACATAGTTAGACCCTTTTAGATATACACTACCATATTCAACTTATAAATTACAACCCAAATCAATCATACAATTACACAATCAAAGCATGAACATGTAACATGTATTACCTTCTGAATTATTGCTTGGAATTTTCACAATTATTGAAAGAGAATCTCCAAATTTAATTTTTAGAAAATATCAAGACAAGGTGAATTTTATTCTTTTTAACTTCCATAGAAAAAAAATATTACACACATTATTTCAACCCTTATGGAAAAGAAGATTTACATGTAGCATGCAAAACGTGTTTAATTGACTTAGAGATGTAAAAATTAGTCAACCAACTATGGTAGAATTAAGGTTTCAAATTTTAAATAAAACAATTCTACAATAATAAAAAATTATTTTGTGATAAATATGATTATGAAATACATTACTTTTCATTAAATTAGTTCAAATTACAAAATAATAATAATAATAATAATAATAATAATAATGAGATCACCATAAAAAATAATCGCGCGCAACGCGCGGGTCTGTGACTAGTGTATTTAAAACCCATATAGTTAGATTATCAAAAACCCATATAATTAGATTCCACGTATATGTGAGACATTTATTACTCAAGATTCTACCTCACCCTATAGACCTATTGATACCGTGCATCCCAAAGAAGCAAGATAGTCCCTTTGCTCATTACCAACCTTGCCCTGAGCCAATCTCTTTTACTTCAAAAACAGAAGTCTTGCAAGATGGTCCTCACGATTCCATGCCCCATGTTAATACAATGCACTCCCCCCCCCCCCCCCCCCCACAAAACACCACCCCCACCCCCCCAATCCCACCTCTACTTACCATAATTTTTCAAAACGTTTGGTATGAGTTGTGATTAAAATAACATCCTTGTCCTATTGACACTACTTTATTATTCACCTATCACAACTTGTTATATCAACAATTGTGAAAAGGGTAATGTCCCCAGAGGTATTGATACAAAAATAAGGGTAGGTCAATTGTGTGGTGTAATTAAAAAATCTTGAACTGTCAATTATTGTAAAAAGTAGTAAGGGTTGGAGTGTCGTTCAAAAAAAAAAAGTATCTGTAAAAGAACTCAAAGGTTTGAATTCAAAACCAACGTTCTCAGAACTTGGGACCATTACTGAACCTTATTTAAGACCAACACTGAAACCCACCATAGTAGATAGCAGTTAGCACTGGAGGTTGGTGACTTTGACAGTTGTACTGGACGTTGGTGACTCCCAAAAAAAAAAAAAACAATAGAAAAGTAGATGCTTAAGAAAATAGCAAAAAGTGGACTACATGAGGAAAAACAAAAAGTTTGTTCAACAACATGATGTATACTATAATTTTATGCTATGGTACTTACAGCACAGCCAGTACAGAATGAGCCACAAAGTGCGACCAGGGTGCTGAGTACAACAACAGGTGTGGCAGTGGCAGAGGCACCAGTTGGTGTTATATCTCCACCATCTGTATTGGACTGTGCTTCGAAATTTGTAGAACTTTGTAATAGTCCTTCTTCCATGCCATCTCTCTCCATTTCTCTTACAACGGAGAGATAGAGAGAATTACTGTTGGAGATTGTTAGATGAGATAGATTGTTATGTATGCTAGAGTGGATGCGGAATAGGAAGCATAGAAGAGGAATACTGAGAACACGAGGGTTACGTGGTTCAGCCTTGACGGCCTACATCCATGGAGGAATCCCTTAAGGGCTACATCTTTATTGTATGAGAGTGTAGTACAATAACCTCTTGTGTTACAATGAACCCTAACATGAGTATATATAGGCGACTAAACCCTAGACTACTAGTACAAGTAGGAATGGGCTTGGGCCTATTACATTGGGCTAGTATGTCTAATATATATCTCTAACACCCTCCCTCAAACTCAAGGCGGAATCTCGATGAAGGCTTGAGGTTGGATAAGCATGAGAAGATCACTTAGAGATGCCTTGAAGAATGCCTTTAAAGAAACCACAATGAAGAATGTGTCAATTGTCCAATTTCGGAGCTTCAAATGAAGAAACGAAGGCCAAAATCGGAATCTATGCGAAAAACTGAGTAAAATAGGCCTTTTTGGAAATTTTGACTTCTGGTCAAAAGTCAACGCAAAAAGTCAAAATCAACTGGTCCAGAGTCAAAGTCAACAGTCAAAGTTCTCACGGGTCAGATCCGGGTGGTCCGGGTCGGGTCGGTCCGGGTCAACGGTTAGCTAGGTGACGTGGTGCTGACGAGACGACACTGCTGACGTGGCTGATGACGTGTCGCTGATGACGTGGACTAGGCGTGCGTGGCGTGTGTAGCGTGGCTGCTGACGTGGATTAATGACGTCATCATATGACGTCAGATGACATCAGCAGAATTGTTGGTGCGTGGCAGGGGCGTGCACTGTTCACCGGCACGTGAAGGAGCAACTAGAAACCCAGGTGGCGCGTGTTGCGGCGTATGACCACCAGATTCTCAGGCCAAGTAGATCAGTGGATGAGGAGGCCTTCATGGTGGCGCGTGTACCAAGAAGACGATCTGAAAGTGATGAATCTGAGACGGCACGTGGGAATTTTCCGGAGGCTTTTGCGGCGCGTGGAGGCGCGTGGCAAGGCTTTGGGTGACCGAATTTTTGGGTTTTGGTCGCGAGAGGCCGAGGAGCACGTCTGTGGTGTCGGTTTCGACAGGCGAAGGCTTGATGTGCACAGATCTGAAAAGTTAAGTCACGGCTTTGCTTGAGTTTGTGGATCTTGGACTCAGCAGTGAGCTGTGGTGGCTGCGAGATGCCATGGAGTCTAGATCCAGCAGACAAGCATATGTGACTTCTGATGGTGATGTGCACGTGAGAATCTTCTTTGTTGTGTAGAGATGTTTGTTTGTTAGAGATATATACTAGTACAAGTAGGAATGGGCATGGGCCTATTACATTGGGCTAATATGTCTAATATATATCTCTAACATAGATCATAGGAATTATTAGGACCGAAAAATTATATTCAAAACGCTTTCGTATGCTTATTGGACCGACGCGGACATATGAACAATTTGGATAATGTGTATTCAATTCACAGAAGTAAGTTTCTTCAAAAAAAAAAAAAAAAAAAAATCATAGAAGTAATGGAGCCCACCAAAGCAAATTCCATGCTTGTGGGTGTGGTTTCTCCGGCTTCTTCACTTGCCTATTTCTTTCGAAAAGAAAGTTTATGCCATTGACCCACCATGAATAGGAGAAGACAATGATGCTTTTTGTATGGAATAAAAATCATGCAAAGTTGTTTGTAGAATTTGTAAACGGCGAAAATGGGTAATTACCCATAAAAATCTAACTATTCAGTTAGTTGGTCCGGTTTGAAAACAATTTGGAATTCTAGCAACTCGAGCCTCAGAGGCTCGATTTTGGACCTCTAAATCGAGCCTCTAAGGCTCGGTTTACGTGCTTTGACATGGCAAAAAACACGCTGGAGTATACGTGGAAATCGAGTGTCTGAGACTCGATTTCCACGTGGAGTAGACATGGAAATCGAGTCTCAGACACTCGATTTCTAATAGGAATTTTTTGAATTTAACGCTCTCTCCAATCTAACTCTCCCTCATCAGTCAAACCCCTCTCTCAGTCTCCGACCCACTCTCACTCACCCTCTCCTTCTCTCACTCTCTCAGCGTCACTGTCACCGTCACCGACGCCGACCCACTCACCCACTGACCCTCTCAGCCTCACCGGTCTGACCTCTCACTCTCTCAAACCCTTCTCTCAGTCTCAGCCTCACCGACCCACTCTCACTCACCCTCTCCTTCTCTCACTCTCTCAGCGTCACCGTCGCCGACGTCGGCCCCAACCCACTCACCCTCTCAGCCTCACCGCTCAGTCACCCTCTCACTCTCTCCCTCACCGACCCACTGTCGCACGTCCCTGTCACCCTCTCTACTCTCTCACTCGCCCTCTGTTGTAACTCAGTCTCCAGTCTACGCGGTATCTGAAAGAAAAAGAAGAAAAAAAGGTGAGTCCCTTATGCATTTTGCAATGTAATCAGTTCATTTTTTTTTTTTTTCTATTTTGGTTTCTGTACTGAATTTGTAATAGAGGTAAAATATTCTTGTTTTACCATTAGTTTTTAATGGTTGTTGTACTGATTACTTAATTAACTACATATCCAGCAAAATAAATAAAAACTGTGTACTCCACTTGCTATAAATTGGTATTTTAAGTTGTTGTTGTTTGTGGTATGATATCTTCAGTATGTGAGTACTCCCTTGTGAATTCCTCCTGTTGGATGGTGTTATAAACTTTAGGTGTTTTTTGATTTAGAATTTCCTTATACAATATGCTTTTCTTAAGCATGTTGTCATTCTTGCTGAATGTTTGATGGCAATTGATAGTTTGGTGGTTAATCCTGGCTGAATTTAACCATTTTCTAATTATTGCGAACATTTAAGAAGTCAACGAATTGTGGTTATTTTTACTTATGAAACCATTTTGGAATATCAAATTTTATTTTCAACATTTTCTTTTTTCATCAGTGAATGTTGTACGCAATTTTATTCTTTTTTCATCTGATTCGTCACTGTTTCTGCTATTGATCTCATAGAATTCCTACACATCCAGAGTCCATGTGTCTTTCTTAACTGATTATAACTAAGCAATAGTTTGCACATACCCATTTTGCTATATTGGAAGCTCCCTTGAAATCTGGATTGGGATATAATTTGCTAAGGATATGTTTGTGAAGGTAATGAATTACTCGTTTTAGTGAGTTTGTGTGCAAGTTTTTGTCCTAAAAGTTAGGTACATTGTTTGGCACTGAGTATTATTTTCATTATGTGACATAAGACTAAGAAGGCGGCAATAACTTTGTAATAATTCCTCTGTTGTTTGTATTGAAAAACTGAAACTTTTACAAGTAATTTCATGATGACTAGTTATACCACAATAAAATTATAAAGAATGTCAGAAACTATAACTTTGTAATTATTTCCTAAACCAAAAACATGATATTGCATTTTGCCTCTTATATATCATGCATAGGTGACTAGCATGCAGGTATCTAAACTGTATATTACTGTAATATACAGTACTTCACCTTCATGACTATGATTTTAGGACAATGATTACGTTCTATTAGTGATAGATATGTAATGGTGGTTGCATAGAGCTAGTGGCACTACCAATAGTTACTAGTCCTGAAAGTTACGGTCCAATATTTCTTGTATTATGGATACTGTACAAGGCAAGTACTGCAAAAATATATTGAAGATTGGAAGCACATTGCATGCAATCTTCTGGATTAAAGTTTAAAAATGTTCATGAGAACTGCTCCATAATTACAGAGCAAGCATGATTTGTCATCTATCTCGAATCTTGAGTTAACATAGCTCAACTAGGGAGCACATTCCATTCAATCTTCTAGATCAGCCTTTTCAAATGTCCATGAATCTAACTGCTTCATAATTTCTTCTATTCGAAATTGGATAAGAGTTTAGTATATCTAGGATGGTGTTGTTGGTTGAATCAGCAAGCCAATTTAGCTGTGAGACTCCGCCAATGTGTGTAGGGTCCAAATTACCTAATCTGGTTGCTGATCTTGTGACAAGTGGATTATGAGGATATTTGGTGCTTAATCTTCTTAAAAATCAGCCCTAATAAGTTCCTTATTACACTGGATTGGAATTGTAGTGATTAAGTCCAAGACCCTA
Source organism: Quercus lobata (assembly GCF_001633185.2). Lineage (NCBI taxonomy): Eukaryota > Viridiplantae > Streptophyta > Magnoliopsida > Fagales > Fagaceae > Quercus > Quercus lobata. The sequence continues at coordinate 3,920,304 of NC_044906.1, read as the reverse complement.
TTGATCTGGACAGGATTGGGGAATCGGGAATGCTTTGCTTGTAGATAGAGTTTGGGAAGGATTGGTATTGATGGGTTTTCCCACGCCTTACAGCCAAGGTGTAGGTCTTTACCTCTTGGAATTAATTTCCACTGCCATGAGCTCTTGGAGGCTACTTTAGTTGCTCTGAAGGATTTGCCTCTCAAGTATTTACATTAGAGCATTTTCACCCATGGTGTTTCTTCCCCATTATCTTCCATACGGCAAAACACCAAGTCTCCCACTTTAGATTTACACAAGGAAATCCCAAGGTTTGAGGTATAGAGGCCTACCCCACCAAAAATATCAAAGCAACCCATTCATTTTAGAGCAAACAGATTTTTGAAAAATTGAGAGAAGGCATAATATAAATTGGTGAGGCTACTACTATTGGCCTTGTTAAACAATCCCTTGATATTTGGGATAGCACTTGTCCTTCGATCTCTAGATTTGACACTTAATCTTTTCCTCAACTTCATTGAGAGTGTGGCTGCTTGACTTGTTGTGACATAGGGGAAGGCCAAGGTATTTTGAGTGGAAAGGTGCTTTTTTGGTGTTAAAGATGGGAGCAAATCTCTGTGGCTTTTGAGGAATTTACATTTTTGATAAAAATCACATTTGATTTCTTCGCATTAACAGAATGACTCGACCATAATTGAAATTTCTCTATGCAGTATTTGATAGCTATAGCTTGGTTTCTTTCAGCCTTAGCAAAGATTAGAAGATTTTCAGGGAATTTTAATGATTTACACTATTGCAAGACCCATCCTAGGGGGAAGAGGAGGGGGGGGGGGTGAGGACTAACATTAAAAGCTGGGTAATAGGGAAATAGGGTTTTATCATTTCAAGTGACTAGAAAGAGAGAGATAATGAGAGCTAGAGGCAGCCAACCAATGACCAGGCTTGGTTCTCAATTGGTATTCACTTTGTCTATATCTCTGTGCTCCCTATCTTGGGAGCCAATAATTTTGGGGAGGATCGTAATGGGATTTAAATGTGGTAAAATTGGCAGATAGTATTTCTCAAATGCATGTATTGAATGGCAGAAGTTGACATTTTGATTACAGGAAGAAATCTTTTTTAAGACCTAACTTCCAAATTCATTATGGATTAGAATAGTAACTAGGTAAGGCTGCCTACAATGACCTCTCCCAGACCCCACACAAGTGGGAGCTTTGTACATTGGGTATGGCATTTTAAAATTTGGGTCTTGGTGCGACGGCAAGGGCCTTCCACCAAACATCACAGGTCACGGGTTCAAATTCGAGAATCAGCCTCTCCAAAAACAAATGTGGGTATGATTGCCTAGCATGACCTCTCCTAGACCTTGCAAAAGTGGAAGTTTTGTGCACTTAGGTATGACTTTTTAAGAAAATAATTGTGCACATTTGGATTTGTTAGAAACTAAAAGGGATATAAAGGGCTGCCCAAAGTAGGCATGTCTCTCTGTGGAACTCCCTGGAGTAAGTCCTAGGCGTTACTCAAAGGAGTAATGCCTTGGGCTGTTACTCTATGCCTCTTTGCTCACTATTAATGAGATGGAGGCTATAGAAACCCCATGAGAGGTATCCCAGATCACAATTACAAAATCAGCATATCTCAGTGCGTTAGTGTTGGCGAGGCTCTTAGGCTGATGGTCTAGTTTGTTTCACTCTTGTAGTGTAAAACACCATAGGTAAACTGATTTGTCATGTATCACTCAAGCTGGAACGTGGCACAAGTTTGAGTTTCTGGTCTATGCGGAGGCTAGGACAGCATAGAACAACCTCAAAGCTCCTATGAGACCACTAGTTTAAGTCAAGAGAGGTATGTTGAAAATTTGGAAATAAAAATTCTGTTGCTTAGTCTATGTTTCTTTCAGAATTATGTTTCTTTAGGAATTAGAGCTTGCATAACTCAGCATTTGTACCAAATGAATGAATGAAATTTATAGTGTAGAAAGTTAAACCCCAAGAACTTAATTTCAGTGAAATCTCACTAGGTTTTCCTAACTAGGACTGACTTGCAGCAGAATACAGTGTGACAACACTGACTTGGATTCTCTATAACATGACTTAAGAGTCAAATATTGACACTGAATTTGTGGTATAGTTGGTCAATATATTGACGCTTAAATCTGGAAAATTATGGGATTTTTAGAATTCTTTTGGTATGTAAAATTTGGGTTGGAAATGGGCTGATATGCTGTGATAGTCACTTAGAATACAAGACCTTTGGACACTTTCTCAGTTGGTGAGAATTGCCTTGTCAGTATAGTGCATATGAGGTTTACAAAAGTAAATAAACTTGTAGAACAACATGTTTGAACTTGGGGCAGTGGATTGGAACAAATAATTAGAGTTGAAGTTATTATGTTAGATTTGAGTTCAATATATGTTAATTGATAAATAGGAGCATATAAGAAATTCTTCAAGCTCTTTAGACAAGGAAGTAAGGTCATTCTAGTGATTACCATTAGTTAATGCTGTATCTTAAGCTTTCGAGGTAAGTAACATATATTAAATGCTCTGAAATTTTTTGTTGTTGCTGTAAATCTTCTACTTCTCAACTTTCTTTTGAAAAAACTACAATTTAGTATTTTTGAGCTAATGAGTTTGTCAATTTACTTTTAGCAAATGTACTTCAATAGAAATCATTATTTGTGCCCTATTGTTCTAAAATGATATCTGGTCATACTTTCAGGGCCAAACACTTTGTTTTCTATATTTCATTTGCTAAAAAATTTCCTCAATGACATAAGTAATATAGTTTTTGGATAGATTATTAATGTTAAATTATGATATCTATTGTTAGAAAGAAAGTAGAGGAATTAATAAACCCAAAAGAACTCTTGAAAATTGGCTTGAATTCCTAATTTTGACTTGGTCAAGCATTTAGGTTTTCTTGGTGTGAAATTAAAGTTGATTTAATTACGTTTTTTTTTTTTTTTTTTGGTTGATATGGGAGGAAAGTTTGTTCCTTGTCAAAGAAGTAATGTTATAATTCTTGTTGATTGAAGAATAGAAGTTGGACCCTCATGTATAGAGAATATTGTAAATGGTTTGGTGGCTCTAGTCCAAGTGTTATAAAGGGAGAGGAGAAACTCTTAAAAGTTCATTCGATCCATGTTATAGTAATAAGTTCATTCGATTCATTTTCCTTGTTTCATTATGTATTATTATTGACAATATTTCTTTCGTTGGCGAAAATGGGTAATTACGCATAAAAAACTAACTATATAGTTAGTAGGGCCGGTTTAGAAAGTATTTGGATTTTTAGCAACTCGAGCCTCAAAGTATTTGGATTTTTAGTATTTGGATTCTTTCATTCAAAAATTAATTTATTTAGTTGTTGATATGAAATCAATCATATTTATTAATACATTAGTTTCTTTTTTCTTTTTCTTTTTTTATGTTCCTAAATTACCCTTTAATCTCATGTTTGATAGTAAGTTTATCAAAACCCTTCATTGTATTGTGGTATTTGTAACTAAGCATTATTCTGTGTGTGATCTTCTTCTAAAAAATAAAAATAAATACAAAAACTGCGTGTGTTCAAAACTGTAACCTTAAAAATAAAATCCTAAGTCTAAAAAGCTTTGTGTTCATATTGGCCTCTTTTGGTTTAGTCTTTCATCTTTTACTGAATTCTCATTGTACAAACTGGCTTTAGTTGCTCTAACTCATACCTATATATTTAAGCATATTGTGTGTTCAATTTTGAAACTAACTGCTTATCATTCTTCTTCAGTATGGCTGCTGCAAATGCTGGACGGATTGACTATACACAGCCTGGACCCATTGACGACTCAGTGTTGTCACAGCAGGCGACGCATCAGTCCGAAGCTATTTGGAATGGACGGATAAAACACTCAACTAAATATTTACTTGTGCACATGCATTTAATCCATACAATGTACACGTATTTGTTGTCATATATTAATCCATGATTTTGTTATGTGCAGGATCCAGGGTCCATTACCTGCCGTAGCCATAGTTCAGAGTTCTCCAAGCAACCTCCAATGGTGGACGACCGAGTGAGGAACATCATCAATGCAGTTGGTTTGAAGGGACTCCTCTGGGTCCCGAGTAGAGAGATTGACAATGGCCTGATAACGGCCTTAGTGGAGCGATGGCGGCCCGAGACTCACACCTTTCACATGCCACATGGTGAGGTCACCATCACATTGCAGGATGTGGAGGTTCTTCTCGGGCTTCCTGTTGATGGTGACGCTATAACAGGGAGCACACAAAAAACTTGGGTGGATGTGTGCCGGGACTTCCTTGGCTTTCGACCTGTAAATCAAAACAACCATAAGCAACTTGATGGGCAGAGGATTCTCATCAACCGGCTTTTGGAGGAAGTTGCTAACCCATTGCCACCTGATGCTGAAGAGGATCAGCTGCATAAGTACGCACGATGCTACATCCTAGCGCTATTGGGGGACACAATATTCATGGACAAATCTGGCGATAGGGTGCATTTAATGTGGGTGCAGCAGTTGGAAGACCTTCACAACCCACGGAGGTATAGTTGGGGAAGTGCTTGCCTTGCATGGTTGTATCGAGAGCTATGCAGGGCAAGCGAGGACACCAGTCAGATTGGTGGGTGCTTGCTGTTGCTCCAGTATTGGGCATGGGCCAGGTTCCCCTATTTGTGCCCGACAGTTGAGCAAGGCCCGCCAGTGGGTGCTTATGGTCCTCCAGTACGTGGTCCACTATCCCTGAAGTAAGTCTCTACCTCATACTGTTATAACATACTGTTATGTGATCATTACCAACCCCACAATCATGTAACTTGATTTTATTTATTGATTTTAAAGGCTTCTAGAAATTTTTTATGTCAACATAACAAAATTTTAAACCGAGGTTCAATGTATATGATTATGTTAATCTACTATAATTTTGTGACTCTCAATATAGCTAGTTTGTGCTTTGTCTTTTAAAAGGGCCGTTTCTTATTCCAGTGATATTATTAATTAGTTTAATATCTTTAAGATTATCTCAGTAGTTATATGTGATTACATTATCTTAGTTTTATATTGATATTGATATTATTAATTAGTTTAATATCTTAGTTTTAACATCCAATTAACATAAATTGCTACGTTTCAGTTTTTAGTATTATATTGATATTTAATATATGTGATTACATAATAGTTTTAAGATTATCTCAGTACTTATTGATCCCTTCTTCTTGATTGTAGGTGGTTGTGGGTCCCAAACAAGAAAAATAGGCCCGCCCACATCTTCAGGGGCAGGTATCACGAGCAACTAGCTTCCATGTTGCCAGACCAGGTATGAAAATGCCTTATTTTATGCTTTTACGAACGTCCATATAGGTTTCGTGAACTTTGAAATATAAACATTGTTCCCTAATGTATTGTGTACTTCTTTTTTGGCTATTGTAGGTGGTGTGGCAGCCATATGAAGCTCATTTTGACGACCTCCCGCCGTGGTGTATTGCAGGGAGGGCCGTATGGACGGCAACGGTGCCGCTTGTATGTTTCCACCTAGTAGAGAAACATACACCGGATCGTGTTGTTCATCAATTCGGGATGATCTAAGAAATTCCCCGCAATGTTAACACTGACAGAGTGCTTCATGGCATTGATTTGAGGGGGAAGATCGGTGTTAATTGGATGTTGAAACATGCTGTGCATATCCTTGAGTGGGGTAATCGCTTTTATCGGCGTTGTGAAGCAGTGCTTGGTGATATGCCTCCACAGCATGAGTACCACGACTGGTTCAAAAGGGTGACTCGGAGGTTCATCGATAGGCCTGGTGCTGTAGTGACTCTGCTGGTAACTTCTCAATGTCTTCTACATGTTACCGTATTTCTTACCATGAAACCACTGTTTAGAGAGCATGATGTTTGTTACTACATTTTTTGCTTAGCACTTCATCTCCCTTTAATTTTCAATTATTAGTAGCAGAGCCAACATTTATTTTATTATCAATTGGCATTGTTGATTTCGTATTGCATTACTAATATGTGTGGTTTTTCCATGTGCAGATTGAAGGATACGTTCGTTTGTTGAGGCGTTATCCAGTGGGCACGGAGGACTACAACGACATTACTGAGGTACTGACGGCAGTGCAGGCGATGACACGTGTCCAACCTCCTATCCCTGAGGCCCCGATTGAGGAGGCAGCTATGCCTACCGGCCCAAGCACGAGCACAGCTCCGGCCGGATGTCAATCTTGTCCGCCTGTTGCTACCCCTCAGCTTGTCCCTACCCCTGATCCCTCTGCATCCATCCCACATGCATCCGCCAGCCCCACCATCCCTTCATCCACCCCACATCCATCCCTTACCGTCACCATCCCTTCACCTAACCCACATTCAGCTCCTACGCCCACCATCCCTTCACCTAGCCCACATCCAGCCCCTACACCCACCATCCCTTCACCCACCCCCCATCCATCTCCTTGCCCCACCATCCCTCCACCCACCCCACTTCCTTGTATGTAGGTTAATGGCCGTAGAAGCTAAAGTGAAAGTAACGTCAAAGAAGTGCCCTCGAATAGATATTTCATCCTACCAAGCAACTATGCGCATATTAAGATAAATGACTGTTGTCTAGTTGTCTTTATTTCCTATATCCTTTGTAATATCTACATTCTGAGTTGGTCTAAATTATTTGGCCAATAAACCATAGGCTTGATGATGGGTTGTAGAAATTAAATGGAAAGCCCTTTTTTTAGGGGGGGGGGGGGGGGGGAGGAAGGTTTTGGTGTTTTCCTATGACATTGCTGTAATTGTAAGACAGGCAGTTTCAAAGGGGTGGCAAAATGTATCAAATAAGTACTGAAGAAAGGGACCCTTTAATGCACAATGTCCTTTCCAACCAATAAAGATGAGTAACCTAATTAGGTTTTTGTCTATTAGTGAGGGGAAGGAAATGTCTTTATCAAAGTACCATAGGATGAGATTATCAACCAAAAAAAAAAAAGTACTAGAGAATGAAAAAATCCACTCGTTTGTTAGTGGTCCACTTATCTATAATGAGCTTGCTCCATAGTTTGGGGGTCTGCCAAGTGCCAAAGATGGACATATTCTCTTTTCATTTGATGTGCCTCCCCTCCATCCACCATATCATGCTTTCATGCTTTTATAGGATTTTTAGGATATCTACGGTAGAATGTGAAATAGTTAACCAATTCTTCTTTTCAAAAAAAAAAAAAAAAAAAAAATTCCCTATGTATATGTGCATTCTCTGCTGATCAGTATTTGGGCTTTAGAGATTTAGAGGTTTGTGCATTCTCTTCAAATATCTTTCAAACTGTTGACTTGTATCTATTCATTCTTAAACAATCTGATTTGCAGGACTCTTGTAAAGATGGAATTCAAAGAGATGCTGCTTATTTTCCCCCACGTCCTACTGAACAGTCACATGTTATGGGGCCATCCTATCCTCTGATGGTTTGTACCCTTTAGTTGCCTAAGCTCTTGGTATATGATCTTAGCTAGGGAAGTAATTATGTATATATCTCACAGACTACTGTATGACTCTTTCTAGGTGGGGATTCAATCACATGCAGTGGATATTAGTGCGGCTACTTGAACATGAGAGGTAGGGTCCAAGGAAACTGATGAAAAGGCTGATGAGGTTCTAAAGTACGATATTTTGGATTGTTGGACGCCAGAAAATCACTACGGATGGACTGAATCTGAGTGTTAAACATGTTGGGTTTAGACCATCTATAATGATTTTCTGGAGTCCAACAATCCAGAATATCCAACTTTAGAACCTCATCAACCTTTTCATCAGTTTCCTTGGACCCTACCTCTCACATTCAAGTAGCTGCACTAATGTTGGAGCTAATTTGAATGAAGGTTTTGAAACCTTAATTGAATAAAAAGGTATGCTTGTTTCCCAAATATTGCAACCTTGAATTAGCATAACGAGATTTTTATCAGAAAAACAAACTCGATTTATATTTATACAGCCGTAGCTTCAAAATTTTTGTAGGCTTTTTATGTGGGTGGTTGATAAATGTACCTTGATTTTAACTGAAGGAGATTCAGCTAAGGCTCTTGCAGTAAGTTGTTGTGTCACTGTGCAGAGTATTTTAGCATTAAAGTTAGCTCTATTGGGTTTCACTTTGTATGATTTTTGACTTTATTCATTGTATTACAGTTGTCATGAAGCGTCATACGCTGCTTGAGTCACTTTGATTTCCCAATGTAATTATATTACATGTAAATTTATCACACCCTTTTTTTTACATAGAGTAAAAAAATTCCTATATCAGAAAGTTAAGTGCTTTATGGCGAGTCTGCAACTTCTATTTAGTTATCAGGATGTCATTTAATCAATGTTTTGGCTCAAATGTCATGGCATTGTAATGGGTGGATATGGTTGTCATGGGATGCTAAATACTAACTTATTTTTCATTTCTTTTGTTATTATTCTCTTCATTTAGGAATTAGGATGGGTGGCTAGTCATTAAGATTGATGGATTTATTTAAAGTTGATTGCATAACACACAAATATTGCATCTAATCAATTGCAGTAATTTTATTTTATGTTTCTAGATATATATTTTTTAGTTTCTTGAGTTTTGGTTAGGATTTGGTCAATGACGTTATCTAAAAAATTGACAGTGAGAATGCTTAGGGAAGAATTACAGCTACTCCAGGAGCCTAGATCATATGTTGGTGAAGTTGTCAAAGTAATGGGGAAGAATAAGATTTTAGTTAAGGTAAGTAATATTCCTAATTGAATGCACTCAATTGTAAATTTGCAGTTGTGCCTTAACTATTTCTTTTTTTGAAAAGTAATGATATTTTAGCAAGGGAATCGACTATTACATGCACAAGGAGTGCCTTAGGAGTGCCTTTTTGTTAATAAGAGATGGTTTGATAACAGTTTGAATACATTTTTATCTAATGTTTCATCTTGTTTCTCAGGTTCATCCTGAACGGAAATATGTTGTTGACATTGATAAAAATATCGATATCACCAAGATAACTCCATCAACAAGAGTTGCTCTACGTAATGACAGTTATGTGCTTCATTTAATCTTGCCAAGCAAAGTTGATCCATTGGTCAACCTCATGAAAGTTGAAAAGGTTCCAGATTCCACATATGACATGATTGGCGGTCTTGACCAGCAAATTAAAGAGATAAAGGAGGTTTGCCTCGTGTACCCTTTTACTTTCTGCATTTAAACTCCAATGCTTATTGTGTCTCCATATTACTTCCTTGATTAGGGAGGCATATTCGGTTGTAAATCATACACTCTTTGGATATCAACTTCTCTTTTTCTTTGGCAGGGAACATGCTCCATCAATCATATTTATGGATGAAATAGACAGTATTGGATCTGCTCGAATGGAATCTGGTAGTGGCAATGGTGACAGTGAAGTGCAGCGGACTATGCTGGAGCTTCTCAACCAGCTGGATGGATTTGAAGCATCAAATAAAATAAAGGTATCGTGTGTGTTTTCATTATGCAAATTGGGTTGTTTAGTTTTTGGTACTTTTCTTTATTGTGACCTCAACTATTTAAACAGATTCATCTCTTATTGTAAGTATTTGGCAAGCATGTCAAAATGAGATGTTAAATGCTTTTATTTTTCTTCATTCATCATGTAGCTAGATGGATATATGGCTAGGAAGATGAGAATTAATTCTGTAGTGGGTTCCTACCTTGATCCCCTTGCTGACAAGGTAAAAGTTCAAGCCCTTTCTTCCTTCTGAGCTCATTATAATTGGCCAGTTGCTCGTTGCAGGTTGTATTTGGCTCATTTAGTCTTCCCTGTAGCTGAATTATGCTTTTGTTCCCTCTTCTTGATACAGGTTCTTATTGGATCTGTTGCTTTGGCAATGGTACATATGGATCTTCTGCACCGTAAGTGGTCATAGTCCCTCCCCCTCAATTTTTTGGTAGTGAAATAGTAGTGGTGTAAGCACATAGTCTTGCTTTTGCATTTGAACATATTATATTAGGCTATGACAAGTTGCTCAATATCAACATCACAATATCCTTTTTATTGTAGGACATATTGATGGCTCGTCTCTTGGATCATGTCCCCTTTAAGTCTTAAGTTTTTTTTACTTTTACTCCGAGTAAAAGTACTTCATAGTTGCAATAACAAAAAGTGTCATCTCTATCAATTTTACAAATACTAAAAGATGGAAATATAATTGCTCACACTAAAATTTTTAACTGATTTCTTCCAAATTTTTGTAATAACATTACTCCAATTATAATACACTATGAATGACATGAACTTTAACTATCATTACTTTGACTTTGTTTGTTTAGAGAAAATGATTAATTGATGCTTGTAATTCTTCTAGAGCTCACCCCTTGGTCTCTGGTACGACTTTCGCGACGAATAGAACAGTCAAACCACAAATGCCCGTGTAGATGAAAAATGTTCCTGATGTAGTATGTCAAAAATATCCATGTATGATTATGGAAGAGAGAGCAAAGAAACTTATACTAAAAATGAAAGTGTTTTTAATCAGGAAACAAAAAAAGTGAAAGTGAAAGTGAAAGTGTCAATACTCAATACTAATCCATTCCATAACATAATTAATAGGGTAGAATCAATTACCTGCAGTACTCCATTCGGTCATGTAATTATAAGAGTATGAAATAATCCAAGAACAAGACCAATTCACCAAAGTCAGAAGGCTTCCACCAGTACCCTTGACATTTATAGGGAATATCTGAAATAGAAATTCATCCTTGAATTAGAGCAATATACTTGCTTTTTTATGCAAAGTTCCTGTTAACAAATTTTTAAATCAATTTGGAATTCAATTATTGACATACCTCTGACATTATAACCCAGGGTAATCCTGCCATGCCTAATGAATAAGCTACGCTAAAACCCTGCATGGATTATTAGCCAGTCAATCACAAGCATCTCAATGTCTAAAACCTCAGTCCAGAGGTGAAGTAAAATAGAATAATAAACACCCCTTTATTGCTTTTTAAGGATATAAAAGAAACACAAGCATAATAATGCTCATAGTATGAACATTGCAGTAATTGCAGCTTTAGCTGATAAAAAGGCTTGTTTTAGTCCTGAAAGTTATAGAATGTAGAGCAACCTTTTAATCTTTGAATAACTTAATTGCTTTAAATCGTCTGCATTCTAATTCGTGGTTGAAGCATAGATTATATAAAATCTGGGAAATTCAACTAAGATGTTTTTAGTTCTTTTCTTGTAAAAGGGTACCATGTTTAGTTTGTATTATCAATGTGCCAATTAGCAGTAACATTGCAGTGAGTTTCTTCCAAAATAAGCTCAGAAACTCCCATTCCCACAGGCCCCAACTTTCTAATTGATCAATAAAGTGTAGATGAGGCAGAATGTGAGAAATTATATTTAGAAATCTCTAGCTTTTTCTAGAGAAGGGAAAGGTCATCTTTCAGGTTATGCCTTATTACCAGGATCCCAATGAACACCAAGATTGGAGAGAGCTCCTTCAACTGGGTGTTCTCCTGCTCGGAACAAAAACGTTTAAACAATGATCATTCATATATGTGGAAAACAGAACAATAGACAGAGAAGCTTTGAATTTGTTTTCAATAGAAACCTGAAAGGCAAATGCCAAGCCTACAAGGAAGGTACTTAAGCACATTCCAGCGGCAGAGACCTGCAAGAGTTAGCAGACTTTAATGCAGTCAACTAAACTACACACCATAGGCTTAAAGTTGATTTTGCCATGTCCTCACCATAAGAAGTGGCCGTCTTCCTGATTTATCTGTCAAGAATACACTTAAGGCAGTAGCTGGAATCTGTTGAAAGATTGTTTATGTGGTTTGTCATATGTATCAAGCAGAATCCTATATCCAATCAAAGTTATGGTGAGCCAAGTACCTGGATAATTGCCATTGAGATAGTCCCAATGCTGCTTGAAAAACCTACCATAAACCAGAGGTAATAATCATCATTCCTTCATTTCTTAATATTATCATCAGTTATATGAAACAAATTTTAAAGCTGTTAATTTACCAGCTTCTTCAAATATAGAACTAGCATAAAATGCAATTGCATTGACTCCAGCAAACTGTTGCAGTAACATCAACCCAAGTCCAACCTAAATGAATTTAAATAAAACATGTAAAAAGGTTGTACAAGCCCTGAAAAGTAAAAATGCCACATATAAGTGAGGCTTACGATCAGGGAATGGGTGTATCTCTGCTGGAACAAGTCTAGAATTCTAGATTTCGAGTGCTGTTGAAAGGTTTCTGTATAATCCTATGAAAAGACAGGAGCACATCTCATTTTTTGTGGTTGTGCCAAAGAAGTTTTTAAAACATAACAAATTAGAAATGTTAAGGGTATGACACTGATACACTGTCATAAAATCATGTAGTTGGAAAATTACAATGATATATGCTGCTTCTTGAGAAATATCAACATTCTTCCCTCTAAGACGTTGTAGAACAGTTTCAAGCTCTTTCTCTTTTCCAATTTTCGCCTGCAGAGAAATTGTACCCTGTTAGAAGTATTGGTTAAATGATTAAATTTACCGTATCCTAATAGCTTAATCTTTTGGGACAATTGGTAATTTAACTTGGTATTAGAGCATGAGATCCTGATTTCGATTCTTGTCTCCTCCACCTACCTCCCATTTAAATTTTCACATATTGGACCTCACCTATTAAAAGGTAGTTTTGACCCACATGTAAGGGGAGTGTTAGAAATATTAGTTAAATGATTAAATTTATCATATCTTAATAGTTTAAACTTTTAGGACAATCGGTAATTAAACACTCTATCATTTTTTGCATTTTAATGGCTGCTCATATTTTCTTTACAAAATAAACCAAAGAAAACAAGTAGTTTAGATGTTTCTCCTGAAAGCATCCCAAAAGCTTAAGCTGATAGAGTGAACATAATGACTTGATATTATTTTTAACAAGTTGAACAAGCCACAAAAAACATATTAAAGCATGTATTGTATTCTATATTTCTATTTCATCACACAATCCAAACATCATACAAATAATATTTCTCACCAACCATCTGGGAGACTCCGGAATAAAGAATAATCCCACAAGTTGTACTAGAGATGGAATGGCACCTGAAAATAAAATTTATTTGAATATAATTTATCTTTTAAGAATTTAATTTCTGATTAAATTTATGCAGAGAAAAATTAATACCAAATAAAGCCAGGGTGCGCCAGGTAACAGCATTTCCAATGAAATATATTAGTGAAAGCCCAGAACATAAAATCAACTGCACAAGTAACAAAAGGTAAGTAAGTGAACAATGAATTGGATGTTCATTTTAAAGCCATAATAATTTAGATAAACCTGATTAGCTGATGTAAATTGTCCCCTAAGATTCTTGGGTGTTATTTCTGCAATGTATACTGGTACCTGTTTGGTTATAAGAATCACTATTTTTTATCTTTTAAATAGGTAAATCAATTATAAAATGTCAAACTTACAAAACTTACTACGTAGCAAATAATTCCAATGCCAAAACCCACCAACAGTCTTCCAAAATCCAGCCAAAAAGCAGTCTATGCCAAGCACAGAACTCTATTAGTAGTTGGAAGCCCAGTAGAGAAAAATGTAGAAGCAGTAATTTCCTTCAGTCGGTTCATGCTAATTTTGAATAAATTTTTTCACTGATCTGATCCTTTAACAACATTTAATAAAGAACCAATGGAAGCAACTGCAAAGAATAATCACCATAAATATTACCACAATCATTTCCAATGTCCCTACTTCTGGCATTTTATTGACATTTTTCATGGAATGGACATGTAGCTGAAGAAAATTGGAATTTGTTAAAGATAATATGTATTGGTATTATATATGGCCTACGAGGCCCAACTTAATGTAAAGTCCATCTACAGCTAACATTAGTTGTGTTAGTCTCTATATATACCCTATTAGGGTTCTTTATATTATTCACCACATCACGTATAAAAATTTTAACCGTCTAAGGCTTTACAATGTAGACATAGGTTGTTATGCTGAATCACGTAACCCTTGTGTCTTCTCTTTCTTTCTCTCGCTATGCTTCCACTCTCACCTCTCTACAATGTCTTCTCTTTGATATTAACAGATTAATTATTAACTAAACTAAGAAGACATTCCTCCTAAATTTTGGTTGGGATTTGGAACTCATTCTATGTGAAGTGGTTTCAATAGGGTGCTCCATTTGGCTTCAAATAGAGGAAATTTGAAGACAAAATGAATTGGTTGCATTAATTGAACATATTTCATCAAGTGCAGCATTGTTTAGGGGAAAGAAAGAATGGAAATAGAAAAACCTTTGCAAATGCAATGGCAAGCCAACCAGCAAAGATGAATAATTCAGAGAACCACATTGCCTGCATTAAAATATCAACAAAAAATGATAGAAATTAAAAATATAATAATAAAAAAAATTAAAAAAAAATCATATTTCTAGTAAATGTGACAAAAGAAACTTACACCTCTCCGACCAATGAGGTCTGCTATCTTTCCACTTATTAATCCACCTATCACTCCTCCAATAGTCAATATTGAACCAAAAACTGAATACTGCACAAGGCAGAAACAATCTAAGATAAGTAAAGGTAAAGAATTGATTGGCAACAAAACCATCTCTACCCAAACCGATAAATGTAACATTTCATTCTACTGAACTTCTCCAATGTTCAGTCTCATGTACAATTTTCTTTTGCCCTTACAACAAATTGGTGGAAAGGGGGGGGGGGGGGGGGGTTCCAACTTAGGTTTTCTCCATTGAGAGAACCAGATGCATTATTAAACTATTGGACTCTTGGCAATACAATTCATCAAAAGGGTAAGGTCTTAAAAAAGAAAATTCAATATAAATATGTGAAGAACAATTACATGTCTGCATATTGTGCAAAACTATACATATTAGTGTAAAGTTATTATGCTTTTTTGGCCAGTGTAAATTGATATGTGAATTTGTGAAATTCGTATATACATACACATGTTTGTCTAGAAACACTGATAACCTAATAGGCGCAATGATTATTTGTATATATGTTTATTAATTGTTTGGCTCATGTATCTATCAGTTGGACATGTGCATTTACTCTTGCACAGACTCTGTCACATGTTTAAAGTGGTACCTTATCAATAAAAATAAATTTATACATAAAAGACAACTGAAAAATTAAGAAATAAAGAAATAATTTAGTACTTACAGATGCCGTAGAGAGATCCAAATCTTCCATGATTCCTGATTCAGCTGGTGATGAATATCCTGACTACAAACCAATCATAATTTAACTGGTTAGACCAAGTTTGCTGGTCCTATGGATCATGCATTAATTCATGCTCCATGGAGTAGTGATTTTTTTATATGATTTTTTAAAAATAGTAATCTTTATATAAAGGATTTAGGTTTGAATCCCAACCACACCAAATTATTTGGTGTCTTACTCATATAATAAAAAGTAATTATCACGAAACAAGCACTATAGGTGTCCAAATCCCATCGTATCTAAAGAAAAAAAAAAGGGTTTTTAACTTTTATACAACTACAAGAGGAGTTAAAGTCACACTGTTATAATAACTAGGTACTAAAAGTCTAAAACAAACTTAAAAAATAAATATAAATAATTGAGCTTTGAGATACCTAAAACAATTTTTTGACAGGGATATATATATATATATATATATTTTTTTTTTTCAATTATGATTGTTACATAATAAAAGCGGTGTTAATGGTATGTCCGTATAAGAACAATGTTGTTCCAGTACAATTTACAACTCTAATCTATTGTAAAAGATGATGAAAAAGGTTTGTCCCTAACAGGGTAATGTTTATAAACAAAATGAAATAAAAGCATTGCTAATAATATATATAACATTATTAGTGATGCTTTTTGAAAATGTAATGGGTACTTACAGCACAGCCAGTGCTCATAGAACCGCAGAGGGCGACTATGGTGCTGAGTAAAAGAACAGGCGTGGCTGAAGAACCAGCAACACTTGATGGTATGTCTTCTGCATTAATTGTAGACCTTGGCAACAGGTCTTCTTCCATGCTTTCTCTGCCAAGATTTCTTGCAAGAAAGAAAGAGAAAATATGAATACCAAGACTGACAGTCCAGGATTCATTTCTGTGTGTGTATATGAGTGTGAGAGAGAGAGAGAGGTGTTGGAGAATGTCTGGTGAGACCAAACGCATGAAATGGTGTTAAGACTTTTAGATGGCGGTTATTTTGCAGTTTTAAATTAAGGTCGTGGACCATGATGATCACATGCTCACAGTTTCTATATTATATAAGTTACTTTTTTTCAAAGGGCCCATATTTTTTGTCAAGCTCGACCCAAGTGAAAATTGAAGGGCAAATTAATATCACAAGCTAAAGGCCCATTATTTGTATCTTCCCCACCTTCAATCTTCATGTGGCCCAAAACTACATGGGAAGCCCTTCAGGGAATTTGGAGAGGTATGGTTTGAACTTTGGAGGGCAATGGACGATTATTTGTGTCCTTCTCTGCCTTCACAATTTTTTTTTAATCCTTATATTTTGAAGTTGTTGTTAATTTGGTCCATATCTTCTAGCAGTAGTTAATTTAGTCAATTTGGTCTAGACGATAACAACTAAATTGATTGCAATTTGAAAATAACAAAAACTAAATTGACCGCTAATAAAATATAGGGATCAAATTGATTAAATTTACTAAATTAATAAGTAAATAACCAAATTTGGGCATTATTTATTTATTTATTTTAGGCTGACATGCCTTCTAAGTGGTATTTTGTGGGTCTAAAAAGATATTTTATTTTGAATATTAGTCACGTTAATATTTTTTATCAACCACTTAATAATAGGAGCTATTTTAATACAATATCAAAAGGTTAAAAACCAAATTGACATTCAATCTAAAAATTAGGGATCAAAATATATAGTTTACCAAAAATTAAAACATGTTGGGCGGCGCTCATATTTGGATTGAAAGTAAGACCCAAAAAATAAAAATAAAAAATCCTTTTCTTTCTCTTCTTTCTCTTTTTAGCCTTCGGCTAATTGTGTTTTGCTAGACATATTTTTTTAGGAAGATTCTCCATTGGATAAAAGAAATGAAAAAAAATAGAAAGAATCTAAATGGTAGAAAATCACTGAACCCATTTACAACAAACAGGTATTCTCAAATCAAATTAAAAAAAAAAAAAAAAAAATGCTACCCCTAAATCTAATACGAGAAACATGCACATGTATATAGCCTTTTAACTAGATGTGCACCTATATATTGTTTTAATTAACAAAATTCGAAACCTAGTGTGGTCTGGTTTTGATAATGGGTTTGTTTTCATTCATTGAGTTAAAGTTAATCCAGGGTACCTTTCCTGTTGTTTTAGTAACAGGAGAGTGTTTCGTGGACTGTTGGAATGGGTGTGGAATTGTAAAATGGGTTTGGGGGAGAAAGATTGAGAAAGTGGAAAGAGGAGAGGGATGATAAAGAAAAGGAAAGAGAGGATAGATCGGTGGTGATGGTGCTTAGATTTCGAGTTTGGGAAGGCAACGATAATTTTAGAAGTGTTTGGTGGCCGAGAAAGTGAAAGAAAATAAAAATTATAGGTTTGAGATTTTTTTTTTAATTATTTTTTTCAATAAAATTAGGAATTAATATTTTTCAAAAAAAATTTCTGTAATAAAATATATATTCCGATGTGAATTTTATAAGATATTGAGTTGGTATTTTTAAATACAAATTAAAAATTAAAAGCTAACATAAACAGTGACACATATTTGTAAAATAATTTATATATGTAGCATTAATATTCACAAAGTTGTACACCAAATAAAAAACTAATCTATATATAAAATAATAGGTGAAGCAGAGGGAGTGTGAAATTGAATTCCAAATTAGAACTCTAATTTTGTGCCATGTGTTTAGAATCTGAAATTGAAGTTGAATTTTGTATCATGTGGCTAAATGTATGTGAGCTCATTCTTATTAAAACCACTTCTATGTATCAGGTCAAGTGAGTTACTGTGCTAATTAAGTTTTTTCTTGATATTGTAGTTAAACGTGAAAACCAAAGAGATTAATATCGGTGATAAGAACCTGGTTTGGGTACATTGCATAATTTCCAAAAAGATAGCAAAGCTAGAGTTTGCATCTTTATTATAAATTACTTACAAAGTTTGCATCTTTACATTTGCACTGAGTTTCAGATTAAAGTGCTTTCTTCTTGGTTCTGACATTGAGTTTTGTTTACTATTCACTTACATAGTTTGCATCTTTACATTTGTTATAAATTGCTAATATGTGATTAGATGCACATTATGCCTAAAATTCACTATCCTTATATTTGACTTTTTGTTCAGATTTGGCACCTATAACAATGAAGAAAGCACTGCTGTGGACCGATGGATGATACTTTTTGCAGGCTGCAAAGGAACTTAGTGATCAATAGAATCTTATGCAAATTGAAGATGACCTAGCTGTAGATGTCTGGATGGCAGATGTGAGTCACTATGACCCAGCTGTAGATGTTTGGATGGCAGATGTGAGTCACTATGTTTTTAAAATGTTCAGTGAAGATAAATGTTATAAACAATGTAAATTTTCCGGAGAGAGATTTATTATTCTATATTTACACAAGTTTGGTTGCCTTCTTGGAGTGGATCACTCCACCTTGTCTTTCTATTGGAATTTTTTATTTAGATTGTTACAATTTAATTCGAAATTTTATTTGAATTTTCCTATTGTTGTTACTATCATATATTATCATTCCAATTGTTCAATTAGAATCTGAAATTGGAGTCCAATTTTACTATTCACATGTACAATCTAATTATTTTTAATTTTGCTATCATGTGCAGAAGCCAATGAGATGAAATTAATAATACATTAAACACTCATGTTTTGAGAATTGGTAGTACCAATCTAAATCCATTGGACCTACTTCGTGATAATACAACTATGAAGGATGTATAAAAACACGCACAAACCCCTCTCTCTATAAAAAGAGATTGGAGAGAATTTCTTTTATCAGCCATGGAACTTTAGAGGTTTTTTCTTCACACAAATGCCCATCATGTTACAAAATGACCCATCGTAAAACTACAAAATGAGTACAATTCTGAGGGGTTTTTTTTTTTTTTTTTTTTAATTTTAAATTTTTTAAGATGCGAAAATTTCAATCACCAATAGAGATTGAAGATTCAAAAGCGTGAATGGATCTTTTGGATAAACATTGTCACCAAGGTTCATCTTTCTGTGTAAATTATATATACTGCTAAGTTTTGTTAATAAAATTTTCTGGTTAATAATATGAATTTAAACTTAACTGAGTCTTTTAAACATGAATAAACTCATATTTAATAATATATCCATTCCTGTGCTAATTAAAACCTATTGCTTTTAGAATTTACTGCCATGTATTTCTATTTCAATTTCAATTCATTAATTATAAAGTAAATTGGACAGCTGCCTTGATATTAATATTATTGACAGTGTGACATAGATTCTGGGTGATTTTCAATTGGTTTTACAATTAATACGCTCCTTTGGCAGCTAAAACAAATTTAGTTTTAATGGCTATCAGTGTGAAAAGGAACAACCTTTGCCTGAAGGAAACAATATGATTAGTGTGCAGTTTTAATGGGTCCTCCACATTCAAATTTTGCTCCTTCATATTTGATATTGTAGTTATTTTTCTTTTTTCGGATATTAATTGTTGCAATATTTTAACTATATGGAGTGGGTTTCTCATAACTTATGCGCTTTTTAGATGCATGAGACCCACTAGCTAGTACATGAATAATAATAGAGTCCTCCAAAACCACTCAAATCAATTAAGAAAATAAAATAATTATAAATATAAATATATCATCAACAATATAATTACATACTATGGCGGCAAAGATTTCAGCTTCTTTTAAATAGTCTTTTTTAGACTCACACACTCTCTCTCTCTCATATATATTTAGTGATTTTTAGTCCAATTTTTTAGCTCCTGAATCCAACCAAAAAAAAAAAAAATCAGATATATTATTTACGAGTTGCTTCACGTACGTATAAGATTAAAAAAAGCTAAATGTTTTTCTTATCTTAATTAATTAAAATATTTATTTCCTTTTCCGAGTAGGAATAGTGTTATAATTCTATTCCTTGATGGAGCAGGATTCCTTATTCCTTTAAGGAGTAGGATTCTCTTCCTATAAATCAATCTCTGTTTCTCTAGTTGTTTTCATTCCACATTCTAGTGTTCTGCTCTCACTGCTACTGCTTCTGCTTTCTCTCTCTGTTTCTGTGTTTCCGCTCTGTTTTCTCTCTCTGGTTCTGTGAAGTCATGACCGACAGTCTGATAAGTTGGGTTGAAAGCGAATGGATGGAAGGGAAATACGAGCAAGCATACGAATATGCAAAGATGGCGAAACAATATGATCCGTATTTTGAAGGAGTGGAGCGTTACTACATTGCGATGTGTATCATTCACGCCGGCAAGTCCAAGAAGAACAAGCTTGGTTACACCGACCTCTATGCACTCCTGGGCTTCCCGACCGGTAATCATCCATTAATCAATCATAACTTCATCAAACAAAGGTATTGTAACTTGGCGAAGTGGGTGCATCCCAGCAAGTTTTCCTCTCCAATGGCGCACGAGGCTCTCGGGTTCATGGACAAGGCGTGGGCGGTCCTGGGTAACGAGCAGCATAGAGAAGACTATGACGTTTGTGTTGGTCTACGTCAACCAAAGCAAAAGAATATTGAAAAACCAGAGACGACGACTGAGACCTCTATTGCTGCTGTTGCTACTGCCCAAAGTGATGATCAGAAGCCGAAGGAGGTTGTTCGGGTTGGGATGAAAAGATGTGCTCCTCTTACGGCTACGTCTGACGAATCACATGGATCGGATGGTGCGTCACAGAAGGGTTTAGTCCACTCTATTATTCATTCTTTTATGCCTAAGAAGCCATTAGGATTTGTCTATACCACATGGTGGAAAAACATGTTTCTTGTATGTATATGAAAGATGTGAATATTTTTGTAAATTCATTTTTAAGTCAAATGAAATTCTACGGTGTTTCTTGTTTCGTTTCGTTTATATTTCTTATTGAATATATTCTCCATGATTTTAATTGCATCATCATTAAAGGGCTGCAATGAGAAATACAAAGATGGAGTTTATGTAGATCATATATTGTGATGCTCTAATTTAATTGATTATGTGATATGTGTGGGTGTGTGATGAGTTCTACATCGGGTATTTACTGTGTAGATTTGGGTTTTATTAACAATTACAAGAAACCTCAATTGTGATTAGTTCTTTTGAGGTATAGCGTAGATGTAGCTACTATTTTTCCTTAGATCGTTACAAGAATAACAATATAGCTTTTTCTTAGCTTGGGTTGTTACAAGAATAACAGTGTAATTAAGTAATACAATAAGTATAATTTCTTTAGGAACTAATACTACAAAATAATGAAAATTAAAGTAATTAAAATTTTCCAATCACCTAATTAATATTCATCGGGAATTGGTTAGTGTTGTTTAGGGAATGGATTTGGGTAAATAAAAAAATATATAATTTTCAAGTTATTTATCTTAAAATCAGTTTAAAGTTTTATTGTTACGGCAATTAGATGTTAGTGGGGCTCCAGTCAATTAGATTTCTGAAACGTCTATGGAATCTTCTATAATGCTAAGCAAGCTCCTACAAAAGTATTAAGCACAGACCATCTGACTTGAGAGTCTGATTTTTTCTGTGTGAAGCCCAAACTTTGAAGTAGCATGTCCAACTGTTCCATGATTGACAAAGAAGTTCAGTTAGTAAAATGGATAGTTGCTTCACTTCTTCCTCTCTTTGCACACAAAACCTTGTCATGGCAGAATTATTAGGATGTAAATTAAGTAGGCAATATTACACACTTTGCAGTATCTAAAAGTTGAATTATAGCATTTATTGTTGCTACGCTCTTACTGAGTTATATCAGCGTAGCATTTCAATCCAAATCTGAAGCGTAGCAAAATTTGGATAATTTTGGTCAAATTTGGTCTATTAGGTCAAGTTTGGTCCATTACATCTATTTTGGTCCACTTCGTTCCATTCAATCCACTTCGGATCACACTATACATACATCAAGAGGCATTCCGTCACCAAGAAATTCAACATTTTGGTGATCTACCTGTGGCTAGTCTTGACGATAACAGTCATTCTCTCTCTCTTTTATATATATATATATGATCCTTGCATGTATAAAGGAAACAAGAAATGTTACTCAAAGATTGTTTTTGTTTAAGTTAGTAACTTAAACAAAATATTGAAGATGAATAAACAACAAACACACACATAGAGGATCAGAAGAATATCACATAGGTCGGAAATATGACTGCTAGATTATTAATTAAATGATTAAATTTTTCATTTTCTAATAACTTAAACTTTTAGATAAATTAGTAATTATAATGCTATCAAAGTAGGTGATCCTAATTTGTACAAATGCCAAAAGGGAACTTTGTTCCTCATTAGAGGCCCTTGGTTTCTTTGTTTCTATTGCATTCTATCTCATTGTACCACATTACCCTAGACCCCAAACCTCTAGTATAACAAAGTCCATATAGGCTCAACAGACCTCCAACTCCAAGTATATATACAGAAAATAAAGGACACCTTCTAACATTTTATGATAAATGTACTTGTTTCCTTGATGTACAGAATGGAAAGTCATCTTATTGGAGAGAATGGGTAATTGATGCTTGTATTTCTTCTAGCACTCGCCCCTTTGTTTCTGGTACTAACTTTGCAACAAATAAAACAGCTGAACCGCAAATGCCCATGTATATGAAAAATGTTCCTGAAATTGTATGGGCCAAACATTCCTTTTAAGTATAAGCAAGAAGAAGAGAACAGGGCACAAACAATGCCTGGGAAAGTTACCTGCTGAGCTCCATTCCATCATAAAATTGAAACTGTATGTTATAATCCAAGAACATGACCAGTTTACTAAAGACACTAGGCTTCCAGCTGAACCCTTAACATGAATGGGAAATACCTGTAACACAAATCTGATCCTTCAATCTAAGTTAAAATGTAAACTTCTTGTCATGCAAACTGAGTTAAAATTTTCATTAAAAGACTCTTGTTGTTACTAACCAGAAAAATTACATACCTCTGAGACAATGACCCATGGTATTCCAGCCATCCCTATTGAGTAAGCTACAGAATATCCCTGAGTGTGGTGTGGTATCAAGTAGTAAACATATTAGTCACTTAATTTGATCAACTAATTCCAAACATCTTGGCACAAAATTAGTGTAAATATTTAATGATTAGCAGATGTTAAGGTCCTTTCTCCTTTCGAGAATCAAGTTATGGTACCATGGAAACAAAGTAGAAGATATCGCATACTTTGACATGCCAATGATTACAGCTATACACATTCAAAATGCATGAGATATTGAATATTTACTATGCCAGAGATTTTGGCCACAGGCAAAGTCAATAAAAGGGCTTCAACTCTTAGAAGACTGAAGGATGTAAAATCTTTAGGCCTAAGTGTTGAAAATAAGAACATAGGTAACTTAAACTTCTTTCGATTGCCATATTTTAAATGTCATTTTAAGCATATAAGGAAAATATACAAAAGCTGAGACACAGAAATTGTGTTACCATTATGCCAATATAAACCAAAATGGGAGTGAGCTCCTTCCACTGGTGGAGGTCCTGCTCATAACAAACTTACTATTTTGAAGGATGATCTTTTTACCAAAAAGAGAAAAAAAGAAAAAGAAAAATGAGGATATCTAATATTGGATTTGGGAGAAACCTGAAACCAGAATGAGAAGCCTATAAGGAAGCAACTCAAGCACATTCCAGCAGCAGATATCTACAAGAAATTGTGACTTCATTTACAATTAATTGATGAAGTAAATTTTACTTTAAAATATATCCTTTGCCATCATTACCAATAAAAGTGGTCGTCTTCCTAATTTATCTGTTAAGAGTACACTTGCAACAGTTGCTGGGATCTACAAACAAACATATACACTTCTTTAAAAATGCATCAACCAAGAGACTTGATTCATTCTGCAGTTATTAAGTGTCAAGTACCTGGATGATAGCCATTGATATAGTCCCAATACTAGTTGAAAAACCTGTCATAAGCCAGTGATCCATATCACCCTTTCTGCAATTTTTTTTTATGTTATTATTAACTATGGAAGCAATTCTGAAATCCCTTGATTTAATTACCAGCTTCATTGAATATAGAGCTTGAATAAGCAGCAATGGCATTGTTCCCTCCAAACTGTAAGAGTAACATCAGCCCAACTCCAACCTAAACCATTTTAATTGGTATAGTAGAGAGATTAAACGAGTTTTTAAAGGAAAAGGTGCTACAACTAGAAAAGCTATATTTTTTTCATTTCTGGTTAGGCTCACGATAAGTGAATGAACGTATCTGCTCTGGAACAAGTCCAGAAATCTAGAATTTGAATGTTGTTTGAAGGCTTCTGTATAATCCTGCAAAATGGAAGGATCATATATCATATCTTATTTAGTACCTAAAAATATTAGAAAACATAAGAAACTAAAGATTTATATTCTGGCTGAGGTTGTGAAATAACTGTTCTTTCTGATGAATATGAAGTTAGAATTTACTCTGATGTCAGCTGCTTCTTCAGTTATATCAGCATTCCTGCCTCTAAGGCGTTGTAGGGAACTTTCAAACTCTTTCTCTTTACCGATTTTAGCCTGCATGCAATTAGATGCTCACTTTTCCTTTACTGTGTATGCTAAGACTATCTAAAAGTGTTGCTAACTTACAAAAAGATACAAAAGTTTTAAGATGTTCTTGTTCGAAGCATCCATTTTAAAGGCCGCATATGTAAAAATAGAACAATTAATCTTTCCCTTATTATACAATGGTGCATCACAAACATTACATCTTAAACAGAATCTTCAAATTGGACTCACCAGCCATCTAGGAGATTCTGGAATCAAGAATAAGCCTATAAGTTCGAGTACACATGGAATGGCACCTGGAAATTTTAGATAAAAAAAATTTAACACAGAGAAAATTTGTTTATATAAATAACTATGATGATGAAAAGCTTAAAACAAGTTACCAATTAAGGCTAAAATGCGCCAAGTAGTGACATTTCCAATGAAATACATCAGTGAAATGCCGCAACATATCATCAGCTGTAATGAAATATACCTCCATAAGTAATGAGTTAGCCCTTCAATCCAAACACCATAAGTATAAGAGTTACTCCACCTGATTAGCAGACGTAAATCGTCCTCGAAAGTTCTTAGGGGTTATTTCTGCAATGTATATGGGAACCTGTCTTGGAAACAAGAATCTGAGTAACGTTACTATCACTATTATGTGTTTCACATATAGCTAAATTAGTTGTGAAGGAATATCTTATAACAATTACCACGTAGCCAATAAGCCCATTGCCAAATCCCAGTGACAGTCTTCCAAGGTCTAGCCACCAAGCATTCTATAAGAAGCATTCAACTGGTTTACTATAAAGATCTTACTCAATGCACAAAGCTACCACTTTTGTGGAGTCTAGGAGAGGTGATTCATATAGACAGCTTCAACCCTTTTTTTTTTATCATTTTTATTTTAAGAGGCAGATTTACTATTGAGGTGTGAAAAGAAAAGATCCAACTGACTTGCTCCATAGTGATTTTAAAAGATTTTCCATGACATGGCCCTTTGTAAATATCCAAGGTATACAACCATTTTGATTTAAATGTTGGCAGAAACTTCAATGTAAGGTTATTATCAATGTTATTGATACTAAAATGATTCCAATTTCATATTTAGTCATATTGAGTACAAATTAGACAATGGCCATATAACTCGACCAAATAGACATTAGAGGTAAAGTTTTTTTCACATATTGAAGACATGCAGCAATATTGAAGGGAAGGAAAGAAGGAGAAGATAAACCTTTGCAAATGCTATAGCAAGCCACCCTGCAATACTAAATATCTCAGAGAACCACAATGTCTGCATTACAATATCAAGAAAACAGTCATGAGTATTTGATAAAGTGATAATGCTTTTTGGTTATGAAAAGCAGTATGGCTACTTAAAAGATATTAAAAAGGGTGACCAAAGAATCTTACACCTCTTCTACCAATAACATCTGCTAATTTTCCATTAACAAGTGCACCTACTATTCCTCCTGCTGTCAATATTGAACCGAAAACTGAATACTGCACAGTGAGGTTGGTAAAAAAGGCAGGGAAATAAATAAGAGAGCTGATTGGAAAAATCAAGATAACAAAGTTATACATTAAAATTACAAATGCCACTTTTCACTACATTGAAGTTAATTGTTCAACAAACCAAGCATGTAAAACTTGAGAAACATGATACAAAAATTAAGTTCAATAAGATAACTAAAAATATAAATGCCATTTTTCACTAGATTGAAATTAACTGTACAACTAAACAAACGTGTAAAATTTGATAAACGTTATCACAAATAGTTCAAGAACATATGATTCTCAAAAAAAAAAAAAAATTCAAGAACATATGCATGTACATGGCAGTAATAATAAAATTGCTAGTAATTTCTCTTTTCTGGTAGGAGTTTGGTCGTACTCTCGGTTTCTACAAGCTTGCATTCTCCCTAGGCAACTAGGGAGAAGAACTGATCCATTGAGGGTCTCGACACGATGGATATGGAACAGGAACTGATAAATGGTTAATTTGAAGAGCATCATGGTGACTTGGTGAGACAAGATGAGGAGAACATTATAATCATTTTATTTTGTTTTGATGTTACTTTTTTTTTTTTTCCCTCAATACATTGATAGTTGGGAGTGTCGAAATTCAACCCTAAATGATTTGTTAAAGACACCAAGAGTACCGGTTGAACTATAAGACTTTAGTGTTAGTTGTTTTTAGCCATCAATTATGTTTTTATTTTAGGCCCCGGTATTTAATTAGTCAATTAATACTTTTTATTTAAAATCATATTCTTTATTATTTTTCTAATTGAGAATTTTGTTTTCTCAAAGGACAAGAATAACAACGCTCTCAAGAAATGCATCGTCATGGGAAATACCATTGCTATAGTACGTTGCAATGTTCTTTAATATTTTTTACTCTTCCGTATTACAGTATAAGAATATAAATGATTTTTTTTTTTTTTTTTTTTTGAGGAAAGAATATAAATGATTAAATCCACAATCTTTGTAAGTTTAAAGTTTTTAGATAAGTTCTTATCATATTTCATAGTGTCAGAACTCAGAACTTTATTACATGGGACTGTTGCTTTGGTATTTGGTTGGGTTGGGTCCGTTTCTTTACTGGACCTTTTCTCAGCTCTTGTTGGGCTATTCGTAAGAGGGGTATAGGAGAAGTTCCTAAAAATAAGTTGGGTTTGAATCTTATAATTGGATCTTGACCCAAAAAATGTTAATTGGATCAAGACCCAAATCTTCCAAATGGATTTATATAACAATTGGACCTGTCCATGTTTTAGAATTTGATGGTTTAAAAGGCAGAGCAACTGCGAGCAGGAGGGTTTCTTTTTTTTTTTTTTTTTTTTTTTTTTTTTTTGATGGGAAATACTTCAAAAACTTTATTAATCAACAGAGATAACAACTACATCTTGGTTGAGAGCTTGTTCAAGAAAACAAGGAATCTCTTCAACCCAAACAGACAAGTCTGCAATGCCTAAAGCATGTTTTGCAAGTAAGTGGGCTGGCCTATTGCCATCACGACCAACATGTGAAAAATCTACACGTCTGAAAGAATGGGACATGGCAACTGAACTGAAGACCAGCGCGCGAGCAGGGGGTTTCTATTTACGTTTATATTTTTTTCATGACCATATCATTAGTATCACTTTTATAAACACCTATCATGCTATCACAACATGTTACCTCAACCTATTATGAAAAAAAAATTTGTGTTCTTAAATTTTTATTATTTTAACTTCAAAATCCATGTATAATTTTTCCACATACTTCCATGCTTACTTTATAGTCTACTACATATCTTTGGTTTTTATCTACCAAAATTCATTTATTTATACTAAAAACAATTTTTGATGAAAAAAAACAATTATTTTAAACCTAATCTATATATATATATATATATATATATAACCATATCGTAATGAATATGTATTGCAAATATTGTCTATTTATTCTTTTATCTTCTTTTTTTTTAATTTTTAATTTTTTTTGCATATATGTATGTGTAGTTGTGTACTCTTCACATTATATCTGTACCTGCACATAAATATCTTTTTAACTCTAACTTAAAGTAATTATCTTAGTATATTATAGATAAATTGAATATACATTTTGTTGAAAAAGCACTGAGACCTTGACTTAGGTGATAAAGGGATGAACAAGTTTTAGTACTAATTTATTTATTAACAAAGAACTTTTAGGTACTTACAGCTGCAACAGAGAGACCCAATTCTTCCATAATTCCAGATTCAGCTGGGGATGAAAATCCTGACTGCAAAGCAATTATAATACACTTGTTCAGGCAAAGCTTGGCTTATTCCTCTTTCACTTTATTTTATTATAAAGGAATTTATAGTCTCTAACATTTTTAATTGGTGGGGAGTGCATTAAAGAACAAACAAATGAAATAAAAAACAAAACCATGAGGAGGCATGTATCTAAAGTCAAATGTAATAATCCAAATGCAGGCTGGCACAAACTCAGCACGGATGGCTCCTCTTAGGGCAATCTTGGATTAGCGAAAGGAGGAGTGATCTGTGACCACAGAGGCTTATGGATGAAGGAATTTACCGGATTTATAGGGGTAACTTCTAGTGTCAATATAGAGGTTTGGGCTCTAAGGGATGGCTTATTAATGTGAATTAGTTTCAATTTATTGATGGTTGAAATTGATATTGATGCAACAGTAATTTTTGATTTGGTTGCTAAAACTTATAGTAGCAATTTACAATATTTAGCTCTTATCATGGATTGCAAGAGTCTTCTCAATCAAATCCCACAAGTGAAGATGAAGCATTGTTTTCATGAGGCAAATTAGTGTGCAAATAATGCTTTAGCTAGCTTCAACCACTTTGCCTAACCTTCAAATGTCATTGGCCTATCAAGTAGAGGTAGCATTGAACCGATCTTAAACTCAGAGAAGTCAAGACTGGAAGAGAAATGGGGGAGGTGATGTGACAGTTGATACACTATTATATTTATAATATTTAATTAGAAGTGTGAAATTAATGAATCCATGTTAAACAATAGCAAATCATAATATACCAAATATTGAACCATAATGAGAGGTAGTGGCGGAGCTAATTCGGGGGGAGTTTTTAAGACAATATTAAATAAAAAAATAAACTAGAAAAAAAATTTATATTAAAAAAAAAAAGCAATAACAACTATAAGTGTCATACAAAAACTAATTAAACGTAAGCTATAGTTAGACATTTAAGTTAATACTATAAAATAAATTGCGGAAATAAATTAATTTGAAAATATAAAAAGTATAGCAATTTACTTGCAAAGTTATATATATGTCTCACTATCTTTTCTTGATTGTTTTTGAAACTATAGGTAAAATTCAACTTTCTATTTATTTTTCAAAATAATTAAAATTTTTGTTCATAACATAAACCAAAAATTTAAAATTGAAATGTCAAGAAATTGATGACAATAAAAAAATTGTGTAAAATATAGGACTATCAATTGAAATTTCATAAGAAAGACACTAAAATGCATGATTATTATTATTATGCTAAGCTTAAGTGCATAATAATTAAAAGCTAACAACTTGACAAGTCAAAGCTCTTGGTGTGTGTTATTGTGTCTAAGGGAAATTCTTCCATTTATTTTTGCTTGTGTCAGAAAACTTTTTCCCTGTTTTTTGTTTTTTGTTTTTTTTTTTCCTTTCATGGTGTCATTGACTTATTGGGCATTAGGTAAGCTTGTCATTTTCCCTTTATTTCAACAAGGCCAAGAAGCTTTTTTCCTGATTTGTGTTTAATTTCTGCATCGAGGGTAAAGCATTTAAAAAAATTCCTATTAGTATTACATATGGAATATTTTATGAGAGGCACACTTAAGGCCATAATGTGCAAAAAGGACCCTTGGAGTTTGGGTTGATTGAAAAGTGATAATTTGTACTTCAATTTTATCTTATGACGATAGAAGTTTAAGAATTGTCCAAATTGACCCATCTATCTTAATTCCATTTAATGGTCATATGCTAATGCTATGCACATAAAATTTAAATAATTTTTTTATTTTATTTTATTTTTTTTATAGTAAAGCCATGGAAATTAGTGGTACTTACAGAACACCCGATTGTAAGTGAACCACATAAGGCGACCATGGAGCTGAGCACAACAGTAGGCGTTGCTTTGGAATCACTCGGTGTCACGTCCTTCAGTTCTACACTAGACTTTGCTGCTAAAAGTCCGTCTTCCGGGCTTTCTGTTTCCATATTATGTTTCGAAGTATGGGGCTAAGAATGAGTGGAAGGATAAAGGATTGATATAGATCGTAGAATTGTTTATATAAAGCAAGAAAAAGTAGGTGCCTCATGCTTTGGGGGGGTTTGGTGACTTTAAAGTGTGAACATACATGGGGATCAGTGTGAGACTACTAGATATGCAGATAAAATCCACTCTATTTAGTTCACTTGTGAAATTGGCATATATTATTTTACTGGGAAAAAGTTAATTTTCACAAATTTTATATTGTACAAGTATGATACAACGATATTGTTAGAAACATGCATATAAGAGCATTGAATGTGCAAAGCATCTCAATAGGCTATTCATCCAAACGAATAGAGCACCGATGTGGTACTGGGCTAAAATTCTCCGATATTTAAGTCAAAACTTATTGAAATCCAATATAGAAAAAAAAAAAAAAAAAAAAATTTGTGTGAAGTAGTATTCCTTTGTTATATTAAAGTATTAATTGGAGTCTCTTTAAAGTAACAAATTGTTATCGACCATGGTGATGCAGATACATTTAAAATCAATAATTAAAATTATAATAAATCTTTATTTAATGGAATATTGGGATTTAAAATCATGTAGCACAGTATAAAGTTTTTTATTTTGTTGAAATTACATCTTAATCAGGAAATTATTTGTCTTTTTTAAAGCAAAAATTAGATCTCATTTTGCCCTGATAAAATTATATTTCATTTGATACTATATACTTGCAAGTTTATTTCGGGTGTAGACATGTGAATTAAAGTCCTAGATGAAAAGTAAAGTTGAAAATATGTGCTTAGGTATTATTATATTTTAAAACCTTACTTCTTTTAAGTACAACTTGTAATATTGAGCCTAAATATATATATATATATATATATAAATATACCTATGCCTTTTATATTATATTTTTTAAAAAAAAAATCAATGAAATTAAATTCATCTAAACACACGCTTGATCATCAGGAAAATCAATTTAATGATAATCCAAAATCATTGGGTGATAGAGATTTTCATCTACCCCTTTGTCGTGTTGACCTTCCGCTGGGCCAACCACCGAAAAAGGATTGTTGGAGAACGTGCTACATTTCATTTGGTAAGACAACAAAGAGAGGGCTGTGGCAGCTATTGGGGACTATCGAGTCTTGAGAGAACGTGGTCAGGTCCATTCCATAGCAGAACACACTCTTTATTGTCTTGCCTCATGCCATGTAGTCACTAGAGTTGAAGTTTCACAAAGAGGTTGGGGGTTCTAATAAGCTCAATTAGTAAAAAAATTTATTGTCGAACAAGAAATCTGAGTTTCAAATCTTGCCTACACCGAAAATTCATGGAATGAACGCAGTAGGTGGGTCTAACAAAATCAAAACAAAATAAATTTAATAAGAATTTAGTGTACAAGCCCTCTTTTATGGCCTCTGGGACCAATATGCCATATCATACTTTTACAAGTACCAAAAATAGGGATGCATGCACACAATTGCAAGTTACAAGTGCTCTTTTCTTGTACCTTTCTCCTCATTGATTAACTCAAGACTTTCATTACCTATAAAAGTCTCCCAAGTAGGATTCCAACTGCTGCAATCACACATATTTGAAAAAGAGAATGGTAAACTGAATAAAAAACAAAGCAATATGCCCACAAATGAGAGAACATAACAAATACATAGTTTGGAAATACACATGTTAAAATATTAATTAATTGATTAAATTCATCATTTCTTAATAGATTAAACTTTTGAAATAATTAGTAATTTATCATGCTATCAAAGTAAGTGGACTTGAGTTGTCCGAATGCCAAAAGGGGACTTTGTTCCTCATTAGCTAGGGGCCCCTTGACCCCAAAACCTTCTATAACTAAGCCATATAGGCTGAATACACCTCCAACTCCAGTATATAAGCAGAGCTCATCAATCCTCTTGAGTAAACAGAAATTCTAGACACCTTATACAGAAAGTCCATCTTATTGTAGAGAATGGGTCACTGAAACTTGTATTTCTTCTAGCACTCGCCCCTTTGTTTCTGGAACTAACTTTGCAACAAATAAAACAGCTGAACCGCAAACGCCCATGTATATGAAAAATGTTCCTGAAATAGTATATAGGCCAAACATTTTTTTTTAAGCATAAGCAAAAAGAAGAGAATGGGGCACAAAGAATACAAGAAAGAGTTACCTGCTGAGCTCCATTCCATCATAAAATTGAAACTGTATGTTACAATCCAAGAACATGACCAGTTTGCTAAAGACACTAGGCTTATAGCTGAACCCTTTACGTTAATGGGAAATACCTGTCACACAAATCTGATCCTTCAATCTAATTTAAAATGTAAAAACCTTCTTGTTATGAAAACTGACATTAGAATTTCATTAAAAGACTCTCTTACTGTTACTAACAAGAAAAGCTACATACCTCTGAGGCAATGAGCCATGGTATTCCGCCCATGCCTATTGAGTAGGCTACAGAATACCCCTGAGTGTGGTGTGGTGTTAAATAGTAAACATATTAGTCACTTAATTTGAACTACTACTTCCTAACATCTTGGCACAAAATTAGTGGGAATTTTTAATGAACAGCAAGTATTAAGGTCCTTTCTTCTTTTAAGAATCAAGTTATGATATAAAGGAAAAGAGGCACAGGAAATTGCATACTTTGGCATGCCAATGATTACAGCCATAGGCATACCCCAAAGGCACAAGAAATTGAAGCTATGCCAGTGATTTTGGCCATAGACAAAGTCAATAAAAGGGTTTTGAGTCTAAGAAGACTGCCGGATGTCTTGTAAGGTACTAATATTTAGGCCATAAGCGTTGAAAATAAGAACACAGGAAACTTAAACCCCTAGAGATTTCCATATTTTAAGTGGAATTTTAAGAATGTAAGGAAATGATACAAAATCTGAGACACAGAAATTGTGTTACCACTATGCCAATATACGCCAAAATGGGAGTGAGCTCCTTCCACTGGTGCAGGTTCTGCTCATAACAAACATACTTTTTTCAAGGATGATTCTTTTACTAACAGCAATAGAAAAGAGTTGAAA
Organism: Quercus lobata; assembly: GCF_001633185.2. Classification (NCBI taxonomy): domain Eukaryota; kingdom Viridiplantae; phylum Streptophyta; class Magnoliopsida; order Fagales; family Fagaceae; genus Quercus; species Quercus lobata. The sequence continues at coordinate 3,886,885 of NC_044906.1, read as the reverse complement.
ATTAAGGATATTGAAAATTTGGATTTGGGAGAAACCTGAAACAAGAATGACAAGCCTAAAAGGAAGCAACTGAAGCACATTCCAGTAGCAGATGCCTATAAGAAATCTTGACTTCATTAACAATTAATTGATGATGTAAATTATTGTCTTAAAAATATATCCTTTGCCATCCTTACCAATAAAAGTGGTCGTCTTCCTAATTTATCCGTTAAGAGTACACTTGCAACAGTGGCTGGAATCTACAAACAAACATTTACACTTCTTAAAAATGTAACAACCAAAAGTCTTGATTCATTCTGCAGTTATAAGTGTCAAGAACCTGGATGATAGCAACTGATATAGTCCCAATACTAGTTGAAAAACCTGTCATAAGCCAGTGATCCATATCACCCTTTCTGCATGTCTTTTATGTTATCATCAACTACATACGGAAGCAATTCTAAAATCCCTTAATTTAATTACCAGCTTTGTTGAATATAGAGCTTGAATAAGAAACAATGACATTGTTCCCTCCAAATTGTACCAGTACCATCAGCCCAACTCCAACCTTCTTAACAAATTTAATTCATTATAGTAGAGAATTTAGAGAAGCTTCGAAAAGGAAAAGGTGCAACAGCTAAATTTGTTTACAGTTTTTCAGTCTAGTTAAGCTTACAATAAGTGAATGAGCATATCTTCTTTGGAACAAGTCCATAAATCTTGTTTTTGAATGCTGTTTGAAGGCTTCTGTATACTCCTGCAAAACCAAAGTATCACATCTCATTTCTAATTGCGTACCTCAAAGTATTAAAACATAAAAAACCAAAGATTTATGTTATACTTGAGGTTGTGAATTAGCAGTTCTTTCAGAAGAATAAGAAGTTAGAATTTACTCTGATCTCAGCTGCTTCTTGAGAAATATCAGCATTCCTTCCCCTAAGGTATTGTAGAGAAGTTTCAAACTCTTTATCTTTACCTATTTTAGCCTGCAGGCAATTGTATTATCATTTGAACATTCGAATGGATGCTCACTTTTCCTTTATTGTGTATGCTAAGGCTATCTATATATGTTACATACTTAAAATAAACTACGAAAGTTTTGAGATATTCTCAAGCATCCATTTTAACAGCCATGAAAGTAAAAATAGAACAGTTAATCTTTCCGTTTTATACAATGGCACATCACAAACATAACATCTTAACTAGGATCTTTGAATTGGACTCACTAGCCATCTTGGAGATTCTGGAATCAACAACAAGCCTAGAAGTTCTAGTATACATGGAATAGTTCCTGAAAAAATTTCAGATCAAAACAAATGAAATTGACACAGAAGTTTAATTCATTAAGATAATGAAAAGCTTAAAATAATTACCAATTAAGGCCAAGATGCGCCAAGTAATGACATTTCCAATGAGAAACATCAGAGAAAGGCCGCAACATGCCATCAACTGTACACTCGATGAAATTACATCTCCATAAAAAATGAGTTTAGCCATTCAATCTAAACACCTAAAGTGTTACTATACCTGACTAGCATTAGAAAAACCTCCCCTCAAGTTCTTAGGGGTTATTTCTGCTATGTATACGGGAACCTGTCTTGAAAACAAGAATTTGAGTATTAGTACTACCACTATTATGAGTTTCACAGATAGCTAATGAATGAAGAACTTATTATAATTACCGCAAAGCAAAGAAGCCCATTGCCAATTCCCAGAGACAGTCTTCCAAGGTCCAGCCACCAAGCATTCTATAAGATGCATTCAATTGGTTTATTAATGAGATCGTACTCAGTGCACAAAATTCTCACTTTTGTGGGGTCTAGGAGAGGTGATTGGTAGACTGCTTTTATAGGCAGATTTACTATTGAGGGGTGAAAAGAAAAAGGGGGAAACAAAAGATCCAACTGACTTGCTCCATAATGATTTTAATAGATCTTTCCATGATATGGATCTTTGTAAATATCCAAGGTATACAACCATTTTGATTTAAATGTTGGCAGAAACTTCTATGTAAGGTAATTATAAATGTTATTGTTACTACAATGATTCCCATTTCATATTTTGAGAACAAATTAGATAATGGCCATGTAACTCAACCAAATAGACATTAGAGGTAGAGTTGTTTTCATAAATTGAAGACATACATCATTATTGAAGGGAAGGAAAGAAGGAGAAGATTAAACATTTATTTCCAAGGGAAGCAAACTCTTTATTTGAATTGAATAATTTTCTGAACAACTTGAATTTTTGGAATAATTCATAGCCTTTCATAAAAGGGTTATCTTTTAAAAATTAATTATTTTAAATAACATGCCGTACTTGCACATGCCAAGTGTGCCACAAGTCACACGTGCATGTTCTAGAGCCTAGTTCTGTCAATTATTTTATTTGTAGATTTTTGTGTTGCTATATATACCCAGCAAAAGCTTTGTAAACTTTCAATGTAGGACAAGCCCAAATGCACAAAACCATTTCCTTCCATACTACAATCTACAAAATATTTTTTTACCAATCCCCCACTTAGATTGTAATATTAAGTATCTATATCTATGTATATCTAAGTCTATTATTTATTGTTGCTATACTTCTTTTAAGCCACATAAGTGAAGCATTTCGGTCTAATTGGTTCATATCGGTCTATTTGGTCTACTTAGGTCCATTTTGGTCCATTTGATCCACTACTGTCCATTCAGTCTATTTTTGAACTAATTGGACATTAACGTAGTTTTTTTTTTTTTTTTTTTTTTTCTTCGTAGGTTGCCTTTTCAGTTTGGGCTCAAAATTCTTTTTTCTCCTTAATTTTTGAGTTGAAAAATATGAAATTTTATCCTTTTTGGACTATACTCTCTATTTTTTTGGGTAAAAAATACAAACAAAATAGTCATTTAAATTAAGATATGAGCCATAAAAAGCAATAAAAATGATAAATATTTGAAAGATTATCTTAAAATAAAGGTTTCAATACTTGAAAAGAAAAATAAAGCTACAATTCTAAACTTATATAATAATTAAAACTTAATGTAATATTTTACATGTGTTCCATAAAATGAGGGTGTAAATTTTATTTTTAATATTCTTGGATGTGTTCAAATTAGTTAAACAATTATAGTATATTTAAAAAATGTTCTTTTTGATAACATCTTCTCCATTTATATAAAAAAAGATTATAATTATGTATTAAAAAAAAAAAAGCAAAATACATTATATGTTCCATTAAATAAAACTTATAAAAATAGAAAATATTTTTAAAAAGCACATACACTATTTAAATTACAAATTTTTCACGCATTGCATGATGTTTTCTAGAGACATATGTTCATAGATTCCCTCAATTATTTGATTTGTTTAAGTTTGTGTTACTTTATATACCTGCCATAAACACTGTAAAATTCTAATGTGGGACAACCGGACAAGCCTATTAGAGGAAACCCACTTTTTTAGTTTCTTCCTTCAAAATATCTATCTACAATTAATATATATTTTTAACCCAAAAAAAAAAAAAAAAGTTGGACCTCATCTTATTCAAATTTATTTTCATAAATTCAAGACGTGCATGCAACATCTTTGAGGGGAAGAAAAGGAGTAAGACACACCTTTGCGAATGCTATAGCAAGCCACCCTGCAATGCTGAATATCTCAGAGATCCACAATGTCTGCATTACAACATCAAGAGTAAGATTCATGAAAATTTTGAGAAAGCAGTAAATCTTTTTTGTTATGAAAGGCAGTCTGACTGCTTAAAGATACACACACATATATATATATATATATATAAAAGGGTGACCAAAGAATCTTACACCCCTCCTTCCAATAACATCAGCTAATTTTCCATTAACAAATGAACCTGCTATTCCTCCTGCCGTTGCCATTGCACCGAAAACTGAATACTGCACAGTGAGTTTGGAGTGAAGGCAAGAATGTAATTGAATAAAAACACAGAAAAATGTGAAATAAATATTACAGTACGTTGGAAAAATCAAGATTACAAGTTGTAAATTAAAACAAGATAGATGCCATACTTGTGCTCTGGCAGTTGGGACTTTTAGGTAAGCCCAAACATGGGCCCATATAGGCAGCCCATTGACTTCAAAACCCTTGCCTGAGGGATTTTTAGTGCAACAATTCTAGATCTACAGCTTTTTTTTGTCAATTGTTAGTGACTGTATATCACTTTTATATAGGCTTACTATTTTTTGTCTACCACTTATAATCTATCACGTCATAATTGTGAAAAAGTTGTGGTCCTAGATTTTGTTTTTTTATTTTTTTTTATTTTTTTATTTTTTAAATGTGGCCTATTTAAGCTAATAGTTCTAAACAAGGATATGGAGTTGGAAATATTTCTTTAGAAAGGTTGACCTTTGAAAGTAAAATGAAATTGTCCAAAAGTCAAGTCACAAATATATATATAGACACATATATACACACACTCGTACGTGGTTATAAAAACTAATCATATTAAACACATATTTCAAAAAGTGTATTGTTGGAACTAGGTTGACAAAAAATAAAACTCATAACATTTCTTTAGCGACATGCCTTAAATCTTCATTTCTCATATAATTGACATGGATTGAGACTTGGTGCAATGCCGTTAACTTTTTTCTTATGTTATTGGATTCAATTGCACCCGGTACAATTTTCGGATCTCAAATTCTAATGGGTACAACATCTTTAGTATTGCATTTCGAATGCTAGATGACAACATTGCTATAGGATGTGACAATATGCCCTTTAGGATGAGATCCTCTCTCAATATTGAATCCTCTAATTTCATCCAATTTTTATTTAATGTGATATTTTAAAATTAAATAAATAACACCTGTCATCCAGTTAAAAGTGGGAGAGAATTGAAGGATTCAATTAGAGAAAATCTTTTTCCACCCTTATAATATTTTTCTTTATACATTTGGTTGGGTGGATTTTAGGAAATATGAAAAAAAGTAGAAAGAAAAGTGGAGAAAAAATGATAATTTTTTTGTATTTGGTTAGGAGAGAAAACTGGTGGGGCTTAAGAGTTTTCTCTCCTGACCCACCAACAAATAATTTCCCCAAAATGGAGATAAAATGAGAGACTATCATTTTCGATAAATTTGTCCCCACATTGCCTTGTCTGTTTTGATTTCTTCTTCTTTTTTTCTTTGTCTGCTTTTATTTCGTCCCCATGCTTTTTTCCGTTTCATTTTTTTCTTCTCTTCTCTTTCCTTTTTTTTTTCCCCGTTTTTTCAATATATGTTTTGGGTTTATTTATTTATATTTTTTTTATCCTTTTATTTTTCCTCATTTGTTTGTTTGTTTGTTTGTTTTTTCCCTCACTTTCTTGTACTTTAAAAAAGAAGAAGAAGAAGAAGAAGAAGAAGAATTGCCATCAATACACAATTTTTTAATAAAAAAATAATATATTTTTTTTAATTTATCTAATAGGGTTATTTGAGTAAATTTTACAAACTCTATGTTCTATCTTTCCAATTTTTTCTCAACCAATTTTTTTTCTTATCCTTTTACTTTTCCACACATCCAACTAAACACAAAATTAAATCTTTTCTATTTTTCTACTTTTTCATCTTCTCAATTAAACTGAACTTTATTGTGTTAAAATTTTAATAATAAGTAATAACTTATCATGAGTCATAGTGTTGGTACCTAAAACTTTATTTACATATGTAAATTCCTTGACTCCACATATGGACTATTGCTTTGAATGGGCCCTCTTTTTTTTGGGTCATTTTCTACTTATATTAGGCCTACAGTTAGGGTTTCCAAAAGCTATACCTGTCGGATTTGAATCTTTTTTGAATCTTGTGCCAATAAATAATCTTAATTAGACCATCATTCAAATAAAAAAATAAATTATTTTTTAGAATCAAATGAATAAATAGTTAGTGCACAGTTGTAAATAATTAATATAGGGATTTATTCCATTATTATATGTTATTAATTAATATTTTGACATAAATGTTAAACTTTGTTAAAACGTGAGTTTATAGGTTAAATATTAAATAAAAATTAGTTAACACGAAATTTGGTGTAAGTATTAAGAAGAATAAGAATTTATGATCTAATGGTAGAATAGTTAAAATGTTAATAAAATAAAAAAGTATTGAATATTATAACATGAACAAAATATCAGACCATGGGCAACTTTTCCTGTTTGTATGTGTGTCTATATATATATATATATATATATATATATCACTTGTTTATATTACAAAAAATAAAACTTATATTGATACTTACAGCTGCAATAGAGAGACCCAAGTCTTCCATAATTCCAGATTCAGCTGGTGATGAATATGCTGACTGCAAAGCAATTAACTTCTTCAGACAAAGTTCAGCGAAATCATTCTCCTCCATGGAATGAGCTGCTTCTAAAAATATAAATATATTTTTAGAAAAACCCTTTTTACTTTATTAATATTATTATTATTTTGATCGAATCCCACTTTATTTTAATTTTTAATATTATAAAGGCATCTATATTATAGTCTTAAACATGTTTGATTGGTAGGAAACTCACCAGAGAACAAACAAATAAAATGAAAAAAAGTAACCAAGAAAAGAAAACATTGAGGTTTTTTTTTTTTTTTTTTTCTTCTTTTTACAGTGGTAAGGTCACATTATTTTTTTTTTTTTGAAAAAAAAAAATTAAATGTACTATATTGGATAAATGATACTGAAAAATTCAACATTATTCATAATAATAATAATTTTTTAAAATTTGATGTTACTAAAAAAAAAAAAAATGAAACAAAGAGATAGAGTAGGAAGTCTAAAACATAATGAGAGACAACTTGATTACTTAACGAAAAAAGGAGGCAGTTTCTTTTTCATTTATTTTTTGGGAAGAAAACGTTAATTATAAGAAGACCAAATGAAATGAGACAAATCAATCATTGTTCCAAATGCCATGATAATCTAGTTGTACTTACAGAACACCCCACAGTTATTGAGCCACAGTAGGCGACCATGCAGCTGAGTATAACAATAGGTGTGGCTTTGGAATCACTCTCTGATACGTCCCTGCAATTCACTCTAGGATTTGTTGTTAAAAGTCCATCTTCCAGGTTTTCTGTATCCATATTTTCTTGGAAGTGCAAGAAGAGAATGAGTCAAAATATATAGACAAAGTCTTTTATGAGAGAGAGAGAGAGAAAGTCGGTGCCTTTATGTGTATCCATTTAATATAAAGTTTGATAAAATTATAATCTATTGCGCTTGTTCAAGATAATTTCTTTTTATTATTACTAAAATATCAATCAGTTTTTAGTGTAAATTTTTTTTATTAATTGAGCTAAATGAATCTCACAATGTGTATTTGTTTGAAACAATTATTTACGTGTATGGATAACATTATCTCTAAATTAATAGAGATTATTTTACAGAAATTAACATTTTAGTTTTCACAAATTAACATTTTACAGAAATTAACATTTTACAGAAATTAACATTATCTCTGTTTGTATTCAGCTTCTGCGTTTGGAGCTGCGTTGCGTTCCTCTTTTTTTTTTTTTTTTTTTTTTTTTTTTTTTTCACGCGTTTTGCGGTTACTGTTCAATGAACAGTAACCGCAAATGTTGACTTTCTGCCGTGAACAGTGCATATATGCACTGTTCACGGACCCACAAATTTCATTTTTTATCAATTTTTTCATTAAAAATGGGTCCCACAGCACTATTTACACATTTAAAAATTATTTTGCTACAGTATTTTCAGTTTTCAGTTTTCAGTTTCAGCAAAATAAGTTCTATCCAAACACACACAAAATATACTCCTAATTTGGTAGAATATGAGGATTTGAGATTTCAAACGATGTGACACCACAACGGAAAAAAGAAAAAACGATGTGACTACATAATTAAACCTTTTAAATTTGACTTTTAGCAAATAGAAAAACTTTAAAATTTGTCCAAACTCTGACTTTCATCTTAATCATAAACTTATATATTATTATTATTATTTTCTATTTCAAAGCAAAAAAGAGGGATCCTATTATTGCTTTGTAAAACACTAGTACTTTTACTTTATTCTGACTTGTTACTAGAAAGAGGGGACTGTGTACGTTGCTCGACGGCTAGTCGGTTGCTCAAAAATATAGTAAAATGACAAATAAGAAGAAGAAGAAGAAAAAAAAAGGCATACATGGGCACACTCCTTAATGATTTCCTATGTTTTGATATATTTTAACTAATGTTTTACCTTGATATAGTTTATCCCTACTTTGTGTATAATATCTTCTTTTTTTTCTTTTTTTCTTTTTTTTCACCAACAATATGAAGTGAATACAACATCCCTCCTCATTTTTTCTAGACCACATCTCTTTTTTCTTTTTCTTTTTTCTTAATTTCAAGACTAGATCATTTTGGCATATGATAAAATTAGTTATCTCATTTGATACCATATACTTCTAAGTTTTGAAAAGTGAGGGTTTATTTGGTTAAGCGTATTATTATTATTATTTTTATTTGGTTAGGCATAGTTTTTGAAAGACTCACTTTTTTTTTTTTTTTCTTTTTCTTTTTCTTTTTCAACTATACTCATAGATAGCTTATTTTTTAAACAAGATAAATCAATAAAATAAACTCATCTATCCCTTGTAGTTCTGTTGGGGTACAACGAGTCAATATCGGTTGTTGAAAATTGAAAACGTTTGTTACGTTTCATTTGGTAAGACAACGAGAGGGCGGTGGTAGCTTTTGGAGGCCCTTGACAAAATGTGGTTAGCTTTTGGAAGAAGAAATGGGTTATGCGTGATAGTCTTCCAAAACCATCGAGAGAAGATATTGAAATCTATTGGTTAGGGATGCATGAGTCGAAGAAAAAAAAGAAGTCGTACCATGTGCTCAAGTTTCCCATTTTTATGAAATCTAAGAGAAGTCATGCATGTGTGAAAGACAAGGAAAAAAAAAAAAAAAAAACTTGAGGAATTGGGTCAAATTTTGTTGGTCTAAATAGTGTCCTTAATCCTTATATGTTGTAGGACAAAACTTAGGTATAATTCTTTAGGTTGCATTGACTAATATAACACAAAATATGTGTTATCATCTCTCATGGTTAATTAAATTTACTTTGTGGCTCACTAGCCAATGCAGTCACGTGGTTAAATCTAATTGAAATACTTAAGGTATAATATCCATTGAATTAATTGTACATAAGTTTTGTCCTATGCTATATTATATCCCTTGCACCTGCCCATGTTATGTATAATAGTGTTGGCAAATCCATGACAATAAAAGTCTTGATTGAATTATAATGTTTTATTTCAAGTTCAAGACTAAGTCATCCAAGATTCAGCTCAAATTAAAGGAAGTGATAGATTTCTTGACTATATCTCGATCGATCGAGAATTAAGAATCTTAATTCTCATTAGGCTAATTAAGTTGGTTGTTTAAGTTTTTGGAGAACTTGTGTTGTACGACATAAAAAGAAGCCCCAAGCCTCTATATTCACTACAACTGAGAGTTCAACAAGGGAGAAGAATTTTCAAGGCGGTCTTTGAAGTGATCACGAATGTCATTCATGCAAGAAATTCTAAATTAGATGAGTCTAAGTGGATTGGAGCAACATAGGGTCACATCTCTAAATACTACTAGAGGTAGTAATTAGAAAAAAAATTATATATATATATATATTAATTTTATAAACTTCAATTCTAAAATAGAATTTTCTTTAGAATTAGTGATAACACTCACAGTGTTTTTTTTTTCCTTTTGGATTTATCCATTGATTTTTCGCTTTGTCAACAAATCTATAGTAGGGACGAAAGAGAGGTAAAGTGAGAAATGAAGGAAGGACATGGGGTATTCCTAACATCATGACCCCACACGTGTCAAATGGACTGTAGCCAATTAGTGCCTTAAGCACCACAAGTTCACTGATAGTTGAACAGCCAATTGCCCCCATTGCAATCTTTTTTTACAGAAATCGAGATAAAATTTTGTCAGGGTTGTAAAATAAAGGTGTAATTCTAGTCCATATAAAATATTATAATTTTTGTTATAATAATCTTACGTGATAGATTGTAATTAGTTACATGTTACTTACATATAGTCTCACAAATTTTTATCCATCATTCACAATTTGCCATGTAAATAATTGTGATTTAAGTAGTAGAATTTTTGACAATAAAAAAAAAGCATAATGGACTCACCGAGCTGCTATACAGTACCGGTGAGTTACCTAACTTCACCAACGAAGCCAAAAACTATAGTTGGTTTATTAGTTTTCGCTTTTAATTCCTCAACTGACAAAGTGAAAGCTAAGGGCAGTTAATAGGGTTGACTCTCTCAAGCCCGAGCAGTAGGCCCTAAGGGTCCACGAACAAAGAAAATCAGTATAAATGGCGTGTTTGAGACGAAAGATTTCGTTGCATGTTCAATTGGTCACTCCCATATTTATTGTCACATTTGTAGTTTTGTACCAACCTTTGACTTGCATATGCAATACTGGATGGTGTTAAATTATTAATCTATATCTATGTTTATATAATACTAAAAGCTGAAACGAAGTATTTAATGTTGCTACACTCCTGTTAAGCCACCTCATCCTCTACCTTGTACTTTTTCTTAAATACTTTATTCCTTTATAATTTCTCTCTATTTTTATAAAATAATATATACAGATTATGTTCATCAAAAGATTAAATATAGATCATGGACAAATTAACATGTTGATGCACTCTATTAAGATGATTATACAACTCCTCCTCCAAAAAAAAAAAAAAAAAGAAAAAAAAAAGAAAAAGAAAAAGAAAAACAGATGACTATTCATCTACTAGTAAGTACTAAATCTTCTCAATTGTTATCCATACAACATGAGTTATTATCTTCAGTTACGACTATTCACATCCTTCCATCCAAAATTGGAATTTGGAAGTAAAACAGTTTCTTTGTAACTTAAATATGGAGTTAAGAGTCTTCTATCTAAATCACCCGTCCACTTTCAATTGATAATCCAAATCTTATATATTCTACTCGTAAGTTCTCTCTCTCTACACTTTAGTTTATTTCTCCCCAAATTTTCGTACTTAGCCAATGCCCAGCAAAAATGCAAGACAAAGGTTTGTAAACTATCAAGAATTTAATTCCACTGTTGATTATTGCTTACAATCCTGGAGGAATTTTTCGATTCTTTTACATATCACTATTGATTTTTGTTTAGGTGTGTTTCACAATGCTGAATTATCACTATATTTGTAACTTCTGATGAATTTTTGAATGGTTAGTATTTTTTGTTTAACGTTAAGACTAGATGCTAAATTGCTCACAATGTGTATGCTGTTTTGTTTCTAGAAGGTAGGCAACCAATCAATGTAACTCATGTCTCATTTTTTTAATGTGTTGTGGCTTATTAGAGAAGAGCCAGGAGAAGTTTGTTGATTCTATGTTAAAGAAAGTGAAGGTAATAATTCCTTAATGATTGTCTTCTGCATGATTTGTCATACTTATTGGTTATCAATCATAAAGTTCAAATACTACCACCTGAGTTGTTATTAGGCTTTCAATTTTTGGGTTTTGTTTTATAGTTCTCAAGTTTCCTTTGTGGCAAGAGGAAAAAGGTGGCTGAACATCAAAGAGATTCTTGGTATTCTTTTGTGGACTGACAAATTGATTGATTTTGATAGCAACCCAGATTCCAAAATCCTATCTTTTTTGGGTTAACAACATCCATACAGAAGAGGCTACCAGTAGATGCAGTGGCTCTCCGCATTTGCTCTCTTCTGTTTTATTTATCTTTGGTTTGATTGTGTTTTGTTGTGTTAAATCATTTACAATTTATATATTTATGATCACATCACATGTTACATGTATCATATATTTTTGGATCTAATTCCTTTGATCTAAAAGACTGAAAATTTATCTAAATTTTGTAGAGGCTTAAAAAGTAATTAAAAACTCATTGCTCATAGACTTTTGTCAATTTGTCTAATTTGCTAGAGTTTGGTGTTGGTTTGGGACCCTAATAGACTTTTATATTTGATTATAGATTATTTTTTGTTTTATAGATGAAAGCATACACCCAAAAATCTTCTAGCAATCAATAAGAAAAATTAATGTGAGAGAAGAAATGGTGGTGATAGAGTTGCCTCCCTGTCCAAAAATATTTTTGGTACTATATTTTATATGATCCTATCTTCATATGTTGCTTCCATTCTTTTGTTTTACTAGCTGATAATTAGGGAGTTGCCACTCATGGTATTTCTTCTTAATTTGTTGCTGATCGAGTATTTCAAATTTTGAACCCCTCTCTTAGAATCTCTATGCACCCAATATGTGGAGAGGTACCATCCCGCCTAAAAAGGCATTGATTTTTTAAGATATAATATTTTCTTCTAGATAATTAGTGTATTTTCTATTCAAACTAATAGAATTTGTGTTACTCTATTACTAAATATTAAATTTGATGTTTGCTTCTTCCCTCTTAGCTCCTGTCCTAATCTCTTTGTCTCATTGGCAGACTTCCAGTGTAGGAATGGTGCACACAATCTTTGGTTAATAACTATGCAAGTTTGTTTTAGTTTCATGTGATTTTTTAAAAAATTTTTTAATGACAGTTAGATATCTATTTGCTTTAATTCAGATTATGTTTGATATCTATTTGCTTATGAATGATATCAGATCTGACCCTCACTTTCACTAAGAATAAGGTATCACATTCACAAAAATCAATGTAAGGTATTCTACGCTTTCTTTCTTTTTGAGAAAATTTCAGATCCATTCCATGTGTTTGTTTCATGTTTTTGTTTTGTGCATCTTTGGGACTAATAAGGAAGCAACACTAAAGTTTTTAAGACTATCTGGCATTGTCAACAACATTGCATAATTGGTAGCTTAAATTCTTCTTTCATTGTTGGATTTTTTTTCATTTGCTTTGATTTGTGAATAATGACTTTTTTTTTTTTTTTTTAATGGAGTGAATAATGACTCTAAGTTCGTTACTTTTCATATTGATGGTTGACTCCATTGGGTGCTTATCCTTTTTATTGCATTTCACTAATATGAAATATTATATATATATATATATATATATATATATAAAACTGTCATACATTTGGTTCACTCTACTCATTTGATAAATAGTGATTAGCTTTGAGGTTTCAAAATTGAAAATGGGCTACATTTTAACAGAGATGGTGAAGGCTAAGCGTGCTGAGATGATGCCTTTGGGATAAGGTGAGACATTAAGATGAGAAGTCAATAGTTTACAGATCTGTCGTCTTTGCTCCCAAAAAAAAACAGTTTACATGAAGCGATATGGCATTTGAAATTGGAGTTAGATGCCAAAATCTGCTGGTAGGAAATGTGTAAATAAATAAATAAATATATATATATATATATCTATATATATATATATATATAAAGTTGTATTCATATGAAAATTATTTTATTAAATTTAGTCGGTGGAATTCTAATTCAGACGAATGGATATATTTTTCCGTTTGCTCCCCTTAGATGTTGTTACACATTGTACTTATATATTGGTTGCTGCATCATTATGTCATAGAAATCTTTCCAATTGAAGACAGTACTCCCTTTATCACAGAACCAAAAAAAAAAAAAAAAAAAAAATGCAAGTTCTTTATGATATAAATGTGAGATATCTTCTTCTCAAAGTTTTAGGTGAAACATTATCATGTGGTGTCATAGCTATCATGTAAATAATTAAATTCAAGTGCAAATAATACAAAGAATAATTTGACATATTCAAAGGAATAATGTTGCTGAAATCAAAATTTGTTTTAGACATCATTTTCAATTTCTTTCCTGTATGAGCTTGTGACTTTTTAATCAAATTGTTTTATACTAAAAGCCAGTGCTATTACCCCAATCCATTAAAAATCATTACCATGTTTTCACTTTTCATACTAAAAGTTTGTTTTTTTGATTGATTTATATTATTTTTGTGGGGAGTTTATTACTGAAAAGAAACTTCATAAGCATTGAGTTGAAAGAAAATTTTTCTGTTAATAATCCTTGAAGTAATTGTTACTTTTTATGTATTACACCCCATTACATAATATTTATATATTCTCACTCTTCGCGTGGATTTGCAACTAGTTTTTCTTAAAGCTTAAACTATTAGAAAATAATTATTTTAATAATTTAATCACATAATTCTAACACAAGATAAATGGACATCTACCTATAGCTTCAGGGACAGCACTCTAGGGTCATGTTTCCTTAATCGATCTGAGACGATGATGGGTAGTTAGAACTTTCCCACTTTATGGGGGGAAGTGTTCACCAAACTCCTCCCATAAGAATATTGTCACTTTGCAAATTTACTTTTCGGAAGTACTTCCAAACTTTTCCCCCTATCAAAAAAAAGAAAAAAAAAAGAAAAAAAAAAAAGCACTTCACAACTTTTAAGCTAATTTAACCTTGAGGGCTTTTGAGTTTTGACCAACCCCAATGGTTGGTCCTTGGCCTAGTAATTAGGTTGCTTTCTCCTTCACAACTTCTATTTGTAGATTTTGAAACATTGCTTGAAATTAAAAAAAGAAAGAAAAAAAAATCCTCCAACAGAATTGAAAACGAAATTATGAAGGTATCCTCACACATAGATGAGACATGTAAGACATAACTATCCATGTCTATTAGGTAAACTCTGGAAAATAGCATGAGGCTGGCTCCCATTGGAAAAGCAGTTTGGCTGTGTTGCATTTCCTCTAGAATACAACTGCAATATTGCTGACTGATAAGTGTGATCAATTCATAGCAGAGAGCCCAACTGAGGGTTCACATGGAGTTAGTATTGCCTAAATGTCATTTAATCCTTGGAAATAAACCAAAACTTGATTCTTAAAATCTTAATATTTGATTAAGATCACTGATGCTGAATTGCTAATGCATTGCATCTAGCACATGTTACTGCAATAATTGGCAGACCTTTTAGTGTTTTTATGTTATTCATTGCAGAATATGAGTCAGTGATTCGTGTATTTCTTCCAATGTTCGCCCTTTAGTCTCCGGTACTAGTTTTGCAACGAAAAGAACACCAAAACCACAAATGCTTGAATATATGAAAAATGTTCCTGAAAAGGCATGCATTGGTCAGTCACCACTAGGCCTAAGAACACTGGAAAACATAGAGGAAGTCAGAAGTGAGGAGGGATCACCTGCTGAGCTCCACTCAAATAAGAAGTTAAAAGTGTATGAAACAACCCAAGAACAAAACCAACTGACCAAATTGCAAAGGGTTCCAGCTGAGCCCTTCACATTTATGGGAAATATCTGAAGAAAGAGAACCATAACTTGATATGAACTATAATTTTACGGTTATTTTGGATTTTTCATTGCAGTGAAGAAGAAATCAAGCTCAATAATTTTAACTAACCTCTGATACTATAATCCATGGTATTCCTCCCATGCCAAATGAGTAAGATCCCAGATATACCTGATTGCAGGATCAAACAGTTTAACTCTATAACCAAACCAGCAGGAAATAGGCGGAAAAGCTTATACAAACAAAAACAATCATTAGACTCCAATGCTTTCTAAAAATAGACAAGTTAAGTCAATTACAATATGTATCAAATTATCTATCAGTTTGTACACCAAAGTAGTGGTGGTAGTCATGTGCGAAGGATAAAATAGCTTTTTATTTATTTAATTATGTAAATAGAGAAAGTGGAAAACCAAAATTGCATTACCAATACACCTATGAGCGCCAATATGGGACTGACTTCTTTCCACCAGTTATGGTCCTGTTCATGTTAAATTCAAAATTACTATAGTAATTGATCATCGATACAGATGTGTTTGAATTTTATGATAAGGAACCTGCAAAAGGAATGATAATCCTGCAAGGAAGCAACCTAAGCATTCCCCAAATGCAGAAGCCTGCAAACATTGCAGATTTTAATAGTAAATATTTGGCCAACTGCTTTCTAAACTTGAGAGACATATTTATAGTCTAACCATCAAAAGTGTTCTTCTTCCAAATTTATCTATCAATGATGCACCCAAAACAGTTGCGGGAATCTGCAGAGGAAATCTCATTTTCTGAGAAGTTCACCAAACAGAATCACAATATTTAAACTATAAAGATTCAAGATTTACCTGAAAAATAGCCACTACTAAATAACCAACAGTACTAGAGATACCTGTCACAAAAGAAACATATTTTTATATGTAAACATTAGTTTTGTGCATTATTTCTCTGTATGAAGTATAGTAGTTGTCTACAATTTACCAGCTGAATCAAAAATTTCGCTCATATAAAACGTAAACACATAGGGCCCTGCCAGTCCTTGCACTACCATCAGCCCAACTCCAACCTATACAAAGTAGGAGTCATATCCATGGATTAAAACAAATAGAAATCATGTAGCACAAGATGGAGAATATAGGAGAAAAATTACATGGCTTACAATGACTAAATGAACATATTTTCGCTGAAACAAATTCAGAATTTTGTCATCCGAGATTTTTTGAAGATTTTCTGTATAATCCTGTAAAACAATAAAATCCTGCTTTAATTTTGTGTAGATGCCAAAAATATGGTAATAATGGATAAGAAATTTTTGCTTAAGTGAAGAATGAAAATTGAGTACTGTCTCCAAAGCGTTAAGTTACTAGACGTGTTACTTTGATTTCAGATGCCTCATGAGAAGTATCAGCATTCTGTCCCTTAAGCCGCTGTAGAGCAGCTTCAAATTCTCTTTCCTTGCCAATTTTTGCCTGCAGAAATTTGCACTGATCTTGAGAATGTTGATGCATTCTTGCACTACTTTAAATGTGAAGCAGTGGTCCGGTACCATCTATTTAGAACTTCATTGATAAATTTGTCTTTAACATGGTTTTAACTCTGTCCCTAGATATTAAAAATAATGAGAATTTTATAAACAACTAGATGATGAATTTAACAAGATTTAACTCACCAACCATCTAGGAGACTCAGGAATGAAAAATAGACAAAGGAGCAGTAACAGACATGGAATACAACCTGATGATGAAAATGTGTAGAAACCATTAGGAAGTACCATTGGTTTTGTAAGTATGAAATGAAACAAATCTACCTATAATGGCCAACATGCGCCAGCTGATGAAAGAACCAATGAGAAAGGAGAAAGAAGCGCCATAACTTGCCATCGACTGTAAAATGAACGATATGATGGGACAAAAGAAAGATTTCATTCAAATGCAGGAATTTATAATGGCACAACTTACCAGGGCGATTGACATAAATCCTCCTCTTAGATTCTTTGGTGTTATTTCTGCAAGGTACACTGGTCCCTGTTGGCAGTGGGATGATAATACTATCAACCATTGCATTCATAAATGTGTGAATTTCAAAATCTAAACCTTACAACATTTACCACAAAACAGGTAAGCCCAAATCCAAGTCCCAGTGATAGTCTTCCGAAGTCGAGCAACCATACACCCTTTCAGCAAGAACAGAACATTTAATACCATGAAATAAAAGCATGCAAATAATGGACAATTAAAACTAACAGTCCAAGACCCTAACTCAATTCAATATGCATGTTTCAATATTGTTTTTACTATTTTGGAACTCTTTATCTAATAACATCAGACCTTCTATAGAATCAATATATATATATATATACACACACACAAAGAAACAATTTGCTTTCAGTATTATTTTTTATGGCTCTAACATTTACTTCCAATGTCTTATATCAGAAATCTTGTAGAAGCCTTGGAGGGTGATGAGAAAGACAAGACATGAAACCTTGGAGAAAATTATTGCCAGCCACCCCATGATGTAGAATATATCCACAATCCAGAATGTCTGCTTCAGAATATCAAAACATTAAAAAGATCCATGGAATTATTTGAGATTTAAAAGTACAAACTCATCACTATATATAGAGATGTTTATTTGGTCTTGAAAAACATACACATCTACGACCAATGAGATCTGTTGTCCTCCCACTTACTAGTGCCCCTATCAATGCTCCAATTGTCATTATTGATCCAAACACTGAGTACTGCACATTTGAGTGGAAGGGGAAGAAGTCAATTATATCAGCAGAAGTATCCGGAAACAAGAGATTTCACTGAGAATTATAGAATAATTTATTAAACCAATTTAAGTGATGGTTGAATACACTTAAAATTATTTTTAACTTTCCCACTGCTAAGAAGTTTTCTTCCAACTTGTTAAAAGTGAAGTGACATAGTCCTTTATTTGACGGAGCTATGAAGTGAAGACTAAACTTTAGCTTTGCTCCACATTCTACAATTAGTGCGAGCAGAGTATTCATGGCCTATTATGCATGTTTACTACGATCCTTAAGACCATTTTTCTGATATAGTTGAGCATGATTATTGAGTCCCTTAATTCTTTTCTACTTACTAGAAATGCCATCATTATTGCTACCTTTTCCTATCACTAATTCCATAATTTCCTTGCCCGCATGTTTGCAAAATATAGGGAAAACTACATGTACTAAAATGAAGCATGAGCTTGAGTACCTAGCATTTAGCAGTTGTAAATCAAGTCAGTTGCAAAAGTTGTAGCCAACGTTTTTCAAGATAAATTCTGAAAAAAAAATGTAATAATTTTGTTCAACTTTCCTGGGTGTGTGTATGTTTGTAGGTGCACGTGTTTCTTTTAATTTGTATGTACCTCTGCTACAGTGAGGCCCAAATCAGCAATGATTCCAGACTCAGCAAGTGATGAATATACTCCCTGCAAAGTAACCAAAAACAGACAAACCTCAATTTCAATTAGTGTTAGCTTATCATGCAAGGCACAACCTCGGATTAACTCTAAATACTTAACACTAGCACCAAAAGCTGGTATTTTGTTGGTTTAGGATCAATGATTCAATCCTAAGGCCTATCTTTATCAATCCTTTATCATATTGACGAAGCCCTTGCATTTTAACCCAAATCATAATGGATTGTGGTGAAAGTAAGTAGGCCGTAACTCAAAATAGCACCAAATCAAACATAGTCCAGAGAAATAAAAAAGAAAAAGAAAAGAAAAGAAAAAAAGGGTCATAAAAGCACAGTCATTCTTCCAAAGAGAGAGAACAGATAAAGTCAATGCTATTTACAGGAACAACATTCGCCAATTTCAAATTAAAGTTGATCTATGAACTTTATCAACAAATTATACATGAGAACATAGTCTAAACTTAAACTAAGTGGACAAAATATGGTTGTCCCATGTCCCAAGAATCTTAATATTACTGATTTTGAATACTAGTAATTGTACTCACAACACTGCCACCAGTGAAGGTACTGCAAGCAACCACAAAGGTGCTGATAACGAGAATAACAGTGGCACTGGAATCATTTGGCCTAACAGCAGCACCAGCACCACTACTATCACCATGGTCATTGCTATCACTTATGTTATCAGGCTCTTGTTTTACAAGTAGGGGCTTTATCACTAGTTCATCCTCCATATTTGCTTCCTTGGATAACAGACTGAGCAAGAATAGTGGAAAAGAAATTATCTTTGTATGTGTGAGTGGCACACAGAGAGATTCTGACTTTAAAAGAATGATTATTGAGAGAGATATTTGTCATGTGGAAGTGTTATATTGACACATCTTTTTCATGGCTTACTCATATGATCAAGTGGCAGATTTGTTAGGTGATCATGTATTTAATAGGTGCTATAGTTAGGTAAGCATACATATCAGGCTCTGATTTCTCCACATGCATACCTGATACCTTATTACATCTACATTCCATTTCTAAGTTTCCTTCACACTTACAATCCTCAGCTCATACTTTACAACTGTTATATATCAAAATTGGAATTCCTTGGCCTCAATTACTTCACTGTGAACACACCCAGCAATCAGCATATTTGAAGTAACCTCTTATTTAAGAGCAATTACATGCTACAAATTATGTACAAAGTTCATTAGTGATCTGTACCAAATGCACAATGACTGTGATTACTTTGTAAGATATGTATCTTTATAGTGGAACTCAGAAATCATTTTAGTAAAGATTCAATGATATGTGCAATCAATTTCCATTTGCACATCCTTTGCTACCCTAGACTTTATTTAAGTAAGCTCTTCAAACCCCCTACTAGCCTAGACTTTATGTAACCTCTGCAAACATCTTGTCTACTTACCTTCCTACTTAAGTAGTCCTAGAACCTATAGAATTCCTCCGATGCAGTGAACCAGTGAGATTTGGCTTTGTGTTTCAAATTGATAAACAAGCAATATATGAAAGGGTAATAGAATGGGTATTTTATCAAGCACTTGGCTTGGGTTCTTTGTGATCTTGGCTAAGACATGGTGATACTAAACAAAGGCTCAAGATCAAGAACCCAATACTTGTGTGTGTTTAGTGTTAAGCTCTGGAGCAGCTCTCTCTGCCTCTTCACTTTTGGCTTGAGCTCAAGAAACCAGAACCTCAATACAATTGTGTGAAAATTAGCTCAACAAATCCACATAAAAACCCAAGCTTCTTGTATTTTGGTTCAGCCCATCACATGAAAGCTTCAAGAAAAGCTTGCTCTCACCAAATGGCAGGGAAGAGCTCTATTCCTTTAGTCAGTTTTGGTGTTTGGAGTTTCTTTGGAAGATTTAACTTTGGTGAGTTAGGTCTGTAAGCTTTTAAAGAGGTAACATTTTGTCTCCAAGTTTTTTGTTTAAGCTTAAGTTGTGAGATAAAACTTGACTAGAAGATCACTATAACTTGATGTTTATAGTAGATTATTTAGGGCTTGACATGTAGGCCAAGTGTTGAACCACGTAAATCTTGTATGTACACTATGTTTCAGTTTATGACTTCTAAATGTTTGATAATTTGTCTCTTTAGATTTTGTCGGACCGTGAGCTATGCCATTCCACCTCAAAACCAATTGGTGATGAAAAAAACACACTCAAATCCACATAAAAACCCAAGCTTCTTGTATTTTGGTTCAGCCCATCACATGACAGCTTCAAGAAAAGCTTGCTCTCTCCCCAAATGGCAGGGAAGAGCTCTATTCCTTTAGTCAGTTTTGGTGTTTGGAGTTTCTTTGGAAGATTTAAATGTGGTGAGTTAGGTCTGTAAGCTTTTAAAGAGGTAACATTTTATGTCTCCAAGTTTTTTGTGTAAGCTTAAGTTGTGAGATAAAACTTGAATAGAAGATCACTGTAACTTGATATTTATAGTGGATTATTCAGGGCTCGACATGTAGGCTGAGTGTTGAACCACGTAAATCTTGTATGTTCACCATGTTTCAGTTTATGACTTCCATATGTTTGATAATTTGTCTTTTTAGATTTTGTTAGACCGTGTGCTATGCCATTCTACCTCAAAATCAATTGGTGATGAGGAAGACACACTCACATCTTTTATGGTTTTCAACATCACACCACGCGGGCCTATTTTTGAAGTGGTTGTAGGAAGTCAAATTGTGGTTTCCCAACAATCCCTTCCTCACAATGATACTCCCGTGACTCAAACCCATGACCTTGACTGTAATACTATTTGTCGGACCGTGAGTTATGCTATTCCACCTCAAAACCAATTGGTGATGAGAAAAACACAATCAAATCTTTTATGGCTTTCGATATCACACCACGCGGGCCTGTTTTTAGAGCGGTTATAGGGAGTCAAATTGTGGTCCTCCAATAGATTCCATATTACATATGTTGCTAGCTTAGCCTTCTCACTTGTTATGGTTAACTTCCATTACCTTTTTGTTGGTAAATTCACATTTGACTGATAATATTGGGGGTGGGGGAGACTTTGGCCTCACCAAAACGTGGGTGGCTTTTCCTAACAAAACAAGCTCAGAATGGCTCACTCGAGTGGGCTTTAATCTCTCTCTAGAGCGCGCCTCGTTTTGTTGCTTGAGTAGGCCAAAGACAGACTACAAGCAATATCTCTGAGCATCTAGATACTGTTCATGGCTGATTGGCTTGCTTGATTGGGCTTGTTCTCGCACAAGCAATAATCTTCAGTTTCTAAATTTCTGATTTATTTTTTTTTTGTTCCACAGAATGATCAAGTAACGCAGACCCATTCCAGATTACCTTGTCTTGGTATTTACCAATTTAAATCTTAACATAAGCTATTCTAGGAGCTAGAGTTATACACTTAATAGGCATTATTAAGTCCTCTCTTTCTTTATTGATTTACTTAGGAAAAGAATGGATAAAATAAATAAATAAAGCAAGTGGTATGCTGAAATTCTGGGAGAAAGACCAAATTGGTGGTAACTTTCTTGTTATAATTTTTACCATATCATAGCAGCCATCAATATGGCTAGGTGCATGGAGAATGAGACCAAAGAGCTATTTAGCAAAAGGATCTAGAATGAAGTAGTAATGCTACTCACAACACACCATGTTCATAACCAAATGCCACAGACAGCATTAGAAAGGGCTCACATGAACCTAATCTTTCATTAAAAATATTATTACAATATTTCTCCTTAATCTTGAATTTGTGATTAGATTCTTTGATGCAGGCAGATTAGTGTGCTTCATACATGTCACTAGGGTAACTAGTATCACTTTCCATGCTTGCCGCTTGTTGCTTGGTGATTCTTATTGCAGAATATGAGTGAGTGATGCTTGTATTTCTTCTAGAGTTCGCCCTTTAGTCTCAGGTACCAGCTTTGCAATGAACAGAACACCCAAACATGACGTGCTTCCATATATGAAAAATGTTCCTGAAATAGCATGCATAAAACAATCATCAGTATTCAGAAGAATACCGTGGAGAGAGACAGTGTAAACAATCTTAAATATTAGAGAGTGACGTAAATTAATAAAGAAAAATGAGGGACAAGGAGGCATCACCTGCTGGGCTCCATTCTACTAGAAAGTTAAATGTGAATGAAACAAGCCAAGTGCAAAACCAATTGACTGCATTGCAAATGCTTCCAGCTGAACCCTTTATATTTATAGGAAATATCTGAAAGGGAGAAAAAGAAATCATTTTACAGGTGCTACACTCTAATTGATATATGTGTTACAACTGTGGATAAAGTTTCATGCAAGCTACAGAGTTATCACTCAAAAAAGTTCTTACCTCTGATATTATAATCCATGGTATTGATCCAATACCCAATGAATAGGATACCCCAAAAACCTTAATTCAGAAACCAAGTAGTTCAATTAATCAGAACCAAAATAGCAGAAAGCAATAAGAAAGGGGGAAAAGAAAATGGTTTAATAAACCAAGTAGTTTAATGAAATTGAATGAAATCCTTTTAAGCTCAATACAGTAGTGGAAAAAGAATTAATTATTGATTGAATTTTCTTCTATATATTCTATGGTTAGAAAAAGTATAGGAAGTTTGTAATTACAAGTGCATTACCACTATGCCTGAAAGCATCAAAGTAGGAGTGGCTTCCATCCACCAGTTAAGGTTCTGCTCATGGAAGCATAAAATCTATAATTACAAACTCATTAAAAGTAGACACCACACCAAGGACAAACCTTCCCCCTTAAAAAAAAAGGTACAGATGAATTAAAATTCTATGCTAAAAGAACCTGCAATACGAATGATAGTCCAGTAAGAAAGCAACCTAAGCATTCCCCGGTAACAGAAACCTGCATATGAAATTGCAAAGTTTAGAATCAACTCTTTGATCAACTATGTTCTAAACTTTGAGCAATCTTTTGTGATCTAACCATCAATAATGTCCGCCTTCCAAATTTTTCTATCAAGATTGATCCCAAAATGATTGCCGGAATCTGCATGGAAAATCTGCACTATTTGGATATGCACTAAAGGGGATCACAACATTTTAATTGCGCCTAAAATATTCAGAACTACCTGAGGAATGGATACCACCATAAACCCAGTAATACTTGGCACACCTGTCATAAACCCATAATTTTACAATTAAATTTCAATTCATTGCCTTTCATATGTCCCATCAAAAGCATCATTATAGTCACATTTTTACCAGCCAGTTCAAAAATTTCATTCATATAATATGCATATCCATTACTCCCTCCAAATTGTTGCAGTACCATCAGTCCAATTCCAACCTATATCAAGTTTGAAACATATAAATAGATCACAAATCCAGAAATGGTGAAACTTGAGACTACTATTTACTGCTCACAATGAGTAAATGAGCATATTTCTGCCGAAACAAGTCAAGGATTTTGTCTTCTGGGATCTTCTGGATGTTTTCAGTATAATCCTGTCAAACAATAAAACCATTTCTCATTTTCTTTCTTCAAATCTAAAGTTATAGAGTTAAAATGATTCCTTTCTTACAAAAATATTAAGTTACTGTGTTACTTTGATATCAGCAGCCTCTTCAGAAATATTAACATTCTTTCCCCTAAGGCATTGTAGTGCAGCTTCAAATTCTTTTTCTCGACCAATCTTTGCCTGCAGACATTTAGCTAAATATTTGGAGCCCATTTGTAGGAACATATTTTTAACTTGCCAGAGGTTTATTGAATTTGATGTGAACATATTATAACTCAATTTTACCTAGCTAAAAAAAAACTAAATAAGAATTAGAATTCACTGTTTTTCTTTCTCCTCTTAATGCACCATGTATGTGAACAACATTTACACACCAACAGATTTTTGAATTGCACTCACCAGCCATCTTGGGGACTCTGGAATGAAGAATAAACCAAAAGGTAGTAATAGACATGGAATAGCTCCTGAAAACAAAAAACAAAAAACAAAAATCATAACCATTATTAAACTATACTGTTGAAATATAATATAACAGGAGGTGGAAGAAGCAACCTATTAGAGCCAAGGCACGCCAGTTGATGACAGAACCAATCAGATATGCAACTGATACACTAACAGGTATCATTGCCTGTGTAACAGACAATAAGGAGCCACATAAGGCAAAAGTACATATTGAAGCTAACATATTGTAATTTAAGGATAATTTTACCATAGAGACTGACGTAATTCCTCCCCTAAGATTCTTGGGTGTAATTTCTGATAGGTAAGTAGGTGCCTGTTCAGCAATGGAATTCAAATCCCATTATCTATCATATGCACTTTTTAAGTTAATGCATTTTGAAATCCAAATTTTTACAAAAGTTACCACGTAACAAGTCAGTCCATATCCAAATCCCAAAGACAGTCTTCCGAGGTCGAGCAACCAAGCTCCCTTTCAATAAGTACTGAACATTTAGTAAATGGGTTGAAAGCAAATAATATGATAGATGATTTTAACTAACAAATGTATCCTAATAATGTTCATAATTATTTTCCTAGACTTTTTTTTGCCTTTTTGGAAGTCTTATCTAATTTTTGGAAATTAATGTATAGTATTCATATAGAAAACATTTACTGCTTATGGTTATTATTATTATTATTGTTTTTTGGCAGAAATGACACCTGCTGGGAATTTCCCATTAAAACAAGAAACTCCGAACAGAACCATAAAAGACCCAAAAGTTCTCTGCTTTTCTGCAGCGGCACCAGCTCTGCGTCAAAGAAACAAAGACAGTTCTCGACAACTATTAGTATAATACAAGAAAAATACCATAACACAATTGTAAAACATGATAGTACAAGGTGGTACAAGATAATACAAAGACAATACAATGGGTCAAAAAGTGGGCCTAGGCCTGATATTCTAACAGCACTCCTCAAATCTCAAGGAGGATTGTGAGAGACTATGGATACAAGATCATCAAAATGCCCTCGAGAGGGTGACTTTGTGAAGATGTCTACAAGTTGATCATGAGACCAATAGAGTGGTATAGTGGATAGACCGTAAGAAGAAGGTGACAATTGATCTTAATATGCTTGGTCCGTTTGTGAAAGATATTATTATGAGCAATCTAAATGGCACTCACTAGCCCATGCAACCAAAGGAGCTCCAAGATAGTATTGGTAACAGCTCAATATTCAGTCTCAGAACATTAGAGAACAACAAAAGTCTAATTCTTGTTGAACCAGTATAAGGGAGGAGCCAAGGAGGAAGCAATACATGGTGGAGGAACAGTGATTGGTAGGGAAGGATACAAAGCATATAAGCATTGTGAGTAAAGCGTGGAGTTGCCATGAACTAGCTCACTTAATGTACGGCTTAATGGATATTAGAGCAAGTGACATGGAGAGAGGTGATCCAAGCTACGAACGAGCTTGCAGTACAGAGTGGAATCTGTTTGTTTATTTAGAGTCCTTGAAATTCTGATTAGTTTAATCTAATGAATTAGCTAAGTAGTTACTTAGGTTAATTATTTAGATCTAGATTAAACTTATGCAATCATATTACTTAGTGCAAAAAATTAAAGAAGACAATAATATGATGACTTAGGGAAACCAATGAAACAAACTGCTTCAAGGTAAAAACTTGGGGAGGATTTAACTTAACTATTCTCTATGACAGAATGGAAGATTACAATAGATTCAAACCCCAAATCTAAAACTACCTCAAGTAGAACTTATTAATACAACCACGTGCAACTTCGAATCTACAGACTCTTCTATCTTGGATTTGCTCAACACAAACTCCTGATTTTTGATTTTGAGATCCCACTCAAATATTTCAAATTACCATCAATAGTAGATATTTATGTAGCAACTTGTTTCCACAAGTTCTTGATTGTAGATCTCATTTTGATAGATGCTTGTTGAGTTAGAAGGTATAGAAAACTCTCAAATCTCACAGGAATAACTCACAAGTCTTCCAAGAGACTCTAAAACCTAATTAGGGTTTTCCTTTTATACCTTGTAGTGTAGGATTGAAACCCTGAACATTTTCGTGAGCCTAGGCCTGATTTAAAATATGCAAAATCAACTAATCTGCAATTTTTGATCAGTCGAGTTTAATTTCCGATCGGTTAAGCTTCACAGAACTTAAACTCTCCTTTCTACAGCTTGAATGTTCTTAAATCTTGATTTGTACAATCTTGAGCAATGTCTAACACCTAATCTAGACTTGTTTTTGTTCTTGGTTTGCCAACATACACAAAATGAGAATCTAAATGTTACACATCCTTATTTTTTTGAGAATAACACCTCGTTTAATCTTGTTGTGCAGGTGCTACACCTTACTGAGCACAAGTTTTATAATTTGCACACGTGTTCATGATTGGTCAGTATTAGTGGCGAGATAGTTATTTATACATTTCTTTTAGGATTTTTTAGTCCTTATGATTAAAATATGTGACATTAGAATCAAGATCATTTGTTTAAAAACTATAAACAGCTCAAACAATTAAGCACTACATAGTACAAACTAGCAAAGTGTAGAAATACATCAAAGCTTAACAAGGTACATAGTTATGAAATGCAAATTTCATTGGTCAACCTTAATTGCACACTTAGTGGTGTGCAATACACAATTTTTTTTCTATTATTTTTTAAAAATCCTAATCAACCCTAGAATGAAATGCATGAATGAAATGCAAAAAATAAAAATAAAAATAAAATAAAATCCTAAGCCAAAAAAAAAAAAAAAAAAAAAAAAAACATTTTGGTCCAAAGCAATAAGGGATATAGCACGAGAACCATGACAAATAGACTCAGTGAAGTTGAGTCTTTTGCATCCACACTTTCATAGATGTAGGACTAAAGTTGGAGTTCTAGACACATGAGATTTTTGATCAACTCCAGCATTGGTATAGAGACTAAGAGCCTTTACCAATCCATGAATAAGTGTCATGGAATCTTGTGCTTTTGGCACAGACACTTTTTGTTTGATTGCTTGCTTGGTTGCATGCAACTTGAAATAGATTGGGTGAGTATGCCTAGCTCCACCACAAAAGTGACAAAACCATTGAGGCTTGTGTTGTTTCTTGCCTATAGGATGAGTAGGTTTCTTGGGTTTTGTTTCACTAAGATCTAGTCTAATTCTCCTAGTAGCTAGGACCTCTTCCTTTGGTATTCTAACATCAGGTTTAGGTACAAATACAATAGGGACAAACTTGGGAGGAGTCATAATAGAGGATAAACCACTCTCAACAAACCCTAACCTTGTCTTATTAGATGTAAAATTTCAAACATTCAACATGTTATCAAGTTTAAAAGTAGAAATCCTATCAAGTTGTTCTCTAGCAACAAGTAATTCAAATTCTAAACTATTAACTTTTTCAATCAAAGACATGTTCTCAATATTAACAGTAGTTTTAAGTTCATTGGCATCAAATAATTTGACCAAAAGATTCTTCTTTTCATGTTCAAGAGTGTCTATGTTTTTCAATCATAGTTTAATATTCATGGCATCTTTTGCTGCAATCTTGCAAAGCTTGTTGTATGCTTCTTTCAAGTTAGAATTTTCAGAGAGTTCCCTATCATAAGGGTTTTCATAACAATCTCAGTTTCACTAATTACAGCTGTAGCAGTGAAAGCTATGAAATTTCTTTCTTGATCACTTTCAGACTCGTGATCAGTTCCTTCATCATCACTAAGAGTAATAGCCATAGCTTTACTCTTTGACCTAAAAAATGTGAGACATTCAGATTTAACATGACCATACCCTTGACAACCAAAACACTGTTAGAAGATTGAAAAACTTTATCTTTTGATTTTTTAAAAACATTATTTTTTGTTGTTTCATTCTTCTTCACATTCTTAGGGTCAGCATTATTTTGATTTCTTGCCCTTCTATTATTGTTTCTTAGAAAATTTCTAAAGTTCTTGGCAAGATGAGCAATCTCTATAGAAGAGATCTCATAATCAAATCTAGAATCATCTACACCATCTACAGACTTTAAAGCCATAGATTTGGATTTGCTAGTCTTGGGTAAATTTGACTCATAGGATTGAAGGAATCCTACAAGTTCATCAACAGAAATGGTTTCTACATCCTTGCTCTTAGTTATGGCAGTCACTTTGGGCCTAAAATTTTCAGTTAAAAATCTAAGAATCTTCCTAACTATCTTAGGTTGATTATATACTTCACCCAAATTAAAAGCTGACTTTACTACGTCATTTAGTTTGGCATAGAAATCATCAAAAGTTTCATCATTTGCCATTCTAATGCTCTCAAACCTAGAGGTTAACTGTTGCAATTTATTTATTTTAATAGTCTTAATTAGTTCCTTTATGCATGGTTTTCAAGATATTTCAGGCAGTGTGAGCAACCTCTACATTAGAGATTCTCTTGAATTCTTCCATAAAAATAACATTGAATATTGCATTCATAGCTTTGCTATTAAAGCTTGTTGCTTCTTTTTGAGCAGTAGACCATTGATCTACAGGAGTGGCCAGTCTTCCCAACCATTTTCCACAGACAACCAAACCCTCTCATCAAGAGATTTCAAAAAAGTTTTCATCCTCACTTTCAAAGTGGGAGGGATCACAAAAAAGTGACTGTGTTCTATGATAGCAAGGGTCAAGGATTAACTCAAAGTAAAATTACATAATCAAGAGCTAACCTGCTCTGATACCACTTGTTTGTTTGTTTAGACCTCTTGAAAATTAAATTAGTTTAACCTAATGAATTAGCCAAGTAGTTACTTAGGTTAATTATTCAAATCTAGGTTAAACTCATGCAATCATATTACCTAGTGCAGAAAATTAAAGAAGACAGTAATATGATGACCCAAGAAAACCAACGAAACAAACTGTTTCAAGGTAGAAACATGGGGAGAATTTAACCTAACTATTCTCAAGGTAATCAAATTCACTGTGATAAATTCAAACCCTAAATCTAAAGCTACCTCAAGTGGAACTTACTAACATAACCTTGCAGTTTTAACTCCACAGACTCTTTTATCTTGAATTTGCTGAACACAAACTCCCCGTTTGTGACTTTGAGATTCCACTCAAAAGTTTCAGATCACCATTAATAGTAGATCCTTATGCAGCAACTTGTTTCCACTAGTTCTTGATTGTAGTTCTTGTTCCAGTAGATGCTTGTTGAGTAAGAAAGTACAGAAACCTCTCAAATCTCACAGAAATAACTCACAAGTCTTCCAAGAGCTTCTAAAATGTAATTAGGGTTTTCCTTTATACATTGTAGTGTAGGACTGAAACACTAAACATTTTCACAGGCTTGGGCCTAATTTAAAATTTGCAGAATCAACTTATTTGTGATTTTCGATCGGTTGAGCTTCACAAAACATGAACTCTCCTTTCTGCAACTTGAACGTTCTGAAATCTTGATTTGTACAATCTTGAGAAATGTCTAACACCTAATCTAGACATGTTTTTGTTCTTGGTTTGCCAACATACACAAAATGAAAATCTAAAAATTTAATCCTAAATATTTAGAACCTAATAGAATCACGTATGAGTTTCCATCGTTCAGAGTAAGTCAATCAATAGGTTCTATCAATGTGTCAGTGATCTTGCTTTATGTGAATCTAGCTTGTTAGAGGAGGGTAGAGTCTGCAACATCTGAGCACTCACAATCTATCACAGTAGAACCGTGGCAAAAAACAGTTATGGCAGAAAACAATTGTGATCCTAAAAGGGCTCCTTATCTTGCATTATAAACAGAGTAATGTTATAGTAACATATTTTTACAAAATGTTGATGTGACCAACCTTTTATTGGTTTTTATTCAGACCCACCATTAAATCACTTTTATATTTACTAATAATTACTTATCACATCAGTTGTTTGTAAAATAGTATGTATTTCTAACATTATTCTTATAAACAAGCTTTGGTTGTAAGCACATTTTTAAAAAAGGACTGGGCCATCTAGTTCAATCAGAAACTGGACCCTAAACCGGTCTAATAAAAATTGTAAAAATTGGGAACCAATTTCTTTTCCAGTTTTTTGACTATTTTGAAACCATAGATATAACCCATCAATTGTTTTTGACTCCATTTGTAAAAGTTTCAGTCAACAAATGTGTGTGCTACCTTCTCATCCTTATAAGTATTTTGCATACCAATTGTCTCCTGGTTTTGCCAACGTAATGTATGCATACTGTTGAATTAGAAATGCTTTATATAAACTTCGAAAAACTAAATATATTTTACTAAATGCTTTAGCTTCAAATGTTCAATTTCTAAGAAGGCAAGGACGAAAATGAAAATTAGCATATGGAATCAAACAAAAATGATTAAAAGCAGAAGAGAAAACAACCTTAGCAAAATATATTGCAAGCCACCCCATTATGTAAAATATGTCCAGAATCCACATAGTCTGCTTCAAAGATAAATAAAAATTCAATAGAATATTAATTAAGAGCTGGTCAATATATATACTTGTTAAAAACATTCAACACTAGTCCTAAAAATGATTATTTGGTCATGTAAAAAACTCACATATTTACGACCAACGATATTTGCTAATTTCCCACTTGTTACTGCACCTACCATTCCACCAATTGTCATTATGGAACCGAAAACTGAATACTGCAAATTGAAGGGTGAATGTGTAAGGATAAATTGAATGATTATTGTTATCTGTTTCTAATAATAATAATAATTCTTTGTTCCATGCATTGTCTGCAAAAGGACATGCAAACAGCTACGTACTATGAAGTAAAAGATATATATGTGGCCAAGGTTTACTTTTTTTGAGGGCAAACGTAATTTATTTAAATAAGAAAAACCAGCAATGATCAAGAGATTTATTTCATTAATATATAATATATGTAACTTTTTCAACTAAATTCCCTCTACATACCTCAGCCACAGAAAGTCCCAAATCAGCAATAATTCCAGATTCAGCAGGGGCCGAGTACCCCGCCTGAAATGAAATGCAATCACAACGCACAATTTCAGAGATGGAACCATATATGTGTGGGCCTATGTTCACAAAAGTTTGCAATTTGACCCCAAAAAATTTATACTTGGCTTCCCTCCAAAACAAATTGACAAATTGGCCTAAGAAACACCAGGGAAAAAATAAATAAATAAAGCTGGACTATTTTGTTGTGCAATGAATTGTTAATTGGGGGAAATGGGTATTAAAAATTATGACTATAATTCTGTGTAATGAATTTTTGGTAACATCAATTTTGTTGAAGTTTGTGGGGGGCATGTTTTTTTATTTTATTTTTTATTGAAACTACTTTTTGGCACAATAGATTTATAAGATAGGATAATAATGAAGCGAAATAAGATTAAATGAATGAAAAACTAAAAAAATAATTTTTATATTGAATAAAGTACAAATTAATAAATTAATTGAATTTTTAGGTAGATTTAAGAAAAATCCTTATAATTTATATGATTTTTATTTAATTTATCGATGATGGGAAAGTTAGCTACAATGTTTGATTTTTTTTTTTTTTTTTTTTTTTAAAAAAGAAAAAAAAAAAAAATACAAATACTTAAGAGGCTAATACTGATGATTTTTAGGGTACGTTTTGTACACTGAATGTAGGTTACATTAGAAATAGTAATTTTTATTACTGGAAATAGAAGACATTGTAATTGAATAACTATTACTATTCATAAGTTTGGTTGTTATATATGGAAAATTTGTAAAAGACGATGTATAAGAAAATTTTATATTTTTGGAAATATATTAATTTTAAAACCTATTATATACACTAAGGAATAGCTATTACATCCATTTTAAAGAGGAAAAACTATTCTTTAATTTAAAGAATAGTTATTTCAATGTAATAACTAATCAATGTAATAAAGATGCAACCAAATGACCGAATTGATATTACATATGAATAACTATTCCATTATAAGAACTATTACAACATACCAAACGTATCCTTAGTGTATCCAACTCTAGTATTGATATCCATATTTCTTAAAATTCACAAAAAATAAAAATTGGAAAAATCACAAATAAAATTGGTTTTAGTTCATTGCAGTGTGATTCCAAATGGCGTTTGCAAATATGAGATCATAATGTTAATAAATGTGATCTAATATAAAGCTTGGCTCCCCCTAGGTTTAAATATTGTACGATTTCATTAATATTTGCCGAACCTATATTACCGTTTGGACTTATTATTTACAACGGTCTACAGGTTGGTGATGGGAAAAAATATACAAAGAATTATCTCATATATTCAATGCATGCATGTTGTATAAAATACTAGATACATGCAATAGATGTAAGAGATACTGTCTACATGTATATATATACCATCTTTCTCATAACATGTAGGTTCTCCAGACAGTGGCAACTCTACATGCAAGCTAGGTTAGTTACAAGATCACTCTAACTTGTAAAAAAATGTATATATACACTTGACAAACAAAATATTATATGCTAAACTAACCTATTATGACTACCTTGATAAAAATTTTGAACACCCTGACTCTAGAATTACAAAAATTTGGGTTTAACAAAAATAAGAGTAATGCTATTCACAATATTTTTATAATAGTTTCACAACAAATCTAATGTGATAAGTTGTTATTTATTCTAATTTAGGCCAAATACTAATATTATTTTTTTTACCCACTAATAACCTTATTGCACAAGATTTATTGTAAAAATATTGTGGACGTAACATTACTCCAAAATTAATTTTGCCCCTCAAATATAATCTTTTTTTTTTTAAGATTAAATAACAACAATAAATATTAGCCCAAATAACAACAAACATAAATCAAACAAAAACAATACAAGATCAAACAACAAAAAGCGAAAAAATTATTCAACAAAAAACCTATTATAAAGCAAAAAGATAAAATTTGTGACTCATTCAACCTATTCGTTAACAATAATTTCTAATTTCATTTTCCTTAAAAAATGGTATAAAAAATAGTGGTAATTTAAATTTTTTAGTGACCATCTTAAATAAAATTCCTAGAATCAAGCCACCACTGTATCCAGAGGCTATATATCAATTGTACTTGCCACAAATCCACCAGCAAAGGCACTACAAGCAGTGACAAAGGCACTAAGAAGAAGAACAGCGGTGACACCACTTGCACTTGAACTTGCACCAGTATCATTGGAACCAAAGCCATTGCTAATTCTGATATTACCAGGCTGTTGTGTAACTAGCTATGTTGCACGGACACGGACACGACACGGACACGGACACGGGGATACGATAATTTTTGAAAAATAAGGACACGACACGGCGGGGACACGGCGGTAAAATAATTAATTAAATTTTATATTTAGGCATATTTTTTAATATTTTTAGACAAAATACATTTATGTTTAGAATTTAAATTATGTAAGAACTACAAATAAATAAACTAACACCCAAAATACTACAATAATACACAAAATCTTCAAGCACTTTCAGTATTCATTTTAGTAAAATTACCTACAATATTTAACTTTAATAAATAAATAAAACTATAGTAGGACACACAAAAACAAATTTATAAGTTATAATTAATATTAAAAAATATATATATATTAAAAAAAAAAAATGACGCAGTGCACGCAGGCCACACGCCACACGCCACAGCAGCAGTAAAAAAAAAAAAAAAAAAAAAAACACAAAAACAAAAGCAAAACGCGTTATAATAAGTAACAGTAGATTGAAGTTAACATCGGAAAGAAAGAAAGAAGAAAAAAAAAAAAAGACAGAGAGAACAGAGAAGAGATCGGTTCGCGCCGAGAGAGATCGGAAGGGACAAAGGACAGATGGCACGGCGTCGACGTCGGAGCTCGCCGATCGGTCCGATCTAACTCCGGCGAGGGACAGAGGGCAGCGGCAGCGGCAGCGACAGAGGGAGGGTGGGTTGAGAAGATCTTGAGATGTGGTTTCAACTTTCAGTCTAAGAGACTCTAAACTTGCTATATTATTTTAGGGTTATCACAAAATCAACGGCATTGGTAAGTTCCGGTCAAAATCTGTGATATATTTTTTTTTTTTTTCACTGGTGGCGTGTCGGAGGAGTCGGAACCGCGTCGGCGCCGTGTCGGAGAAGCGAAAAAAAGAAAAAGGAAAGGGACACCGCCGGACACCGGAATCTGGCGCGTCGTCCCCGTTCCGGTGTCCGACACGTGTCGGACGCGGACACGACGCCAAAAATGGCGTGTCCGTGCAACCTAGGTAACTAGCAGAGACTTTGCTAGTTCCTTGTCTTCCATATGTTGCTACTTTATCAAAGACAAAGAAAGAGAGGAACAGAGAGATACAGAGAAAATAATAAAGATCGATACTTTATATTTGATAAAAATGGTTGTGTTCAAAGTTTGATATGCAGGAGAAAAGTTGGTTGACTGACGGGTTAACTGTCGTTCTTCAGTACCAAAAAAAAAAAAAAGAGTGGGTACTGTAGAATGACCCCATCTCATTGATGGTGGGATCTCGTTATTTGATTTGTTAAAAACGTCTTGGTTACCACTGCACACGGTTACTACTGCACATTCTTAGTACAGTAGTCATTTCATAAGTATAAATGCTTGTAAGGTGTAAGGGGGATAAAAGTTGGGGTTCAAGTCTACAGAAGAGAGTTTCATACACATACACTTAGATTAGAATAGAATAGAAATTCTATCTTGTATAAAAAAAAAAAAAGTCCTGGTTAAATTGTTTGATTTATAAGTAATCTCACCCAAGTATATATGGAAAGACGTGAATTACTATTTTATATGACGTGGGGTGCTTTTAAGGTATTTTCACTATATTGTAAGAAATTATGTTATGGTATATATATATATAAAATGTTTTTGGAGAATTAACTTAGTTATATGACATGTCATTAAAAAGAGAAAAAAAAATGCAAATTTTTATAACTAATATAATTAAAAACTACTGATAATTTAAAACTACTGCCTGAATGAATTGACAAATATGTAATTATTTCTAGTAACTTAAGCACATTTTTTTTTTTGGGTTAAAATTCTTGATTGCGACTTGCGTGTTATTAAATTTACTTTTATAGCATTTTACGTTCCAAATTATTTGTTTCTTATGCCAATCTTAGAAACATAACCAAAAATATTTAATGCACCACCTATAAATAATTAATAAATCAAAATAAATGCATTTACCTTATATATACTCTTTTTAATAGCATATAAACAAATTAATTTAGGCTATATTATAGTTTAGGTTATTATATATACTAGTCTAGCTCATGCAATGCATGAGTAATTCTTAAGTACTCTCAAAGCACGAAGAATACTATCCAGGAGTATCTAAGAATTTTTCGCAATGCACATTTATTTTCCTTATTATTTATCTTAGAATAATAGTGGAAAAGGTAAAATAAATAAAGAGTAGATAATGTCAAATTTTTCAATAATAATAATAATAATAATTGATGGGGTCTAAATTAAGTCTAGTTCGTCCGTGGTAGTCGTCCATGACCAAATTACGTCCAGAACAATTTAAAAGTAAGGAAACCAAACAGAAGTTGTAGACACTCGATTTTGCACCCATAATTTAATCAAGGAAGATGACTAGAGTGACCATTCATATACCAAAAAAAAAAAATCGTAATTGCATTACATGCATTAATTCATTCATTGCATATCATAAAAATGATTTTGAAGTTCTCATGATCATGACTGTGTGTCCAATTTCCAAATTGGACCGTTGGATTGAAAGATATAGCATGATCAAGTTTCTATAGTCTGGATGCATTTCGTTTAGGTGGAACCAACTACACATGATTAGTTTAAATTAATTCTGATTGGCTAGACAATTAAAATTAATTATATAATTTTATGATTGGTTGTTAGTTAGTATCAAAAATAGGCTTGCTTGCATGGGAATAAAGAGGATAATCAGATAACTACAAAATTGTGGATCAAGACTTTTTTAGAGTATTTATCTACAAGATAATCATTGTTGAAAAGACCTGAATTATCAAAAAAAGAGTTTAATTTTTAGAATATGGATTAAAAACACATCTAAGTGCAAGTCCGGTCTCAAAAAACCTCAAAAAAAGGAGTCCAAAATGGACTAGAACTCAAAAACGGGTTCGGCACCCAAAAGCGTCAGCACTTTTCAAGTGTCGATTGGCACAAACGCAAGCCACGGCCCGAGGGCACCTGGATGGAGATAAAACTCTTCCTTTTCAATTTTTTAGAGATAAAGATGCGTCCCAGTTCATATTCTAATCATTTATCTAATTTTTTGAACATCCCAGCCTCTATAAATAGAAAAGGCTTCTCAAAATTTAACACACTTTTTCACGCTTTCTGACTCCCCTCTTTCTGACTCTTCTCTTCTTTTATTTTCTCTTTTACGTTAAAGACGTTCTGGAGATTTTGACCTTAGGAATTTCTTTTCTATAAGCAAAATATTTTAGGTTTCAAAGAGAATTGAATAAATTTCTTTGAACCCTAAAATATTCATTCACAAAGAAGAGCACGCTCATGCAAGAGATAGTTTTTCTTTTCTTTTTTTGTTCCTTTTTATTAATTCTACTTGATGATGCATGAATAGCTTTAGGATGTTTTTATTATTTTTAATTTCTAATGTTGTTGCCATGTGTTGTTTATATCTTTCTTAAAGCATGTTCTTAGTATATTTTTGTTGTTATGATTTCTCTTTTAAGTCTCAAAAATTTGCCAATTAACAAACATTTACTTTAAAAACTAAAACTGATTTGAATTTTTTCAAAACTCAAAATAGAGCTGTATTTTCACTAAATACAGATATGATTTTTTTACACCTAAAAACGGATATGTATTTTCATTAAATACAAATCTGATTTTTTTTACACATCAGAACTAATCTTTATTTTCATTAAATACATATTTGATTTTTTTTTTTTTTTTTACTCTTAAAAATTGATCTGTATTTTCATTTAATACAGATTTGAATTTTTTAAAGAAATTTTTTTTTGCCAAAAAATAGCAGATTTTGGAATTTAAAAGAAGTAACAATTTGAGATGTTTTTTTTTTTTGATACATGTAACATAGATTTTTTTTCATGAGTGTGAGTCTTCTTTCAAAATGTTTTTCATTCTATGTTCAACAATAGATCTCTTTTTATTTTTTTATTTTTGTATATAAACCAAAATAATTATTTTTACTATTCAAAATAGATATGTTTTTTCTTAATAAAATCTTTTTTTTTTTTTTAACTTTGTTCCAAAATAGATTTGATATTTTTTACAAAAATCTTGTTTCCTTCTTTGTATAAAAAACAAATCTAATTTTCTTTACAAGACTAATTTTTTTATTTACACAATAATAGATCTGGTTTCTTTCTAATAAATCAAATTTCATTTTTATAATTCACAAAACAGATCTAAATTTTTCTAAAAAAAAGAGGATACATTCATAAAATAGATCAATATGACTTAGTTTTGGTTAAGTGTGTCATGTATGCAACATATCATTCACATCATGCAAAAAAGGTTATATTGGTCATTAGAGTCTACAAGACCAGACTTTGTCTGGGCGGAATGGGTGCCTAACACCTTCTCATTCCATAACCTAGCCTCTAAATTAGTTCTTTTTGATAGGTAGACCTATGCTTTGTCTTTTCTTTTATTTTTGGATAGATTGTAACTAAGACAAAAAGTCATGTATTCTTTTGGTAGATTGTATCTAGGACTCAAAGCCTTGTAAGATTCAATTTATCAAACTTGTATTTATTTCCATTAAATCAATGAAAATAAAGCATTTCAATCATGTAAAGTTGTATTTATTATTTTTCTTATTTTTTTGTATAAAAAACAAAAAGTGGCAACTCCACACCACTTACCCAAAAAAAGAGGTGCCCTTTAAAGCACCAAAATCTCTTTTTTGAGAGCATCTAATTTCCCGGTCTCTCATAGAAGCACCACAACATGAACAGGGTCTGTCCATGAATATCGTGATCATCCAAATCAGGATGGCCGTCCATGGCATACAAGGGCACGAACAACCAACAGAACACTTAACCAATTTCAAAGGAGCTTTTTACAAGTTCTATACAATCAGACCATGATCTGCCAGTCCAAAATGTGGGGAGGATTCCCCAAAATCTGCTTCATTTTCTTTATTAACTCCACACATCCCCCACAATGATAGTAGATTTGAATAAATAGACCCACTCCTAACTCTC
Source organism: Quercus lobata (assembly GCF_001633185.2). Taxonomy (NCBI): domain Eukaryota; kingdom Viridiplantae; phylum Streptophyta; class Magnoliopsida; order Fagales; family Fagaceae; genus Quercus; species Quercus lobata. Next base: position 3,848,168 of record NC_044906.1, on the reverse strand, counting down.
TATAAAATGATCAAGTCTCATTAACCTAAAGTAGGTTCAACAACTCACTAACTCACCATCCTTGTGTTCTAGAGAGGAAATTGACTTAATCGTCAAAGGATCCTTGGCCGGTTCACACTAGTCACCCTTGATAGTCTTTTTTTTTCTCTTCAGGTCATCAAGCCGTCACTACAGCCCGAAGCATTCAGCCTATTAATTCTTGTTCATAATCAATAATAATTAATAATAAATATATCTTTCATGCATTTCATTGAATGTATATTACACTAGGTCCACAAAAACCTCCATACAAAGAAAAACAAAGTACCATTGGGCACCTTTGAAATGATGGTCACTTTACAAGTAAAAGTTCTTATAAGTTGGGGGGCAAAGGTCAGAGTTCAAGTTTGTAGGAGGTAGTTTCTCATACATATATACTTAGATCAGGCTCGGCTCAACTATAAATGCAACTGATGCAATCGCTAAGGCCCCCCTTGTAAAATACACACACATACACACACAAAATATATTTATCTATATATTTTAATTATGAAATTTTTTTTAATCCATTTATTGGTCAATAGAATGCATTAAAAATGCTCCATTGTACCTTAAAATACAAAAGATTAAAAAGGTCCCACTGTATCACTACTAAAAAAAATTATTTTTTTTAATCTGCACACTGCCATTGCACACACATCTGACAACATTGACAAGACAGCACTGCACAAAGGCCATTGCCACACCACAACTCACACTTGGCTGGTTGGCCCATACACACTAATCCACAACCCACACCCAATCTCAATGTATACTCCATAGCATAGGCACTCACCCACTACACTATACATTATCTTTTAGACTTTTAATTTTTACTTTATCAATTATTATAAGTTAGCACACCAACTAATAATTTGATGTATATCATATCAACTCATTTGTACTATAGTGATACTATTTTATTGCACTTTGTTAGGATATATGTGAATCATGTCAGAAACATATGTCATTATAAAATTGGCTAATCCTTTGACAAAATGCACTTTACTTGTAATTGGGTAGATCTAAGATGTATTTAATGCTCCAAGGAACAAGGTTTCAAGTTCAATTGTTAAAGCCATACAAATCTGTCTAAGAATCAAGTGAAGAAATGCTAGATTTTAAAGGTCAATAGCTAGTATCTATCGAGGTTTAAAAGGCTGTTTAAGCCCAATGCTCGACAGCTGCTCGATAGATAGGGTATCTATCGAGATTTAAGAAAATCAGATTTTTAATTATGATTTTCATCCAATCTGTGTATAGATGTTTGGGTTTTCTTTTCTCACAACCTTAAATATATATAAGGATTGTTTTAAGGGCCGTCACAACTGATATACCTCAATGCAAAAGTTTTTCACAAGCATATTGTGAATTGAAGACATATGCCCTAATTCATCTTTCTCTTCAAGAAGTTGTTGTATTTGTACACCGTAGGGTTTTATAACCACGAAACTTCATGATCTTCATTGTATTGATGAACTGAAGAACTTTGTAACCAACATCCTTCTCAAGTTGGTGTGTAAGTTGCGTATTGGGATCCGTGCATTGAATTGGTTAGTCATGTACTGGGAGCCATGCATTGAAATAAGAGGTTGTTACTATAGAACAAGTCCAATTGGGTATTGGGGTAAGGGCTCAACTGTAAGTTGGTATAAAGTACTAAGATTCCTTCACTTGTAACTGCTTGTTGTGATAATAGTGGATTCTCGGGAGTGGTGACATTAAAATCACCCGGTAGGGTTTTTGCCATATAAGTTTTCCTCATTCATAAACAAATCACTGTGTCAATTTATTTTCCGTTGCATATTAACTTAGTTAGTGATTTGTTTGTGCTTCCACGCTTATTGCATGCAAATTGAATTAATTAATTAACTTGGCTAATTAATTGGTTAATTCATCACAAGAGGTCAATATATTCTTTGTCTATCAAGTGGTATCAGAGCAGGCACACTCTAATTAGGTTTTAATCTTTGTTGTATGATCCATTGACCCCTGTTGTCATGGCTGCAATCGGCTTGAAAAGATCTTTGTTTTCCAATCCATCTTGTTTTTCTAATCACTATTTGTTTGAGTGTATTAGAAAATACAAGTCTAAAAGTTATTTGTATTCTATCATGATGATCATTGGAAAAGATCTTAGCTTGACAAAGAAGAAACTAGACTGTCTCAGAATGAAATTGTGCAAAGGAGTTCGTCTAAGAAGAGTGAAAGTTAAAAACTTTGTTTATAAATGCCAGATGATAGAAAACACCATTCCTATTGATCTATCATCTAAGCACGAAGTGTGTTTCATGATGAAGTCCGCATTTAAGATTATGGACACATGTTTATGGTACCTTGACAATGGCTGCTCAAGACACATGATTAGAATCTGATCTCTCTTTAAGGTTTTCGAGTCTAAGAAAGGTGGTAATGTCACTTTTGGTGATGAGAGCAAATCACAGATTAAAGGAAAGAGAATTATCTCACTACTTGGACTGCCAAACATTGCAAATGTGCTATATGTAAAAGGTCTGAGAGTGAACCTATTAAGCATAAGTCAGATTTGTGATCAAGGCTTTATGGTGTTGTTCTCAAAGGGAAAATGTGCCTTGTGTTGAATAAGTCTAGAAAGAAACTCGTAAGTGGTGTTTGCACTCTAGACAATTGTTATGGTTTAGTTCTTGATACTAATATTGTGTGCAATAGTATTCGGTTGCCAAAAAAAGATCTATTGCATCAAAGGATGGGACATGCTAGTTACAAATATCTTTCAATTGTATCTAAGCATGAATCGGTTTTAGGGATGCCCAAGATTAGCAGAGTGAACAATGTGGTGTGTGGACCTTGTCAGCTTAGGAAACAGATGAAAGCTAAACATTTGGGCACTCAGACATCCGCTACATCTAGACCATTGGAGCTACTACATCTGGATCTTAAGGGTCTAACCAAAACTGAGTCTCTTGGTGGAAAGAGATACATCATGGTTGTGGTAGATGACTTCACTAGGTACACTTGGGTCATCCTTCTATGATCCAAGTCTGACGCTCCTGAGCACATTGAAGCCTTATGCACAAGATTGTAGAATGAGAAGAACTTGAAGATTGATTGAATTCGAAGTGATCACAGTAAAGAATTCAAGAACTCTTACATGGAGTTCTACACTAGATTAGGTATATCTCAAGACTTCTCTACTTTTATTACTCCTCAGCAGAATGGTGTAGTAGAAAGAAAGAACGTGGTTATTCAGGAGATGACTAGAGCCATGCTGCATAACAAGGATATGGCTAGAAACTTGTGGGGAGAAGCCATCAACATTGCATGTCATACGATTAATAGGGTGTATTTTAGACCTGGTACCAAAAAGAGTCCCTATGAGCCGTGGAAAGGAAGGAAACCAAATGTTAAGTATATCAGAATCTTTGGAAGTACATGTTTCATTCTCAAGGATAGAGAGAATGTGGGAAAATTTGACTCTTGAAGCAATGAAGGAATATTTCTAGGATACTCCTCTACAAGTAAGGCTTATCGAGTATACAACAAAAAAACCAAGAAGGTAATGGAAGCTGTGAATGTTGTTATCAATGAATCTTCAGAGTTCAGTTCTGAGAAGCTTAGTGAGGAAATCCCCAGAGAAATTCTTCCTCCCGAGCCCAAGGACGTTCAAGAAATTGTTGATTAAGAGCCTGCATCTCCAAGTACTCCTGGCACTCCAAGTGTTGAAGAAGGTTTAGCAGACATACCTACTTCACTTAATTCTGAATCCCATGAAGAGAAAGGACCTTCCTCACAGATTAAATTTAATCATCATCTTGAACTTATTGTGGGAAACATGAATGAACTTACACTAAGAAAGCGTACAGTTGATAAATGTGTTGCTAACTTTGTGTTATATTCTTGTTATTTGTTGCAGGTTGAACCCACCAAGGCTAAAGAAGCTCTTCAGGATGAAAGTTGGGTTAAGGCTATGCATGATGAACTGCTTCAATTTCAAAGGAATGATGTCTGGACTTTAGTACCTAGACCGGAAGGTGAGCACATCATCGGTACAAAGTGGATATTCCACAATAAGATTGATGAGGAGGGTAATGTAATCTGCAACAAGGCTTGTCTTGTGGCTCAAGTATACTCTCAAATGGAAGAAGTAGACTATGATGAGACATTTTCTCTTGTAGCCCGAATGGAGTCCATCCAAATTCTTCTAGCCCTAGCATGTCACTTGAAGTTCAAGCTTTACTAAATGAATGTAAAGACTGCTTTCTTAAATGGGTTCCTTAAGGAAGATGTTCATGTGGCTCAACCAAAAGGATTCATTGATCCACACTTTCCGAATCATGTGTTGTACCTCAAGAGGGCACTCTATGGTTTAAAGCAAGTACCCAGAGCTTGGTATGATCAGCTCACACAATACTTAGTGTCACATGGGTTCACAAGAGGAAAAACTAATCAAACTCTCTTCATCAAAAGGGAAGATGGTGAGTTGATAGTTTCTCAAGTCTATATTGATGATATCATCTTTGGGTCGACTAAGGATAAACTTTGCTCATAGTTTCTCAAAACTCATGTAGGTCGAGTTCGAGATGGGCATGATTAGAGAGTTAACTCACTTCCTTGGTTTGCAAATCCGTTAACAAGAGTCAAGTATATTCTATCTCAATCTAAATATGCTAAAAATCTTGTGAAAAAGTTTGGTTTGGAATTTATTAATTCTGTTAGAACCCCTATGAGCCCAAATGTTAAATTCATTGTTGATTTGTTGGGTAAAATTGTTGATTCATCTCTTTATAGAAGCATGATAGGTGGTCTTTTTTACCTTACTACTAGTAGACTTGACATTATTTACAATGTAGGAGTGTGTGCTAGATATCAGACTAATCCCAAAGAGTCTCATATGATTTCTTTGAAAATAATCATAAAGTATGTCAAAACCACTGTCGATTTTGGTGTGTGGTACAGCAAGGACACAAATGATGTCTTAGCTGGGTATTCTGACGCAAACTGGGGTTGGAATGCTGATGATAGAAATAGTACATCAGGGGGTTGTTTTTATGTGGATAATAATCTTGTCTCCTAGATGAGCAAAAAGTAGAATTAATCTCATTATCCACTGTAGAGGCTGAGTACATCCTGCCGCTAGCCATTGCACCCAACTTCTGTGGATGCAAAAACTCCTTGATTACGGTATTCCTCAAAAGCATCTTACCATCTACTGTGACAATACTATTGCCATCAACATCTCTAAGAATCTTATTCAGTATTCTCGAACTAAAAACATAGAGATTCGACATCACTTCATTCGGGAGCTTGTCGAAGATGGTACTCATACTCTTGAGTTCATTCACACTGATGATTAGAAGGCTGATCTGTTCACCAAACCTCTTGATAGCAAATGGTTTGAATTCCTTCGCCAAAACATTGGTGTTATCTCCATGGATTGATCTCTTATTCTCCTCCTCCTTCCTCATGCATTTGCATCTAGTTTTATGCATTGCTTTGTTTAACATGTTTTTGTTTGTTCATTTTTAGTTTTGTTGTATTTTTTTCATTAAAAAAAGAAAAAGAAAAATCAGAAAAATACAAAAACAGTGTGTGTTCATGTACATTAGTATTTGTGTACCTTGGATGGCCATTGAAACAAAATTTTCTAAACTTTGTATCTTTTTTAGCTTAGATAAGCATTTCTATGCATAACTAAGCAAGTGAGATTTATGACTCATGTTTGTGATGAGTAAGATTAAGTAATCTCTTGTACTTAACACTCGTATTACTCTTTTTGACGAGAAGGACTAGAAAATCCTAAGAGAAAGGCATCAATAACCATCTCACCACTGTTGCCCGCCAATCATGAAATGACATCTATATGTTTCGGCATAGCAAAAGTGCAATGTCAAAAGCTTAACATCATTGGGTATTTCTTTTCTCTTTCTTATATGCCCATGCATGATATGCTTTACAAAAGAAAATATGCAAAGAAAAATAAAAGCAAAAAGAATCAAAATACTTTATATATGATTGCAAGTGTGTCTTCTAGGAGATTTGGGAGTTATAGGATGTACTTTGAAGGTGAAAGTCCCCATCAAACAATTATGATTGTGTATGAGTTAAAAGTGATTTTCTCATATCTCAAATCTTCATTACTTGTAGACACTTATGCAATCTTGTGATGTTTTTCACACATAACACGTAATATTCTTTGCTACTCTTGATACATGTGCAGATACAATGTGATTTGACCATTACAAGGAATACATGTGTTAATGTATACTTACGAAACTGTTTAGACTTGTTTTTGAAATATAAAATTTGTTAGACTCATTTAGTGTGTGTGTGTGTGTGTTTTGGATCTAAATGCTTGACATTTTTCTTGTTGAGAGATGTTTTTGAGAGCTTAAAATGTTGTTTGGATTTTTGGTTGGGTAGCATGTTTGATTGCATTCATGTTTGTGTTTTTCTCTACTTTGAAAAACTGTTTTAAGCAATCTCGACAGCTTCTCGATACCTCCCAACAGCTAGGCTTTCAATCAAGCTCTTCAGCTTCTTTTCTTGACATTGTTATCACATTTTTTATCCATTGAGATTCTTGAGATTCAATCTCGATAGCTTCTTAACAACTTCTCGATCCATCAAGGAAGTTTTTGTATGCTCAACAGCTTCTTGATCCATCAAATTTAATTGGCTGTGGACACCTCTCGATAGATTCTCAATAGCTGCTCGATATCTTTATCTCACTTTTTAACTCTCGACACCTCTCAATCCATCGAGAAACTGGGATTTCTATATAAAGGGTCAGCACAATTTCCTTTTCATTTTTCTTGATCTCTCTTGATCCTTTCTAACTTCTCACCTTCCCAAACACTTCTCTCTCACTCCAAACTTTATTCCCAAGTGATTTTCGACCTAGATCAAGCTTTTCTTCTCTGGTAAGGGTCCTTAATCCTTCATTCTTCATGCATTTCACACATTAGACCTAGGTTTTTGGGGTTTTGAAGAATTTTTGGGGTTTTTCAAAATCGATGAAGTTTTGGTGAAATTTTTGGGATGGGTTTTGTGTAAATGATCCTAAATGTTCATGTATTGCATCACATTTGCATTTTAACAATGTTCATGCATTTTAGATGTGTGATTACTATGTTATAATGTTGTGTGCTAGTAGATTTGGATTGGGCTAAGCCCATGATGTTTTCAATGTTGCATGTCATATGTTCATGCATTTTTCATGCATATATACTAATATTTTGTTTCTATCATATTGATATTCAACTGTTTAGTGCTTTTCTGCGTGTCTCTCTCTCTCCCTCCCTCTTTCTTGTGTTAGTTTGTTCTATGGCACCTAAACGCAAATCTACTCCATCCTGAAACCCTCTTCATTTCAGGGCATCTTTTTCTTCTTCCCCCTCTGATTCTACTCCTTCTCATGTCCAATTCCGTGATGATAAAGCCTGTAAGGACTTTTTGGAGAACTTCTCACAACGAGGCATTCATTTGGAATGCCAAGTCATTCTATCGGATTTTTCTGATACTAACCTTCTCACTATCATCTACAGTAGGGGTTGGGAGTCATTGTGTGGCATCCTGGTCACTTGTCCCTCCATGATCATACAGGAGTTTTACTCCAATATGCATGGATTCGATTATTCAGTACCTCATTTTATCACTTGCGTTTGAGATATGTGTATCATAGTCACTTCGGATATTGTATCCGAGGTGCTACATGTTTCTAGGGTAGCGCATCCTGACTACCCTAGCTACGATTGTCTGAAGACTCTGTCGTGAGACACCTTCTTCTTGGGATGACCGTCAAAACATCCCGTGCTTGGGCTTTGCGAAAGGTCCACAATTCCTTAATATGGTGATGACAATTGTTCTTCATCCTTTGTCTCATTATAACTCCATCACAAAGCCTTGTGCTCGATTTTTGTTATCCTTTCTTGAGGGACTCTCTATTGATTTTTCCTCTCATTTCATTCTATCCTTTATAGATGTCTATAGGGATATAACGACTCGTGATAAGCTTATTTTTCCTTCAACTATCATAAGGCTTCTTCGTCATTTTTTTGTCTCCTATTCTGAGTCTACACACTTGTCGTTTATGTGTGCCATAAACGCTACTACCATCAGACAAAGCGAGACCCAACTTTGACCAAAGTAGCCACAGACAGAGACAACGACTCCACTTGCTTCTTCCGCTTCTTCTACATCCACACCTTCTTCATCGGAGGGTGGTGTGACCCTTGAGGCAGTCATGGCACAGCTACAGCACATGGATGTTCGCCTTAACACACTCAATGATAAGTTGTGTCAGGTAAACACCCGTGTTAGCCGTATTGCTTAACAGCAAGCTTGCCTTGGTGGCTTCATAGAGTCTCTCTCTACTTCTCTAGAGGCATTTAAGGATGAAGACGATAATGGTGACTCCTACAATGGTGACGATGATGAGGATGAGGATGCTAGCTCGCCTAGTGACGATGAGATGACTGCTTGATTTACTTACCCTTTGTCATTCGTGACAAAAAGGGGAAGTAGTTTTGGATATGAGAGTAGCCATATACATAAGAGGAAAGTTAGCATAGGAGATTTTTGTTAGGGGGAGTGCTTTTTCTTTTTGAGGGATCTAGTGAGGACTTATGTATTTTTTTTTTCTTTTCTTCTTTTATAGATACATTGTTCTTACTTTGTGATAGTAAACCTTGTACTTATTATGTTATATATATATGATGAGGTTGTTATTACAGTTTTTCACCTATCTTTACATGTGCTGTTTCTTTTCTCTCTTTATGCACATGCTTCTTATTTATTGTATGCAATCTTTTATTTTTGTTTCACACTAAGATGCCGTGATGAGTTTCGTTTAAAGTATTTCAAAAATACAAGTTGACAAAGTCTTCTTGCCATGAACTCTCTTCTTGTAAAGTTTTTCAAGAGTTTGTATTAGAATAGATTTTATTGTATTTAACAAGTGAATATGAGTTGAGTGATTTTTGACTTTTCTCATATGTTCATTTCTCTGTTGTGGTTTTCTCATGGATTGTCAAAGGGGGAGATTGTTAGGACATATGTAAATCATGTTAAGAACATATGTTATTATATAATTGGCTAATCCTTTGATAAAATGCACTTGTGATTGGGTAGATCTAGGATGTGTTTAATACTTCAAGGAACAAGATTTCAAGTTCAAGTGTTAAAACCATACAAGTCTATCCAAGAATCAAGTGAAGAAGTGCTGGATTTTAAAACTCGATAGCTAGTATCTATCGAGGTTTAAAAGGTTATTTAAGCTCGATGCTCGATAGTTGCTTGATAGATAAGGTATCTATCGAGATTTAAGAAAATCAAAATTTCAGTTCCAATTTTCATCCAATCCATGTATAGATGTTTGAGCTTTCTTTTCTCACAACCCTAAACATATATAAGGAGTGTTTTAAGGGCTATCACAATTGATGCACTCATTGCAAAAGTTTTTCACAAGCATATTGTGAACCAGAGACATTTACCCAAATTCATCTTTCTTTTCAAGAAGCTATTGTGTTTGTATACCATAGGGTTTTGTAACCGAGGAGTTTCGTGATCTTCATCATGTTGATGAACTGAAAAACTTTACAGCCAACATCCTTCTCAAGTTGGTGTGTAAGCTGCGCATTGGGATCAGCACATTGAATTGGTTAGTCACATAATGGGAGCTGTGCATTAAAAGGAGAGATTGTCATTACAGAACAAGTCCAATTGGGTATTGGAGGTAAGGGTTCAATTGTAGGTTGGTATAAGGTACTGGAATTCCTTTACTTGCTACTTGTTGTAATAATAGTGGATTCTCGGGAGTGGTGACCTGAAAATCATCCAATGGGGTTTTTGCCATGTGGGTTTTCCCCATTCGTAAACAAATCATCGTGTCAATTTATTTTCCACTGCATATTAATTTAGTTGGTGATTTGTTTGCGCTACCACGCTTATTGAATGCAAATTGAATTAATTAATTAACTTGGCTAATTAATTGGTTAATTCATCACAAGGGGTCAATACGTTCTTGGCCTATCATACTTAATTATGCAAATAGATGAAAATACTCCAATTAATGTACTTAATTATTTAAAAGGGATAGATTCTTCTCCAAATGCATATATTGCTTATAGAATTTTACTAACAATACCTGTTATGCTTGTATCTGCAAAAAGAAGTTTTTCAAAACTAAAATTAATAAAATTTTATTTAAGGTTTACTATGAAATAAGAAAGATTAAGTGGATTAGCTATATTATCAATTGAAAAAGAAATGTTAAAGGAACTTAAATACAAAAACTTGATTAGTAATTTTACATCTCAAAAAACAAGAAAAATAGATTTTAAATAATAAATAAATAAATAAAATTCAATAAATATTTAAATAAAAAAGGCCCAGTGCCTAAAATTTTCGCCTAAGGCCCCAAAAGTTGTTGAGCCGGCCCTGACTAAGATTAGGCTAGAGTAAGATTTTTATCTCAAATTTAAAATAAAATAAAAAATAAAAAAGGTAAAGTTGCAGCATGTAAAAAAAAAAATTAAAAGTAGTACCAAAACTTATGACAATATAATAAAATCATAAATAAGCAATAGGTATAAAATTAAAAATCAAGATGCCAAAACCAAGAGTTTTTTAACTCAACTGGCACTTTTTGCTACTGATGTTTTTAATAAAGATATCGATTGTCTAAGTTCCTACCCAAACTTTTGGATTATCAAAAACAATAAAAGAAGGAGAAGGGGTGGGGGGGGGGGGGGGGGGGAGGATGTTATCTTAAGTCTAATGCATGCATGTAAACTTAATACAATCAAAACAATAGATTGAATCAAATTCTTCCAAGTACATCCATTAAGGATTTTACAATCAAACTATAAATAAAATTGTCACTTTTGAAGTCAAATCACCAACTCCTTAATTTAATGAGGTTTCTACTCTAACATAAGATTGAGCAAATTCAATATGTCAAGGTTACATAAATAATAATAAAAGATTAATGCTAGTACCACAACATTTACCACAACTTGTCACATGGCAAGTTGTGAGTGATGAAGAAAAAATTGTGGGTCTATGTGGGTGTAGACATCACATTTTGTACCCCTTACGACTTGGGCCCCCATTCCCCAATGATGCTTAAACTCTAAGGTCCAAGGCCAGTTTAGAGCCTAGTCAGATATCAAATTGATTTAAGAAGTGTTAAAATGGAAAATATAACTTTTTAAATGAGCAAAAATCTATTTTTAGAAATAAAATAACCAAAGTGGCCCTTGGCCCAAGTACGTGGGCAACGGCCTGCGTACGTAGGCCAAAGCATGTGTACACAAGCATGCTCCTGCGTACATAGCTAGGGTTTCAGAAGGGTGAAAAAGGCAAGTTTTCTACAATAATGGCTGATGTTTGGAATGAATCCTACATCGTCTAGGAACCGTTTCAAACCCCATTTTTTCCATTTTATAAAGTCTTACATGGTACATTTTTAAAACACATAGAAATTCCACAGAAAAAACCTAAGATTAATTAGAAAATAGTGAATCAAAAGGGAGTTTTTTTTTTTTTTTTTTTCTTCAGAAAACACCCTCAAGTCAATTTTTTTTGATTAGGATCTTTTCCAAATCGAGCTTGAGATTACTAATCGCTTGTTTAATGATTTGTGATAGATTTGACTAAGGGGAACGGTCAAAATAAAGTTTGTAAAACTTCTCATTTGAGGTATTGAGTCCAACCCTTTCTTTTTATTTCTTTTTCTTTTTTGCTTTTATTTCTGTGTTTTAATCTTGTTTTCTAAGTAGTTTATGTTTGTGTATGTCTATTTAGGTTAGTTTTGTAGTTCTTTTCATGTTTTATGCATGTTAGGTTGTTAGATTTTTGTTTTAATGTTCTGCTCCGTTTTTTAGGTTTTCTGGGCATGAGGTTGCGTACGCATAATCTTGCCTATGCATGCAGGCTTGTCCTTGCGTGCATAAGTTGCAGCCCAGAAACCCTAATTTTATTTGTTTATTGCTTCTGTGTTCACTTGTTTGTTATGTTTAAGCTTCTTTTCATATGTTTTATGCTCCATAAGTTTTTTTTTTTTTTTGCTTTGTTCACATGCTTGTTTTTCCTTAACATGTTTAGATTAGGGTTTATCTTTTTGTTCCTTAATCTCAATGCCATGCCATTCATTCACATGTCCATGCATCAATGTCATAGGTGCTGAGTTGCTACAAGATAAGTAAAAGTAGGTCATGCATCGATATGAACATGCATTTGGTTGATTTAATCTTTTCTTGATGAATATACAAAATAGATACCATGTTTTAAATTAATAATGTGATGTTGTTTGCTGCCATACTTTAGATGTATAATAGGGTTTTCACATGCTAGATGTATGCTAGAGTTTGTATATGCATTTGGGTTTGGCTCTCTTTTGCTTTATGGGTTGATATGATCTATTGTTTGGATAATGATGCCATGATTGTATATTAGATGCATGCTAGTGTGTGTGTGTGTGTGAGTTTAGAATATAAGTATTGAAAATTGTTTTTAATAAGGTTAAGGTATAAGACACAATGATGGGAGACCAACCTTAGGGTTGGGCAATCTTGGGTGCGTAACACCTTTCCAAGAACGTACCTAAACTTCGAACCCATATTTCTGGTAGTAAGATCAAAGGTACTTCCTCGAAAGGACGCTATATATATGGTTCCTAGACCATTGCAAAAACTAGGTGGGGGCTCTAACATCCCCTTGTGTCCATAGTGGGTCCACATCTCCACCACTTTTAACTTGTCACGTGGCGAGTTGTGACAAAAGTTGTGATACTAGCATTGCTCATAATAAAATGTTGATAAGATGACTGGAAAAAGCATGCTGATGCATTAATGGTACTGAAAGCCAATTTTGAAAACAATATATTGTAAATAGTACCAAATCCTAATCAGTCATCAAAATAAAGTAGCTCCACCACCTCAATTTTTCATATGCCCAACTAACTTCGAATGTCCATTTCTGTTACCAAATCTTGCTCATTCCATTTCTATTGGAGCATCAGCTCTAAAGGTGTTAAAAAGCTATAAAGTTGTTTAGCAAAAAAAAAAAAAAAAAAACAAACTATAATGCTATTTTTAACACCTCAAACTCCAAAAAAATGCCCAACATAAATGGTGCAAAACTAAATTTTTTTGGCAACTTTTTATATATAGTGAACTGCTAAGACTAGCCATTCACTGTAACAAGAAGGGATAAAAAAAATTAGGGTAAAATACTATTTTGGTTCCTAAACTTTAATAAAAGTTTGTTTTTTGTCCCAAAACTTTAAAAAATTCTTTTTAATCCCTAAACTTTGTAAAGAGTTTTTTCAATAGTTTAGAGACAAAAATAGGGTTGAATAGTTTAAGGATGAAAACTAAACTTGTTATATATTTATGTGGGCGTTATCTCCTTATTACTATGCTTAATTTTTATAATTAAGCCATGATTTGTATTAGTCCCTACTATTTATCTTTACACAATTTCTTGAATAAGATGTCATTTATTGCATGTAATTTTCTACTTTTATAAAATTATGTGAAAAAGATGAGTTTACAAGAGTCTGTGAGAGAATGGAGGCCAAACTGGAATTAAATAAGAGCTAAAGGACCATGCTTAAATGTTTGAGGAGCAGCTGGAGTGCTTGGGTCATCTACCATGTTTGGAAGCTTCAAATAAGGAAAGAAATCAAAGAGGTAGAATCTGAAAAGGAAAAATTAAATTTGAGCATTGATCAGTATTTTGGGCGTATCTCTCTCCTCAAAAATCCAATTGACACAAGGCTAGATGAGTTGGAACCGTGACCTAAATATCTACAATTTTCTAGGTTTGAGTTTTTTTGAAATTCATAAGTTTTTAAGGCCGAAATTAACTCACAAGTTACTGCTGTAAATCTGGACGAAAATTAAAATAGTAAAAGTTTTATTTTCTTTGGACACTCTGATGTAGGGTTTTGAAGGGAGACTGTGTAGAACGAATTTGGCAGAGAAAATCTTGTATTTTCCTTTCTCTCATGGTAGCCTAAACTTTTTTCTAGGGCTAGGGGTTATGTTTTTTCTAGGGCTAGGGGTTATGTTTTTTCTATATAGTATGAATATTCAATGTGATTCTTTCTAAGATTTTAGACAATAACATATTTGATTGTTCAATTAGATTTCTTTTGATGTATTATTTTTTCCATGCTTTCAATAATCTCAATCATGTTTTTCTTATTGTTTAGATGAATTTCTAATAGTTTCAAACAAAAATCACGTTTTATAGTGAATGAGTTTTTCTGAAAACTATTTTAACCGCATTATTAATCTAGGTTATCATACATTCTTAAATTGTCTCAGTTCAACCAAATCATAAGTTTTTAATTGTATAAAAACAATCAATTATGAAATATATATTTTCTTAGATCACAAAGAATTTCATATCGATATAGGGAAACACCTCGATGCCCTGGTATTTACATTATTGATTTAAATCAATTTTTATTATTATTCTTGTTAACAATCACCAAGCAAAAGTACTTTTCTTCTTGGCCCAAATTTTTGTTTAAATATATTGTCTTTGAATCTATCCTACTCCTTGTGGTTCGACCTTGGTACTCTGAGAATTATATTACTACGATCTCCTACACTTGGGATTGAGCAAGCATGTGCCCAGACTAAATCTCCGAGCTCTCGAATTGTTTGTGGGTTCCCAAATCCACGATAGTTCCAACATAGGAGACCCATGGTTGTTGACAAGGCTATGAAATAGCCTCTGCCAATATAGTGTTGTTATCTATACCATCCTGAGACGTCAAACGGTGCTTTGTAGATACTTTCAATTGGTCTTGGTCTAGAGGGGTAGAATGTTTCTTCCTCGGAGATATTTCCAAAGGTGAGTTCTGTGAGGGAGTTTGTCGAGTCAAGCATTTCCAGCTTGCTAGTTGAGGGGGGATTTTTGAGATAGAACCTTGACAGAAAGTAGGAGTCCAAATCTTCTGTCCCATTTTTCCTAATGGGACAGAAGATTTAATTAATGAGGTGAACACGTGACAAGTTTTTATTGGTGGAATATAAAGTAGAGCAGGAAAAGTGAAACAAAAGATTTGGATTCAGAAAGTAGGGATATCATGCAAATTGATGTGGCGCCCATGGGAATGAGGGTGAGGGTCATTAGTGGCACATGGTGAGGGAATTGAAGTCACATGAACCTCATTAACATCCTAAATAACTCGGGACACAAATATTTCCTCACTAGTCGAATTAATTCCATTTTTACGTTACCTAAATTTTCAAAACTGCTATTGTAACGACCCAAGGAAAAGCGCTAGCCACATCTACGCTATACCTCAAAATGACTAGTCACTATTGAAGCTCCTTGCAGTTGTTAATAAAGCCCAGTTTAACCCAGTATATACCCAATGTGGGACTCATCATACACCCACACACATCACACAATCAAACAAATTGGGGCATCACAATCTCCCCCACTTAAATCCCTAACATCCTCGTTAGGGCCCACTTTGTGGGGTAGTGTCTCTGAGCCCACACGGGATTACCGGGCCGGTTCTGATACCATATGTAACAACCCAAGGAAAAGTGCTAGCCACATCTGCGCTATACCTCAAAAGGACTAGTCACAATTGAGGCTCCTTGTAGTTGTTAATAACCCACACGGGATTGCTAGGCCGGCTCTAATACCATATGTAACAATCCAAGGAAAAGTGCTAGTCACATCTACGCTATACCTCAAAAGGACTAGTCACAATTGAGGCTCCTTGTAGTTGTTAATAAAGTCCAGATCTACCCAATAAATACCCGATGTGGGACTCATCGCACACCCATACACATCACACAATCAATCAAATTGGGGCCTCACAATCTCCCCCACTTAAATCCCTAACGTCCTCGCTAGGGCCCACTTTGTGAGGTAGTGTCTCTGAACCCACATGGGATTATCGGGCCGGCTTTGATACCATATGTAACGACCTAGGGAAAAGCGCTAGTCACATCTGCTCTATACCTCAAAAGGACTAGTCACAATTGAAGCTCCTTGCAGTTGTTAATAAAGCCCATTTTAACCCAGTAAATACCCGATGTGGGACTCATCACACACCCACACACATCACACAATCAAACAAATTGGAGCATCACAACTATATTCTCGGTCAACATCGTTAATTCCTTCCTTAATTGGCTCTTCATCCCTAACCTACCCCAAAAAAATAGTAAACAAATTTGTAACCGATGTCACATTCATGTTTTGAATTGAATGCTCCCCAGTCCCTTTGGTTTCCATCTCTGGGGTTGATTGCTTCTATGTGGAGACTTCCGATGGAGTCATCGTGCTTTCCTTTGTTTTCGTAAATATACCAGGAACTGAGACAACACTCTTCCTTGATGGGAAGAAAGGATGGCCACTTAAACTAGGGCCGAATTGCTTTAAATCCTTAAATAGACATCCTTCACTGTTTATCCAAATTCACAATCTTTGTCATCGTGAGTGAGACACCACACTAGTAGCATAGTTTGGTAACCTCTCGTATTTGAATGCAACCCAAAAATTGGTTTCCATCCTCCCTTGTGACTACACGACCTCTATAGAAAGGTTGATTTACATCAACAAGTACACAAACTCTCATAAAGCCACTACCATCACACTCTGCTTTGTCTGCTGGTTTGCACACATCTCCAATGACACCACATAGTTTTTCCACGACCTCTATATTCATAAATCTAAGGGGAATATTGTGTAACTAGACCCAGAAGCAAACTTTATTGAAAGCAAGGTTTTGGATAGGCACATCTTCATTGTAGTGTTGGAACATCACCAAGTATTTGTCAACACTCTATGGTTCACTTTGTAGCACCCTATCCACCTCAGGTTTGTTGTCGAAGATAAAAAGGAGGATATGGTCTCCCAAGTTTTTAACCTTAAATCCATTCCGAGACCGCCACAATGGCTTGAAGGTTTTGATCTGCATCAACGTTTAGTGCTCTTTTTGTCATAAACTTTGCTGTGAGAACAAATTTATTTGATTGATAGTTGTTGATGAGTAAGAAACCAGGGCCCTCTTTCTTAGAAAGGGAGAGATAATTCTGCTCGTTTGTAAGTGAGTCCATAGTGTAAGAATTTTTGAAGTTAAGAGGAATAAAACACACACACTGTTTCCCCAACTCCAAAAGAAGAAAACCACAAGCCCTAGAGATAACATTGTTATCTCAGGGACACAAAAAAACCTTCCTAGGAAGGGACCTCAATTCTACAGCCTAAGAGAAGATGGAGAGAACCAACTTTCTTAGCGACATAGAAACTTTTACACCTAGTGCAACTTTTAAGTCTTAACCTTCAAAATTCTATCATCCTTATTTAGTTATACAAGTTTTCAACCATGTGTTGGCTTTATTCCGTGCCAAATTTGCTTGTAATTCAACATGTAGAAACCTTGTATTTAGGTGGGAATAATGTAAGGGTTATGTGTGAGAGAGTGTGAAGAAACTCAAGTTGTATGCATTCAAGAGAAATCTCGTGACTGGATCTTGCAACTGACTTGCAACTGGCAAGTCGCCAAAGTGCCACACGTGTGAAGCATGTAGGAAGCCGAAGGGTCACAACAACTGAAGCACTACAGGACAAAAAAGTACAGTTTGGCCTGGCAGTTAATTCACAACTCAAACACGTGACTCGTTCCAGTCGTGAGGTCGAGTGGCCAGAATGCCCTGTTTTGCTGAAATCTAACTTTTCACATTCTATCTCATATCCTCCTATAAATACCCTTATACCCATGAAATGTATAGAGCTGATTGGGGAGCCTATTAAGAGAAAAACCCTAAGAAAGGTTTCTACAACACACCTGTGTTATTAGAGAGAGAGCTACTCATTCTTAGAGAGAAATCTTTGTAGTCTCTTCTCATTCCCTCTCCCATTATTATACCCATTGAGAGGATATTTGTACCCAAACACTACCCACACCTATTTAGAGTGTTGAGAGTGTTTTTGGAGTTTGGAAAGTATTGGAAGATCCAAAGGATGACAGATGCAATATGGAGCTTATTGAGGGATTCAGGAAGCTAAAGAAGACAAGGTTAGGCGTGACCTGTTGAAGCAAGAAGCTTGGAGGTTTAGGTGCATTAGGTAGATTAGGGTTGGAGGGTCTTCTGCTATTCATGTATCCCAACTTTACTCTTTAGTGAATTATTTGACTGCTTGGAGGGTAGCGGAGAGGTTTTTCGCCGAGTTCTTCGGCTTCCTCTTCGATAACATGTGCTGGTGTTATCTTTGTGTTTGCATCTCTCTTCCCTTACTCTTTACCTTTTAATTGCTACTATGTTTGTGATTAATTATGGTTTAGAGTGTTTTACCAAATTGGGTATTGCTTATAATTCATATTCCGCACATATGTTGTTTGGATATAAGCTTGCTTTGGTTATTTTGTAATTGGGGTCCAAATATTCATTAGTGTTTTACATACTAATCGAACTTTCATGCTGAAACTATAATACGATTTGAACTCATTATTCATTACCAGGAATTGCTTGGTGATGGGACATTTTCTACTCTAAATTACATCTCATTTTATGCTTTTAACTCCTAAACTACCAAATGCATAATCAACTCCCTAAACTAAAACCTTTGTAACACTTTGCCTCTTTCTATCATTTTTTTTAATTAAGTATAATGGAATGTAGCATTAAAAGATTAATTTACCCTCCACAAATTATTTTGCAAGTACGTATAAATTAGTCTTTTAATACTAAATTTCGTTAGACTTAACCTCAAGACAGTAAGGGTTAAGTGTTATATAGAGTTACAACTTTAGGAAGTTAATCATACATTTCAATAGTTTAGAAAAGTAAAATGTAAATTAAAATAAGGTATAGCTTAGAATGAAAACATCCTCAAAAAAAAAAAAAAAAATTGCATACATCCCATGCATACTGTCCCACAACTTATCGTGGATCCCATATAAGACCATATGAGAGTTGTCATCTCAACATATACCAACAAATGGATTCTCCACAGGACCACAGGCTATATATCAAATCAATTGTACTTAACCACAAATCCACCAGCAAAGGCGCTACAAGCAGTGACAAAGGCACTAAGACGAAGAACAGCAGTGACACCACTTGCACTTGAACCAGTATCATTGGAACCAACGCCATTGCTAATAATTCTGATATATAAAAATAGTTTTAAGTTAGTTGACTGACGGGTTAACCTGTCATCCATTCAATAATTTTCATATCATGTGCATCTTCTGCTAATTGATGGTGGGGTCTCGTTATTTGATTTGTTAAAAGTGTCCTCGTTGTGGAAATTAAGACGTGAAGTACAATTCATATGATAGGACATGGGATTTTTTTTAGGTATTTTGTAAGAAATTATCTTATGGTATTTGTATGCATGTGTTTTAATTTTTGGATAATCAACTTTAGTTATATGACATGTCATTTAAAAGAGAAAAATTGAAAATTGTTAGAACTAATATAATTAAAAATTATTGCTTGAGTGAATTGACAAATATGTAATTATTTCTGGTAACTTAGGAACATTATATATTTTTAATATTAATATTTTTTGGGAGATAATATAGACAAAAGACACGAGGAATGAAGGAGGAGGGAGTGGGAAGATAAGTCTCAAGGAGGGAGTTTCATACACCCATACACTTAGATTAGACTATAGTAGAATTTTTATCTTATATTAAAAAAAAAAAAAAAACCTAAATCGAAATGTTTAATGTTGCTCTGCTCCTATTAAGCCACATCAACAAGTTATTTTCAATATGTTCGCTCTTTTTTTTAATCATTTTTTTCCCTATTAATTTGTCAATTTATAATTACACTTTCTCCAACATTTACTTACTTTTACATTTTTATCTCCTCGCTACTCTATACCTTAACCTTACAATTTTTTCATCCTTTCATCTTCCTTTTATTTTGACTTTTTTTCTTCCCTTTTTTTTCTATAATTTTTTTTCCTCTTCCATTCAATCCATTTTTTGCTCACACAAAAAGGTGAATACTTACTCTCTCTCTCTCTCTCTCTCTCTCTCTCTCTCTCTATATATATATATATATATATTCTTTCTTATGGTGGATGTTTAATTCTTTAGATTGATGAATTTTTATGTTTAACTCTACTTTAGATTGATATGATTTGATTATATTTTAATTTATTTTATTCATCTTTTTAATTTTATTCATCTTTTGTTTGTTACATATCATCCAATAAAATTATAAAATGATTTATTGTTATTCTATTACATAGCATGACTTGAATACTTTGGTGTTTACAACTATACATTTTCTTTTGAATATTCTTCTACTCATATTCTTTAATTATATAATTTTGTTATTTGTCTCACATTCCCTTCCAAAAAGGCGATTGTTCTCTCTCTCTCTCTCTCTCTTGTAACTCTATTTTAGATTGATGATTTTTTTTTTTTTTTTTGTGTGTCTCTACTTTTGGATTATACACTTTGGCAGTGTGTTTTTTGAGTTATTTATCACTTGTACTCTCTATCCCTCTTATAGTTTTGGTTTGAGTTAATTCTTAGATATTTTAGAAGTGACATGATTATGTATTTGAATGTCTGTATAAATTATTTGAGTAATATCAATTGTAAATTTGTAATGAGGTTTGGTTATCATGATAAACTTCTTAAGAGAATGAGATATTCAAATAATTAATTTTGGAACTTAAAAATTTTAGTTATAGGAAAAAAAAAAAAAAACCATAACACTATACAAAATTTTGAATAATATAGATCACTTGAAAAAAGAGTAGTATTTGTATCCTTTATCTCCAAAAAAAAAAAAAAAAAAAAAGAATAATATCAATCAAATGCAACTAAGTTTTTCAAAAAAAACTCAAAATAATAGAATGATATATTTGTAGAGATGGAGAGATGAAAAATAATTTTAGAAATAATATCTCCAATGCGTTTTAGAGAATAAATCATACATTTTACCACGTTACAAAATAGTTGTATATTTCTACGCATCGCGTGGGCCTACGACTAGTTTACTTTAATTTCCAAATCATTTACTTTTATATAATTTTATATTCCTAATCATTTGTTTCTTATGTCGATCTTAGAAAAATAACCATAAAAATTTAATCATTTGTTTTTTCCCTAATAATAAAAATTATTATTTCTTTCTTACATTTATTTCATTCAATGTATATTACATTAAGTCCACAAAAACCCAATACAAAGAAACACAAAAGGTACCACAAGGCTCCTTTGGCTTGATGGCCACTCTACAAGTACAAGTTCTTGTGGGTTGGGGGGTAAAGGTTGAAGTTTAAGTTTGTGAAAAAGAATTTCACACACATAAAAACTTAGATTATTCCATAGTAAGATTTCTATCTCAAATTAATATATATATATATATATAAAAAAAGGGTAAAGTTGCACCATGTAAAAAAAAAAAAAAAAAGTAATTCCAAAATTTATGACAATATATAAAATCATAAATAAGCAATAGGTACAAAATTAAAAATCAAGATACCAACAACAAGCCTCCTCCTCCTCCTCCTCCTCCTCCTCCTCCTCCTCTCCTCCTCCTCCTCCCAAAAAAAAAAAAAAAAAAAAAAAAAAAAAAAAAGAAAGAAAGAAAGATACCAATACCAAGAGTTTTGTAACTCAACTGGCATTTCTTATTTTTGTTGTTTCTAATGAGGATATCAAGTGTCTAAATTGCTGCCCCAAAAACAAATGGGGATGCCGTCTTAAGTCTAATGCATGTATGTAAATTTAATATAATCAAAACTATAGGTTATATCAAATTCTTCCGACTACATCCATTAAGGAATTTACAATCAAATTATAAATGAAATTGCCACTTTTGAAGTTAAATCACCAACTCCTTAATTTAATGAAGTTTCTGTTCTAACATAAGATTGAGCAAATTCAACATGTCAATGGTACATAAATAAATTAAAAAAAGCTGATGAGGTGGCTGGAGAAAACAGGCTGATGTAGCAATTGCAAGTTTGGTAGCACGTTTCATAATATAAAAAGGGCTCCCCATAGACAAACAGTCCTGAAAGCATTGATGTGTACTGTTACCAAATTCCAATGGTACTGAAAGCCACTTGAAAACTACCTTGAAATGGTGCCAAATCCTGATCAATCATCGAAATAAAGTAGCCCCCACCACCTCAATTTTGCACATGCCTAACTACCTTTCAAATCTCCATTTGTTACCAAATCCGGATCATTCCATTTATGTTACATTTCAAATGGAAATTACCAAAACTCCTCTTAAAAACAATCAAACTATACTTGTTTGTTTGTTTAGATTCCTTGAAAATAGATTAGTTTAACTTAATGAATTAGCCAAGTATTTACTTAGGTTAATTATGAGATCTAAGTTAAATACATGCAAACATATTACTTAGTGCAGAAAAATTAAAGAAAACAATAATATAATGACCCAGGAAAACCAATGAAACCAATCATTTCAAGGTAAAAGCCTAGGGAGAATTTAACCTAACTATTTTCAATGTAAACAAATTCACTATGATAGAATGGAAGATTACATTAGATTTAAATCCTAAATCTAAAACTACCTCAAGTAGAACTTACTAACATAACCACATGCAGCTCTAATTCCACGTACTCTTCTATCTTGGATTTGTTGAACACAAACAAAGAGTTTGTAACTTCGAGAACCCACTCAAAGGTTTAACAACACAAACTCTCCAATTTGTGACTTCAAGACTACTCTTGAAGGTTTAAATCATCGGCTAGGTATAATCTTATTGTAGCAACTTCGGATTTACCAGTTCTAATGATATGGGAATGATTTCCGGTAGTGACTTTGAAAGCAGAAGGCACAATACATTTTAGATCTCACAAGAGCACCTCCAAAATCTTCACAAAACATGCCTTAGGGTTTCCTTTAAATACTATGTATAATAGATCTAAAACCCTAATCACTTAATGGACTTGATGAACTGTTGGGCTTTAATTAAATTCTGCAAAACCCGTCTTTCAATCAGTTGAACTTGTTCTCTCGATTGGTTGAACCTGGCATGTTTTGAATTCTTGAACTTGTAGCTTCCTTTTTCTTGTATTCTGACTTATAGCATCCTGAGTATTGTCTAATCAAACCTATAGACTTAGGAATCTATATCTAGATAAGTTTAAACTCATAGTTTGCCAGTTGTTCTAAACTTTTAGAACCTAACACTTGTAATTTGAAAAAAATAAGAAAAAGTAAAATTTTAAAAAGTTGTACATAAGCTAAAATGCAAAAAGCTAGCTTATATGTTTCCAAATACAAGAAAACAAATCTTATTGAACCAACCACAAAAATCATTGAATAATATAGCATCAAAATTCACAAAAAGAAAGAACTCGTATTGCATTGAAAGAATTATAGTCTTAAGGAAAAAGTTAACTGTACGGCACCGAGACCTTAGGCCCATACAGACCCCGGGCCCTGCCCCAATTGTACAGTGCGGTGATCCCAGGCCCATACAGGCCCTGGGCCTTGTCCCGTACTGGCTTTGGCCACAGGCCCAGCCGAAAGGTCCAGTCGTCCTACGCCATTCCCGGGGATTCATAAATAACAAACAGGTGTAGGGTATTAAGTTCCAAGGTGGGCTCGGTCAAACGTTCCCGGTCATGTACATGAGTTATTCCCGGGAAAATGTGGTATGCACGGGAGACGGTGCTGCCGAGCATTATCGGTCCAGATGGAATCAAGTTCCAAGATCATAAATGCAGCACCGCCCTCTCACCTAAACATCCACTTAAATCAAATGATATTGGACCTTCAATGGCACAAACGGTGGCTGTAATCATGATCTTCCCACTAACCTTGGCTATAAATAGAAGAAAGATGGGAGAAGAAAGGGGATTTTGGGAGAGAAAAGAGTGAAAGAGTGGACATCAAACTGGGCGTTGCTTTGAGTCTCTGCCGAGAACGACCCATAGTAGGAAATCTTCAAGCCCACTACAAATAGATTGTGAGCCCATAATAATCCAAGGCCCATAGGCCTCGTACTTGGTTCTTACAATTGGCGCCCACCGTGGGGCCCTCCTACAAAGCTGTAGTTCGACTGGGACTCAAACGACGAGGATGTCTGAGGAGCGTGCACCAAGCGGCTCCATGGGATCTTCTCGGGGGTCAACATGGAGGGAGAGAAGGCAAAAAAGGCGGGAAGATAGGGAGCACTCAAGAAGGGAGGAAGGGTCCGGACAAGGAGAAGGATCGGCTCAGACACACTGGACGGTTTCGGACGTCTCGGCGCATCGGCGGCATGACGAAAGGGACCGAGAGCTGGAACGGTTACGCAGACTGGTAATGGACCTAGAGCTGGAAGCAAGGGTTCGGCGAGATGAAAGGAATCGCAACTCCCAGCAAAGGAGAAACCAGGGTGAGGCCTCCAGCCGGTCTAATACGCATCGGTCCCGAGACCGGTCGCGCTCCCAAGAGTCGCACCGGCAATCACGGGAACCACGCAATCGACGGAACCGCTCACGGTCGCACGGTTATGATCACCAAGGATCAGAATCACCGGAAGAACGACTACACCACAATGCCTCCATGGACGCAATGAGCCGGGCTCTACGGATGGCTGCCCGGTCACCGTTTTCCGATGAAATTGAACGGGCCCCTATGCCGAGCAGATTCACACGACCACCATTCAATTCGTATGAGGGAAGGACAGACCCCGTGGAGCATGTTAGCCATTACATCCACATGATGTCTTTGCATGCGCACAACGATGCATTAATGTGTAAGGTTTTTCCCTCTAGTCTCGGTTCCACGGCACTAAGATGGTTCAATGGTTTGCGGAAGGGCTCCATACACAGCTTTGCCGAGCTGATTCAGGAATTCGGCAGCAGGTTCGTGACATGTAGCCGGGTGCAACAGCCGGTTGACGCACTACTTTCCATGAAGATGAGGGTTGGGGAAACCCTTCGGAGTTATGCCAGCCGATACTGGGAACTCTATAACGAGATTGGTGGAGGAAACGAGAAAATTGCGGCAAGCACCTTCAGAATGGGGCTCCCTGAGGATTCTGAATTACGGGAGTCACTGACGAGAAGACCCCCCGAGGACATGAGGCAACTGATGAGACGCATAGAGGAGTACAAACGCCTGGAAGATGACCGGTTGCAAAGCAGGGGGAAAGCTCCTTTAGTGGGGAGATCTCGGCAAAACGTTTTGCCGGCAAAACCGAAACGAGACTTCAGAATGCAGGGACCAGAGGGGCAGATCGACGGGGTCAATGTGGTGTTTAAAGAGCCAGTTCACAAGATCCTGGAACGGATCAAAGACGAGCCATTCTTCAGGTGGCCGAACAAAATGGGGGGCGACCCATCTCGGAGGAACCAAAACTTATACTGCACCTATCACAGAGACAAGGGGCACACGACTGAACAGTGCCGGGTATTAAAAGATCATCTCGGACAGCTAGCAAGGGCCGGGTACTTAAAAGAGTTTGTAACAGATTCCGTTAACCGAGAAACCGGGCAGGGATCCCAACAGAAAAGGAATCCCCTTCCACCACCCCTGGGGGTAATCGAAGTCATCCATGCCGCACCAAGAAGGGCAGCAGCGGCTAAAAGGATACTGACAGTAGCCTGCGCGGAAGGAGAATCATCCAAAAAGAAGAAAAAAGGTGGACGGCCGACCATCTCGTTCGGAGAAGATGATTTCGAGGGGACGGTCCAACCCCACGACGATGCTTTGGTGGTGACAGCCCGGATAGGCGGATTCCTGGTGAAGAGGGTGATGATTGATCAAGGAAGCGGAGCCGACGTCATGTACCCGGATCTCTTTGAAGGGCTAGGGTTAAAGACCCAGGATTTGGCGAAGTATGACACGCCGTTGGTCTCGTTTGATGGGAGGGTTGTAATTCCCGAGGGGCAGATCTCTCTCCCAGTGAACATGGAAGGCAAGACAGTTATAGTTACATTTATAGTGGTCCGATCATTCGCACCATACACCGCAATCCTGGGAAGGCCGTAGATTCACGCAATGGGGGCTGTCCCGTCCACCCTTCACGTAAAAGTGAAATTTCCTACCGAGAATGGAGTTGCCGTGGTAAGGGGGAATCAGCAGGTGGCGAGGCAGTGCCTCGTCGCCGCGGTCCGGTGGGAGAACGAACAGCTCGGTCGAACTGAGGAGAACGAGAAAGAAAATTCATAGCAATTACAGAAACCCCAGGGGGAAGCTGGGGCGGACGTGGCCGAGGAGGTGCTGAAGGTAAGGATTCTCCCAGATGCTGACAAGTATTTCCAGATAGGTACAAGCATGAACGACCGGGAAAGGGTAGATATGTTGCTGTTCTTATTGCAAAACGTGGACGTTTTTGCGTGGAGCCCGTATGAAGTGCCCGGCGTAGATCCCGAGTTCATTGTCCACAGACTCAACGTGGATCCGTTATTCCCCCCAAAGAAGCAGAAACCGAGAAGAGCGTCGAGGGAACACGTCGAGGCAGTAAACCTGGAGGTACAGCGGCTGAAGGATGCCGGAGCCATAAAGGAGATATTCTTCCCGAAGTGGTTGGCAAACACTGTCGTGGTAAAGAAGAAGAACGGGAAATGGAGAGTTTGTGTGGATTTCACAGACTTGAACAAGGCATGTCCCAAGGACCCATTCCCGATGCCCAAGATTGACCAGCTAGTAGATGCAACGTACGGGCATCCGAGGATGAGCTTCCTGGATGCCTTCCAGGGCTACCACCAAATTGCCTTGGCGCCCGAAGACCGAGAAAAGACTGCATTTATCTCCCCGAATGCAAATTATCACTACGAGGTCATGCCGTTCGGACTAAAGAACGCCGGGGCTACGTATCAGAGAATGATGACGAGAATGTTCCGAGAAAAAATTGGATGCACGGTTGAAGTTTATATCGATGATATGGTGGTGAAAAGCAGAATTGAGTCGCAGCACACCGAAGATCTCCGGGGAGTGTTTGAGATACTACGTCGGTATAAATTGCGCTTGAATGCCGAAAAGTGCACTTTCGGAGTGGGGGCTGGTAAGTTCCTGGGGTATCTAATCTCTACTCGGGGTATAGAAGCTAACCCCGACCAGATAGAAGCCGTGAACCGCCTCAAACCACCAAGCAATCCCAAAGAGGTGCAAGTGCTCACTGGAATGCTAGCGGCCCTGAACAGATTCATCTCCAAGTCTGCCGACCGTTGCCGGCCTTTTTATCAGCTTCTGAAAAAGTGGAAGGGGTTTCTATGGGACGAGAGCTGCGATGAAGCCTTTCGAGAGCTAAAGGAATATTTGGCAAAGGCGTCGAGGTTGACGGCCCCGGATCCCGGAGAGGATCTGTTTATGTATCTCGCTGTCACCGACCATGCGGTAAGTGCTGTGTTGCTAAGGGACCGGGGAGTGCAGATGCCGGTGTATTACGTGAGCAAAACCTTGGTCGATGCCGAGACAAGGTACCTGCCTCTCGAGAAGTTAGTTTTGGCTCTGGTGCACGCCACGAGAAAGTTGCCACATTACTTCCAGGCACACACAGTGTTCGTCCTCACCGAGTATCCATTGCAGTCACTATTGAAGAGATCAGACTTCACAGGGCGGATTGCCAAGTGGGGGACTCGGCTGGGATCGTTTGACATAAGATACCGGCCTAGAAGCTCGGTGAAGGGACAGGTTCTGGCTGACTTCATCGCAGAGTTTACACCCAAGGACGAAGGCAAAATAATCTGTAGTGCGGAGATTCGCCCATGGAGGTTATTTGTGGACGGTGCATCGAATGCTATGGGGGCCGGGGCTGGTATTGTCATTGTCACCCCGGAGGGTATACGACTGGAACACTCCCTCAGACTGGGGTTCAAAGCCTCGAACAACGAAGCCGAATACGAAGCCATGTTGGCCGGATTGAGGGCAGTATTACATCTGGGCGCCAAGGACATAGAGATCTACTCTGATTCTCGACTGGTGGTTTATCAGATCACTGGGGACTTCGAAGCTCGGGACCCCAGAATGAAAGCTTATCTCGGCGCGGCAAAGCAGATTATCGGTCAGTTTGGAACGGTAAAGATATCCCAGGTAGCCCGGTCACAAAACAAGCACGCTGACTCTCTTGCCACGTTAGCCTCATCGGCTACCGAGGATACGCCAAGGCTCATCACGGTAGAACTTGTAAAGGAGCCAAGCATCCAGGTGAAGAATGTTCCCGACCAAGCCGGAGTAGAGATTGCGCAGGTGGCAGTAGCTGGTCCAAGTTGGATGAGCCCGATCATAGACTTCCTTGCCGAGGATAAAGTTCCGGAGAATGAGGCCGAGGCCAACAAGATTCGGCGAATGGCTCCCAGATACTGGCTGTCTTCAGACCGAAAATTGTACCGAAGATCCTTTGCAGGCCCTTACCTCTTATGCCTACATCCAGACAGGGTCAAAGAGCTCCTGACCGAGCTGCATGAGGGAGTGTGCGGCGGGCATGCCGGGGGACGATCTTTGGCACACCGAGCAATGACACAGGGGTTTTGGTGGCCACAGATGCAGAAGGATGCCGCCGAATACGTACGAAGTTGCGAACAATGTCAAAAGCACGCCCCAATGATCCATCAACCTGCAGGACAGCTAAATCCTGTCAGCAGCCCGTGGCCATTTGCACAATGGGGGCTTGACATCCTTGGGCCTTTCCCCCGGGCAACGGGGAACCGCCGTTTTGTATTGGTGGCTGTAGATTACTTCACAAAGTGGGCTGAAGCAGAGGCCTTGGCTAATATCCGGGATTCCGACGTGAAAAAATTTGTATGGAAAAACATAGTTACACGGTTTGGGGTGCCGAATTCGCTGGTATCAGACAATGGGCTGCAGTTCGACAGCAATGCTTTCCGGAGCTTTTGTAGTAAGCTTGGCATCAAAAACAAGTATTCAACCCCGGCATACCCACAAAGCAACGGCCAAGCTGAAGCGGTAAACAAGACTATCTTGAACGGGCTCAAAAGAAGGTTGGACGGAGCAAAGGGAAGATGGGCGGAAGAGCTACCCAGTGTATTATGGGCGTACCGCACGACCCCTAGGAGATCCACGGGTGAAACCCCGTTCTCCCTGACATACGGCTCGGAAGCAGTCATACCAACCGAGGTGAGCTTATGCAGTGCACGGGTCGCCGGGTTTGACCCCGTACAGAACGCCGACCTGATGATGGAGCGTTTGGATTGGCTAGAAGAATGCAGGGAGGCTGCGACCATACGTCTTGCCGAGTATCAACAGAAGCTGGCCCAAAGGTACAACCGAAATGTAAAGAGCAGGGAGTTCATTGCCGGGGAACTAGTATTAAGAAGGGTAGTGGGAAACATGCGGGACTTGACTGCAGGGAAGCTCGCTCAGAGTTGGGAAGGACCATACAGAGTCACAGCTATTGCGGGTGCAGGGGCCTACTACTTGGAAGACCTTGACGAGAGGCCACTCCCCCGACCATGGAACGCCAACAACTTGAAGAAGTTCTACGCATAATCATCGGTGTAAGCCATTACTTGTATCCCATTGAAATTAAGAGCATGATGAATCCTTTTGTATAAGCTATTTTTCATTCCTTAGCCGTACGCCGGAAGAATCACCATCAAATCTCAAAGGACAGAAGCCTGACTCTCGGTTCGATCACTATCGCCGAGCAGGCGGAAACCTACAAATAATAATCTAAGGACAGAAACCTGATCCTCGGCTCGATCACTATCGCCGAGCAGGTGGAAACCTACAGATAAGTCTCTAAGGACAGAAGCCTGACCCTCGGTTCGATCACTATCGCCGAGCAGGCGGAAACCTACAAATAATAATCTAAGGGCAGAAACCTGATCCTCGGCTCGATCACTATCGCCGAGCAGGTGGAAACCTACAGATAAGTCTCTAAGGACAGAAGCCTGACCCTCGGTTCGATCACTATCGCCGAGCAGGTGGAAACCTACAGATAAGTCTCTAAGGACAGAAGCCTGACCCTCGGTTCGATCACTATCGCCGAGCAGGCGGAAACCTACAAATAATAATCTAAGGACAGAAACCTGATCCTCGGCTCGATCACTATCGCCGAGCAGGTGGAAACGTACAGATAAGTCTCTAAGGACAGAAGCCTGACCCTCGGTTCGATCACTATCGCCGAGCAGGCGGAAACCTACAAATAATAATCTAAGGATAGAAACCTGATCCTCGGCTCGATCACTATCGCCGAGCAGGTGGAAACCTACAAATAATTCTCTAAGTACGAAAACCTGACCCTCGGCTCGATTCCCGGTTCAGCCAAAGCCTAACCCGACCCTTTTTCAAATACTAAGTCAAAAAGCGCTCTCAAAATACACTAAGCGCCGCGTAAATGGTTCTCGGGGGTACTATTACATTAAGCAGCCATAGCACTGGCGTGGTTCAAGCAAAACACGAACAGAGATAATTTCATTCGACAAATTCAAACGGAAAAAGAAAACGGACTTCTAATTAAAGTAGAGCAATTGTTCGGTCACCACATCCCGGTGACATAGGCAAATAAAACCAACAAAATAAAACAAATGTTCGGTCACCGCATCCCGGTGACGTGAGCAAGTAAAACTAATAAAATAAAAATGAGCAAGCAAGATAAAAGCAAAATTAGCGGGGAGGTTGGTTCGGCGGTATCACTTCCTGCTGGCCGGCCAAAGAAAAAGGCGGGGCCTCACCGAGAAGCTCCTGCACAGTCGGGATACTGGTGACTTCCATTTCCTCAGGCTCGGCGTGAGCATCGATTTGCTCAACCAGCTCCCTCATACTGGCTGTCTCTTCCTCGTCAATCGCCACCGGGGTACCCTGAGCAGCAGGGGCGGGGCTCGGGAATGGGATTTGGCCGGGGTCTCTCAGATGCGAATCCTCAGGAACACCCATTGCCTGAAGGGCGGCAAACCACCCGGCCTCAAAGCCCATATTCCTAGCCCGAGCAACCACCGGCTCTACAGAGTTTTCGGCATCAGCAAAGCCGACATCATACCATTTCTGCTCCGCGGCTGCCAAGCCTGCCCTAAGGTCAGCTATCTCCTCGGCATTGGAGGTGTTAAGGCTGATGGCTTGGGCTAGCTTAAGCTCCGTCTCATTCTGCTGGGTTAGGAGCTCCGCACACCTTTTCTCGGCCAGGGACCGGTTCTTCTCGGCAACTGCAGCCTTTTTCTCAGCAGACTCGGCGGCCTTCAGTTTTTCCTTAGCCGTTTTCACCGCCGCCTCGCGCGCCTCCTTCTCGCGCTCGCTCTCCTCAGCAAGCTCCCGTGCCCGAGCAGCCACAATGTGGGCCATTTGAGCAGCCTAGCAAGGACAAAAGTTAGAAAAAAGGCAAAAGGAAACCTGTATGAAGAACTAGATAGACAAAAAAAATTACCGCAATGGCGTGCCACTCTAACCGGCGCCCTACGGACTCCTCGGATCCATCCTCGAAAGCATGCACATCCTCGGGAAGTTGGAGAGCTTCGGCCAAAGATTGGGCAATACGGCCGCCCTCGCCTTTATCCCACATCCGAATGCAGGCGGTTGACGGCAATGGTTTGCCGTCCAGAAGGATCTTCGGCTCCCACGCAGGAGCCACTTGGGAGGAGGACGCGCCCCCCGTGCCGGCTTCAGTCGGCGGCTCACGGATAACAATACCACCTGTTGGACGGGGAGGAGTCTGGGCAGCGACCTCGCCCGGGCAAGTGGAAGGTTGATCGGTGACCTTTTGCTTCTTCCGGGCACGTCCGGCCTGCGGTGGGGGTGAAGGCTGCGGCACTTGACCCCGGCCCTCGGGAGGAGGGGGCTGATTGGATTGTCTGGCACCGGGCACAAACCGTTCTACCGACAGCACTTTTCTAGATACCATCTTTCCCTTAGGCCGGGCAGCTCTAGCTAAAAGGGCGGCCGCTTCTATCACTTGTTGTTGGTTCACGGCGGCCGGATTCTCGGGGATTGGCTGCTCTTGCGCTTGGCCTTGCTGCACGGCTTCGTGGGCTAACTCCCTGATGCGCCGGGATGCTTTTTCCGCGGATTCGTCTCTCAAAGGGGCTAGCTCGTCTGCGCGAGTAACCCGCCGGCCAAATTCCCTCGCTTCCCCGGTTGTAAGACTCGGCGGTAAAAAGTTCACGTACCGAACGTCTATATACGACAGCAGGGGGCTGTCAACTATCAGGGCCTGCTTGAACGGCTGCCAAGTAGAATAAACCGGCTCCACACCGAGGATCAAATGCGAAGCCCGGAGTTGCCCGTCCCAATGCACGTATATCTCAGAGCGGAGGACGAAGTTTAAGTCTTTGGCGTGGACGACTCTGAGGTCCTGCACAAACACTTTGCCGTCTGCAAAAGATCAAATGACGCATTAGTCTCTAATCATAAAAATTCTTTTTACCGAGAGGAAGAAAATGAGAGGCGAAAGAAAGCAGTTATATGAAGGGGATGGAACGAACCCACTTCACGCGGCGTAAGGGGGCAAGGAAACTCCCCGGCAAACCAATTGCCGCTCACCCTAACGAACTCATTGGCGGAGTTCCTGTTCGAATCAGGTAGGCATGATATCAGCCGTACCCGTGCATCCCTTGTCTTTAGGTAATAACCGGTGGCTTTGCTCCCACAGAGCCTATACATTTGGTTAATGTCATGGTGGTCTAACTGTAAGTTAAAGGTGTGGTTCAACTTACTGACGCAACTAACTACCCGGTAAAAGTTGGGGGGAAGTTGGTCCGGGCACAGCCCGTAGTAAGTGAGTGTGTTTATTAAGAGGGGATCCACGGGAAACCTGACCCCACCTTCTAGAATGGACATCAAAGGAAAGAAGGCTATACCATGCCCTCGGTGGAGTTCAATATCGCTCTCATGGCAGTAGGCCACATCCACGTCATTGGGAATGTTAAATTTACTCCTAAAGGTGGCCAAAGCAGCCGGGGACTCTAGGAGGTAAGAGTAACCCATCTATAACGCCTAAAAATGCGAAAGTAAACTCAAAGAAATGAAAGTTGAAAGGAAAAGGAAGGGGAAGAAAAACTTACTTTGGGTTCTAAGGAGGAAAAGAACACTGGGTAAGCAAGCGCACAGAAATGTGGTCG
The DNA here is from genome assembly GCF_001633185.2 of Quercus lobata. Classification (NCBI taxonomy): domain Eukaryota; kingdom Viridiplantae; phylum Streptophyta; class Magnoliopsida; order Fagales; family Fagaceae; genus Quercus; species Quercus lobata. Next base: position 3,815,176 of record NC_044906.1, on the reverse strand, counting down.
GCAGAGAAAAAGAGCTCTAAAGATTGGCAGAGGAAAAATGGGATGCTGTTCAGAGGGAGGTTATTTATAGAGGAAAGAAAAATGAATGGAGGAAGAAGAAGCGTCTGAATCAAGCATTAAATGGGCGCGGTCTACGAGCAGTCCAACGAACGCCAAGCATAACCAATCCGCACGTCGCTTCGGTTCTCGAACCGTCAGGCAATAATGACGACTGCGCCTGGCGCCGCGAAACGGCGCGTCTTTTGAGATGAATATTAAATGAGAAATGACGGCCAGAAGTCCCAGGCTAAAAGACTCCCGAGGTCAAAAGGTCCCATGCTGCTCCTTGATTCTTCTCGATGACCGAGTATGAATCAAGGGGGGGCTATTGTACGGCACCGAGACCTTAGGCCCATACAGACCCCGGGCCCTGCCCCAATTGTACAGTGCGGTGATCCCAGACCCATACAGGCCCTGGGCCTTGTCCCGTACTGGCTTTGGCCACAGGCCCAGCCGAAAGGTCCAGTCGTCCTACGCCATTCCCGGGGATTCATAAATAACAAACAGGTGTAGGGTATTAAGTTCCAAGGTGGGCTCGGTCAAACGTTCCCGGTCATGTACATGAGTTATTCCCGGGAAAATGTGGTATGCACGGGAGACGGTGCTGCCGAGCATTATCGGTCCAGATGGAATCAAGTTCCAAGATCATAAATGCAGCACCGCCCTCTCACCTAAACATCCACTTAAATCAAATGATATTGGACCTTCAATGGCACAAACGGTGGCTGTAATCATGATCTTCCCACTAACCTTGGCTATAAATAGAAGAAAGATGGGAGAAGAAAGGGGATTTTGGGAGAGAAAAGAGTGAAAGAGTGGACATCAAACTGGGCGTTGCTTTGAGTCTCTGCCGAGAACGACCCATAGTAGGAAATCTTCAAGCCCACTACAAATAGATTGTGAGCCCATAATAATCCAAGGCCCATAGGCCTCGTACTTGGTTCTTACATTAACGAATGCCTTAAGAGTATTAGTTAAGGAAATATTTTTAGAAATTTTTTATGGAAAAAGAAAAAATAATTAATTTTTTGACGGTCTTTTATATTTTCTATGAAAGTAGTTTAAAAAATTTCCTAAAATGGTTTATTAGTAATTGTCCTAAGGGTATCCATTAACGTGATCCTTGTCTTAAAGCAAACATATTGATTATTATACAATCATGAATCACCATTAATCCAAAATTCTTCTCAAAAAAGAAAAAAAAACATTAAACCAAAAATCAATATTTTAATTTCTTTAAGGTTCATTTCTAGATCCTAATTTGGAGAGCAACAATACATTTGGAGCCACAAACCAATTCGGTGACAGGAAATTATTGGAATCTCAGGAAAAAATTATATCACTAATCACTATCATATAGTGAAAGTGAAGTCATTAATTTGTTGGAACTTAGGAACCTCAATGTTGGAGGTTGTAAATGAACCAAGTCGTTTATAAATAGCTTGAGCTTGAGTCTTAGTTTTAGATTTGTTTAATAAATGAGCCAAGCCTAAACAAAAATAAATAAATGTTCATAAACAGGCTCATGAACATTAGCACTAGATACAAAACAAGCTAAGCCTATTTAATAAGCTTATCAAGCCTATTTAATAAGCTTAACAATTAAATAGGCTTGATAATAAGCTTGATGATAATAGCTTAATTTTACATATTTATATCATTATTAGAAAATGTAAGGTTGAATTTATTCAATCATGTGTTGGCTTTATTCAGTGTCAAATTTGCTTGTAATTTAGCAATTAGATACCTTTTTAGGTGGGAATTATGTAAGGATAGTGTGCAAGAGAGCGTGAAGAAAGCTCAAGAAGTGTGCACTCAAGAAGAGCCTCACGACTAGATCTCGTGACTGGCGAGTCGCCAGAGGTGGCACACATGTGAAGCATGAGGAGAGCTAAAGAGTCATGATAGCTAGAGCACTACAGGACAAAACTTTCAGTCTGGTCAAACAATTAGCTTGTGACTCAAACTTGCAACTTGTTCCAATCGCGAGGTCGAGTTGCCAGAATGCCCTGTTTAATGAAAACTGACCTTTTGCATTCCTCATACACTCTACTATAAAATACCCTTATACCCACGAAATATAAAAAGCTTCTAAAGAGAATTTTGAGAGAAAAAACTTAGAGAAAAATAAGATTGACTCATCCACAATCTTTATCTTTTGATTTTCCAAATTTCTCTACTTTCACCCTCTTCATTGACATATCCTTGAGAGGTACATTAGCCAAATCCTTATCTCACCATACCCATATCAGTAAGGAGGTATTTTGGTGCTTGGGAAGTAGTTTAGAAGGGACCAATTCATTTTGGTTGATGCAATGGGCTATTGCAGGATCCGGTAAGTTAGAGAAGACAAGGTCCAGCGTAACCTTATTGGAGCGAGAAGTATGGAGGGCTTAGGTGCACTGGGTAGATTAGACTTGGAGGGTCTTCTACTATTCTATATCCCAACTTCATTCTCTAGTAGATTATTAACCACTTGGAGAGCGGCGGAGAGGTTTTTCGTCAAGTACTTCGGTTTCCTCTTCAATAACACATCAACATGTTATCTTTGTGTTTGCATCTTTCTTCCCTTTCTCTTTACCTTTTATTTACTGCTATGATTGTGATTAATTATGGTTTAAAGTATGTTACTAATTTAGATATAGCTTATATTTCATATTCCGCACACATATTGTTTGATTAGCATTTAGCTAAACGTTCATAGGGTTTTACACACTATTTGAACTTTCAGAAAACTTTATCATACTTTTTTTGAGTTAATTCATACATTTTATAATTAGTTTTGGAATAATGCTGAATAATCAATTTTGTGTTTAATTGAATTTTAATGCGTGAATTAGTCTTTTATAGGATAATGAAATTAAATAAGTAGATTTGTGCAAAGAAGAAAGCCAATAGACTTTACTTTTCCAAGGGCCATGATAAAGTCAAAGAAGGCTAACCCAATTAAATTCAAGTCCAGTTGGAGCAAGGAATTAGAGGAATCAAAGTCCAATTCGGATTAGGATTCTAGCTTGCACATATGTTAGTATTTGGAGCATAACTTTCGGCTCAGATGTCCAATCGATATGATTCAAGTTGGGCTGGGAAGTTAACTTAAAGGGCTACAAATTTATGGCTACCAAAAGTCCTAATTCTGAAGTTAAATGGGCCAAAAACCTCGATTAAGTGAAGCTTAAAAACCTGAGATTTTCTCCAAACGGGAATTCAACTTATAATAGGATTCATTGACCTATTTAAAGGCTCTTTAGGGAAAAATTCACGGGATAGCTGCAGAAGAACGTAATTTAGCTTTTCTTAAATTTTTTTTATTATAGTTTTTAGAGTTTTATTTGTGTTATGGCTTGCTAGAAGCCTTGCTAAGGCAAGGGGTGAAACCCAATTGTTTATTGATATGTTCTTAACAAATATTTTATGGTTTTAATGCTTATGTTATTATGTTTTTGATTGATTTACTCATCTAGAAAAGTTTTTAGTTTTGTATAATTCTTTGATTTATCATAAACTCCGGGCACATTAAATACTTAGTATTTCTTGCAAACTAATTCACTAGTTTTGTTTTGCCTAAAATCAATCAATTTCATGAAACTACCTTAGGCAATTAATTCTTGAGTTTTTATTGTTAAATCATCCGACTAAGACCGTCCTTCATATGAATTTTAGTTGAATTATAAAATAAATATTATTAAGACTAACAATAGATGTGCTGTGTGTGGATCCTTAAACCTTAGCGCCTTAATATATTGTTATTTTCTCTCAATTTAAGTTAACTTTTCTAACCATCAAAAATCTCTTCAATTAAAATTTATTGTTTTAGTTTTATTCTCTTGTGGTTTGTTAATCAATTCCCTTTTCCTTGTGGATTTGACCTCGGACTTACAAAGTTATTACTTCGCGACAATCTTGCACTTGGGAGCATTATTTAAGTCGCCCACTTGACATGGGCTTGTTAATGTATTTGAATTGGATTTTAAGCTTAAAAGGTTGATATTGAGCTTGAGTTTGACTAGACTAGCTAATGAATAAAGTCAAGCCAAGCTCATATTTTTAAGACTCTTTGACGAGCTTGACCTCGAACATTATTTATAACTGAGCTTGAACATTTTATGTTACATTCATTGTTGAGCAGAACCTAAACACTCACTACCCGACAAAGCTCAATTCGTTTAGAGTAATAGGCTCCTGTGATCATGGAATAGGCATGAATTGCTAAGCAACAAGCTCAAGCGTCCAAGTTCCTAAATTTCCCATTCTCCTAAAGATACAACCTTAGTTTCACACGAACACTTCTGTGCTCTCGAGTGACTTGCATTTAAAGGTACCAAGTTCTAACCACCCATTTGAGGCAAATTCATGGCTTAAGAAGATGGAAAAGATTTTCACAACTATGGGAATTAAGAAACACGAACACTTCATTTGGGGTGCCATATCCATGTAAGACACTTGACACTCCTCAATTTTTTGTGCATGTGTGTCCTACCCATGTCCTTCTTTTAAATTTTTTTTAAAAAAAAATGCAGGACACAACTGGGACAAGAGAACAAGAAAAATCTAATACCCTCTCACCAAACAAACAGAGTATTCATGCTCTGAATAGTTTTAGTGCATTTGAAAATTTAATATATATCTTAATTCTTGATTTTTATTCAAATTTCCAAACATCCTTTAATAATAAATGATTTGCTTTATTATCCATTATTATTCTTAGTATGATATATGTTTAACATTATATGAAAATAAATTATTAATAATATATAGAAAATATGAATAAAAATATATTTAATAATCTATATATATATATATATATATATATTTAAAACCTGAAACATATCATTTATTGTTGTTACGCTCCTGTTAAGCCATATTAGTGGCCACATCATCTACTTATTTCTCATTTCTCTCTACTGCTTCCAACCATAACTTTTCTTTTACCTTTTCATTTCTCCACTGCTCTCAATTTTAATGTCACTCTTTATCTATCTCTTCTTCTTTATTTGATTTTGACTCTTCTTATTCCCATTCTATTACTATAAATATGACATTCTCTATCCCATTCTATACATATTTTCTCACATGAAAAAGGTTATTATTCTCTCTCACTCATGTTTTATTTTTGTGTGAATTTTTTATTTTTGTATCTCTGCTTTAGATTGATGTATTTATATGTTCTTTAGAATTTTACTTTAGGTTGCAATTTGGTTTTGGGTTTTTAAGTTATTATCTTTTTTTCTTTTCTATAATTGTTAAATGTTATTTTATTGCATATAAATATAGTTTACAAGAATATAATGTTATTCTATTATATATTATGGCTTGGATAATTTGGTGTTTGACTTATAACTATATTATTTATTTGATCCTTCTTCTTTTCATTTTATTTTCTATTTCTCTCCTGAAAAAGGTGATTACTCTCTCTCTCTCTCTCTCTCTCTCTCTCTCTCTCTCTCTCTCTCTCTCTTTACATATATATATATATATATATTCTTTTTTACAACTTTTCTTTAGGTTGATGAATCATTGTATTTTTTTAATATACTATTTTGGGTTAATACGATTTGTTAATGTGTTTGATTTTTTAAGTTTTTCGTCAAAAGCCTTCTCTCTCTCTCTCTCTCTCTCTCTCTCTCTCTCTCTCTCTCTCTCTCTCTCTCTCTCTCTCTCTCTCTCTCAGCTTTTGCTTGATTTTTTTGGGACATAATACTTAGTTATTTTGGAAGTGAGATTTTGAATTTATATCAAAATACAGTGTTGGCTATGTATTTGAAGGTGTCTATCAACTATTAAAATTAAACCACCCAAGATGAATATGTATAGACAATATTTTTATTTTTCATTGATTTATTATTTAGTTATAACATCAAAATTAAAGTAAATGAATATGTAAAGTTAAAACTGCCTAAGATGAATTTGTAAAGCTAATATATTTATATATTTAATATTGTCAAAAAATTAAAAGTAAAAAATAAATACTAAAAAGAATAATGATGTGGCTAATGATGGGACAAATAAGAAGACTCAACAGAAGCATAATAACAAAAATGCGATATGAAGATCTAGTTAAAGGAAATTAAATCTTAATAAATAAAAGTATATGTAGTAAAAAAAAAAAAAAAGATCATGTTCTCTTTATGATATACAGATTATTTTCTTTCATTTCGATAGGTGAAGTGTTCAATTTCAGACATAAAGTCTACTTTTTTCCTACATATTATTTTAAATATTAAATTTATAATATGGTATAATCTCTTAGGAATGTTTAAGAAATATGCGGTTCCAATTTCATGTATTTATATTAGTAAACAAAACTCAATCAATAGTTCGAAACTACTCGTACAATAAGAAAAATTATAAATATAATAATCTCTTTTTAAGAAAATGAAAATTTTAAATAATATATTTGAAACTCAAACAGTTTAGTTGTATAGGAAAAACAAAAAAAGAAAATATAATGCACGATAACATAATTTATCCAAATATGGACTGCCTAAAAAATGAATAATATCAATCAAATAAATCAAAATAAAATGATGATATATTTTTTTAGTTAAAATTTTTGTTAGTTGAGTACAGAATTCTCATTGTTTTTCATTTAGGGATGAGCAAAGCTAAAAACCATGTTAAAATTAAATCAAATTGCAGTAGTTCACATTTTAGTAGTATAAGAATGCATCAACATTCTCAAATGATCACTGCAACTATATCTGCAGGCAAAGATTGGCAAACGAAGAGAATTTGAGTCTGCTCTCCAACGCCTCAGGGGAGTCAATGCTGATACCTCTCAAGAGGCCTTTGACATCAAAGTAACAGATCATTGGAAGTTCTTCTGGACTCACTATTACCATATTATTGACATCAACACAAAGAACTGAGCCAGTTGTCTATCATGCTTTGTACAGGATTATACTGATAACCTTCAACAAAACTCAGATGACAAAATTCAGAACTTGTTTCAACGAAAATATGTTCATCTACTCATTGTGTGTTGAAAAAAATCAATCATATCCGGTGTTACTCCATTTTCTGCTATATAATTTGTCTAATCCATGGAAATGACTAAATTAATGGACAGGTTGGAGTCGGGCTGATGTTAGTGCAAGTATTTGGAGGGCTCTAAGGGTTTCTGTTTTATATGAGTGAAATTTTTAATTCTGCTAGTAAATCATGGAGATTATTAACAGAACTTCATACAAAATTAAAAAAAGCACAAAACTTACGTTTACATGTGTGTGTGTATATATATTTTGGGTGACAGGTATCTCTAGTACTATTGGGTATATAGTGCTGGCTGTTATCCTGGTAGGTCTTGAACATATATATATATATATATATAAAATATTGTGTGATTTTTTTTCAGTGAATTTCTCAAAAGAGTGGATATTTCCTCTGCAGATTCCTTCAATTTTTCTGGGCGCCTCACTGATAGATAAACCTGGAAGACGAACAATTTTGATGGTTAGGTTACAAAATAAATTTCTTAAGTTTAGAGCTTAATTGATCAAATATTTAACAGGAGAATCTGCAATGTTTGCAGGTTTCTGCAATGGGGAATTGCTTAGGTTGCTTCCTTACAGGATTAGCACACTTGTTGTAGGTTCCTTAACATTATCTTGAACATTTGACATTTCTGTGTTGACCAATCACCCTTTGTAATTTTCAATATACTATGAACAGGACCATCACTGGTGGAAAGGAGTCGGTCCCATTTTGGCCCTTGTAGGAGTATTGGTAATCTATATATTACTAAAAACTGAAGCGTAGTATTTAATGTTGCTACGTTCACATCGAGCCACATCAGCAGCCATGTCATTTCCATTCAATTTTTTTTTTCCTATAATTTTAAAATACTTTTCCTAAATTTTAAAATACTGCTAAAAAGAAAATCCTCACGTTAATGCTGTACGTCCACCAATCCATAGAGCCGAAACCCAATCCGAATAGTCTTTACTCTTTAACGACAATCCTTTCTGTCTCCCCTCCTTTTCCTCTACCTGTGTTTCATGGTTTCAAAACTTTAGCCCTTCAGCTTGCTAACGCCAATTCTTCCAAAGACAGTTTCAAAACTTCAGACCTTTGGCTTTCTAATCTAATTAATGATAAATAAATAATTAGACATTCAGAATTTTGAGATGCACAGCTATTTTAACACTTCTAGGGCTTAATTTCCCCACAGTAGTAGTAAAATTGAAGGCTGGAGGCACCGCATCACCACACAGTTGCAGGCATTTTTCTACACAGGTAACTCTCTCTCTCTCTCTCACTTTCTTGTCTGACTGCTTCTCTATCTGGCATGGCGCCTCAGCTCTCATTCTCTCAACAGCTCAACTTGCCTTCTTCTTTTTCTTTCTTTTCCTGTTTTACTTTCCTCTATGTTTCGTCATTTACAATGTAAAGTGTAACAAAGCTTCTGTTTTGTGTGAACAGTGAATAAATATTGCAGCAAACTAGAGACAACCACCCAACAGTTGCAGATATTTTTCTACACAGGTAACTCTCTCTCCCTCTCTCTCTCTCTCGCTTTCTTGTCTGACTGCTTCTATCTCTGGCATGGCGCCTCAGCTCTCATTCTCTCTACAGCTCAACTCTGCCTTCTTCTTTTTCTTTCTTTTCCTGTTTTACTTTCCTCTATGTTTCGTCATTTATAATGTAAAGCATAGCAAAGCATCTATTCTGTGTGAACAGTGACTAAATATTGCAGCAAACTAGAGACCACCACCCACGTGTATGGTTAAATTTTTTTCTACAAAAGCAATTGTGTTTGCTGTAGCCATGTAGGCCCTTTGATTGTGAAGCATATTCAAGCATTCCCACTTTCCTAGGTACAGCCATACAAAGGTCTTCTTCTTTTCCTTTTTTTTTTTTTTTTTTTTTTTTCCATTATTTTATTATCATATATTTATTTGTTTTTATATTAATCAACATATCATATAACGTTATAATTTATAAATGTACCTGATTAAAATTTACTTCTATTTATCATTTAATTAATTTATAGATAACCTTCAAAAAAAAATTTTAATTTATAGATAAAAATAATATAACATGTATTTGGTTGTACTTGTATTTTATTAGATGATTTTTATTCATTGAAGTTTGAATGATTATTTTTAAATTATTAGTATTTTTTTTTATATCTTAGTCATTATACTTTGCCCATTTCATAGTTGATTAAAGATATTAAATTTTTTTGTCCATTTTGTCTCATTATTGTTTAATTTTAATTAGATACACATTTTGTAGCATATATTGAATTATAAACTACTTAACTTGTATATTGATTATTAAATTGTATGTACATTATTATTTTAGATTTTATAGTGAAAATTGTTAGTAGACTAATTTTATGTTCCACACCCCCCCCCCCCCCCCAAAAGTTAATTTCCTGTCTCCTCCTTTTGTTCTTCCTGTCTTTTTTGGTTTCAAAGAATCAAAAAACTGAATATTCGATGATTCACTTCAGGTATCCACATCAAAAATTACACCTTTAAGATTTGAATGCAACACTAGGTGTTGCTTATTTATTTATTTATTTAAATGTTAAATTTTGTATAGTGGGTTTTATTTATTTTGATCATTATGATATTTGTAGGTGAACATCTTTATAGTTTTTGCCAGTCACAATTATAAAAAAGGTGGTCAAGAGGAGTAAGAAATAAAATAGAGATGATTATACAATGGACATTGAAAACTTTGTGGTGCAATAAAATCAACCATTACATTCACTTAATTAAATCAATAATCAACCATAAAAAATAATATAATACAAAATTTAAACTTAAAACAAATCAAATTCTGACTAGAGAAATTATATTTCCTATCATAACTAAAAATGAGATGTTCTTCAGTAATTTAGAAATTATATTAGAAATAAAGTTGGAAAATTTTATAATCTCATTTTATGACATTTCATTTAACCTTTTATATATATATATATATATAATCATAATTTTCATACACCATGACTTAAAAAGATCTAATGGATAGTTCTTCCTCATATTTAATTTCTATGTTATGCAAATCATCAACCAATAAATATATGATAATGGTAAAAAACGTTATAGACAAGATTATGAAAAATATGATAAAACTATTTTTTTTTTTTTAAAACCTTTATAAAGTCTAGAGACTAAAATAGTATTTTACCTAAAAAATTATCACGTGCAACGCACGGGTCTACGACTAGTGATATTTTAATTGTCAAACATTTTTATGCTTTCTTCTTACTATTAACTATCATTTGTAACCTTTGGTTTCACAATCTCTTTTGTATATGTATATTTTGTCATGTAGCATTTTTTCCCTCTCCTTTTCGTTTAATCCGTAAGCTAATAAAATAATTTAAGTTTTTGGGAAAACAAATTATTTTCCACAAAATTTAGAGAACAAATTCTATCTATTGTACCATAACTAAAATATAATTATCTAATCCCACATATCACATGGGTCTGTGACTAGTTAATTTAATAGATATATCATGTTGTATATCGTGTCCAATTCTTTCAAAAATCCCCACATTGCCATTTTGTATCTATACCCATACTTGTATCTATATCTATATCCGTGCTTCTTAGCTTGGGAGGCACTCGTAAGCAGCATGTGAATTTTTTGCCATTTGGTCGGATGATGAGGGATGAGGGATAGAGATTGGTTGAATGAGACTGGGAAATAAGTCACATGGGAGGCATTCTTAGAGGCATTGTATGAAATCTACTTAATTTATTGTTCTCTCTTTTTTTCCTTTTTCTTTTTTTTAAATTTTTTTTTTTATAGGAAGTAAATCAACTTTATTCATTAACTGAAAGAAAAGATACATCATGAGATAATGCATGCTCTAAGAAACAAGGTTCTTCTTCAATCCAGGTAACAAAATTGTCTACTTAGTTGTTAGTACCAAAAATCAGTTGGAATCAGAATTTTTAAGACTTATACAAGGGAATTTTTAAGACTTATACAAGGGAAAATTGTATGTCTTTCATTTTACTAAAGATTATGTAGGAGACGGTATCTCATGCACCAGTCAGATACAAGAATTTTGCATTATGTAGAGGCATCACAAACAGCTAGCTGTCACATGAAAACCTATCATTTTGATAGAGTGAAGGTACATATCATGGCTAAAATATCTTCCTTCAGTTGCACAGCATAAAGATAGTCCCATCTTGCAGTGGCAGTTCTGTCTAAATATTAAGAGAGATCCCAATCCCCAACTGCAAATTTTTCTTCTTTTACATAAATAATGAGGGTATTCTCAACACTGACAACACCCATCATCATAGACTACTACCATGACAACAACACAGACACACCCATCAACATGTAACGAGTAAAACTGGGAAATCCAGTGTGGCATTAATTTGATTAATCAAACATAAAGTTCTATTAGATTCATTGTTCCTGATGCAGTGCAACAAGCACATGTTTTTTGGTACCCCTCTACTGTTACTTATGCTCCTCATTGCAGAATGTCAGTTAGTGATGATTGTATTTCTTCCAATGTTCGCCCTTTAGTCTCCGGTACTAGTTTTGCAATGAAAAGAACACCCAAACCGCAAATGCTTGAATATATGAAAAATGTTCCTGGAATGGCATTCATGCACAACTAAATCACCACTAGGAATAAAAACTCTGGATGACACAGAGGAAGAAACAAGTGAGAGGCATCACCTGCTAAGCTCCACTCGAATAAGAAGTTAAAGGTGTAGGAAACAAGACAGGAAGCAAACCAATTGAGCAAATTGCAAAGAGTTCTAGCTGAGCCCTTCACATTTATAGGAAATATCTGGAGAAAGAGGAACACTATTCAGTATGAGCTATACTCATCGTTATTTTAAATTTCCATTGAAGTGATGAAGATATCAAGCTAATTAATGTTAACCAACCTCTGTGACTATAATCCATGGTATTCCTACCATGCCAAATGAGTAAGATCCCATATATACCTGATTTCAGAACCAAACAGTTCAACTTTGAATATATGAGTCAAATACAAGAATATGAAATTATCACTAAGTGTTTGCATTCCACCAAAGTAGTGATGATGGTTATGTGTAACAGTGCAAGGATGAGAGAGCTTTATCTGTCTAAAGAGTAAAGACTAGAAAACACTAAAAGAAATTGAACATGAAGTAACAAAGAAAAATAGAATGCAATTAAACTTGTACAAATCCTTCCAAACTTGACATTAAAAGATGTATGTGGTTACTGATCTACTCTGTTGGTTATGCTAGGGGTTCAGGAGTCAGCAGGCGCCAAGAGGGGACTCATATTGCATCCAATTGGCATCTTTACTACTATTGGGATATTTCCAGTGTTTACTTTGACGTATAATAAAAAAGGAAGATATGAAACCTTGGCAAAGATTATTGATAGCCATCCCAGGATGTAGAATGTATGCAAAATCCAAAATGTCTGCTTCAAAATGTCAATAAAAGTAGAAAGGAATTATAGAATCGCTTGAGGTTTTTTGAGTTGAAAAACTTGACACCATTAACATTTTATAGAAATATGGCCTTGAAAAACATACATATCTACAGCCAATGACATCCGACATCTTTCCACTTATTAATGCCCCTATTATTGCTTCAATTGTCACTATTGATCCAATCAGCGAATACTGCACATTTGAGTGAAAGATGTAGAAGTCAAATACATTAGCAGAGGTATAAAGAAACAACAGCAGTTTACTTAATTAATTAGTGAAAAGCTAACGGATGAGTATTGATTTATAAAATATTTTTAGAAATATTTTATGGGAAAAGAAAAAATAACTATTTTTTTTAACTGTTTTTTTTTTTTTTTTCATAGAAGTAATATAAAAACTTTTTTAAAATAATTCAGTAACAAGTTTTTTAAGGGCACTCATTACCAGGCCCAATTAATTAATCCAATATAACAAGTCATGGAATATATATATATAAAATACACTTTCGACTATAAGAAGTTTTCTGACTTTTCTCCTCATTTGTCAAAACTGAACTGACATACACTTTTCTTTGAAGCAGCAGCCAAGCAAAGAGAACTTAAATTTAGTTTTATTCTACATTCTGTGATTGGTGCGAGCTAAATAGCAATGGCACAATATGCTTGATTACTAGGATCTTTAAGACCATTTTTATGATTTTGATCGAGCATGAGACTATTGATTACCCTAGTCATTTTATATAAGCATTAGTCAAACCATCCTTATTGCCATTTTATCCCATCACTATTTCCAAATTTCTTTGTCCACATACATAGTAATATCCAAGAGAGAATATATATGACATGGAATAAGTACATATACTATATCATACCTACGAGTTTTATTTGGTTCAAAAAAATTTTAAAACTGTGTCAAAAATTGGGTTTTATATATTTTTTAAAGTATTTTTATTTGATGTGATGTATAGGTATACAAATTTGTATGTACATACAATATACGTATACTATGTGTGTTTTTAGTTTTTACCAAGTATGCCCCATGTTTGCAATATTTGTATACCTAGCGGTTAGCAGTTGTGTAAAATGATGAATGATATACGTAACTAGCGCAGCACTTAGCGATCGTAAATGAGATCTATTACTATATATCTACAATTTGTTGCCAATGTTTGTGAAGATAAATTTTAGAAACAATGTAATAATATTAATTTCATCCAACTTTCCGAGTCTGTGTATGTATGTGTGTGCGCGCATGAGTACTAGCTGATCATATCAGTTCATCATGTAACGCATGGCCCCAAACTCAAATAATATCTCTAGCTGAGTCATAAAGCACTGATGTGAATTTATATAACTAGGTAAGAATTAATGTTTGTTGGTACGTAAGTTTTAAAAGATTGTAAGTGTTGGTACGTAAGTTTTAAAAGATTGTAAGTGTTTGTTTGGAATGGAGAGAGATGCAAGGAGCTCCTGTCTCCTCTCACATTATCTCTTTCCATCTAAACACAATGTAAAGATCTTTTGTCCTAAAGAACTCATTCATCCCATTGAAAGGTAGCAACAATTTTTTATTTTTTGGCATTTTCTTTCTTCAATGAAAACTTTTGTTTATTTTTTCTATCCTTATTTTTCTATTATAACTTTTAGTTTTTTACTTGAAAAAAAGTGAACTTGACATTCTATCAAATCATATATGACAAGTTTTGAAACAATTTCCTTTGTCTCTATGGTTAGAGGCTTGCCCAAATTCTATTTTATAAACAAAATTATGTTCTCATATCCTTTTTGGCACTTATGAAAAAAAAAAAAAAAAAATCCTTTGTGAACAAACTTTTTAAAAATGATAAATTGGTGATAATGAAAATGAGAGGAAAGAGAGGAGAATCTAACTTTGGGAAATCGTTAAAACCAAATAGTTTGATGCAAAATATATAGCAATTTCAATCTGACTTTATCGGACCTACTTAATATATTTTATATATATGTGTGTGTGTGTGTTACTCGCTATATTAAAAACAACACCAAGAAAAAATGATTTTTGAAACATCATATGTTTTCCTTTCTTTTAGCTACAGAAATATCCAAAGACAAAAACACCACTTTATTTATTTTTATTGTTAAAATAAAATTAGTGAATCGACAAATAAAATAAATTGAGAAAAGGATTTTAATTTAAAATTAAAAAAAAAAAGCTTCTAAAATGAATTCTAAAATTAGCTATATAATTTTTTTTTTTTTTTTTTGTTCTGTAAAAAGTTTGGTGCTTCTTCCTACCACACAATAGAAACATCAACATTTTTTTTTGGAGAAACAAACACACACATAAGAGAGAGAGAGTGCAGTTCTAATACAAAATCACACCACAAACTCCATTCAAAAGTTATAGTAACTTTTAAGAACATCAACTGAAAAAGCTTGTTTTGTGTGACCTTGTTTTGTCGTACTTACTATTTTGAGTATTTGTATGAAAATATATATATGCTCATTCTTGTTGGAGAATGGAGAGGATAATAAATTTATTTATAAAGGAATTTATATCATGGTATGTTGAATAACTTATATTGCAATAGAAAAAGTTTTCATAAGCTCAAGTAAATCATTAAAAAGCTTAAAAGAACCATTGTTATAGCAATCTCCTAATTTCTATGTCTTAGAAATTGATCTTCAAAATCAAGTCAAATCATATAAAATACTGAAATTGTATAATTCACTCAAAAACTAAAATACTAATATCATTATCAGCAAAGGGTGAAAAAATAACATAAAGAAAGATAATACCACAAATAATTAAACTAAATAATTAAAAATAATAATTTTACTTTTTATCTTCTATATATTTTAATAAATTCGAATTTAGAAGGTACTCTCAATCCAAATATTTTTTCTTTCCTAATTTTTAAGTAAGTGCACCAAATTGAGTGGACATACTGGATTGTAATGGACTAAAGTGGACCTAATAGAGTGAATTAGACTGAACTAAACTGAATGGATTAAAGTTGACCAAACTTGACTAAATGGACCAGATCACTGGACACATCACCATTTTTTTATTTGTTCTTCTGATTATTTGATAATATTAAATATATTAACCAATTAACTTTGCATATCCATCTTTGTCGGTTTTTTTCCTCTAATAATATCTTGGACAATTTAATATATTTAACAATATAAAAAAAATTAGATGAACTTATCAATAATAAAAAATGGCGACGTATGGATGATTTGACTCAATAATTGATAGTGTGGTAACATTATATATATATATATATATATATAACAAAAATCTATTTTTGGGATTGTCTCAAAGTAAGTTTGGTGTCTCTTGGTAGGGGTGATCGGTGATGTCAGTTTATGATATATGATAGAGTGCTTGCATCTTTTAGCATCTTAACCCCTCAATTGTTTGGTTGGAAAGTGGAAAAGGGGGAGGATAAAAAATGAGGAAGGGATAAAAGAAAAAAAAATTTCTCGTATATGTTTATTTGAGAGGATAGAAAAATAGAGAAATGAAAAACTCATTTATTTGGTTGAGAAAAAAAATAAGAGAATAGAAAATATTGTTTGTATAAATTTACTTTCATGCTCCTAATAAATAAAAAACAAATTAGCAAAAAAAATGAAAAAAAAAAAAATCAAACCAAATACTAAGAAAAAGGGTTGATCAAAACAAAAACAAACAAACAAAATGAAAACATACGGTAACAGAAAAGGACAAAAACAAATGCTAAAAAAACTAATGAACAAATAAAGGACAAAAAAAATATTTTTATTTTTATTTATTTATTTATTTTTTATGTTGGTTACATTGCACGAAAGGGTATTATGGTCCGAAAAGTCCTTTTTGCGTTCCTTTTTTTTTTTTTTTTTTTCTCTAGTTTCTTCTCAAATTAGGAAGAAAACATTTTGGTGATTAATCGCATAAAATAGAAGTATACCAGCAGAATATATGTCTATAAAATAAATAAAATCAACACTC
Organism: Quercus lobata; assembly: GCF_001633185.2. Classification (NCBI taxonomy): domain Eukaryota; kingdom Viridiplantae; phylum Streptophyta; class Magnoliopsida; order Fagales; family Fagaceae; genus Quercus; species Quercus lobata. The sequence goes on along the minus strand of NC_044906.1, from coordinate 3,798,744 downwards.
AAAAGTAATAAAAATAGTAACACAGAGAATGACCACAAAGCCAAAACCTGAGGAGAACATCTCCAAAGGAAAAACCACTAAGAATTTACAATAGTCAACTTACAAAACCTTTGCAAACCTAGACTCTTATGTAATAAGAACAGTAACACAAAACCTAAGGAGAACACCTCTAAAGGAAAAGCCATTAGGGGCAAAAACAATTCCATAGAAAATCTGCTAATAACTATTAAGGACTTACATTAGTCAACAACTTACAAAATCTTTGCAAACCTAGACTCTATGTAATTTATGCAAACATCCTGTTTACCTTCCTACCTCAGAAACCCTAAAACTTCTAGGTAATAGAATGTGCATTTTATCAAGCACTTGGCATGGCATGGGGATAGTAAACAAAGTTTAAGATCAAGAACAAGGTTGGAAGCTAAAGCATAGGCTCACTCTAATCTCTTTAAATACAGCTTAGGAGCTTGACTAAAATGGCTTCAGCACCTATGAAATCCCAAAGCCCTCTGTGTGTTTTTTAATGTTTAGCTCAGGAGCAGTCTCTCTCTGCCTCTTCACTTTCGGCTTCAGCTCAAGAAACCAGAACCCCAATACCCTTTTGTGAAAATTAGCTCAGCAAATGGCATGGGAGATTTCATTGTGATGGAGTTGGGTATGTAAAGCTCCTAAAGAGGTAAGCTTGTATTTCTCCAAATTTGTTGTGTAATCTTAAGATGTGTAATAAAACTTAAATAAAAGATTACTGTAACTTGATGTTTATAGAATGGATGTAGGCCTAGTGCCAACCATGTAAATCTTGTGTGTGCACTGTGTATCAGTTTCTGACTTCTACGTGTTTGATAATTTGTCTCTTGGATTCCATATTACATATATTGCTAGCTTAGTCTTGGTATTTGTTGAGTTTAACTTCCACTACATTTGTGTTGATAAATTCACACTTGGTTGACAATATTGAGGGAGACTTTGGTCTCGCCAAGAAGTGGGTGGCTTTTCCCAACAAAAACAAACTTAGAACAGGTTGCTTAAGTGGGCCAAAGACAGACTACAAGCAATATCGCTGAGCGTCTGGATATTGTTCATGGCTGATTGGCTCGCTCGATCAGGGCTTGTTCTCATTCGAGGGATAATCTTCAGTTTCTAAATTTCGGAGTTTTTTTTTTTTTCACAGAATGATTAAGGAATGCAGATCCATTCCAGATGCCCTGTCATGATAAATTGTCAATGTAAATACTAACATTTGCTATTCTAGGAGCTAGAGTAATAATTAATAGGCATTATCAACTGTTCTCATCCTTCATTGAATTACTTAGCAACAAAGCAAGTGGTAACTGTGGTATGCAGAAATCGTGGGAGAAAGACCAAATTGGTGGTAACTTTCATTTTACAATTTTTATCATATCAAAGCAGCTGTCCATAAGGCTAGGAGCATTGAGAATGGGACCACACCATGTTCAAAACCAAATGCCACAGACGGCATTAGGAAGGGCTCACATGATCCTAATCTTTCATTAAATATTATTAGAATATTTCTCCTTAATCTTGAATTTTTTATTAGATTCATTGATGCTGAGTAGTTTGCTTCATACATGTCACTAGGGAACTAACATCCCCTTCCGTGCTTGCTGCTTGGTGATTCTTATTGCAGAGTATGAATGAGTGATGCTTGTATTCCTTCTAACGTTCGCCGTCTAGTCTCAGGCACCAATGTCGCAGAGAACAAAACACCCAAACCCGACATGCTTGCATATAAGAAAAATGTTCCTGAAGTATCATGCATAAAACATCAATCATCACGTACTATGTACAAGAATGCTTAGGAGAGTGACAGTATACATGAGAAAGAAACAGCTGCACAGAAGCAAACAAAAATGGAGACAAGGAGGCATCACCTGCTGAGCTCCATTCTACTAGAAAGTTAAATGTGTATGAAACAAGCCAGGAACAAAACCAATTGACCAAATTGCAAATGCTTCCAGCAGAACCCTTTACATTTATGGGAAATATCTGAAAGGGAGAAAGAGAAAAATCATTTGACAGGAGCTACACTCTAATTGTTATAGGGATAAATTTTCCGTGCAAGCTACAGAGTTATTAATCAAAAAAGTTCTCACCTCTGATATTATAATCCATGGTATTGCTCCAACACCTAATGAATAAGATACCTTAAAAACCTGAATTCAGAAACCAAGTAGTTCAATTATACAGATGTGAAATAGCAGGAAAAGTGAAGGCAAAAAAAAAAAAGGATGTGGGGGGGGGGGGGGGGGGGGGGGGGCGGTGTGTTTAAATTAATAAACCAAGTAGTTTAACGAACCTGAATGAAATCATTCCAAACTCATTACACTAATGGAAAAAGGATTAATTGTTGTTTGCCTTGTCCTCATCATCCTTATTCTATAGTGACAAGAAAGTATACAAATATGATAATTACAAATGCATTACCAATATGCCTGAAAGCACCAAAGTAGGAGTGGCTTCCGTCCACCAGTTAAGGCTCTGCTCGAGGAAGCTTTAAGTTTATAATTAGTTATTCATCAACAATAGACATCACACTTAGGATCCGTTTGGATATGGCTTATTTTGCTGAAAACTGAAAACACTATAGTAAAATAATTTTTAAAATTGTAAATAATACCGTGAAACCTATTTTTAATTTTTTTTTTTTTGAATAAAGTGGGTGTGGGTTCCGTGAACAGTGCATAAATAGTGTATGAACAATGCATAAACAGTGCACAATGTCTCTGCACAGTGTAATCCGCGTGATTGAAAAAAAAAAAAAAAAAAAAAAAGGGAGAAAAACGCTAAAAACGCAAATGAGTGCGGGAAATAATTTATATGCAAACTCCAACTTAGGTTCGTTTATTTTGTTGAAAACTGAAAAATGTAGTAAAATAATTTTTAAATGTGTGAATAGTGTCGTATAACTCATTTTTAATGAAAATTTTATTGAAAAAAGAGATTTGTGAGTTCCGTGAAAAGTGTGAAAACTAACTTCTCAAAAAAAACAAAAAACAAAACAAAACACCAAACGTTGGGATTTTAAGCCGTATCCAAACGGGTATTTAAGAACCAACCTGTTCCCTTAATAAAATGACAGAGATGCATTTAAATTCTATGTTAAAGAACCTGCAATAAGAATGATAGTCCTGTAAGGACGCAACCTAAGCATTCCCCGGTAGCAGAAATCTGCAAACGTTATTGCAAAGTTTAGAATCAACTCTTTCATCAAATATGTCTTAAACTTTCGACATCGTTTTGTATTCTAACCATCAATAGCGTCCGTCTTCCAAATTTTTCTATCAAGATTGATCCCAAAGCAATTGCTGGAATCTGCACAGAAAATCTGCAATATCTGATTATGCACTAAAGGGGGTCACAACATTTTAATTATACCAAAAAGATTTAGAACCACCTCAGGAATGGATACCACTATAAACCCAATAATACTTGGCACACCTGTTATAAACCCAAAATTGTATAATCAAATATCAATTCAATGCCGTTCACATTTGTCTATCGTAGAAAGCATCATTGCAGTAGGCATTATTTACCAGCCAATTCAAAAATTTCGTCCATATAAAATGCAAATCCGTTGAGCCCTCCAAATTGTTGAAGTACCATTAGTCCAATTCCAACCTATATCAAGTTTGAGTAATACAAATTGATCATGTTAAAACTAATGCCTTTTGCTCCATACTTGAGGATGCATCTGCTGAGACTAGTGGAGGACAGCAGTGCAAGAGTGGAGCAGCACCACTTGCACACAATTTCAGTTACAAACACTCCGAAGCAGAGGCATCAGATACAGAGCATCAGTGGGCTTGCAAGGATGTGCTAGAGACCATTGAAGCTGTGCCTTATCATGAAGTTTTCATACATAGCTTTGGAGATTATAATACACGTGGCTTGTAGCCATTGGTCTGTCATGTAAATATTGTAATTCCATTGTATAGTTTAGGATTGTTAATAAACAAGTTTGCTGAAATTTAGGGAATTGGTTGTGTTAGAGACGTGTATATATAGAATACCTTTATTGTATTGGGTTCAGTTGCTTTTGTATCATTCATTTTCTGATTCAATAAGATTTGACTTTTATTCAGAGAGAGAGAAAGTTCCAGATTTTATATGGTATCAGAGCCATAAACGAAGCAAACCTCGAAGCTTCTTCAATGGCGTCCCCTGATTCAAGCAACCAATCTGATCCAGTCAACAACCAATTAAATCCGATCAACAATGAATCAATTCCTAAGAATCCATATTTTCTCAGTGCAAGTGAGAATCCAGGAAGCGTTTTAGTGACACAACCACTACTTGGAATGCGAAATTATCACTCCTGGTCAAGGGCTATGATCTTAGCTCTCACTGCTAAGAAGAAGATAGGGTTCATCAATGGTAGAATCCCTATGCCTGATCCAGAATCTCCTCTCTATGAAGATTGGCAAAGCTGCAATACGATGGTACTTTCTTGGCTTATCAACTCAATGCATGTTGATGTATCCAGTAATATAATCTACTGTGAAACTGCTAGAGATATGTGGTTAGAATTAAAAAACTTGTTTTCACAAGGCAATGGTCCCAAAATCTATAATCTTCAAAAGGAAATTTCACACATCACTCAGAATCAATTGTCTGTGACTGAGTATTTCTCGAAATTTAAGAGATTATGGGATCAATTGTTGAATCTTGAGCCTTTACCAGAGTGTAGTTGTGGAGCAATGAAAACCCTAAGTGCTACTCATGATAAAGCCCATGTAATGCGTTTTTTGATGGGTTTGAATGAGAATTTTGAGACTCTAAGGACTCAGATTCTAATGTATGAGCCTTTTCCTTCAATTAGCAAAGTTTATGCCTTAGTTCTTCAAGAGGAGTCTCATAGGAACATTGGACATGGAGGATCTTTTACAGCAAAACCAGATTCTGTTGCTATGTATGTTAATTCAAAAGGGAATAGTTCTGGGAATGCAAATTGGACTAAAGGAAACAACAAAAAGGAAAGGCCTTTATGCACACATTGCAACATGCTTGGGCACACCATTGATAAGTGTTACAAACTTCATGGATATCCACCCGGGTATAAGCCAAAGGGAAAATCTAATGCTAATCAAGTCTCTTATGATCAAGGAGCTATGGTTGAGCATTCTTCACTTGGATCAGTTCAATGTCCAATCACAAAGGCTCAATGTGAGCAACTGTTAGCTTTCTTCAACGCTAGCTCTAATTCTAGTGATAAGCATCAAGCTGCTACTGTAAGCAATGGTGATGGAGTGCCAAGCTTGATGACTGGAGTTGCTGGTGTGGCTTCTTCATTTGGTGTTCCTGCTGGTACTGGTTTGGCAGCCACCGTTTCACATCCATCAACTTCTAATTCCTATCTTGAGACTATGGCAGGTTTGGCTTCTAGTTTATCTTTTAATTCCAACTTGAAGCATTCAGTTTTCTCTGCAAAACTAGTTAATAAAGATATGTTTTCATCCACTGATTGGGTCATAGACACAGGTGCTACTGACCATATGGTGCATTCAGTTTCTTGTTTTACTTCCATAAATTCTACACTAAACACACATGTAAACCTGCCTAATGGTGAAATTGCCTTAGTAACCCATATAGGAACTGTCAGAATTTCTGAAACTCTTATTCTATATGATGTGCTTTGTGTTCCAGCTTTTAGTTTTAATCTCATATCTGTCAGCAAGTTAGCCAAATCTGTTCTTTGTTGCCTCATTTTTCTTGGTACTTTCTGCTTCATCCAGGACCTTGCTCATTGGAGCACAATTGGTCTGGGTAGAGAGTACAATGGCCTTTACCTGCTGGAAGAAAGCAAATCCATTTCTACTTCAGCTTCTGCAGTGTTTTCTGTCAATTCTGTTCAGCCACATGTTTGGCATCTCAGATTGGGGCATTTATCAAATGCTAAATTGGCTTTGATGAAGATTAATAAAGTGCCTCTTCATGGTTTTGTAAACAACAATTTTCATTGTGACATTTGTCCTCTTGCAAAACAAAAACGATTACCTTTTAATAAAAGTGTTCATATTTCTGAAAATTGTTTTGATTTGGTGCATTGTGATTTGTGGGGTCCTTTTTCTATTGCTACTATTGACAATTGCAAGTACTTTCTTACCATTGTAGATGATTGTTCTAGGACTACTTGGGTCTATTTGTTGAAACACAAGTCACAAACACAGACTGTTTTAGAGCAATTTTATAATTTGGTTGAAACTCAGTTTGGTAGAAGGATTAAGGTTGTGAGGACTGATAATGGGACTGAGTTCTTCATGAAGGATTTCTTTGCTCAAAAGGGTATCTTGCATCAATTAAGTTGTGTTGAAACCCCTCAACAAAATGCTATTGTTGAGAGGAAGCATCAACACATCTTAAATGTTGCAAGATCTCTCATGTTTCAATCCAAATTACCTTTATATCTATGGGGGCATAGTGTTTTAACTGCTGTCTACTTGATTAATAGAATCCCTAGTTCACCATTGTCTCACAAAACACCTTATGAAGTCCTTTTTGGTCATGAGCCAACCTATGATCACTTAAGAGTGTTTGGTTGCCTCTGTTATGCCTCTACTCTTTCTCATACCAGATCTAAATTTGATCCTAGAGCAAAAAAATGTGTATTTTTAGGGTATCCTTTTGGAGTAAAGGGTTATAAGGTCTATGATCTTTCTAGTAAGTCAGTTTTCATCTCTAGGGATGTAATTTTTCATGAGAATATTTTTCCTTTTGTTGGTACACATGCTGCTCTTGTTGATCCTTTTCTTTCAGATTTTACCTTTCAAGGTACTGATTCTTCCAGCACAGGTACTGACTCTTTTGTTACTCCTGTCTTTATACCAGACTCACTTTCAGATTGTTCTGGTTCTTTAGTTTCACCCTCTGTCCCTAATATTGTTGATCATTCTATTGAAACCTCTAACACCTTACTTGCTGAATCACCCACTACTGATTGTCTCCCTTCTCAGTTTCCTTTAATACCTTCAGCTGCCTTACCAGACCAGACTTGTGCATCAACACTAGAAGCACCACCTGCACCTATCAGAAAGTCAGCTAGGACTTCAAAACCTCCAGCTTACTTGCAGGATTATTCTTGTGCTTTAGCTTGCTGTCCTGATTCTGGTGGTCCTTATGATATTGGTCATAGTCTTACCTATGCACATCTTGTTCCCAGCTATCAATCTTATGTCTTGGCAGTTAGTTCTACTCCTCAAGAGCCTCAAAGCTTCTTCCAAGCTGTCAAAGATCCACTTTGGAGAGAAGCTATGGATAAGGAAATCCAAGCTCTTGAACAAAATCATACTTGGGACCTCACTACCTTGCCTTTAGGTAAAACCCCCATTGGCTGTAAATGGGTATATAAAATTAAGTTGAAGGCAGATGGGACTGTTGATAGATATAAGGCAAGACTAGTTGCCAAGGGTTATACTCAAAGGGAAGGTCTAGATTTTATTGAAACCTTCTCCCCTGTAGCTAAAACTGTTTCTGTCAGGGTGGTTCTTGCTCTGGCAGCTGCTAAATCTTGGCCCCTTCATCAATTGGACATTAACAATGCTTTCTTGCATGGTGATTTGCTTGAAGAAGTATACATGTCACTACCTCCTGGTTTTCACAGTAAGGGGGGGTCTTCAACTTCAAATTTTCATTCTCCATCTACATCTACATCTACATCTACTGCTCCTACTGTTTGCAAGCTTGTTAAGTCACTTTATGGGTTAAAACAAGCTTCTAGACAATGGTACACTAAGCTGTCTTCAACTATTCAGCAACTTGGTTTTGTTCAATCCCAAGCCGATCACTCATTGTTTGTGTTTGCCAAGGGTCCTTTGTTTACTGCACTACTTGTGTATGTGGATGACATGATGATTACAGAAAATGATCCAAACTGTGTGGCAATTTTAAAGTCAGTTCTGGATGCTAAGTTTGGAATAAAAGACTTAGGTTCACTCAAGTATTTTTTGGGACTTGAGATTGCAAGGAGTGATAAGGGAATTAGCTTGAATCAAAGGAAGTTTGCACTTGAGATTCTAAAAGAAACAGGAATGATGGGTTGTAAGCCATTGAAGTCACCCATGGAGCAGCAACTTAAGCTATCAAAGGGTAATGGAGAGCTTCTAAAAGATTCAAGTCAATATAGGAGGCTTATAGGGAAGTTGATGTATTTGACTTTGAGTAGGCCTGACATTACCTATGCTGTAAATAGGTTAAGTCAGTTTCTAGCTCAGCCTAGAGTCCCTCACATGCAGGCTGCTAATAGGATATTACAGTATATAAAAGGAACTCCAGGTCAAGGGGTATTTTTTCCTTGTGATTCAGACTTGCAGCTGAAAGCATACTGTGATGCTGACTGGGCAGGTTGTCCAGATACCAGAAAATCCCTTACAGGGTATTGTGTATTCCTTGGGGACTCATTAATATCATAGAGATCAAAGAAACAATCCATGGTTTCAAGATCTTCAGCTGAGGCTGAGTATAGATCCATGGCAACCACAACATGTGAAGTCACATGGCTGTTATATCTGTTGAAGGATTTGCATGTGCAACATGATAAACCTGTCCTATTATACTGTGATAACCAGGCAGCACTACACATAGCTGCAAACCCGGTTTTTCATGAACGATCAAAGCACATAGAAGCTGACTGCCACATTGTTAGAAACAGGGTTTTAGATGGAACAATTAAGACTTTTCATGTGGCTTCTAAAAATCAGCTAGCTGATGTTTTCACCAAGGCCTTGGGTGTAGACAATTATGTTAGATTGATCAAGAAATTGGGATTGATTAACATCTTTGCTGCCAACATTGATTTTCCAGAATCTGCAAGAGCCTTGCTCTTGAGGGGGGGTGTTAAAACTAATGCCTTTTGCTCCATACTTGAGGATGCATCTGCTGAGACTAGTGGAGGACAGCAGTGCAAGAGTGGAGCAGCACCACTTGCACACAATTTCAGTTACAAACACTCCGAAGCAGAGGCATCAGATACAGAGCATCAGTGGGCTTGCAAGGATGTGCTAGAGACCATTGAAGCTGTGCCTTATCATGAAGTTTTCATACATAGCTTTGGAGATTATAATACACGTGGCTTGTAGCCATTGGTCTGTCATGTAAATATTGTAATTCCATTGTATAGTTTAGGATTGTTAATAAACAAGTTTGCTGAAATTTAGGGAATTGGTTGTGTTAGAGACGTGTATATATAGAATACCTTTATTGTATTGGGTTCAGTTGCTTTTGTATCATTCATTTTCTGATTCAATAAGATTTGACTTTTATTCAGAGAGAGAGAAAGTTCCAGATTTTATAGATCACAAATCCATGTAGTAGAAATGGAGCAACTTTGAGATTACTTTTTAAAGCTTACAATGAGTTGATAAGCATATTTCTGCTGAAACAAATGAAGGATTTTATCTTCTGAGATCTGTTGGATGTTTTCAGTATAATTCTGTCATACAATAAAACATTTCTTCAATTTCTTGCTTCAACTCTACATATATAGTTAATGATTCCTTTCTTACTTAAAATTAAGTTACTGTGTTACTTTGATATCAGCAGCCTCTTCAGAAGTATTAACATTCTTTCCCCTAAGGCATTGTAGTGCAGCTTCAAACTCTTTTTCTCGGCCAATCTTTGCCTGCAGCCATTTAGCTAAATATTTGGAGCACATTTGGTGGGAACGTATTATAACTCAATATGCATTAGATAAACACTAACTAAAAATTAGAATTCACTGAGCAACATATAATAATATAAATACCAACAAACTTTTAAATTGCACTCACCAGCCATCTAGGAGACTCTGGAATGAAGAATAGGCCAAAAAGTAGAAATAAACATGGAATAGCTCCTGGGGAAAAAGAAGAAGAAGATCATAACTATTATGGAAATATATTATGGAATATAGTGTAATAGAAGGTAGAAGAAGCTACCTATTAGAGCCAAGGCACGCCAGTTGACGACAGAACCAATCAGATATGCAACTGTTAGACTAAAAGGTATCATTGCCTGTAGAATGGACAAGAAGGAGCCACATAAGGAAAAAGTACATTTTGAAGCTAACATTATTGTAAGGATAATTTACCATGGTGACTGATGTAAATCCTCCCCTAAGATTCTTGGGTGTAATTTCTGATAGGTAAATAGGTGCCTGTTCAGAAATAGAATTCAAATTTCATTATCTAGTATATGTACTATAAGTAAGTGCAATTTAAAATTCAAATTACAACATTTACCGCATAACAAGTCAGTCCAAATCCAAATCCCAAAGATAGTCTTCCAAGGTCGAGCAACCAAGCACCCTTTCAACAAGTACTGAACATTTAGTAAATGGCTTGAAAGCAAACAATATAATATATTATTTTAACTAACAAATATAATATTGTTTTACCAGACTCTTTTTGCCATTTTGGAAGTCCTGTCTAATAGAAAACATGTACTGATTATGGTTTCCATTTTGTAGAAGTGGCGATTGCTGGTAGTGTCAAATTGAAACAAGAAACTCTGCTCAGAACCATAAAAGACCCAAAAGTTCCTGCACTGCTGCCGGGGCACCAGCTCTGCAGATGGAACTGGCACAGGGGAGAAAAGAGGAAAAGTGGGCAGGCAAAATTTGGACTTCATTTTGAATAGCTTATATTCCTTGAAGACTACATGGTGAGAGACCATAAGTCGGTGTGACTAAAGATGATAGAACCTAAATCCCTTTTGTGCCACTCATACCAAAGAAAGCAACAAAACCTAGAGAGGGAGAGAGTCAAGTTTGATATGCTCATGAGGTTGGAATTTTATGAAGTATCCAGAATCAAAGAGTTTAAGGTGATGATAGTTTGGGTGGAGCCAAATCACCTCTCAAAAGGGTCAATTGTCAAGCACGAGTGAGAAGTTTGTTATGGAGTAAATAGCTGTGAGTGCAACTTCTCCATAGAAAGGTGTAGGGACAACAGAGGAATAGAAGAGAGCATGAATAGTGTCAAGGATGTGACAAAGCTTACGTTTGGCTCTCCAGTTCCTGTTCTGCTATGAGCCTGGACATAACAAGTTGTGAACAATGTCATATTGTTTAGGTACATTTTGAAGTGCATCTTGTTGAGACTCCAAACATGGCATGAATGGGTGCACTTGGAAAATTGGGTTTTAATCACTTTGAAAAAAATTACAATAAATATATAATAATTACAAATGAGAGATACCAGTTGAACACTTGATCTATAAGGCTCTTGGTGCATGCTGTTTAATTAGAATTGCTATGAACTACGAAAAACTAAATACATTTTATGGACCTACGTTAGCTTCCAATGTCCAATTTTTAAGAAGCCAAGGACGAAAATGAAAAGAAAATCAGCATATGGAATCAAACAAAAATTATTAAAGCAGAAGATAAACAACCTTAGCAAAATATATTGCGAGCCACCCCATTATGTAAAACATATCCAGAATCCACATAGTCTGCTTCAAAGATAAAATCAAAATTCAAGCGATTTAAGAGCTGGTCAATACACTTGGTTAAAACATATTTAACACTAGTCCTACAGATAATAATTTGATCATTTAAAAACTCACATTTTTACGACCAATGATATCTGCCAACTTCCCACTTATTACTGCACCTATCATTCCACCAATTGTCATTATGGAACCGAAAACTGAATACTGCAAAATTGAAGGGTGAATGTGTAAGGAAATTAACAGAACTGACTGGAGAACTAATACACTCTACATTAATCAGATAATGCACCATTTTTTCATCAACAATCACACCCACCAAGTACCAAATGTTTTTCATCACATATTAGAAATATTATAATCTTAATTTATATATGTGTCTCTGATTTCCAGTGTATAGATAAAGGAAATCTAATCCCAATACAGCGATGGTCATACACAATTAAAATTCTTGAGTTCTTTCCATCAAAAAAAAAAATTTTATTGAGTTCTTTACACCTTTTTTTTCTTTTTTGGTTATATTTTTTGTCAACTATTTTTTGTGTTTTAACTTTTAAGTAATAACCTTGTTATCAAACTAGAAATGGCATGTTTATTACTATTAAGCAAAAGATTTATATGAAGCAAAGGATTTATATGATCAAAGTTTATTTACGCAAATTAAGTTTTTATCAAGATTTATTTCAGGGATAATGTAATTTTTTCAACTAACTTTCCTCAATTCCTCTCTTGCATTTCTGCAGTTGCATGTGTGAGTTTGTTTATAATTTATGTCAATAAACTGAATAAACTAATTACGAACCTCAGCCGTAGAAAGGCCCAAATCAGCTATAATTCCTGATTCAGCAGGTGCTGAGTACCCCACCTGCAATGTAATCACAAGGCAGAATTTCACTAATGCATATATGCTGAAGCTATAATACTGTTTGAACTCATTTTTCATTACCGGGAGTTGCTTGGTGATGGGACACTTTTCCGCTCTAAATCACATCTCATTTTATACTTTTTAACTCCTAACTACAAAATGCATAATCAACTCCCTCAACTAAGACCTATGTAACACTTCACCTCTTTCTATCATTTTTTCAATTAAGTCTAATGGAACATAGTATTAAAAGACTAATTTACCCTCTACCGATTATTTTGCAAGTAGGAATAAATTACCTTTTTAATTCTAAATTTCGTTAGACTTGACTCCAAGACAGTAAAGGTTAAGTGTTATATAGAGTTACAATTTTAGAAAGTTAATCATGCATTTCAATAGTTTAGGGAAGTAAAGTGTAAAACAAGGTATAGTTTAGAATGAAAACATTCTCAAAAACTAATGCATACATCCCATGCACACTGTCCCACAACTTGTCGCGGATCCCATATAAGACCATAAGAGAGATGTCATCTTAACATATACCAACATATGGATTCTCCACAGAACCACAGGCTATATACCAAATCAATTGTACTTACCACAAATCCACCAGTAAAGGCACTACAAGCAGTGACAAAGGCACTAAGAAGAAGAACAACGGTGACACCACTTGCACTTGCACTTGCACTTGCACTTGCACCAGTATCATTGGAACCAACGCCATTGCTAATAATTCTGATATTACCAGGCTGTTGTGCAACAAGCAGAGACTTTGTTAGTTCCTCGTCTTCCATATGTTGTTATTGTATCAGAGACAGAGAGGAACAGAGAGACTAGAGAGAAACTAATTAATACTTTGTGTTTGATAAAAATGGTTGAAATTAGTTGACTGACGGGTTTACCTGTCATTCATTCAATAATTTTCAACTATATATCATATCATGTGCATCTTTTGCTAATTGATGGTGGGGTCTCGTTATTTGATTTGTTAAAAATGTCCTCGTTGTGGAAATTAAGACGTGAAGTACAATTTATATGACAGGACATGGGATGCTTTTTAGGTATTTTGTAAGAAATTATCTTATGGTGTTTGTATGCGTGTGTTATAATATTTGGATAATCAACTTTAGTCATATGACATGTCATTAAGAAGAGAGAAATTGAAAATTGTTAGAACTAATATAATTAAAAAATTTTGCTTGAGTGAATTGACAAATATGTAATTATTTCTGGTAACTTAGGCACATTATTTTTTTTAATATTAAATTTTTTTTTTAGATAATATAGACAAAAGACACAGGAACATAGTTTTGAAACTTGAACTGTTTAATGAACCATAAAAGAGAGAGGTTCAAGTTTTAAAGGTCAGACTGAAATTGAACCGTGATGACGCCATAAATAATTTAATAATTAAATAAAATAAAAAATGTAACAAATTTATAAAAATAAACAATATTGATCTAAAAATATAGAATATTTGTTCAAAAAAAAAATACAATAGCAAATCTCTTTCAAATATATTTTCACAACTTTTACATTTTAATACTTTTAGCCCCAAAAAATGTAACAAACCGAATGAAAAAAAAAAAAAAAAAAAAAAAAACCCGAAAACCTACTGCCACAATGCCACAAGCCATCAGATGCCTTATCTCATTTTTTATTAATAAAGAAAAAAACACTTCACCCCAAGTCAAGGAACTTACTGTCACTTTTTATAATCACTTCAAATTCAAATTTTAAATTTTAAACAAAACAAGAAACAACCAAAAAAATCTACAGCCACTTATGTACATCATCTTCTTTAATTAAAAAAATTGCAATTTCCAAAACAACCCACTCATATGTCATATCACCCTCTCTTCAATAAAACATCTGACCCAACCTACCCCCACTTACGACTCTATCCTCTTCCCTTTCTGTCTTCTTTTCTCTTTCACTCCCCAAGATTCTCTCTATCCCCATAATCTCTCTATCCCCATAATCTCTCTTTACAAACACAAATTTATCCACCCTCCGATAGAAACAAAACGGCAAGAGCCAGTGATAATAGAGCAAGATCCAGCGACGGTGAAGTATTTTGGCTAAACAAGATATCAAGCTCTAGCTTCTAGTGAATAAAAACGAGATAGACCACCACAGATTTTTTTCAAAGTATTTGTTATCCAACCGGTAAAACCGTGTTCAGTCTTGCAAATTGGGAGGTTTGACCGCAGTCCAATCGATTCGCTACAAATTAAAATTTTCCAGTTTTATACTTCTAAAGAATTGGATTGATGACTGGTTTTCGGTTACCACGGTCTGATCGGCCGATCTGGTCCAGTTTTCAAAACCATGCACAGAGAATGAAGAAGGAGTGGGAAGACAAGTCTCTAGAAGGGAGCTTCACACATATATACACTTAGATTAGACTAGAGTAAAATTACTAACTTGTATTAAAAAAAAAAAAAAAAACTAAAGCATAGCATTTAATGTTGTTTCGTTTCTATTAAGCCACATCAGCGCCATATCATCAAGCATTTAATTATTTTTTTCCTTATTAATCTGCCAATTTACAATTGCACTTTCTCCAACTTTTACTTTTTTATCTCCCCACTACTCTATACTTTAACCTTACAATTTCTCCATCCCTTCATCTTCATTTTATTTTGACTTTTTTTCTCCTTAATTTTTTTTACTATAAATTTTTTCCTCTTCCATTCAATCCATATTTTGCTCACACAAAAAGGTGAATACTCTCTCTCTCTCTCTCTCTCTCTCTCTCTCTCTCTCTCTATATATATATATATATATATATTCTTTCTTTTTGTGGATGTTTAATTCTTTAAATTGATGAATTTTTAAATTTAACTCTGTTGGGGACGTTTTTCCGACAAGGGCCAAAAATGTGATATTAGCCCAAATCTCCCCTTGGGTTCTTTAGAAGTGTTTATTGTGGAGAATCAAGCCCAAAATTCCAAATGTATAATGAACAAAAGGCTAATGTGCTTTGACAAGAGAGAATCAAAATGCTAATAACAAAAGTGCAAAAAAAGCATAAAAACATAACAGGTTTGAAACTTCGACCCACAATTACCGAGAAGAGGAAATTGAGGGAGGTCGTGAGGAAGAGAGGGAAGGTTCCCCTGTACCTATATTTCCACCCCCAAGCTTCGGAATTGTGAGATTGTTGACTGACTGAATGGGCTTTTGCTCTGAAATTTCAGGTCTATGGGAAAAACATGGTTCAACAAGTCTGAAATTTCGACCCACAGTCACCAAGAAGAGGAAATTGAGGGATGTCATGAGGAAGAGAGGGAAGGTTTCCCTATACCCATATTTCCACCCCCAAACTTCAGAATTGTGAGATTGTTAACTGGCTGAATAGGCTTTTGCTCTGAAGTTTCAGGTATGTGGGTAGAACGTGGTTGGTTTTGTTTTAAACTAAAGATAGAGTTTTATATAGAATTTGGGGTGTTGCTAATGACTGGTTTTTGAGTAGTGGAAGAGGCTTTTATCTTCTACGATACTAATTTGATGTTTTGGGTTGGGTTGCTTTTGTTTAGGGAAGAGTTTGGTATGCTTTTTACATAATTTTGGAAATAAAGGGGGCTTGCTCTAATTGGTTGCCTTTGGTCAGACATTTTAGACCATTGGGAGGCTCACCTAAGTAAGGGTTAGCAGATGGAGTTGGCTAATGAGAGCCAACTATGTTTTAAAGGTAAAAGTGAGTTATGGCAAAAACTTTAGACCACAATCACCCAGAGCATAAAAGCTCTTTTAAGGTGGAAATTTCGGGTACAAGAACTCCTCCATGAGCCTGAGGTGCTACCAATGTCTCTTACCCACTTGTTAGCACACTTGGTCTGGACTCATGCAAAAGGTCCGAAAGAAACTGACCCATACCCTCCAAACCACACTTCCTCAATTTCCCCCATAAGTCACATGGGCTTAGGCCATGCTTAAAAGAATAAAATAAAATATAATACATGAATTGAGCCCACAAGGAAGTCGGGTTTGGTTGAATAGAGCTTGTAGAAAATGTGTCATGAAAATGGGTATCAACAAACTCTACTTTAGGTTGATATGATTTGATTATATTTTAATTTATTTTATCTTTTAACTTTTATTTTCTTTGTTTATTACATGTTATCCTATGAAATTATAAAATGATTTAATATTATTTTATTACATAGCATGACTTGAATAATTTAGTGTTTACAACTATACATTTTCTTTTGAATATTCTTCGACTCATCTTCTTTTATATAATTTTGTTATTTATCTCACATTCTCTTCCAAAAAGGCGATTGTTCTCTCTCTTTCTCTCTCTCACTAATTCTTTCTTGCAACTCTATTTTAGATTGATGAATTTTTTTTGTGTGTCTCTACTTTTGGATGATACACTTTGTAGGTGTGTTTTTTGAGTTATTTATCACATGTACTCTCTATCCCTCTTATAGTTTTGGTTTGAGTTAATTTTTAAATATTTTAAAAGTGACATGATTATTTATTTGAATGTCTCCATAAATTATTTGAGTAATACCAATTGTAAATTTGTGATGAGGTTTGGTTATCATGATAATCTTCTTAAGAAAATGAGATATTCAAATAATTAATTTTGGAACTTAAAAATTTTAGTTGTAGAAAAAAAACCATAACACACTATACAAAAGTTTGAATAATATAGATAACTTGAAAAAAGAATAGTGTCTCTATCTTTTATCTCAAAAAAAAAAAAAATTAATGAAATAATATCTGTTGGGAAATTTAGACCCCGATTGATAGAATTAACAAGTTTTAAACCCAAGTTGTTAATTAGATTTATTATGAATAAAACTTGTTAAAACAAACAAACATCAATATTATGTCAAAATCATGCAGTGGAAAAGTAAATAAGACAAGATATGATAACCTAGAAAAACCAATGAAACAAACTAGTTTCACAGTAAAAAAACCCTAGGGGAAAACCTTCCCGAAAATTTAGACCCCGATTGATAGAATTAACAAGTTTTAAACCCAAGTTGTTAATTAGATTTATTATGAATAAAACTTGTTAAAACAAACAAACATCAATATTATGTCAAAATCATGCAGTGGAAAAGTAAATAAGACAAGATATGATAACCTAGAAAAACCAATGAAACAAACTAGTTTCACAGTAAAAAAACCCTAGGGGAAAACCTTCCCGAAAAGCAATCCACTATAATAAAGAGAAGTTCCAGATCTAGTACAAAACCTTTGTCCCTAGACTCTACAATCCCTGTAGATGAACTTATAGCAGAAACCTGCTACCGCTTCAAAACCTCTGAACTCTTCAATATATGAACGCCACACTTTTTGCATGGCTCCCAGTACGTGACTAACACACCAACTTAAAGAAGATTGTTGGCTGCAAAGTTCTTCACTTCATCAACAATGAAGATCAAGAAGCACTTGGTTATAAAACCCTAAGGCGCAAAGATGCAATAGCTTCTTTTAGAGTAAATAAGGTCTCGATCACCTTTTGCATGTGTTCTCCTTGTATTCTCTTATGTGACGGCCTCTAAAATAAGCCTTATATATGTCTAGGGCTGTGAGAAAAGAAACCCTACACAAATACATAAGCATGGGCCGAAAATCAAATTTGAAAAACTAATTTTTGTAATTCTCAATAGATACCTCGATAAATAGTATTTGTCGAGTCTCATTAAACCTCGATAGATAGCTATCTGTTGAGCAGCTGTCGAGATATCTGTCCAGCTTTTCTTCACTTGTTTCTTGGTCCAATCTTCATGGCTTTAATACTAGACTTGAACAACATGTTTCTTGAAGTATTAAACGCATCCTAAATCTACCCAAATATAAGTAAAGTGCATTTTGTCAAAGGATTAACCAATTACATAAAATGTTGACATATGTTCCTAACATGAATCATATATGTCTTAACAATATCAATCAAATGAACTAAGTTTTTCAAAAAAAAAAAAACTCAAAATAATAGAATGATATATTTGTAGAGATGGAGAGATGAATAATAATTTTAAAAATAATATCTCCGGTATGTTTTAGAAAATAAATCATGCATTCTACCATGTTACAAAATAGTTGTATATTCCCATGCATCGCGTGGACTTGCAACTAGTTTACTTTAATTTCCAAATCATTTACTTTTATAGAATTTTATATTCCAAATCATTTGTTTCTTATATCAATCTTAGAAAAATAACCATAAAAAACCCCATACAAAGAAACAAAAAATAATTATTACATCATTTGTTTCTTACATCATTTGTTTTTTCCCTTATAATAATAATAATTATTATTATTTCTTTCTTACATTTATTTCATTGAATGTATATTACACTAAGTCCACAAAAACCCCATACAAAGAAACAAAAAAGGTACCACAAGGTTCCTTTGGTTTGATGGTCACTTTACAAGTACAAGTTCTTGTAGGTTTGAGGGCAAGGGCCAAGGTTCAAGTCTATGAGAGGAAATTTCACACACATAAAAACTTGGATTATTCCATAGTAAGATTTCTATCTCAAATTTAAAAAAAAAAAAATTAAAAAAAGGGTAAAGTTGCACCATGTAAAAAATAAATAAAAAGTAGTTCCAAAATTTATGACAATATAATAAAATCATAAATAAGCAATAGGTACAAAGTTGAAAATCAAGATACCAATACCAAGTGTTTTGTAACTTAACTGACACTTCTTGTTTATGTTGTTTCTAATGAGGATATCGAGGGTCTAAATTCTTGCCCCAACTTTTGAATTATCAAAAACACAAACAAATGGGGATGCCATCCTAAGTCTAATGCATGTATGTAAATTTAATATATTCAAAACAATAGATTAAATCAAATTCTTCCAACTACATCCATTAAGGAATTTACAATCAAATTATAAATGAAATTACCACTTTTGAAGTTAAATCACCAACTCCTTAATTTAATGAAGTTTCTGTTCTAACATAAGATTGAGCAAATTCAACATGTCAATGGTACATAAATAAATAAAAAATGCTGATGAGATGGCTGGAGAAAACATGCTGATACAGCAAAGTAAGTTTGGTAGCATGTTTCATAATATAAGAATGGCTCCCCATAAGTAAACAATCCTGAAAGCATTGATGTGTACTGTTAGTTTTTAGACCCCTTAAACAATTGATTTAACCTAGGTAATTAGCCAAGTTGTTATTTAATCCAATTAAACAAGTCTAGGTTATCACAATATCAAAGATCAAATCATGCAAAGCAGCGGAAAGATAAATAACACAACGATATGATAACTCAGGAAAACCAAACCGGTAAAAAACCTGGGGAGAATTTAACCTAGCTATCTTCAAGGTAAAAAGCAAATCCACTAGAAAGAATCGAAGTTCATACAATAAGACTTACAAGCCCCCACGCTCGACTTCTTATTGCTACCAACTAGTAGAACTTACTGACATGACCACGTGCAAGCTCCGAATCCACGGACTCCTTCTTTCTTTGGCCTTTGCAAAACACAAACACCCCCGTTTGTGACTTTAAGATCCCACTCAAAGGTTTAGCAACACAAACTCTCCTATTTGTGACTCCAAGACCACCCTTAAAGGTTTAGATCATCAGTACTTTTGATGACTAGAGAAGGTAGCAACTTTTACAATACCGGATCTTGAGATTCTTCAAGGAATAATATCGGTAGAAGACATAAGAGAGCTTTTTAGGAACAAAACCCTAAATACAAAAGAGGCACACTCTTTTCTCTCTGAAAAGCCACATAAAAACGTGCTTAAGGTTTCCTTTATATACTGGGAGAAGTAGATTAGAAACCCTAATCCTTAATGGGCATGAACTGCTGTTTGGGTTTAATTAAAATTCTGCAAATACGACTTTTGATCGATCGAGCCTGTCTTTCGATCGATCGAACCAGACAGATTGTGAAATCTTCTTCTGCAACTTGTATGTTCTTGAATCTTGACTTGAATCACCTTGAGCATTGTCTAATAATACCTATAGACTCTAAAATCTATATCTAGACAAGTTTGTGTTCACGATTTGCCAACTGTTCTAAACATTTAGAACCTAACATGTACTATTACCAAATCCCAATGGTACTGAAAGCCAATTGAAAACTATCTTGTAAATGGTACCAAATCCTGATCAATCATCGAAATAAAGTAGCCCCCACCACCTCAATTTTGCACATACCTAACTACCTTCCAAATGTCCATTTCTGTTACCAAATCCTGATCATTCCATTTATGTTACCTTTCAAATGGAAATTACCAAAACTCCTCTTAAAAACAATCAAACTATACTTGTTTGTTTGTTTAGATCCCTTAAAAATAGATTAGTTTAACCTAATGAATTAGCCAAGTATTTACTTAGTTTAATTATGAGGTCTAGGTTAAACACATGCAAACATATTACTTGGTGTGGAAAAATTAAAGAAAACAATAATATAATGACCTAGGAAAACCAATGAAACCAACTGTTTCAAGATAAAAACCTGTGGAGGATTTAACCTAACTATCATCAAAGTAAACAAATCCACTATGATGGAATGAAAGATTACAATAGATTTAAATCTTAAATCTAAAGCTACCTCAAGTAGAACTTACTAACACAACCACGTGCAGCTCCAACTCCACAGACTCTTCTATCTTGGATTTGTTAAACACAAACAGGGAGTTTGTGACTTTGAGATTCCACTCAAAGGTTTAGCAACACAAACTCTCCAGTTTGTGACTCCAAGACCACTCTTGAAGGTTTAAATCATCAACTATGTATGATCTTGTTGCTGCAACTTCATATCTAACAATTCTAATGATATAAGAATGATTTTCGGTAGTGACTTTGAAAGGAGAAGGCACAATACATTTTAGATCTCACAAGAGCACTTCCAAAGTCTTCACAAAACGTGCCTTAAGGTTTCCTTTAAATACTATGTGAAATAAATTTGAAACCCTAATCACTTAATTGGCTTGATGGACTGTTGGGCTTTAATTAAATTCTGCAGAACTCGTCGTTCGATTGGTTGAACTTGTTATCTCGATCAGTCAAACCTAGCATGTTTCGAATTCTTGAACCTGTAGCTTCCTTTTTCTTGTAGTCTGACTTGCAATACCTCGAGCATTGTCTAATCGAACTTATAGACTTAGGAATCTATATCTAGATAAGTTTGTGTTCACGATTTGTCAATTGTTCTAAACTTTTAGAACACTTGTAATTTGAAAAAATAAGAAAAAGTAAAGTTTTAAAAAGTTGTACATAAGCTAAAATGCAAAAAGCTAGCTTATATGTTTCCAAACACACACTAAAGCTAAAATTAGAAAACAAATCTTATTGAACCAACGACGAAAATCATTGAATAATATATCATCAGAATTCACAAAAAGAAAGAACTCGTATTGCATTGAAAGAATTATAGTTTTAAGGAAAAAGTTAACGAATGCCCTAAGAATATTAGTTAAGGAAATATTTTTAGAAATTTTTTATGGAAAAAGAAAAAAAATTAATTATTTTGATGGATTTCTATATTTTTTATGAAAGTAATGTCAAAAATTTCCTAAAATGGTTTATTAGTAATTGCCTTAAAGGCATCCATTAACATGATCCTTGTCTTAAAGCAAACATATAGATTATTATACAATCACGAATCACTATTAAACCAAAATTCTTCTCAAAAAAGAAAAAAACCATTAAACCAAAAATCAATATTTTATTTTCTTTCTAGTCATAACTCATAACCTCTTAAGTCTTAAGTCTTAACCTTGAAAATTATATCAACCTTAATTACTCAATTAAGTATTCAGTTACACAAGTTTTTCAACCACATGACCCAAAAGAAGCCCGGGTGGTTGTGGCGCGAAAAATGAATGAAATTTTATCTAACCAACTAAAAGGTTCATTTTTAGATCCTAATTTGAAGAGCAACAATTCATTTGGAGCCACAAACCAATTCGGTGGAAGGAAATTATTGGAATCTCAGGAAAAATTATATCACAAATCACTATCATATAATGAAAGTGAAGCCATTAATTTGTTGGAATTTAGGAACCTCAATGTGGAGGTCGTAAATGAACCAAATCATTTATAAAAAGCTTAAACTTGAGCCTTAGTTTTAGAATTGTTTAATAAATGAGCCAAGCCTAAACAAAAATAAATAAATGTTCATAAACAGGCTCGTGAACATTAGCACTAGATACAAAACAAGCTGAGACTAGGCTCATTTATGAGCTTGATAATAAGCTTAACAATAAAATAGGCTTGATAATAAGCTTGACATGGGCTTGTTAATGTATTTGATCAGTTGGATTTTAAGCTTAAAAGCTTGATATTGAACTTGAGTTCGACTTGACTAGCTAATGAAAAAGTCAAGCCAAACTCATACTTTTAGACTCTTTGACGAGCTCGACCTCGAACATCATTTATAGCTGAGCTTGAACATTTTATTTTACATTCATTGTTGAGCTGAACCTAAACACTCACTACTCAACAAAGCTCAATTCATTTACAGCCTATAAAGCAATAGGCTCGTGTGATCATGCAATAGGCATGAATTGCTAAGCAACAAGCTAAAGCTTCCAAGTTCATAAATTTCCCCATTCTCCTAAAGATACGACCTTAGTTGCACACGAACACTTATGTGCTCTCCGATGACTTGCATTTAAAGGTACCAAGTACTAACCACCCATTTGAGATAAATTCATGGCTTAAGAAGATGGAAAAGATTTTCACAACTATGGGAATTAGGAAGCATGAACACTTCATTTGGGGTGTTGTACCCATATCAGACACTTGACACTCCTCGAACACTTGTGCATGTGTGTCCTAACCATGTCCTTTTTTAAAATAAATAAAATGTAGGACACAACTAGGACAAGAGAACAAGAAAAATCTAATGCCCTTTCACCAAACAAACAGAGTATTCATGCTCTAAATAGTTTTAGTGCATTTGAAAATTTAATAAATATTTTTATTCTAATTTCCAAACATCCTTTAATAGTAAAGGATTTGCTTTATTATCCATTATTATTCTTAGTATGATATATATTTAACATTATATGGAAATAAATTATTAATAATTGTTAGGCTCTAAAAGTTTAGAACAATTGGCAAACCGTGAACTCAAACTTGTCTAGGTATAAATCTTAGGGTCTATAGAGTTTATTAGACAATGTTGAAGGTGTTACAAGTCAGAATACAAGAAAATACAAGCTGTAAAAAGAAGAGTTCAAATTCAGTGAAATCTGACAGATCGAAAATTAGATCTAACCGATTGAAAATCACAGACATGAAATTTCTGCAAAATTCTATTTCAGTCCAAACTCTACTTAAACATTTTGGGTTTCAAGTGAAACATTTCTAGTATATAAAGGAAAACCCTAACTACGTTTTAGAGCTTTTGAGAAAATTTAGAGGTGCTTTTATGAGATCTAAAAAGTATTGTGCCTTCCTCTTTCAAAGTCACTACTGAAAATCATTCTCATATCATTAGATCTGATAGATCCGAAGTTGCTGCATACAAGATCAACAATTGCTGATGATCTAAACCTTCAAGGTTGGTCTTGGAGTCACAAACTGGAGAGTTTGTGTTAATAAACCTTTGAGTGGGATTTCAAAGTCACAAACATGGGAGTTTGTGTTCTACAAATCCAAGAAGAGAAGGAGTCCGTGGTCATGTTAGTAAGTTACTACTTGAGGTAGCAATAGATTTAGGGTTAAATCTGATTGTAAAAACTTCAATTCTCTTATAGTGGATTTACTTTACCTTAAGGATAGTTAGGTCAAATCCTCCATAAGTTTTTACCTTGAAACGGTTTGTTTTATCGGTTTTTTTGGGTCATCATATCATGGTGTTGTTTATTTTTCGCTGCTTTGCATGATATGATTTATTTGTGTTTAACCTAAATTTGAATAATTAATCTAAGTAATCACTTGATTAATATATTAGGTTAAACAATCTGGTTTAAGGGGTCTAAATGAACAAACAATAATATATAGAAATATGAATAAAAATATATTTAATAATTATTTAATAGGCATATCATGCTGTATATCATGTCCAATTCTTTCAAAAATTCCCGCATTGCCATTTTGTACATGTACCCGTACTTGTATCCATATCTATATCTGTGCTTTTTAGCATGGGAGACACTAGTGAGTAGCATGTGAATTTTTTGCCATTTGGTGGGATGAGGGATAGAGATTGGTTGAATGAGACTGAGAAATAAGTCACATGGGAGGCATTCTTAGAGGCATTGTATGAGCTCTACTTAATTTATTGTTTTTTTTTTTTTTTTTTTTTTTGGATAGGAAGTAAATCAACTTTATTCATTAACTGAAAGAAAAGCTACATCATGAGATAATGCATGCTCTAAGAAACATGGTTCTTCTTCAATCCAGGTAACAAAATTGTCTACTTTGTTGTTAGCACCAAAGATTAGTTAGAATCAGAATTTTTAAGACTTATACAAGGGAATACTGTATGTCTTTCATTTTACTAAAGATTATGTAGGAGACGGTATCTTATGTGCATGTCGGATACAAGAATTTTGCATTATGTAGAGGCATCACAAACATCTAGCTGTCACATGAAAACCTTTCATTTTGATAGAGTTGAAGGGACATATTATGGCTAAAATCTCTTCCTTCAGCTGCACAGCATAAAGATAGTCCCATCCTGCAGTGGCAGTTCTGTCTAAATATTAAGAGAGATCCCAATCCCCAACTGCAATTTTTTCTTCTTTTACATAAATAATTAGGGTATTCTCAACACAGACAACACCCATCATCATAGACTACTACCATGACAACAACACAGACACACCCATCGACATGTAACTAGTAAAACTGGGAAATCCAGTGTGGCATTAATTTGATTAATCAAAAATAAATTTTTATTAGATTCGTTGTTACTGATGCAGTGCAACAAGCACATGTTATTTGATACCCCTCTAGTGTTATGCTCCTCATTGCAGAATGCCAGTTAGTGATGATTGTATTTCTTCCAATGTTCGCCCTTTAGTCTCCGGTACTAGTTTTGCAATGAAAAGAACACCCAAACCGCAAATGCTTGAATATATGAAAAATGTTCCTGAAATGGTATTCATGCACAACTAAATTACCACTGGGAATAAAAACTTTCAATGACACAGGAAGAAACAAGTGCGAGGCATCACCTGCTGAGCTCCACTCGAATAAGAAATTAAAGGTGTAGGAAACAAAAAAGGAGGCAAACCAATTGACCAAATTGCAAAGAGTTCCTGCTGAGCCCTTCACATTTATAGGGAATATCTGGAGAAAGAGGAACATTATTCAGTATGAGCTATACTCATTGTTAATTTAAATTTCCATTGAAGTGATGAAGATATCAACTTATCAAGCTAATAAATGTTAACCAACCTCTGAGACTATAATCCATGGTATGCTTACCATGCCAAATGAGTAAGATCCCATATATACCTGATTGCAGAATCAAACAGTTCATTTTTAAATACGAGTCAAATACAAGAATATGAAATTATCATTTTTAAATATGATTGCATTTCACCAAAGAAGTGATGATGGTTATGTGTAACAGTGCAAGGATGAAAGAGCTTTCCCTGTCTAAAGAGTAAAGACTAGAAAACACTAAAAGAAATTGAAAATGAAATAACAAAGAAAAAAGAATGCAATTAAACTTGTATAAATCCTTCCAAACTTGACATTAGAAGATGTATGTGGTTACTGATCTACTGTGTTGGCATCTGTACTACTATTGGGATATTTCCAGTGTTTGAGAATACAGTAGAAGTACTCTTAGGTGCACTAAGGTAATTGGGATCATATATATACCTATGATCTTTGTAACTCCTTCCGGAGTTTATAAAAACTCAATGATTGTAGTCCTAGTGTGGGAAAACCATGTAAACCTGGTGTTCTTGTGTATGTGCTTTGATCCTTTCTTCTGTTTTTATTGTTGTGGGGACATCAATTCAGAGCAAGGTTCTTGCCACTGATCAAATGAAGAGATTTAGGCAGTTTTGTTTCAATGTCTTGCCACATTGCTCAGTTTAACTATTTTATTAGCTTATGGATTAAACGAAAAGGAGAGAACAAAATGCTACATAACAAAATATACATATACAAAACAGATTGTGAAACCAAAAGTTACCAATGATAGTTAATAGTAAGAAGAAAGTATAAAAATGTTTGACAATTAAAATATCATTACCAATACTCCTACAAGGGCCAAAATGTGACTGATTCCTTTCCACCAGTTATGGTCCTGTTTATAGCATATTGAAAATTACGGAGGGTGATTGATCAACACAGAAATGTCAAATGTTCAAAATAATGTTAAGGAACCTGCAACAAGTATGCTAATCCTGTAAGGAAGCAACCTAAGCAATTCCCCATTGCAGAAACCTGCAAACATTGCAGATTATCCTATTAAATCTTTGATCAATTAAGCTCTAAACTTAGGAAACTTATTTTGTAGCCTAACCATCAAAATCATTCGTCTTCCAAGTTTATCTATCAGTGAGGCGCCCAGAAAAATTGAAGGAATCTGCAGAGGAAATATCCACTCTTCTGAGAAATTCACTGAAAAAAATTGCACAATATTTAAAAAAAAAAATATATATATATATATATATATTCAAGACCTACCAGGGTAACAGCCAGCACTATATACCCAACAGTACTAGAGATACCTGTCACCCCAAAAAAAAAATATATATATATATATATATACACACACACACATGTAAACATAAGTTTTGTGCTTTGTTTATTTTTGTATGAAGTTCTGTTAATAATCTCCATGATTTACCAGCAGAATTAAAAATTTCACTCATATAAAACAGAAACCCATAGAGCCCTCCAAGTACTTGCACTAACATCAGCCCGACTCCAACCTGTACATTAGTTTAGTCATATCCATGGATTAGACAAATTATATATCACAAAAGGGAGTAACACAGGATATGATTGATTTTTTCAACACACAATGAGTAGAGGAACAAATTTTCGTTGAAACAAGTTCTGAATTTTGTCATCTGAGTTTTGTTGAAGGTTATCAGTATAATCCTGTACATTGCATGATAGACAACTGGCTCAGTTCACTGTGTTGATGTCAATAATATGGTAATAATGAGTCCAAAAGAACTTTCAATGATATGTTACTTTGATATCAGAGGCCTCTTGAGAGGTATCAGCATCGACTCCCCTGAGGCGTTGGAGAGCAGCCTCAAATTCTCTTTGTTTGCCAATCTTTACCTGCAGATATATTTGCAGTGAACATTTGAGAATGTTGATGCATTCTTGTACTACCTTAAATGTGAACTACTGCAATTTGATTTAATTTTAACATGGTTTCAGCTTTGCTCATCCCTAAATAAAAACAATGAGAATTCTGTCCTCAACTAACAAATTTTAATTAAATTTCAATTGAACTCACCAACCATCTAGGGGACTCTGGAATGAGAAATAGACCAAGGAACATTAATATACATGGAATAGAGCCTGAGGATGAAAATATGTAGAAACCATTACATAAGAAAGAACCATTAGTTTGTAAATATAATGTGCAAACAAATCTACCTATTATGGCCAAGGTGCGCCAGCTGATAATTGAACCAATGAGATATGTGAGAGAAGAGCCATAACCTGTCATCGACTGTACAATGAAAAATATGATCCACCAAAAGAAAAAGTAAATTCCAATTGCAAAATGTTAATATCCCAAAAAGGACAAATTAAATAGGTTAAATTAGAAAATTTACATTAGAATTTGAAATATATTTCCTTATTTTTGGTGGGGTTTTTAGAAAATTCAGATTAATGACCTTCCAGCAACTTATTGGTTTATTAAATTGACTAACCTGAATTCAAAAAAAGCACCAGATAGAAGATTTATTAAGGATTCCAAAGAGAAGAAAATTGAGGGCTTAAATTCTTAATGCTTGGTCAATCTATTTATTCTTAAGACAAGAAGTCTAAAAATCTCTCCTTTATATTAATTTTAGTATTTCAAGACGAAAAGTTTCAAAAAAAAAAAAAAAAAAAGTACTTCAATACAAAACATACCTTATCCTTAGGCTTCATATAATTTGATTTAGGCGAAGTTTCCATTAATGTTCTAACTTCAAATTGTTATTTTTTTTTATTTTTTTTTTAACAAGATAAAAATTCTACTCTAGCCTAATCTAAGTTTATATATGTGTGAAGCTCCCTCTTAGAGACTTGAACCCTAACTCTTGCCTCCCACACCCCATAAGTACTTATACTTGTGAAGTGACCATCACACCAAGGGTGTGCAGTAGTTTAACTTCAAGTTGTTAATTGGCCATATGTGAGACTCGTTGTAATGTAAATTTCATGATATTGCTAGTCCCTAAATGGGTTTGGCTCTTTGTTGGAACACATGGATCATGAATGAATCTATACATACCTTGCTTTTGGTATTGAATCGATTAAAAAACCAAGGTTTTTAGTGACAGTTCTATTGAAGATAGATGAATTTTATTAGAAATCAAAGAGAAATCAAGGCTGATCATGGAGTGGTTGGATTTATGGGAATTAAACTAGGTCAGTTGGGGCCTTAATTAGTTAGGAACTTTATGATATCATTGAGCTTGTGGTTAAGGGCTAGATGTTGAAGCATAATGAATGGACCTTATTTGAAATTTATTAATGCCAAACACGGTATAAAGTTGGCATTTCGATGATGTGGATTGTTTTGAATTTGTTGAAGAAATGAGACATGGGCATGAACCATAGACTCTTAGCTGTGATTTTCTTGATGCTGGACAGATCTAGGCTTACCGAAGTTAGGAGAATTCCTAAACCTCATTAGTGAAAAATAAATCTAGAATTGAGGTTCACTTAGTGACCTTTATTTATAATGAGGAAAGTGATGTGGACCCATTAGATACCTCCCCGGATGACGCACCCACACTTCACGACTAGAACATCCGACTGACTCCTACAAGCTCTTGAAGATTTGAACTCTGCATCTATGGCTTCAGCTCTTGATCTCACTAGCGAGAAACAATAGGGAAAATGTCTCTTTTGAACTCACAAGTACACAAGATGAAGTCTAAAATTTTCTCTCTATATTGCTTACGTTATCAGTGTTTCCAACCTTAGGAAAGTTGTACTTAATAGGCCTTTTATATAGACTCTCTCATTAGGGTAGAAATTACCCACAATACCGCATTTAGTAATACACAACATAATTTTGAGTTCCCTATTTTCGCTCGATCAAGCCACGATCGAGGGATAGTCAAAATTTGATGAAGAGTAGTTGTATCTTTCTAAACTAATTCTCTTGAGCTGCTTATTGCAAAAATGGTCTTGAACATGATGTAACTTGTATGAACTTACTATAGACACATTTGACAATTACATTGTTATAGAATTTGCCAACTTTAAACCTAACACATACATAATCTAAATTCCACATTCTATTCAAAATCACATTAAAAAATATTGTTTCATCATCCAATCAAAGAATAAAACCTTCTTCATGAGTATATACACCCTATATTATGGTGCTATGGATTCCCGTATTATGTTAGGATGTTATTATACCTATTGAATTACTATTGGAAAATCTTTAAGTGTGCAATTGTTGTCACATACCTAACTTATTTAGTTGGATTCAAGGCATGATACAAAAGTATAGAATGATTGAATATACCTGAGTTATTGACATAAACCCTCCCCTTAGATTCTTTGGTGTTATTTCGGCAAGGTACACAGGTCCCTGTTTGCAGTGGGATGATAATTCATTATCGGTCGTATTCATGAGTGTATGAATTTGAAAAATCAATATTACTGCATTTATACCACATAACATGTAATTCCAAATCCAACTCCCAATAACAGTCTTCCGAAGTCAAGCAACCAAGCACCCTTTCAGCAGGCACAAAACATTTAGCATTATGATACAAATGCAAAAGAGTTATGTGAGATTAAAATTAGCAGATGTATCCGTATTGAAATTAGGTGCAATACCCTAGGTTAAGATTGAGAGTAAAAAAGTAATGAAGTAAAAAAAATTGTGAGAGGAATGATGAGTAATTGCACCCAATGCAATACCTTAAGTATTGCACAGAATCCTAATATCCACACTTATTAAGAGGGAGAAAAAGATAGAATCGTTGGAATGTAATAAAAAGGGAAAGATATGAAACCTTGGCGAAGATTATTGATAGCCATCCCATGATGTAGAATATATCCAAAATCCAAAATGTCTGCTTCACAATATTAATAAAAGTAGAAAGGAATTATAGAATCGCTTGGGATTTTTGAGTTGAAAAACTTAACACCATTAACATTTTGTAGAAATATGGCCTTGAAAAACATACATATCTTCGACCAATGACATCCGTCATCTTTCCACTTATTAGTGCCCCTATTATTGCTCCAATGGTCATCATTGATCCAAACAGTGAATACTGCACATTTAAGAGAAAGATGTAGAAGTCAAATATATCAGTAGAAGTATAAAGAAACATTAGCAATTTTCTTAATTATTTATGGAAAAGCTAAGGGATGTCTTAGAGGAGAAATTATTAGGTCCACTAGGAAGATTGTTAACAAGGTTCTTCTTGACCTCCCAATTAATAAAATGCTGTTATTTATGCAAATGTGACATCATCTGATAATTTTTATTTATTATTCCTTGTACTGATTAAGAAGCTCACACATACATTTACATAGATGATATCATCTCATTGGTCAGGGAAGATCACATCAGCAGTTCTCCCAATATAAATAAACATTTCTCATCTTAGAGGTATTAATTTATAAAATATTTTTAGAAACTTTTTATAAGAAAAGAAAAAAAAAAACTGATTTTTTTAACAGTTTTGTATATTTTTAGAAACATTTTGTATATTTTTCATAAAAGTGATGTCAAAACTTTCTTTAAATGATCCATTAACTAATGCTCTGAGCGCACTTGTTAACCAAACCCAATGAACTAGTCCAATATATATATATACACACTCTCACACACACATACACACACACACATATATATATATATATATATATATAACACTTTTGATTATTATGATGTTGGACTAGCGGAAGCTTTGAATCCATTCCTTCTGCAGTAAAGAAGTTTTCTCCTTTCTTGTCAAAACTGAACTGACATATACACCTATCTTTGACAGAGCAGCCAAGCAAAGAGAACTTAAATTTAGTTTCATTCTACATTCTGTGATTGGTGCTAGCTAAGTAGCAATGGCATGCACAATATTACTAGGATCTTTAAGACCATTGTTATGATTTAGATCGAGTATGAGACTACTGATTAATTACCCTAGTCATTTTATATAAGCATTAGTCAAACCATCCTTATTGCCATCTTATCCCCTCACTATTTCCAAATTTCTTTGCCCACATACATAGTAATATCCAAGAGAGAATATATATGACATGGAATAAGTACATATAATTATAAAAAATAAAAAAATAAAAAAATAGGTACATATATTATATCCTACGTATTTCATTTGGTTCAAAATTTTAAAAACTGTTTCAAAAACTTTGTAATATATATTTTTAGTATTTTTATTTGATATGATTTATAGGTATACAAATTTGTATGTACATGCAATATACAGTATCGTATGTGTGTTTTTACTAAGTATGCCCCATCCCATGTTTGCAATATTTGTATACCTAGCGGTTAGCAGTTGTGTAAAATGATGAACGATATTCGTAACTTGCATGTGAACCTAGCTAGCACTTGGCGATTGTAAATGAGATCTATTACTATATATGTACTATTTGCAGCCAATGTTTGTGAAGATAAATTTTAGAAACAATGTAATAATTTTAATTTCATTTAACTTTAGAGGTATGTGTATGTTTGTGTGCGCGGACGTCACATGAGTACTTCACCTCTGCCACAGTAAGGCCCAGATCAGCTATGATTCCATTCTCAGCAAGTGATGAATATACCGCCTGCAAAGAAGCCACAAACATTAATTTCTCAGACAAAAGAAAACTTCAATTTCAACCCGTATCAGTTCATCATGTAACCGATAGCCCCAAGCTCAAATAGTATCTCTAGCTGAATCCTAAAGCACTGATGTGAATTTATATAACTGGGTTAGAATTAATGTTTGATAGTAGGTAACAGTTTTTTACTTTTTGGCATTCTTTTTCTTCAATTAAAACTTTTTAAAATATATTTTTCTTTCCTTATTTTTTTATTATAACTTTTAGTTTTTTACTTTAAAAAAAAAAATTTGGAGCTCAACATTATATATAGATATATATATATATATATATATATAGACACACATACAGTCAATGCAAAGAAAAAATTCAATTAAATTCTAAATTGGAGTCTAATTTTGCACAGCATGTCTTATTTAATTCTAAAATTTTTGTGTTAAGTAAATTATTAAGTACAAAACTCAAAAAGCAATCTAAATTCAATTAAATTTTAATTAAAGTTTAATTTTGCCAAGTTACGTATACCTTGCAATATTCTTTTTTTTTTTTTTTTCATTTTTAATTAATTTTTTAAAGTTTATTTTCAATACCAATGCCCTCTTTCCATATTCTGCTTGCTGTTACAGTTCCCTAGGCACTTTGAACCAAGAGAACAATGAATCTATGTAAAAATAAATAAAAACAACGAATCAAAGTAATGGTTCTCTCGAAAACAACTCCAAATCTTATTATATTCTTCTAATTCTTTTCTTTGTAACTAAGGCGCTTTATTAACATTCTATCTCATTCTCGCAGCTGGTTTGATCACTTTGATTTCACTGTTTTTGTATTCTCTGAAGTTTAATTTGTATGTGTCTATCTCTGCTAATCACCTATTTTTCAAAGAAAAAAAAAAAAAAAGCTTGTGCTTTTTATTAAATGCACAAAAATTGTTTGACAAAAGACCTTAGTATTGGTAAATAATAACCAATAAATTAGATAAGTTTTCAATCTGACTTATTACCAGTATATATAATAAGTTTTGAAACAATTTCCTTTGTCTCTATGGTTATAGGCTTAGCCCAAATTCTATTTTATAAACAAAATTATGTTCTCATATCCTTTTTGTAACTTGTGAACAAAAGAAATAACACCCTTGTGAACAATTTTTTTTTTTTTTTTTAAAATAAGCCTAGGACCACAACTTGTGGTGAGTTGTGGTTGGGGAATGGATAATAATGGGTCCATATGAGAACACCCTCCACCAACCACAACTCGCCACATGGACGAGTTGTGGCACAAATTGTGACACTAGACTTATTCTTTAAAAAAATGATAAATTAGTGATAATGACAATGACAGGAATCAAACTTTGAGAAAACGTTAAAACCAAATAGTTTCAATCTGACTTTATCGAATCTACTTCGTATCATATATATTTTACTCACTAAATTAAAAACAACACCAAGAAAAAAAAATAAAGTTTTTTGAAACATCATATTTTTTCCATTCTTTAAGCTATAGAAGTATCCAAAGACAAAAACACCGTTAGTCTATTTTCTTTATTTTTATTGTTACAAAAAAAAAATAGTGAATCGACTAACAAAATAACTTAAGAAAAAGATTCTTAATATTTTATATATAAAAAAAAGAGAAAATAAAAATAAAAGAAATTTTCCAAATCCAAAAAAAGAGAGGATAGAAAATATTGTTAGTATAAATTTACTTTCATACCCCTATTAAATAAATAAATAATTAGCAAAAAAATTATTAAAAAAATTATTAAGAAAAAATAGATGAAAAAAAAGGGAATGAGAAGTATCAGAAAAAAGACAAAAAAAGAAGAAGAGAAAAATACAAAACCGATAACGTATATATGGTAACAGAAAAGGACAAAAACAGATGGTAAGAGAAAACTAATGAAAAAGAAAAGGACAAAAAATAATTGATCCCAGTTTTTTTTTTTTTTTTGAACGTCATTATGGTCCAAAAAGCAGCTCCTTTTTTTGTTTCTTTTTTCTCTCTAGTTTTCTTTCCAATTAGGAAAGAAAACATTTTGGTGCCAGAAAAAAACACCCGACTTCTACTAATTTTCCTTCTGCAATTTTACTGGACCAAACATCTCTATAAATTACTTTTTCTCTTATTTTTTGTCATTCTTTTTCCATCCACCTTAAAATCCATTTAACCAAACCGACCCACCACCTAATAATGTTACTATTATTTGTAATTTTGAGGTGAAAAACAAAAGAATTTTACTATTATAAATTTATAATATAAATTTATAATTGAATGAGTAATTATATATAAAAATGGGATTATACTTACAACACTGCCACCAGTGAAGGCACCGCAAGCTGCCACAATGGTGCTGATAACGAGAATAGCTGTGGCACTGGAATCACTTGGCCGAACAGCAGCACCACCATTAGTATTAGCACCATCACCAACATGGCCATTGCCATTATCTACTGTGTTACTACTCGCCTCTTGTTTTACAAGTAGAGACTTTCTCACCACTTCATCCTCCATATTTCTTTCTTGGAATACAAAAGTACTGAGGCAGAAAACCTATATATAGGGAAAGAAATTATGTTAGTGTATGAGAGAGAATAATCATAGAGAGACTACTGTATGTGGGCTCTCCCACGTTCCAAGACCAGCAATGATTGTACTTACTAGTAGATACTCTTCCCCCCTTTCCCTGGGGTGGTTTCTCAAAAAAAAAAAAAAACTAGTAGATACTCTCAAAGTAGGTTTACAGAGAACCACAAATTATTCTACAATATTTTTGTTACCAAAATTGTGACGTAGCTGTGAATAATTAATGAGTCCGGTTAATGTGTGCCTTAAGGGCACACATTAAACCATCTATTTTTGAAAACATTTTTTCGAAAATTAAAGAAGTTGTTAATACTTTTTTAATTTCTGAGAAATTTTTTCTAAAAATAATTTATTATTGTGTGCCCTTAGGACACATATTAACAAAATCCATAATTAATTATGACTTATACATGGACTCATTATTTTTTTTTTAACAATCACACTTTATCACGTTACAATTGTAATAAAAAGTTGTGAAAAATTACGTGTCCTAGACTTTTCCCCACTAATACTGCATTATTGCGTACTGCCACAAAGGTTTTGAATCTTCTGATGAAGATTGGCACTGGAATCACTAAGCCGAAACAGTAGTATCAGGACCAGCGTAATACCACTGTCACCGACACCGTGCAGCGCCACTGCTAAAGTTAATTTATGTTATCATATTATGGTCTTTTTTTAAAAGTAGAAGTAGAAACTTTATCATTGTGGTTCCCAGGCCTTTACCATTTAGGCCTTTACCATTTAGGCCCTGACCAAGTCCCTCTAACATAGAAAGGTACCTAATTAATATGGGGACAGTAAGTTTTTTTTTCCTTTTTTTTTTAAATTAAAAATAAAAAGTGACTTAGTTGCACTTTTCTTTTCTTTTTTTTTTATCTCATAGGTTTTATAAATTGATATGTCACCGATCATAATAAATAATTCAATTTTTTTTTTTATTGAAATGTCACATAAATTTATAAGTTTTTTATAATAAAATTTGTAGTAACTTTAGCATCTTTTTCACACACACAAAAAAGTGATGAATTAATAGAAATACAACACAATTACCAATTCACCATTAAGTGAATGAAAAATGCTAAAACTAATACAAATTTTATGACAAAAAATTAACAAACTGGTGTGGTAGGAATATGATTGGTGCCACTCAAACAATATAATAAATTGAATGTTTTGAATAACTTTTTTTTTTTTTTTATTAGTGACACATTAGTTTGTAAAACCTACATAATAAGTATCACTAGCTCACTCAGGGTGAATCAGTTTTATTAATTAGTAAGAATTAATAATAGATTTGAAATTAAAAATAAAGTAAATATTATTTAAGTGATATTTAGATATAAAAACGCCCCTTTAAAATTTTTCACCATTAAGTGAATGAAAAATGCTAAAACTAATACAAATTTTATGACAAAAATTAACAAACTGATGCGGTAAGAATATGATTGGTACCACTCAAATAATATAATAAATTGAATGTTTTGAATAACTTTTTTTTTATTATTAGTGACACATTAGTTTGTAAAACCTACATAGTAAGTATCACTAGCTCACTCAGGGTGAATTAGTTTTATTAATTAGTAAGAATTAATAATAGATTTGAAATTTAAAAAAAAAATTTATATTATAAAAAATAAAGTAAATATTATTTAAGTGAAATTTAGATATAAAAATGCCCCTTTAAAATTTTTCGCCTTAGGCCTTAAACTATTTTGGGCCGGCTCTAATGGTTCCTCCACCATATTTACTTTCTTGGAATGCATAAGGGAGACAAAATATATAATGGAGAAGAGATAGTGTTTGCTAATAATGTGTTTTTGAATTTGAGACTCGGTTTTCCAATTTTAGCTAACTACTTTTCAAAACATTCTTATTATCATATTAATTCATATTCTAAACCATATTTCATTTAAATATTAATTTTTCTTTTGTTGTTTTCTTTTTCTTTTCTTTTTTTCACTTTTCAAAGGAAAACTCTAAAGAGACACAAATCCACAACATCTTGTGACACACACAAATCCTCAACCAAACAGATAGCCAAAAATAAAGAACCTCCTGCTAATAATAGAATGGCAGGATTTTGCTTTCAATTCATGAGTAGAAACTAGAAAGGCTTACCTGAAATTCTCAATTTGCCTTGTAAAATTTTACTGTTAATTTTCACTCATCATTTCAGAAAATAAATTTTTTTTTTCTTCTAAAAATGAAGAAAAAAGAAATGGGTATAGAATGGGGCAACCAAAGTAACTTCTCTACCTAAACGTTACTCTAATCAAGGACCGGGGTTCAAGTCTCTAAGAGTGAGCTTCACACATATATACACTTAGATTAGGATAGAGTAGAAATTACATCTTGTATAAAATAAAAAATAAAATAAAAAAGGGCGGCGCCAAATACTAATAAGGGTGGTCACAAGACCACCCTGAATTTTTTCTTTTAATATACCTTAAAATTTTTGAGTTTTAAATTAATATGGGTCTTTTGACCACCTTAGAAAAAAAACTTGACCACCCTTTAAAAAAAAAAAAAAGTTGAACACCCTTAATAACACCTCTCCAAAAATTTTGTCCATTGAAAGTTAAACAAAAAAATTGCAAGAAATGCAATGTTCACAATATTTTCACAATATTTTTGTAACAAATCCTAAATAACAGGTTGTTACCAGTAAAAAAAAAAATTCAATTGTGAGTTCAAATTAGAAATAGTAAAAACTTACTATTTAAAATATACACTTTTTAAATAGCTAATCTGGTAGTACTTACTTAAGTCTTTAGTCGAATTTGTTGGATTTATATGATATATTTTTTTCAAAAAGATAATGCATTTTATTTGTATTAGTACTTATTTAGGCAATATGTTAGTAATTGAATGAGTGATTAGTAGCTTAATAATTACTTGGTTTTGTACATTGGAAAAGATATAACGGATAACATTAATAGTGAAATTATCATATCACACAATGATTTCAAAATATGAAAACTTATGAATGGAAATTATAAAACTTTATGTATTTGCATATATTTTTATTTTGTGATGTTAATATATTCAAGTTTTATTATTATTAAAAATTTTGAATTTAATTGTTTTTAATGACTATTCTGAAAAGAATTTTTAGAGCCGTCACGGACCCTAATAGCATCTTACCCTCTGAGTTTGGGTTTGCAAGCAGGGGAACGGTGAGTCATAGTTGTTATCCCAAGTTCCCAACCTCACGAGGATGCTAGTGATCATTGAGCTAGAGGTCTGGGGTTTTTTTCAAGCAGCACTTTCCATCAAGGTATTCGAACTTGAAACCTCACTCTCAAACCACTCTAGTAGAGTAGGACCAATGATCACCATACCACCACCATGATGGTTTTCACTTTACAGAAAATTAATTATGGCCCAGAAAATTCGTTCATATGTCTTTTAAATAAATAATTAATTTGCAATGGCCCTCCACTTTAAAGTTTCCTGCATTAGTACGTTTCACTGGAGTGACAGTCTGTGTTTGTACACTCCCCAGAGGCCAAACACATGCACAGTATTTCTTTATTATTTCTCTTCTTTTGTTTGGATTTGATCTGAAGGAGAGGGACAGATGCTGTATTCCAAAGTCATGACATGAATGAAGTTACATAGTCTGCATTATGCGGGAGTGATTTGGCTTGTGCGTGTATATATATATATATATTTACTATTTTGTCATAACTCTTAAATTTATTATGAAATTACCAAATATGGCTGAATTCGGCACTTAGATAGCCGACTTTGAAGTTGATTAACTAGGTAATTTTGCATTGCATGAGGTGGTAGGGTCTGGGGACATGATGAATTTGGTACTTTTAGTATTGAATTCACTTCTAAGAAAACCAATTGGACTGGTCTATATCCTCCTTCATTAGAGACAGTTTACAAATTAGAAAGAGATTTTTGAATTGCAATTTCTATTAGATTAGTAGAGTTTGTAATGCTGCAGACCTGCAGTTCATGCAACGGCTAAGCTGAAAAAATAAATTTTCCGTGACTAAGAAGCTGAAATCTCTCCCTCTCTCTCAACAAAACAGATCAAAACAATACATAAAAATCCAAAAAAAAAAACTCAAACCTTTATTTTTCTAATTTTATTTTGTTGTTGTTAATAATTGCTAGAAAATTTGCCTTTTAAAAAAAAAAAAAAAATATATATATATATATACACACATATATATTTGCCTTAGGCCCCAAAATACACAAAACCACCCCTGATTAGCTTCTCCTTGAGAGGCTTTTAACTCCATTGCAGCTGCTTCTTTCTCAGCAATGCACAGTGCTTCTGAGAGCTTGTTGAAGTCATAAGGGTGTCCCATTCCTCCATTAACTTGGTGAAGTTGTAAGAGGAATCACTTTTGTTTTGACTAACAGCTGCAACATGTGATGCAAAATTGTGAGATCTAATGAAAGGGTTTGAGATTAAAGTCATTCCCAATGTACAAAATTCTCACCTTTTTTTTTGGGGGGGGGGGGGGGGGGTTGAGAGTGATTTTGGTAGGCAGTGTTACACTCAATTTTCTTTCAAAAGACAACAGAAACATTTTGAGATTGCAATTAAAAAAAAAAAAAATTTTGGGGTACAACAAATTTAAATTTAATTAAATTGATTATTACTGTAGAAATGGTTTAAAGCAAAAGTGCTAAACTACATTTCTCTAAAGCCAAAGGCGTGCAGAATATCTTGTTGAAGAATTTAATCTCCTTAACTAATAAATTGGTTACAGAGTTAATCTAAAGCTCATCCTTCCCCAATAAGGCAAGAAGAAATGCCTTGTAGTCTCCTGATGTGTCCCTCTCTATGGCATTCTCCAAAGTAACATTGTTTCTCTTAAAATAGATTTTCATGATGTCCTTCAAATCCTTTTCTGCACGAGTGATGATCACACGGCTGAGAGCATCTTCATCAGTTCCTACCGTATTGATGGCAGTACGCAACACCTGAGTTCCAAAAAGGAGTCCAATATATATTATATATACATACTTTATGAACATTTTTCTCAACCAAATTATGTACTAATTATATCCTCCAAATTGTAAAGCTAATTTAAACAAGTCTCATAACTTAATGGTATGTTGCATATACCTTTGCATAGTACTTCTGAGGGTCTCTGATACATCGGATAGTTGTACGCAGTGCAGCGAGATAATGATCAGTTGGGTCGCCCAACAAACCCTAAAAATTAACATTTCAAACATTTTAATTATCGTTTAATTCCAAGGTCCATGAAAAATTGAGATACAATAATAATAATGGGTTCGCCTTCTATCCAGTGGTCAGTGGCCACTGGACCCATTAGGATACGAACACGTGTCCGCAATCCAACGTGTCTAGTGGCACTGGCCACTGGACAGAAGCCGGATCCAATAATAATAATCGTATTGAAGTTGATGATGCCACATTAATTTTAATTTATAAAAGTGAATTTAGACCATTAAATAAGTCAAGCATCTATTATATGTTAGACAATTGAGTGATTTTAATAAATTCAATGTTTAATTTATTATAGAGTAAAGCTTATTTTTTTAGCTTATATATGTATAAGACCATCACTGTAAAGATTTCAGTATAGATCTAAATCATTATATTTAAACTAAATAAATAAATAATTTACAAAAAAATTATTAAAAAAATTATTAAGAAAAAATAGATGAAAAAAAAGGGAATGAGAAGTATCAGAAAAAAGACAAAAAAAGAAGAAGAGAAAAATACATAACCGATAACATATATATGGTAACAGAAAAGGACAAAAACAGATGGTAAGAGAAAACTAATGAAAAAGAAAAGGACAACAAATAATTGATTCCAGTTTTTTTTTTTTTTTTTGAACGTCATTATGGTCCAAAAAGCAGCTCCTTTTTTTTGTTTCTTTTTTCCCTCTAGTTTTCTTTCCAATTAGGAAAGAAAACATTTTGGTGCCAGAAAAAAACACCCGACTTCTACTAATTTTCCTTCTGCAATTTTACTGGACCAAACATCTCTATAAATTACTTTTTCTCTTATTTTTTGTCATTCTTTTTCCATCCACCTTAAAATCCATTTAACCAAACCGACCCACCTCCTAATAATGTTACTATTATTTGTAATTTTGAGGTGAAAAACAAAAGAATTTTACTATTATAAATTTATAATTGAATGAGTAATTATATATAAAAATGGGATTATACTTACAACACTGCCACCAGTGAAGGCACCGCAAGCTGCCACAATGGTGCTGATAACGAGAATAGCTGTGGCACTGGAATCACTTGGCCGAACAGCAGCACCACCATTAGTATTAGCACCATCACCAGCATGGCCATTGCCATTATCTACTGTGTTACTACTCGCCTCTTGTTTTACAAGTAG
Source organism: Quercus lobata (assembly GCF_001633185.2). Classification (NCBI taxonomy): domain Eukaryota; kingdom Viridiplantae; phylum Streptophyta; class Magnoliopsida; order Fagales; family Fagaceae; genus Quercus; species Quercus lobata. Next base: position 3,757,581 of record NC_044906.1, on the reverse strand, counting down.
AGACTTTCTCACCACTTCATCCTCCATATTTCTTTCTTGGAATACAAAAGTGCTGAGGCAGAAAACCTATAGGGAAAGAAATTATGTTAGTGTATGAGAGAGAATGATCATAGAGAGACTACTATATGTGGGCTCTCCCACGTTCCAAGACCAGCAATGATTGTACTTACTAGTAGATACTCTCAAAGTAGGTTTATAGAACCACAAATTATTCTACAATATTTTTGTTACCAAAATTGTGACGTAGATGTGAATAATTAATTATGACTTATACATGGACTTATTATTTTTCTTTAACAATCGCACTTCATCACGTTATAGTTGTAATAAAAAGTTGTGAAAAATTACGTGTCCCTAGACTTTTCCCCACTAATACTGCATTATTGCATACTGCCACAAAGGTTTTGAATCTTCTGATGAAGATTGGCACTGAAATCACTAAGCCGAAACAGTAGTATCAGGACCAGCGTAATACCACTGTCACCGACACCATGCAGCGCCACTGCTAAAGTTAATTTATGTTATCATATTATGGTCTTGTTTTAAAAGTAGAAGTAGAAACTTCTATCATTGTGGTTCCCAGGGCTGGCCCTAGGCCTTGACCATTTAGGCCATGACCAAGTCCCTCTAACATAGAAAGGTACCTAATTAATACGGGGACAGTAAGTTTTTTTTCCTTTTTTTTTAAATTAAAAATAAAAAGTGAGTTAATTGCATTTTTTTTATCTCATAGGTTTTATAAATTGATATGTCACCAATCATAATAAATAATTCAATTTTTTTTTATTGAAATGTCACATAAATTTATAAATTTTTTATAATAAAATTTGTAGTAACTTTAGCATCTTTTTCACACACACAAAAAAGTGACGAATTAATAGAAATACAACACAATCACCAATTCACCATTAAGTGAATGAAAAATGCTAAAACTAATACAAATTTTATGACAAAAAATTAACAAACTGATGTGGTAGGAATATGATTGGTGCCACTCAAACAATATAATAAATTGAATGTTTTGAATAAATTTTTTTTTTATTAGTGACACATTAGTTTGTAAAACCTACATAATAAGTATCACTAGCTCACTCAGGGTGAATCAGTTTTATTAATTAGTAAGAATTAATAATAGATTTGAAATTAAAAATAAAGTAAATATTATTTAAGTGATATTTAGATATAAAAGCGCCCCTTTAAAATTTTTCACCATTAAGTGAATGAAAAATGCTAAAACTAATACAAATTTTATGACAAAAATTAACAAACTGATGTGGTAGGAATATGATTGGTACCACTCAAACAATATAATAAATTGAATGTTTTGAATAATTTTTTTTTTTTTTGTTATTAGTGACACATTAGTTTGTAAAACCTACATAGTAAGTATCACTAGCTCACTCAGGGTGAATCAGTTTTATTAATTAGTAAGAATTAATAATAGATTTGAAATTAAAAAAAATTATATTATAAAAAATAAAGTAAATATTATTTAAGTGAAATTTAGATATAAAAATGCCCCTTTAAAATTTTTCGCCTTAGGCCTTAAACTATTTTGGGCCGGCCCTAATGGTTCCTCCACCATATTTACTTTCTTGGAATGCATAATTAAGGGAGACAAAATATATAATGGAGAAGAGATAGTGTTTGCTAATAATGTGTTTTTGAATTTGAGACTCGGTTTTCCAATTTTAGCTAACTACTTTTCAAAACATTCTTATTATCATATTAATTAATTCATATTCTAAACCATATTTCATTTAAATATTAATTTTTCTTTTCTTTTTTTTTTTGTTTTTTTTTTTTTGTTTTTTCACTTTTCAAAGGAAAACTCTAAAGACACACAAATCCACAACATCTTGTGACACACACAAATCCTCAACCAAACAAATAGCCTAAAATAAAGAACCTCCTGCTAATAATAGAATGGCAGGATTTTGCATTCAATTCATGAGTAGAAACTAGAAAGGCTTACCTGAAATTCTCAATTTGCCTTGTAAAATTTTACTGTTAATTTTCACTCATCATTTCAGAAAATAAATTTTTTTTTTTTCCTGAAAATGAAGAAAAAAGAAATGGGTATAGAATGGGGCAATCAGAGTAACTTCTCTACCTAAACGTTACTCTAATCAAGGACCGGGGTTCAAGTCTCTAAGAGTGAACTTTACACACATATACACTTAGATTAGGCTAGAGTAGAAATTCTATCTTGTATAAAAAAAAAAAAAAAAAAAAAAAAAAAAAAAAGGGCGGTGCCAAATACTAATAAGGGTGGTCACAAGACCACCCTGAATTTTTTCTTTTAATATACCTTAAAAATTTTGAGTTTTAAATTAATATGGGTCTTTTGACCACCTTAGAAAAAAAACTTGACCACCCAAAAAAAAAAAATGTTGAACACCCTTAATAACACCTCTTCAAAAATTTCGTCCATTGAAAGTTAAACAAAAAAATTGCAAGAAATGCAATGTTCACAATATTTTTGCAATATTTTTGTAACAAATCCTAAATAACAAATTGTTACTGGTAAAAAAAAAAAAAATTCAATGGTGAGTTCAAATTAGAAACAGTAAACACTTACTATTTAAAATATACACTTTTTAAATAGCTAATCTGTTAGTACTTACTTAAGTCTTTAGTCGAATTTGTTGGATTTATATGATATATTTTTTTCAAAAAGATAATGCATTTTATTTGTATTAGTACTTATTTAGGCAATATGTTAGTAATTGAATGAGTGATTAGTAACTTAATAATTACTTGGTTTTGTACATTGAAAAAGATGTAACGGATAACATTAATAATGAAATTATCATATCATGCAATGATTTCAAAATATGAAAACTTGTGAATGGAAATTTTAAAACTTTACATATTTGCATATGTTTTTATTTTGTGATGTTAATATATTCAAGTTTTATTATTATTAAAATTTTTGAATTTAATTGTTTTTAATGATTATTCTGAAAAGAATTTCTAGAGCCGCCACGGACCCTAATAGCATCTTACCCTCTGAGTTTGGGTTTGCAAGCAGGGGAACGGTGAGTCATAGTTGTTATCCCAAGTTCCCAACCTCACGAGGATGCTAGTGATCATTGAGCTAGAGGTCTGGGGTTTTTTTCAAGCAGCACTTTCCATCAAGGTATTCGAACTTGAAACCTCACTCTCAAACCACTCTAGTAGAGTAGGACCAATGATCACCATACCACCACCATGATGGTTTTCACTTTACAGAAAATTAATTATGGCCCAGAAAATTCGTTCATATGTCTTTTAAATAAATAATTAATTTGCAATGGCCCTCCACTTTAAAGTTTCCTGCATTAGTACGTTTCACTGGAGTGACAGTCTGTGTTTGTACACTCCCCAGAGGCCAAACACATGCACAGTATTTCTTTATTATTTCTCTTCTTTTGTTTGGATTTGATCTGAAGGAGAGGGACAGATGCTGTATTCCAAAGTCATGACATGAATGAAGTTACATAGTCTGCATTATGCGGGAGTGATTTGGCTTGTGCGTGTATATATATATATATATTTACTATTTTGTCATAACTCTTAAATTTATTATGAAATTACCAAATATGGCTGAATTCGGCACTTAGATAGCCGACTTTGAAGTTGATTAACTAGGTAATTTTGCATTGCATGAGGTGGTAGGGTCTGGGGACATGATGAATTTGGTACTTTTAGTATTGAATTCACTTCTAAGAAAACCAATTGGACTGGTCTATATCCTCCTTCATTAGAGACAGTTTACAAATTAGAAAGAGATTTTTGAATTGCAATTTCTATTAGATTAGTAGAGTTTGTAATGCTGCAGACCTGCAGTTCATGCAACGGCTAAGCTGAAAAAATAAATTTTCCGTGACTAAGAAGCTGAAATCTCTCCCTCTCTCTCAACAAAACAGATCAAAACAATACATAAAAATCCAAAAAAAAAAACTCAAACCTTTATTTTTCTAATTTTATTTTGTTGTTGTTAATAATTGCTAGAAAATTTGCCTTTTAAAAAAAAAAAAAAAATATATATATATATATACACACATATATATTTGCCTTAGGCCCCAAAATACACAAAACCACCCCTGATTAGCTTCTCCTTGAGAGGCTTTTAACTCCATTGCAGCTGCTTCTTTCTCAGCAATGCACAGTGCTTCTGAGAGCTTGTTGAAGTCATAAGGGGACTGTGTCCCATTCCTCCATTAACTTGGTGAAGTTGTAAGAGGAATCACTTTTGTTTTGACTAACAGCTGCAACATGTGATGCAAAATTGTGAGATCTAATGAAAGGGTTTGAGATTAAAGTCATTCCCAATGTACAAAATTCTCACCTTTTTTTTTTGGGAGGGGGGGGGGGGTTGAGAGTGATTTTGGTAGGCAGTGTTACACTCAATTTTCTTTAAAAAGACAACAGAAACATTTTGAGATTGCAATTAAAAATTAAAAATAAAAAATTTGGGGTACAACAAATTTAAATTTAATTAAATTGATTATTACTGTAGAAATGGTTTAAAGCAAAAGTGCTAAACTACATTTCTCTAAAGCCAAAGGCGTGCAGAATATCTTGTTGAAGAATTTAATCTCCTTAACTAATAAATTGGTTACAGAGTTAATCTAAAGCTCATCCTTCCCCAATAAGGCAAGAAGAAATGCCTTGTAGTCTCCTGATGTGTCCCTCTCTATGGCATTCTCCAAAGTAACATTGTTTCTCTTAAAATAGATTTTCATGATGTCCTTCAAATCCTTTTCTGCACGAGTGATGATCACACGGCTGAGAGCATCTTCATCAGTTCCTACCGTATTGATGGCAGTACGCAACACCTGAAGTCCAAAAAGGAGTCCAATATATATACATACTTTTATGAACATTTTTCTCAACCAAATTATGTACTAATTATATCCTCCAAATTGTAAAGCTAATTTAAATAAGTCTCATAACTTAATGATATGTTGCATATACCTTTGCATAGTACTTCAGAGGGTCTCTGATACATCGGATAGTTGTACGCAGTGCAGCGAGATAATGATCAGTTGGGTCGCCCAACAAACCCTAAAAATTAACATTTCAAACATTTTAATTATCGTTTAATTCCAAGGTCCATGAAAAATTGAGATACAATAATAATAATGGGTTCGCCTTCTGTATTAGGTTACGGACACGTGTCCGCAATCCAACGTGTCTAGTGGCACTAGCCACTGGACAGAAGCCGGATCCAATAATAATAATCGTATTGAAGTTGATGACGCCACATTAATTTTAATTTATAAAAGTGAATTTAGACCATTTAATAAGTCAAGCATCTATTATATGTTAGACAATTGAGTGATTTTAATAAATTCAATGTTTAATTTATTATAGAGTAAAGCTTATTTTTTTAGCTTATATATGTATAAGACCATCACTGTAAAGATTTCAGTATAGATCTAAATCATTATATTTAAACTTTGGTCAATTGTATTATATAGATTTATTTGAATGGTTTAGATTCTACTATAAAAATGAAATATTAATGGCTCCATTAATATTAATTTGTTAGGCCACCATCCTATCATAGTTTTCTCTAATGATAATTAGAATTATTAATAAGCAATTTGTAAAAACCCTGTACTTTCCCAACACCTCATGGATCCCCCTTAGGTGCTATTTCTTTCTTTTTTTATGAACAAACTTTCTATACCTTGGTAATGGATGTGCCATGAATATCTCTGTAGCGGTTGAAAGTTCCCTTGAGCTGTGCCTTGCTTCTTGTACTAAGAATTCTAATCAACTCTTCATGGTTATATGCCTTTTCTTGGATTTCCTCATGAAGAATAACGGCTTCTGAATCTGCCATTTGCGTATCAAACTCATACCCGTCATACCTGTAGGCGCTTACTACTGCCAAGAGAACCTGCATCAAAGTCCCATAAGCTACTCATAGACATAAAGTGGAACTATTCTTGATTATTTAATTTATTTTATTAAACTTTTTAAGCCAAGAGATTAGAAAAGCAATAATGTTGGATATATAATGTACTAATAATATATGCATGGTTTGAAATTTGATCATTTTGATATGATGCAACTCAATCTATCCAACCTATATGTATGAATGTATTAAAGAGTAAAATGTTAGTGTTACTAAATGGAAAAATGACTTATTTAACATTGGTTTTGATTAATTTGTGAATGCTATTAGTATCTTGACATTTGACACATACTTTCCTAATGTCACCAGTTGTGTAAGCAGCCACATCTTCTTCAATAGAGTGCTTGTAGCGATGACGATAAGCACGTCTTACTGCCAAGAGCTCTTCTGGAGATCCAATGCATGCTATTTCAATGATTAGCCGGTAATCGGGTACATCCTTCTTCAGTGCAGCATTGCTTAAGACAGCATCCCTATCAGCAGGGTCCAGTGTCCAGTGGCATATAGCTCTCTATGTCCATGTCATTTTTATTGTCAAAAATGTCAACATGAAAAAAGAAAATACCCAATTGTAATTCATTGAATCATAGGTACATACATGTAATAAATAAATCTAAGTCAAAGTATAATCTGAATATGTCATCTGTATGGATATATAGATAGATAATTTTTGTGGAATTATAAACCTCAAAGTCCCCGGAAAGTTCACATTTAAGTTGCTGGATGAGATCCTCTTGATAAACTTCCTCATACGCTAGTCCAATAAGCTTCCTCTGATTTGCATTTCTGTGTCCTAGTATGGAAATTAAAGCCCTTTCATCTGTTCCCCATCCTGCGAAGGATATCCAAATAACAAAGAAAAAGGATTAGTAGAGTCATTGGCTTTTGACAAATGTATAACTTTCTAAGAAGAATTAAATCAATTAATACATGAATGGTAAAAGTAATAACTTCATTTTTCTTACTATAGTATAAAAAAGGAGAAATCATACAAAACTTTAGATTTTTTTTTTAAGATGAACATATTTTTGAGGGTGAAGTTTTGATCTAGTGTTTTAATGCACTGAATGAGACACGAAAGTGACACGTGATCATTTTTGGACATGTGTAGTATCTGTTTCAGTATTACAATGTATTAGAACACTGGACCATGAAAGGAAAACCAAATCCTATTTTTGATTTCAAGAATATATATTTTAATAAATAAGTTTTGAGAATAAATATGGAGTGCTTTTGATATTTTATCTAACATAAATTTCCCCCTCTCAGTCCTAACTTGCAATGGAGCGCTACTAGTAAAGAAAAATGAAATATGTATAGAGCCTGCCTTGGCAAAGTGTCTTTTTTCTAGATACCCCTTTGTTTCCTTTTTATTTATTTATTTATTTATTTTCATATGCTTAAATAATGGAAAACATATAAATGAAAGGCTGTTTTCCATATAAATCAGTTTTGAATTAGTAGTTGAACAAGTTTCTTTTTTGATAAATATAATTGAACAAGTTTCTACATCAAACGAACATAAGAAACTGCTTATGTAACAAAATCTTTTAGCTGCCATGACAGATTGTTACCATTTCGTTAAAATGGAAAATCAATTGAATAAAATTGTTCAAGCAATAAAAAAATATTTTCATTTTCATAAATTTGATGAATAATCTCAATAAATATTTAATTAATTAAAGATTTAGAAACAACAAAAGGAAATTTAATAGAACTTTTTAACCATATTACCAACATATGAGATCGGTAGCATATTTGGCATTCACAAAAAAAGGATTAAAATAAGAATAACCTAGACAAGCCTTCTTGATATTCTCTGCATCTTCAATCGGGGAAAATTCCTTGGGAGCGATTATGGTGGCCATTGTTTGCTCTTCCTCTGTCAAGGCTCTGACTATTGTTTTTCTTTTTTTTCTTTTTCTTTTTTTTGTTCTTCTTCATTTATAGTGGCCAAACATTTACAGCATCCGTTTCAAAATTAATCTTAATATATGTTATTCACAGCAGTAATTAATAACATTTGCATGTAACTTATAAAGAAGTTGTACCGGTTCCCACAGTGACAATCTCACTTGTAACTACCATCGAAACAGCTTCAATAATACTAATTTACCTTACTTCCTTTTACACAGTATCTCATTACTGATAAAAAGATACGGATTATTAGTCCACAATAAGCTACCATTAAAATGCCCTATGTTACCCAGTGTTGACAACTTCTAGTAGAATTTCAAGTGCCTATGCTCTTCATGATCTAAAATTATTTGCCTCCTCTTTATTAGATTTAGCTGGACAAAATGCAGCAAAAGAATTCATATTTGAAGCAAACTGAGAATTTTCTTTTGCTTTAAAGTGCCAAATAATTCAATCTCAACTGTTTGATTATTTGATAATCCAATTCACATCATCATGAAAAACATTCTTTTTTTCTGTTTGGACAAGGTGGCCACCTTGATAGTATTTTGAACATGTTGAGCTAGGTTTGGGGCATGAAATAAACCCGAAGGTCCAAGGTTCAATTCACCACACTATTGGTCTATAGGGTTTTGGGGTGTCTCTTGGATAAGAAGTAGAATAGTTTGGTCAAAAGCTAAGCCACCACTTCTTTATATATATATATATATAGAGAGAGAGAGAGAGAGAGAGAGAGAGAGAGAGAGAGAGCCTCAAAGTAATACTAGCAAAATCCAAAATGAAAAATCTAAACTTATTGTCCATCTCATTTCTCATAACCATTTTCTGTACACAATGTATCATCTATATCTTCTAGAAACTACCTTCCATCTTTAGAAACCACATTTCTCCACACACAAACCCATTAAACTTGATATTGCAACTGCCAAACAATGAAACAATGACATTCCTTCGGTTCACCAAAACTCAAACCTCAAAAGCCCACAAAACATTACACTTCATTAGTAACAAAACCTTCTTCAACCTGTTTATGGTCAATCAGTCTGCCAAAAGTTCAGCCTGCTTTGTCACAAAAATGATCAACACTTTCCCTTCTGAAATATTCTTTTTTACTTAAAACCTTGAAATCCAGTACCTCTGATTCCAATGACTCACACAACCCCACAAAACCCATTCCTACAAAGAACAACTACAAAGACCAGTTAAAAGGAAACAAGTGTTCAATACTGATAGTGAAAATTTTGATAAACAATAGGGAAAAAAAAAGTATATTGTGTTTTTCAGAAGTGCCAAACATAGACTAAACTCTGAAAGCAAAAGAGGTAATTACAATACATGTAAATCATCAAAGAAAAATGAAGATTAATTTCAAGTCAATGCAAGCATATACACTACATCACCCATCATAATTTTTTTCGCAAAGATGGCTGTGCTTAAGATTTGAACTTGCACACCTTTGGTTAACCAATCATACAATTAGGAGTTCAAACACATCAAGTTAAGCCCAACTTCCTACTACTAAGACTCAGCTCTTGCAAAAAATTTATAGAACTCAATATTGGCTCGAGCTTCATTCCAGTCTCAATATTCTGGTTGGAGCTCAGCTCATGCAATACTCAACTCTCTTCCAAGCTGATTGCAAGCTCCAAAAAACTTCTAAATGCTAGCTGTTTTGAGCATTTAAACTTCGAAAGCTGATGAGCTCTACATCAAGGGTAAGGTAATTGCACATAAGTGATGGCTTTTTATTATAGGAATGGCTACTCTTTTCATCATTTGTTTGCAAAAGGAGAACCAGTGAGAGAAAAATTCATCTTATACATGAAAAGCTTACAGAGAGATGACAAAATAATGAAAATAATAAAATAAAAAATAAAAACAGAAAAGTTTAGAAGACTGTGCTGTCTATGCTTGATTCCTAAAATGAAAGCATCAGATCAGTTTGAGAAGAAGAATATTCCCTCAGATCTATGATGGAGAACCTCTATCAAGCCAGCACACCAGCTGAGCATAATGGTGTCTAAGCCCAAAAGTCAGAACATAGTTCAAGCACAGGTCATCTTGCTTAACAAACAAGCCAAGCAAACTTTGATCAAGCTGCTTGCAAGCAGCTTGGCTCTTTTTTAAACCCTACAGTACACTTGAGAACAGCTCTTCACATGTACCTACCACAAGCAAGAAAAGAGTTGGAAGAACAGGTTTTCTAGCATTATTTTAAATAAAATCAGAAATATCAAAGGTAAGAGACATTAAACACTTCAGAAAACTGAACCCCAACCACAAACTAAAAAAAATCCCAACATCAAATATGGACAAAAAATCCTTAAAACTGCAAAGGTGTAACTTCAGAGGCATTTAGTAAAGTTTCAATGAAGAAACAAAAAATAAACTAAACGTCAGCACTAAACTGCATTTAGGACTATTCACTCAAAATGTAACAAAATTTAATTAACAAAGATTTTTTTTAAAATGTCATAGATATAAATCTCCAGAAACACTTTCTAATGGCTCAACCAAAAATTGGAAACTCATGGGAAAGAAGCTTCAATGCTCAAAGGTTTTACCAGTCCCATTTCCCATTAAAACAAAAGAAGCTCAGGGAAAAGAACAAATGGTCCCCTTGGTTACAGTAGCCACAAAATTTTTCACCAGACATGCCAAAGAAAATCTTTTAGTCTGTGTGTGACTTACAAATAAAAAAACAAAAAGAGTGAAATGATTAATATAGTTTATCCATTGCAAAGACCTAAGGGTTTGTATGAATCAAACAACAAATTAAGGATCAAACAGCTGGTGTGGTGAGTATGACAGTCACAATGCTGTAGAATAAATTGAGCATGTCAACATGAGATACTTACATATACATAGAAGAAGGTAAGCAGGCACCGCAAAAACAGTTTAAGGAAAGACATGATTATCATATTGAAAGGATACTTAAGTAAGGCACAAGGACAGAATTTTCAGGGACAAAATGGTTTTGTAATCCTGTTCCATCATAATAGACCGAGCAATGAGATAAATCAAGTGCTCAGGGTTGGGAAAACAGAGGATGCCTTTCACAAAAACCTGGAGAAGTTACAAAATAACCATCCAAAATCCGGGAGAAGTATTGGATAATGACTACTTGAATATGTTTCTCTATAATGGTTTATAATAAACTTCACACAGGATTCATCACCACAAATGACCATGACATTAGTAGCTAAAAAAAAAAAATCAATAAAAATGCAAACAATTTACACATCACCTACCTGGCCTCATTTCAGAAAAGAAATACAGAAGAATTTCTTGAACAAGATTCAGATCAATAGCAGCTACCAGAACCAATACCAATTATGTAGAAAACTGCAGCAGAACATGCAACATTCAGTCCACATCCACAAATGCAGTGCAGTCAATGTCTTGCAGGGTGATATTCCCCATATATAAATCATTTAGGTGATGAGAACAGAGAGGGAGGCATTTCCGATTGAGACTTTCATGAATTACACCCATCCCTGGGACCCACTTGTCCTCAACAGATGGGTTCACAGTCAAATGGTTCTGCAGTAACCGTACCCGATAATAAAAAGTATCCATTCTGTCACAGAAATAACTGATACAGGAACATGAAGGCTCATCAGAAGCCAACCTGATCAAAGCCAAAGATAAAGCCCCATCAACAGGCCTTGGATCTGAAAGATTTTGATCTCCCATCATTTTAACCTCTCTTTCTGTGGGGAAGTACACTTCTTCATTTCCATTAAAATCAGAGACCTTCAAATCTTTAGTGTAATGCTTAATGGCTTCACGTTTGGTGATTCATGCTTCTCTGCTAGTGTCAAAATGCAAGAGAACCTCAAGTGATAAGTTTCTACAGTTTTAACCATCTTGAAGTTGTGACAGCAGCAGAAGAAATCAAGCCACCTTCTCCCTACACCTGCATACCACTTGATAATATCAGTATCTTCAAGAGCAATGAGTAACTTGATCGGCCTAGGGCAACCCATGTTATTTGTAAAACCAGCCATCTTAACTGCCTTCCTAACAAGTTCTATTGGTGCATCAACTTTCATACACAGCCTCATCATATCCTCAACCATGCACTTAGCATATTTCCATTCCTCTTCCTCCTCCACTCTCTTTTCTTCTTTCTCTAATGCTTTTCTAGCTTGGACCGGACTCAAATACTTGTCAACTTGCTCTTGAAACTTATCATAAGCATTAACCAGCTCTTGGGGTAATTGATCTCTAATGTGCCTTAAAGAGAGAAATCGCCTGCTGTAAGCATCCGATGCCATTCCCAACGCTCTTCCAAGGAACCCAAGAAATCTTGGACCACTTCATCAGTCCAAGTTCTGAAGATTTCTCATTTTTCAATTTGAAAGTCAAATTTAAACCCATCACTTTGCTTCAACTTCTTAAAAACATGCTGCAATATCTTCATCCCCAGTATCTTCCTATTCCTCTCTCTAGCATTTTTAAATTCTAAAGCTCTAACTTCCTCCTGCCTAAGGTACTTCTTCCATGCATGCCCTAATTGCTTTCTCCGTCATGGGAGGATGCAAAACTGAAGGTGGAACTGCCTGTAGTTCCATACCTAGAAAATTAAATTATTCTCAGATATCACACTATGAATTGCCGTCTTCATTTTATCAACCCTCAAATCCAACCTACCTTCTAAATATTTCAAAACCCAATTCTTAAAGTCCATGGTCAACATTTTCGATCCCGATGTTATCACTAATATTTCATCCAAATACCTGACCACATACAACTTCACTGGCTTATAAAACAGGCCAGACATCCAAACAAGCTGTTCCGATTTAAACTTTGGATTCTCCGGATTTTTCTGAAGACGCATATCTGGAATTTCTTTATCAAACCCATTAAAGTAAATATTAATCAAAATTGAACACAACCCGCTTTCTTGGGGAAAACCCCTTCCTAAAGTAACAACCACCCAATTCAATTCCCACCACCTCACACTCAGACAGCCTCTTTATTAAACCAATCAAAGAATCATCTTTTATTTTCTCTTCAAAAAACAAACACAACTTATTTACATGCCTATCATCAAACCTTTCTCTATCAAATGTGACACTAAACCACCAACTAGGATTCTCTACCGAGTTCTTAAGGTACCTAATGGCGGTGTGGCGTCCCATACAGACACGCCCACCATAAGAAAAAGGTTACAAAGCGTTCATCATACAGAATTTCCAACACCATCCTAATAGCTTCAATCAAAACCTTTAATTTCAAGTTGGACAAGACCAAGGACTCACCTTTCTTTCTTGAGGGCATCATCGTGACACAACAAGCTTCAATATCGAACCGATTCTCGCAGACCTGGCGGCCCATTTCTTCGATATCAAACCGCCTGGAGTCTGAGTTGAGAAGAGACTGTGAGTTGAGGGCATTGTTGGGTTGTGAGGAAGTGAGGTTTTGGCAGGCGGTGAGGAGGACATTGGGCAAGGCAGGACATTTGAGACAAGACTGGAGAATGTGCCGTGTGGGTATTGAGTGAGAACTAAGGCTTTGAGTTGGGGTTTTGTGAGGGTTTCTGTGTAGGGATGGCAATGGGGCGGGGCGGAGCCGAAGAATGAGATCTTCGCCTCCGTCCCGCATGGATTTTTCTTGCCCCATCTCCACCCCGCCCCGCCCCGCATAACGGGAAAAATTTCTTACCCCATCCCCGCCCCTTAAGGCCCCGCGAAGACCCGCGAAGCCCCGCCCTACACCGTAAAACTTTATTTCTTGTTAATTTTCCCTAAAACTATTACCATTTTTTCAAATAAAATGACATGTTTCAATAATAAAAATATACTTGAAATTATAAATAAATTTATCCTATCAAATCAAACTAATTTTTAGCAAAAACTAAATAATATTATCTAAATGTTTAACAAGACAATATCACAACAAAAATCTCATAACATGATAAAATAAAATTTTAACAAGCTTAAAGAAACAGTGTTGTTAAGCAGCCAAATGCCCACACAAAATTACAAAAACAATGACACAGACACATATTTAGAGCCACAGAGCCGTAACTCATTAAAAAAAATTATATTATGTTCATGATGAAAAGTAAGTTGAGAAAGACCGTATGAATCATGAATGAAATCATCAATTCAATAGTATATATTCTGGAATTGATTAAAATGAGAAAAAAAAAAATTGAAATGATTTTACACTGATGCTCTGCTTTTATACACGAGTTAACAGAGCTAAGAGGGAAAACCAATAATCTAACTAACTCTTAACAGACTAACTAACTCTAATAATCCAGCTGTACACTCCTTAATCCTCTCACGTGTTTGCTGTCCCACGTGCCAATCACTTAAGTTAAGTGATGTCGTTTTCCTTTCATCTTTCCTTTCTTCTTTTTCTTGTGCACTCTGTCGTTTAGATCATCACTGCAGCAATTGTGTCGTTCTTCTTTCTTTGTCTTCATGCCTTCTTTCTCAATCACATATTCAACACTCCCCCTCAAGTCATGATTTGCAGAATCATTGACTTGGCTAGTTGAAGTCTTCAGATTTGGGGAGTAAATATCAAACAATCCCAGACAGTTGATCAACTTGCTAAAAGCTGGAAATCCTAAAGCTTTGGTGAAGATATCTGCTGTTTGAAATTGACTTGAGACATGAAAAGTTTTAATTACACCTTCTGTTATCTTGTCCCTGACCAAGTGACAGTCAACCTCTATGTGTTTTGTTCGCTCGTGGAAGACAGGATTTGCTGCTATATGCAATGCAGCTTGGTTATCACAGAAAAGCTGAGCACTGCATGGATGATCAACTTTTAAGTCTCTTAGTAATTGAAGAACCCACACAATTTCACAGGTTGTTGTAGCCATTGACCTGTACTCTGCCTCTGCTGAAGACCTAGAGACTGTACTCTGCTTCTTGGACCTCCATGAGATTAAAGAATCTCCCAAAAACACACTGTAACCTGTGATTGATCTTCTGGTGTCAGGGCAGCCAGCCCAATCAGCATCACAGAAAGCCTTTACTTGCATTGTGGAGTTGCTGGAGAAAAACAAACCTCTGCCTGGAGTGCCTTTCAAGTACTGCAACACCCTATTGACTGCCAGCATATGAGGCTCTCTTGGTTCAGCTAGAAATTGACTCAACCTATGCACTGCATAAGTGATGTCAGGTCTGGTTAAGGTGAGATAGAGCAGTCTTCCTATTAGTTTTCTGTACTGACTTGCATCTGGAATCAGCTTGCCTGCATCTTTTGAAAGATGTAAATTTTGTTCCATTGGAGTCCTAAGTGGTTTAGACCCCAAGAAGCCTGTATCATGCAGAATTTCCAAACAATACTTCCTCTGGTTCAAACTTATACCCTTTTCACTTCTAGCAACTTCTAAACCCAAAAAATACTTCAATAAGCCTAAGTCTTTTAAGCCAAACTTATTATCAAGTAACTGCTTCAAGTCAGCAATGCAGCTAGGATCATTTCCTGTGAGCAAAATGTCATCTACATATACTAGTAAAGCAGTGAAAGAAGTTCCTTTAGTGTATGTGAAGAGAGAGTAATCTGCCTTGGATTGGATAAAACCAAAATTCAACAAGGTGGAAGAGAACTTAGCAAACCATTGCCTAGAGGCCTGCTTTAAGCCATACAGACTTTTGTTGAGTTTGCAAACCAAAGGACCAGAATTAGAACCAGAAAGACACTCCCCCTTGCTGTGAAAACCAGGTGGAAGGCTCATGTAAACTTCTTCATCCAAGTCACCATGAAGAAAAGCATTGTTTACATCCATTTGGTGAAGAGCCCAACCATTCACAGCAGCCAAAGACAATACCATCCTGACAGAAACAGATTTGGCTACAGGGGAGAAGGTATCAGTGTAGTCAAGACCCTCCCTTTGTGTATATCCTTTGGCAACCAAACGAGCTTTATGTCTTTCAATAGAACCATCAGATTTATACTTAGTCCTAAAGACCCATTTACAGCCAATAGGAATCTTGCCAGGAGGAAGGGAAGTTAAGGACCAAGTGTTGGTAAGTTCAAGGGCTGCAATCTCCTTATCCATAGCAGCTCTCCAATCAGGGGATTGAACAGCCTCTTGGAAGGAAGAAGGGTCAGGGGAGGTGGAATCAATGGCCATGACAAACTTCTTGTAATGTTTATTAAGGTTGGAATAGGTGAGACAAGCAAATATGTCATAAGGGAGGCCAGGTGAAGGTGAAAGTGGGCTGGAGGTGACAGATTTGCAAGAATAATCCTTTAGGTAAGATGGAGGGTTATGTGATCTAATGGATTTCCTGAGAGGCCTAGAAACAGGTATAGAAACAAGATCATGCTCAGAATCAAAAACAAGTGGAGTGACATGTGGAATTGGGGAAGGTAATGGAGAAATTGAAATCTGATCTGCAGAAACATTATCTGCAGAATCAGTGAGTGTAGCTGGACTTTCATTTAAGAAGGTGGAATCTGAAACACAAGAATCGGGAACAGAAAGAGGCAAAACAAAAAAAGCTGAATCAACAGAGGAAGAATCATTAAGGTTCTCAATTGAAGAAGAAGATCCAGATGCAAAAGGAAAGATGTGTTCATAGAAAATCACATCTCTAGAGACAAAAATGGAATTTGTTGCCAAATCCATGACCTTGTACCCTTTAATACCATTGGGATATCCTAAAAAAATACATTTTCTTGCTCTTGAGGCAAATTTGTGTCGGTTTTGACAAAGTGTGGAAGTAAAGCATAGACAACCAAAGGTTCTCATATGGACATATGAAGGAGATGTGTGAAAGAGCATTTCAAAAGGAGTTTTGTTTTGTAAGTGTTTGGAGGGTAATCTGTTGATGAGATAGACTGCAGTGAGGATGCAGTCACCCCACATTTTTAAAGGCAAGGAAGAATGAAACCTCAAGGCCCTTGCAACATTTAAAATGTGTTGATGTTTCCTCTCAACAATTGCATTTTGTTGAGGGGTCTCAACACAAGTTAATTGATGCAAAATACCCTTTGATTTGAAAAAATCTTTCATAAAGAATTCTGTCCCATTATCACTTCTAAGACATTTGATTTTTGTACTAAATTGTGTTTCAACCATGTTGGAAAAATGTTCAACAAGACCCTGTGTTTCTGATTTGGATTTAAGTAAATAGACCCAAGTACATCTAGAGTGATCATCCACAATGGTAAGAAAGTATTTGTAACCTTCAATAGTTGGAACTGAAAAAGGTCCCCAAAGGTCACAATGCACAAGATCAAAGATACAATTAGAGACATGATTGCTATTAGGAAAAGATAATCTCTTTTGTTTTGCAAAATGGCAAATGTCACAACAGGCTGCTTTATTAGGATTTAAACCAGATACAAACTTATTTAGTAATGACAATTTTGCATAAGAAGGATGCCCTAAACGAAAATGCCACAAATCAGCATTATTGACAGTGTTATTACTAACAGAAGGAATAGAAATAGGCATCTGTGATGAAGCAGCAAGGACAGATGAAGGTGGAGGACTTTGTTGCAGAAGATAAAGGCCCTTTGATGCTTTACCCAGTCCAATCATGTTCCAATTGGCCAGGTCCTGGATAAAGCAAAAAGAACCAAAGAATACAAGGCAACAAAAACATGTTTTAGTGAGTTGGCTGACTGATATGAGATTAAAAGTAAAAGAAGGGACACAAAGAACCCCATAGAGAGTGAGTTGATCTGAGACATGAACTGTGCCTATGTGAGTAACTAAAGCTCTCTCTCCATTAGGTAAGTAAACGTGAGTGTTAATGGTAGAAGTAATGGAGGTTAAGCAAGCTACTGAATGAACCATATGATCTGAGGCACCAGTATCAATGATCCATTCATTGGTTTTATGAGCATGCCTATCAACTATATGTGCAGAAAAAATGGAATGGGAAAAGTTTGGAGGCAACTAGAAGGGATTACCTGAAAAGTTTGCAAGATAAGGCATGGAAGAACTGGGGCCAGTAGCAGCATTAGCACCATTCAGTGGAGACTGAACTGAAGCAGCTTGGTGATGAGGGGCCTGAGAGCCATTTGACTGAGAAGAAAGGTAAGAAAGTAACTGCTCACATTGGCTCTGAGTGATAGGACACTGAGGTGCATTGAATTGAGATTGGACTGCCCTGAATTGAGGCTGTGGCATGGTCAATTGTGGTGCATAATGCATCTGATCAGGTTGGTTATGAAAATTTGACATAGACTGAGAAACAACATTCCCAAAACCACCATTGTTGCAAAAGAGATTTCCAAATGAAAGAAGAAAGGAAAGATGAAAGGAAAACGACATCACTTAACTTAAGTGATTGGCACGTGGGACAACAAACACGTGAGAGGATTAAGGAGTGTACAGCTGGATTATTAGAGTTAGTTAGTCTGTTAAGAGTTAGTTAGATTATTGGTTTTCCCTCTTAGCTCTGTTAACTCGTGTATAAAAGCAGAGCATCAGTGTAAAATCATTTCAATTTTTTTTTTTCTCATTTTAATCAATTCCAGAATAGATTTCTCTCTCAAATAGTTTCCAGAAGCTTTCTTTAATATGGTATCAGAGCTTCAATAGTTCATCAATGGCTTCCGTCTCTAACGCTGCTTCAGATTCTGAAACTCTTCCAAGCGCTTCTGGTACTGAGAATCGTAGATCATCCAATCAAGCTCCTTCAATGGATGATATGAATACCAATCCTTCGAGCCCTTATTTCATTCCACCATCTGATGTTGTTCTGGTTTCTCAACCGTTGATCGGTCCAGAAAATTATCTCAGTTGGTCGAGGGCTGTGTTTCTATCTCTCAGTGGTAGGAACAAATTTGGCTTTCTTGATGGTTCAATTTCTACACCTGATCTCTCTCATCCTTTGTATAATGCATGGCACAGAGCAAACACTACAATCCTTTCATGGATGGTGAATTCCTTGAGCAAGGATCTAGCTACCAGTGTTATGTATATTCACACTGCAAGGGAATTATGGATTGACATGCGTGATAGGTTTTCTCAGCCAAATGTTCCAAGATTCTTCGAAATTCAGAAAGAAATTTCGAAACTTTCACAAGGTTCCTTATCGGTGAGTTCCTATTTCACTAAATTCAAGATTTTGTGGGATGAACTTGTGCATTTTCAGTCCTTTTCTGCCTGTACTTGTATTTGCACTTGTGGTTCTCAAAGAAATCAATTGTGTGCTCAGCAAAAGGATCAAGTCTTTCGATTCCTTATGGGACTAAATGACAGTTACTCCACTGTTACTAGTCATATTTTAATTACTGAGCCATTACCTGCTTTGAACAAAGCATATTCCTTGATTTTACAAGAAGAAAAGCGTAGGCAAGTTGGTCAAGCTGATTTGGTCATTGAACCAACAGCTTTATATGCTAATAACCCTAATTCAAAGGGGTATCAAGGTCATCAAGGATGGAATCAAGTTAATCAAGGCTGGAATCAGGGTGTACCTCAGGGTAATCAAGGGGGAAAGAATGGCAATGCCAAGAAGGAAAGGCCTGTGTGCACTCATTGTGGATTTGTTGGTCATGTAGCAGACAAGTGCTACAAATTGCACGGGTATCCACCAGGATATAAGCACAAAGGGAAGGCAGTGGCTAATCAGGTTTCCAGCAGTGGCAATGGATCATTTGGAAATCTCTTTTGCAACAATGGTGGTTTTGGGAATGTTGTTTCTCAGTCTATGTCAAATTTTCATAACCAACCTGATCAGATGCATTATGCACCACAATTGACCATGCCACAGCCTCAATTCAGGGCAGTCCAATCTCAATTCAATGCACCTCAGTGTCCTATCACTCAGAGCCAATGTGAGCAGTTACTTTCTTACCTTTCTTCTCAGTCAAATGCACTCTGTCGTTTAGATCATCACTGCAGCAATTGTGTCGTTCTTCTTTCTTTGTCTTCATGCCTTCTTTCTCAATCACATATTCAACATGTTCACACGTGTATAGGTTTGTTAAGTTAGTTACAACTATGTTTTAGGTCTTTTGGTGTATATATATGTATAGATTGATTCAATCAATATATACGATTCTCATTTCAATCACAACTCAGTTTTCTTATAGTATATCCAAGGGAAGGAGGTAAGTAGAGAAGGTTGCCACCACACAACCAACATCCAAAACCTGAACTACCGCTGCAGCACACAGATCACTCTGGTCTCACTTGTAGTCATATTCCCCAACCTGAATATACAATAAAATTCAGTATGTTAAAAGTATGTATATATGTACATAGGTAGTAGTAGGAAGTTAATAAGTTAGCATAACAACAAGCTTTCTAGCTAGTCCTTTACTATAATGTTGACAAATCTTTAGCAACAGGTTATGTGGAATCTTGTAGTGGTGGAAGGGAATGTCTCTCTAGGTCTTCTCTTCTAGAAACTTCCAAAAACAGCAAATTCTTTTACATAAGAAAAATCACGGCATGGAAGTAACTCGTTGAATGTCAATGGGCACACAGTCATCCCAATTCCAAGGATCAAAAGTGGCGTTTCAATAAGAGCAACCTTGTTTGTAAATGCAGAAATACCTGCAAGCTTAAATTACAACAATATCAACCAGAAGAACACGAAGTTGCATAGCTCAGAAATATACCAAGGCATCTACAGCAGCATGCTCTCTAAGGATCATGATCCTGACGATTCAGCCTCAGAAGGTAGCAGAAATAAGCGAAGGTATGATGAGGATGATGGGGTTGGACCTGGTGGAGAAGGCTACTCTGATGATGAACCACAGCCAAAGTGAATTTATAAAGTCGGGGAATTTATGACTGATTCTGAGGATTTTAGTCAAAGGGAAATTTTCAACTTTGTTGCCAGTAAGTGATCATCTTTTTTCTTATACTTTACAAGTCATCATCAATTTTTTTTTTCAAGGACATATGCTATCTTTTTTTCTTTTTCTTTTTTTAATTGTTTACTTCAAAGTATTGTGCTAGTTGTACTTTAGAATTACCTGTTGACACTCACTTCAAAATCAACCAAAACTCAAAAATTAAAATCATACTATATTATTTTTCTTTTTTAGTTTTTTTTTTTTTAAATCTGGTTGGAGTAATACAAATTTTTCTTGATGTCTTGTTGGTGAACTTTTATATAGTGCAAGGATAGTATCAAATTCCAAGACACTTGAATCCATTCACTGAGGGAAGAGGGATAGTTACCAAGAATTTGAAGAACAGGACACCATGAGGATCTGGGTGATCTCCGCCATGATCTTTATGATTCAACCATAGAAGGTAGCAGAAATAAGCAAAGTCGTATGAGGATGGCGGGGCTGGACCAAGTGGAGTAGGCTACTCTAGTGAGGAAACCCCATCCAAAGACTTGTAGGATGTATGGCTGATTCTAAAGAATTTAGTTCGAGGAATGTTTCGACTTCTTTACCTGTAAGTCATCATCTTTCTTCTTGCTATTACAATTTACAAGTCTTGATGTTCTATTTTATTTTTTGGGCAGGGGAATCCAATGAAATGAAAGTGTGGGTTTGATTATCGGATTTAAATTGGCATGATAAAAAATTTAAATTTATCATATGTATAAATTGGAGTTCTTCTTTTTAGACTTCTACCCGTTTTTGTACATATACTAGCATTGAGAGAGGGAAAAAAAGAAAGTTCAAGTATTGTGCTTGTTCACATTACCCTTTTGGCACTCACATCCCAATCACCACAAACTCAAAAATTAAATTCATTCCATATCACTTTTTTTTTTTTTAAGTTTTTTCATCAGGTTTGAATAATACAAAATTTTCTTCTTGACTTGTTGGGGCACTTTTATATATTAGAAGGAGGGGATCCAAGAAACTTGAAGCCAATAGCAGTGGTAAGAGGGAAAGTGACAAGAGCGACATTGAAGAATTAGCCTAGGAGGGTCCCTCCTTGGCACTCGCCAAACTGGTCAGGAATTAACCAAGGGTTCCTTTTTGCTGTGTCACTGTGTATGTATATGTGTGGCTTTGTTTAATTGGTTTTTATAGAGTTTAAGCCGTGGCATCAGTGTAGAGAAGTTAAAGATTCTCTTGTCCCAAGCATTTGTGCTATTTTGTAATCTCCTATTTCCTTAGTGAAATTTTCTGTTAGACACTATCCGTGGATATAGAGTTAAAGCTGAACCACGTAAATCTTTGTGTTCCATGTGTAAATATCTTTTCTATTTATATTTCGCATAACATACTGTTATTTTGTAACATAAAATAACCTACTATTAGAATAAGCCACAAACGGTATGTGCCTGATATCATTAGGTTATATGCAGATATGGGCAGAAAACATGCTGAATTCAAGTGTGACAACCTAACTTATGACCAAGCCTTTATGCAAAGTTCATAGGCTTGGCCATGAGCAAGTGTCTCACCGATTGAGTGAAGTTCGATTTTTATGATTACTCGAGCAAATATCACACAAAGTTCGATCAATCTTTCTGTTTGAGGCATTTTAAGTTTCGCGTAATGGTCTAGTTGAGTGAAGCTTGAGCAAGGTAATTTCCATGAGCGAAGCATCTAATAGCGCAATGATGATAAATGTTTTGGTTTTCATTAATAAATCTATGGAACCAAACAATTTAAAATTTTCACCTTATATTATGCTTCGCATTATGGACACATACCAATTCATAATGCACCCAAATTGAAACATGTTTTTAAGGTTTGGAAAATTAATAATAAATTAGAAAAAGGTCAAACCTAGTTAACAGTGGTTTGACCATTAACGAGGGATGACCTTGACCTCTAAAGTTGGCTTTTTTACTACGTTCTTTCAAGCTAATTTTTGCGTTGTGAACTCATTCTTGCATTTGTGCTTTTCTTATGACACCATTCTCCATACCTCTTTCACTGGGATGTTTTCGTGCATTGGCTTCCAAACTCAAGCTGGTCTCCATTCTCTCAACATAAGTTTGAGGGGGCTATTAGAATATAAGAGCAGTTGGGCCATTGCTCTAAGCCTCTAAGTTTCTTGTATATTTATATATTCAAACCTTGAAAATGACAAGAAGTGGTAGTTGTCCTAAAAGGCTATTGTCCTTATGTGATTGCATTTTCAAACTTATCAAATTGTGATATACATTGATGATTGATGACATATAACACCAAAAAAAAAAAAAAATTATTGCTGGATATGAGTAAATGATGCTTGTATTTCTTCTAGTGTACGCCCCTTAGTCTCTGGAACTATTTTACCGATAAATAAAATTCCCACACCACATATAACTGCAAATATGAAGAATGTCCCTGAAATGATTTGCCCAAAACCATCATTAAATTCATTTTAAAAAATTAGTGTATACAATATAATCTAGATGAAGTTTGATTATAAGAGGCATCACCTGCTGAGCTCCACTCAAATAAATAGTTGAAAGTGTAAGAAACAACCCAAGAACCAGTCCAGCTGACCAATGTGACAAGGCTCCCAGCTAAACCCTTTATATTTATTGGAAATATCTGGGGGGGGGAACAAAAACATTAATTAATTTCAAGCTAATGTCTTGTTGTAATGTCACACTCTTGCTTAAATTTGTAATAGTTATGGAGCAGAAAAATGAAGCTTAACAAAAGTGGTCATACCTCAGACATAATAATCCATGGTATTCCTCCCATGCCTAGCTCAAAAGAGCCCAAGTATACCTAATTGCATAATTATATGATCAATACACAACTGGACAAGTAACACATGAAAACTTTATGCTCAATTGCTCAATAACTCAAGTTCCCATTGTGACTTACTCGAGCCAAAACTTTGTGTTCCCTAGCAAATGTTGTATGTTTAAGGCATGGGAGAGATAAAGCAAACAAAAATGGATCTTGGTTGTTAATCAGATGTGTATTGCACAGCAGTTGACGTTTTAAGATATAGGCAAGCATTGCTGCCAAGGCCTGACCAGTGACTCTTTGTTTTGGGAGCAATAAGGTCAACTTGCTAGGACTTTGGCTTTAATTACTTTGATTTATTTGAAATTGCTTACAACTTGCTTAATGTAGTAGAAAAAACTACTGCAGAAATTCCCATCTTAGATTTTTCTTTTTTATTCTTTTTTTTTTGAAAAACAAAATAGGAGGAAAGTAAAACCTTTCTTCTGGTATTTAAATTTAAAAAAATGAAAAAAAAAATTCCTTATAGTTAGTTTGCATTACCAACACACCAATAAGCACCAAAATGGGAATGAGCTCCTTCCCTCTTTGCAGATCCTGCTTATGAAATTTTCAACTTTTTAGGATGAAGTAATAATTTAAAAATAATTAAACACATTATAGATATTTATAAAGTCTGCTTAATATTTAACCTGCAAGAAGAATGAGAATCCAGTGAGGACACAACCTAAGCAAGCTCCAGTCGCAGATATCTGCAGGCATTGGCAGAATTCAGTATTGGATTGTCAATTAACTACAAACATATATTGAATTTTGCACAGCTCTGACCATTAGAAGTGGTCGTCTTCCACACTTATCTATCAAGAGTACTCCTAAAGTTGTCATTAGAATCTGCAGAGGAATGATTGCTGAATTTCAGAAAAGAAGAAAGTTATAAACCATATATAAAAAGAATTACAAACCTGAACAACTGCTGCTAATATAGTCCCAATCTTACTTGAAAAACCTGTCACACAACAACTATTATGTCTTCATTTCTCTATGATTTGTTTCTTTCAACTAACCATAAGAAATTACAATAGTCACATTATTTACCTGCTGACTCAAATATAGAACTTGTATAAAATGCAAACCCATTAAGTCCTCCAAATTCTTGAAATGCCATCAGCCCAACTGCAACCTAAAACAGTTTCAAATTTTCTTGACACCACAAAAGATATTGAAGGAAATAGGCAACACGTAAGAATAATTGATAGTGCTTACTATGATTGAACAAGCATATTTTCCCTGGAATAGGTGCAGAACTCCATCTTCAGATATCCATCGAAAGTTTTCGGTATATTCCTGAAAGACGAGGAAAGCCAATTGCATTACTTGTTTTCAATGTTAGCTGCTCCTTCATGAAGTTTGAACAAAAAAAAATTACAATGATATCAGCTGCTTCTTGAGAAATATCAGCATTTTCTCCCCTAAGGAATTGCAGCCTAACTTCAAACTCTTCTAAACGTCCGCATTTGGCCTGCATGTAATGAGACTCATTACTCATCATATGAATATGCATAGTGATGAAACTCTATTGCTTCATTAATTCCTAAACTAGAATTACATTGTTAAATTTGGTTTTCACTTGTTTTCAGCTTTGACAAGTACCAGGAAAAAGAAGAATAAGCAAAATTTGCTCCCTTCTTGGTTAATGCACCATGTAAAAGCCAACCTGAAAAAGAAATCAAGAATACATTGAACTGGACTCACCAACCATCTAGGAGACTCAGGAATGAAAAATAGGCCAAGCAGATGTGCTAGACACGGAATGATTCCTGAAAAATGAAAATGATGTCACATACAAGCCAAGTTCATGGAGCTTTGTTTTGATTGATTAACAACTATACAAGACCAACCTATTAGAGCCAAGGTGCGCCAATTGACAAGAGAACCAATAAGAAATGTGAGAGCCTTGCCACAACCTATCATCAACTGAAAAGTGGATAATACACAGGCACATAAACGATGAAGCTAACTTCTAATTCAAATCAATGATCAGACCATCTACCTGACTAAGTGATGTAAATGATCCCCTAACATTCTTAGGTGTAATTTCAGCAATATAAACAGGAACCTGTAAAAGAATTTTTAAAAATCATTCTTCATCACTTGGATAAATGATCAAATTTGATGTTCAAACTTTGTAATCATAATTACCACATAAGAAAGAATCCCAATTCCACATCCCACCAAAAATCTTCCAAGGTCAAGCCACCAAGCATCCTGTTAAATCACAAATTTTATGTTATGACCTTTTTTCTACTTTTTAATATCATTCCCTTTTGTTTGATTCCACCTAAACAATTAATTATCCACCATGGTTCCTGACCCAGCCTTCACTTTTTATCTTTAATTATGTCTTTTTATTATTTGATCCTTATATAATCATTACAATCAGATAGCCTGTAAACTGTGAAATTATACCCAAAGGAACAACAAGTATTGCAAATATCCTACTTGGTGACATGTTTTGAAGTATATCTAGAATTTGAGCTTGAAATTCAAACAAACACAATGAATTAAATATGACTTCTTCTAATGTTAAACCCAAAGCTATTCTTCAAAATTGGGGAAAGAATGTAGGCTGCAAATAATCAAACATAAGTGAAAAGAAAAGGTGTTAGAATTGATGTTGGGATTATGAGAGAAAGAGAGAGAGAGTACAAAAATTAACATCCTTTAACTTGGTGGCTGATATCCACAGCAAAAAGCCTTGAGATTCTACGCCTTTACTATATTAAACTATATATTATAATGAGCCCATTGAGATTAACCCTAGGCTAAACATAAAATGACCTAGAGTATAGTACAAGTTAGGCTTGCAATATAAGCATCATAATATAAGTAGTAAGTACAATAATCTGGACAGATATCTCTAGCAACTTCCTTTAAACTCAATGTGAAAGCTTGAAGATATCTTGAATTTGAAATGTGGGATCATGAAGGAAAGTGTGACCATATAGGACCATATTGGACATTGAATGAACCAGGCACGATGTACAATGGAACATGTGAGGTAGTTAATGTTAGTAATGACGGGATGTTGGAGAAAAACTGCATTGGTGGACAAAGGAAAATGGTAGAGGAACAATCACCAGAAGATGGCATATGCAAGAAAAATGACAATGGTATGACAGTCAGTGACAAATAGTGGTTAGAGGACGTCGACACAAATAGCCTGAGGAGAGGAGCACGGCTAGTCAGAAGACACCAACAAAGGAAAGCATCATGGGATTTGAAAGATAATAGCGTACTCATAAGAGTCAAAAGACATTGGTAGGGAACAATGGAATATTTCAAGAATCAAAATATTCTATTAGGATTTAATAGATAATTTAATAATTGGGGGTATTTTCTCGTTTTCAACACTTAAATGGGAAAAATTGTTCAGTTTTTAATTGTGAACTGCCCCAAAAATAAAGAGAAAAAAGGCTTTTTCTCCTAGATATATGAACCCTAAATTAATCATAGAATAAATTTGGTTAATTTAGGCATGTAATACAAAAATTGTAATACTAACACAATAAATTTGGACAGGCGTTTCTAACAAAAATAAAATTTAAATAGAGGAATAGGTCCTAAAAGAAGTGTTAAAATGGAAAAAAGAAAAGCAGATTACACCTTTGCAAATACTATTGCAAGCCACCCGAGGATGCAGAATGTTTCTGAAACTCCCATTGCCTGTTTTACAAGATAAACTAATATTAATTAGTTGAAAATGTTGGTAGATTGTGAAACTGAAAATTTAGAGGTTTCAGAATTATTTAGTGTATGAAATAACTTACACCTTTCCTACCAATGAAATCCGCAATTTTCCCACTAAATACTGCACCTAACATTGCTCCAATTGTCAATATTGAACCAAAAATTGAATACTGCACCATATGTGAAAACAGAAATGAGGAAAAATGAATCTAAATCAAGGAATGAATCAGGCAGAAAAACAAATAACAAAATTGTGCACCTAAACCACTTTTATTAATGAAAAAATCCTTTGTACTAATCAACACATGACTTGCCTTACAATTATGCAAATCGATACAATCTTGTATTAAAAAATAAAGATAAACTATAAATTACCTCCTTATAGATTTCCTTATAACTTCAGTGGATTTAGTACTCATTTGACATCCCATTTTGAAATAGTAAATATAGTTTTTTAACCTCACTTCTTCTTCTTCTTCTTCTTTTTTCTATTAAAAATTTAAAACAGCCTCATTATTTTCATACCACAACTTTTTCAAACAATCCATCTTCAAAAGTTTTAAATAAAATTTTTTTTTTTTTTTAAAGTTGTATGAAATGGTCACCAAGTGTCCTTTTGAGTCAACTAATAGTTCTGAAAGCATGGTTTTAAAAAAAACACAATTGATGAAAATTCATGAGAAGTGTTATTGATGTGAAAAGTTGTAGTGCAAAAACATAATTTTGCTTTAAAAACAACACTTTTTAAAAAAGTATCTCATAACTTCATGGTGTTGACCTAATCAGCTTTTAAGGCCTCATAATCTTGGGTTTGAAACCCTTAGCCTCAAAAGATTTCTTAGCTTGGAAAAAACTTCACTTTACATTTTTTTTTCTTTTTGATAATTCGATAGTTGGGGAAATGAGGATTTAAAAGCTAAACTTTTCTATTAGAAATAGGATAAACTTTCAATTGAGTTACAAGTTTCTTGACAAGAAAAACCATACAGTTGTAATGGGTGTAGGTCTTAAACATACTTGAAGAGCATACCCAAGTTTTAGCTTGGGCTAGCTACTGGCAAATTAAGCCCAACCCATAAAAGAGTTCATGCTCATGACTCATACGACACACCCTACACTATTCAGGTTGATTGCGGCTATTAAGACACTATGGTTTGTTCATCTTCCACACCCACCTCCCCCCCCCCAAAAAAAAAACCAAAATGAAGATTTTAATTTAATTTTTTTATTAGAATTACTAACTAATGACTCATCTATTCTTACCTTTCTCTCAAAAAAAAAAAAAAAAAAAACTAATCTCAGGCCTTTTTGATCGATCCTCCAAGGCTCATTACCCTCTTAAGATATCAATCTCCAAGTGGTTGACAACATCTATCATGATGCTTTTTTGAACCCCAACTCGTATTTTTCTAATACTATGTTAAAAAAGATACAACATAGCCATGATACCATGTGAAAATCGAGAAAAATAAATAAAATAAATGGAGAGAGAGAGAGAGAGAGAGAGAGAGAGAGAGAGATTGTGTGATTTAGAATAACAACCTGCCTACATCAACAACAAGAAAAAACTTTGATAACTACATATTTATGGTTAAAGATATCAAGGCCAAGTTCTTTGGAATTGAAAGAAGCTCTATTTCTCTTGATTACACACCAAATGGAATTGGACGGATCTTGAGTCTTGACAAGAAATTGAGCATTGATATCTTTAATATGTACAAAATTTTCTAACAATTTCTTATATATATATATATATATATATATAAACAATCACTCAAAAACTGTTTTTTTTTGGCTAAGTGAATCTATCAGTGTGAAATCCAAACATTGAACCACCACAAGATAAATGTGTATAAAGACTAAAGGCATTGTCTATTTAAATACTATTTAGATAATGTAATAAACTGTTTAAATACTACTTTAGTTAAACTTAACCTCCGCTGAAGTAAGGCCAAGGTCATCCTCAATTCCAGATTCGGATGGTGAAGAATATCCCACCTACAAAACAATCAAAAATGATAAATCATTAGCTTGAGTAGGAAAGAACTTCTATAGTAGTATAATACCATGATAAACTATGACTTTTTTCAAATACTAACGTGGTTAGGAAACAATAAATTTATTCGTTTAACCATTATTCTAACACCAAAAACCAAAAACTATTGATTGGAAAATGAATTTCCTTTACCAAATAATGGGTTCATCTTTATAGTACCCATTAAACTAAAATTACAACTTTAATGGGCCAAGAAAGCCTTTTTTTATAATCAGGCCCAGAAAGCCTTTGTAATACTGATAATTTGGATCCTTTGTTGTTAGCTCCACGTTTTGTTAGGGAACTTTGCCAATCTCGTTAGAGCCATTAGTGGGCATGGGTGTGTTGTGGGCCTCGATTGTAGGAGGGAGACAGAGAGAAGAGAGAGGACAGAAAAAGAGAGAGTTAAATTACTAATTTGGTCCTCCAATTATTAGGGGAAGCTCAATCTGGTCCATTAATTATTTTTTTTAGTAATTTAATCCATTAACTTTCAAAATCATTTCAATTTGATCCTTAAATATTCTCTTTGTTTAATTTTTAACAAGAATGAAGCATACAATAAAAGGTTATTGTGGGAAGTGTAAAAGTTACAAAATTAAATCATTTTTAACTATTACTTCTCTTCTTCCTCAAAAAAAAAAAAAAAAAAAAAAAAAAAACACTATTACTTCTCTCCTTTTTTGAAAAACGACTATTACTTCTCTTAAAAGTTAAATAGAGATGAGAATTATGGATGATTTTGACTTGATTTTAAATATTGAAACTCTAAATTGACTTAATTAATAGTTAAGAGTCTAAATTGAACTTTTTTTTTTTTGAGTAAACAAAAAAAAAAAGTTCAATGTATGAAGATTAAATTAGTAATTTAATCAAATAAGGGGAGAGAGAGAGAGAGAGAGAAAAAGAGAGAGAGAGATCACTAATGGCACAACAATGTATTATTTATTATTTAAAATGCTATATATTTGGCCATATACATACACAAAAAATAAATTTTGATTTGAAAAGTAATAAAGATATTAAATTGTCAGGTTTATAATTTAATGATCAAATTCAAAATTTTGAATTGAAGGGATCAAAGCCAAACTTACCTCAAGTGTTTGGAATTGGAAGTATAATTTTCCCATAACAATATTTAAATTTTTTATTCCTGGAAAATATATATAGAATTTCTTAACCCACATAAATATATAGAAACTAAGCATTAATTTGGGCCGGACACACCAAAAAAAAAAAAATACATAACAAAATCTAAATACTCAATACCCAAGCTTAAGTATATGTTTAAAAACAGCTTATTTAACTTTTTACTGAAAATATCATAAATAAAAGGTAAAAGTTAAATAAAAAAAGAAAGTGACTTACATGAGACTCGCAAATAGTAGAAAAAATAAATAAAAGTTAATAAGATAAGTAAATAATTCACATGAGATCTACAGATAGTAGAAAAATAGTAAGCAATAAGGTGGCTTATAAGTGCATTTCAAACAAGCACTCCGTGTTAAAAAAGCTCAATTAACATATTATGATATTTCTAATGAAGACGTTCAAGGTCCAAATATTTTACCCAACTATCAAATTATATATATATACCCAAACTTCAACAATGATGGCGATCCCATACCACCAAGGAAGAAGGAACGTTTCCTGGTTCCTGCAATTAACTAGTATAGAGAAACCAAACATACCTAAAGGTACTAAACCAAAAGAAAAGAGACCCCAAACCCAAACTCGAATCGTCCATCAATATGCTTCCCCCATTATCACCATATGTATGCAATACATTTTACCACTCAACTTATTAATTCAACAAAACCTTTAACTAAAAAAGGATAGTAATAGGTTCATCAAAAAAAGGATAGTAATAGTACTTACTGCACTTCCAAAAGTAAATGATCCACATACGGCCGCTAATGTGCTAAGCACAACAATAGGTGTGGTGGTTGATAAGGATTCACTTAGCTGCATACCACCATGATCACTACTGCTCCATTGATCATTATTATCAAGCTTTTGTTTGAGAAGTAGTGACCCTCTTGTTGTTGCTGCTTCTTCTTCCATGCTTTCTACTAAAATCACTTTCTTATGTGAGATGAAAAGTAAGGGATATTTCAATGGGATAAATTTGATGAGAGACTGACTGAATCAGCCGGAAGAAGTTGAAAAAAGATTGAGGAAAAGGAAAAAAAATGTATCAAATAGCACCTTATTTCAAAGTGATGAGCAATTCAGCACCACTATAGAGACTTGTGAGATGAAAAGACTTTTTATGTAAAGAGCATTCCGACATATATGATATAGAAATATCAGCATCAAAGTTTTATAATCTAACACTTACATGAATAGACAGTTGTCAATGAATTTATCAATAAATGGCCTATTTTTCTGGGGGGGTTTGTATTTGGGGTAGATTCCCTTGTCTTCACCGCTAAGAGCCAAAAAAATAAATAAATTAATAAATCTCTACCAAAGTTGTAAAAGTTTGACCCAATAAGAATGATATTAAAAAGAAAAAGGATCAATATACAGGTAATGAGAGAATGGGACCCTAACCCATCATTTTATAAAGTTAATTTCACTGCTTCTCTTGACAATATGCCTCTAGATTAGAAGCTGGAGAGCTCATTGTTAATAACTCTAATTAATTTTGGATCATTGAATCTAATCCAACTTAAATTTAAATAATTTAATCAAAATGCTACTTTAGTTGTTGTCAAGTATTATAACTGTGATTCATTTATTATTAATCTAGGATTTAGTCTGCTATAACTTTTTTATAATAAAAATCAAAGGATGTAGTCAAGTGCTCTAATTAATTAATACTCTTCAATAAGTTCGTTGTAATACATAAAATATATATAATACATAAAATATTAGATACGATAAAATTTCAACATATGATATATGCTATATAATGATTGTTCTTTATCATTAAGTCAAGACTAATTGATTTTATATGTAGGCGGAATTTAGACTCTAAATCTCTTATTTAATAACAAGAGAATATATGATATCCTAAAGTTTTAAAAAGTCATTAAGGACTCTATTATGGGTATTTGCCTTTAAATCCAAAATATATTAATTTTCTTTGTTTTCTCTTTGCTCTTTATTTTCTACTTCATACTTTCTAACATGGTATGTTATACTCCTTATTTGCTTTGATATATTTATATATATATATATATATATATATATATATATTTTTAATATGGGATATGCTAAGATCAAAATATTAATGCACAAGTGAGCTTGATGTGGTTTAGAATTGTAAAAAGTGATTGAAAATTCAGATTTATAAACTTTTAAGTAATTGAAATTTTAAGGTTGTACTCATATTAGTACAATACTAATTGTACTTAACATTGACCACTAGTTGGAACATAATGGAATTTTTTTGAATATCTATCAAACATGTTACAATATATTAGGATATTATATATTAGGCATTATAAAAAGATATTATATATTATTTGGATCTTACAATAAATATGTAGGCTATTATTTTGTAAAATGACAAAATTTAACAACAAACTTTGTCGTAGTCTAAGGTTACAATCCCTACTAAAGAATTTAACAATATTATATATTTTAAAAATCTAATTGCTGAATTAAATGTTCTTTATGTTCTTAACCCATATATCAAATTTCATATCAATTGGATGTTATTTACTATTCGATCTATAAATTTATTTTTTATGCATAATTTTAGACTATAAAAACTTGAAATTTAAACATTTAATTGATGACATAGTTATTGATCTTTGATTTTCTAGTAGTTTTGCAAACATGAAGTATACAGTAAGAGAATTTAATCCAATAGTAGATTTTTTAAAATTTACATTCAATCAAAAGATATTGAATGGAGTTACAGGAGAAGCAAACTCTCCTAAGTGCTAATTGCTATTGTTCTAATGCTTAGTTTGTTTGTTTTTTTAAAATTAAAATTAAAAACTGTCCAACCCAACCCACATGGATTGGATTGAGATTTTTTTCAACCACTCATGATGGGTTGAACTGAAAAAGCTCCTTAACCCAACCCAACCCCTACGCACTCTTGGTTATATATTTTAGTTAAACACAACCCATGGAATCTGTCATCATCGTGATCCTCCTTGAGTGTCACGAACTAGGTTAATGAAGTCTACCAATAGAGGGAGAAAACAAAAAAGAAATTTTTTTTTCACAAGTTCATAGTTGTGAAAAAAAAAAAAACCAATTTTCATGTCGGAAATGAAGATCTGAGAACCAATTTTCTACAAACAAAATGGTTGGGTGGCCTGTCAGACTCAAGTCCAACAAAATCATATATGTGTTGGTAATTTATCACAGATCAAAAGTAATGAAAGTGAAAATGAAATCATTAATTAGCCAAGAATTTCTGGGTTGAATTCCATGAATGGATATAGAAAACTCTCATCGACTACACATTAGACTTTAAGGCCCAAGTCAGTGGATGTCTATAGAGACGAAACAGATGAATGAGCTCTATTTCCTGGTTTGAAAATGTGTCCGACCTTGAAGCCCAAGTAAACATTATGAGCAAGGCCAGGACACTTCGGTTGGAAATCTCTTTATGGACGATTACATTCTTTTTCATGTGACCCAAGTGAGCCAATTTTTGTTTTCTGATTTCATTTTTACAGTCCATTTTTGCATTCAAGCTTTCATTATAGCACAATTCCTCATACCTCTTTCACCAAACTCAAGTTGGACTTCATTCACCCAACATAAGTTTGAAGGGGCCCATTGCTCTAGCCTTCTTGTATATTTGTATACAATTCAGATCTTGAAGATGACAAGAAGTGTTGGTTGGCCTAAAGGCTATTGTCCTTGTGTGATTGCATTCTCAAAGTTCAAACTTATCAGATTGTGATTATATACATTGATGATGGATGCCATATATCAAAAAAAATTTCTTATTGATGGATATGAGTAAAAGATGCTTGGATTTCTTCAAGTGTACGCCCCTTCGTCTCTGGAATCAGCTTATAAATAAATATAATTCCCATACCACATATGACTGCAAATATGAAGAATGTCCCTGAAATGATTTGCCCAAAACCATCATTAAATTAATTAAAAAAAAATAGTGCAGACTATATATATGGTCTAGATGAAGTTTGCATCACCTGCCGAGCTCCACTCAAGTACATAGTTGAAAGCATAAGATACAACCCCAGAACTCATCCAGTTGACCAATGTCACAAGGCTTCCAGCTGAACTCTTTATGTTTATTGGAAATATCTGAGGGGAAAAAAACATTAATTAATTTCAAGCTAATGCATTGCTGAAATGTCACACTCTAGCTTAAATTTGTAATAGCTATGGAGTAGAAAAATGAAGCTTAACAAAGGTGGCCAAACCTCAGACATAATAATCCATGGTATTCCTCCCATGCCTAGCTCAAAAGAGCCCAAGTATACCTAATTGCATAATCATATAATCAATACACAACTGGGCAAGCAACACATTAAAACTTTATGCTCATTAACTCAAGTTCTTACTGTGACTTACTCGAGCCAAAACTTTTAGATTTTTCTCTCTCTTTTTTTGAGAAAAATAGGGGGAAAGTAAAACATTTCTTCCGGTATTTCAATTAAAAAAAAAAATGAAAAAGTTTCCTTATGGTTAGGTTGCATTACCAACACACCAATAAGCACCAAAATGGGAATGATCTCCTTCCCGATATGAAGATCCTGCTTGTGGCAT
This sequence comes from Quercus lobata, assembly GCF_001633185.2. Lineage (NCBI taxonomy): Eukaryota > Viridiplantae > Streptophyta > Magnoliopsida > Fagales > Fagaceae > Quercus > Quercus lobata. The sequence continues at coordinate 3,722,710 of NC_044906.1, read as the reverse complement.
TTCCAACTTTTTAGGATAAAGTAACACTTTAAAATAATTAATCACAGCAAAAATATCTATAAAGTCTGCTTAATATTTAACCTGCAAGAAGAATGAGAATCCAGTGAGGACACAACCTAAGCATGTTCCGGCCATAGAAATCTGCAGGCATTGCCAAAATTCAGTATTGGATTATCAATTAACTACAAGCATAAATTGAACTTTGCTCTGCTCTGACCATTAGAAGCGGCCGTCTTCCACACTTATCTATCAAGAGTACTCCCAAAGTTGTCATTAGAATCTGCAGAGGAATGATTACTTAATTTTGGAAGAGAAACAAGTTATAAACCACATATATGAAGAATTACACCAAACCTGAACAACTGCTGCTGCTATAATGCCAATCTTACTTGAAAAGCCTGTCACATAACAACTATTATGTCTTCATTTCTCTGTTATTTGTTTCTATCAACTAACCATAAGAAATTGCAATAGTCACATTATTTACCTGCTAACTCAAATATAGAACTTGTATAAAATGAAAACCCATTAAGTCCTCCAAATTCTTGGAAAGCCATCAGTCCAACTGCAACCTAAAACATTTTCAAATTTTCTTGACACCAAAAAAGATATTGAAGGAAATAGGCAACACATAAGAATAATTGATAATGCTTACCACGACTGAATAAGCATATTTCCCCTGGAATAGGTGTAGAACTCCATCTACAGATATCCCTCTAAGGTTTTCGGTATATTCCTGAAAGACAAGGAAAGCCAATTGCATCACTTGTTTTCAATGTTAGCTACTCTTTCTTGAAGTTTGAACAAAAAAGAAATTACAATGATATCAGCTGCTTCTTGAGAAATATCAGCATTCTCTCCCCTAAGGATTTGCAGCATAGCTTCAAACTCTTTTAAGCAACCACATTTGGCCTGCATGTAATGACACTCGTCACTCATCATATGAACATGCGTAGTGATGAAACACTACTGCTTCATTAATTCCTGAACTAAAATTGCAATGTTAACTTCGGTTTTCACTTGTTTAGGCTTTGACAAGTATCATGGAAAAAGAATAAGCAAAATTTTCTCTCTTCTTGATTAATGCAGCATGTACAAGCCAACCAAAAAAAAAAAAAAAAACAAGAATATATTGAATTGGACTCACCAACCATCTAGGAGATTCAGGAATGAAAAATAGGCCAAGCAGATGCACTAAAGAAGGAATGATTGCTGAAAAATGAAAATGTCATCACATAAAAGCGAACTTCATGGAATAATGTTTTGATTGTATTAATATCTATACAAGACTGACCTATTAGAGCCACGGTGCGCCAATTGACAAGTGAACCAATGAGAAATGTGAGCGCTTTGCCACAACCTATCATCAACTGCTAAGTGGATAATACATAGGCCCATAAACAATTGAGCAGACTACTAATTCAAATCAATGATCAGACCATGTACCTCACTAAGTGATGTAAATGCTCCCCTGACATTCTTGGGTGTAATTTCAGAAATATAAACAGGAACCTGTAAAAGAAATTTTAAATATCATTCTGCATCACTTGAATAAGTGATTAAATTTGAAGTTTAAACTTTGTAATTGTAATTACCACATAGGATAGAACCCCAATTCCACATCCCACTAAAAATCTTCCAAGGTCAAGCCACCAAACATCCTGTTAAATCACAGGTTTTATGTTATTACTTTCTTTTCTTTTTTTCACTTTCTGGTAGAGATGCAATGATTTCATTCACTTCTGTTTGATTCCACCTAAAAAATTTATTCTCCTAGATATATGAATTCTATTTAACCATAGAATAAAATTGGTTAATTTAGGCTTGTAGTAAAAAATTCTAATACTAACACAATAAATTTGGATAGATATGTCTAACAAAAAGAAAATTTAAATAAGGAAAAGGTCATGAAAGAATTGTTAAAAATTAAAAAAGTAGATAACACCTTTGAAAATACTATTGCAAGCCACCCGAGGATGCAGAATATTTCTGAAACTCCCATTGCCTGCTTTAACAAGATAAATTAATACTAATTAATTAGTTGAAAATGTTGGTAGAATTATATATAGGGGTGACAAAATTATTTAGAGGATCAAATAACTTACACCTTTCCTACCAATGAAATCCGCAATTTTCCCACTAAATATTGCACCTAACATTCCTCCAATTGTTAATATCGAACCAAAAAATGAATACTGCACCATATGTGAAAACGGAAATGAAGAAAAATTAGTCTAAAGTCGAGGAATGAAACAAGGAGAAAAACAAAAATACAAAATTCTGCAACTCAACTTCTCCATCAAAATCACCAAAAAGTTTCACTGCACATTTTTTTTTTTTTCCTTTTGATAATTTGATAGTCAGAGAAATGAGTGTTTGAAGTTTTAACTTCTCTATTGAAAACATCATATTATTTAAATTAAGTGTTAACAACTACACTTTACATTCTACAGCCTAATAAGACATACCGAAGAAGTAGAAGAATTACAAGAAAAGCCATACAATTGCAACGTGTGTAGGTCTCAACATACTCGAAGAGCTGGCCCAAGCCTCAGTTTGGGCTGGCTATTGGCAGATCAAACCCAACCCACGAGAGAGTTCATGCTCGTTTTGTCTTTTCATTTTCTTTCTTCATGTTTTAATTGGGTCTATGGGAGTCATATATAGATCAAGTGATCAAGTAGTTCTTTACCCCTTTCTCCCCCCAAAAAAAAGTAGTTCTTTTCCCTACTAAGAAATTAATTCTCGAGAGACTTAAATAGGAGGTCACAAACACACTCATTTATCTTCCACTCGTAACTTGTCATGTATTTATTTAACTTTTTCTATATAATATTCAAAGTTTAAAATGAAAAAATAAAATAAAATATGTAACAAATTGTAATTTGTGAAATATAAAGTAGAATACAAAAAGTATGATAGGAAAAAAATTCAAATTAGGATTTAATCATAACTTAACTTCAGCCCTAGCGCTCTTGGGGTCCCAATAAGGTTGACCCATAGACATCCTGAGTGAACCAAAATTGTACCTCCAATGTATTTTAAACTCGGCTTCTTGAGCTCAATCAAATGACATGAGACCAAACCTATGCCATAGTATAGCCAAACTCTCCCAGAGATTAAAATTTTCTTTTGGTTATGCAAATCATGAAAGACTTGCCACTAGAAACATTCTTTCTTCTAGATCTGTTGCCCCCCTAATTCATTGGCTCTTTGTCCTGCCAATCCTCAATCTTTGGAAACTACAACCCATGTGGACAATACATTCGTGACTGTAATTTTGCATGCAATTTTGGGTTGGTGTTCGTAAGTCTTAACTCCCTCCCAAGACTTCTTTGTGATGGATTTCAGGCACTGGCTTAACCTTAATTTCTTGTCTAAAATTCCTTGTTAACTCCTTTCGTTAAATGGAATGTTCTCTTCCATACGGGTTGTGGCTCCTCTGGCTTCTTCTTCTTGTTTTATTTGTTTGTTTGTCTGCGTGTTTTAAGAGTCCACTGACATTCTGAGTTAACAACTCTTGTCCATGACTTCCAATCAAATAAAATAAAAAATAAATCTCTTGAACATGACTATCTACTTTTCAAAACATGTACAACCAAGCAGCGGAACAAGAAATTTTAAGTTAAAAAAATAAAAATAAAAAATAAAAAACTTGTTAGTCAAATTTTCAAGTCTAAGTTACACACCGAGTATGTCTTTTAAAATTATTCAAATTATATTATTGTTTCATATATATTGAAATATATATTAAAATAATTGTTCTATGATTAATATATATATATATATATATATTCTTTCATAAATTAGCTTTAACTTAAAATGGTTGTGCTCTATGTTCTTTTATATAGTATTAAAATCATTTAAAATTGTTTCTATAATACTCAATTCCTAATGAAGGCCCAAATCTAGTCATGTTTAAGATATGAAGGAGTTTTAATGCACACATTAATATTTTATTCTCTCTATTTTTATATGATATCAGAGTTACGGTTCTAATACTATGTTAAAAAAGCTAAAACATAGTTGTGGGGCCAGAGAACTTACAACCCGGCCCACTATCCACCAAGGCCCAAGGCCCGTGCCGAGGAGGGTAGATGCCGAGGACGAGTAGGGGAAGGCCAAATAGCCTAGAAACACAGCCGAGGATGGCTCTGTCCTTGACATCCCAAAACTTCAAAAGGAAGAGCAACGTCTCATCAAGGGCTACCTCCAAAACGCCCCCAGAAGGAGAGGCGAGAAGAATGGGACCCACATGGGGGTGCAGAGTGGGGGTGATTCAAGGTAAATATGTCACCTCCGCATTGAACGTGCCCGCAAACGTCATAGCCATATTAATGAGAAAAGACGTCTGAACAGTGTGGCTTCGGTTAGTGCAACTAACAAAAAGCAAAGGGAGGCGGCTGAAAGGACAGGTATTCAGATAGGAGCCTGCCTGACAAACAAGTGGAGGGACAGGATCACCCGAGAAAGGTTATATAATATAAAGACTTGTGCGCCAAAAAAGGGAGGGCTTCCAAATGAGGGAGTCCTAGAAAAGGGAAAGGAATAAGGATATGAAGTTCCTAAAATAAGGTCTTAAGGCCAAAGCCACACATAATATACCGGAATAGGTGATTGATGAACACGTTAGGCTTCTCCTTGGGCAAATCGCTACGAACACCTCGACTAACCATCGTCCGGTGACCAAGATCTAGCCTTTCAAACCCACGCTCTATAAATTATATTGTTTGGGCCCTAAATGTGCGGACCCAATACTATTTTGGGGCCGTCACAAATTGAGTCCTTACAATAGTCATAATACCATGTGAAATTCGAAAAATAAATAAATAAAATATTGTAGAGAAACAAAGCATGTGAGAGAGAGAGAGAGAGAGTAAATTTAATTCGGCATAACAACCTGCCTAATGACCTAGATCAATTATCAACAATTAATGAAAGTCTTTGATAACTACGTATTTATTGTTAAAGATATTAAGGTCAAATTCCTCAAAATCAAAATATCTTCTTTTTATCTTGCTTGTACACCATAAAGAAATAGACTTGGACCTGGACTAGGAATTAAGCCTTGATATCTTCAAAATGTACAAAATTTTCTAATATATATACACATAATTAAACAATCACTCCAAAACTAATTTTCCATCTCCCTTTGACGCTTTGTTTTAATATTCGTATCTATTTTTTTATTTTTTGCTAGGTGAGAAGCTATTAGTATGAAGTTCAAACTTTGAACCACCACAAGGGAAGTGTATATAAAGCTAAAAGACCATTGTCTAAATACTATTTAGTTAATGTAATGAAAATATTTAAATAATACTTTAGTTAAATTAACCTCCGCCAAAGTAAGGCCAAGTTCTTCCTCAATTCCAGACTCGGATGGTGACGAATACCCCACCTGGAAAATAATCATAAATGATAAACCATTAATTTGATTGGGAAAAAGGATAGTAATAGGTTCATTAAACTAAAAGTACAACTCAGCCTTTAACTACAAAAGGACAGAAATTAATAGTTTCATAAAGAAGAAGAAAAAAAGGATAGTAATAGTACTTACTGCACTTCCAAAAGTAAATGATCCACATACGGCCACTAAAGTGCTAAGCACAACAATAGATGTTGTGGTTGATGAGGATTCACTTAGCTGCACACCACCATGATCACTAGTACTGCTCCATTGATGATTACTGTCAAGCTTTTGTTTGAGAAGTAGTGACCTTGTTATTGCTTCTTCTTCTTCTTCCATGCTTTCTACTGATTTCACTTTCTTTAGTGTGTTTGTGTGATTGTAAGAGAGAAAGTAAGGGATATTTTAATTGGATGAATTTGATGAGAGACTGACTGATGCAGCTAAATGAAGTTGAAAAACGGTTGAGGAAAAGGAAGAAAAAATAATGTATAAATGGTACCTTATTTCTAAGTGATGAGCAATTCAGAAACACCATATATGAGAGGCCTGTGGGAAAAGCATGTTGACATATGATACGTAGAAATATCAGCATCAAAGTTTTATAATCTAACACATACATGATTAGACAGAGTTGTCAATATATTTATCAATCAGCATCAAAGTTTTATAATCTAACACATACATGGTTAGACAGTTGTCAATAAATTTATCAATCAAATAGAAGAAACATTCGCTCCTTTAGACAAGTGTTTTGCAACAAATTAAAGCTAATGCAATATATATATATAGCAACAAACTTTCAAAGACCTTCTAGCTAGATGTCTTATGTCTTCGGGAAGAGGAAAAAACAAAAACAAAAGCAAAAAATGAAGAAGGGAAATGATTAATATAGTGATTATAAGGTAAATTTCACTGCTTCTCATTGAATCTAATCCTACTTAGTTGAAGTCAAGTACCATAACTCTTGGTGCGGTGGTCACTCCACAAATATAAATGCTTGTGGAGTGTTGGGGACAAGGGTCAAGGTTCAAGATCAAAATATTAATGTGCACAAGGTGCATGATGTGGTTTAGAAATGTAAGTGAAAGATTCAAAAGTGATTGAAAATCTAAATTTGTAAACTTAAATAATTAAAATTTTAAGATTGTACTCATATTAGTGCAGCACTAATTGTACTTAACATTGACCGTTAGTTCGAACATAATGGATTGTTTTTCAAACATCTGTCAAGCATGTCAATATATATATTGAGAAACATATTATATATTAGACATTAAAAATATATATTATCTATTAAGATCTTATCATAAATATGTAGACAATTTTTTTTTTTTTGTAAATTAGCATGGGTTATCATAGTTTTGTAATTGACAAGGATTAAAGAGTTTAAAGGGGTTCTCTTCCTCTCTTTTTTATTGCCTCTTGCTTTCTACTTATATAAATCGTGAGTTGAAGATACAATTTAGAACTTGAAATCATGTCTTCAATAACGATTTCTCAGTTGTTTTTCACTTGTGTATATGAAAATGTATGCAAGTTAGTGCATGTAATTAACATTATCCTTTTAATTAAACACATCCCACAAAATCTGTCATCATCAAGATCCTCTTAGAGTGTCACGAAATAGGTTAATAAAGTCTTCCATTAGGGGAGAAAACAAAAAAGGAAAGTAAATGGAACAATGCTATTAGAGATATTTTTTTTATTTCACAATCTCATATTTGTCCTATTGTATTTGGAATTATATTTCTTTTATTTTAGTTAATTATTGACACCACTTAGGCTCTGCTTGGGAGTTCATAAGGGAATGGAATGGAATGAGATGGTCATAAGGGAATGGAATGTATTTAAGTAAGGGAAAGGAATGGAAAAGAATGGAATGGAATGGAATTAAATAACCTTGATTGGATGTTTTAAAATAAAGGAATGGAAAGGAATGAAAATGAATGGAATGTAAGTAATCCTGTTTGGGAGTAACATAGAAAGAATGGAATAGAATCATTTTATGACAATATTACTATTAGACCTCTATTTTAAAATAAAGGGTTGAATATATAGAGGTATTTTGGGAGTTTTAGTAAAAAAATCATTAAATCTAATTTCATTCCCTCACATTTCTCCCAATTTCGGGGGGAATGAAAATTTGAGATTTTAAGGGAATAGAGAGGAATGAGTGTTCCTTCCTATCTATTTCATTCCCTCTCACTTAAACTTCCAAACAAGAGAATGGACTTTCTATTCCCTCAGTTAAAACTCCCAAATAAGATAATGGAAGAATATTCTAAAATTATTCTTTTTATTCCTTTCCATTCCATTTCATTCCCTCCTCCCAAGCGGAGTCTTATATTATATACGAATTATGACAAACTATTTTACCAATAACATAATATCAACAGCAAAAAATTACCAATAAAAAAATTGAGAAAAAAGAATTGTTTGGATGTCTAGACATATTGAAAAGGAAAAAAAAAATACATCATGATTTTTTATATTTAAGGAATTTTTTTAATTTTTTATAACTATTTTTAGTTTATTTAATTACATGGTCTACTTGTCATGATTTTATTGATCCAACTAGTGCATGTGACAAGCTTATGTGTCATTTAATTAACGAATACATCACCGAAAATATGGTGGAAGGGTTAACAATACAAACAACATATAACTCTTTTTTTTTTAGAAAGAAAACACCATGATTATGATTAACTGAATAAGTATGTAAGTGAAGCTGATCATAAATTCATAATTATGATTGCAAATTTTTTTTTTTTTTTTGGGTAATAGATTCACATATAATTTGTTAGAGCATCCACAGCCGGAATTCTCATATCATCTTATTTTACCATCCCAAAAAGCCACTTTATCAATTATACAATACAATTTTACAATTCTCCCAACATCCCAACTTTTATTTTCCTATTCTACTCATTAAAATAATATTTTTACACAATAAAATAATATATCCCACAATCACCATCATACAATACAACACATTACTTATTCTTTCTCTCTCTTTCTTTCTGTTCAAGAACCACAATCACCACCGCCGCTGCACTACACACTTGACACCACCACCACCACTAACAACCCACAATCTACCATCAACACCAAAAAAAAAAAAAAAAAACCTAGAGAAAAGACCAAACCCACACCGCTGCACCTACTGCCCTCTCTGACCATCAACACCACAAAAAAAAAAAAAAAAAAAAAAAAAAAAAAACACACAGCAACCAGTCAAAAATCAGACCCACCACCGCCAAAGCTCGAAGGAAGCAGATTCACCGCTGGGAAGCTTGAAGGAAGTTGATTTTGTTGACCCACGCGGGGAAGGAGAAATGAAAGAGACAGAGAGAGTTGCCGGAGAAGGAAAAACGCAGAGACCCACCATGCCGATCTCCAACTCAACCGCGCCGATCTCGTCGATTTAGAAACCCACCACGCCGATCTAGAGAGTTGCCAAAGAGTTTAGCCTAGAGTGAAGGTAATGAGAATTGCACCAATCTAGAGAGTTGTCGAAGAGTTTAACCTTGAGTGAAGGTAATGAGAAGAAGAGAGAGCAAGAAGAAAAGAGAGCAAAAAGAAAGAGAGGGAAAAGGAAGAGAGAGAAGAATGAGATAATATAATAATAATTTTGCAATTATACAATATTGCTACAGTACCATCTTACAAATAAGATGGTATTGTAGCAGTATTGTAAAATTTTTTACAATTAACACATTTTGCAAGTCCGGCTGGAGCAACATTTGAAAGTTGAAATGGTAAAACATCTCAACATATGCCACATGGCATTTGGGCTGCGGATGCTCTTGGTGAAAAACTGTATCTTTTTTTTCTTTTTCTTTTTTATTTTTTGCTTTCAAATGTTTAATTGAGAAAAATCTTTGTTGGTATTCATGTTGAAAAAGAAGGTTTGAGAACCAATTTTCTACAAACAAAATGGTTAGGTGGACCGTCATTCTCAAGCCAGAAAGTCATTTTGAAAGAATTCCAAGCATTCACCACACATCAAAACTAAAGAAAGTGAAAATGAATGGAGTCATAAGTGGACTTGACCAAGTTTTCCATGCACTAATTCGACTTTGAAATTATGACATGTATCTTTTCAACTTGATCTACTCCCGTTTTGAGATTTTTCATTTTTTCTTTTTTATAATAAAACTCCACTAACCCAACTTAGCCACAGGTGATGTGGGGTTTCTTTTTGTCTGGTTGAAATGACATATGCCACAATTTTAAATTGCTTTTAAGGTTTTTTTTTTTTAAATTAATTTGGAGGAAAACTTTATAACGCCATAGTAAAAGTTATCATTACACCATTAGACTTTGAGGCCCAAGTCAGTGGACGAGCAATACAAGCCCACTTGGGTCGTGGATCTCTTTACAGAGAAAACTGACAAATGGGCTCTATTTCTTGACGGACTGTATCCAACCTTGAAGCCCAACTAAACATTATGGACTAAAGGGCTTTTAAATTATAGGAAATGAATGTTTAAAAGGCAAAGTTTATGTAATGTTAAAGCTATCCAAGATTATTATTAGAGAAAAAAAATAACTAAAATGAATGTGTAAAGTCAATCGTTAATTTTTCTCAAAAAAAAAAAGTCAATCGGTTAATGTTCCTCAGGAAAAAAAAAAAGTCAATCCGTTAAAAAATTTAATATTATTAGAAATTTTATATAAAATCAAAAAAAATAAAAATAAAAATAAAAATCTAAAACCCTAGCTTTGCGCAAGCTTTGAAACGCGATCTGGAGACTGAGTTCGCAGGTCGAGCCCAATAGATAAAGGGCTAGGGCTTTTTGTTTGGTTGATGGACCCTCTTTGAGGGAAAAGAAGAACAACACAGTTTTGGGCTTTGGGTTACGTGAGTGGGCTGAATAGAAAAGAAGAAAAAGAGAGGAAGCTTGGGTTTTAATATTGGGCAGCCATTGTTGAAGCTTCTGAGACGAAACTTTGAGGCAATTAAGAGATAAGACTAGCCCATTAGCCCAGAACAGATCAGAGAGTGCCCAAGCCTTAATTTCAAATCTTCCTCTTCCAATTTTTGTTTTGCTTTTTATCTTTAGCAATATTTTTGTATTTCCATGTTATAGCCAAGATCATTCAAAGTGAGCTACTGAGCTTTGCCTTTTGAGAGTTTGACCCCTATAAAGTTAAAGTGTGAGATCACTAAAACACGAATAGGACTTGCCGGCTGTCACTACTCAAATTCACAATTCTTGGACTTACAGGTATGATGGGTCACAAGAGCTTCCTACTACTAGGTGGCCACCTCTCCTAGTAGTGAATTGTTAATCACCGAGGTCTCTCAAACCTATTTTTCAAGTATCTTAAATAATGAGCATGTATATTGTAGTTCTCTCTCTCACACATTGCAAAATGATCATTTTTGTCTCCTCGTTGATTGGATATTTAAGTTAAGGCATATATTGTTATCTCAAAATTGAAAGCCATTACATTAACATAGTTCATAAATTGAAATAGATAGTAAACATGTTTTCAAATCTTACAAACTTTTTAAAGGGTAAAAGCAAGAAAAGAGAGAACGTTTACAAATCCAAATGAAAAATGCAAAAAAGAAAGAAAATAATGATTTATTTCAAACCTGCTAACTGCTAAGTCTTTGGTTCTGATCTAAAAGACTGGATGAATTATATGATTTCTTCTTCTTCTTCAAATAATTATTATCATTCTGATAAGAAAAAAATTATTATCATTCTTTGGTTTTTCTCTAGTTTCTTCTTTGACTATGCAATTAATACCATAAAAATAAAAATAAAAATAAAAATAATTCTACAGAGAAAATTTGGCTTATAGTTTTTTAAGTATTAATCGTAATTAATTATCTCTGTTTGGACAAGTTTGCTACTAAAACATGAGTGTTTCTCTTTATAGTAGAGAGATTAGCACCAGTAATTCATTCGAAGCCTAAAAAAAAAAAAAAGTGCTGCATTTTCTATAAATCTTAGACTCTCTTCCTCTCAAATAGGAATTAACTATTGTTGGATAATTTTCCCACTGAAACCAGAAAGGATCCCATTTTAGTAAAACAAAAAGAGAAAGGGATTCTCATTTTAGGAAGGTTTTAACTAACAAGTATCCTTAGTATTTGTTAATAGACTATTTTAAGAAAGTTTTAATATCACTTTCATGAGAAATATAAAAAATTGTCAAAAAAGTCAATCATAAAAAGTTTTTAAAAATATTTCTTAAACTAATGCCCTTAAGACATCTATTAACTTTTTCCTTTTAGTAAAACTTTTAGGACAGTGCCTCTTTCCAAGTGAGAAGGAAATATTATAACATTTTGGCATACATTATTTCTCTCAAAGAAAAATAAAATATGTTATTTCATTGGTGGCCTATCAGAGTTAAACCTTTCTTATTTTATACATGAGAAATGTTAACAAGCACCATGCTACTTCTTAAGATTTCCTTAATGTGGGTTTTACGTAATAAAAAATAAGATAAATAAAAGAAAAAGACATAAAAGTACTTATAAGACTAAAAGGGAAAAAAAAATGACATAAAGCTGCAAAAAAGACAAAAAAGTTGTCAAAAAGAAGTCAAAAAAGTTGTTGTTAAATACACTTCAAGTGGAAAAAGGAGATTCGAACCTTGAAAATAGGGTTGGAAACACTAAGATGCACCATTTGACTCAAGGTCATTGACCACGAAAGCTAAACTTCAAATGCTAAAAAGATTATACTTTGTTCAGTAAACAAGGGAACTAGCACTTTCTTGGGTTGTGGCAATGTTATAATTTTCAAGTCTAAAGATGACTAGAAGGTAACATACAGTTTAGATATATTTTGGACCCATAAATGAACATGAATGCAATATAAGTGATAGTCACTTTGAAAACCTTGGTGGCTTCACATGAATTTCCAGACTCCTAATGTACAATCTTCTGTATAACTGAAAAAGGAGAAATGGCTTTTACCTTGGCGGCCTCACAACACAAATTGATGAGAGAGTGCTCTTATGATATTGTTAGCCATTAATCTTTCAAGTCTTTGGAAAGCTTGAATTATGACTGAGGCCTTTGGCCTTGAACATATATGCTCTCAAACTCAATACTAACCAATTTAATTTATTTTTGTTTTCTATACAATGCAATTTTTATGATGAATATCCAATGGTGTTCTACAAGGTGCAAAACTACAAGTAGAATGGACTGAGCATGCCAGAGGCAAAAACAGTCATATAATATCAAAGGACCTACCTACTTTACAATATAGTAGGGAATCCAGTTCATATCTCCCTTTGGTAAAAATTTCAAATGCCAATCTCATTTTTTCCAGATTTAAGTGGCTGCTGAGTGAAGAGTTAGACAAATAACCCACTGCTAGAAGAGCCTAAATACACTCCAATTGGCAGAGTCAGTCTCCAATATCTTCACAACTTGCTCCATTGTCGGCCAAGCATGTAATACTGGATGAGCACAAAGAACTGCAATGAGAACATATTGTTCCATCATTTGGCATGACCCCAACTCAGGCATACCTTCTTCAATGACATCCAATGCTCTCCCTCTTTGAACCAATGACCAAGCCCAATCCGTCAAAAGGTAAGCCTTCCCCTCATTTGTTTCAAGTGCTTTTTTCCCACTCAGGATCTCAAGAAGCACAACCCCAAAGCTGTAGACATCAATCCCCTCAGTTAACTTCCCATATAAGGCATACTCTGGGGCAACATAACCTAGAGTTCCAGCCACCCTGGTGCTCAAATGTGTCATTCCTTCTGCGTTAAACTTTGCAAAGCCAAAGTCTGCTAATTTTGGCTCAAATGCCTCATCCAAAAGTATGTTACTGGCCTTAATTTCCCTGTGGATGATTGCTAGTTGGGCTCCATAATGTAGATATGCCAGCCCGCACGCTGTTCCATTTGCAATCTTCTGCTGAATTGGCCAACTAAGCTTCTTCATTTCTGATCCAAAAAGAAGGTCATAGAGGCTTCCATTAGGCATGAAATCACAAACAATTATTCTCTGGTGACCTTCCAAAGGCACTGTTGCGGTACAATAACCTCATAATGAAACAAGATTAACATGCCTAACACTTGCAATGACCTCTACCTTATGTGAAAAAGTTGCATCCCCAGCAGCTGAGCAATTCTTGGATCTTTTGAAAGCAACATGGGAACCATCAGGCAATATTCCCTTATAAACATTCCCATATCCTCCCTTTCCAATTAGATTCTCCCTAGAAAAGTTCATGGTTGCCTTCTTAATGTCCTCATATTTGAATTTGAACAAGTTGGTACTTCCACTGATTGATCCCATCCCCAGAATCAAACCAGTCTCATCCTTTGCAAAATTAGTCTTCTCTGTGATAGCTTTCATTTGTCGAATCCAAAGAAACCAAACTGTAGAACAGGCCCCAAAGATTCCGCCAAGGAAACCCATTATAGCACCAGAAAGTACAATGGTATGTAGCTTCGTGTTGGAAGCTCGCAATGAAAAATCTAGTGAGAACAAACACTTCGCAGTTGTTGCATCAGTTGGTCCAAACTTGTTAACTACAGCAGCTGCATACATAAATGGATATCCAGTACAATCTGAGACATTTGCTCTCTCAGGACCATGCAAATATGAATCACCAAGACTCAACAAACTTTTGGTGCACAATTCACAAGCAGAAGTATTCTCCAGAGACTGGTTACAATAAAGCTTAACTGCCCGAAATTTGGATTCAGGAATTAGGCTCTCAAACTCTGCCTTAGATGTGATATTTGTGCAACCCTTGGAAATCCATTCTGGATGATAGCCACAAGAAGTTTGGATATCAAAGCCTACAAAAAACTAGCCAATTAGGCTCTGGTATGATTCCCGACACGCCTTAGAAGCGGTAGGAGGAGGAATAAAGTACCCATTAGTTCGAAGATACTCAGATGGAACCAGGCGTATCCCTCAAGAAAGTAATGACGCTGTGTTGGAATGTCACGAAATGCAGGCCTATGAGCACCTTTAATGACCAGTTTCCTAAGAACATCAAAGTTCAAAGGACAAAAGGCTTCAGAAGGGTCTGTTTGCAAGATTTTGTATTTATCAGCAACTGAAAAACTAAAGCCAGAAAATGTTAAGCCTAGTACGAAGGCAAAGAAAAGGGAAGATAAGGGGGACATTTTCGAAGCTACGGTTTTTTATGTTTGAAGAAAACAATAACCTTCTTTGCCAAATCCAAAGTGAATATATTGGCGGGAACTGAAAAATTGAAGGAGTCTTAATTCTTTAACTCTTTTAAACATGGAAGAATCTTTTATTATATTTAATCCTACGATATCTTTGAATGGAAATAGACAATTAATGGGGAATAAGATACATTGGATTTAATCAGGTATTTAGAATTATCAGAGTCTAACTTAATTCATAAGAGTGGAAAGTTTCAACTTGAACTCAAGTGATTCTCCTAACATAGTTATCCTCAATAAATAAAATATGGAGGGGGCTTAATATCAACAAGTAAATAACTTGGCCTCCCAAGATCCTAGACAGGTGAAACCAAAACTATCTTATTGTATCTCTCTCTTCTTGTTGCAGGGTCACTTTCATGGTACTAATTTATGATTAAACTGATATAATTATATTCATTCAAAACAAATTTAGGGAATATTAATTAGAAAGTAACTTGGCCTCTTAAATTCTAGACAGACAATACAATAACCTTAATACATCTTCCATCTTTTGTTGGGGTCACTTATTCAATAGCAAGTTTTTGTTATAAGTTGGTGATAAGGTGTTCAAACTGATGAGGACTTCTTCAAGGTCGGCTAAACAACCTCCAGAGGGCATTTTAAGCTTTTCTAGATAAGATAGTAGCTACATTAAGTGGAACTGGTGGAATTCTAGAAGTAAAAAGTCGGTGCAAGAAATGTAGGACGTATTGTTGTCCATTTTCACTTGTACTGAATGCAGTGAATTAGGAGTGACTATATATTGATTCACTTGACAGAGAGAATGTGACACGAACTAAGGAACAATTAGAACTGCCAAAATACAAGAGACAAATGGAAAAGGTCAAGGGGACGTGAGTAAATTTGCAATGACAAGACTTAAGTAGTTGAAAAATAGGCAAATAATGCTTAGATTATGCATATTATTATATATGATGCACTTCATAATTTGGTGTATATTTATAGATTAAGGAGCAAATAGCACTGCCAAAAAACAATAGACAAATGGGAAAAGGTCAAGAAGACAATAATGGAATCTACATTGAAAATACTTAAGTAGTTAACAGTTAGGCAAATAGTGTTTGGATTATGCATATTAGTACTTTAGTAAATGATTCATGATATACACATATATTGATCATACATTTTAAACAAATTGCAGCTTGGGAAGATTTTAATTAAGCAGTGACAGAGTTTCTTAGGTCGACTATATATGGGAAGATTTTCTGCTAACACAACTTTCAGTTGCTGTCAAACTCTCTCATACCATGGTGCATGAGCAAATGGATGCAGACATAACAATACTTTTAGTTCTATTCGCAAGTGACATATTTTGGGGTGTCTACGATTGCAATTGAATAACATTTTGGATATTTTGATTCTTTCATCCATCTTTTGCAATGGACAATTAGCAAACTATATGGAGACAATTGGCTCTATTTGAACATCAACTTGACTCTAAATTCAGGGGGGAAAAAAGGAAGTAGAATTATTAATATAATCTCATATAACTAATCAAGTAGAACAAAAATTACAAACTCAAGTTATCTCTCACTTTGCATAACAATGTGTGCTCTTCTTCAATGACAAGCTAGCACTTTGACTACTGACTTAATAGATGCAAATTTAGATGCTAGAACTAAGGCATAAACCTGTTACTGCAATGGATCACTTACAAAACAAAAAACTTTTCACCTATTTTGTTTCTGTTTTTGATTTAGAACAGTAAGTGTAAATAAGTGTAATGAACTCTGGAAAGATATGTTTCTTCCATTAACAGAAAGAAGATTATTGGAAAGGGGGGAGGATATATTGTTAGGAAAAACATGACTGAATTTAAATTGATGATCACTATAGAGTACATGAAAACTGTTAAAATACCAGCCCAAGCCAACTGTACTTCAGTTTTACCATACTCATATTTACTTGTACTCACTCATATGCCTGTTTAATAAAGGCAGCCCTTTGTACAGTTTTACACTTTTTTTTGTAAACCAGCTTTACACATAATTCAATACACAAACCTCTAGTCTTTACATGGTATCAAAGCCTATACTCTAGAAATTTTCTCTTCTAGGAATTCACCTAGTATTTGGCATAAGAGAAGAGAAGTTGCCGTCTCTTAATTATAAGTCCACAATGGAGATGGGTTTTAGTAACAAAGAATATGATCCATGATGGAAAAGAGAGAGAAAACAAAAATCTTACCAAGATAACTAGTCAAAATATTATCTACTGAACTAAAACATAACTTTGAACAATGGTATCAATAGTTGTTTTCTGAAAGGAAGAAGTTGAATTTTTTTTTTTTTTTTTTTCATTTCCACTGGGACTAGGACATTGGATCTAGCCATAAGAACAATGCTTCGCTCATAAATAACTCACTTCTTAGTCTTCGACTCCAATACCAGCAACCTGGTGAAGGTTGGCTGTCCAAGACAGCTTAGGGCAGGGCCTACTGGGCTTGCTTCTCACAAGATTAAGGTAATCATAAAGGGGCTCATAAACCTAACAACCAGGCTTTAGGGCACATGGTAAAGGGGAATTCAGTGGAGCGTACTCCTCAAAATTTAGTAAATTCGACTCCATAGACAAGCACTAATGAATCTTTTTTTTTTTTCATATTACACCCACTATCTCACTTCTGAAAGTTCAAATATGTGTATAAACACCCTTGAACGTTTAGACCTCCAATTTACAAATTAACCAATTCAAGCTTTATGTCAAACAACTAGTGTGCGGAAAATGAACATAAGCTATAATATAGAATTGGATAAACTATTTAAGCCAAATTAAAATCACAACCTACAGCAAATAATAAAAGGCAAAGATAAAAGGGAAGGAAGATGCAAACACAAAGACAACACGCGATGTGTTATCGAAGAGGAAACCTAAGCCCTCGGCGTAAAACCTCTCCGCTGCCCTCCAAGCGGTAAACAATCCACTAGAAAATGTAGTTAGAATACATGGACATCAATAGACCATCCAAGCCTAATCTACCCAATGCACCTAAGCCCTCCAAGCTTCTTGCTCCAACGAGGTTGCGCCGAACCTTTTTCTTTTCTAGCTTCCCGGATTCCGCTACTAGACCGTAGCATCAACCAATGTAGATTGGTTCCTTCCTAACTGCTTCCCAGAAATCCAAACAGCCCTCTCACAGTGATGAATATGGTGAGAACAAGGTTTGGTAAAATGCCTTTCAAGGATTTGACAATGGAGAGGAAGAGAGTTGAGGAATTTGAAGAGACTCTAATGTATAGATTGTGGGTGAATCAATCTTGTTTTTCTTTAGGGTTTCTCTCTCAAAATTCTCTCTGGAAGCTCTCTTTCATTTGTGGGTATAAGGGGTATTTATACTGGAGTGAGGGAGGAATGTGAAACGTCAGGATTTACAAAATAGGGGTGGCTCGCGGCTTGACCTCGCGACTTGACTGAGTTGCAAGATCCAGTCGCGAGATAATCGTATGGCCAGTTGTCCTGTAGTGCTCCAGCTAGTATGACTGTTCACCTTCTGGCACGCTTGGCACGTGTGCTGCGTCTGGCGGCTTGAAGCCGCGAGCCACCCGCGAGAACAAGCCGCGAGTTTCTGTTTTCTTGCACACTCTTGAGCAATCAACACTCTATCTCACTCACTACCCTTACAACAAACCCACCTAAATACATGGTTACTAAATGCTGAAATACAAGCAAATTTGGCACGGAATAAAGCCAATAAAATGGTTGATTAAATTCAACCTTACAATCTCCCCCTTTGGCTATTCCGTGACAAAACCCTAAAACAGACTCTAGACTTAACATGTGAGTTAGGAACAGTTGAACAAAACTCACTCACACCTAATTCTAGAAGCTGTGAAGCACTTGAATCATAGGATCATGAAACTCCTGAAACACAATAATACACCATGATCATTGTATGCAGAAAAGCATGAAATGCATATGAAACAAGCTTAAGGTAATCAAGCAAAGATGAAGTGAAGATTCAAATCATGGCTTGATCAACCAAGTAATCACCACAAGGTAGTGATCACAGTGCTCATTCATACTTAGAATGAACACTTGAACATACAAGTTAACAAGAACAAGGCAAGATACTTGTATACTCAACACTCAACCAATGCATAATACACAAAGTATATGCATCTAAGAACAATCCTACAAGGGCACAAGAGTGACAGTACATAAATCAAAATGCAAGATATTTAGATAGAAGTACTGATTTCAATATAGCATAAAAGGCTGCATTAAGCAAGGTACAAACCATAAAGCCTACAGAATATGCATAAAAACATTAACCCTAAAAGCTTACATAAGCAACATGGGTACAAACACAATATATCCTGAATAACATCAACAATATATATAAAAGATTAAACCAAGTATATGAGATAAGAGTTAGAAACAAAAATACACCAAAAACCATAGTGTATCAAACCCATGAAAACACTAAATACCCAAAACATAAACACATATAAACAAAGTCTGATTTTGACAACTCTCCCTCAACACATTACTCCCCCTTACGAGCTGCTTTTCTGCATCTCATCAACAACATAAATAATAACTTCCATTTCATCCACCACAACTCTTGCCAGAGTTGCAAGTACTTCCCACAGTGGTGGAACATCCCAGTGCTAATGCTTTTTTTACATCCCAGTATTTATGTGGTATCTATGATAGAAATACAAAATTTATAAATTTTCAGTTATAAAACTTGCGGTTGCAGGTTCAGAAACAAATTGAAGTGAAAAACAGGAAGACGTGTTGAAAAATGCTAACAATGCTACTATGGTAACCCCTGCTTCTCTACTATTCAAAGAGCTCCACATCTCAATAAAATTTGTCTCTTTCTAATAATAAAAAAGAACCTAATTCTCCTACAATTGTAAATATTTTCACACATTTTTTTACCCACACAAGACTAGACACTTCGCATGGCGAGCATGCCGCGACATACTTCCCACCAAGTTAAATCTTCTGAAGCGTAAGGTGGTGTAAGACAGCCCCTGTGATGGATGTGGGTTGGAGGTCGAAACAACCGGTCACGCCTTCATCTCATGTCCAAGGGCACATGAGGTGTGAGCATGCTCAAAAATAATGTTGCCAGGTGGAGCTTTCTCTATGAACTCCTTTTATGACTTGATGTGGAAGATGCTTATGGTTGACCAAGTAGATGTGGACATGGTGGCCCGGGTTGTCATTCTAGCATGGGCAATGTGGTATCATAGGAATGAAGTTAGACTGGGAGCCTAGAGAAGACCAGGCAATGTGCTGGTAATTTGGGAAGCACCCTATATGGAGGAATATAGTGCTACTATGGTAGTACAAACGAATTTTCTTACGTAGGGCAGAATTTTCTTGCGTTAAAAGATAAGGGAATAGGCCGGCTCACGCATTAGCAAAACATGCTTTTGTTATTGTTGAATTTATTGTATGAATTGAAGAGACACCTTATTTTTTAAAACAAGCTCTTATTTGCGATGTAACTTTTTAAGTGCTTTAATAATATCATTCTCAGTATTCCCATAAATATAAATAAATAAATAAAAAGAAGGAACCCGTCCAGGAAGTGGGGCAAAAGGGGAAAAACGTAAAATATGTAAGGGCATATTTGGAAGAAGGAGAAGAGGCAGAGGAGATCGGCGTGAGAGACAGAGTGAGACTGATGAGAGATCGAAACTGATTTTGGGTGCAAGGGATGCTCTCAAAACGCAGCGTTTCAGGTTAGGATTCTTTGCTTCTTCTTTTTCCCCTCTCCCGCCGTGTCCCAGGCGTACGACACGGGCACACGGCAGGTAAAAATTGCCGTATCCGTGCTTTACGCACTTGACGTGGGACACAATACACAAGATCCTCTTTTTTTTTTAATGGCAGCATCTTTCTCAAAATTAAAATTGAGTTTGGTTTTGATTTTATGAAATGGGATTTGTTTAGTTTATTGAATGAGGACGGTGTGTAGGATATTGATTGTGATGGGAATGAGTAAAACGGAAGTGAACTTAAAGAGGTTACTTGCGGCTGCACCTCAACAAAAAAACCAGGCAAAACTTGTACATGTAAACATCTCTCTTCTCTTCTGATTGTATATCTTACCAATTATTGTACTGAAAAAAATAAATAAATAAATACCAATTTCTGTATAATATATGCATGTGAATTTTGTAGTATGTTGCTACATTACGAGAACAATTAGAACAGCTTGCTGAAGAGAGAACTTCGGAAGGCTTACCAAGGTCACCATTCTCTCTCTTGATCTCTCTCGATGTATATACGTATTTTTTTTTTTTTTTTTTTGATAAGTAAATGGTTTTCCATGTATACTAAACATGATAATTGGTGACTTGAGACATTTTTAATTAGAGGTCATTGATGAGGTTAGTTGTGCCAACCATGGGTATGGGTATTAGCGGTTGAATGGAAGGCGGCCCGGCATGGAGTTTCTCAAAATTCCCATCCATCAATTATGAATTCAAAGGCTTACATAGGAGTGTCCTGTTTGTGTGGGGACTTGGGTTGCAAGATTTTCTAATCATTACAATTTTAGGGGTTGGAGTTCTTTCCAGGTTGAGATGTTGGAAAGAGAGGGCAGAAAGATAAAGACGTTGCCAAATAGTTATTGAGTTAAAGTTAATACCTTTGCTATTTTAGTTGGGATTTGAAAATAGGTAATGGATTAGAGGAGTTTTCGTTGTGATTTTTAAAGTCATGAATCATTGAAAAAATCCGTGTTGGACTGATTGCCAGTGAGCTCTAGATTAATTGGCACCTCTTTCACTTGTAAGTGCAAGTTGCAAGGTGGAGGGTGAGGTTGTGGGTTCAAAATCCATAGGGTGCATGTGTTACTTACAAATAGAAAAAGTCCCTCTTTGACTGATCAAAATTTATTGGTTTTTGTTGCAAAGGAAAGAGCCCAATACCAAACAGGCTAGGTATCGAGTTGTGCACTCAAAATAAACATGTCTCCTTGTGGTAGAAATGCGCCTGTGTATGGTGAATTTTAAGATAATACAAGCCACATAGAACAAATATTATTTTCCTTTCATTTTTTTTAGAATATTGTATTTCTATAGTGAATTTTTAGATATTCCCTAGCTTCATTTTTTGAAGGTAATGACAAGGGATAACTAAAAAATCTTTAGGTTGTAGGTCTTTTTTTTTTCTTTTTTTTAGGACGTTAGGTGCTTAGTTGCTTATGGTAATTAGATCAGAAGGTAGTTCTAGGAATGAAAGAGAAAAATTTTCCAATCCTAAGCCTCTAAAGAAGTCTAAACTTGCTTTTAAATTGTCATTTGAGATGTTTCATTAAGGTTTTTGAGGTTTGGGAGAGATTTAGTGTGTATATATATATATTCAGTCACCTTTTTCCCCCTGCTGCGACATAAGTAATTAATCTTGGACTCATAGTTGATTTTTTCCCCCTTCTTTTCATATTTTAAATGGAGTTAATGCTGATGGTTGCTCATTATAATTCCAACAAGAAATCTTTGACTGAATTAGCTTTGAAAAGATACTTATTGCATACTACAATGATTTCTTTAATAGAAAGTGCTACTTATGCACGATTTAACACTTTTTTTTCTAGGGTTACTTGTATTCTGTTACATAATAGTTAGTTAATTCTTCATTTATCAAAAGAGTTCATCCTTCATTGTTATTTTTTAGATCCAATGAAAACATGTTTGACAAGAACCATTTTTGCAATTGGCTGACTTTGAAATGATAGTTATCTTCACTCGTTGTTTTGGGTTGCTGATTCAGGTGTTCTACTGGTGCTATTATGGTTGTTAGGATTGCATTCTTATTCGTCTAAACATCTCTTGAACATGTTCGTACAGGGTTTCAAAGGCAGTGGTCAATGATTATTCAGAGAAGATTGAAGCGATTGCTTCCAAATTAGCTGCCCCATTGGTGCGTGTACATTATAAGCAGGATTATATGTTGGTTTACATAGGTACTTAAGATTTTGGTCATTTAAGGAGAGTACTGTTAAATTCGTAATTTTTAGATATATGTTTTTGTTGAGTTGAAGAAGCTTTGCTTATGACAAAACTAATTATGCTAACAAAAGATTAGATTTGTATAATAAAGAAGTAGATTTTTCCTTCAAGAGTTAAAGATGCCTCAAACTCACGTGGCGATTTCATTATTAATTGGGAGGGAAGCTGGAATGATTTTGGTGAGTAAAACCCGTACAGAGTTTGTCTGTAGTGATGAAAGTGGCAGGAATACTTTTTTTTCTTTTTTAAAAAGGGTTGGCAGGGGGTGGTTAAGTGATATATGGGAAGACTAAACAGAGAGGGGAATGGGCATCGAATAGCCTGTAAATCCTATACTGCTTTTATCTTGAATTTATTGTAATGAATTAAAATTTAAAGAAAATGGGTGTTTCAATCCAAACATCATAATTGATTCATATATGTGAATAACAGGTTTAAATTTTCAATTCAAACCTAATGGGCCTTGAAATGAGTCTCTTGTATTGCTATTCATTTCTTTTCACTGGAATTAAAATTTAAAGAAATTGGGTGTTCCAATCCAAACATCATAATTGATTTATATATGTGAATAACAGGTTTAAGTTTTCAATTCAAACCTAATGGGCCTTGAAATGAGTCTCTTGTATTGCTATTCATTTCTTTTCACTGGTGTGAAATCATGGCTTTGATTAGTTCTATTTAATACAAGTATTGTAGAGGTAAAGGTTGTTGATTTGTCTGTCTCTGTCTCTCTATTTTTGTTTCTTTCTTTTTCTTCTTGAGTTGTTATAAACCTCACAAAATGTTGTTCTTGGTTGACTACACTTGGATAACGAAAGTAATATTTATTTGGCACTTGTCTGATGCAGTGATTTGTCACAGTTTTGCTGTGACTCCCCATATAATTTTAATTTTATGACATTACCTTGTTTCTATGTTCCTAAGTTAAATTCACATGTTAGAATAGAGTTTCTTGATCCTTATACTTTTCCCATTTTCAGACTACACCTGATACCCAAGTATCCCAGGAGCCCTTGGAAGAGACCGCTGTAAAGGAAAGCCCTACTAAAACAGGAGAAAATCACATTCTTCCTACTCCTAGACTGAGAAGAAGATTTGTGTATGTGAATTGGAATTATCATGATTTGGTTAGCTCGTTGGCTCTTTTCTATGTTGTGGTTTGTCAACTCTAACCAGTTTGGTTTATTGATCAGGCCTGCATCAAATAGTGAAGATAGAATTCATGACACTACTGAGGCTGATTCATCTGCACCTGTCAAACTGGATGCTGCAGCACAAGCACACATTGAAAAGCACAGGTAAAATTTTAAATTACTGTTGTCATGCAATAATGAACTCAAAACATAAAAGGTCATTTCCTGGTCCTGGTTTTTCTGGGGCAGAGTCCACAAAAGCGATGTTTATGTCAGTGAGGTCAAAGGCAATATGATCTTGCCTGGGTGTTTGGGCAAGGCAAGGCACCTTATTCTGAATTTGGACCTTTCAGTCAAGGAGACTTTAATTAGGTGCATGTTTTTTGCCTAGTGAGCGTCTTGGCCAAAGTGAGAGCTGCCTGGAATGTGCGTATCATCAAATTAACGGATTTTGTCTTTAATTTAGCATATTGACCACCAATTTACTTATTCCAATACCAGTAGAATAAGGTTTTTCAATTCAATAAATCTTGACCTTCCTGAAATGACTATACACAATTAATAAAACTTGTCAATATAGTGCCAGCAAAATGAAGACCATAGACCCAAGTCAAAATATAAGCATTAAGAAAGACATTGTTGTACCTTTTATATCTGTCACTATATGTTAGTTGTCTCAAGTCAATCTTTTAAGGTTAAGTCTGCTTCCTTTCTTTTATTCATTTCTCTATGATTTTATTTAAAATTTTCTTTTTCTCTTTGTCTTTCTTTGTAAAGAAAATCAATTACTTATAAGAAAGAAGAAAAAGTTGGATCAAAATTTTTAATTTTTAATATTTTATTTTTTATGAACTAATATTTGATGATGTTAACAATGATAGGTTTGTGAATGTGTATAACTTTAATATCCTGCATATTATTGGCACCTCGCTGCATTCAAAAGCACACCTTTTTTGGTGCCTCACTATTTGTGCAATCTAGGCATCTAGTGCATCGAGGGTGAATTTTCCCTTTGACTACCTTGGTTCCAGTATATGCATTGTCTAAAATGGATCAAAGGTTCTTTTTGCACAACACAGACTATGAACATGATTGGATAAATTTATGCGCTTAAATGTTGTTGTTGACTCAAATACCGTATGCTAGTTGGGTTTTAGTGCTCACTTCACTTTAGATTTTTTAAGTAATAGTGCGAGGGAACTGTGGCAAACTAAATTACTTTACCACTACAAGAGCTGCAATTGTCTTTTAAAAGTTTTTGAAAGAAAAAAAGATCAATCTAATCCATACATCCGGTTTAATTGTGGAGGTTTGGAGTTGAGAAGGAGCATCTTTGGAGACATGTGTCATTTATGTGAAATATGGATAAACTTAGGGTGCTCGACAACAGAGGTGGTTGGGGGATCACATGGAATTTGCCCATGGAAGAAGTATTAGAGTAGGGTTGAACAAATTTTCTAAATATATTTAGTTTGGTGTTGGAGTTGGCTCCCAAGTTCATCTTTTGATTTGACCTTTGTGTCCTTTCAAAGAGCTTTTTTTCTTTACCTGTTTAGATTGGCAATGGATAAGGACTCCTCAATTCACTCAGTCCTTTCAAGATTGAGAATTAGCACCCACAGAGTATCTGTTTGACGTATTGTATTCAAAGTTTTTGTCTAGTCAACGAGAGTATCAATTATCCTAGATTTCAACTAAAAATGTAAAGTTTGAAGTTAGCTTTAATCATGATGTTCTGAGAAAATTAATGGGATTATATTTTGCATGGAGGTGCATTTGGCACACTAAGGTACCTAGGAAGATTGCTTTTATTGTTTGGACAGCAACAATGGGTAATATTTTGAAGGTGGATAACCTTTAAAAATGAAGCATTGTGGTTGTTGATTGGTCTTGTATGTGCGAGAATAGCAGGGAGTCAATTGAGAATTTTCTACTTCTTTGTTCAGTGGCTCAAGATATTTGGTAATTTATTCTTTATTTGGGGTATTAAGGGTTATGCTACTGTACCACAGATGCTATAGTATTGGCAAGGAAGATTCTATTGTCACAAGAGTTCCAAAATATGGAAAGCAGTTCTATTGTTTGTGTTGTGGACAATTTGGCTAAGAGAGGAACTGTAGGACTTTTGATGGTGTTGGATGCCCAAATGCCCAAGTCAAGTTCTTAAGCAGTTTTTAATAAGATCTTTGTATGATTGGATGACAACCTTCTTAGTATCTCTTCATTTTGGGCATTGCCTAAGATAATTTAGACGTAGGCATACATAAAAAGAGTAGAATATTGAGCTCTAACAAAAATTTTGAGTATATTAATTTCGTATGTATATTCGGTATTGACTCCATTGGTTGATTGGTTGAGAAACTCAATATCTATTTATGTTTACCTAGGATTTAATATTTCTTATTTGCCTTACGAAAGTTATGATGTAAAAAATACATTTGAAAGATAGATCTCTATATTTATTTGGACTATTTTAGTTAATTCTTCTATTTTTACTAATTTAATATATTTATTTATCTTTTAAATAATTATTAAATTAATAATGACATCATCACAGTTTGACCTCAATTTGATCTTGGTCCGACCTCAAAAACCTTAAACCTCTCTCTTTTAGGGTTCTTTGAATGGTCCAAGTTTCAAAACCATGCTATAAATATTACTTTAAAAAAATAAAAGGATAAAAAAATCAAATTAAATCAAATCTTTTTAATAGCATCAATCGCAAACAATCAGGTCCAACAATATCAGTTAGCATTAATAGGTGTAATTTTGTTTCCAATCACTGTTCTACCTATTGTGTGGTTCTAAATCTTTTCTGAATTTCTCTTGTCACAGAATGCTTCAAGAGGACTTGACTGATGAAATGGTTGGGTTGGCACGGCAACTTAAGGAGAGCAGTCTGATGATGAGCAATTCCTTGCAAAGCACTGAAAAAGTAAGAACTCACATATTTATGTAACAAGTCTTGTATCACCTGAAATATGTAAGTTCAATGCATAGTTTCATAAGTATGTTAATTGTTTGAAGAATCAATCCTACATCTTTTAGAGGAAAGTGGATAATCTGGTAATCACTTTTTTTCACTTGTGGGCAGTTTTGCTAACATGCCTAAAAAAGATTGTAATTGCTGTTCTGGAATCTTCTTTCCTTCAGTATGCCTTTTCCTTTCTGTTTTTTTTTTTTTTTTTTTTTTTTTTTTTTTTTTTTTTTTGGGGGTGGGGGGGTGGGGTGTGGGGGTGTTTAGGGGGAGGGTGTTCTTTCATAAATCATACTTAGTCACATTAATAGTCTTTTATTCATTTTTGGGACATCCCAAAATTTTGTGCCATTTAAAAAGTCATATTTATAAAGGTTTTTAAATAACATGCACTTACACCCCTCGAACTTTGGGTTAGTCGCAGTTACACCCTTATACTTATCCAAAAAAAAAAACTTTTTCTTTTGACAATTTAGTATATAAATTTTGATACTGTATTAGTTAGATCCCCTTAAAAAAATTTCTTTCAATCAAATTTAACCTCTTATGCACCAAGTCATTAACAAAAATGATGTAGATGAGGGTGTCTTACTACAACAACATAAAAATTTAGAGGGTCTATTCTATTTATTATAGTACCAAAGTTTATGTACTAAATTGGTTAAAAAAAAAAAAAAAGTTAAGGGGGCCTATGTGCTATAGTACTATAGTTTATGTAATAGATTGGCTAAAATAACACAGGGATGCAAGTGCAACTGCCCCAAAGTTCGGAGGTTGTAAGTGCATTTTACTCAAATTTTTTGGTTTCTTAAAATACCTTTGTAAAGGGAGAATTTGAAATGTTACAGAACATTATCGATGGAGTTCTAAGTTTTGAATTTTGGTGATTTGCCATGCACTAAATCCATGATCCCCTTAACAGTTGGATTTCGTAAAGGGGTATCTCTATTTGGATAGAGGTTACATATGCTAAAATTTAAGACAGAAGAGATTGCTTATTCTATATATTATGTATAGAAAATTTTGGCTGTGCTTTAACACTCTTGAATGGTTAAGGGTTAATCCCAACTGTTTTTCTTGGTCTTTTGTAATTGGTTTTCGGTTTTCCCTTTCTCCCGTTATTAGTAAGTTATAATGTTATATACATATCCAGTGGGCTATGAATGCACAACATCACCCTTCAACTATTCTTATTGGAGAAGGAAGTGCCATTTGTGCTAGAGCTCATTGGCCTTTGGAATAGTATTTGAATGCATGACTCATCCTCAACTTATGCTCTCTCTTTCTGTCTCTCTCAGTAAATTGTACATGCACCCATTGGGTGTTGCGCACATTATCACCTCACTCAGGCCTAAACTACAATAGCTTGAGTTTTTTGGCCTTAGGTGATAGTTAATTAGAGAAGGTGAATGAATAGCTGCTGCAGCCTGCAGCTCTCTGGTACAAAGACTAAAAAAAAAGTTTTGGATCTATTTCGTTAAAGTTTTTCACTAAGATTGACACCATGTTTTTCTTTGGGTTCAAATTGTTGTTTTGAAACTACTAGTAAATTATCAGGAAAGGAACAGATAATTAGATGGTTGTTCATTGATGCCTCAATGGGTTTCCATTCCTTTAATCTGCAGTTCTCTGCTAGCCATATTACCTAGTTTTCCATGCAAATGAAAACAAGGTGAAAAGGATCCACCCTGGTGTGACTCTTTGGCAGTTCCCAATGTACTAAAATTTTCCATCATTCCAATGTACTGATCTCCTTGTCAAGCTAACATAGTTAACTGTGAGAGTTACCTACTGATCTTGAAAACCCAACTACCAACGATTTGTTTGGTGAAGTTACTAGCTATTTTAGTTTAGTGTTGGAGTATCACTCACTGATCTCAACTCCCAATAACTTGTTTAAAGAAGTTGCATTTAGTGCATCTTAAAATTTTACCATGTCAATATTCAACTTCATGCTGGACCATTTCCTTTTCTTACATTTTAAGTAATTGAGCATTTCCTCGCAAGTACTATGTTATAATCACACTGTTTGCAAAGTATAAAGTCATGTTGATTTAGAGCAATGACTATGTGATGTGGGAGATGCAAGAAAATTTTTAATTAGTATTATAAATGTTTGCAAGTCAATTGTATTTTTATATTTTAGGTCCTAGTAGTTTATTATACTATTAAAATTTTAATTTGGAAGCAAGGTTATTTTTGTAATAAGGCAATTAGGGTTTCCTATGCCAATTAGAGCTAGGTTTAATAATCCTTTATAAGCAACCTATTGTAATCCTTGAGAAAATGGTTGATATTTTGATGAATGAAAAAAATGGCATTTGGGTCTCTCTTTGGTTTGGTGCTCTGGTGCTGACTCGAGTTCCACACCCTAAGTGCTGACTCTTAATGGTTTTCTCGTTTGGTGCTGACTCCAAGCCAGGCTTAGGTGCTGACTCCTAGGTCATATCCATTTTTATTTTACTATTGTTTTAGTTTTGTTTTGGTTGTCCTGCTTCACTATGCATGGAGATCAGGGAGCAATGACTCTAGTCATGAAGTGTTTGATTCCAACTTCAAGGTATTAATTCTATGAGCATGTTATACACTTTTGACATGAATTAAGTGGATATATGGCATTCTAAAGATTTATTTTCCCATTATTGTTATCTCACCATTTCTATGATAGTATGATTAGGATACCTTTACTCTTCTTAGTTACCTCTGATCATTTCGATGGAAATCTTACGTGAAGATAGTTTTTCGTGTTCTCTAGTGTTTGGTAGGATCATAAGAAATGGGTCAAAGGAAAACTATCTATGGTCAATAGAAAAAGTATGGCTTATTTTTTAAAAGTTATTTTCCGCTAAAATTTTCTAGAAAACAATTCTATAAAATTTTCTAGAAAACAATTCTATCTCACGCTAAGCTAAATAAAGGAAGCCAAGAAATAGTTCTCCAACTTATTTTAAGATTGCTACCAAATATAGGAAAATGAGATAGATTTTTAGAAAATACTTCTTGGAAATTGACTCATTTTTCAAAAAACATTAACATTGAAACAAATGATGTCATAATAATATTGAGAATGCTCCAAGAAGTCAATTTATTTTACAATAATAACTAAATATAGTGACTTGCAGTACATAATATGTTGAATTTTTAAATTGTTTTAAGCTTCAACAAAAATCAGTTTTACCACCATCACTGTTCTGCTTTTCATTTATGCCAACTTCCAGCCCCCATAACCCCACGCCTCTTTCACTGCATCATTGCTGCTAGCTCATTACCGCTATTCATAAGCCAAGGCTACATTCAAATGACCCTTTTTCTTCTTACAAGAGTAGAGTAGAGGATGAGTCATGGGTTCAAGATCCACTACATGTGTGTGACTTACCAATCAAAGAACAAATACCTTTGTTGTCTTCATTTATTTTTCTTTCTTCTCTAGGATTTTATTAACAAAATTTTGTGGACATCTGGTTCGCATTAAAAAGGGAAAAAAGAGGAGTGGGGAGATGTAAGCTAGTAGCCTAGTCATACTTCTCATTTTCAAGGTCTGGGATTCAATCTGTGGTGGGTGCAGGATTAGTGGGATTATCTTGTATAGTTGTAAAAAGAAAGTAAAAAGAATGTGGTTTTGACAAAATGCAATCAGATACTATTTTGAAGTCTGTACATTCTCAATATCATTGCCTTCATTTGGAGTCTAGTCACCACAGGGTTTTCCATCACTGCACCACCCTGTACTGCAACAAAAACATAATCGGCCATTACAGATCCCTCTTTCACCTCCGCCACAATTTCTTTATTCTCTTGGATTGTCAACACAATTGTCATGCACTGGTTATGTCCTTTGATAGAGACTTGAATACATGCCTATTCATCCCATGGTGTCGTTCTCTTGGAAGGATCATATTTAAATCACATGGTGTTCTCTTGAGAGGATCTTATTGTAATCACATCATTACTATGTTTACCCTGAACAATAATGATTGAATTCTTAATCTCGTTAAATAGCTTTCACATTTTTCTGTTTCATGTTTCTGGTGTTGACTGATGATCAAGTAGTCTCATAACTTGATTATGCTGAGTGCAGATACTTGATTCTACTGAGCAAGCTGTTGAGCATAGCTTGGCAAGTACTGGGCGTGCCAATGTGCGAGCCATGAAGATATTCTCTGAGAGCTCTAAGACATCATGCTTCACATGGCTTGCGATCTTTGCAATGACATGTATTTTCATCATGGTAGTGCTTCTAATTCGTGTAACCTGAAGAGCTTCCTGTTTTAATACTGTTCATAACTGTATGCCAGGCATTGTTCAGTTTAAAGTAGCTAATTTTACATTTTCTCTTCACACAACTCCACATACAGAAGGACATTTTGTTACACAAAAAATTAATAAATAAAGAGGATATACAACAGAGGTCAAGGCATGCTTTTGGCTGTATATGGACATTTTATCTCGGGATATCAGTATATAAAGTTTATTTATAATTTTTTACCGATAAAAAAAGTTCACGTATAAATCTAAGTTGTGGTTTAAATTTATGGTAAGTTCCTGAAAGAGGTCGTTTGAGCAACAATAGTTCTCTCTTTGGTTATAAATGGAACACCCAAAATTGAATACGCATTTTGAAAATTGTTTTTCGATACCCACATTAACATATGACAAAAGGCAAATATATCAAGTTCAGCATTACAAAATTGCTGTTTGTACCCGGCAGTGATGAGTTGGAGGAATTGGAGGTCTGTCAGAAATGCTTGCTCTCTCCAGTGAGGACTTCTCTTCTTGTTGCAGATCCGTTCCATGTTCTTGCTGCCAGTGAGTACAATGATGTGTCGACAGCCTAAAATTCTTATCTTGTAAGCTTGCCTCCAATGCTTCCTGAATTGCCATGTTAGTAGTTGAGGCTCCAGTACTATTGCATTATACAAACATTCCGGTTCCTTCATTGTTCTTAGCTTCATAAGCATGTCCGCTTCTTCTAAATTTCTTGTTTCTCTTCCCATCAATCTTGATTATAGCTGCCAGTTCCTGCCCCATCCCATCTTGGTTTGGACACTCTGGCTGAGAGGGTTGATTTAAGCTTAAGCTTCTTGGTACCTGCATGAGAGTTTGGGATGAGTAAAACATCAGTTGGATTGGGACACTTCCCTTACGGCCTGGGTTCTGTCATTCCAGATTGTCCAGAGGGTGGTGAAAATGGTTTGCGAGTAAATCTTATTGTCTTGTTCCAACTTTTTATTATCTAAGACACAACTAACCCGCCATTAATTAACCTCAATCTGGTTGAGTTTCTTCCGTACTTCTGATAGGAAGAACAAAACCATGCCACACTGCTCTAATAAGGAGGTAGTACCGCAGTAGAGAAACGGATGTGAGGAAGTTTCGCTATCTTCACTGCACAAAGGGTAAGTGACAATAGCTGGTATACCTCTACTGCCAAGGTTCGAATTCACAGGAGACAATCATGGAGAAATTTCCACACAGAGGTCAGAATTTTCGTTGGGAGTTCCACTTATGAATTGTATTAGCGGTTTTAAAACCAATTAGGTTGTGGTTGGTTATGAGAGATTGAGCATAAAGCAGCACAATAAGTGGTCGATGAATTTTGGGAATTTTTATATCTATATTGATATATAGTATGAGCCAAGAGCTTTTAATTAGTTAACACTTCTTGGTTTTTTTAACATAGACATTTAGAGTTCAAACCTTTTCACCTCCAACTATTGAATTATCAAAAATATATCGATATATAATATGTTATAATGGGTATAATTTGCTTTGAATAATAGAAATGTCTTTGGCTGGCCGAAAAATCATGGTTTTTTCTATTGAGGGTGTGTTTATCTATAGATATGAAGGATTCAAAATGCTTTGCATAGGAGTATAGGACAAAGGGCTTTCCTTGAGCCTTGTAGTTGAGTAGGTTTTATTTCTTAGTTGGGAAATTATCAAGGTGAAAGTAATACTTGGTTTAAACTGTAAAGAAAAAGATACTTTCTAAAAAAAAATAAAAGGTAGTTGGGAGCATTTAATGTAATGAATAACAACTTGTATTATAAAAAAAAATAAAAAAATATAATATAATACGAAAAGTTATGTATGAGTAGACTTGAGCCAATCCCTTGGTTAATGTGCTCCAAGCTAATACATGGACTAAGGGGATGGCTAACATGTTAGCAATTAATTAAAAATTACTCTCTTACTTGCTAGACCACTACTTCCCTTGTTGAAGACTTAGAATTGGCCATGGACTTGGGCCATGGGTAAGAAAAATTGAGTGTCAACTCAGTGGGTCTGAATCCATTATTTGAAGATGGCCTATGTTGCTCATGGTTGAATATGGGTATTGGGCTTCAAGCCTTGACGAAGTATACACCATTTATCCTAAATCTTATGTATATATAATTTTAGTTTAATTTTTACATGAAATAAATTAATTTGTTTATTTATTTTTGATTGGGTGCTGAGATTCTTGAGAATCAGGTCTTAGTCCACTAGAAGATTAATATTTTTGGTTCTTGGCTTAAAAGAGGAAGAGCAGCAAAGCTCATGAGAAAATTTAAGTCTAAAAACCAGTGGAGAAAATGAGAAGTGAAAATGAAAAAAAAATAAATAAATACATTGAATAAGGGGATTGCTAGGAATACCTTATTCTATTGAGTGAAGGGGTATTTGTAGAGCATGGGGAGATAGCTTTAGCGTGAATCGATCTAAGACCTAATAGTAGACTTGCTAGCTAGTCGTCTTGTTAGGTCAACTGAGGCAATGTGTACTAGGGAAGCAATCCCAACCGCCCTTAAACTAGGTAGTTAGCAAGGACGGAGGGAAACTTGGACTTGGGGGGCAATGGCCTCCCCTATTTTTTTTAATTAATATATATAGTCACCAATTTTAGCAATTTTATTCTTGTGGGGCCCAATAATTTAAGGGCCAGGCCCAGTTGCTCTTGAAAAATCCGAAGGCCCAAGCCGAGGAGAGCTGTGGCCCAAGCTCTACAATACAAAGCACAAAACAGTTTTGGGAGGCAGCCGAGGACAGTTCAGTCCTCGGCAGATCCAGAATCCCACCGGAATAAAGGGGTAAAACTGATATAGGAACGAATTTGTAAGGAGATCCAAAATATCTTGGGGGAAGTTATCCTTACTACCCTTCCAGATAAGACTCTGCACCTGACAGAGCCGTACTCTGCAGCCTTATCAACCATCCCCAACAATTCTGGGATTAGACTGATGGGACAAATATCAGTCTTGTAAAGATTGACCCTACACGTGGACGAAGGACAGTTAACGCAGACGAGTATAAAAGAAGGAAGTAAGTAAATCGAAGGGGGACTCCCATTCCACCTCCAAAAAAGGGAGACGATCTGGGTGAGAACATCTCAACAACACCTGAGATTACAGAAAAAAAACCATCGACGGGTAACCGGGGTAAGACCCTAATGGTCCTCGGATCAAGTCCGAGGAGGCCCATCCCATAGGATGCGATGCCGTAGGGCTTAAACGTTCAAGCCCAAATCCTTTTTCTACACGAATTCCTCTAAAACCAGGACCGGGCACCGCCCCGTGACCAACGGCTAGCTTTTCAAGCCCACTCTCTACAAATCATATTGTGAGGGATCTTTCATGCGCGAGCCCAACGTCCTTATTGGGCCGCCAGAGAATTGTGTCCTTACAATTCTATAAAGTCACACTTTGCCCCCCTTAATATTATCATTGATTCTTTAAGAGTACTACTCTGGCCACAAAATTTTCTATAACATTTTTACAAATTGTTGTGGGAGTAAACTTTTATTGTTTTACATCTAGGCTCATTACTTACATCGCATTTTTCTTACTAATAACCACTTACCACATTAATAATTTGTAAAAAAAAGTTTGTAATTCTAGCATTTTCCTCCTTTTAAAGACCAGATCTAAAATCTAAAGCAAAATAAACAAGCCCAAAAAAATTATTTAACAACAAAAATTACCAATAGTAAAGCTAAAAACAATTAAACTCAATCAACTAATTTTACCTAAAACAAACAACCTGGCCCTTAAAAAAATTTTAAACAAAATAATTTTGTCCAAAGCTGGATGCACACATAAAAAACACAAAAAAAAAAAAAAAAACTCATTAGCTATTAAACAACTAAACCGGAAGCTAGAGTCACCACATGCAACTAACAGGAAACTTGCCCCCCTAACTTCAAGTTCTGGTTCCGTCCCTAGTAATTAGCATGATAACTAGTTATCTCCTTAGGTTGGCTAAAGAGAATAGTGTGTTTGGACAGCAGACACAAGATGTAGATAAATAGAGTAAGTCTAAAAACATTAAATATATTACTGGTCTGTTTGGCAACTCTTTTAGTCCTGTGTGTTAGCTAGGCCATTGTGTTCAGCCCCGTGTTAGATCCTTTCGTTTGGCCTTTTTTTTAGGTTATTCTATTAGGCCTCTTTGCTATTAGGTCCTCTATTAGGCCTCTCAAGTAGGTCCTTAGGAAGTATTAAAATTTTGTTAGCAATTTGGATGTCTTCGAAATTGTCCCAATCCAATTTTAAAAGCATACAATAGGTAAACATGGGATTTAAGTCATCACAAAATAAAAAATAAAAATAAAAAACTTGGGATTTACTTTGGATTACCCATTGACATTTGCACGAAATCTTATGACTCCACTAACTTGTTACAAAACTTACCATTTGCATGAATAACCACTTAGAGCATTTGTAGCAGTGGAGCTAAATAGCTATAATGCTATTTTAGCTCTACAAAAATACCAAAAAGGGCCACGCAGCAAAGGAGGTAAAGCAATAATTTTTAGATGAATCGCTACAGTGCACATCTATCTATAGATGTGCACTGTAGCAATCATCTAAAAAAAATAATCATTCTTTATTCAGCACCCCGATTAAAATAATGTTTGGTTGTTTATTTTTTCTCATTCTTTTATTCATCGCAGCGCCCTCTCTCTCATCACTCTCAAGCTCCCATCTCTCCATCTCACCTCTCTGAAACTACTCGGTTCACTCTTACCGTCTCACCATCTCACCATCTCTCAAGCTGACCGGCGTCGGATCCGGTTCACTCTCACCATCTCACCATCTCTCAAGTTGACCGACACCGTCCCAGCCGAGGCTCTACCCACCGCCGTCCCAGCCACCCATCTCTCTCAGACCGCCTCAGACCTCGCTGTCCCAACCGATCCACTTCAGGTCAGTGAATTTTTTCATTTTTTTTTTTTTTTGATGAATTAGTGAATTTTTTCATTTGGGTGTTCGTTGTTTTGGCTTAATTTTTCTGGCTTTGTGTCATCATTTTTGGTGTTATTTTGTGGTGAAAAATGCTGTGTTGTCGGGTTAGTGAATTTTTTCATTTTTTTTTTTTTTGATGAATTAGTGAATTTTTCATTTGGGTGTTCGTTGTTTTGGCTTAATTTTTCTGGGTTTGTGTCATCATTTATGGTGTTATTTTGTGGTGAAAAATGGTTTGTTGTTGGGTCAGTGAATTTTTTTTTTTTTTTTTGATGAATCGGTGAATTTTTTCATTCGGGTGTTCGTTGTTTTGGCTTAATTTTTCTGGTTTTGTGTCATGGTGTTATTTTGTGGTGAAAAATGGTGTGTTGTCGGCTAAACTTGGTGTTATGTGAAAAATATAGCTATGTGATATGGCGTGTTGGCAGTTGGCACTATTTTGGATTGTTTGCAAGGATGTTGAACTGTGTGAGGAATGTGATTTTTGATTTGGCACTATGGGATTTTTTTGCTGTTTTTGCTGGGTATAACATCTGAATGGACAGATTGTATTTGTATTGGAATGGACAGAATGTATTTGTATTGGAATGTATTGAGAATTTTCTATTTGCAGGAATTTGTTGTGTAGTTTTCTTATAATAGAAGTGCTTGTAGTCTCTGTAATTTGTGCAGCGAAGTTTACATTTTTTGTTGTCTCTATAATTTGTTGTGTTGCACAAAACCACAAAGAGAAGCACACAAAGGATTTCTTGTGGTCATTTTAATGAGATTAAGCTACATGTAAAGTTTTGATAAAATGTTAATTTGGGAATTTTCTGTGTGCAGGGAAATTTATATTTTTTTTTCTAATTTTATGGAGTCACGTGGCGGCGGCGGCGGCGGTGGCGGTGGCGGCAGTGGTGGTGGTGGTGGCGGTAACGGTGGCAGTTGAAGGTGGTTGTGATTGTTGTTTATTGTATAGGATATATTATTTTATTGTAGTGGATATATTATTTTATTGTAATGGATATATTATTTTATTATGTTAAAAGCTAAAATAGATTCATTGCTGTAGCATGTATGTAACTAAAATAGATAAAGTAACTTTTGGTAGAGCTAAAAAGCTAAATTTTTAGCTTCACTGCTGTGAATACTCTTATAAACTTAGTGGGGCAAGACTTGGGCTTAGTGCACACCTATTAAGATGTGGATACATGACAATTATTTGACATGTTCCAAATTCCAACCGGTTTAGTGCATAGGAGCATTGGACTCAATAGACCACTATGAAGAGAGACCAAATTACATCATCTCCAATTGAATCATCCAGTTCCTTTTTAAGTTTTAGTTAGATGTATAACACATTATGTTTACTGCCTTTGAGTCTTTGACCTGCTTGAACCTTGCTCGTGAATGACATGAGGTTATCCAAGCAATTAATAGGACGTGTCAAAGAACTCTCAAGTCTCAACCTCAAACTTGCTAGGTAAAGAGTTGGAGGGCTTACCAAACAGCTCCAGGAGTGGTTGTAAAATAATTACATTGAACCATATATAGGGACGAAGCTAGGACTTGTATTTGGGGGGAGGGGGGCAAAACATTAACATAATTTTTTTTTCATGAAAATCCAAGCTACCAATCAATATTAAAGAAATATCAATAAAAGAGAAAATACAAAATATTCATTTTTTCAATATTTTTTTTTTATTAATACATTAGAACTTCAATCTATACCATCTATTCCAAGGTTGTCAAAATTGAGATTTTACATAGGATTGCAAGAGGTAGGTAGGATCGTGGATTGTAAGATCCTACCTATTTTCAGATTTGAAACAAAAAACACATTGATAGTGATTTTGTATATTAAATAATCACATAAATTATAAATCTTCCATAAAAAAGTAAAGATTTTGATCATATGATGTAATTTGCATGTCCTACATCGCTACGTCTATAATAATGAAACAAATGTATTTAAGTTTTAACGCAATGTATTTAAAAAGTTTAGTGAATGTTTAATTAGAAACCAAGTACCAAAATACTAGCAGACTTTCTCCTTCAATAACAACTCTTAAACCCTTATCATCACCTAACATTGATAACCAAATGATACAATAGTGTCACATATTCACACTATACACATGTAACTATATATATATATATATATATATATTATAATCTATAAAGGAAGGCATTAGAATTGTTACTTCATTATCTTCATCAAAATCTGTACCATCATCTTCTGGTCGACACCCTTTACTAACCACTCATCATCCGAAGACAAGTTCTTCAAACCAATTTCTTCTTTCGCACTTGATGGTTTAGGTATTTTCTCTTTTATCTTCAAGTTTTACATAACGAATACCAACTCATTCATTTTTTTTAAAAACAATTTTCTCCTTTTTGAGTATACTTAAAGTTGTACTAATTTTAATAGAGAACTCTCAACTAAGGGATAATATACCAAAGTCATTTTGTCTTACTATTCCAAATGTACTCCAATTACTTTCACAACCTGAAGAGCTATATGTTAATTTCAATATTCTTATAGCGAAAATTTTCAATTCAAGAAAGTCATCTCCATATGAGTCCCACCACTTAATTGATATATTTATGAAGTATAATGTTTTGGTCTTGAGATTACAAATTACAACTTATAAAGATGAACTTAAAAAACAAAAAACAAAAAAAAAAAAAAAAAAAACAACAACAACAACAACTAATTTTTACGTTTTGGTAGGATCAGTAGGATCCCATGCGATCCTATAATATTTACGATCCTTGTGCAATTCTAAACGTTTTGATGAAGTGGAATCGTAAAATCGTGCGATCCTACAATCCAGATCACGATTTCGACAACCATGATCTATTCTATGATGGAACTCGACATTTATTTAAATCCCAAAAATCACATATAATTTATTTTGTAATAAAATTTTCATCTTTCTTTCCCTTTTAATACACATTATCAAAGAGTCTAACACAAAATCACATTCTAATTAAGTAATTATGTTGATCATAGTTGAATAACAACATTGATCTCATTACAATTCAAATAGTTTCTTAACTAATCAAATATCAAATTAAATTAAAAATTAAAAATGAATAACCCTAGTGGATTTTAACTATGCCAAACACAAAGTTCACTAACTATTATTTATTACTTTTTAATAACTACTACTACAGTACTACTTTGCTTTTTTGAACATGATACCAGAAAATAAATAAAATAAAATAGCCCCATACACTATAACACACCACACGCACTAACACCACATATTCACTGACACACTCTGGGAGTCAATCTAGTCTTTAAAGCGCCACCACTCCCATAAGAAATGCTATCAAATTTCAAATAGAGAAAGAAAAGTCTAGGAAAAAAAAAAAAAAAACAACAACAACAACAACAGAGACACCAGAGAGAGATGCAAGCTCACAAGTTGCAACATACCATTGAAATGGTCACCCACTTTGCCTATCTCTAACCAGTTCTGATATTTTCACTTTGCCTCCTCACACAGTCATGTCTCGGCCTTCACAAGTGTCTCTGATTAGGTTTTTACTCTTTTTTTTTTCTTTTTTGAAATTTGATGGAATGGTTTTGGGATTCTATTGTGGTATTGAATACAGATTGGTATTGTTTAAAATTTTCAAGGGCCAAGTCTAAAGTTGGTTGGTTGATTTGGCAAAATTTTCTTTAGCTTTTCTCTTGGTCATTTTGTGGTTGGGCTAATTTTTTTGAACATGCTAATTTGTATTTTGGGGTTCTAGTCTCTAGATCAGTAAATAGATATATTTTTTGTATGAGCTTCTTCTTTTTGTTTAAGAGGGTAATGATTTTGTTAACGGGGGCAAGTGTAATTTTATTTGGCAAAATTGCTAAAATTATAAAATTAAGCTACAAAATTGGATGTAATCTTAGGCTACAACCTTGCTTAATATCTTTTTATTGAAGATGAATTTCGACAAATCCACCATTGAATTACATTTTTTTCTTATATACTCCATATTTGCAAAATTTATAGAAAATTAAAGATTAATAATTACATCATCAATAAACTAATTTAGTTGCAAGTTTTTGGAAATTAAAGTTTTGTAATCTTAGACTACATCCAATTTTATAACTAAATTTTGTCCTTACTAAAATCAATTACTCTCTATATATAAATATATATATATATATATATATACACTATTAACCTTTTTTCCAAAATTTTGGAGGGGGGAGGCATTGCCCCAAAGCCAAAGAATGGCTCTGTCCCTGACCATATGATACAAGAAGATGTATAAAGCTCAATTTTTATTAGGGTAAGAGCATTCCCATCAGATCTTCTATAAAAAATGCCATTAAGACACATCAAAAACCTACTTTACTATTTTACAACATCATTTTACAACATCTTATTTATCAGATGTTTTATTCTTCACTTCTATATATTAAAATAATATTTACAACATATTAAAATAATACATTAAACTCCTCCCCAGTTCTCATCATCATCATCATCATCAACGGCACAACCACCGCTGCCACAACAATAGCCACCAACAGCCACTATCACAACAACACCGACAGCCACCACCGGCAACCACCACAATCACCACAATCACTACAATTACTCACCAAAAAATCCAAAAAATTACCACCACAACCGCCACAATCAACCCGCAATCACTATAATTACTCACCAATATCAGATCAGCCCAAATTGCAGCGAAAAAAAAAAAAAAAAAAAAAAAAAAAAAAAAAAAAAAAAAAAAACCCACAACCAGAGAGAGGCAGAGTGAAAGGGGAACAGAGGGGAGAGGGAAGAGAGATTTACCACCACCGCCCACCATAACCAAAATCCAAAATCAACCCACAACCGTCGCCACCCACCAATATCAACCGATCACAACCCATGAAAATCAACCCACAACCAGTCGATGCCAAATCCACCATCAAATCACAACAAAACCAAAAAAAAAAAAAAAAAAAAAGAACCACTGCCATAGAGATCGGCCTGGCTTGAAGCTCCGGCCATGGGTTGCTATGGATGTGGTGGGCTTGTGGCGGTTGGGATGGGTCGGTGTGGCTGCGTTGGTGGTCGGGTTCGTGGGTCATGGCTAGGCGGCGGCTTGGTGAGGTCTGCTACTTGGTGAGATCGACGGCAGCTTGATGAGGACGGCGGCTTGATGAGGACGGTGGTGTGCTCTAGAGAAAGGAAGAAAGGAGAAGCTGAGAGTGAGAATGAGTGAGAATGAGTGAGGAAGAGAGACTCAG
The DNA here is from genome assembly GCF_001633185.2 of Quercus lobata. Lineage (NCBI taxonomy): Eukaryota > Viridiplantae > Streptophyta > Magnoliopsida > Fagales > Fagaceae > Quercus > Quercus lobata. The sequence continues at coordinate 3,681,556 of NC_044906.1, read as the reverse complement.
GCGGATGGGAGAGAAAAGAAAGAATTAAAAAAGATTAAAGTGATGAGAGAAGAGAGAGAAAAGATAATAAAAAAATAATAAAATTTATAACATTTTTGTCCGTACGCTTCTATTTTTGAGACGTTACTGTTCACGCGTGCCAAATTTTTTGGCATTTAGAACACCTCATGAGGGTGGTTTTTTGGTGTTTGGTGTGTCAAATGCCAAATATTTGGCATTTGACACACCTGATGAGAGTGCTCTAAGACTTAGTAACAGTATTTAGGTGCTATTTTTTAAGTTCTCCTCTTAAAATTCTGTCATGTGGATTTTTTCTTATAGGAAAGTATATTTTTTAGTTAAGTAATCACAGAGCTAAATCTTAAAAAGAAAACTTAAAGAACAGCACCTAAAGTATTTTACTTAAGTTTTATACTTTTTATTATATTTACCAATAATAATCAAACTATTACTACGATTTACATGCAGATGATGAATGGCCCTTCTTTTGTAGCCTGCATAATTTCTGATTCTTCCTTCACTGGGCTTTGATTACCTTGGGTAGGGCTTGGGTCACATCAGTTTTTTTCAAGTTGGAATATAATGGTTGTGGTGCTAGTATTCAACGGGCTAGATCGTACGGATGTTTACAAAGTGATTAAAGTAAGGTTCTCATGATCCATTCTGGGTGAAGAGATTAGTAAAGAACAAGAGATTAGTGATTAAATTCTATAAAGGTTTGGCATTCAACCCTTTAGTTTGAAATAAGACACTTCCCTTGAAATATAAATTATTTAGTATATACACGTACCTTTTCTAAGTGACTATTTTTTTTAATTAAAAATTCTAAATAAAAAGTTTTAAAACCCCAAAGTTGAGTGGAGGGTAAAATAGGAAATTTAAAAAAATTAAAGCATTTTTTCAATCAATAAGGGAGGTTAATGCAAATAGTTTACATTTTATGGAAGTTGAGGGTTTATTCCAAAGTAGAGGAGAAGTAAGTATAATAACGAAAAACCTCAAGAGATAGGTCAATGCAATTTTCCCTAAAATATTACTACATTAGGGTTTTTGTGTGTGTTGTTGTTGTCGTCAAATAGAAGAATAGGCAAACATAAAATATCACAAACAATCTGATTAAAAACCAATTCTACAATTTGTTTTACACCAACTCCTGATTGAATCTAATTTATATTCATAATTTAAATGCTGTTAGGATTGAAAAGTTTTTTTCATTTCTAATTCATTCATTGACAGTCTATTAAGTTGAAGCATTGTCCTATGAAATTCATCAAGCATTGAAACCACCAGTCATCAAATCCCTAATCCAATTTCAAAAAGGACAATATTTGGCTCCAAAAATGTTTGGAGCTATCTTTTCTAACCACCGCTGGTCACCATAACTACAACCACCACAACCCACCAAAATCAGCCCACTGCAACCCATCAAAATTAAACCACAAACACAAAAAAAGAAAAACCCACGACAACAACCCAAAAAAATCACCACCACAATAACCACCTCCACAACCAAAGCCACATCTACAACAATAACACTGTTGCCTCTCAGAATCGATCCAAGCCACCACATTCACATCGTAACCTAAGGCCACAATCGGACCACCCAAGAAACCCAAGGCCAGAAAACCATCAATAGTTGGACCACCACCACTAGTCGATCTCCACAACGTTGTTTGAGAGAGAGAGAGAGATTGAAGAGGCGAGATAAGGAGAGAGAAAAAAGAAAGAAAGAGAGGAGAGAAAAATATATTAAAAAAATAATTTTTTAGCACATTAGTTTGTATGCTTCAACTTAAGTGTATGAACATAAATGCTAAATTTTTTTAGCTTACGCAATATCTAATGATAGGGTGTTTTTGATATTTGGTGTGCCAAATGCTAAAAATTTAGCATTCGGCACACCTGATGATGATGCTAATGCTCTGTGTTAAAAGATTTTTAACAACTAAAAATAATAAGGTACTGTATTGATTATCTTATTTATTTATTAAAAAATAATTAAGTATCTTAATTTTAATGGAGTATCTCTTAATACACGATTAAAATAAAAAGATAAATCTTATATTGCTGATATTATCATCACAAGCTTGCGAAAGAGGAAAAACTAAAAATTAAGTTATTATTGTATTAAGTAAAAGCTTTATATTGTACCATGCACTCTAGGCAAGCCGTAATGAGAAGCAATAGTCAATAGAAAAATCTCCTTCAAGAGAAGAATGTATTCAGAGATACTCCATTTCTTCTCACTAGGAAAAGAAAGATTTTTATGGAATCAAACTGCCTATTGCTATTGACACTTGAAATACATTGATGAATCAACACAGCCCAACTTTTCTATATGAGGATCCAACAATTTCGACAACTCAGTGGCCTTCTCCTTTACAGTCTCATCACTACCAACCTGCAAAAGAACCAAAAGCTTCTAAAAAGCACCAGCTTGAAGTCCCTCAACTAAAACACTATCATCATCATCTTCATCCCTCTTAACATTCTTGCACAGCTTCCATAGAATGCACACTGCAAACTCTGTTGCCATCTCTGATATCCTCAACATCTTCTTAACCAAAAGAGGCATTGTTAGAGCATTCTTACATGCAGAGACGGAACTACACTTGGGCTGGGGGGCCATGACCCCCCCCCCCCCAGATTTTGAAAAATTAACTAGTAGTATGTATAGGCTACACAAAAATTCAAACTTTTAACCCTAAGTGAGCGTTTGGATTCAACTTAATCCAGCGTTTTCAATCTGCGTTTACGTTTTGCTGAAGTTGGGACCCACGCGCACGCTGAAGCTGGAGGAAACGCAAGGCTACTGAGAAACGCAAGTTTTCTCCTATACGCACTGTTTCATTTATCCAAACACACTGTTCATGGACATCGTTTCATTTATCTCTATGCACCATTTCATTTATTAATCTCTACGCACCGTTTCAATGCAAGAGCTAAAACAATAAACGCACAAGCCTCTTGGGCGTATTGTTCATGGCTGAAAGTGCTGAAGAAAACGGTGCACAAGAAGAAACTATCAAAATAGAGCACATCAAAATGGTACGCAGTTCATTCTAACGGCTATTTCCATTCTCTTCAAGGCTTCTACTTTTTCTCTCAATTACCAGTGGTAGAATGCTTTCAATCCCCTTCAATACTCCATCTGAATCCTCTACAATGTCTTTCACCTACCCACCAACCAGAAAGCTATCAAAACAGAGCACACCAGTTGATGAAAGCAAACCCAGTATGCAAAACCAAAAGAAAAGACCCCCTCTATTCAACAAACGCTCGAGCTCACCTTCTCTCCGCTTGGGTCATCGTTGCTACCACTGTGGGTCTCTGCATTCATGGGTAAGTTGTTTTCCATGAAGCTTCATCAATCTGTGGTTTTTTGGGTTTAACCGTTTGTGTGTAGTTTTTGTATTCAACTTCTGTGTGTGGTTCTCTTTTGTGTTTTTCATGACACTAGTGTGGGTTTATTGATCCTTCGTGTAATACCATTATTTCTCTTACTACCTCTGTTGTATTTGGATATACCATTGTTTACTTTGCATTTTTCACGTGAGTTTACTTTGCATTTGGGTATACCATTTCTCTTACTTTGCCTAACTGATTGTAAAATGCACCCGAACTATTTATTTAAATGCCTCAATGAGTATAGAAGGAAGTTGTAGCAAAAATGGTTAAGCAGAAGAAATCGATGGACGGTGGTAGTAATGATGAAAGAGCTGACTGGAAAGACCCTAAGGATGGTTCTGTGCTGTTCAAGTCATGGAGGGCCAGATGAAGGCCACTGGATTTTTGTCCAAAATTGGGGTTAGTGAAGTGATTCTGCAGTTGGATGAGATTGGAAAAGTGGTGACTTGGCTGCAGATTAAAAACAAATGGGATCATTTGAGAAAAATGTGGAAGAATTATAACAAGTGTTTGGAGAATGAGACTGGGTTGGGTTATGATCCTGGAACTGGGATGTTTAACGCACCTGATGAGTGGTGGAACCGAAAGATTGCGGTTAGTTTTGATCAATACATAATTGTGAAAAACTTTACTGTCTAAAACTATATTCTTGTGTTCTAACTACTGGTTATCCACATGTAGGCATGTCCCGATGCAAAAACCTTTAAAACGCATGCTTTGCCAAATCGTGAGCTCCGGAACATCATGTTTGGAGGCACGGTTGCAACGGGAAAAAATGCATTCTGCATGAGTGGTCCTATACCAACGGAAACCACCGAAGGGTCTAGGGACTACGCTAATAGTATAGAATTTGTTGACCCCCAATGTGAACCAGTTGTGAATGTTGACGCAATGGAGTTTGAAGGTCCATCATCGTCGAGGATAGGACCAGCAGTGAATAAGGGGAAAGGCCTAGCAACTAGTGTCCACATCTTCAAGCCAATTTACAAGAAACCAAAAAAAAGCATTCAGATGCGCAAGAGATGTTGCCCAAGATTGTTCGACCTCTCCAAGAGGGTGAAATGGATTTCTGGAAGGAAGAGAAGACGCCGGCGTCAGACTGGGGTTGTCTTCCAAAAGATGGATTTCTCACCTGGGCTCTTCGCCGGCGTCGGACTGATGTAGGTCTTCCTTCATCAATCTCTGGTGGGCGTGGAACTCTCCGAAGGCACAGGCTTAGCTAGGGTATGGTGAGGAGTAGAAAAAAGAAATCAGAGTAAAATTTTGGTATTTATGTACTACAGTACATTCAGCTGAGCTACAGTACTTTCAGCCAAATAAATCACCCACGTTTTTTTACTTATTTGCTACAGTATTTTCAGTTTTCAATTTTCAGTTTCAGCAAAAATAAGTTCAATCCAAACGAACCCTAAATTGTATATACTTGCCCTGCTCCCCAAATATTTTTACAAATTGACCTATGAAATTTTCCAAATTGCTTTAATCAAACCGTCCCTTCACTGCATTGCCCCAAAAATTTCAAGAAAATCCATTAGACAAACTAACAAAACAATTCATAAACCTAGATAATAGAAAAACCTTTAGACAATCACAAATCCAGTATAGAAAAATAAATACCGACAAGATAAGTACAAATGACAAATCCTTAGCAAAACAATCCTTTAGTGCAGCACCACCACTATCATCTTCTTCTCTGGCTAGCTGCATCTTTGTTGCTTTCTTCTTCTTCTATTTTTTTTTTTTTTTTTCTAACTTCACAACCTTCAGACTTCAATGCATGCCTTCTCTCTGTTTTGCAAAATGATTATTGACAAAGTTACCTTGGGGATTGTGGCAAAAATGGCTACAACTCATTGTGGTTCTTATGGCCAACATAAAGCCACTTGCATTTAATTGTTTCTTTTTCTTTTTCGTTTTTGTAGTCTGATCATATATATATATATATATATATAAAACCCAATGAGGTTGGCCGAGTGGTTGGGCACTCAGTCTCAAAATGACTATCTTGGGTTTGACTAGGAGCTCTCTAGTTCAAGTCTAAGCACTACACTTTGAAAAAACTCCCTGAGCTAGTGATTTACCCTGCTATGAGCCCACCCGTCGCAAATAGTGATTAATCTCTAGTTGAAAGTTTTGAGGAAATACGGTAGGAAACCAAAAAAAGATCATATAGTATATACTACCTTATATTCACAAAGTTATCTTAAAATGAATGTAGTAGTATACTACCTTATATCCATTAATTTTGTTGTAACTTTATTGTGTTAATAAACTACTAATAATAATATTGTTGTGGCTTATGTGTTTTTTTTTTTTAATTTAAAATTTTAAACTAAAGAAATAAATATCAAAAAGAAAAATAAAAAAAATTAATTTTTATATAGTTTAAAGATTCTTGACTTTGCAAGTCAAGAAATAATTTGAATCATTACATAGGATAAATTCCTAAAAATTAATATTAGAATACATCCACAAATATGATATTATGATGTGTATGCATTTTTTGGTCTTCTAAAATCAACACTGGCAAAACTTTTTTTTGGTTATGCTTCCCCCCCCCCCCTGGTGGGCGGGGTTCAAATCCTAATTCCATCCTTCCCCAAAATACATCTAAAGTGTTAACTTTTTCTTGAATTCTTTTTTTTTTTTTTTCCTTTTTGATAAACAAAAGAATTTCTCAATTTTATTATTAATTAGTTGCTAATTCGTGTGATGCACAGGATAATTGAATAAATATTAAAACTATTTAGTTTACTTGAAAATGATAACAAAAAATTTACGCTACATGAATGTATAGTTAAATTCATACTATAAAAGTGAATTTAAATTTGCTTTGAACAATCCTTTTTATATAGATTAGTGAAAAAGGTTTAAATCATTATCATTATGTGCAAGGATACAATGGTAATGATATAGAAGATGGATGAAAAACTTTTTCAAATTAGTTAATGAATATAGGCCCGAAAAATTAAATCTAGAAGACATTATGTCCTCATACTGCAATAAGAAAAGTAAGATTATGATAATTGGTGAGTGTCAAATGAATGTGGTGGCACTCAAGAAATTAATTTATAGGTTGAAAGTGTCAACTCTCATATCTTCAAATAAGAGGCCATATTCAATTTGAAAATTGCATAAGAAGTTTTAGAGCAAACCTCTTTTTTTATAGGAATTTTAGAACAAACCTTATTTTGGGTCCTTGCATCTATTGGACTTAATTTTCAGAACTTTTATTTCCTACCCAACAATACAAGTTTGATTCCAGAAAAGAAAACACGTACCCCACTTAAGATAGAAAATTGTAAGTTTAAAAAAGGTAAAGGGAAAAACAAAGTGAACATGAGATAAATGGAAAAGGAACATGCTATTATGTCTACACTATCATATAAAACACCAACCCAAGTTGAAGCTTAATCTTATTTATTGAGAAGATGATATAATATCCACTATTTGCTAGGACTAACCAAAAAAAAAAAAAAAAAACTCATTGCTTAAAGCTTTTTAAGTTCCAAAAGTGGCGTTTTCCCAATAGCTCAACACTATTATTACATCCCATAACCCGTTAATCATCTACTATTACAATAGTCCTTTCTAGGCAAACTTCATCCTCACCTACTAAATGAGCTTTTAAGAGAAGAAATACCTCATATTCTCATCATTCAAATGGTTATCTGCAGATAGAAGCTAAACCCAATGCAAGATCTTTATCCAACCTATTTAAACTATCCATAAAATTGAATTTAGACATTTCATTAAGCATGTGGAGTTCACTTTAAAGAACAAATAAATAATCTTCTTAGCTAATGGCACAACAAAAGAGAGGCAAACCCCAAGAATTAATATTTCCTTATACTTCATTGCTTTGTTAAATCTTTTTATAAAAAGATATATCTAAAAAAACCTACAAAATATTCTAAAATTTCAAACCAAATTTATAGTGCATAATATCACTAATCCAGGAAAATAAACATGCATATTAGAAAAAACTCAAAGTCAAAAAGATTCTTAAACCCAAAAACGGACTCTACCCTCATTCACATAAACAACAAATAAAACAAAAATAAAACGACGAGTTAATCAATATTTGCAACAACTTGAGAATGACTTAGTGTGATATGAAACTCAGCGAACAATGCTTTTGCAATTCTTATATTAGCACTACCAGTGGTGAAGCTAGGATTTCAATTCAGGGGGGCAAAATCATAAGGCAACTTTGGAAACACAATTAAACTAAAATATATAGTAGACATTTAAAATAAATAAAGTAATATATAATAATGTAATCTTTATGCAAAATATAATAAAAATGTGAGGAAAAAAAAAATATAAATGTAAACTGTAATTTACTTTTCATACCTATGCTAATTTACTTGGTTCCCTTGATAAATTTTCATATTTTGAAATCAATACATGATTTCTTTATTTTCAATAATTTTTTTATTTTTTTATGTATTTTTATGTACGTAGCTAAGCAATCGTTCATCTATTGATCAACCATTCATTTTTTAATCAATTTTTAACATTTCATTTCTAAAAAGCCTCAAAGTTTGTTACCGAAACAAAGAATTTGAAACAATAAAAGAGTCGAAGAGATTGAGAGAAAAAAAAGATTAGTGGAAAAATGAAAGCATTAGAGATTTAATGTCATGAAAAAATTAGACATAATTTGAAAGTATGGATATTTAGTAAAACTTTGTTGATAAAAGTACACGTGTAACACATCTCATGACAACACAACAAGTTCATGCATGTGCTGCCAAAGAATAACGACAAGCCACCTCATAAGGCACTTATTCTCACAAACATACATGATATTAGCTCAACAGAATGTAAAATCTCAGTTACTCAAATTTCAGGTAGTTGACACTTGATAGACACATATTTGGCAGCTCCTTGTATCAAAACATTATGGTAACCGATTCTAATTCAGTAGGTGTCTCGAAAGCTATTAAGTGGCTCTTTGTTTTCATTTTAATATGTATGAATCAAACTATCAAATTTGTATCATTTACATTGTTATACTGAAATTATAGGTTAGAATTTGATGTTAATTGGTTGTCTTTGAAATTTGTCCATAAATTCTTAGTGTGGGGGAAAAATAATCCAAAAGTCCTATACTAAAGGAGTTTTGGGGAAAGGTCAGGGGGGCAGTTGCCCCCCTCGCCCCCCTTGGCTCTGCCCTTGATCACTATCATCCATTTTATTAGTAAGTTAACGGTCCATAATATGTTTTTCTACCTCCAACAATAAAATTCATATATTTCACATCATTTTAGAACTATTATTTCATAAAAGTAAAACAATTAAATATACCAACATTCGAGTGACCTAGTTGGTAAGATACCAAGCCAATAAATCTCAGGATTTAGGTTCAAGTCTCAACAACTAACTGTGTGTTGATGCTCCTTATATCTTATTAGTTATCTCCATCCTAAATGATCCAAAAAATAATAAGTGAGTTTCAATTAAATATAACGAGAACTTAATAATCAGATTACTAAATTGACAACATGACCAATATGAAACGAAATCAAATGTAAATGGTCAAAATAAACATTTTAAAATGTAAGGGGCCAAAAATAAATAAATAAAATCCAAACTTTAAAAGCCAAAAATATATTTTAGAAAAAGAAAAAAGAGAAACAAAAATCAAATCTGTCTTCACTCATCATTCATCAAGCTACCGTTTCACTCACCAACTTCCTGTTGCCACCAAGTTGAGTCTCACCTACCAAGTTGAAGAGGGAGAGGCTCTTGAGGATAGAGAGAGAAAGAAAGAAAGAAAGAGATAGGGAAGAAAATGGTTATTTTTTAAGAAAAATTATTTTTTATATTTTGAAACAGGATGAGTGTGCGTGTGTATATATATATATATATATCAAAAGTGAAATAAATCAAAACTAGATCGATGTTGTTACTTAGAATTATTCTACTGTCATAACAAAATCTCATAATATTTTTATGAGGGTATAAATAAAATATTCTCCAGCACTCAATAGCAACTCGCTTTATGGAAGAATTGAATTGACATGAAATGAAAGTTTTTGTATCCGTTTGGTACAATTTAAACGATCAGTATGTATGTAGCATGGGCTTTGCACATTAGTCTTTTCAACGATGGGCTAGATATTGAACCACAGATTTACTCGATCGGGTCAAAAAAATCTTCACCATCTAAAGAACTAATTGGGCCTAGCTTCAGATAATGGGCTACATGCAGATGTGCCATTTTGAGTCACTCTTAACAGAGGTACTTTAAAGTTGAGCCCATTGTAGGGCATCATCAATTGCATTTGCATGCATTGTGGATCAGAATTCAGAAATAGCTTAATGGGTATCAATCAATTCTCTTCATTGGAGGAACTTTTTTTTTAATAAAATCAAGAACCCCCTATCTTAAAAAAAAAAATAAGAATAATCCGATTTTTATTTTCTTATTTAAATTCCTTGGTTTCAAAGTGTTCTATTATTTTTCAGTGGGGTATGGTTTAAATAATTTTACAAAAATCTTGTCATAATTAATATAATTATACATGACAACCTTTTTGTGTCAAGGATTATTCTCGAGGTTGGAAATTCAAATTGTAGATCAATCCTGTATTGCCTTGAGACCATTTTAGTGGTAATATGAGTACACCTTTGCTTATATCACTCATGTTCATTTAAATTTCTTTCTACTATAATGTAATAAAATCTTAGTTTAAACTCTAAACTCTCACAGTAAAAGGTCTTTTTTTTATAGATAATTTCAACCTATGACGTCTGTTCTTGATGATAGTTCTTTTTTATCAAACCAAGACACCAATCGATCATAATGAGTATACCTGTGCTTATATCACTCATGTTCATTTAAATTTCTTTCTATTGTAATGTACTAAAATTTTAGTCTAAACTCTAAACTCTCACAGTATACCTGTGCTTATATCACTTATGTTATCTGTTCTTGATGATAGTTTTTTATTATCAGACCAAGATATCAATTGATTTTTAATATAAGCAGAAATTGAACCCCAAATATTTTATTTAACTATAAAAAAATTACCAATAAAATTAACTAAAATTCACTCACAATAGAAGAAATTGTCTCGGCCAAGAAGTCCTTATTTGTCAAATTTTTTTGAATTTCCCCCCTTTTTTTTTCTTCTTCCTCGTTATGGTAAAAAGTAAAAACTAAAGATACCATATTATTTTTATTTGTTTGCTAATCTAAAGATACCATATTATCCGCACAGCTCTGCTGCAACTATTAATGTGCCTCATTCAATGCCTTGACTTTTTGACAATGAATGTAAGAGCAGCAATTGGCCCAGCCCCAACCATATCTGCTTCCGTTTTCCAACACAAATTATTTTTTTTTGGCAAAAATATAAAACTGATATTTTAACTTTTACATTTTTTTCATTTCAGCCCTCTAATTTTTAAATTTTATTAATATAAGATTTCGTTAAACCCTAGTTATAGGTTACCGTTAACTTTCAGTTTTTTTTTTTAAATTTTGGAATTAAAAGAAAAAAAATCTGTAGAAAAGAAAAAAACATTTAAGCATCGTTCCCCTTACCTGAAACCCAAACCAAGAAATCACAACATATTGCAAGTGAATGGCATCACCACGTGATTCTAAAAGCTTTCAATCTCTCTGTTGCTACAATATGGTGGGATCTACAATTTGATGAACCCACCTCCCCAACTGCAAAAGTAATAAAGATGCTAAAAAAAATCAAAAACGTGTCCCCTTTTTTTTTTTTTGGACAAAAAGATAAGTATATCGATTAAAAAAGAAAACTACAAAGAGAGAAACTGAAGAGCTAGGACAATGATAAAGCCATCATCCACTGGCATCTAGCTTCAACGGCCAAAGAAAAGAAAAAAACAAAATAAACTATTAGTAAAGCTAAGAATGAATCTTAGCCTGGAGGAAGAGTACCAGCCAACCGCTGATATTCTTCAAGAAGAGAAGTTACTGATTGGACTATCATATCAGGGTGGGATTGTTCCCCTCAAATGTGTTCCCCCTCTGAAAACTGAGTGATTCCTTAATTTTTTTTATTTTTTACAGATTTTTCTTTTGTTCTTTTAATTCCAAAAAAAGAAAAAAAAAAAAAAAAAACTGAAAGTTAACGGCAGCCCATAACTGGGGTTTAACGGAATCTTGCATTGACAAAAATTGAAAGTTAGAGGACTAAATTGAAAGTTAGAGGACTGAAATGAAAAAGAGTGAAAGTTAGAGGGTCAATTTTACTTTTTTACCTTTTTTTTATTGTATATGTCATACCTTTTTAATTTTTTATTTTTCTTTTAGAAGTATAATAATTGTTCTTTATAGCATGACAAAACACTAATTAAATTTTGATATATACAAAATTTGAACCCCAAATCTACTAAAAAATTTACTAGTTATATTGATTAAAAAAGAAAACTACAAAGAGAGAAACTGAAGAGCTAGGACAACGATAAAGCCATCATCCACTGGCATCTAGCTTCAACAGCCAAAGAAAAGAAAAAAAAAAAATAAACTATTAGAAAAGCTAAGAATGAATCTTAGCCTGGAGGAAGAGTACCAGCCAACCGCTGATATTCTTCAAGAAGAGAAGTTGCTGATTGGACTATCATATCAGGGTGGGATTGTTCCCCTTAAATGTGTTCCCCCTCTGAAAACCGAATGATTCCTTAATTTTTTTTATTTTTTACAGATTTTTCTTTTTTTCTTTTAATTCCCAAAAAAAAAAAAAAAACTGAAAGTTAATGGCAGCCCATAACTGGGGTTTAACGGAATCTTGCATTAACAAAAATTGAAAGTTAGAGGACTGAATTAATAAAATTGAAAATTAGAGGACTGAAATGAAAAAGAGTGAAAATTAGAGGATCAATTTTGTATTTTTGCCTTTTTTTTATCGTATATGTCATACCTTTTTAATTTTTTAATTTTTCTTTTAGAAGTATAATAATTGTTCTTTATCAGCATGACAAAACATTAATTAAATTTTGATATATACAAAATTTGAACCCCAAATCTACTAAAAAATTTACTAGTTAATTTTTTTTTTTTTTTTGAGAAGTAAACATACACATACAATGAATTTACTAATTAAGTTAACATTATCTTACATATATCACATCATTTATATCCCTATATCTAATGTTTAATTACTAAGCGTGTGTTTTTCTTGTTTTTTTTAACGAGAGTGCATGCGTGCGTGAGAGCGATAAGCAGGAAGTGCAGTGATATGCACACAAACAATCATTTCCTTAATCCCAATTTGGCAATAAACAAATCAATAAATTGTTTGATTCATCTCAAAGATGCTAAGATTAAGAGACAAACAACATTGATTCCAGTCAAAACTCCGGGAAAATCACGGAGCAATGTATCTATAAATTATGCCAAAGTGCCTTGATAGTTGATATTATTAGTGCGTTTGTGTTGAATATGAAAAATACAGAATTGGTCCATGCCTTTAAGGACAAAACAACATTCTTACACTCCTCTTTTTGTGTCTCGAATTGTGGAATGTTGTCAAGGATGTTTTTGAAGCAATTCGACTTTGAGCAACGTTGTACAATGTAATGTAGGGCCCCTCCTTAGAATTTTGCATTTGTTAAGCTTGGTCTAATATGGTTCCTAGCAAAACATGGAAGCAAGAATGAGCATTAGTTGTCTCTTTAGACTTAAGCTTCCCATTTACCTGATTTCCTAGACTCTGTTATGTCAAAGAGTAAATGTTTATCCTTATGTTGTTGAGAATTTTGTTACTATGTTTCTAGGGACTTAAATATTTTTGCCTCATAACATTGCTTCTTGGCAAGCGCTTGTAATTGGGATGAACCTCATAACCATCCCTAACTTACCTGATTCAATTTTCTGCCAAAAGGTAGAGATGGGTTTGAGCACGTTTCCTTTATTTTCTTCTTAATACAATTATTCTTAAATATTAAAAAAAGAATGAGTATCAGTTAGCTCAATTAGTAAAATTTCTGATGGTTGAATAAGAGATCTAGGGTTCAATTCCTGTTTACACTTAAAACCGATTATTGTTTTGGTCTGATGATAAAGAACTATTATCAAGAGCATATATCATAAGTTGAAAATATCTCAAAAAATTAAAAAAAAAATTAAAAAAAAAAGAAAAGAATAAGAAGAAAATTTAGAATTTGCATGGCATCAATATTGTGTTGAAATATATGCCTTCTCAAAAAAAAAAAAAAAAAAGTTGAAATATATGCTAATTGCTTTTTCTTTCCTTTTCTCCCTTGAAAATGTATCTTATGTATCTACTATATATATCACATAATAATTCTCGCAACCCCCTCCCCCATGTCTCCTTTCTTTTATTTTCTCTTTCTTTTTGGGTGCCAAATTATGAAAGAATCCTTCTTTTATTTTTGGTAAAGCCTCACTTAATGAATCCATTTATCCTAATAAATCAAATCTATAATCTTTCTTTGAATAAAATAACCATTTGACTGTAAAGATTCATTAACAAAAAATAACCATATGCATGATAAATTATTACTTGTTTCAATAGTTTAAAATGTTAAAAAATAATATATTTAATTATTATTTTAATATATAGGGTGTGTTGTATAAGTTGTTTACAAAACAACATTTTGGGTTTAAAATTAGTGTTTGTAAAAAAATTATGATGAATTGTTGTTGTAAAATAGTGTTTTAAGTTTTAAAAATGTATTTTTAAGCTCTCAAATCACCTAACCAAACCAACTCATGTTAATTAATCATATATAAAGTTCATGTAAAAAGCAAGTCAAGAAGATGAGATCATGTGTCAAATTTTGGAAGCGAGTAAGGAGGTTCATAATAGATTTTGCATATTATTCAATTCAATATAGATCTTATACTCCATTAATTTGTAAAAAATACAGAGACTCTCATAAATCACTTTCTTGGCATAATCTCATTTAATTGTTATTTTTCTTTTTTGCTAATTATAAGTGGTCAAAAATCAAATACAAAGACAAATTTGTGGGTCCAAGATCACTGTAGTACAATAGTACAGTCCTCCAAACATGGATTGGTAGCGGGGTTTGCCTGGTTAAGTTTCTTACAGAGGCCAGACAGGTAAAAACAGATTATAGTTGTTAGGAATGGTATTTGTATTTAGGATTAAACATTGGTACAACCGTGCAGCTGAATTAGGTACAAAGTGATCGTGGACAAGTAGTGAACTAGGGCAGTGAAGTTTTGCACTGTGAGTAGATTTGCTAACACCTAAGCAATGCCAACTTGAAATATATGTCAATGATAATGACAATAATGAAGCAATATCAGAAAGAATTTACTTGGTGAAATACCCTTACAATCTTAAATGCATATATGAATTTCATGTTCACAAAATTAACCACGTTTTCAATATTAATGAAGCTAATTCAGTCATTCTGAATAACACAGGTGCTATTGCAAGTTCGCAACAACAACAACAACAACAACGAGCCTTAATCTTAAATTAATGGAATTGGCTATTGATCCTCAACAGATCATTTAGGATTGGCCACATGGATTCATTTCTTCTATTCTATTTTATGTTAAGTCATGTTTTCTTTTACGTCCTTAATTGATAAGTTCTTTTTTATTACTTCTATTAATGTTACTAGTAAGTTGCCTATGCGATACACAGATAATGTTGTAATATTTTATATAATTTTTTTTTTGGAAAATGTTGTATATATATTATAGCATATTTGTTATAAAACTTTGTTAATAATGAGTTTATCATAAAAAGAAATGATTATAAATTGCACATACATATCCATTATAATTATTCAGTTCAAGTAATGAGCAATAAAAACAACTTTGGAGCAATATTGTATAATAAAATTTGATAAAAGCTCCATATTATTGATCTTTATTATGTGATGTAATAAAGAGCTTCATTACGAAATCTTTTTTTTTTTTTTTTTTTTGTTTATTCAATACTTTGTTATTGTGGTATGGCGACGCTTGTAAAGTTTGTTAAGGGGTATGTTATCATAATCTATTTCTTCATCTTCAACGTTTGAAGTTTGATTCGTACATATTTGTTCAATTTTTGAACTTTCATTACTTTTTCATTTTGTTGCATCATTTGCGTTAATCACTAAAGAATTGACATTGGAAGATTCTTGATTGGATCTTACAAAATTTGGACTTGCAAATTTTTTGTGGCCAAGATTTTTTGTAAGTATTTGCACTTATATTAAATTTCAGTTATGTGACAATTTTTTTGTAAATGTTATTATATTTTTTGTTAATTTAGGAATAGTGTAGCGAAAGAATTAATATAGCATATTGGATTGTGTATTTTTGTTTTTCTTCCGTACCTTTCGTCATTTGAAGGTGCATAAAAAATCTTAGCAACTGTGTAATTTTCAAAACCATCCTTTAGATTGAATCCATTCAAATGAAGTAGGAAAATGCATTTTTTTTTCTAAAATTTTCTTCAAATCATGTGGGATTCCTTCTCCAATATCAATCTATATATAAGAAATTTAATATATATTATGATCAATAGTTTTACAATAATTTAAATAAGTTGTACCTCAGTTTGTTTTTCAGCAAGATCTCTTGCATATTTATTTAGGATTTTCTCAGCATCTCGATCAAATATCACAAAAGTTGTTTTGTCAGTTGCATCAAAAACTTCAATTTGAATCTAGTATCTGAAGTAGTCTGCAATTGTATGTATAGTAGTTATAGTGAAATGAATATATTATAAATATTTAAAGAGTATGTATTATGTAGTTAATGTGAGTGCCTCTAACCTTGGGAAATGGAGATTTGTTTTTGTTTCACGTTTTGCACACCAAAATGGTCTTGATTTTGGTTTGACCTTCCTTCTACAAAGCAAGCACGAAATGTAATACCAACCCATCGCTATATCAATGTTGCTTATTGTTGCTAGACATGGCAATAAGGGTCAGAATTTTCTGACCCGACCCGACCCGACTCGAAAAATACCTGACTTGAACCTGATTTTTTTGACCCGAAGTAAAAACGGGTTGACTCGTGAACCAACTCGATTTTTTTGCGAGTCAACCCGATCCAATCTAGACAACCCATGACCCGATACGTTAAAAAAATTTGCTAAAAAAAATATTTAAATTACATCCTGATACTAAGTGCATAAAGCACAAAATACCAAAACTAATAATCAATATATATTATATATTAGAGAGACTGACTACCAATAAAAGCTAGCTAGCCTAGCTTCTTTTTTTTTTTTTGAGAAGCTAGCTACTAGCCTAGCTTCAGTGCTTACCTTGCCAAATCAATTGCCATCAGACAAGACAAAAGGTCCTCAACATGTTACACAACACAAAGGCCAAGGCTGTCAAGTGACTCAAGAGTCAAGACAAGTAGACAACCATTAAAAAATAAATAAAAAATCTCATTCAGCTGAGTTGAGCTCTAGTCCATTGTCCAAACAAATGAACAATGTTACAATGCACAAAGCCACAAACGACAAACCTAGAAAATTTGAGTCAAACCAAATCAGTGAACCACAAAGCTTCCTTTCCCAGATGGGAAAAAAATTCTTACTCCGTATCGATTACATCTTTTACCTGAAAATGTAGAAGCTACATTGTGTACTAAAAGTTGGTAATATGGATTTGAAGTTACGTTTTTTATAGTCATAATTATACAGTTTTAATTTTTTATAGTCATAATATTCATATTTGCAGTGTTGAATCTGCTACCAGCGTTGAGTAGATTGAGATTGAGGTGTAATTCTTATAAAATATTTATTTATTCTTCTTTACTTAATATGTTATGTTTATTTTTAAATCTTTTTTTGTTTAATTTATCTTTCTAAGTAATCTAACTTTACTATTATTTTAAATGCAATAGGAACATGTGCACTTAAGAAGATCGATAACTTGCTATTTTGCTGGCTTACTTGTTTTGTTTGTTTTAAGATCTATCTCTTTTTGAAGATGTAAACTTGTAATTATATGCATTTTGACAGTGAACTATTAACATTGAAAACTTTTTCCATTATGAATTTATGACTATAAATAATTTTTGTCATACTCAAAACTATCAGAATTGGAAAGATATTAACAAGTAGCATTAAGTGCAATTCATTTGCATAATTGATTTTATTCATTCTCTTTAAACAGGTTGTCATTGATTTATTTTTGTAATTGAAAAAAAAAAAACTTATTTGAAAAATACGGGTAAACCCGACCTGACTCGACCCGAAACTTGATTGACCCGCAACCCGATTAACCCATTTAAAAATGACCCACAACCCATTTGACCCGCAAACCCGATTGACCCGACCCGACCTGCTCGTTTTGCCACGTCTAATTGTTGCAATGCCCTAGTAGTTCACATCCTGCAATAAACTTTGAAGTTAATATATATATATATATATATATATATATTTAATGTAAATAATATGCTGTATTATTCTTTTTTCATGTAAATGATGAGTATAATTTGAAATAATTAACAAACCTGTTTTATAGGATCCCATTCGATGCATTTTATCTCTATTATTGTCTTCATATTCTTTAAAGATAAATCCTCCTATGAAAATTTTTTTAAATGTATTTTTGGTATTTTTTGTATAGGATCATGTTTTTGACCATTTCTATCATTGATTTTTTTTTAAAGAAAATATTATGTAAACGGCATTTTGTGAAATAGTATATGCTATTTATTAGGCCTTTTTTGTTATTATAAATTTTAGAAATATGAATTTATCAATTATTTCAGCAATCTCTGGAATCTCATGATTTATATAAATTTTTGTTGCAATGGTTGATGACAAAGATAATTGGCTAGCATGAATTTCTTTGAACATTATTAATAGAAAAAAGCATATTGAATTGAAATTGAGAAAAAAAAAGGAAGACATAATTCTATGAGAATGTGATTTTCTAGAAGTATCATCTATACATGAGAGTGGAGGAAGAGAGTTTGTAAGTGGGTAAGAGTTTGGGCTTTGATTTACATGTGGGAAGGATTAGACTTGGGTGATAATATGTAAGATAATAATTGGGTTTGAGTTTTTCATAATATTTGGTCTACTTTTAAAAGTTAGTTCATTTTGTAGAGAATAACATTTGATTTTTTTTTTGAGAATCGGAATAACATTGGGTCTAATTGTCAAGAGTAGCTCATATTTTATATAGTAGTAAAAATACGTTACTATAATCTATTGGGTAACAGTAAAAAAAACTTAATAAAAAGAGGTAAAAATGACTAAATGCAAAATTAGAGTGCCACATGTCAGAACCTCATGCACTCTCGCATGAGGTCTCTACTTTTATATATCTATTAATTTTAAGTCTTCCTCTACCTCTTTTTCGTTCTCTTAACTTGAATAAACTCTGTCTTTCTTATTGATGCATCTCATCTAAACATGACAAAACCATCTCAAATGACTCTCATATTTTCATCCTATTCCTTTTTTAAGCAGATTTCCTCATTTTAGATCTTATATTTTCATGTATTTTCACTAATCCATCTTACCATTCTCATTTCAACACAAGTGCTATCCCTTTCACAAAATTAAATACACATAACAGTTTGTTCTTTATAAACTTTGTCTTTATGAACTTTCAACACGTGCTATTTTATAAACTTTCAATTAGAAGGCAACTATGGAAGAGGTTGAACCTCTATCACAAGTTAATCTGATTCAATCTCACTGTGTGCCTACTTGTCTATGTTATATTGAAGGATATGACCATAAAAATAAGGTTAGTTCAACAACAAACTGTAAATTTTTTTCCTTAATTTGGATAGGAATAATAAATTCAAGTATTTTAGTACATGCGCATTACTACAACGTCACTAAGAGCTATTGGCCTATTAGAAGAAATCCAAATAGAGTAAGAACTAAGAGCTCCAAATTAACAATGCTGACCAAACATACAACATTTTCCAACCTTTTATCCCAAAAAAAACAAAAAACCACAAACACGCACAATTATAAAATCTTCAACTTGGTTGGCACCGTTCTTGACAAGGAAAATAGCACACCTATTCGGATTTATGGTTAGCTATTAATTATATGAAGGTATTCCCTGTTACCAAAAATATAAGCAAAAAAAACTCTATTTCCATTTACTATAGTACATAGGGAGTTTGTTCACTTAAGTCTAAACGTACCGTAATGGTTCACATAGGCATATACGTTTACGCCACTCAGTTAATATTTGACTTCTATTTTGGTTTTACTAGACAAACTGAATCATATGCCAATAACTTTTTACCTCTCATGTCTCTTCCATTTATAATCAAGACACTGCCGTATGAAATATTTCATGTTGCACCTATATGTAAGCATATGATTTTCTATTGTTTCTTAATTGGACAAACTGAATTTGATCGGGAACTAGGTTGGGTAACTTGGGTTGTCTAAGATGTATGAAATTTACCAAATTGTTGGGTCACAATTTCGTACAAGAAAGAAGAAACCTTCACAATCAAGGATTCCATGATTTAAATATAAACACTCTAAACCTACAAGGTGCTAATAATGCAAAATTTTAATGTTATTTTCAAAGATTTTATTTTAACCCAATTGTTGTTATTATTTCCAATGGTAAATTAATCTGGCCAATCAAAGGGACCATTGCATGAAATTGATTGGAAAAAAAAATTATAGAAATTATTAAGGCCCTAATTAAAAAACGAATTAGTCAATGAATAAACCATTTATAAATTGTAACAATATATTTGGCTCTTAGAAATTCTTAAACTAAGGTTTAGCATTAGGGGTTAGGAAGGGGATCGGATTAGTAATTCTCTAAATGGTTAACTGTTCTTTTCGTTCTAGGTATCAAAGCAAATATTTTGAAAGATGATGGCATGAATCTTGAGATGATTGGAATATTTCACAATAACATGCATTCTAAAAGTCATCCTTAGTTTAAATACTAATACATATATAACAACAGACAAGAAACCTTATAATATTGTACGCTAAATTTTTTTGTATAAAATCATAAAAGCATGCAATTCTTTTCATGTTAAAAACACATTCTAGCTATGACAATTCATTTCAAAAAATGAATCACCCCCTTTTTAAGTAGTTGTAGAATGCTTATTGCTTAAACATATAATTTTTTTTCTTTCCCTTGTTTGTTAAATAGTTGTTACCAAAGCCAGCAAATTAATTAGTGACATTTTCAATATGTTCAGTTATATTCTATGAAACAATACTATGTCCACATACAACTATTTCAACAACGTAATTAGTCAATAACAAATAAACAGAAGATAGGCTTAATCTAAGTCTTTGGTATCAGGGGAACCAATTGACATAATCAAAACAATTATGAGTTGTTCACTAGCTAAATTTTTCTGGAATTTTAAAAACATATGTTCTAAAATAAGGATAAAAAATGTCCAAACAATAGGTCTAATGATTAAAATATTTCACAAATTTTTTTAATTATGAAGTTGACATATTATGATTGGCATATAACAAAAATAGAATTATTAATGAGTTCATATGAAAGTGTTTAATAAAAATAGAATTATTGATGAGTTCATATGAAAGGGATGCAACAGATTTACCGTATTAAAATTGTGATTTTTTTTTTTTCTCAAAAGTGAGAAGCTGACTATGAATTGGTGCAATATTTGAGATAACTCAAAAGTTTAGTACCCAACAAGAAAATTTTGGGCAAAAGTACTCAGATAACTCAAAAGTTTAGAACCCAACATTAAATTTTGGAGAAAAGTACTCGGATGTGTCATATTTTAACTCAAAAGAACATCCAACATTAAATCTACGTTCTTTTCTCTCTGATTGAAACTCTCTCTTTCACTTTCAGTTCGGGGTGGTGCTAAGTTTAAGGTTCGAGAGTACAAGTCGCTATACAGCTTTCCCCACATGTCACTACCCCAGTAAAGCAGAGCAGCGATTCTCACGGACCCATGTAAAAGAAAGAGAGAAAAAGACAGAGACTTTTTTTCCCCCACAAAATGACTAAAATCTTAAACAAATATTATGATGCTTTGCCATATTAGCTTCTGAATTTGGAATTATAGAAGGGAAAGTAAATAAATTAAACACATTGGTGTACACATAGTAGCAGTTTCTTTGTTGTGTTTCTTTCACTGTATATCACATTGTTTCTGGTTTGCTTTCTCTTTCTTCTCTTGTCTGTCCATGGAGAATGGTAGAGGAGCTTCTTCATCATGGTATGCCTGTGTTCTCCTTCATGTTCTCTCAGTAGGGTATGTCTAATATCTTCGTTTATATATATATATATATATATATTCAGTTTTTTATGGTCTATGGGTTGTTGGGTTTGAGCTTGTGGGATTTTATGTGTATGTGCAGTACTTGAGCTTGAATAGACAATGTGATGTTTGCGTTTTTCTGATTCTTTTTTTCTATTTTGTTAGTTTTTATTTGGGTTTTGAGGATTTTGTATATTTTTTGCAGAATAGAGTGTATATGTATATAGTGACTGATACTAATTGTGTGATTTCTGGAGTATGTGACCTTTTCTTTTCTTTCCTTTCTAAAAAAAAAAAATTGTTCTTTTTTTGGGTTTGAGCTTGTGGGTGGATTTAGTATATTTGTTGCATAATAGGGGCTCTGATACTATGTATTGTGTGATTTCTGAAGTATTTGAATTTCTTTTTTCTTTTTTTGAATTTGTTGTTCTTTTTTGAGTTTAAGCTTGTGGGTGGATTTTGTATATTTGTTGAATACAGAGCATATAGAGAGCCTCTGATGTTATATTCTGCTAGTTTGTGGTATTATGGGTTTTGGGGATTTTATATATGCATGTGATGGCATAATGATTTTCATCTTCATAGTGTGTGTGATCTTTTGAAAGCTCATTCAGTAAGTCTGCCTCTTTTGTTTCATTCATTTGAGTATTGCGTAAGTAGTCTCTAAATTCAATTTGTTCTGGTACTTAGTGAGTATATCTTTTTATTCTTATGGATTTTGGATGTTCACGTGACAACAGAGCAGATACAAAATTTCTATTTATGTCTGGTCCTCTTTGTGATATAATTTTAGGCTTATGGGTTATGTGGATTTTGTATATTTGTGTGATAGCAGAGTAAATCTAAAGATTTGACATATGGGTTTAAGATGATTTTATGTTTCCTAATGTTAAAAAGTTTAGCTTGTGGTTCTTTTTATGAATATTTCCAGTATTTGCTATAGGAGCAGATTTGAGATTTACATGGCTTATGGTATGTGTTCTGTTTTTAGTATTTGTTTTCATCGGTGTCTCATGGTCATGGGGTGAAATTGTCTAAGACACCACTTTCTATATCAATATATATATATATATATATATATCTTATATTTCTTCAAATTTAGCTGATCATCCTTGTGAAAATTGTATTTTACTGCAAAGAGGTGAGATTTTCAATGGAATTGGTTTGTATTTGAATGTTTTAAATCAATTTGCTTATGCATTTTGGGAAACTTATATGTAAGCAATTAGAGATAATAATTAAATATTCTATACTTCTGAATTCTGAGGTTTTTGTTTATACTTAAAAGTTAAAATCTCTTCTAACATTGTGGAGATTTTTCTTGTGTTCCACCTACTTTGGTATATAGATGTGAAAACATAGCAGAATTAAACTGTTCTTATGACTTGTTTACCACAACTTTAACGGTTTCTTTGCTGTTTCTTAGTTCATATCTACAAGTTTCTAGGTTTCGAGTTCAGCTTTTGGGAATTTGTCGTTTTGGTATATTTTGCTGTTATATATCCGAATTCGAAAGTTCCTTTCATTCTCTTAAATTTTGGTCTTAACAAGTTTGGTTGACGCTTTTGAACTTTCCTTTCTACGGTCATCATTTAAACAGACTAGGAGTAATAAATGTACTTCTCTTGGCCTGATTCGAAGTCCTTTTTCTCTTTCTGTATTACACAGATGATGTCCTTAACTTTTATTTCCTAAATTTGTGGTACCTTTGTAATTTCTCTTTCATCTATTCAATTGGTCACCAAGTCCAAGTTGACACACACACACACCCACTCTCTCTCTCTCTCTCTCTCTCTCAATTTCTTTTCCCGCGTTTGACTGATTAGTGATTCTTTGCTCACATTTGGAAGTATATTTTATTCAGTGTGGTTGATAATGCTGCTGGCAACAAACCAAAACAAATCCAGACAGATGGCACTCCTAAGGTAAAATTTAGAAGACAAGGCAGTCTGCTTCCTTCTGCTGCTTCTGCCCAAGGTAATTCTTTCTAACTTCATTTTTTCCCCAGCTCTCTATATCTATACAACAACCACCACAAAGCCTTCGTCCCAAATATATATACATATATATATATATTTGACTGTTTGTAGTTTTGTGTAGAATTTTCACTTGCCTCATGCTTGTTTTTCTTATGTAGACTTGAGATGTTTAGACATGGAAAAGGAAAAAGAAGATGTGTCATCTCCTAGAGGCGTTTTAGAAGCCTGCATTAGAGGATCAGAATCTGATGGTGGTTCTTCCAAAAACAGCTCTACTGAAATTGAAATCCGTGGCCCAAGTTCTAGTTGGAGCAGATTCTTCAAAATATGGAAGAAAGGACCAATTAAGCGCTTAGCCTCCTTCCCTCCTCTTGGTGTCCCAAAGATATCAAAAGGAAAAAGCAAGAGCTCAAGGGAAAATTCAGAACTGAGTAATTTACACAACATCAAGTCTTCACTGGTGAACTTCAGCCTCTCTGAACTCCAAACTGCAACCCAAAATTTTAGCAGTGGTTTGTAGTAAAATGCAATCTTTTGGCTTACTTTTTTCAATTTTATAGTAGCATGCATCTTGCAAAATGGTACTTTCATGTTCATTATGACATAGGTTTTGTGATCTAGATTTATGGTTCATATTTCCTGTAGAAAATTTAATTGGAAAGGGTGGTTATGCTGAAGTTTACAAGGGTCGTTTGCAAGATGGGAAGCTGATAGCAGTAAAGCGGCTGACAAAGGGAACAGCTGATGAGAGAACATCAGGATTTTTGTCTGAGCTTGGCATTATAGCCCACATAGATCATCCTAATACTGCTAAGTGGATTGGGTGTGGCATCGAAGGAGGAATGCACCTTATTTTTGAATTATCTCCACTGGGGAGCCTAGGATCTCTTCTTCACGGTTTGTTCAGATTTTGCATACTCCTATTCTTTAGTTAAAGTTTCAGTCTGGTTTATGGTCTTATGGATTTTCTTTAATTGCATTTCCAGGTTCAACGGATTATAAACTAGATTGGAGTAAAAGGTATAAAATTGCTTTGGGAACAGCAGATGGTTTGTTGTATCTTCATGAGAGTTGTCAGAGGCGAATCATTCATAGAGATATCAAATCAGATAATATTCTGCTTACAGAGGAGTTTGAGCCGCAGGTATCTTTGAACACAAGCAACCATGATCAAATAGTAAAACTTAAGATATTGCTGAAATTTGAATATTTGACAGTCTATCTTGTTGAAAAGATTTCCTAAATTGCAACCTAAACATGAGTGCAGTGTATTCCTTGAATCCTTGATATGTGAAGCTTAATCCCCACCATCTTAAGTAAATGGCCAATAATCATATTTATAGCATGTCTAATTTCATGCAACTCATGGAATACAAAAAGGTTACAGTTAGCACTTGCAGTTGCTCTTGATCTTAGGCTTAATGTCCTCATCCACTTTTATCCTTCCTCAAATTTACTTGGCACAAGAAGTTCCTTTAGGCCCTGTGGCATGGTCAAATATTCCTAAGTAGAGAGTAAAAAATAATTGTTATAAAGTACGTATGATAGCTTGGGAGTTAGAACACTCCTTTTGAGGTGGGTTTGGGATTATGTTTAACAGGCATCATCTACTCCTCTACTTCAACTTCACCATTTATTTTCTTAAAAAAAAAAAAAAATCTTTACTGTATTGTTTCATTTTTATTTGGTATTAGAATGGCCTATGGCGCAAATTTTTTGGAAGTATATATCAAGTATGAACTACCCTAAGATATAGGAAGCTGGTTATCTGAAACATTTATACATGAGTGTCGTGAACATGAGTGAAGTCAGTAATAAAAAGAATTGACCCTTTGGTGACTCATTCTCTCTCAATATTAATTGACCCTTCATCCCTTTTATTCACATGTGCTTTAAAACATGTAAAATCGCATGCCTGCAAGAGTATCCAGATCCCCTTTGTTCAGTCTTAGAGTTTGAGCTTATTCTCTCTCAATGGCTTTATGTATTAAAAAAAAAAAAACATGAAGTTTGGTGATACTGATTTCTATTATTATATTCGAGAAGAGATTTTTAGGAATTAGGCTAGCTGATGTATCTTTTTCCCCCAAAACTGGACTCCATGATAGGGTTTGTTTGATATAATATCCATAGACACGAAGGATACCTATTGCTTAGACAGTTTATGGTTTGAAGACGGGCAGGTGGACATGATGATGTATTTCCAATAAGTTGTAGCTCAAATAGGACCTCCTCTTGTAAGTGCAAGTTGGAGGATGAGGTCGTGAGTTCAAAACCCATTGGGTGCATGTAGCTCAAATAGCACATCCTCTTGTAAGTGCAAGCTGTTACTCTTACTTCCATCTTGGGCTATCAGCTTTTCCTTGTTTGTGCTACTTCCATCTTGGGCTATCAACTTTTCCTTTTATGTGCTTCTTTTATATGTAGACGAGGGAACAACCAACAATGATGGTATCATTGTTGTTGGAACATTTATGTAAAATTTAACTCTGCTTGTCATATATTACTCTGCTATGACATCTAGTGGTCTTATATACACCTGTAACTTTTTTAAATTTTAATTTTTTCCCCCTGAATTAATCACTCACTTTTTAGTGCATTTCATTCCAGATTTGTGATTTTGGGCTTGCAAAGTGGCTACCCAAACAATGGACTCACCACAGTGTACCAAAATTTGAAGGCACATTTGGGTCTGTAAGCCTAACTATGATTTGAAAGCTGCTAAAGTTCTCTTCAGCTTAATGTTTTCTTTATCTCTTCAATGACAGCTATTTTGCTCCTGAATACTTCACGAATGGCATAGTAGATGAGAAAACTGATGTTTTTTCCTTTGGGGTTCTACTTTTGGAGCTTATAACCGGGCGTCGAGCTTTGGATCAGTTACAGCAAAGCCTTGTGATTTGGGTAATTTTCTTTTCTTCATGATTTTTCATTACCTATTGTCTCTATATTTCATGCCTTAAGCCACTTTTTCAATTTCCATCCCTGTTTTAGGCCAAGCCTTGGCTTGATAAAAATGATATGAAGGAGCTTGTTGATCCTTCTCTTGGTGATAATTACAATACAGAAGAAATGGATCGTGTGGTTTTAACCGCCTCTATGTGCATTGAACAGTCTCCCATCCTACGTCCTCGAATGAATCAGGCAAGTACTTGATTTTTTTTTTTTTTTTTTTTAAGTTGCATATTCATATATTTCCTAGATTCATGTTTCATTTAGATTCAAAGGGTGTCATGATTACCATCTCAGTGACAAAAATTTTGAAAATTGAATTGTTTTTGTTTGAGGGAAATGACTGGTATTAAACCATAAAACCATAAAACTATAAAGGAAGCAAAAGGAAATGACTGGTATTTCCTGTTGTGGCATGCTGCAATTTAAACCATAAAACTAAACCCGCAATTTCATGCTATCTCTTATGTGTAGGATGATAAGATAAATATTTGTAGTGAGTTACACCATTGATCCCTCCTTCTCAATTCAAACAGACCATAAAGGAAGCAAACAGTAGATATATTTTGTCTAGAGAGTAAGAACTATCTTTATGCCCTATTCAGAAAGCAAGGTGAACAAATAGAATGTACAAAATCCAAAAGTTTTACCAATTCAAAACCCCTGAACCACAGACATTGTTATCCATGTGACATCCAAAACTGAGGAGAAGACTAGAGAGAGCCGGACTAGACCCTAGGCAGTATTATTGTTGCTTATGAAAGCTAAACTTATGTTCAGCGCCCAAAAGCAAGAAAAAGCCTCAACCACAACGCTTTTCAATCATTATCTTATTTAATTTATGTACCCTTGCTGATCTTGATTTTAGTTACAGTCAATCTTTCCTAGAGAGAAATAGAACAGAAAGGTAAAAAGGAAACAAATAATCTTAATAAATATGCATGCTCTCTCTCTGTGTTTGACTCCATTGGGTAGGTCATCTGTCCTGGGTTCCTGAAGTCAGCCTTCTATACCTCAAACAGTGGATATGCCACAATTGAGCATAAAAGGGTTACTCAACGCATGTATTATTTCATTGGTATTCTTTTGTTCAATGCAGGTCGTGATACTGCTAAGAGGTGAGGAATTTGTATCAAATTGTTCAACAGGATGTAAAAGGAGGTCATTCCAAAGAACATACTCTGAAGAGCTGTTGGATGTACAGGAATACAACTCAACAAAGTATCTGAGTGACCTCAAACGACATGAGCAGGTTGCTTTCAGTTCTTGAAAGCAATAGAGAAAAAAACTATGGTATATAGTAGGTATAAAAGTTCCTGTAAATCTTTTAAGGGAAAAAGGAGACCCAAAAAAAGTTCCTCATGATTTTGCAGTTCTGAGGGGTATTTGGAAGTCCCATGGAAATGAATTCATAGTATTGTTTTCCACTGCATTTGAAAGCAATAGCTCATCCTTTAGACTGGGATCATTACCAACAGGGAAAGTGATCATCAAATATGTTTACGAACGTTGGGGTCTTTTGTAAACAGTCTCGAGTCTCAAGTGTGATCATTTCCATAAACTGTTGTATAGGTCTTATTTCAAATGTAATGAAACTTGAACACCAGGATTGGCTAGCTTCAAATTCCATGTAAAACATTGTGGAATGACTTCATTTTCAATGGACGCCCAAACAACCTTCTTTCAGTGTTATGTTTGTATAAAGTTTTGTGCTCAAGCTTGTAGGATAAGTAATGAATGTTAATTTTTAACTTAATAGATTATATATTTAGAGAGATGCTGTTCAAACTAGCTATTAGTACAACAATTTCATATGGTTATTTAGGAGTTGTATAGGCATATCGTTGAATTTATAAGTGTAGTTAGAGAAAGATAACACCGGTTGGACTATCTTGACTAATGCAATCACATGATTGAATTTAATTAAGAATATAAGTAACTTCACCTAAGGAGCTATTTATTATTATTATTATTATACTCACCCACAAGTGAATTTGAATCCACCACTTCACTCCATCTCATTATAATGGAAGAAGGAATGTAGTTTATTGGATACCACACCTAAGTTTTGTCTATATTCTAAAGAATGGTCTAGAACTAACAAGAAGACTGTTCAAAAAGGGGGTAGGGCAACGTATTGAATTCCATTCCATTTCATCTGAAATATTCCTAAACAATACAATATGTTAACGGGGTCCACTAACCCCTTTATTTTATCTTACCCAAAATTTCAATATATGCTGATCATTTTGTTGGAATTCTAGCATATTTGGGAGGAACATGCATCCTGGATTGAAATTGCTCGTATGGATTTCCTTTTTTTTTTTTTTTTCAAGAAATAAGTCCACTTTATAAGATTTTATGAACTTTTAGTTTGTCTAATTATGTATAATATTTTATGGGACTTTGATTTGTTTAATTATGCACGAAATTTTGACTCTTGTCTTTTTTTTCTTTTTTTTTTGAGGGGATTCTTTTTTTAATGTTATATCGCTTATGAATTTACATTGGTTAATTATATGACATAAATAATAAAGTATGGATTTATTAAATAGCTATTGATATAAATGATATACCAATACATATTGGTACTGAAATATTTTGTTTCAATAGTTAATTTTGAATGATTTTTGAAATGAAATTTAAAACTTTGGTGTAGAGTTCCACAAGGAGGTGGTAGGAGTAAACCACTATCCTAGGTGTTTTTGCCTCCCTAGTTAGTTCCAATCTATGCACTTTTTTATGGGTAAGAGGGAGAGGGGGGGGGGGTGGCAGGGGGTTGGGAAGAGGTGAAATTTTAAGGAAAAAAATAAAATAAAAGTAGACTGCCCAAAAAAAAAAAAAAGAAGAAGAAGAAAGAAACATAGAAAACTTTGGGTCAATAATCTCATAGGTTCCAAATACCAATATAAAAAATTTGGAATGTACCTATCTTTTTCTAGAAAAAAAAAAAATTTGTGTTGAATATAAAGTTGACTTAATGAATGTTGAGTTGTTGACTATCTAATTCCAAAATAAATAAAAGAAGAGAGGGAAAGAATAATTATAAGAAGAAGGAAAGCTGTATGGGCAATGTTGTTTTACTCCTCCCATCAACATGGTATACTAAATTTACAATATAAAATGAGGCTAAATGAATAAAATTATTATTATTATTATTATTATTATTATTGAAGTGATCCTCTTTTGTATCCACCTTCTAAATTCTTCAAAAAATATCTACTTTATAGTGAAAACCATATTAGGACAAATGATCAACATAGTGGTTAAAGAAGTAAAACAACAAAATTTAAATTCTTAAATAAGTTCTAAATTAATTTGTAATAGGAAAAGATTATTATTTTGCTTTTAGTTTGTTAGGGAAGGGAGGGAGAGACAAGTGGAGCCTGTGACATGAATACTAGAAAAAAGATATGTGACTAGGGCGGTAAGTGAACAAAGTCTGAACAAAATCTTTACTAAATAGATCAGGTTTTACTCGATAAAAAACTTATTCATTTTTTTTTTTAAATTATGATCAAGCTTAGTTTGAGCCTTAATTTTAGGCTTAAAACTAGCCGAGTTGGGCTATGTCAAGACATTGAAGTTCTTATTAGTCGATTCTTTTGGGGACAAAAAGGAGATAGCTGAAAAATACACTAGATCAAATGACAGGAAGTGTGCAAGCCTAAAACTCAAGGGGGTATGGGATTCAAGGACTTATCCATGTTCAATGATACTCTCTTGGCAAAGCAGACATGGTGCCCGCTCCACGACACAAGTTTTTTGTTCTACAAGGTTTTTAAAGCGAAGCATTTCCCCACATGTTCAGTAATGGAGGCAAAAAATCCAAATCCGGCGTCCTATGCATGGAAGAGCATCATCAAAGGTAGAGAGGTTATTTGACGAGAAGGAGTATGTAGAGTGGGGGATGGGTAGTCAATTAGAATTTGGCGTGATAATTAGCTTCCAGTGAAACAAAAGCCAATAATGATTTCACCAAATCTACATATGGATCCTGATGCAACAGTAAGTAATTTCATTGATCAAGAATCTCGGACTTGGAGGGAGGATATCCTGGAGAATTCCTTACTGGACTTTGAAGCCTCGATGATAAAAAAAAATCCCACTGTGCATACTCCACAAGCTGAAACCTTGACCTGGCCATATAACCAAAATGGAGATTACTCTGTGAAGGCAGGGTAGAAGTTCCTTCAAGATGAATTTCAGACCCAACAACCCGGCTCTTCAACCTCAGACATTTCGAAACCTCTCTGGCAGGCCATTTGGAACTTAAATGTGCCAGGCAAGGTCAAGAATCTGCTATGGCGAGCTTGTAAGAACGCCTTGCCCTCAAAAACTAATCTGGTACGTCGACAAGTTATCCCAGATGCTCTTTGTGAGGTTTGCAAAACTCACCATGAAGACATTATCCACGCCCTCTATCTTTGCCCATCGCTCAATGATATATGGGATCCGGTGCCACTTTGGAGCCATGCCAACTCGAGACAGTGTTCAAACTTCATTGAATTAATGGGGGTGTATCTTTGCTGAAAACAGAGATCCTTATCTATTTGAAATGGTGTGTTGGGCATTATGGAATCGACGAAACAATCTCAGGTTGGGGAAGAACTCCTCTGCAGCAAGCCAAAACGAGACTTCTGGAGTATACAACTCATCACATGGTAGCACCTCCACCATCGACTAGACCAGTAGCATCTTGGAGACCTCCTGACTTATCATGAAACAAGATAAATTTTGATAGGGCACTATTCGAGAAAGAACAACGGGCTGGAATTGGGGTCATCATTCGAAACCACGCTGGACTGGTTTTGGCTTCCCTCACCCAGCAAATCCCCCTACCTGCCACGGCCATTGAAGTGGAAGCACTAGCAGCACGATGAGCTCTGGAATTTGCAGCTGAAATTGGTGTTGGTCAGGTTATTTTAGAAGGAGATTCAGAAATGCTCATCAAAGCGCTGCGAATACCAGTTTAGCTCAGTATGGCCACCTAGTTAAAGATGTGCAATCGCATGCCTCCACTTTCCCCACCCCAGTACATTTTTCTCATGTAAGACATCACTGCAACAATATAGCGCATTTTTTAGCAAGGAGAGCACTTCGCTCCCCTCTTTTATTAGTTTGGATGGAAGATGTACCATCAGACTTTGTTATTGTACTTCAAGGTTGATTTACAACAACCTCCCTAATTTTTGAATAAGAGTTGGAATTTTTCTATTTAAAAAAAAGAAAAAAAGAAAAAAAAAAGTTGAGTCTAGACTAGTTTATGGGCTTTGGTAATAAACTTGATTTTGATATGGGTTTGAAAAATAAACTCATATTTTACTTAGCTTTTAGTCAATTCGGAGTTAAGACCACTTGTCCATATTAAATAGGCTTAATAATATGCTCAATATGGACTTAATAAAGTACTTATAGGATCTCGTGCTCAAAAACTTGATATTGACCTTAAGCTCGATTTAATTAATGAATCGAACATAACTCAAGTTTTTAGACTTTTTGACAAGTCCAAGCTTGAACATTTTTTGTAAGCTTGATTTAAGCTCGAGCTAAGCTTAAAAATTCAATACTCGCAAAAAAGGCTCAACTTGTTTATTGCCCTAGATTGTGCCAATCTGACGAGAAGCCATTCACTATTTTGTATTTTAAAATTTTATTATCAAGTAAAATATATCTTATTTAAAAAAAAAAAAATTCAAACTATGACATCCACTTTTAATGATAACTCTCTTATTTAACCATCAGAGTATTTACCAGATGATCTAATTAGAACTCACTATAAAATATATCTTTTATTAGAAGATATATATTAGAAGTTATTACTTAAAGTATATATTCTAATAATAGATTGTGTAACTAGGCAGTTAAATGTTGAAATAAAAAATCTTTACAACCTTCTCAATATAATATTTGACTTTCATAAAGCTTGAAATATGTATGGTGTGTTACACGCTCATCATATGTGTTTAATATTCTACTTATTTGTCTATTTTATATGAGAAAATATATAACCGCAACTTTGCCATAATCCTAATATGACAAATTATAAGTGGTGAATTAAAAATGGCAAATTTATATGAAGATGATAGATAAGATATCCACTTACAGCAATTGGCAAAATTATGTTCCTAGCACTGCTTATTTTATATTCAAATTCAAATAGCACCCATTTTTTATAAGGTGAAAAAATATGCAACTTACTGGATTAGCATGGTGTTTCTCTCTCTTACTCAAGCATGTTTGAAAGGTGGTGCCAACAAATAATTGTAGCCGTAATATAAAAAATGTATTCATCAATCATTATTCAACAGGAAGCAGAAAATCAAAAAAATTTCTTGGTCGGCATCTCGTATAAGATATTCTCATCCCTTGTCGTGACGTAACCAAAATGTTCCCTATTTTTAGGCTTCTTTGTTTTTCTTTACACCCTACGTTTTGGTTTATTTATAAGTTGCCTCCACGCAATTTTCAAAAAATATTTTACACCCCCAAAATTTACATTGAGAAGACAAATTTAGCCCTTTTCACATTATTTTTTTGTTTTTTATTTTTATCTTCATCTCTACAAACACATACATATCCTAAAAAAAGAAAAATAATTCCAAAGAGACATTGTTGCAAAGAATTATCCTTATTGGTTGTTCACAGTCACAATCACCAAAGGCACATAATTAATGAAATATAAAATAAAAAAACTCTAAGGAGGTATTTTTTTGCTAAGAAAAGAATATCTTTATACTTGTCAATAACTCAATATAAATGTGTACTAGTTTGGGATGTGATACGTTATAGGATAAATTATGATGAAGCATCATTAATTATATAGAATATATTTTATACAAAATGGGTCTCTTGACTCTCTTGCATAATATTTCTTAAAAAAGTCACAAATACCCTTATTTGCTAAAATTTTATGTTCCTTTTTAGATATCTAGCACAGACTTCCAATAAGTTTTCTTTTTTAATATAAAATGATTCCTCGAGATAAACTAAAAAAAAAATGTGACGACAATAATTATATTAATAGCATCTACATTAAGCAGCTTAATACAAAAGGAAAAAAAAGAAAGAAGAGAATTAAGAAAAAAACAAACCTTCTATAAAGCTGATGATAATATTTGTGAGAAGTGAATTTAAAACTCTTAAAAATGTATGTAGATAGATAATTAGTTAATAATATTAACTAATTATCTATCTACATACTGATGATAATATTTGTGAGAAGTGAATTTAAAACTCTTAAAAATGTATGTAGATAGATAATTAGTTAATAATATTAACTAATTATCTATCTACATACATTTTTAAGAGTTTCAAATTCTATGCTCACTAATATTATCATCAGTTTTTTAAAAGGTTTTAATTGATGACTTTGAGAAAATACTTTTAATAAAACTCCCCCCACATGAATTTCTCAATTCTTTTTTAGTAGACTTTCTAGATCCATGAATGCACCATTTTTGTACGCAAATTCATTATTTATTTATTTATTGAATTCACATTCCACATTCCACATTGATTAATGTTTACTTTTCCTCACCTCTTACCACAAAATTTATTCCTTTTTACTTGTATACATGCACCACATCAATACATTACGTTTAACAATCAAAATCCTAGCCATTTACACAAATATCCATCGCACATTAACTCACTCAAATTGAAACCCACCAAATCCTTAATTTTTTATTACTCACCAACCTTTTAACCTCAAAACTTTTACAAAGTAGTAACAATAGTTACGAACTGTTCAACCGTGTTACATTACATACATACCACGATTACGCAAATTAACTTAAGGATAACCTCGTAACTTCACTATTCATTTGGTGGCCGTTGACAGTTGATAGATGAGACTTGAGTCACACATAGGGACACCCTAGTAATTTCACTAATCTTTTTTTGCTTCCACTGCAATTTATCCTCTATCCAACTCTCTAAAAAGCCTAAATAAACCCATAAATATATTTTTTTTTCTTCCAAAAAAAAAAAAAGTAACTCCAAAAAAAAAAAAGAAAAAGACAGCGACAGAGAGAGAAGAGAGTTTGGATACAAACTTGCAAGATGCAATATAAAAAGTGAAGGAACCGTGTCAGTTAAGGTCAAACCCACCAACACCAACACCACCACCACCGCCACCACCACCGCCACCGTTTTGGAAGAGTATATGCTAATATAGGATCCTCTACACTCGGCGACTCTCGCCGTTGGGTCCCATTTCTGAGTTTTTTCTATTATTATTCCCGGTGAGTTTTCCCGGTGGCCGGTAACCTCCCAAAAAAAAAAAAACCGAACAGAGACAGAGAGAGAGAATCTCGTATTTGTTTGACTTGATGAAGAGCCAGGCCAACAAAGGAAACAAGAGCAACAACAACAACAACAACAACAATAACAATAGCTATAATCTTAACCACCAAAATAACCACCACCACCACCACCACCACCACAGTAACGGTTTTATACCTAATTCTTTGAAATTTATATCCTCCTGTATCAAAACCGCCTCCTCCGGTGTACGCTCCGCCAGCGCCTCCGTCGCCGCTTCTATCTCCGGCGACAATAATCACTTCCATAAAGACCAGGTTTAACCCCCTTTTTGTTATTTTTTAGATTCTTTTTGTGAAGTTTGAATTTTTTGTTGGGATTTGGGGATTCTGTTTGGTTGCGGAGAAAAACATGGAAGAGAGAATGAAAATCGAGGGAATTTTTGTGGTTTAATTGTTGTGCTTGGCTGCTGAGAAATGTTGAGACTCGAAATTCAAGTTTCGGAGTGAAATTTAATTTTTATTTTTTGCAATTAGTTATTGTTTTTGGTTATATTATGAAGCTGAAGATTGCATTTAAAAAAAAAATGTATATATATGTTGGAGCATTGGAAATAATTGAAGTGCTGATTGATTACTAGGGCAAGTGAAATGTAGTAAATAATTCTATGGTTGGCAAATATTGGATGGTTTGTATTGTAAACATAATTTGTATGTAGTTCTGTTTGGGTGTTGAGAGAATTGCGGGAATGGATAGAATTGAAAATGAAATGCAAGCCTTCGGTTTATGTTTTAGTGTTGTTTTGGCTTAGTTGAAGTGGAAGGAATTTGATGTTTTAAGGAGTCATGTTTGGTTGCTGAGAAAGTTTAGGAAAAAAGAGGAAATTGAAATGTAGTAGAGGAACCTTTTGTTTTAATTTTAAATTTTCCCTTAAAATTTTGTATTTTTTGGACTAGCTTCATTATTGAAGTTTTGTGGGAACAAGAGATAGGTGATTGGGTTTTAGTTGAGAGGAGGAATTTGTTTATAATGTGAAGTCTACCACTTTCTTGGTGACCAAATTGAGCATTGGGTTGTTTTAGTTGAAATGATGGATTTAGAGTGGTTTGATTATTTGATGAAAGAAATAAATGAGATACCGATTGATTTCTAGAATAGAGCAACTTAAAAATAGTTGCCAAGAGCCTTGTAGCTCAACTGGCACCTCCTGATGTTTCCAATAAAGTTGTCTAGTGTTCAAATCCCCCTCCCCCAACCAATGAATTATAAATAAAAAAAAGGGTAAGTTAATAGTAGTTTTAATCATTTTATTATTAGCTCTTAATATTGGACTATTTATTGTAAATTAAATTGAGGGTACTAGGTTTGTGTTTGTTGAAAAGGATGTTTTAAAAGAGATTTATATGTTTGGGGGCAAGAAGTGATGTTGAATTTATGATGCCCTAATGTTTAATTCTTTTACCCATTATGTTTATGGTTCACTTTTATGTCCAACAACATGTAGTATGACTTTTAATTTAGTTGTTTGAACAGCATAATAATTACATCAGTCAGTTGTTGGTATTTGGTCATTTTAACATTAGGTATTTAGAGCTCTGTCAGTAAAGACTCCATTAATTGATGCTAATACTGCCAAAGTGGCATTTGGCAGCCAGAGGGTATCTGGTTATCCATCATAGTGAAGTGAAGATGCTTATTTTAATTATTTTCCAGTTATCACATTTATAAATAAAAAATATGATGATAGCTGGTTATTTTGAACCTGAATCTTCTCTCATATACTGACTGAGAGGTATATTGCTTTTCATGAATTGTGGATAAGCATGACTGAAATTTTTTTATTCAATCTCATGACTATCATGTTGACTTTAGACACATACAATCAGTGCCTGTTACTGCCTGGTAAAATCCATGGTACTCTCTCTGTCTTGTGTCCAATATTGAAAGATATGAAGTGCTCATAGAAATTCAGAAATAATTTGGAAGCATCAGTTTTCTGGCCATCAATATTTTTCCTTTGTGTCTGTCAATTAAATGGGTTGATTATAGTTTTAATTTCTCAGTGTGTCAAGTAGGTGTGAGCAGTGGGTATAGATTGGGGGGTGAGGATGGCTTTAATTTGCAAATCACAACTAGTGAGAAGAGACTTAGTATATCTTCTTTGGCTATTGAAGATTTGCTTTTCAAAAAACCATATTAGCAGGGTAGAGTATAAGCTTTGTCCTTTAATTGAGCTAATATTTAATTCTCCCACCCCATCAATGTCTTCATGGTTTTATGGTTGCTCTTTGTATGTAGACTCTTTATTGTGCATTACATTTTTTTTATTTATTGGTAAGTTACACACGCAATCAATGGGTCTATTGCATTATTTGTAGTACCATGATCTAAATTGTTTTGCCCAAACAGGTATTATGGGCTGGCTTTGACAGATTAGAGCTTGGTCCCTCTGCCTTTAAGCATGTTCTCTTACTTGGTTACTCCAATGGCTTCCAAGTCCTTGATGTTGAAGATGCATCTAACGTCAGTGAACTTGTTTCGAGGCGCGATGATCCTGTTACATTTTTACAGATGCAGCCCCTCCCTGCAAAAGCCGAGGGTCATGAAGGATTCAGAGCATCCCATCCTTTACTCTTGGTTGTTGCAGATGAATCAAAGAGCTCAGACCTGATGCAAAGTGCAAGAGATGGGTTGGTCAAAGATGGTTTTACGGAGCCTCAAATAGGAAGCAGTGTCATCTCTCCTACAGCTGTTCGATTTTACTCACTAAGGTCTCACAATTATGTTCATGTTCTGAGATTTCGGTCAACTGTGTATATGGTTAGATGCAGTCCTCAGATAGTGGCTGTGGGTCTTGCAACACAAGTAAGCATTAGCTTACGCCAAGTATTTAAAGTTACTATATTGTGCTTGTGTTTGAAGTATATCTCTTACCTTTATCGTTGATAAAACATGGCACAATGGATGACAATCTGTGTTGAATAATTCACTAAATAACTTCAACAACCTAGAGGAATTAATTTGATGGTTGCTGAATTGGTGGTTGTTAATCAGAACAGTTATTGGAGGAAGGCTATATTGTTGAGATGCGAAAATTTTGTTATTTTTATTTGAGTAAGTTCACAAATGGAGTAATATAAATCTTTCTAGTATCTCATATTTTCTTTTAATTTTTTGTTTTTCTGCCAGATATACTGCTTTGATGCTCTGACTCTTGAGAATAAGTTCAGTGTTCTCACTTATCCTGTCCCTGAATTGGGAGGCCAAGGAGTGGTTGGGGTCAATATTGGCTATGGACCCATGGCAGTAGGCCCCAGGTGGTTAGCTTATGCTTCCAACAACCCATTGTTGTCAAACACAGGCCGCCTGAGTCCACAAAGTCTTACTCCTCCAGGTGTCAGTCCATCAACTTCACCTGGCAGTGGAAGTCTTGTTGCTCGATATGCCATGGAGTCTAGTAAGCATTTAGCTGCTGGGTTAATAAATCTGGGTGACATGGGTT
The DNA here is from genome assembly GCF_001633185.2 of Quercus lobata. Classification (NCBI taxonomy): domain Eukaryota; kingdom Viridiplantae; phylum Streptophyta; class Magnoliopsida; order Fagales; family Fagaceae; genus Quercus; species Quercus lobata. The sequence goes on along the minus strand of NC_044906.1, from coordinate 3,643,251 downwards.
ATAAAACCTTGTCAAAATATTGTCAAGAGCTTATACCTGATGGTTCTAATTCTCCTGTGTCATCAAACTCAAGTTGGAAAGTTGCTCGGGTTGCATCACACTCTCCAGACACAGATAATGCTGGAATGGTTAGTTTTATAATCTGACAACCATAATTCTCAATGTTACATGGGAATCTCATAGTTGCTACACAACATGTTCCAGACGAAAGAAAGCTGTTTTAAGTCACTTATATTAATTTTTCTCAATAATGTTTTTTTTTTTTGTTAAGTTAAGTTACACACACACACACATACCCAAATTTGCTCAATATTTTGTGAGAGTAAAGATACATTTATCACAGGGATGTGGCAGATTTCTGCTACTATTAGAACTGAGAAAGTCTTCTTATTTAGAAAAAAAAAAAACGTTTATTGCAGGTTGTTGTCAAAGATTTTGTTTCCAGAGCTGTTGTCTCACAATTTAGGGCCCATACTAGTCCAATTTCTGCTTTGTGTTTTGACCCAAGTGGAACACTTCTAGTTACTGCCTCAATACATGGGAACAATATAAACATTTTCCGGATTATGCCATCCAGCTCACGAAATGGATCATTAACTCAACCTTATGATTGGGGCTCTTCTTATGTGCACCTTTACAAGCTCCACCGTGGCATGACATCAGCTGTATGTTCCTACCCACTCTGACTCCTGACCCTTGTGTTTTCTATGTCCATGATTGTTCTCTTTTCCCTTGTGCTTAACGCAGGTAATACAAGACATTTGTTTTAGTAACTACAGTCAGTGGGTTGCCATTGTTTCATCCAGGGGAACTTGCCATATTTTTGCTCTTTCCCCTTTTGGTGGTGAGACGGTTCTCCAAATGCAGAACTCTGATGCTGATGGTCCTGCCCTTTTGCCGGCTGTATCTCGACCATGGTGGTTCACTCCATCTTTAATGATAAACCAACAATCTCTTTCTCCCCCGCCCCCACCACCAGTAACCCTCTCTGTGGTCAGCAGAATTAAAAATAGTAACTCTGGGTGGCTCAACCAAGTTAGTAATGCTGCCTCTTCTGCAGCAGGAAAGGTTTCCATTCCATCTGGTGCTGTTGGTGCTGTTTTTCATAACTCTGTCCCTCATGATCTGCTACCTGCTCACTTAAAAGTCAATTCTTTGGAGCACCTATTGGTTTACACTCCTTCTGGTCATACAATTCAATATAAACTACTCCCATCAATGGGAGGAGATTCAAGTGAAGCTGCTTCCAGAACTGTGCCAGGTTCTTCTGTGCAAATGCAAGACGATGAGTTGCGAGTAAAAGTTGAACCGGTTCAATGGTGGGATGTTTGCCGAAGAAGTTCTTGGCCTGAGAGAGAGGAATGCATTTCTGGGATTACTCTTGGCAGAAACGAAACTGCGGAGACAGTCATGGATGTTTCTGATTGTGAGGATAATGATATTGGAAATAAGGAGTTCATAAAGCCTCATGAACGATCTCATTTATATCTCTCCAATGCAGAGGTGCAGATTAGCTCTGGTAGGATACCAATCTGGCAAAAATCTAAGGTACTCGTTATGGATTTTATAGTGAGACACTTCTCGTCACAGTCGGCAACTATGTTTATAATTCTTTCATCTGTATTTTAGATATCTTTCTCCACGATGAGTCCTCTGGGAGCTAATGAGCAGAATTTCACTGAAAATATTACTGCTGGAGAGATTGAAATAGAGAAGGTTCCTGTTCATGAGGTTGAGATTAGGCAGAGGGATTTATTGCCTGTTTTTGACCATTTCCTCAGAATTCAGTCTGATTGGGGTGACAGGTAATTGTCATTTCATACCTGTGCTCAATCTCTCATCAAGTAATAACTAAACTATTAGCAGTTGATAGAAGGAATTATTTTTTTGAAATTTCTGTTCTAGCAGGAAAATGATATTAATTGTTTCACTCACATTCTTCTTTTATATTAGTTTTAGCATCATGTTGATCAGTGTTGTTGGTATTTATCGTTCTTATTGGCCTTCTGTGATATCAGTTCTTGTGATGAAATGTCTTCTCAAACCCAAGGTGTCATCTAATTACATGTGGTATCCCACTGGACTACCATGTCACAGACTGCCTGTAGTTCATAACTAGTAACAGAAAACCTTTTTGTTGGGTCTCTTGTCTTGGAAAGTGTGTTTTGGCATACAAAGTTAATATCCTACACACATAACTAATATATATATATACATATATATGCGTGGGTGATTTCGATGATACCACAATAAAAACCAATACCAGTTCCCCTCAAGCCAGGATGTATATGTCATACAATTGACTTTTCCGAATGTATATGGGATGGCTTCCAATAGAGAGGCATCGGTGGCCTCTTCTCTTGAGCAGTTGGGGATAGAGGAACGGAGAAGCTAGAATGTTCATTTTTTTCGAAGACCAAATGATTGGAAAATGGGTGATGTGGATGATTTTCTCCGCACCTTGGGTATAAGTCTACCTCCCACTGAGAATGGAGACTGTATGCGATGGAAGTTGACAAAGAATGGGGATTTTGTTGTCCGATCGTTTTACAATAAGTTAAGAAGACCTTTGCCCATTACTTTTCCTTGGAAAGGTGTATGGAAGGTTAAGGCTCCTCGGCGTGTCTCCTTCTTTGTGTGGACTGCTGTGTGGGATAAGATCCTTACAGGTGATAATTTGAAGGGTAGAGGGATGCATTTTGTTGACTGGTGCATTATGTGCCGTTGTAATGGGGAGATGGTGGATCATTTGCTACTTCATTGTGGTAAGGCTCATAGGTTGTGGAGTTTAGTGTTTAGATCTTTTGGGTTTTCATGGGTTTTGCCAAGAACGGTTGTAGATACTCTCTTTGGTTGGTGGAATTGGCCCGGAAAACACTCGTCTAGCATTTGGAATCTAGCTCCTTTGTGCTTAATGTGGTGTCTTTGGAGGGAGCGGAATTGGAGGACTTTTGAGGACTTGGAAAGCTCAGATGACCAATTATTGGCTTCTTTCAGTGGCTCCCTGTTTGATTGGTCGAGGGCTTGGGCAATCACCTCTAGTGACTCTCTCCTATGTTCCTTAGCTCTCTCCTTTGCATTTAGTGTCTTTCCCCTTTCTTTTTTCTCTTTTCTTAATCTGCTCTATCTGTATTGTTCTCTCTGCCTTATGTTTTTACGCATGAGGCAGTGTTCTTGAATATATATCCTTATTACTTATCAAAACAAAAGTATATGTCATACAATTCCCAACTTGTTACATAACAAATCCAAATGAATCTTACACAAAGCTTTGGTAAGTATATTAGCTACTTGGGTTCCTCTAGAAATATTTGGGGTAGCAATTATGCTACTCTCCACTTTTTCTCAAACACAGTGATATTTTACCTCTACCACAGCCCCCTTCCCTTTGATCATGACCATGGCCTCCACGGCCACCTTTAGAGAATCCACCACCTCCCATTCTATTTGTAATAGGAAAAGTGGATTTCTCACAATTTACTGGATGATAGTGAAATAGAATGCGACTTAGATAAGGAGGACTGTCTAAGTTGACCATGGACTTTGCCGAGAGATTGAAATTCCTTCACTAGGTGAAAGATTGGAGGCAAGCAAGAGAGAATGGGCAACATGCATATAGTTTCTTTGCTTTTGCATGGTTTTAATTTCAGCAGAGATAGGCTGGTAAAGGATAAGCTCTTCACATATACCTTTAAACATTGCATGATAATCTTCCAAAGAGAGATCATTAAAAGCAAGGGAGAAGTAATTTTGGTGGCAATCATAAATATGTCTGAGGTTATTAACATCGTAATACAGCTCTTGAGCCTTGTCAAGTTTTGCAGTGGGCAGAAAAAGTAAATTACAGCTTCCATATTGTTCCATAAACAATTCCTGATCTGTGCTTCCTCTACAACACACCACCCCCCCCCAAGAAAAAAAAAGGACATAGGTTCATCAGTTAAATAATTAAACTTCTTTCAGCTGAGTAAAAAGACCTCAACAGCTTAGCCACTGGGCATAATTGCTTCTATTGAGAGGAATTGAAGCAGTGGAAATCATATCAGCATATAATAAAAAATTGGGTTGTATACCCTCTTTGGACTCCATTATTACCACAAACCTCAATAAAAAATAAATAATAGGTGGACTCCAAGCAACATAGACAATTCAGATCGACACATACTGATTTGTCAACGATAGGGACGATAGGGAAAGGTGACACAGCACATAGTGGCCAGAGAACTCATCTGGGCTTTAAGTCTGACGGAGGGATTTGTTGAAACCATCACAGGTTCAATCGACACTAGAGAGCATCTTTGCAACCGATCTGGTGATTTCTTGTCTATTTGTAGTAGTAGTGGTGAGGGTTGGGCTTTGAGCTTCTGACAGGTAATGTCTCATCAGATTCAGGTGACTCGATTTGTGTGGCGAGAGGTAAAAGTAGGGGTCTAGTACCATGTATCAGGAAGTGTGTTTTTGGGCATAAAAAGTTAATTACCCTAACACATAAATATTATATATATGTGGGTGATTACAATGACATTACTGTTTTGCCTGTTACGTAATAGTTAATACAAACTCATAACAAGGTCTTTGTTATTAGCTTGTAATATTTGGTAGTGAAGCATTTCTGGCTAGATGCATGGCGCTTCTATAGAACATGTCCATTTTATATTCTTGCTTGGTAAGAATACATTTATACATCTAAACATGCCTTGTATGCATCTACATTCTAGAACTTTAAGAAAAATCTCTTGGATTTTAATGCATGTTTGTCATGTAACTAACATGGTGGAGAATGCTAGTTCTTTAATTTATTTTGGGAATGATAGTCTCTGGAGGCACATAGTGGAGAAATGATATGGTGAGTTGTTTGACTATTGGACTAGTAGGCAAGTATGGACATTGAAAATTAACAAGGAGACTGATGTGGTCCTAATGTTTTATTTTTCAAGTTTGGATGTGTTGACTCATCTATTTGGGCCTGACATTTGGCTGGAGATTATTAGGGATTTTTATCCCAATATGTGAGAGAGAGAGAGAGAAAATCTTCTATTAATTTGAAACTATACTATATGACTATATAGGCATTTCATAAATGGATTTTCTTTAGGAGCACTGCCTTACTTTTGGTTTGGGCGGCTGCTCTTGAGAAAATTCTGACAATTGATAATCTGATCAAGCAAGATTTACAGTGTTAATTTGTGAAGTATGCACAAAAGTTTGGGAATGTAAATATCAAAGATTTTTATATTTATACATTTAAATTCAATTAATAGATACATATATATATAGGTGACAATGTGGCATCATCATTTTTGCGGACTTTTGTTTTTGGGTTGGGGGGGTGGTGGAGGTGGGGGATGGATTCTGCCACTATTATCTGATCTTTTTTTCTTCATGTTTGTTGATTTTTTGCATATTTATTTTTCATTGTCAAACATGGGTTTTTGTTGTTGTTGTTGTTGTTGTTGTTACGGAGGTCTCTTTATTGAGTTGAAATAAATGTTTTTGAGATTTTAGTTCAAGTTTTCCCATGCACTTGACACCAATGATGCACTTATGTTTTAGATTTCATTGATTCTGTTTCTTTTCAAGTTTCAGCTGTACTTAAAGAATATTGTCATTTTTGGGGAGAGCTTCATGTACGCATTCTGTGTGCAACTATGCATGAGGTTTCACATCTATTCTAATAGACCTTTTATTACTTATCAAAAGAAAATGGCAAGGTGGTTTTTCTTGCATGCTTCATATGTCCTTGGTGATTTTAACGAACTGATTAAAAGAAAGAAGTTTCTCCTGTTATGTTTTATGTAGAGATGATAAATATTGTATATGTGCGCGTGAATATATATAATATCGGTTGGGTTTAAGTTACTCCTAGTGTTACTCATATCAATGTACGCGACTCAATAACTTTTTGTTAGATGCATTTTTTTTGGGACAAATTCACTGTTAGATTACATTCTCCTTGTACACTATAGGCATGACAATTAGAAATTAATAACTATATCATCAATAAAATGTTAAAAGTTCAAGTTTTTTGAATTTTAAAATTATATACAAAACATGAGTTTATGGATCAAAAGGTAAACAACATCTAATTGACATGAAATGTGGTGTGCGTTGTAAGAACTTAGAGAAATTGTGATCTAACAGTAGGATTTTTTAAATATTATAGCTAATAAAAATTTATTAGGTGCTGTAACTTCATGGAAAAGTCTAGTTGTAACTTGGTTCTTACCCTATATATATACTCCATGTGTGTTCTGGTTGGTATGTTGTTTGTTACATTTTGGTGAATGAAGTTATTTGCTACCTATCAAAAAATGTATAATTTTCTTCATCTTTTTATGTGTTTCATTTATATAAGCAGTGCTTGAAAGTTTTTTACAAGTAAAAGTTCATTTTATTGAAATGAGAAATTTTGGTTAGTACAGAGGAACTGTACTAGAGTAACTCCTAAAATATTGGACTCTCTTCTGGCTATAATATTTTCCTAAGATACGAACTTTGGAACTTCAGAACCTTAAGTAAGTTTAATTACATGCGTGTTTAGTTATCTTCTTCATTGTTGTTCCAATTTGTCTGTTAGTGACGGTTTAAAGTTTTAATTATAGACCTATTCCATTTTCAAAATTTCAGATTAGATTCTTTTTATTTCTGTTTCTTGTTTCATGACATACAAAACTCATACTAAAACCACTGAATATTCTGTCTCATCCTACCCGAAAAAACCAACTTGGACCTCAGCCTAGAGATGTACAGACACACAGTGGAAATGAGCAATTTTGGCTCAATAGGATGGACATCTGCAAGTGAGAAGAATGATCACATTATGGTGGACATCTATGCCTTAAGGGTTACTACTTACTAGTGTGTAGTCCTTGAAGATGTGCTTGCTTCCATTTTGTGGCCTTGGTGTGAATTCTGAAGCTTTTAAAAATAGTGCATGCAATGATGATGTGAAATCACAATACAGGGTTGTTTTGCACTGCAGTGCTAGTTTTGCCTTAAGTATCCTAATGCAGTTTATTAGAAATGAAGTTGATGGAAGCAACACAATTTAGCTTCTGGATTGGATGAGATGCTGTTTTGTTTAGTGTCAGGCAGATGCCTGTCATCCGTGTCTTGTTGAGATGCAGTTTCTGAAAATTGCTGATGAGAGAGAGATTGATTTTCTTTCCCTTGATTGTTGTATTCAAGGAAGTAAGCATGCTAAAATACTATGCTTGTCTCAAGTTGAATCGGTGGCAGTGTTACACATGTGCAGGCAAAAACAACTTTTTTTCTTTAAGAAATATAGAATATTGTTAGGATAAAATCATCCCCATCAGATGTGAAATGTATGAGGGAACTTACGAGGAAAACCAGAAAATGAATCCGAATCACTGTAATCAGATATTTTGCAGTGTTGCTAAAAGGGTGTTTTACACACTCTTAAGCTCAAAGATTGAAGCCCAAAGCCCTCAATGGTTCACTAGGCCAAAAAAAAGCTCATTTAATGAAGTGCTTTAGGCACGCTTTTTTGGAGCTTTTTGAAGAAGCACAAAGCATGCCTAGGCACGCTTTTTTATTTTATTGGTAAAATAGATATGGATCATCAAAATTAATTGCTTGATCTTGAAAGAAATGACATGAACCAATTATTTACTACACAACCACTATCCTGAGGGTGTTTTATTACACAAACAATTTTTTATTTTTTTATTTACATGTCATAAGATATGAACAAGGTTAATTTACAATTTGTGCTTTTTTGGTCTTTGACTTATAGATGTATTTTGATTGAATTATATACACCATTTGATCATAACTATCATGTTTATGTACTTTTATAAAGTACAAGAGAATTATATAAAATTATCATGTTTAAACTTTCTATGACTAGATCATTGTGATATTGACCATTGATAATTGTTTTCAATTTACTATATAAAAATTTTAAGAATTGAAACAACTTAGGTAAAAGTTGAACTTACAAACATTATACAATTACACTTACCTAATAGGTAAAATATACAAGTTTTGAGTTATTATCACTATTTTTTATTATGTAACGAATATTTCTATTAGAAGTTATGGAATATTATATTTGAAAACTGTGCGGTTTACTTCAACTAGGCGCACGCTTTGCGCCTAGCTCTAAGAGGCATATTCACTTAAGTGCGCTTAACGCTTTTACCAACATTGATATTTAGATTTAGTTCCAGACAATCCAGATCCAGGTAATTTAGCGGTCGTGCTGTGAGTTGGAATGTACTATACTCCCAACTGGATTACTAACCACGATATTTGGATTTCAAAATCTTTGTTCCACTAAGCATTGTTGGTCATCCAGTCAATACATGCTGCTATCTCACTCACTGTTTGAAGTTATATCTTTGTTTGATTTATCTTCTCAAATTTTGAAAAGTGACAAGTTTTATCTTCTTAAAATTTCAACAACGCAATTTGGGGTGTCAGACATTTCATAGAATGCATCCCTATATATATATGTAGAATTTGATTAGGTCCATAATATTTCCCTTTGGATGCTGAGTGATTTATGTGTTGTCAATAGAGAAAATTTTTTGGGATCTCATGGACTAGTGTTTCCAAATTTCATTATGATTGTTTGATATGTGAAAAATAGAGTAGGGTTCCAACTCATGTTGTCCAAAAGTGTCCTTGGGCCATTTCTGCATCCTGTAATGTGAAGATTCAACCCATCCCATATCTTCTTCTGGGGATGAACTTTTCACAGCTTTCCAGGCTTGCTTTAGGACTCATTTAACTGGAATTATTTGCAGAATCTCTACAACCTTGACACTCATGAGGTGTGGAGGCACATGTATGACTGGGTTATCTATTTATATAATATAATCAAAATGGTTTTTTCTTACAAATTTTAACCAAAAATCAACTTTCATGGTTGATTTGTGCAGGGGCCTTGTTGGCGGAGTATGCTCGAGTTCATCTTCTGATTCTCATGGAGCTAAAGAACAGTTCTCAGAAGATGCCGTTATTTGCCACTCTAAGTTGGTATCACCTGGTGCAGCTGAAAACTCAGATGATAGTAAGATAAGCCTTTGAATGTGATAGTATCATCTTTTGATCCTTTGGAAATGCATTGCTAACTTGTTTATTTCCTGGCATTTTTATCAGGATTATCCCAGGAATTGTATCCATCCATTGTCCAATCTGGGAATGAAAATAAGGTGGAGAAAGGAGGGAGATCAGTTTTGTCATCACCTCTGCTGAATAATAACTGTATTAATAAAAATAGTAATTCAATTTCTGCCAAAAAACCTACAGCCGGTGCTTCTCTTGTTCAGGATGGTAATTTCACTGATAGTCTTTCCACTTTAACAAGTGATTCACTCTCTGCTGATAGAACTATTGCAAAAGGAGTTCAGTCATCAAACAGTGGAGGGATCAGTGAAAATTCAAATATAAGTTCCAACCGTTCTGATATGAGTATGAATGTTCTTGATGAGGGACTAGTACATAATTCTCTAGACTTTGAGCAATTTTTTCAAGAGGGGTATTGTAAAGCACCACCTCATGATATAACTGAAGTTGTTACTGATGTGGACAGCAGTAGTAATCCCTGTGATAGGGAGAAATCTGAGGAAGATGGTGACAATGATGACATGCTTGGTGTATTTGCCTTCTCAGAGGAAGGTAGGAAATTGAAGCAATTTCTACATATTTGATCATCCCTTAATCTATACATGATTTTTAGCATTACGGCAAAAACCAAAGATGCATATCTTTGATGAAAAAACCACTGATGCATCTGATCCTGCTGTTGGTGGACATATAATATATCTTGATCATTTGGTACTTTCAAATGGAACCCTATCATTCAGATTATTCAGTATATATACTAAATATAGTAAGGATGCCGTTGAACCCTCGTTCAAATGGTACCTCCCAACTATAGGAATATGGTGGAGCATGAGTCGTGGATTCAAAACTCATTGGATACATGTGGAATCTACAATATATATATATATATATATATATATATAAATAATGCTAATTATATTTATATTTACCTTTCTAGACAAACTAGGTTTGTAGTAGGATTAGGAGATATATAATATACTACAATCAGACACAAAGGGCTGTTGCAGAGATGTATAATTGAACGACGGCTTACTAAATATATTAGTGGAAATAGGATCAAGCAAAATTGTCAAGAAATGTCGTGTTTTTATTATAAGGTTTACAGAGCATTTAAGGCTTTAAATTATGTCAAGTAAGCACCAAAGGATAAGTCCACAAAGTAGAGTTGGGGGTACAATGGCATGCAGTAATTTTCTTGGGAAATAGTTATAATTAAAATAAAATAAAATAATTGTAATTTGGATGATGTGTTTCTTTGTGTATTTCAGTATACAAGTGATAAATATATTGCTTCTTTCAAAACTTATTATATCTCTTATTTGTATATTACTTCATTTTTGTTTCTTTCCTTCGTTGAATTATTACCTTTTCTATTACACAATTTATATTAGGAAGATATATTGCTTTTGTTAACATGTTTGACTTTGTTAATTGCCTTGCAATAGTTGGTCCTAACAACAGGTATTCTAATGTTTAAACCCTATCCCACTAATATTGCTTTCATGTGTTGCAGGTTGATGTGTAACTTATTGTGTCTAAATCGTGCTGAACTGATGCCATCTACTCTTGCATTCAGAGTGTTGTGTGATGATTGGTCTAAGCTCAGCCTAAAGGAGGGTGAGATTCTAATTGAGAAAAATGGGTTATTTTCTTTCAACAACTGAATACCTACTGACTGATTGATACAAGTGAAATGATCTTGACGCATCAAAGCATTGCCGTTGCAAATGCCTGGTTTCTTCCCTTCTAATCCCATGTACATGTTGTAGATTGAAATTCATAATACAAATTATTTGTGTGGAAAGGTTCTTTCTATGCTGTGTAACATTATTTATTCGTCAAAGAAAAAGAAAAAAAGGAAATAAAGAAGGAAATGAAAGAGTTTATTACTGTACAAAATGCATTCCTTGTTTGCCCAGGTTTCTCTTAGATGATACTATTACTTTTAACACCTATTCTCGAGTTTAGATGAACTGTTTTTCACATTTATTGAGTTTCGTGGACTCTTGAGCTTTTTTGTCAGTAAAATGATTCTCTTACCCATGAAGGTAAGGCAATTTGAAGCAAGACATATTCTTCAAACTAAAAAAAGAAAAACAGAAAGAAAGAAACATAAAAGGGATACTTCATTGCATGAGTCTATAGTTTTGTACTTGGCAGGATAGATCTCTCTCAGGGATAGGCATAATTACAGGAGCTGAAGTAGAATTTGAACTTGGCTAGATACTTCATAGACATAGTCTGTTGTTGTTGTTGGTATTACTATTATTATTTTTTTGTCTTCTATTGTTAAGAATTCCATAGGTGTAACAACAGGCATACATAGCTTGAACCATGATCGCCACAGTGCTTAATTATTACTGATCCTCGAGACAGCTTTGGTTGAACCTTCAGACTGCATCTGCACTTTCCTACATTCACTCTTGGAAATTCGGATAGGAAATAGAAATTTGTAATTGCCATTTAGCCAACACTCTGGGGTTCTAGAATCACTTACTTTTCTCTCTAAGGCGTACGTAGCTTAGTTATTGTTAATTCTCAAGATGCCTTTAGTTTAATGTTCAGACTGATCCACTGTCTACACTTCCTACATTCACTCCTGGAAATTTAAATAGAAAATAGGAATTGTAACTTTTCCATTTAGCCAACACTCTTGGGTTCTAGATTCACTTATTTTTCTTAGGGGATGCTCTTTAGAGAAAAAGCACTAGAGGGTAAAAGATATGGGATGGTCAATGTGGTAGTACTTTATACTAAGTTTGTCCTTTTCATTAATTTGGTGTGGTAGCCTTTTGGTTGAGTTTTACCTGTTTTACTGTTGAGTCTACTATAACATTTGGATGAAGAAAATAGTATAAATGTTATAAGCAACTGTTCTCTGTGCAATCTGCAGAGTAAAGGCTTTTACATGATCTCTTTTGATTTGAAAGGACAAACAGAATGAGAGGGTAGAGATAATGCCATATGTCCAAATAGATTATTCATATTTTATAAGAAGGATTCGAATTCGACTTGTATATATATTAAATGGAGCATAGCAATGACATGATATAAGAGGGGGACCATTTAATTTGTCATGTGAAGGTAACAGAACTTCTCCATAGCCATGTGCAACTTCACTGCTTGCATAATCGACCTACTTTCTGGTGATGCTGAATTTATAAGGTTCAGACAGTACCTCTGCATTATTGTTGGGCCCATATCATTTAATTCTTACATGCATATCATGTGCCCTTTTTTTTTTTTTTTTTTTAATTTTAATTCAATAGTCATGCAACTTATATGTTAGGCTCAGAAACATTCTTTTTTCTTTTTAGTTTTACTTTGATTACATAGGTTTAGTTTTTAATGGATTGACATGGAGAATGGAGATAGGATTGAAATGTATGCCTTGTTAATATTACAAGTTTACAATCAATTTAATCGCACTTTAAGTGGTTTTAGAATCAAATTTGAAAATATGTATGATTCATAAAAATGTTATGGGAAATGAGAGTTTGTCCCTAGTGTGCCTGCTTTCTTTCTTGCTTAAAATTAAATATGTAAATTAGGAAAATGTTTAATTAACTATAATAAATATGATAAAATTTAAGCACATTTCTTAATTAAATTCATTCATATTGTCGGTCTTATTTTTACCAAGAACGATTAAATCAAACAATGTGATTTATTAGCCAATACAAATACATGATTAAATTTAATTGTAAAACCTATAATAAACTTACCATTATAAGAAATATATTGTCATGCTGACAAAAGTATTACTCTAGGAAATATATTGTCCTATGTGGTAGAGTGAGTGGGCTCTAGCAACTAGCAAGCTAGCATGCGTGCTTGCTGGTTTGTGAGAGAAAATGTGGGAATTTAAATCTTTTATAAGAGCCGAAAAAACACATCATATCATAAAGGTTGCGAGGTACAATTGTTGTAGATACTGACAAAGAACATTCATGCAAAGTTTCTTGATGATCTCTGTTCATTCATGGCTTTGGATACCCAATTATCCAACATCTTTGTATTTTCATGGCTTGCCTTGGGCTTCTACATTAATGGCAAGAAATCCACCAAGTATTGAACCCCACTTTTAGGTGCTCATCAAACCAAAGAGAAAAGGGAATCACACAACACAATGAGAGTGGTCCCATGACTCACTCAATTTATCAATGAAATCTCTAAGCTTGAAAAACATGCTGACCCCCTGTAAAAATGGCAAGTAGCTATACCATAAGGAGCTTGTTTAGGCCTTATGGAGAAGAAACTATGTTGTCCTTTGGCCAGAACGGATGCAGTCGAGTTTTGTCCTCTAGGCCTTGGGTTGTTTTAGTCGAAACAGTTGAAAGGGCTGATACAATGGCTTTCCAACATTTTTGCAAACAAAGTAAATGCCAAGTTTTCCAATTGTCCTAATGTGGTGGTATAGACATTTGAAGGATATGGGTCACTGGTGTGAGTTTCTTCCTTAAAAAACCATGTAATTTAGGATTGGCCACCTACCATGTGATTGGCTACCCACAAAATGGTGGGTGGCGAGGAGCGTAGCAATATATTATGTTGGGGAGCACGTGAAAATGTTAGTAGATCTTTCTTTTCATATGTGAGTTTTCTACCATACAATCTCAAATTAAGCAATGATTGGTCATTATAATATATCGTGGGAGTCATGAACACCACACAATGTGTTGGAACAACACCTATTGATTATCAATACTCACTTCTATTACTTTTATCTAATGTGAGATTTCATCACTTAATCAATTAAATTTCTTATGTGTTAATATCACCAAAGTTATACCTTCAATCACTTTCAAATTAAGCCTTCTCTCTCTTAAAATGATTAAGTTCTTATCCAATTGAGACATAATTATTAGCCTTTGAATTACTATGGAAATCTCTCTTCTATCCCTTAAATCAAATATGAAAGTAACGGAGTGCTCAAGCCTATTACACATGGGGGTTAATTCAATCAAAATTAGTTCCTTTTTTTTTTCTTTTTTTCTTCTTGCAACCGAACTTATTGGAGAAGTGGATAATTTCATTGAGTAGTGGGAGGTACTATAATTTGCACTTTAGGAACTAAATAGCATGGCCAGCTCAAAATAATTCATCAATTTACTGGACTGGGCTCGAGTAATTTTCACCTTTAATGTGCTTTATCGCTAACTTTCTTTTTTTTTTTTGAGAATATTTATCACTTACTATTTGAAACACCTATATATGATGACCAACCCCCCCCCCCCCCCCCCAAAAAAAAACTTCTATAAATTAAAAAAAAAAATTCTTGTTCAAACCCAGAAAATAAATAAATGACTACTAAAATTGCTGTTTCGACACCTCCATCTCTTAGGTAGTGCATTTCATCAATGAAACAACAATTTTAGTTGCTAAAATTAGATCCCAAGAATTTGGGAAGAAAATTGAACATGCTTTCAAGGTCTCCAAATTCTACATTAATTCACTTCCAAAAGCCATTTTCAAGGTATGGTCCATGGAGATGACTTTCTAAGTTCTAACTCACGCGAGAGGGCCCGCCAATAATTTCACCATTTAGACAAATGGCTTTTCGTAAATCTTTATAAAACCAACCAAATTTAGCTCTTTTTTCTTAAATCTAGGGGAGAGTATAGCATCGGGCCCAAACATGATTACCCTTAACCAAATAAGTCTTTGGTTCCCACTAAGTTAAACATTGATGAAAGTTCCATAAGTGGCTGAAGAAAAAAAATTAAAAAGGGGGTCAAGACATTGATTAAAACACCTATTTGTGGCACCAAAGGCCATCAATTACACAAGCTATATATGTATGCAAGTACCCTAGCTAGTTGGGTATTAAAAGGCTTTCTACTAAAGAATCTGACTAGGAATTTTCTTTAAGAAACCTATCATGAAATTATTATATTTTTACTAGATTCCCTAATAATATCATTTCTCAACTGAATGCAAATGCTACTCTCTAGGTGAAAGGTTGTTTTCTTCATTCAAGGTGACTGTATAGCTTACTTTTAAGTAGCTAGCAATAGAAACTAGTCACCAAAAGGTGGACGTTAGTGCTTTCCAATGCAAGTACAATGTATACATGCCCCTACAAAGTGCTCTAAAATCATGACACGTGTGAAATCCCCCGCAAAAAATTATTACTGCACCAATTTTTTTCCTTCATAGGTTGAAACATGTCAACATCACATCAATAATTTAAGTAAAAATGAAAGATGGTATATATAGTTTACTCTTCATGAAAGAGTAAAGCCAAGAATTAAAGTTTTTATTTTTATTTTTTATGAATAAAGCCAAGAACTAAGGTTGTGGCCCTAGTGGGGCATATTACACTGTAAGATGTCCCTTTTTTTTTTGAGTTGGTTAATATCAATCATCCAATGAAATGTAGTGCCCAATGAAACAAAAACAGCAGCACAAACAACAACAAAAACAAAGAGCAGCAGCTATTTATAAAGAATCTTGAAAAGATTGAAAGCATATATAGGCATGGATTTTGAAGAGATAAGGGATAAAAAAGGGGAGTAGGTAAGAAAGAAAAACAAAAACAAAAACTAGAAACAGGATAATGCTCTTTGAACTATATCGAGTCCTATCCTCTATCATGATAAGTTCAGTACATGATGAGAGGATAAGTTAGGGTTTGCTAATTACTTTTAGAGTTCTACATCAACTAGAAGGATAATAAATATGTGCATTCATTAATTTCTATTAGAAGGGTAGTGCCATATTGATAAATAAAAAGAATGAGGTGTTATAGCTAGTGTATGAGAGAGTTAAAAAACAAGATTTTATTTGGTGTGAAAATATCTTTGGGTGTACATTTAGAGATTTCTATTGGTTTATTTTTGTGAGATTTGTAAGAGTTTGTGAATGTGATTATAATTCTTATTATTAATAATTATTTTTATTTTTTGTTGGTGTTGTCTACGGATAAAGACAAAAAGCTTGTTGAATCAAATTAAATTGTGTCATGTAGTGTAGTGTTTGTATGTGTTATTTTGCATGTTTTTAGTAACATATTATACTAACTATTTTTTTTTAAACATCATACTAACTACTTAATGTTTGAAGAAAGAAATATATTTTGAATTTTCACCTTTTATTGCTTATTTGCTGTATATATCTGTTTTACATTTTCCTTTTTGAAGAGACAAAATCTATCAAAAGATCTAAGAGATGTAACATAGCTTTAAGTCACTTCCACATAATCCCACACTAAGCTTAGCTTGAAAGTGTGGGTTTTGTTTGCTATCTTGTTGTCTTTGGAGCAGTAAAATCTTATCATGTCCATATCAAAAAACAAATCATGGTACACATGACATATTATCGAGCTCCAATTTTTTATCCTTTTTTTGGGCTAAGATTAGCTTTTTTTCAGTGAGATTCAAACCATGTCATTTGCATTCCATCATTCCATGTGCCTTCATATATTCTAAATTTTTTTAATCAATAAGTTACGCACATGCAATAAGTTTTGAATGCAAAATATCATTTGAGAACATCAAAACCATTTGGCAATATTTTAAAAGTATTTGGTTTATTAAAAGGAAAAAAAGATAAAATAATTTAAGCTAAATATTACCATACTTGATCAAAAAAGCTGGGGGAAAAAAACACGTATAACAGGATTTGTGTTCACTATAACGGACTGGAATTTACTAGAAAAGAGGGACAGACTTTGAAAATTACTTGCCCCAAGTAACTTGGAAGGAAAAACATTAAGAAAAACTAGTTGAAGAAACAAAAATGTGAGAGAGAGAGAGAGAGAGAGAGAGAGAGAGCAATAATTACTGAAAGAAAAAGAAGGGAAGGTGAATGGTACATAGCATCAAGTTTTGGATCTTGTGATTCTTTTAGATTTCATAGTTTAAGTTTAACTATGCTCATAAATGAAGAGTACTTGAAAAAGAAAGTAAAGAAAACAGAAACACAAGTAAAAAGAGAGTGACTTTATTGCTGTATGCATATATAGTCCACTCTACTCCAGAGGCAGGAATCTTTATCTGAGAGTTTTTTAAGTCCTAAACAATGTAACTCTTATTACATCTGTCTAAGCGTTTTACTCTTTTCAAAGGAAAAAGGCGTTTTTAAGATCTGGAAGTGATTGGCAAAAACTTGAGAAACCTACAATATGGATGTTGTGGTTCAGTTGCAGAGGCAGTTGGCAGACCACACTGCCTCTCTCTTCCATGAGGTCAGTATGCTATGAACTATATGCACATTGTAGGGAAGCAAAGAATAGACATATTTTTCTAGCTTTGTTATATTTTTAGCTTCTTCCTTTTATGCTTGTTGGGTTAGGTTATGATGGTAGGCTGTTTTATATGTGAAGGGATTTCTAAATGAGCAGTTTAACCAGCTTCAGCAGCTGCAAGATGAGAGCAACCCTGATTTTGTGGTTGAAGTTGTGTCTCTTTTCTTTGAAGACTCTGAGAGACTTCTTAATGAGCTAGCTAAAGCTCTGTGAGTACTAAAGTTCCCATCTTTCAACAATTGTTTCCTTCCTCTCATGACTTTCGTTTAAGGAGTATGGTTTTACTTTGTAATTGTCTTAAAGTTGGGTTCTTGATTTTTCTCTTATTTAGAGAACAGCAGGCTGTTGATTACAAAAAGGTGGATGCCCATGTTCATCAGTTGAAGGGTAGCAGCTCCAGGTAAATCTAGGTTTCCCTACTTTTCCTTTTAAGCCCCATTTGCTTGGTTGAAACACATTTCCTGAGAATTCAGTAGATTACACTTCCTAAACAAGGGTTTTTTTTTTTTTTTTTTTTTGAGAATCTTCTTAAACAAGGTTAAGTAGTTATTTTTTGTGTATAGGTGGGAGAAAGATTAGACTCATTTCCTACTAGGTACATATTGTTTTTCCACTTTCAGAACCAATTTTGTCTAGCATGAGAAGGAGCACATTCATAACTGCGGTTGTTATTGCCTCATTGGTTAATTACACCTATTTCTGTCCCCATAGTTTCACTGCTCCATACACATGTTCCTTATGGTGCTTTCTTTGCCACTGAGTTTAAAAGTTTCCGTCAATCCCATGATATAAACTAGTGGAATCGCCATATATATTTTTTGAAATATGGACTTAAGCCATCAAGTTAAAATGGCTCATTCAGATCTGAAGTACAATTCAAGAAAATGATAGCTAAGAGCTTACCTAGCTTAAATTTACTTGTTGACCTTTTATGAATGATGTACAAAGGATATAGCTAGTTCCAACACCCTTACCCAAACATGAAGGAAAGCACATTGACACTATCACCTGGCCACAATCATGAGGATTGTATTCAGTCATATTTTTCAAGGAAAATGCTTTAGTTTCTATCAATTTTACTAAGAAATATATATTTACAAATTGACGTAATAATAAATATAATTTGAGTTACTTCCATAACATAATAAATAAATGTTTAAATTACTTCTTTTTTTTTTATTACTAATGACACATCAATTTGCACGATTTATGTGATAAAAATTATAGTATTTCTAGTATCAATAATTTTTAATGAACCAAAAGGAGTATGCTGTAGGAAAAATTGCTCTTTTACTTTGGTTTTGGTTCTACTAGACTTTCATATTAACTGGGTTCTTTCGTGACAGTATTGGTGCACAGAGAGTTCAAGGAGTCTGCATTCCGTTCAGAAATTTCTGCGAGGAGCAGAACAATGAAGGGTAATTTTCTTCACTGCCCTATACCACAAATTCATATCTCCAGACATCTTTTGAGCCAATTTAATGTCATGAAAATGATTATATGATTAAACTCTTGGCACAGTTGTCTCAAATGTCTGCAACAAGTAAAGCATGAGTATTCCCTTGTGAAAAATAAGCTTGAAACACTATTCAAGGTAAGTAGAAGATTTTGTAGAGAAATTATACTGTTCCAAAAACACTATTCAGATTCTTTATCTCCAAGCCTTATTGTTCTACATGTTTACTTGTAGCTGGAGCAACAGCTTATTGCTGCCGGTGGCTCATTTCCTACATTGTGAGGTCAAGTAGAGCAATCAGAGCAAGAAAGAGAAATGGGGTTTGGATCTGTAGAACAGCTTTTTAATTTCTTTCTTCTTAAGTTTTATTTAGTCTGTCAACTTTGGTGAAGGGTTCTATGAACTTTAGAGCTAGAGCTTGTTTAATATCCTCTGTAAGAGCAATGACAAAGAATGTGAATAAACCCTTCCTCTTTCATCTCCATGCTATATATAGCAACTCTTCTTCATCTATCATCTTATAATTATTCTTTGGTGTCTCAAAAACCTAAGGATAGCCTGTGGCACTTGTGGACACACACACAGACCTTCTCAAAAATTCCTCCCCAAGATTATTATATAGTTGATGACAATGCACCATTATATATATTTGGAAAAGATGACTTTCAAAAAAGCGACTAATAGCTACTTTTGGTTGATGCTTTCAGATATTTACATATTCTTTGATCTTGTAGAACTATGTTCCACAATAGCTGCCACTCATTCCAGGCATATAAGGCTACACTACGATGGCATATTTTACCACATAGGCAAGGATCATTAATGTTTTATGTCATTTGATTAGATGTCTTAATTATACATGTCCTTTGGGTGGTTCATATCAGAAATAACCTAAGGAGTTAGGTAAAGGTGGTTTTCATTATGTGTAAAAGCTTATCGGATATTTGTGAGTCATCCTCCAGTTAAGAAGTGGAGAATCCTTCGGCATTGGAAATATATAACCCATATTACATGACAAGGAAAGCAATGTACTTTGGTAGAAGTTCTAATGGTTCAAATTATTCTTAAAAAGAGTTCTCTCATTTAGTCTAATAGAAAATGTGACATTATTTTAATTGGTCCAGATCGATTTGGTAAATCTTCGAAGTTTTCGTTTCTTTCCAAGAAAAGGATGAGATAAATCATTGCATTTGCATAACAAGAGAATCCTTGGGAAGATAAACTGAGTATTATCTTAATGTCCATCCTTGCATAGCTCAAGATTATTATTATTATTATTACTATTATTATTATTATTATTATTTTTGGTTACTTGTGCAATGGCGATGACCTAATTCAATTAATGAGTTTGGAGCTCATCTTCGCAAGAAAAAAATAAAAACTAAAATAACTATTAAATTTATTACAATTTTTTTTTTTTTTTTTGAATTGACATAACAACCAATGTGATTATTGTTGCATCAACAATGAAATAAATAAATTTCATAACTAATTTTTTGTTTGTGTATAAAAGTGAACACATTAATTTATAATACTTATATGTAGTTAAATTTATAGTATTCCTAGCATCATTTTTTTTTTTTTTTTTTTTTTTACTTTTTGGGTACTTTGTTAGAATTATTCCCTTGAGGACACTGTACTACTATATACACAAATTAAATTATAGCCACCGACCACCGACCATTTGTTATTTGTAACCACTAAACCTATTAATATATTTTAAGCATGAGCACCAATGGTTAGCAATGTGCATGTCTGTGTATCGAAAATGGAGACCAAGACTCAATCACGTTGGTAAGGTGATTTTTTAATTGAAGCAAGTATTATTTATAACTTTCAACAACAGATGTATTTTATAAGGTCAACTGTATCAGATTAGGGTGGATGTCTCCTCATCTGCAGGTAAATGTGCAAGCAATAAGGATAAAATACAAGCTGTAATGAGAAGCACCGAACATTAATGTTCCTTGCTGGTCCTCGAGTACCTAATGTTTTATTATTCTCCCTTTGTTTACAAATTTAATTTAGTCATTTTTAGATGTCTTCTTTTCTTTCTTTGGAAATTCACAATGATAATTTGATGGTTGCTTTTAGTTTATAGATAACATCAAAAAAATTTGGAAACAAACCAAATGGCTAACCATTTTAAGCTAGTAATAAGGTCAAAAGCCCCAAAGTTCAAATCAGATTATAACAGATTTCATGCACTTGGTTAATGTCCTAACTAGTAAACTATGCCACAATCAAAATTTTCCAAATATATCCCAATTAGGACCATAGTTTTCCACACCCCCATCTTATCATTAATCTCAGGGAATAGGTCAATAAGTACTCAATAAGTACTGCTAAAGCTTGTGAGGAATCTTAAAAGATGGACACCAGTTTAAGTAAAATTGAAGATAAAGTCATTGCAGGAAGATATAATAAGAAGGAAAAATCAATAGTAAGATCTAATTTAGAAGACCTAGGAAGATTCTGTGCTCAAAGTTTCCAGCTCGACAGATTTCACCATTAGATGTATCATGTATCACATATATTTTAATTCAATCACGTCGACCTAATCTGAAGTGTATGGCCTGCTTTTCTTTGTTCATAATCTCTTTCTTATATTATATACATGATTATATTTTTAATATGAGTAATGAGTTGGTGCATGCATGTAGAAGAACTAGGATGCATGACCTGTCTATTCTTCTGCACAGTTGGTGTACAACTAGCTAGTAATATACTACAATGTCCAATCTGTCATTCAACCCCAGAGTTGAATACTAACTTTCAACAAAAGTCTGACATGTTCACTGTCATGGGGGAGAAATATAAGTGTTACATACACAATAATTTTTACAAATTTTCACAACATTTGAAATGATAAACACTTTTACTGGTTTTCATTTGAGTATATTATTGACATTATTTTTTTATCTACCAATAATAACTTGTCATGAGTTACGTACGTGTGCAAGGGAGCACGTCACACATATGCACAAAGGCTGAACTAGAATTTAAAATTGAGAGGACCAAAGTTGTTAAGTTCATAACTTTAGGTTGGCAAACTGTGAGAATGTAATCTAAAATTAGTTTCTTGAGTGTTTTCAAAATGACTTTGAAGATCAAAACATTTGCCTGTTGCAACTCATGAAGAATTGCAATTGTCAGGAATTTCAACACATCCTTGACATTTAGTCGATCAACTGAAACTTGTCTCTTATGTTGATTGATTAAGAATCATGCTGAAAGAATCCTATTTTAACTCAATCAACCATCATCCATCAAGTGTTTTGTAAATTCTAAGCCAAGGTATAAAACAAGACCTAGAGCACGTTATTTGAGGTTTTTGGATAGTCATGCATTGTACATCTTGGGTTAGAGTTAATCAAGCTCTCTCAAAGCATCAACTGGAGTTCAAGTTGAAGAATTTGAAAGATCCAGCGATCCAGTTAAAGTTGCTGCATCCAATACACAATTAAGCTGTTGGAAAATAATCTTCAAGAGGGTTCTTGAAGTTGTTAGCAAGTATTTATGTTCGATAGAGTAGATATAAAAGAGTCTAGAACTCCAAATAATTTCGAACTGTGCAACTGAAACAAACGTCAAGAAATCAAGCCATTGCAATTCAATTCACCAGATTAATTAAGCCTCATTCTCAGCTATGTGAGTTTGCATACAAGCCCCTTTTTTTTTTGGCATTCTGCAACATATATCTAGCTAGGGACAAATGTTTTGTTTAATTGTGGTCTCTCCAATTTTAAAACCTCAATAACAAGTTCATTATAATATTTCCTTTGTCCTTTATAGTGCCTTCAATTTGAACTACATCACTCATTAGCAAAGTCAGTAGCCTTCACAATTCACATGACTAAAACCATTCATTCCAATCTTTTTCTCATCTCCGGCTTTTGCCAACACATCAATATCTGTATATATCATCTTTTGTTTTTCATCACTCATCAACTTCAAAATCCTCATCATATGAGCATGATGTTTTGCCACAAATCATTTAGTCTAGATCATCAAAACATATATCTACGATCAAACCAGATACAAAGACCAATCTGATTAATTATACCATTATTGCCTACAATCCATGTATGGGCATGCATGCCCATGACAACAAGTATTTTCGCATTCAATAGTTGTATTGGGCCATTATATATATATATATATATCAACACTTTTCAGCCCATTGAGATATATATACCTATACTCCCCAGCCCATTAGATGGTCCAAATACATCTTTGACGTCCATAGACTACAATATATGTACGGGTGATTAGCTTCATAGTCTTTCTTCCGATTCTCAAATATTGCAAATTATGACAACCTTGTCAGAGCCCGGCCCCAACCGACAATTTTTTTTAAAAAAAAACACTATATATAACGTTGGAAATTAAGATAAATACTAGATTCCTAGCTGGATTTTACCGTGATGTCGGCCTTTTGATAAATTGTGGCCTTTAGCAGCTATTTACTTCGGCCTTCAGCAAAACTTTTATCCAGCCTTCAAATCACTGCAACATCTCCCAATCAAATGTAATACTCCTTTCATATAATTTCAAAAAGTTGGATGTAAATTATGTAATATACCACTAGAGAGATTGTTGGAGCTGATTTTTGTGGGTTTATTTTCCAAAATTTTGAGGAAAGTGACTTTAAAGAGCCTTCTGAAAATGCTCTAAGGTTTGTCACTAACATTAATAGTTAATCATGGACTAAAACTAATGCCCAACCCTCTACCTCATATTAAATATAAACATAAACATGCCTTCAGCTACATTAATTGAGTTTTAGTCCAACTTTGTTTCCAAACAAACTAAAAACCCAAATTAGTAGAATCCTTGCTTAAAAAGAAAAAAAGAAAGAAAAAACGTAAGTGTAGAAGCCCAATTAAATAGAGAAATCCAACAATTTCTTCTTTAGATCACTTATTTTCTATGATCACACTATCCTTTATCTATAATTTAGATCACTTATTTTCGATGATCACACTATCATTTATCTATAATCTATATATACTATAAAATCGGAACCTTTGACTTTTGTTTGACTTCTTTAGAGCTTGTCACGTAAGCTTTGCACTCTCCACAATTTTACACATCATCAATAATTAAAAAATAAAATAAAAAACACTCTCCTTCTCCCTAAAAACAAAACCCCATAAAAAATAAAAAAAATAAAAAAATAAATAAAAAAAATAAAAACACACTCTCTCAAGCGCAAACTCAGCCCAAGTCCCCCAAAAACAAAACACCCGATCAAAAACTCTCTTTCAAACACACTCCCATCTCCTCTTCTTCTTCAACTATCTCATTCAATGCAACTCCCTCTCCTTTTCTCAGCCTCTCCATCCGATCAACATCGAAACTCCCCCTTTGTTTTGAGTGCTCCTTCGTCTTTTATTTCTTTGTTTCTTCTCTACCTCAGGTTTGTTTCTCTCTCTATGATTGCTTCTCTCTATCTTCTTCTTTTTCTTCTTCTTCTTCTTCTTCTTCTCTTCTCTATCTCGCGAAAACCAAACCCCTCTATTTCTTTTGTGTGTACTATGTTTCTTTTGTTTTTAACTTTGTTTGGTGTGTTTTTTTGTTAAGTATGCTATGTGTGTACAGCTATTTGACATGTCCAATTGGGGATGGTGATTTTGCCCCACCTCGCTTCACCTTGTGTGGGTTTTCCCCACCCCGTAAAGATGGTGGGGCGGGAATGGAACGAGAATTTAGCCCCACATCATGGGGCAAGGCGAGGATAGGTTTAGACTTTTTAAACCCACCCCACCCCGCCCAGCTTTGATAAGGGTAAAATTGTGATTTTTTCATATCCTAAAGCACTATTATTTAAACAAATATATCATCAGTTTATTTTATTCTACCCAACGTGGCTCTCTACCTCTTTTTTCTCTCTAGCAAGGTTGGAAATAGGGTACCAATTTTAACGTTTTCTTTTGTCTTTATTAGAAACAAGTTTATATACTATTGAATCATTGTTTTTGTATTATGAGATTTTTCGTTTTTATTTTGATATTGTTTTGTTAAACACTTGGATAATATTAATCAGTTTTTGCTAAAAATTAGTTTAATTTGATGGGATAAATTAATGAAATATGTTTTACTAAAAAAAAATGGTAATAGTTGTGGAAAAATTAACAAGAAGTAGAGTATTACAAGGTGGGGTGGGGCTTCGCAAAGCCCCAAGGGACCAGGATGGGGTAAGGCAAGACAAAATCATGCGGGACGGGAGCGAAGACCCCATCATTCGGCCGCCCTACCCCATTGCCATCCCTATGCCCAATTGATTTGATAGCACTATTGAGCTTTAATTCAAATTTTGTTGATTACCACTATAACAATCTACCAAACATGGAAACAAGTGCTTTTGTTTTTATTATTATTATTATTATTATTGTACTAACAAAAACATGTGGAGGAGTTTTGAAGAAGGAAAAAATAAATAAAAATAAAAAAATTAAAAGGTAGAGAGAATAAGTGAATGAGAATAAAATAAGGAAAAAAAAAAGGGACCAGGATGGGGTAAGGCAAGACAAAATCATGCGGGACGGAAGCGAAGATCCCATCATTCGACCGCACTACCCCATTGCCGTCCCTATGCCCAATTGATTTGATAGCACTATTGAGCTTTAATTCAAATTTTGTTGATTACCACTGTAACAATCTACCAAACATGGAAACAAGTGCTTTTGTTTTTATTATTATTATTATTATTATTATTATTGTACTAACAAAAACATGTGGAGGAGTTTTGAAGAAGGAAAAAAGAAATAAAAATAAAAAACTTAAAAGGTAGAGAGAATAAGTGAATGAGAATAAAATAAGGAAAAAAAAAGTTGGTAGGATATTTATTTAGAGTAAAAAAATATAAATAATGCTAACTACTTAACATCTAGAAATAAATGTCATCGGTCATATTTTTTTTCTTTATATTTGTTTATTATTTATTATGTTATTGCTATTTACCAATCACAATTATTATCACATCAATTTACAAACTATTTTTTCCTCAAAAAAAAATTACAAAATGTTATGTTATAAAATTTGAAGTATCTTTAGTGTAGGGATGAAGGGCCCCGGAGTGTATATTGGGCCATGGGCCTTGTATGAGGACATTTAGCAGTCCAAGGACAAGTAGGCTTTAACGGAAAGGTACCAATCGGTGAGTTATGGAAGGATTCTGGCCATAAAGGTTCGGTAAGGTTATCCGAGGATAAATGCTTCCTCGGCCAAGCAGAGCAGAGGTCAGAATGTTTGGTCTGACATCAAGAGCTACACTTCGGACGATTCTACTGGTAAGGATAAACATTAGGAGGGAATAAGACAGAGGGAAGCTAAGAAATATCTAAGAAAAGGCTACTACCACCGCATTAAAAGCTTTGTAGCTAACTCTTTGGCCGCATTAATGTGGAGGTGATACTTGAACAATGATATTCAGCCTTACAGCTATTCTTAAAGACTTCAGGAAGGTGTTGATGGGACAAAGATAAGAGCCAGCAGCTTGATCTACACGTGGAGGGTTGAAATGAAGAAAATAGGGTAATATAAAGAAGAAAGACCCCAATTACAGGGGATCGTCGGAGAATCTATAGAAAAAACACTATAGCAATAAGAACTGGACTTGTAATCACTTTGAAAAGAGGCCTATACAAGATCTGCTCTCCTCGAACTTTGCTGAGGAAGATTTTCTTTGCACGAAACTTGTTTATCTTTGCTTTCTTGTCATCTTTAACCCCATTATGATTGTTGTCCAACTCATTGAAGCCTAGTTTCCAGCCCATTCTAAAAATTCATTGTGTTAGGCTCTTTAGGCCTGAATCCTTCTATCTTTTAGGCTTAGAAACCAAAACGTGCCCTTACATTTAGCATTTTGCAAAACATTAAGTTTAGTATATATATAACAATAATTTCAAAATGTTACATGAGTATTGATTGGTACCAAAATATATCATTTTCTTAACCAAACAAAAATTGTCTCAGGTACAAAATAGATTTCCAATGTACAACATGTGTCTCACAAAATATCTTACTTGTGCATTAGTTTAAGTCAACGTTGTTCCTCTTGGTATAGTTTTCACTGTTTTCTTTTCTTTTCTTTTTTTAATTTTTCATATGCATTTAGGCATACTGGGCCATTACCATAATTGGTATTTTTAGTACATTATAAGTTTCATCATAAAAACCCATATTGCAACATTAGAATAGTATTCTTATTTTCTCAAAAAAGGAACAGTAGCCTTCCTACAATGGAATTTTTAATTAATGAATTATATGTTTCATATTAATATGCATTTGCGAAGACAAATCAAATAATGGAGAAAATTATAAATTTTACCAAGTGAGAAAGAGTGAAAAAATTCATTGAAAAATATTAATGCTATTTTTAAGAATCTCTTAACTAGTTTTCTCGTGCTTTGCACAGATTAGCGACTAGTAATCATATATATATATATATATATATAAATATATAATTAAAGCTTATATATATATATATATATATATAATTAAAGCTTAGAGAAAATCTAATTAGATTCTACAATTGAAGTGCAATTTTGCGCCATGTGTCATAAATTATTTATTTTTAGAGATAATTTTATTTCTTAATTTTAGAGTCAAATGTGGGATCATATCATAAATATTGTAAAGTTATGATTTACAACTATTTTGTATTGGCTTTAATTCCATGCCAAATTTTATTGTAATTATGTTCAATATTTTGTACCCTGTATTTTATGTGGGATTTTATTGTAAGGGTTGTATATGAGAGAGAGTGTGAAGACTCAAGGAAATTGAAGACCAAAGAAGTTTTTGCGGGTAGCTCATGAGTAGCCTTCCCGCGAAGTGAAGCATGTGCTCAGCACATGACTAAAATGCGAAGAGTCATGATAGATGGTGACAACTAGTTTTCGCAAGTGTCTCACAGATAAGGCCTTCCCGCGAGATACCCGCGAAACATTCTATTTTGCCAATTTGTCATATCTAATACACCATGTCCCTACTCACACTATATACACCCACATTACCCACATATGTTGATGAGTTCTTTTCAAAGAGAAAACCCTAGCCACTACCCTTGAGAGTGAGAGATTGTTATACCCACAATCCTCTACACAATCCATTGTGGTTTTCCTTAACTCCTACCTCTCCATTTCCAAATCTTTGAGAGGTTGATAGCCCAAACACTTACCACACCCATCTTGAGTGTAAAGTGAGGTTTTGGTGCTGCTAGGAAGTATTGGAAGAAGGCATTTGTTTGGTGCATGCAATTGGGCTGGATCGCGTGATCCGGAGCTAAAGAAGACAAGGCTTAGCGAAGTCAGTTGGTAGTTGGAGCTTGAAGGGCTTGAGTACATGGGGTAGACTAGGCTTGGAGGGTCTTTTGTTATTCATGTACTCCAACTTATTCTCTAGTGGATCAATTTACCGCTTGGAGGGCGAAAGAGAGGTTTTTGCCGAGTTCTTCGGTTTCCTCTTCGATAACACATTGACATGTTATCTTGTATTTGCATTTTTCTTCTCTACTCTTTTAGCTTTCATTTTACTGCTGTGATTTGATGAATATGGCTTAGAGTAGTTATATAGTTTATCCGCTCACTTTTACTCTATTCCGCACTTAGTTTAAGTTAGAGTAAAATCAACCGAACCATTAATTTTAATTTGGGGGTCTAAACAGCTCTTGTGTTTTCACACATTTTCGAGCTTTCAATAGGTATCAGAGCAGGTACACTTGCTGTGATTTTATTACCTAAGTGTGATCCTAGACTCTTTTTGAGATGGATCGATCTCAATCACTTAATACTCCTCCATACTTTGATGGGAGCAATTACGTTTTTTGGAAAGTCCGTATAAGGGCATTTCTATGTTCTATTGATGATAGTGTTTGGGACACTGTCGAGATAGGATGGACTAGGCCGGAGGCTGCCAAATCCACATGGGATAAGGCAGCTCTTGCGGTAGCTAATGCTAATAGCAAGGCTTTAAATGCTATTTTCTGTGGTATTTCTCCTAACGAATTTCACAGGATCTCTCATGTCACAATTACCAAAGAGGCGTGGCAAATCTTGGAGACGACCTATGAAGGCACCAAAAAGGTGAAGGACACCAAGTTGCAAATGCTTACCACACACTTCGAGGAGCTGAAGATGAGTGAAGACGAGTCATTCAACTCATTTCATGGGAAGCTAAATGAAGTGGTGATTGGGAAATTCAACTTGGGAGAAAAGACGGAGGACTCCAAGATTGTAAGGAAGATTCTATGCTCATTGCCGGAGAGTTTCAATGCAAAGGTCACTACCATCGAAGAGAGCAAAGACCTTGATGAGATTAAAATTAAAGAACTCATCGGTTCTCTTCAAACTTATGAGCTATCTCTACCATCTCAAAGGAAGAGCAAATCACTTGCTCTCAAGACAGTCAATGATAGATTAGAAGCTCAAGACTCCTCGGATGAGGATAAGGTTGAAAAGGATGTGGCATATCTTGCTAAGAACTTCCGTAAGTTCCTAAAGTTCAAGAGAGATGGAAAGTCTTTTGAGAAAGGAAAATTCTCAAAGTTCAAGAAGGACAATAAAGACTTCAAGAAGAAGGATTCAAGAGACTCCTCACCGTCTGAAATGGTCACGTGCTTTGAGTGCAAAGGGCATGAGCATGTCAAGAAAGAATGCCCCACGTATTTGAAAGCGAAGGGTAAAGTCTTTGCAACTACCCTTAGTGACTCAAATGGTTCAAATTCTGATTCGGAAGAAAGCTGTGATGGAGAAGGAAATTATGTTACATTTATGACCATTGCACCCATGGACTCATTGGAAGATTTGAGCCTTCTAGTGGAAGAACTTGGTGAGCACACCGAAGTAGAGTCTATGGGAATTGGGGAAGAATCCAATGATGAAGATGAAGGAACCAAGGAACTGCAAGAATCTTATAATTCTCTTCTTGAGAAAACCGAAGAGTATGCTAGAGTGGCTAAGGCAACCATCAGAAAAATGAAGAAGGCTAAACAAGACTACAAGAGTATACTTGTAAGGTACAAGGAAACGAAGTGTGAAGTTAAGGCGTTGAATGGAGAACTAACCGTGGCCTACTCCAAGATCAAGTTTCTTGAGTTTGAAGTGATTCAAGCTAATACCAAAGTGGAGCGCGTTGCCTCCAAGAAACTTGACAAGGTGCTTGCATGTCAAAAGCCTTTTTCTTACAAAAGTGGCTTAGGATATTCCAGAGAAAGTAGTTCAAGAGCCAATGTGCCCAAAGAGATGGAATTTGTTAAAGCTAAGGAACCAATGGTAGCAGTACCTAGTGTTGAGAATGTAAAAGTGGAGAAGAAGCCAAATGGAATTGCTCAAAAGGTTTTGACAAAACCTCAAAATCCATATGTGGCTAAACCCAAGGTTAAAGGGAAATCTTTTCTAAAGTCTCAAAGATGTCCTCAATTTCAACACTCCTGCCACCATTGTGGAGTTAGAGGACACAAAAGACCTGACTGCTATAAACTTCACGCATTGAAGAAAGCAGATTCTCAAAGGCTAAAAGGACAAGGAAAAGGGAATTGGAACGCCAAGCAATCAAAAGGGCGAGAAGCAATCAAATGGACAATTTACATTTTCTACCTAACAATAGTCTTACAAGACTTTTTAAAGAGTTAAAAAAAATTACTATCTATAATATTTAAATTATGGAAAAATCTCTCATGCTCTAGGCGCATGAGACCAGCCTCTCACAAGCAGGTGGGCCCTACATGTCTACAATTGAAATGCAATTTTACTCCATGCGTCCCAAATTATTTATTTTTAAAGATAGTTTTATTTCTTAATTTTAGAGTCAAATGTGGGATCACATCATAAATATCCATCCATGTGAGTTATTGTTTACAAAAATCAAAGAATCTAGAATTATTTAGCTTTAAAAAATTTTAAAATGGACAATTTACATTTTCTACCTAACAATAGTCTTACAAGATCTTTTAAAGAGTAAAAAAAAATAAGAATGACTATCAATAATATTTAATTTATGGAAAATTCTCTCATGCGCCTAGCGCATGAGATACCAACTCTTAAATTATGTATGTAAAAATTATAATATGCATCTTAATATATATATATATATATATATATATATATATATATATATATATATATATCTCATGCGCCTAGCGCATGAGATACCAACTCTTAAATTACATATGTAAGAATTATACTATACTTCTTAATGTATATCTTTTAAGTATATTCATGCATATGCATGGGGTAACAAGCTGGTATATATAAAATCAAAACAATTTGACTTGTAATTGGCTTCCTATTAAATTTCCATATAACTTTCTGAGGCCTTTTATGTATAATATCCATTACAATCTCACATAAAATATTTTTATTAATTTTATAGATTTTTTTTCATGTGAGAAAACAATTTAATGGAAAATTTTTTAACAAGTTTGACGGAATGCCTAAATTGAATAAATAGGAAAAAATTGCAAATTAACACCAATCCCCAAACAATTTCGTTAATTAGCAACGTTTTTAAACTATTTAGGAAACTAACATCTCAAGTTTAAGAAACTCAATTATGCTCTTCCTTGAAGCAAACAGAACGAAGCAAACATGACACCAAAGCGAAGCTACAAAGCAAGAAGCAAACACGGAAGACAACAAGCCAGAAAAAAGGCGATGCATGAAAAACAACGAACCAACAACAAACCTAGATCTGCAACTCCACAAACCCAGATCTCCCTAACCCAATCTCTCGGTTCGGATTGCGGTGAAGGCCCCAGGTAGTGGTGACGAAGGCTCCAACAATCATCGCCACCATCGGTGGTGGTTCAATCTCAACCTCTGCTCTCTGAACTTCCATGGCCGAGCTTTTGGGTTTGGGTATACTAATTTGTTTTGGAGAATGAAAAAAAAAAAAAAAAAAAAAAAGACGAATGGGAACACAATCTTTGCAAGACCTGAAACTCAAGTCTCTAAAACTCGAGTTTCATGAAGATTTTAATCCAAAACCGAGTATTAGAGAATCAATTTGCTTTAGTAAACTCAAGTTTATTAGTCTTGAGATGCTAGTTTCCTAAATAGTTTGAAAACCTAGCTAACTGACAAAATTGTTTACTAATAGATGTTATTTTGAAAAAAATCCCGAATAAATATAATGTTGGAAAAATACATGTTTGTATCGCATACAAAACATACGCAACTGAAAATTAACGGATCTACTTCATTCATAATTGATAACATGTATTATATAAGTTCAGAATTCAAGAACAAGTGAGCGTACTTTGGTGTGGTGAAATTCAAAAATAAAATATTAGAAGTTCTTGGGAATACTTTTAATCTTTACTCTAATTCCACTTAATGCCTAAGAAATGTGGTCTCTCAACTAGTTTCCAAATGGAGAATAGGAGAGTGTCTTACACTCACATACACATCATTTCATTCCTTATATGATCTTAATAATAAATAAATAAAAAACCTTATGAAATTTTCTATGTTTCTCTTATTATATATAATTGATTATCTAATTGTGCTAGCCTTTTAGGCCATTCCAATTAGACTTTAGTATGTGGTTTGGAGTGGGACCAAAAGGAAACAAATAAGACTAGGGCTGTCCAGATTCATCCGGTAACCCGATCCACCCGAAAAACCGACCGGAACCGACCCGAATCCGGCCGACCCGACTGCTCCGGCGGGTCGGCGGCGGATCTTCACCACCAGAAACCGATTCCGGCGGATCGGTTTCGGTTTTCCTCCCCTAAAACCCGAAAAATCCGAACCGACCGAAAGATTTCCAGATTCCGGCCAGTATTTCCAGATCCCGGCAAGAATTTCCAGTTTCCGGTGAGAATTTTCCAGAATCCGGCGAGAATTTTCCAGAATCCGGCGAAAAACCCAGATTCCGGCG
Organism: Quercus lobata; assembly: GCF_001633185.2. Lineage (NCBI taxonomy): Eukaryota > Viridiplantae > Streptophyta > Magnoliopsida > Fagales > Fagaceae > Quercus > Quercus lobata. The sequence goes on along the minus strand of NC_044906.1, from coordinate 3,610,564 downwards.
ACATTTCCCTTAGATCCAATGAGATTTTGACCGGATCTTGCGAAATCTCATCAAATCCAGTTAGATTATCGCCGGATCTAAGGGATATATCGCCGGAATCTGGAAAACTATCGCCGGAATCTGGGTTTCTTCGCCGGATTTGTGTTTTTTTCACCGTTTTCTCGCCGTCTTCTCAGATCTACGACTCCGACCGACCCGCCCGCCATCCATTCATAATCTGAACCGCCCGATCCGATTACTCAGCGGGTCGGCGGCGGGTGGATTTTTCCCCCACCCGATTCTGGCGGATCGGTTCCGGGTTGGGCACAAACCCGACCCGGACCGACCCGTGGACAGCTCTAAATAAGACTCTAACTCCAATGGGCTTTAGGCTTTTTTGTCAACTCTTAACAAGTCCAAAGTTACCATTAATTATATTCAATACCACTATATAAATATAATTGCACTCTAGGTATTATTAATAAATTATATCTCAAAACTTTATTATACATGCAACCCCTTTATTAAAATATTCATAGTAATATAAAGTTATAATTGTTGACTGCCACTTTGAAGATTACTACATTTTGATCGTTGAGTACCCGGTTTAATCCTTTAAGTTATTCATCATATATTTATTAAATTTAATTTCATAAATATATACTTTAGTAACTCCTTACTAAAGTGATTGGGCCCAACACTTTGAATAACCAAACTCATTGAACTTATCTCAAGATAATATTTTATGTCTCCATTAAGAAATTATGTATTCCATCTTGAGAATATATGTTTCATCAACATTAAATGCGGTCGCCCAACATACTAAGGTTTTGATCGTTATTTTAGATCTCACTCCTTATATATCAAAGCAATCTACACTTCATAATCAGGTCCATTATTCTCTCAGGATTAAGAATTCATGTAAATAGAAGTCGTGAGATTTATTATTCATTTGACAGTCATTAGGAGAATAATAAATCTCACAGCGGTCTAGTTCAATATGTCTTAACTCTTAAAACATATAAACATATCAACTAGAAATCTCTACTTTCATGATCAATACAAATCATCTTAATTGATATGTTACAGTCTTCGCAAATGAAATGCCCAATTTCATCACTGATTACGAACTAAAATTCTGAGTTTACAAAGAACTTGTGATTTATATCTTCTGTGACTAAATCACATACTATGCATCTCATGGACTAAGATAATATCCCATTAGTTCATTTCTAAATAGTCTCATATAACTAAACAAATTATTTATTTATAACATGCCAATAAATTGAATTTTAGGGCATAAACTCCAACATATAAAACTTAGGGAACTCAATTTAATAAAAATAAAGTTAGAGGAAAAATGAATTTCAAGCAAATTTAGGGATTGCAATTTTTATTTAAGAAAAAAATAAAAATTTTCATATTTAAAATATAAAAGGAAATATAAAAAAAAATGAATGTGAGAAACACATTCACAGGGTAAAACATGAAGAATCTGGCCCATGGTGTTAAAGAGTGTATGATAAAGTAATAATTTTATTTTAAATACTATGGTTATAACATTTTCACAACATTTTTATAATAAATACTATGGTTACTAGTTGTTATTAGTAAGCAAAAAAGTAATTTCAATGTTAGATTCAAATTATAACCAGTAACAACTTACCACCTAAGATTTGTTGTAAAAATGTTGTGAAAATATTATGGATATTGTACTTCTTCTTTTTTAATGCCATAAAGCAATATAATTAGCCTTTTAAATAACTCGTGTGGGTTGCACGTGCAAGGCACGTGCTGGCCCTTTAGTGAGAAAATTAATATAATTTTTTTTTTCGAAGAAGTATAAAGTCATGTACTTAAATTTAAAATAGCTGTTTGAATATCTATTTACTATGACAATTTCTTAGAACTTATTTGCTAAATGTAATATCTACTCACCAAAAAATGCTACAAAGAATGATAATGAATATCATCATCTTTCTATAATATTTAAATTTTCACAATGAATGATAATATATGCTACAATTTTTTTGAAGATCTTCATTAAATTAAATACTTGCAATCATCTACAATGAAGATTTTGTTATTCATATTTCATTCTTTATTATCTTATTTTATGAGTCTAACTACGATATTTAGCTTACTTATTTTTAATGAATACCCTATTAAGCAAGAAAATAAATTAAAAAAAGAACAAAATAACAAAAAACATATGTCATCAAAGTTTCTATTAGATAAAATTATAAGTCTAGAAGATTTAAACCTAATAAATTAGTGTTCTCTAGGTAACAAATAGAACATCATATATCATTATTCTAACTTTCCAAGCATGACTACTAGTCTACCACATAAAATTCAAAATACACAGAAATTTTTTGGGACATTATAATTTAGTAGGAGTATATTCGACATTGCACAATGGAATATTTTAGGAATTATAAGATTTTGTTAGGGTTTAACTAAGAGAGAAACAATAGGGGTATATGCTCATTTACAAAATATAAATGATGAAATTATTCAACTTTAGTTCAAGGGGGAATGCAACTACCTCAAATAAAAAGGAGGAAAGTGTTACTTCGTCAATTTGTGTGTGTGTGTTTATTTATATATATATAAAAAATAAAAAAAATAAAAAACTTGAAACAATGTGTTAAAAAAAAAATCAAACTAAAAAAATTATGCATTAAACAATGAATTTTAGTTCAACAAATTGAATAAACCCAAAAAGAAGTCTAGAAACGCAACAAAAAGTCATGATATTTTTACAATACATTTATTTCTAGCTATGGTGGGTCTTAGTCTAATATTTTATTTTTAGAGTAATGTTATGTCCATAATATTTTCATAATAAATTTTAGGTAGTAAATTGCTACTGGTTTTAAATTGGGCTAACACTTTTAACTGTGCGTTTAAAAATAAAATAAAAAGCCAACTGAAGAAAATTGTGCCTAAAACAATGAATTTTGGCTTACTAAATTTGACTTAACCAAAAAAGAAGTCTAGAAACACAACAAAAAGTCACGATATTTTTACAATACTTTTATTTTTAGCTATGGTGGGTCCTATTCTGATATTTTATTATTTTATTTCAGAGTAATGTTACGTCCACAATATTTTCATAATAAATCATAGATGATAAATTGCTACTAGTTTTAAATTGGGCTAACCACTTTTAACCGTGCATTTAAAAATAAAATAAAAAGCCAAATGAAGAAAATTATGCCTAAAACAATGAATTTTGGCTTACTAAATTTGACTAAACAAAAAAAGAAGTCTAGAAACACAATAAAATATCATACAAAAAAGAAGTTTAGGAATATAACAAAACGTCACAACATTTTCGTAATGTTTTTTATTTCTAGCTGTGGTAGGTTCCAATTTGATATATTATTATTTAATTTTTACGTCCACAGCATTTTCACAACAAATCTTAGGTAAAAAATTATTACTGGTTTTAAAATTATGTATTAAAAAAAAAAAACAAAAAGACAATACAAGAAAATTGTGCGTGAAACATACAGTGAATTTTGGCTCACCCAATTTGACTATATGTTCTAAAAAAGAAGTCTAAGAATACAACAAAATATTAAAACATTTTCACAATACTTTTATTTTTAGGATCCGAATAGATATATTTTTATTTTATTTGAGAGATGCTACATCCATAAAATTTTTAGAACAAATTATAAATGACAAGTTGTTATTGGTTTTAAATTGAACCCACAACTGATATCAATTTTTTATACTTCAAAAATACCTTGCCATATAAAATTTGTTACAAAATTATTGTGAAAAATGTTGTGGACATAGAATTTCTTTTTATTTTATTTTATTTTGATCTATAAGGAACTGAGATGTCGCGATTGTGAAAATATTGTGACAAGAAGAAGATGTTATAACATTTTCATAATACATTTATTTTTAGTTGTGACTAGTCTCAGTCTCTTATTTTATTATTTTATTTTGACCTTTAAAAAATTGACACCTCAATAATTATAAAAATATTGTAAAAATTTGTTGCGTCAGTGTAATTGTGTATGCACATATAATATTTAAAAGAAAAGACAAAAACAGTACAACCAAAACTGGCGTACTGTGGTTTGTGGAAAAAAAAAATTCCTAATGAACAATGTTGTGAAAGTGTTGCGAAAAATGTTGTGGATGTAGCACTTCTTTTTTCATAAAACCTTAGTTTTAGTTGTGGATGATTCTAGTATAATATTTTATTTTAACCTATAAGGAATTAACATATCAATAATTGTAAAAATATTGTGATAATTTATTGTTTTAACTAACGGCTTTATATATAAAAAAATAAAAAAAAATAATAAAATAAAAGAGTGGATAGGTCAATATTACCCCAAAAAAAAAAAAAACAGCGGGGAAAAAAAAAAGGAAAAGAAAGCAGCAACAGTGCAGAGGTTGAAACCAAAGCACTGTAGCTACGGTGCCAATCGAACAAACCGAATTGGCACTGTAGCAACTATTCAAACTAAAAAAAATAAAAAAGAAGAAGAAGAAGATAAAAGGGACTCAATAAACCAAAAATACTGTTCAAAACACTGTTTTATTGTAAGAATTTGTTAAGTCAGTGTAACTGTACATACACATATAAATATTTAAAAGAAACGACAAAAACAATACAACCAAAACTAGCGTACTGTGGTTTGTGAAAAAAAAAAAAGCCTAATGAACAATGTTGTGAAAAATGTTGTAGATGTAGTATTTTTTTTTTTTATAATACCTTTAGTTTTAGTTGTGGATGATTCTAGTATGGTATTTTATTTTAACTTATAAGGAATTAACATATCAACAATTATAAAAATATTGTGACAATTTATTGTGTTAACTAACAGCGTTATATATAATAAAATAAAAAAATAAAATAAAAGAGTGGACAGGAAGATATTACCCAAAAAAAAAGAAAAAAAAAGGAAAAAAGCAGCAACAGTGCAGAGGTTGAAACCAAAGCACTGCAGCAACAGTGCCAATTTGGTTTGAAACAAAATTGGCACTGTAGCAACGGTTCAAACTTAAAAAAAAAAAAAAAAAAAAAAAAAGATAAAAGGGACCCAATAAACCAAATGTATAGCATAGGGGCATTGGTGCTTTTCATTGGCACTGTAGCAACTGTTCAAATTAAATAAAATAAAAAATAAAAAATAAAAAGAAGAATAAAAAAAAAAGGAACTCAATAAAACAAATGTGTATGCATGGGCATTGGTGCTTTTTATTGGCACTGTAGCAACTGTTCAAACTTGGAAAAAAAAAAAAAAAAAAAAAAAAAAAAAAAAAAAAAAGAAGGGACTCAATAAACCAAGTGGGTATTATAGAAGTATTGGTGCTTTTTATTGGCACTATAGCAACGGTTAAAGATTGAAAAAAAATAATAATAATAATAAAAAATAATAATAATTCAAATGTGTAATGTAAGGGCATTGGTGCTTTTTATTGGCACAGTAGCAACGGTTCCAAAAAAAAAAAACAAAAAAAAAAAAGTAAATAAACCAAATGTGTACTATAATGGCATTGGCGCTTTATATTGGCACCATAGCAACTGTTCAATCCACACAACAGACAAAATGCACGACAGCTCAAGTATGCATTATTGGAACTCAATGATTCGATCTATATTTCATGAATGTAATTGAAGATAAGGTGTGAAGGTGCCAATATATATTTCACCTAAACGTTAGTTCCATTCTCAAAAATAACACAGACTAATGGATCTAAAATTGTTGCAGTCATTGTGGCAAGAGTCGCATGGAGTACTAGCACATAACCTTCACTTCCTTATTCCTCTTCTTCTTCTACCTCTTATCCTTCTCCTTCTGCTTAGACTCAATAAAGGTGGAAATCTCAATTTACCTCCATCCCCACCAAAGCTACCAATAGTTGGTAACCTTCATCAACTAGGCTCACTTCCCCACGGCTCTTTCCAAGCCCTTTCCAACAAGCATGGTCCCTTAATGTTCTTGCACTTGGGCTGTGTTCCAACTCTTGTAGTTTCCTCCCCAGAAATGGTGAAAGAAATGCTGAAGAGCCATGATATTGTCTTTGCGAATCGAGCAAGAACAACTGCTGTAGATATCTTTCTCAATGGAAGCACAGACTTGACGTTTGCACCCTATGGTGAGTATTGGAGACAAGTTAGAAAGATTTGTGTTCAAGAGCTTTTGAGCCCTGATAGAGTGCAATCATTTCAATTCTTGAGGGAAGAAGAGGTTGATATTATGATCAAGAAGATACGAGGTTCATGTCTAGAAGGAAAACAGGTTAATATAAGTGAGATGTTGATTACTGTCTCAAACAACATTGTCTTCAGAACTGTTCTAGGACAAAGAAATGAAGGAGAAGATGGTAAGAGAAGGTATGGGGAGTTGTGGATGAGGGTAATGGAGGAAGCTGCATGTTTTAGTTTTAGAGAATATTTTCCTTTTTTGGGATGGCTAGATGTGCTTACAGGTATAACCTCAAGACTGAAAAGGACTTTCAAAGACATAGATGCATTATTCGAATTGGTGATTAAGGAGCACAAGGACAAGATGTTGACAACAGATGGTGGCCAGTCCAATAAGAAAAATTTTGTAGAAATTCTCCTCCAGCTTAAAGAAGATGGCATGCTTGACTTTGATCTAAATCAAGACAGCATCAAAGCAATCCTACTGGTCTCTCTCTCTCTCTCTCTCTCTCTCTCTCTTCCTTCTTTTTTCTTTTCCCAAACAAAACAGTGATCATCTCTAAGAATTAAAGTCCAAAATAAAAAGGTATATTCTCTCATCTCCATTTTGATTCTGAAAAAATCAAACAGTAAAAATTTTGTTTTTCAGTTTTTTTTTAGGTGCTCGGTGCACTTCTAACCTTTCATTTCCATTTCTTGTTGGCTTTCCCTTTACCTTTCTTTTTTCTTTTTTATTTAAATTTAATCTTTTTGTTGCTGAGCTTAACTTTGATTTTTTTTCTTTTCCTTTTTATAATATTCACTTTGTTTTTCTTTCACATATATAAACTTAATTTATCACGTCAGATTAGGCAGCCACCTGAATGCTGCATGTTCAAGTACTGCAAACTAGGTCCCTTGTTTTTTTTTGTATGTATTTGATTAAAAGGATAGGTGAAGGGATTGATAAAGATTAGAGGGCTTCTTCTTTTTAAAAAAATCTAGACCAGACCCTTTTGTGCGATTGCATTGCTATAACTCTGACATGGTAGAATATTGGGTGGTAAATTCATGTTACCTTTCAGTTCCATTTCTTGTTAGCTTTCCCTTTACCTTTCTTTTTTCTTTTTTATTTAAATTTAATCTTTTTGTTGCTGAGCTTAACTTGGAATTTTTTCTTTTCTTTTTATAGTATTCACTTTGTTTTTCTTTCACATATAAACTTAATTTATCACGTCAGATTAGGCAGACACCTGAATGCTGCATGTTCAAGTACTGCAAAGTAGGTCCCTTGTTTTTGTGGTACGTATTTGATTAAAGGATAGGAGAAGGCTAGGGATTGATAAAAATTAGAGGGCTTTTTCTTTTTAAAAAAATCTAGACCAGAACCTTTTGTGCAATTGCATTGTTATAACTCTAACGTGGTAGAATATTGAGTGGTAAATTTATGTAAAAGTGATAAATAATCAATCACATTTTAGGATAATTATTAAAAATTTGTGTAATAAAAAGTGTGGTCCTAGAATTACTTTATTTTTATTTTTATTGACTTCTGTCTGCACTTGTTTTTATTGGTAGCCCCTTTTTCTTATAATAAAGATTTTAATCAAATCTAAATGTCAATGTGAAAATCACTAAATATATAAATATAAAATATAAATAGTTTATAATTTGTATTCGTAATTCCTTGAGTATGGTGAATTAGTTTTACTTATACAAGTTTAGAGTATAAGCCTATAAGGTGATTCTATTATTTAATAAAGTCACAGTTGTGCTTTTTATAAACCCGTTCTTTATTGTTCTATACTTTAATATTTCTTTTATTCTAGTTAAATTACAATTTTTTTTTAAATATAGTTTTTTAAAAGAAGTTTTACAAATAAATGAAAATTCTCTTATTAAAGTACTAAATTCTATTAAAATACTAGCCTCTTTTATAAATACATGTATTGCTTACAAAATGTTACTAACAATATTTGCTATAATTCCTTCAAAGTTTATCAAAATTAAAATTGATAAAATTCTATTTAATATAAAATATGTCACAAAAAATATTACGTGATTTAGTCATATTATCAATTGAGAATAAAATATTAGCTAAACTTAATTAGAATTTTGAGATAATAAAATATTAGCTAAACTTAATTAGAATTTTTGTATCTCAAAAAGCAATAAGAAGATATTTTAACGAAAAATAATAATAAAAAAAGAAATAAATAAATTGCAATTAATTAATACTTAAATATAAGAAAATATCCTACTTGAAATTTTCTCCTTAGGCAACAAAATACATCAAATCGGCCCTATAAACGACTAGACCAAGCGTTAGGCTTATACATATACATACACATACGGATAAATATAGACTAAAACTTTTTATTTGGTTTGAAATTCAGGATATGTTTGTGGGATCAACTGATACTTCCATAACAACAATGGAGTGGGCAATGGCGGAGCTCATGAAAAACCCAAATATCATGAAGAAAGCACAAGAAGAGGTCAGACAAGTGGTTGGAAGGAAATCAAAGGTGGCTGTAAATGATGTCAATCAAATGTGCTACTTAAAATGTATCGTCAAGGAGACACTTCGATTACATCCTCCTGTGCCATTCTTGGTTCCTAGAGAAACATCTGCAAATGCTAAACTTGGTGGCTATGACATTCCTTGTAAAACAAGAGTGTATGTCAATTCTTGGGCCATTCAAAGAGACCCCAAATTCTGGGACAAGGCTGAGGAGTTCCTTCCAGAGAGATTCAATGCTAATAATAGCAATCCGATTGATTTTATAGGCCAAGACTTTCAATATATCCCATTTGGAGGTGGAAGAAGGGTATGCCCTGGTATGTCAGCTGGACTTAAAACAGTTGAGTATGTTCTTGCCAACCTCTTATATTGGTTTGATTGGGAGTTTCTTGGTAGTGCAATAGGAGAGGAGTTGGACATGAGTGAGGTATTTGGGCTTAGTATTCATAAGAAAGTCCCTCTTTATCTTGCTGCAACTCCTTACCATCCTTAAATCTATGAGTCTATAGATGTTTGTGAGCTACTAAGCTTCAAGTCTCAGTGTAGTTGTCATGTTCTTGTTTAAATCTTTTACTTTTTATGAAATTATGTATTCTTGTGTTGCTAAATAGCTTTTGGAGCTAATATATACTAGAATAAAGGTTCCAAATATGTTAAAGAAAGCTTCATTTAGGTTAAACTTGTCACAATAGTAGTAGTCTTTTCCGCATGGAAGCACAACAAAAGTATATTTTCAACACTGAGAAAAATACCTTTTATAAGCAAGAAATGAGAGAAATTATCAATTCAATCCACGGTATAAATCCACAAATATCTTGACATGAGTAATTACTTGACCATAAAGCATAATGTTTTTTGGAGCAATAATTGATAGCTTTGTTGCCAAAAAAAATTAAAAAAATTTCTCCTCCACTCATTTTATATCAATTGTTTTACTTAGGCTGTGTTTGGTTCGTGTAAAAGCATTATCAGAAAATATTCTCATTTTCCGAAAATGCTATTTTTCGGAAAGGAAAATGTTTTCATGTGTTTGGCTGCATTTCAAAAAAAATTTCGAAAAATATTTTCTGGTATTTGGTTGTGTTCTTGAAAATACCATAGAAAACACATTTTCTACATGTTGCTCATATTTTCTCACATTTCCTCGGTTGCCAAATGAATATATAATCCCATTTCTCAATTGATAAACACCGAAACAAAACCCAACCAAAAAAAATTCATCAAAACCCAACAATTTCTCAATTGCGATTCGAAGTGGAAGTCGAACGGCGAAGTCGAAGGGTGCGAAGTCGAAGGGCTCTGGGTTCGCCGGCGAAGTCGAAGGTTGCGATCTGGGTGCGATTCGAAGTCGAAGTCGAACGGCGAAGTCGAAGGGTGCGAAGTCGAAGGGCTCTAGGTTCGCCGGCAAAGTCAAACAGCGAAGTGGGCTCTGGGTTGCGATCTGGGCTCTGGGTTCGATCCTTCTCTAGGTTCGCCGGCGAAGTCGAACGGCGAAGTGGGCTCTGGGTTGCGATCTGGGCTCTGGGTTCGATCTCTCTCTGGGTTCGCCGACGAAGTCGAACATTTGGCTAGATCGGCGTTCTTTCTCTCGCTCTCTCTGGGTTCGATCTTTCTCTCGCTCTCTCGTTCTTTCTCTCGCTCTCTCTCTCTCTTTTGCGCGTGACCCGGAAATGATTTGAAGTGAAAATGAAAGTGAAAAATCATTTCCGGGTCAAAGGAGTAAATTTTGGTCAACAGGAAATGATTTTCCGAAAAATTTCATTTTTCGTTGCTACCAAACATGCGGGTTTAGGGGAAAATGATTTCTTGAAATCATTTTCCCCCAAAACAAACACACCCTTAATATCCATAATTGAAGCATTAATGTACACATTTTAAAAGGTAAAATGGTAATGTCCACAATTGAGACATGAAAGGTTATGGCTGCACCATCGGCAAGGGGTTTTCCAATTTTTGATAGTGAAGAAACTGAGATTTTGGCTTGTCGTAGGGCGATATGTTTTGCTATCGAAGCTGAGTTTAGGGAACTGGTTATCGAAGGCGATAATGTTTTTGTAATGAGAGCTCTCTCAAGGTCTGACAAGCAGTTTTCTTGGCTTAGACATATTCTACAAGTTTATGTGCTTCTTAGTTAGTAATGTTTGATGTGAGGCTAATTCTGTAGCTCACATTTTAGCTCATTATATGTGACTGATGATATTGTTTGGTGGGAGGATTCTCCACCTCTCGTCGAGGAATCTGTTTTTTTATTTACCTCATTTACTTTAAATAAAATCCAATTTTGTTTTCACAAAAAAAATAAAACATAAAAGTGGATGTAAAAAAAGGTGGACACGAGATAATAATATTCTCAATTATGTTACATATTGATTGCATTCTCGTGAATATATTTTATAACAGAAGATGGAGTTTCTTAAAGCCGGTTGTATGCCTTTGGCTAACGCATGTGCAACTTTAATTTGTCTAGTGGGTACATATTGGAAAGTAATCTTTTTTTTAACTGTTGATATTCTATAGGGTGATCATAAATTTACAACATAACAATGATGCATCCCTCATACAGTCATACTAGATTTTCTACTTTATCTCCTAGACCTAGAGTAATAATGGTAATTTTTCATAAAGTTTTTTTTTTTTATGGGGATAATTTTTCATAAAGTTAATTTCAATAATGAATGTATATATACGACTCTACCAAGGGTAAAAGGTTGTGTTTGTTTCTAACTTTAAACTCTTAAGAAGGAAATAAATCATTCCTGAAAAAGAGTGTCTTTAAATTGAGCAGTAAAATCAAGTTTTTTATTACTCCTATCTTTAATGAGAATTGTGTCATCATAACCTTCTATTCAGGATTTATTTATTTATTTATTTATTTTTAAACGTACCACACAGGATAATGTAACATGGAATGGAATCATAGGCCAATCTATTAAAGGCTCAAGACAAGCCCAAAATGAATTTTTAAGTCTACACAGGGACCCTTATGCCTTATACAAGAAAGCTTCCCCTATTTTTTCAAAATATTGGGCCCAAAATTTTTAACAGCTTGAAATCTGTCACAACACCTAACATGCATAGAAGCCAGATTAAATTCGCCGCGCAAATTGGGCTTGAAGGCCCGAGAGGCCCAAAACTTCAATTCATCTAAGGACCTGGCCTAAAGCCTGTTGTGTTCCTCACGAAAGCCCAAATTCCCTCCTTACATAAAATAGGCAACCCAAGGGGCTCATGGTCTGCCCAAGGACTAAAAAAATGGAAAAAAAAAAAAAAAAAATTTCTCTTCCACTCATTTTAGATCCATAATTCCTTGGACCATGTCCCATTTCAAGCACATGAGAAATTGAGCACAACCCACTAAGCAAGGAAGCAAAATGGAAAGAATTAAGCGGAAAGGGGGAAAGGGGAAACAAGATCATGATACGTGTACAAGAAATTAAAAAAAATATACACTTAGGGTATTTATTAATTGACTATTTTAGAAAAAAAAAAAATTTATTCCACTTTTATAAGAAATATAAAAAATTGTCCAAAAAAAATTATTTTTCCCATAAAAAGTTTCAAAAAATATTTTCTAAACCAATATCTTTAAAGAATATGATATCCACTATTCTTAACTTTCTTCTTACTATCAGCTCAAGGGAAAAGACAAAACTAAAAGTAGCCTCATCTTGCCTTGTAGTTTCAAACCAAGGAAAGCTATGCCCAAAGATTGAAAAGTGAGTTTGGTTCAATTTTTTGTAATTATATTTTTTTTTAAAGTGACGTTTTTAAAAAGTATATTATGAAATTGGACTTTTTTTCCCCCCTAAAAGCATAATATTTGGTAAAAACTGTTAAAAAGTGTTTTTTGAAAAAGTTGATTGTTTGACTAATGCTTCTCAAAATTGTGATATTTTTTAAGGGTAAAATTGGATTTTTGAGAAAAAGTTGAGGGTGAATTAAGGAAAAGGCAAAACTTTTCCAACAGTAATGTTTTAAACCATTCAAAGCAACTTTCGTGTTTTACAATTGCAGCTCCATAGGTGCCGCACGATCCTAAAATTTTACCAAACATATAAAACTCACGTTTTCAGACTGATAACGTGCTTTTTGGAGTTTGGACCCAAGAAGCTGAACCAAACCTGCACTAAAAAATACTTGAAGCTTGCTCCTTTTCTCATTTACATGTGCCTTTTCAAAAGGAGAAAAACCGTTGCAAGATCACATATTCATGACCCATGCACATTCAAGAGGGGGAAGCATGAGCGGCGCCATGTATAGTTCAGGGGGTTCATCATTTACAAGTGCCTTTTCAAAAGGAGAAAAACCATTTCAAGATCACATATTCATGACCCATGCACATTCAAGAGGGGGAAGCATGGGCGGTGCCATGTATAGTTCAGGGGGTTCAAATGAACCCCCTGAGCTAGCAATTTTTATTTATTTTTTATTTTTTTATATATAATATATTTTGTTTTTTTTATTTAACCCCAACCCTCCTAAATAAAAATTTGGTCACTTAAAAGGCCTAACAACAAAGAAGTTTATTTAACCCCCCCTGATTGTTAATTTTTTTTAAACCCACTTGAAATAAGTTTAATTATGATCATCTTAACAATATTTTGATCTTTTTAAAGATAAAAAAAGGCCTAACAACAGTTCAATTTTATCTAAAATCTGGGAGAAATAGTAAGCCCAACAACAAAGAAAAGTTTTTTTCATCTAAAATTATTTTAAAAAGCCCATTTAGATCATAATAAATTTGAAATAAACTAATGAAAAATTCATAGTTTACATTGTACTATCATTGTAATATCTACATTGTTTCTAAACAAATGTGTACTGTGGGGCCCAATGATTCGTGGGCCATGTTAGCTATGCTCGAAAGAGAGCGGCTGGTACTGATAATGGGTGATCCCAGCTCAGTCGCGCCAAAGGCCTGACGCGACGAGCCCCTGCTTCGGATTTTGGCTGAAAGGAGGGTGAGAAATATCTTAAGCCTCTGCCATCCCCGCCCCGACCGAGCCATCTTTAGCTTCATAAGAATATGGAATTTTTGAGAAGGGAATGGCTCCTTCATTACTTGCGCCTATTTTGAACGAATTACAAATCAAAGTATAACCAGCGGGTAAAAGTAGACTATGGAGGAGTCTAAGGGTTTCAGATTTCAGGGGGATTAAAAGGATTCATGTACAGGAGAAATAACCTCTTGTTGTTTCTTTTTATATGAGGGGCGAAACGAAAGGTATTTAATATGTCCAGGTCTCCAAGAAAATCTGTAAACGAGAATATGCCCGCTCCACTTCCCCACACCATCAATAACCATTAAATTCGAATGGTCTCGTAAAGGGAAACTATTAAAGGCACGTTTTGGATAGCCAAACGGCATGAACGCGTTGTGAATGAATTCAGAGGAATGTCTCGTAGACCGGTACGTTTCCTGGGCATATGAGGAGACGCCAACATTAATAAAAGGCTGAGTTAAATGAGCTATGGTAAGGGCTAGGTATTACCAAAATCCTCCTCTCCAACCAAGAGGTTGGACAGCAGGGTTTTGAGGGGCTATTGTGGGGCCCAATGATTCGTGGGCCAGGCCCATTTACTCGTTGGGATCCAAAGGCCCAAGCCGAGGAAAGTGATGGCCTGGGCTCGGCAATACAAGTACGAAATAGCCTTGGGATACAGCCGAGGACGATTCAGTCCTCGGCATGTCCGAGATCTCACAAGAAGAAAGAGCAAAAATGGTATAGAAACAACTTGGGAAAAAATCTAAAATATTTGTGCCAATAGAAAAGGGTATGCTGGAAGGTGTAACGACCAGGGAAAGCTGCCCTTACTGCCATTCAATACTCTGCACCTGACAGAGCCGTACACTCCAAATTTTTCAAACACCCCCAACCACTCCGGGTATGGGTTGATGGGACAAGTATCAGTCTCGGAATGTCGATCCTACACGTGGACGAAGGATAAAAAAACACGGGCTAGTATAAAATGAAAAGTAAGTAATTCATAGTGGGGGCTGGGAAAAATGGCCAAAAACTAGAGCCTCCTAGCCCGCCTCCAGGAGAAAGACTCCTAAGGCGAAGACGACTTAACCCATCACTGTTACGGTTCACGACTTAACCATGTATGGATATCACGTAAAACCCACCGTTTGGCGACCAAGGCCTAGCCTTTCAAACCCACGCTTTACAAATGATACTGTTTGGGCCTTTTTACGTGCGAACCCATCACTCTTACGGTTCGTTACGAATCGTGTCCTTACAATATTCATTTTATATCTTACACACTTGCAAAATTTCTAGAAAATTAAAAATCAATAGCTATCTCATCAATAAATTGCTTAAATTATAAGTTTTTGTACTTTCAAATTATTCATAAAATATAGACTTATAGATCATATAGTAAATAATATCCAATTGATACAAAACTTGACATGTGTATTAAAAACGCAAAGAACATATAATTTAACGGTTAGATTTTCAAAATATATAATAATATTTATTTTATTAGGTAAGGTTGTATCCTTAAACTACAAACAATTTTGTAGCTAAATTTTGTCCTAAATCAAATTCCCTTATATCACCTCCTATAAAATGGGATCCAGGTCCAGCAATTTGGAACAAAAATCCATCTATCAAGCCAACTTCCAAAATATTCAAAAAGATACTTCCCAAAAAAAAAACCACACTCACATTTGTAAGGTCCACTTCCATGTTAAGGACATGCTACAAACAATTGTTATGTAAAATAATAATCCAAACCAAAAGAGAGAGCTAGGAAATTTAACTGAACTCGGCAAAAATGGCCCATTACCATCAATTTTGGAAATAATTTGCCCAAAAACACTGTTTCTGAACTATATAGCAGAGTACCACTTTTTCGTGTACTCGAGCTTGGTAAGCTCGAGTACCATGTTTTTTAAGTCCACCCTGGCCTGCTGACATGTGAGGTACACAGCCCTAAAAACACACTATTATCTCTCACTTCTCACTCTCACTTCTCACTCTCACCTACCCAGAACACACTCTCACTCTCACTTACACCTAAACATACAAACCCCAAACCCTAACACCATCGACGTTAGAAGACTTTCGTCAACGGCGACCTCTCAGCTCTCTCACTGTCTTAAGAGACTGAAACGACGTCGTTGTGATCTGTTTCGCGTATCGATGATGCTCGGGGGAGTGGAATCGTGGTCTCCGTCGCCGTCGCCTTTAAGGGAGAGGGGAAGGGAAAGCGGTGGTTGTTGGAGGAGCGATGGTAATGGACTTTCCGTTGGATGACAGTGGTGCGACGGCGTTTTCGTCCTCCTCTTCTTCTTCGCCCTTTCTCCACCCAAATTGCCTCGCAGGCTTCGCCGGAGACTCTCGGAGTCTAAGTCCCCGCAGAACTGTACTGTCGAAGATATCGAAGCGAAGCTCCGCCACGCCGATCTTCGCCGCCAGGTCTCTCTCTCTCTCTTTTTGGTGTGGTTCTTGGTTTGTGAAATTACTTGGAACTTAACTGAGCCAATTAATTCTTCAGGTGGTTAAAGATTCTTGTTTTAAACGTGCTGATTAGTTAATTAAACATTTTGAAGACTTATCAATCTGAATTTCATTTACAGAAAATCTTCAGAGATCACCAAACGGTGTGATCGTTTCATAAAAGTTGGTATAGTCTGTAATTTTCTCAGGAGCCAGATCAAAATTTTGATTTTTTTTTTTATCTTGGTAACCAAACATGGTAATAGGATTTGGATATAAGCTTCCTGAATCTCAAAGAATCATGGGTTATGTTATTTATTTATAAATAAAATTTTTTTGGGAGGTTAAAAGTTAAAAGCTTTGTATTGAAGGTTTTTTTTTTTGGGGGGGGGGGGTTGTTAGGTAAAGTTGGGTGCTTCTTCTGTTTGAGTTTTTTTCTGTTTTGCACTTTCTGGTCTTTCCTTTTCACGTCTGGTGGGCGTCTCTTTGTTCCATTTTCAAAATATTTTGCTTTTTAACATTCTTTCCTTAAAAAAAAAAATGATTACTTGTTGAATTGAATTTAAATTATCCCTTACTTTTTCAATAAGAAATTTAGTTTTGTACCCATTTTTTAAAATAGTTTTTTGTAGTCATGAATCCTACATTGGTTTTTTTTAATTGTTCTTAGTCCCTCTGAATAGTGAATCTTACATGAGCTTTATTCTGTCATGTTGTTTTGGGTGCAGCAATGCGATGGGAAATTGTCAAACAAGGCTCGAGCAAAGCCCAGAAGCCCATCACGGTCCTCATCTAATGAGGAAGATCTTGGTTAGCGCCTTGAAGCGAAGCTCCAAGCTGCTGAGCAGAAGAGGTAATATTTTTGTATTGCATAACTTATTTTTCAGCCTTTTGAAAATAGGGTTGTTTGAGAAAGCTTCACCTAGGAAAAAATTGAAGTTAAAAAAAGCTGTGCTCTGAAAAAGTGCAGTTAGAAAATGCATGTTTGCATTACCAAACATGCATTTTGAGATCTTTGACTTTGACCAAAATGTCAAAATTTTCAAAATGGACCTATCCTACTCAGTTTTTCGAGTAGAAAAATTAATTGTGGTAGCGTACCTGTGCATTAGGCTTAATGTTAATATCTCGTTGACATGGATTCTGGGGACTTATTTCGTTAAGAAAATAATATAGTCTAGATTTTCCTTGTGACCTATAGTATTCGGTGCTGGATGGCTATAAAAAGCTCAAGTTTTTTTCACAACAAGAACTCAAGCAAACCCTCACTCTTCTACCCCAAACCTTGTGATAGAAGACTTTTATAGCTTTAAATTGCACTAATAATGTAAACTTACGTTATAGACAAACAAATCCACATTATTAAACCCCCAGCATTCATTGTAAATGAAAAGAGATACTACTACAAATCTATCATTTAACAAAATGGCGATTTCCACTAAAAAAAGACAGAAAGAAGGGGGGCATTGTTAGTACGGACCAAATTAAGATAAGATGGACCACATAATTGTCTTTGGGGTGACACAAGAATTGTGTTTCCTGCATGTGCTTCATGATTCTCTTAATGTATAAATTCAGTTTAGGATTCTATTATTGAAAAGGAGATCATTACTAGAATAAGTCCACCTCACAGCAAAAAAAAGGTTAGTCCATAATTAAGGTTGTGGGGTGTGTATTCTTTGGGAAAAAGAAAAAGGTTTTGAGGGTGCGCATCCCCTGCCCATCTCACCCTAAAATCCATATTTTTCATGTTTCTTGTCTTGTTTGTCCTCATATGTCCAAGCTGACCACATGCCCCACAAACAAAACTCTCTCTTGCAGATTTCTTGTCCTTAAAAACCTTGACTTTATCTCCCGATATTTTGATTTTCTTACTGACTAGACCAACACTTGTGATATCATTCTTTTTCGTTAAAGCTTTCACCTAAAGCTTTCCATACGTGCCTTTTTTCACAATAACATTTTCTACCTCCTTCATGTCTTTATTAAATATCTCTTTGGAAGAATAGGACCCATCAGGTTGGGCAATACTGACAATTTGCTTGATCCGATTTGTGTTCTCAAAACCAAAACTTGGTTGCAAGCCCAAAGCCAGCCCTGTTTCCTCCCTCACAACTTTAGTCTTTTTCTTCTTCCTCCTCTCAGCCTCATCATCTTCCATCAATATACTTGCATAATTCGGCAGCTTCAACGGCTTCATCTTTATTTTCCTCTTCTGCCTGAGCTATGGATGGGCGCCTTCTCATTTTGAGCCCCTTAACACCATCTGCTTTGTCATGCTTTGACTCATAGTTACCTACTTCTTCCTCACATTCCTCTGCATCAAGAAGATTCTCTAAATCCCCAGCAAATGAATCAAGATCACTATTTCCTTCAGAGTCACTCTCATTTTCACGATCTAAGGCAGAAAGACTCTGAACTTGTCGTTCCCAAATCTCCTGACACTTCTCCCTTGTCTGCTGTTGCAGTTGAAGAAATGACATCTGCTGGCCACGCGCATACTTGCTGATAGTTGTGGGATCAATCTGTATCCCCGATGCAGCTTGCTCACTTGAAAGTTTGCGTATCATAGCAATACGGTGTCACCTAGTCAGTTTCGCAATCTCCTCCTCACAAACATCCAACTTCAGAAGAACCTCCCGTGCTTTGCAGTATTTGATAATTCAACTATTCTTTTAGTCTTCCGGAACTCAAAACTAGGACTTCCATCCTGACTGACCTGGTCCAGGTCAATAATTTCTTTGGGCCGTTTGATTATGATTTAAGATCTGAGGCTGTTCTCTATCTGTTTCTGTAGGTGGATAAGACTGTTTTCTTTTCTTGCATGAGGGTCAGTGATAATGGGAATGGGTTAGAATTCATTGAATTTGTGGTTCCCACTAAGTTTTTTATTTGGGTTTTAGTTTTTGGTGAATAATGTGTTGTGAAGAACTTAACTAGTTTGATTGTGTGGGTGCTGTGACTTGTGAGGTTGTGTTGGTGATTTTGGAACTTAGTGTAGGTAAGTTTAATTGAAGTTTCTCCTTTCTAAGGTGAGAAGATATTCACAGAGGGAGAGAGAAATAGATCATAGAGAAAGGGGATTTGGTTCCATTTTTGGTATTTTCAACTAACACACTATAGGTAAATGCTCTCTCTCTCTAATATTTCCACTTTGAAGTTTCACTGATCATAATTTGGTTCCATTTTTGCCTAATCCCTTGTCATTCTCTCTATTTTTTAACTACGGGAAAAAATGGACTGATGATATAGACCTATACAACTGAGAGAGAGTCTGAGTCTGTAAGGTAGAGATTGAAATCTGTGGGTTGCCTCCACTGTCAGCATGGACTGATGGTTCTTTTGTTTTTTATTTTTTATTTTTTATTTTTTGATATTTGGGTTATATTGGGTTTTGCCTAAAGAAATTGGATTAGAATTGTTTTTGTTTTTGTCTATTTGGGTTGCATTCGTTTTGGGTATCTGTTTAAAATCAACATGCATGCCTTTTTATTTATGTTTTTATTTTTTTTATTTTTTTTATTGGTATTTATTTCATTCCTTCTTCCTATGTTCTTGTTTCTAATGTTCTCTTTGTTCGTTTTTGTCAAGTTATTTGAATGCTTTTTATTAAAAAAATTAAAATCAAATTGGTTTCATTTTCAGGTACTACTCCATGTCTTGTACAACTAATGGGATTCTTCTTCGTTCCAGAGTCTCCTAGATGGCTGGTGGGTCCAAATATCTTGATGGGAATGTAATTTATATGTTGTTTTAAGTTTGTGACTAAAAAGAAGACGATTTAGAAGTATTAGTGAAGAAGAGAAAGATCAATTTTTATGACATGTAACAATATTCTTTCATTATTTCATGACTATATATATGTGTCTGAATTGGACTTTATTGTAGATGTGGGATTTATATTATTGGACTTTATTGTAGATGTGGGATTTATATTATGGGTTTTCACTTAGAAGTATATCACTATGTTGGTATTGGCTAGCACCTGCAGCCCAAAAGTAGTTCTGAAAAAAATAGGACTGGGTACCAATGTTGACAATTTTGCAAAATGGTCAACATTGGTTACCCAGCCCTATTTTTGAAAATTGACAGGTTGGTACCCGAGCTTGGTGAACTCGGGTACCTTGTGAAGTACCCGAGTCTACCAAGCTCGGGTACCAACCTGCAATGAACAAAGACTGGGTACAATGTTGACAATTTTGAAAATTGACAGGTTGGTACCCGAGCTTGGTGAACTCGGGTACCTTGTGAAGTACCCGAGTCTACCAAGCTCGGGTACCAACCTGTCAATTTTCAAAATTGTCAACATTGTACCCAGTGTCTTTTGTTCATTTGCAGGTTGGTACCCGAGCTTGGTAGACTCGGGTACTTCACAAGGTACCCGAGTTCACCAAGCTCGGGTACCAACCTGTCATTTTTCAAAAATAGGGCTGGGTAACCAATGTTGACCATTTTGCAAAATTGGCAGGTTGGTACCCGAGTTCATCAAGCTCGGGTACCAACCTGCCTCTTTCCTGAACTTACTTTGGGACAACTGAAAATAACTAGGCAGATTAGTACCCGAGTTCACGAAGCTCGGGTACGAATCTGCCTACTCCGGAATTACCCAAATTTCAGAACAGATAAAAAATGACTGTCAGATTAGTACCCGAGTCCACCAAGCTCAGTACATGGGTAATTCTCTTTTTTTTTTGTGAATTGGCGAGAATTAATTAGAATGGTTTCGTATCTTCTTTCAGTTTTTCTTTTTGTGTCTTTCAGTATTTATCCGTCATGTGATGATTTACTTTAAAGTTGTAAATCATGAATCAGACCAATAGGAAAGCATTGAAAAGCTTTAGCTGCCCTGATTATCATCAAGAATGTGACCGAAATTATTATCATCATCAAAGCCTAATTCAAGAAGCGATAGAAATGGACAAAAATATCAAATAGAAATCTACCATTGATCAGTCTTGGAGAGCAATCATATTATTGCTTGTATCAAACTTGAGATCCTGGCTTAGTTTGACATTACGCAACATGTACAGCAACATAAAATCATGTCTTTGGTAGTACTAAAAAGGGTATAAAACTAAGCACCCATAAAAGCATTTCAAGCCTTTCAAGATGAGAGTAGTTTGATAACAAAAAGGAGATCAAAGGCAAGGCCCACTAATAATGATAGCCATGCCATAAAAGGAAACTATAACAATATTAGTAGTTAGATGAGCAGTTGGCAGCACTTCCAACTCCTGGCATGCCGACATTTTCCCTCTTCGACTCTTCATCCACGGTGAAAGTTACACCACACACTTGACCAGAAATTTCCACCCTTGGCACAGGCTTCACCTCATTAAGGGGGTGTTCATAACTCCTGAAGCCTCCAGACGATGTGAAGAAGCATCCTTTGGAAAACAACAATACTTTGAAAAATCAGCAACGTAGTAGTCATGCTCATGATGTAATATCAAACAAATAGACTATAGTATTAGTATCTGGAAGTTCATTCTAATAATTACACAAAATCAAAACAAGTCCTACTTTTTTCAACTTTTTTTAACAATGTCGTAGATAAATGACAGCACTTGATAAATGGGAAAATGAGTTGATTAGAATACCATCAATTGTTGAAATATTTTGCAAAAATAGGGACTTCAGCATGCTGAATTTGAATACTTATCACTTCATTCACATCATATCCTATTTTTTGTTTCAATCCAATGGATGATACGATTGAAAAACACTTGTAAGAAATGGGCATTAGCATTTTACACATAATGATCCAACACATACAAAATCAACACTAGAAATAATGCAGTCATCAACACCAAGCATAAGAAGAGAAAGTCTTAGTCCCAAAACTTTGGAATTGGAATGAACCACATGTACACAAGCAACGATGATATTTTAACGATATATGTCATAGTTAGTCCTTCAAATTTTTTCCAATCTTTCTTAAGTTATAAAAATACATAATTGAATGGCATATAGCATGCATTTTGTTTCAAGTTGCATTTAGAAGAATGCCACGGTTTAAAATTAGCATACCTAATCTGCGACACCACCACTTGTCGGTACCTCATTCCGCTTAGGACATGTTCTTCGGTTATGCCCCTCTTGGTCACACAACCCGCATTGCACCTTCCTCCCCCCCTCCTTCCACGGTGTGGTTCTCGGCCGTCTCCCACCCTCGTCCATCTCATTCCTGATTCGTGTTGAGACAGGGCGGCCTTTCTCTCGAATCAATTGGGGGTTAGGGAGGACCCTTCGAGTTTTTTCCATCTATTTGTTTTGCATTTATCAGTAATATTTTGACTTTCATTCCATTCTAACCAGAATATTCCGTTCTGGTACATAAATAGGTACACTATATACCTAATATTTTTGTCTTTGTCAAAAGTCAGAAGCCTAAATTGGCCATTTGGACAAAATTTTGGCATGAAATGAGATCTAACTTTGTGGATTAGAGTTTGAGGTTTGGAAACACCTCATTTAAGAGGACCCTTGTTGTAATGCAAGTAACAATGAAAGACAAAGACTAGAATGACTACAATTTCTAAGAAACTAAGTACCGATATCTAAGTTATTTCCAATGCAATGGATTTGAAGTAATCTAATTCGAAATAAATTGGCTTGAAGTGAAATATAAGTAAACAAACTAATTCAATTCAAAGTAAACTACATAAACCATATACTAGTCATCATTCTAAAACCAAACTAATTGAAAGCAAGCACAGCAACTAGATACAAGAAACTAACTTAATTAAACTTGATCACAAAGTTCACAGAAAGCACTTACAAACATAAATTCTTCACTACTCCTAAGAACTACAATATCTCCTACAAAACTAAGTACAAATGATCTCAACAAATTTTTTAGTGTATTCGCGGTGTTATTTTCTGTAGAATATGCCTCTATTAATACTTAAGATTTCAGCGGTTATTATCATTTATCAATTTATGCCTTCCATGTGTTTCCTTGCTAATTGTTAATGACACTTTCCAAATTTTCAACTATTCTCAGTAAACTTCTTACAACTTCTTTGAGGCAATTATTCCAAAGTTAACTGCATCAATGCCATGTGTCGCTTTTACAGATGTGTGTTTCAAAAATTGCTCAAGGCCCTTAACTACGTTGAGGGAATTGCTCCACCCTGCCCTCAACTATTCGAGTATTACTATGCCTAGCATTAGTCCTAGTTTTCAATTATTTTTACTGGGGGCACCACATCACCTACACCTTTTCAGTTGTACGTTTCTTACTGTGCCTCTATTTCATCCCACTTCAGAATTATTTTAACCCCAACAGAAACCATTACAAACAACATTTAACTCCATGGCAATTGTCATTTAAGCCCAAGAAGAGAAACACGTGAAATGAACAATTGTCAGTCTCTCACCTAACTGCCAAGGGCCTCAAGTACAAATAGAGGACTCGTTTTCAAGAAAAAGAAACCTAACAAACTTGCTTATACATAATGCAATGATCATTCTCTTTCTTAAGAGTCTTGAAAGCTGATTATAGAGATGTTTTGATGGGATTCAAGGCTGCTAAGATGGGTTTCTTCAACACTTGACTGGTGGCATTGATGGAGGTTGGTGGCAATAATTGTGGATGGATGGGTATGGATTCAATGGGTATAGAGAGAAAATTTAAATAAATAAAAATACAAACCAAAAAAATAGTAATTTACTAGGAAAATAAAAATATAATATAATTTTTATGTGCTCAAAACAGCATAGTTTACAGGATGTGGTTTAATACTGTACATCAAAACTACATTGTTTTCAGCTTAGTAGGAATTTAACAACGGCCCCAACAACGGGTATTGACAAAGGGACGCATATCAAAGCGTATTATACTTTTCGGATCCAAAATCTAAATGTTTAAACTTTAAGCTTTAGAGACAAAACAAAATGACCACGTACTTTAAGAAACAAAGTGCAATTTAATCAAATATAAACATTCCTCATCTCTCTATAACATTTGAGACAAGTAAAGAATATTTCCATTCCTTCCATCGCATATAATCAGCCCTACCAGGAAATTAGAATGGGGCAGAACCATGTCAAATTTTGTTAATTTGCAACAAACTCCTAAAGTATTATTCTCACTGTTTCGGTATCACTCATAGCTTTTTATGAGACAGCATGAACAAAACATTTATGTTATATAGGGACGAACTGCTCTAATATATGTCAAATAAAAATTTTATATTTTATAGAATCTTATACTAACAATTGAATTACTTTTCAACACCATTCTCTAGGTTAGAGAGTTTCCAAATATGAATTGAACAACTCTTCTTGTTTGAGCTTACTGAGTTGCTAATCCAGAGTTCAGCATTTCAGCTCCAGTACATGTTTATGACTTAAGAGACAAATATGGCCCTAACTCACAAATCACAATTCACGTGTCTGCTTCCAAAAAAAAAAGCGTTATCTTACATCATTAGCATCTTGGACTTCATGTTGAATCTTAGTAAAACTAGGGTCAAAGCTTGGATCCAATGCACTAGAGCACTGGACCCAATCCCAGTCTGTAAAACTATATGCATTTTTAAATTTAAACACTACTAAAATCAAGTGAAAATTAACACAAATCACACATAGGTCACTTCCTAGTTAAGGTTTACCCTCAATATAAGTTGGCTTATTGACACATGTATCATAAGCCTCTTCTTGTCAGTGTAGAGTAAATGTTCAATTTGTATAAGCTATAATGGAAAGATAATTTTGAAACCAAAAATCTACGATTAAGTATACCCAATGCTCCAATCTGGCTCCAGAGAATGGTTCTGTAACTACAAAATAACATTTACAGCATCTCCTCTACAAATACCCACAAAGACCCACATATACCCACAAATACCCACAAAGACCCACAAATACCCAATGCTGAAACAAATATTGAGATAAGGAGACATACCTGGTGAATCCAAACTGAAGATGCAGACCGACAGTGACAGTGCGAGCGAGCGCGAGACTGAGAGGGAGACCGCGAGCGAGACCGGCGAGACTGAGAAGGAGACCGCGAGCGAGACCGGCGAGACTGAGAGGGAGACCGCGAGCGAGACCGAGAGCAAGAACAAGAACGAGACTCAGAATGAGAGCGTGAGGAAGATGATAGCGTGATTGAGAGGGAGATTGAAAAAGTGATGGCGAGATTGAGAGGGAGTTTGAGAAAGTGATATCTGAGATTGAGAGGGAGTTTGAGAAAGTGTAAGTGTGGGTAGCACTCTAACAAATGGTTTGGTTTGTGGGTAACAGGGGGACAACGGGCTTTTCTGGTACTCGAGCTTCCTGAGCTCGGGTACCAAGCTATTTTTTTAATTCCTTATTTCCATGTCACGGTGCCAGGTGGATTAAAAAAACATAGTACTCGAGCTCACCAAGCTCGAGTACCCGAAAAAGTGGTACATTGCTATATAGTTCGGAAACAGTGTTTCTGAGCAAATTAGTTTCAAAATTGATGGTAATGGGCTATTTTTGCCACTGAACTCAATACTTATACTGTACTATCCCTTTTGGGAGAGCCCACCAAGTTTTTATTTTTGGCCAAAATTTTTTAACTTTTTGCTTTTTGGTTTTTGTTTCAATTTTTTAAAAAAAAATTAACATAGTTATTTTTTTGAAAAAAAATTAACTATTAATTTTTTATCACTCGTATAATATAAAGGAAAAGTTAATTAATACCCATTTATGGTATTCCTGAAATATTCAATAATTTTCCTTTGTAGAGCATTAGCATTGGAAAATTCCAATGCTATTCTATTTTACCATTCTAAAACACCACTTTATCAATATACCATACCATTTTACAATTTCTCCACATCCCAAAACTCTATTTTTATTAAAATATTATTTTTTAACCCATTCTTTATTATTTCTTCCCAACCGTTCAGCTCATTTTCCTGGGTCAACAGCCATTTTTATTCCTCTCTCCCAGCACCGGTTCAACACACAACACACACCCATTATACAACGATTAACCTATCCAAACCCATCACCACACCCACACACACACAAACACAAACATCAAACCAGCAACAAAGCCACGCACAAACACAACCCAGCAACAAAGCCAAGCCACACACACAAACACAAACCCATTCAAAAACCGGGCCACCGATCAAAAACTCAGGCCAGGCCACCGATCCACGCCGCCGATCAACCAATCCACACCGCTGATTTGAAACCCAGGCCACTGATCAAAAACCGGAGCAAACCCATTCAAAAAACATCATCACCGGAGCCACCGGAGCAAACCCATTCAAAAAAATCATCACCGAAGCAAACCCATTCAAACCCATTCAAATAAAATCATTACCGGAGCAAACCCATTCAAACCTATTCAAAAAAACATCATCACCGGAGCCACCGGAGCAAACCCATCCAATAAAATCATCACCGAAGCCATCGGAGCAAATCCATTCAAAAAAAATGAGAGAGATGAGACAGCAGAGACGAGAGAGAAGATGGAGAGCAGAGACGAGAGAGCAAACCCATTCAAAAAAAACATCACTGGAGCCACGGACCAAATCCATTCAAAAAAATGAGAGCGATGAGAGAGCAGATTGAGAGCAAAAACGAGAGAGAAGACGGAGAGCAGAGACGAGAGAGAGAGAAGGGCACAGACAAAATGAGAGAGATGAGAGACAGAGGAAAGAGAGTAGAGATAAAATATTATTTTTTTTTATACAATACTGCTACAGTGCAATTCTATCTTTAGAATTGCACTGTAGCAAGTATTGCAAAAATTTTACAATACTTACCTTTGCCATTTCTTGATGTAGATGATTTTAAAGTTACAAATGCTAAATTTCCCTTAGATATAGCATTAGCATTTTCCAATGCTAATGCTCTAATAGACTATTTAAAAAAAAAAAATAATACCACTCTCATAAAAAGTATAAAAAATAAAAACTATTGCTTTTAATAGTTTTTTTTAATAAAAATTAAAAAAAAAATTATTTCTTAAGGCAATGGTACATTAACTTATTCCAGTAGATACCCAGTAAAAATTAAAAAGCACTCCATCTGCTACTCTACAAAGAGCCACACAAATCAAATTGCCCCACAACAAGCCCAACCAACCAACCTTTCAAAAAAATAAGTAAAAAAAGCCCAACCAACAAAATCGCCCACCCTTTTCAGTTTCCAAAGACCTCTTAAAATTCCAAAAAATAGTCACACTGTGGGCCCCAAAAATTTGAATTCTCAAAAAAAGGTTCTCCACTCCCCACTACACCACTCTCTTCCTCTAAAAACACACACATCACTGTCTCTAATAATCCACATATATATTTACATCTCAGGTCTCCACCATATAAGCCCTAGCAAAACCCTAATCCTCAAATCTTCAATCCCATTTTCCTTTCACCACAGCCTCAGAAAATGGCCAAAAAGAAAGTGACCCATCAACCCAAAGACTCCCAAGAAGAAGCCCCACCTAATCAAAACCAAATCCAAAGCCAAAATCAATCCCAACCCAAACCCAAGGATGACTCCACTACTGAAAAGGTGCAGAGCTTGAAGTCACTCAACTCTCTGCTCCTCAAAGAAACCTTTGAGCGCAGACAGCAGGTTGAGTCCTTGGAGCAGGCCAAGGAGGCTTTGGAATCCGAGTTAACTCGGTCTGTAATGGATAAGAATGTGCTTGAGGCTGAGTTGACTCAGGCCAGTGATGAGAGTATTGGGTTGGAGTTGGAGAAGGTTGTGGTTTGTGCTTTTTGGGAGACCCAGATGGGTGAAATGGGTGTTGGGTTTGATGGGTTGGTGAGAGAGAAGGCTGAGGTTGAGAAATTGAAGTGTGAGAGAGAGGCTGAGATTGGGTTTTTGAAGAAAGAGGTCAATGAGGTCAGGGCTAGTCTTGAAAATGAGAGAGATAAGTTGAGCCGAGTGTGCCGAGAGAGGGATTTGCTTAAGACTGAGATTGATGGTCTGGTTGAGGAGAGAAATGGGTTGAGAGGAAAAGTGGTTGAGAAGGAGAAAAAAGAGAGGAAGATTGAGGAAGAGGTTGGGAAACTGAAAGGAAAATGTGAAGGACTAATGGTGGAGAAGGCGGAGATAGAAAAGGCGGTTGAGGTGGTTAAGAGGGAGAAAGAATCAGTTCAGAGGAAATTGGAGGTGTCGGCGAGGTTGATTGAGGGATTGAGGAGGGAGATTGATGGTGTTGAGAGGGAAAAGGGTGAAGTTGAGAGGCAGAGAAGTGTGAAAGAAGTGAAGATTGGTGAATTGGAGAAGGAGGTTGGGGAATTGAATGAGTTCATAATGCAAATGCAGAGGGAGGAGGAAGTTTTGCGCGCTAAGGTTTTGGAGTTGGAGAAGAGGATTGAGGAGGCTAAGGATAAGGAAAAGGAGATGGTGATGGAGATTGATTTGTTGGTGGAAGAGAAGAGGGAGAAGCAACAAAATATTGAGAAGTTGAAAGATGAGAGGGATTCTATTCAGAGGGTTTTGGATAGCACTAGTAAGGTATCAGAGGATAGGCAGCAAAGGATTGGGGATTTGATTCGAGAGAAGAATGAGATTGAGGAAGTGAAGCTTAGCCGAGAGAGTGAGATTGTTGTGCTGAATATGGAGGCTGGTAAACTCAGGGATGTAATTTCTACATTACAGGAGTCTTGTAGAAATGAAGAAGAGAAAAACAAACAATTAGTGTCTGAAATTGGTCACTATAAGGATGCTTACAATCGAGTTGCGCTTGAGAGGGATCAGGTGCAAATGGGTTTAGATGAGGAGAAAAAGAAAGTGAAAAACATGGAGGTAGTGGTTTCACAGATGGAGCAGAGGATTGAAGGTACTGTGAAGGAAAAGGATTTGGTGCACAAGAGCCTTGTTGAGGCCCAACACGGAATCGATGAGTTAAAGGCTAAAATGGAATCAGCAAGCATTAATTCAGAGCGGGCATTGAGTATGGTGAAGAGCACTGCGGCATTGGTGTGTGATTCAAGAGATGATAGAGATGGTAAGGAAGAAGTGATTATCAATGGGCAGAAGCTAGAGGAAGAAATTGAGCCATATGCGGCAGAGTTGGATGCCATTACGAATGCTTTCAAAAACAAGGAGAAGATCGTGGAGGATACGAAGAAACAGGTTGAGTTTCTACAGAACTCTGTGGCAAATGCAAATAAGAGGAAGAGTTTCTGGACTGTAGTTTCTTCTGCAACTACAATTTTTGCTGCAGCATCTGTTGCTTATGTTGCAAGAGGACGCTGAATGCCAAACGGTTCAAGTTTTGGTCTTCTGTTATTGGGACAAGATGCTTTTGTATCTTGGATCAACTAATCAAGTCCAGTTGACGAGAAAACTTAATGTCATTTGGGTACTTTCAGACTACTTATGATAATAAAGTGTCTCTTAAAGCAGTAGAAATTACTATCTTGGCAAATCGTTTACTGCTTTTTCGATATATGAAACAACCTCTTATCAGTTTATATGTTACTTTCTTATAATGTTAGCATCTGCTCTCCATATTATGCTTTCTTTTGAGGTTATATTGTCTATTATTCTTCACTGCTCTCCTGCTCCTTGGCTGTGTGAGAAATATTAACAAGAAAACGGAAAAACGCATGCTAGAAATTTGGTCTGTTCAAATGTAATATGCCATTATATGCATGATTATAAAAGAGGAGGCTACATTATCTTAAGCTACTGGTCAGTTCTTTGAGTTGGATTATTCAAGTTTCAAATTTTTAATGTTACAATTGGTTAGATATCCTTCTTGATGCCTTTTTTTGGGTCAGTAAGTGGTGTTATTTACAATATACGTATGATGCAATTACTTTTATTGGTTAGCAATGAAAGTAAAGAGATTCTAGGTTAGGCATATAGAGAAATTGTCCTGGTATACAATTAGTTGGGATTGTTATAATACATATCCAATAAGAAAATCTAGGATTGTTATAATGAAACTTAAAATTTTGTTCTGTTAGGAGTGTTTTGTACCCTTGGTGCAGTTGTTGGTGTTGCGGTTGCTTTTGTTGCATGTGTCTGTGCTCTTGGAGCTTTCCATTAATAATAACTTTCTCATTCACCCAAAAAAAATTACTTAAAATTTGGTGAAAAATCTTCATCTTTTTATCTAGTGTTGATATATATGCTTTTATGGCTACAGCCATGCAAACTATGATGTGTGACACAAAACTATGGTATTTTAGAGAATACAGATGTCTCAGGTATCAGACAGCTTGCACTTCAGGTACACAATTGGTCGCGATTCTCTTGAATTCTTTCAATTATCTTTTCATACAGTCTATGTCTTGTCTGTGTTTTCTTTGTGGGGTTGGGGGGAAGAATAATGACAGACGTTGGAGGACCATGTTTTTTAGCACAAGAGTGTAACTGTTGTGCAGGAATAAAAAGGTGTTGATAATACGTTGCCATAAAGATGGATGCTGTCAAAATTGTTTTCACTGTTATATATATGTTAATGAATGCTGCAATATGGATTTTGTCTTATGATTTGATTGAACTGGAGGGGTGTATTTCTTGATTTACGGAAGATCAAAGATGGACTTTAGTCATATGGAATATAGTTGGAACCTCTAATTAAAGTTCTTTTTAGGTGGAAATCCAAATTACACCCTTTTTAACTTTTTGGTGGATTTTCATTTTAGCTCTTAAACTTTAACATTCAAGTTTGCATTCTATCCATTGCCATTTATAAAATTGATACTATTCACATAAGAGATACGATGTCGTTTTATTGGACTTAATAGCAATCTTTTAGATGGACAGATCAACCAATTTGATAGATATGTTCTTTGTAAGGACTAAATAGCAAAAATTAAACTTGGACGAAAATGACAATTCACTTAAACTTGCGGGTTTAATTTGGATTTTTAGCCTTCTTTTATTACAAAGGCTTATATTCTTTTTTCTTTTCTTTTTTTTCTCATCTGAGTTTGCTGCTGCTGATCTTGTACATATCTGCTTGTGTTGTTGTTAGTGCATTTCCAGTGGGTGTTATTTGGCAGGTTTAGAGCTTGACTGTTGTTTGATGTGTAAGAGAAAGAGGGTGAAGTTGTAAGCTTGCTAAGCTTGTGTAACTTATTAACTTACCAATAAACATAAAATAAATAATGAGAAGATGAAGGCAAAAGACTTGAGCTAATAAGTGGTAGATTATTGTGGTGGGAAAATTATAAAATGCTCCCGAAAGTACCATAAAAATGCGCATGTTGTGGGTTTCGGTTAGCTCACTGCTTACATAAAAAACTAATTAATATCTTATTCTGATGATAAATAGCACAATTATTAAGAGCGGACGTCAGAAGTTAAAACTCTATAATAATAAAAAAAATGTGTATCTTACATGAATAGTGGGTCTTCTTATAAATTTAATAAGTGAAATTCAAATATGCATATGCATTTATTGTGGTATTCATTTATTGTACTTTCAGTGTATTATATAGGATCTTGTTAATGAGTTTTTAAGGGCACAAGTTAATTCTATTCTTGGTTTTAATTTGGGCCTATTATTGAAGTTACTTTTTTGTTTACAAGTAATAGCTTGCTACATAACATAGGATTTATTGACTTACAAGAACAAATTCATTGTGTATTTTTTGGATATATATATAGAGTTTGACTTTATTTTTTGAAAATTGTATAAAAATATTATTTAATTAAGCATAATGCATCTTAACCATCGTTCTTAAGTCATTCGTTCCATTGTATAATTACCCATTGTAGCTGAGACACATAAGCAGAGCAGTTTGTGAACAATAAATTTTGGCAATACCATTATACCTCTATTACAGCATTTGTTGCTATTGTTGCAAACTGAGTAACTGGTTCAATCTCTTCTTTTTTTTCTTTTCTTTTAACTGGTTTCAGTCATCCCTTCTTTTCTTTTCTTTTAATGTGTAGGCAAGTTTTTAAATTGAACTAATCTACTTATGGATTAATGATGCTATTTTGTGCGTGTAATCTTGTCTAATCTGAAAAGATTTTGTCTTCTGATTGATGCTGAAATCATAATTATGTTTTCACTTTGGGAAATGCAGGCTGCATAAGTATTTTAACATATGGGGGGGAAATCCACAAGAATCCAATGGATCTTTTAGAGCAACCAGCAAAATCTTGTAAAATACAAAAAAAGGGTTCATTTTACACATTTTGATCAAAAAAATACTCACATCAATATGTGTAAAATTGTGCATAAATACACAAGTGCTACAGTAACTCTCCCCCCCCCCCTCTCTCTCTCTCTCTCTCTCTCTCTCTCTCTCTCTCTCTCCAACTGATAACCCCCACCACCAACCACACAGACCCAACACCACCACCCACATCATCGCAACTCAACACCACCAAATACCACCACTGCAACCTAGCACCGCCAACCACCACCACCACCACAACTTGGACACACCACAAAATCAACCAAAAATTAAACAAACCCACACAGTCACACCACAAAATCAATCAAAAATCAAACACATCCACACCCATGCACGGACACACCAACAGAGATAGAGATAGAAAGAGCATTTTTGTGAACTTGTGGCTGTGGGTCGACTGGAATGGTGCTTGTGATGCTTTGATTGTGGATCATTGATCGGTGATTGTGGATCGTGGATTTGAGAGGCGATTTCTTCATCGTCGTCGCTGCATGTGGATCGATGATGTGGATCGATACTGGCAGTGTAGATAGGTGCTTGTAGATGAAAATTATATGTTGTACTCGGCATATATGCCGGGCCTCTCACACATAGGCGGGCCCCACAATGTGTGGGATCCGCTAGTTTGTGAGTGACCCGGCATACACCATATACCTACTCGCTTGTGAGTCAACGGAGATCGGTGGTGTTTGTGGGTTTTGATGGTTGTGGTGCTTGTGATAGAGTGTTAATTTGACCATGAGAGAGAGAAGAAGAAAGAAGAAGGAGATTAAGAAAAAGAAACAGTAGAGATAAAAGAATATTAAAAAAATAATATAAAAATATTATTTATATAAAATATAGTTTATAATAAATGTACGTGGCCATTTTGTAAAAGTGATTTGGGTGTTTTTTCAACTTCTCTTTTAAAAAAGAAATATTTTTAATCTGGGATTTCCACCATCACATCTTGGTTATCTTGGAACAGACGTAATAGGCATATAGAGCATAGACTATAGACTATATGGTGCCAAGATTATAGCTTCTACTTTCTGCAATGACCATTAATGGTAAAAATATTCATTGCATAAAAAAGAAGAAGGAAAAAAAGGTCTGAATATGCATACAAATTGTCAAATTGTAGTACTGAGTTACTGACAGAGTACCGACAGCTATATAAAGATATCCCATCAAAAAAAAAAAAAAATATCCTATATAATTGTAAATTCATTGTTCTTCACCGACTAATTTTTAGATATGAATAACATGGTAAATAGTGTTCTCTTTTCGTATAATAATAGTGGAGTTTACTTATTAAATTTATAATAAAATTTATTATAAATGTAAAAAAATGTAACACCATTACATTATATGCTAAGACTATATAAGCATTTTTCCTTACCATGCAATGAATTCAAAAATATGTCCTCATTTTCCTTACTAATAAAGAAAAGGGGAATACAGCTATGTTGTCAATTCAACTGTCACATTTATGTTTCATCCAATTTTTGTTATGGCATTATTCTAACTTATAAAGGCTCAAATTAATTAGTCATTACCATATGATGTGGCTCAATTTCCTCTTCTCGTTTAACATATTACAAAACTATATGCTCTACCTTCCAGCTGGTTTTTTGTTTTCTTGTTTATTAATTCACAAATGCATTGGTTTCTGTAGGTTAAAATACTAAATAATTAAAACAACTAAAGTATCAAATACCAAAAAATTAATTAATGCAATAAATGCATGACAAGCAATGCAACTTGGACAGAAGGTAGAAATTTGAACACAGCCAGCTAGACCAAAAAAGTAAGGTATATGATATCAGCCCTCAGTCCCAAGCTCTGTTTTCGGCCAGGCAAACCACATATGATATGACCCAATTTTTTTATTTTTTTTCTTTTATGTAAAACATATGACCTAATTGGACTTGGTTCAGCCAATTTCAGTCTCATCTGATAGCTCATAATTTTTATTAGGAAGACAAAACAATGATGAACACTAACATAAAAACAGCTAATATAGAAAGAAACAGATTAGAAGATCTTGGATGCCCAGGAATGTGATTCTAGTAGAGTTCCAATATTTGAGATAATCGTAGTGACAGAGATAGACCTAAAGATCTATTTAGGGACACTTAAGTGTCCATATGATATGGCTTAAATTTTGTGACTTATTTAGCTTATCATTAAAACTTAAAAGTGTAATACATTTTAATAAGTGGCGTTTGAATAAATTGTACCTTACATAAGTAAAACATTAAAGGTATATATTAAATCAAATAAGGTGACTTTAAATGTTTTTTTTTGGTGAATAATTTAATAGTTACAATGAAGATTGCTCTAGATATCTCTGTTGGAAATACTAAAATGTGTCAATTGATCTACAAAACTCTTGACTGACTTTAAAATTAAACAAGTGAATACTTTGTTAATTCTATTAACCTTTAAATATACCTTTTTTAAAAACTAAACATAATATTAATTATAGGTATCGTCCTATTTCATCTGAGGCTTTGGAGTTAGCATCATAAATGTAATGCATTAACTATGAGACGACAATTCATAATTAGTTGAAAATTTCGGCCTCTACATTTTTGTAACAAAGAGTACTTCATTGCTTCTTCTTTTTTTTCTCTTTTTTCTCAGACATTTACCTAAATGTCGTTTCCATTGTTTCTTTTCTTTTTTTGAGAAAAAGTTGAGCAAGTTTCCATTGTTTCTATGGTTGGAAAGTTAACATGAATCACTCGACAATGTGCTTCAAGTAAAAATAAATAAAATGGACCTCACAAGTTCATTAAATAGGGCTGCATGTCTTTGTCAAAAGCTTAGCTGTTTGTTACCATTATACTAATATTCTTTTTATCATTGTGAAAGCAAATCCCAACAGCTTAAAGGGTTAGTTCTCATGTGGCCCCTTAGAAACATCCAAATCCCAACCACCTCTATATTGAGTATTTCTCTTTCAAAGCAAGCCAACTTTTGTATTTATCTAGCATCCCAAGCTCAAAATTACTCATTTAGAACAGGGATTCATTGATTAACAAAGGTTAAATCAATCAGATCAATGGCAAGAATAATATTAGATGAGTTTGCTTCCATTCATTAATCAAATTGTATGGATACCCTTTTGGTTTTGAACTGTTATTCTTTGTGTAGGATTCCTACGTGAACAGCTATTTGAATCAATAAACAAAGCCTTCATTCATTAATCTTTGGTTAAAACACTCAGTTCCTGCTCCATATTTGGACCTAATGAAAGCCACACTCTTAATTATTTTAGACATAAGACATTAGATCTTTTATATCACCCTATATAATAATGCCCTTTAGTCAGTTCTTCAAAATAAAATAAAACCTACAAGCACCTTCCATTTTTCATTTGAGCTGCAAATGAGTCAGGGTCTTTACTAGCAGCTTGAAACCTTAACACAGATTCAGTTTTATTTATGTTTGTTAAGTTAATAAAGAAAGATCAAGTTTAAACTTGTGTGGACTAGTCAATAATCAAGCCAAGATTGAACAAAGCAAAATTAAACTTAATTAGAAGCCCTGTAAGAAAACTTGCAAACAAAGCAAAATATAATTGATGACCCAAATAGGAGAAATATAAATATTAAGTATAAGCAAATTCATTGTCTCATGTGATATGGCTCATTGAATTCGTTTCTAAACTTCAATATTTCTATGAGCAGTCAAACTTATGCTCCTTGATATCAAATATTTCACCTAATCATGCTTCTTTTTAATTTTCTTCATTTTTTGATACTGCTACCAATAAGCACCAATAGTTAGGCCTATGCTTGAAGATTATAATATAAACTATCAGAATCAAAACAAAAACAAAAGAACACCACAAGGCATAGGCCATCATTAACTTGGCCAGGAAATATTCATGGAGGTTGAAAATATGAAGCCACTTTCACATAGTGCATTGATTCAACCAGTATCCTCCCATCCACTATTCTTAATACAAACAGATCTCAGTCTGCTTCCAAGAAATTATGTATCCTTGATAACAGTTGCTCTTGACCAATCACAAGATCTGTTGCCTATACAAAGTTCACACTTGTAGAACTGGACAACACCAATGCTGATTGGAACCCTTTGGAAAGCATAATCAAAATGGTCTCTCTTAAGAGCCAGATATGGCATTGGTCTTAGAATTAACATCCTAGCTGAAACAGGCAGCTAGGATTCTATTCCCATTTCTGTCCTGGCATATGAAACATGAGCCCCCTCTACTTACATCCAATGGTGCCAGCTGCTTATATGAGACCTAGGAGCTGCCAGTACTGGTTTTAACTTTTTAACATTGGATGTCTCACCAATTCCATGCTTCTTTCACTCTCTGGAAATTTAATTCTGTGGTGACCCAAATAAAGAGATTCCCTGCAAATATGAATAGGGTTTTAACTGTGGTTTAGGACAGTGAATTAGTGACAGTACGGTTTTTCTTCTTGTTGAAAACACGAGGCCATGTTTTCATTTCAGCCTTTTTACTACACAACTCTTATCACATATACAATGCACCATCTTATCGCCAGAATGTATCGGGGATTTATATGCTCCATTATCAGTTCCATCAAGTAATCAGCAAAACATCAGCAAATCACCTCATTCATGTAATAATGCTAACGAAAAAGCTCCCAAAACCCTCTGTATAGGTCTAAAATTTTCCTACCACACAGCAAAAGCTTGAATTAAGTAAATTAACTCAACCTAGTCTTACTCTTAGGTCCCCATATCTTGTTCCCCACACAAGCACATTGCTAAAGGATGGACGAGTACATAATTCACGTTTTCATAACATTCGACAAAATATTCAAGGAGCATACATAGGGAAGCTTAAGTCGAGCATTATCAATTTTTATAAAAGCATTCTATTTACAGTTGCCAAGTACACTGTGAAACATGAACACAAACATAGAGAACAACCCAAAAATGATAGGGAAAGGAAAGAATTAAATGACAGAGGAAACAGCAAATAAGCAAACTCTGACAAAGAAGAAATAGTAACAAGCAAACACTTTATATAAACTAGAACATATATATTAACATACAGGATCACAATACCACGGATGTTTTCCCATCCATGTTTATAAGATTAGATATAAATATATATCTATATATAACATTAGCTAGGCACCGATCCCCGATTGATCGGCCACCAAATGTATACCCCTACACTCCTGTCCTCTCCCTTTCATTGCCAGAAGCCAGAATGGGTGATCTTAAATTTGGTGGGTCTGCTAAACTTAGTCAGGTGGCTCCTGCCGCCATGAAAACTTCATCAAACCAATACCATCAAAGTCCAGACAATAGGATTTCCACCACAAAAAAACATTCAGGTCGAGCTACATGCTGAACCATACCTCTGCACCCAACAATCAAGCCCAGCATCCACATACAAAGAAGATAACCAGACCCAAGAAGCAGAATCCTAATACCACGATGAATAAAACGGTAAGTAGTATTACTACACAATCTTATATACTGCACACAACCACTTAAGTACCCCCAACTGGAATGTCAAGCATTTGTTACATATGGCTGCCTGTAGGTAAAGTTAAGTCTATTAACAGTCAGAACACACAAAGTTATTTATCTCATCCATGACAGTATAGAAGTGGTTGTTATTAGGCAACAAGTAAAACCCAATTGTTGCCTGCTCCAGATATAGAAGTTTCACCACTTGGCCAGCCTTCTCAAGCCCCTTAGCATAAGCCAACTGCCAGTCCTGAATAAGGTCCAAGCTAGCCACCACAACAAGGCTCTTTGGGAACTTAATTCCTTCCAGACTTTTACCCTTAGGACCAAATGGGTTACATGCTGGGTGGTCTCTATCTTCCCCTTCAGGGAGATATGCTCTCCAATACCAATCTCGGTCTCGGGTAGTAACAAAGTATTTCCCATCTAATCGCGTCTCAGATTCAGTTCTCTCTAGCCCACCAAACATAGGGTTGAGCAATATATTGCCCAATACTTCAATGTCTGATTCTACTGCCCGTAAAGCAACATGATGGACAATGTTACCACCAGAACTATCTCCGGCCAAGTATATATGAACTTTTGAGTCCTTACTTTGCAGCCATGACCTTGAACTAACCCACTTAAGAGCTGCCCATCCATCATCATAAGCACATGGGTACCTATTTTCAGGTGCACGGCGATAATTCACAGAGACCACAACAGCTTTACAAATGCCCACTAGCCTGCGACATAGAGCATCATATATAGCACTGTTTGCAGAGGAGTGAGCAAAGCTTCCACCATGAAAGAATACTATGACTGGGACAACCTCAGCAGTCACAGGCTTCTCAAGATCAGCAATATTCAACTGAGGTTCTTCGCCATGGGCTAGTCTATAGATCCGGATATAGAGGCCAGTACTCCGGTCTAAAACAACATCAAATGAGAATACGCCATCAACAGGCTTTGCATTGGCCGGAACTTTCCGATCAAGGAATTCTGCTAAGTGCCGGTTAAAGGTGCCATCAGGGCGACGTAGAAGATTGTAAGCTAACTTGAAGTTGGAGATGAGCACCCATGTATTCAAAGGTACAACCATCTATAGAGACCATGAAAAAGAACAAAAAAATGTTAAAAACATCAAAATTTCAGAGTCAAGAGTCACATGAACAACAATAGGATATATCCCCAACTGCAACAAATCCCCCATTAAATACATCAAACTAACTTTTAGCCAAGATTGGCAGTTATTAAACACAATAGATTGAAAAATGAATTGATTTTTGACATCAAAAGGCTAGATTGGCAGCAAAAGAGCACAAAGTTATTTGTCAGAGTATTCTCTTTGTCAGATCAAACGATGTTCTGTAGACCTTAGCTAAAGCAGCAGTCTAACATATAATGAAATTTGAGGAACAAAATCACTACCTCAAAAACCCATAGCTCAGAACCTAATCCAACTAAAAACAAAAACTAAATTGAATTTGAAATCCCATCAAACACAAAAGGAACTGCTCCAAAGCCTAAGCAAAAGTCCATGAAGAAAAATATTCCAACTTTCTACAAACAAAATCATAAACCCATCACCAAGAACCACGGAGATAAACTAGTAATAGTAAAACAAATACAATAAGTCCATAACAAATGCAAATTTAATGTTCAAAGCCACAAAAAATCTGACTTTCAAGAACAAATACCATTTCTTATGTCAAAGACCCACACATAACAGCTCTAAGCCCAACCTAAACTTAGTAAAAACAACATTCAACTTCCCAAGAACAAAAATCAAAGTCCCAGAATCCGATATTCCAACAAACCCAACAGAAAAGCTTCCCATTTTAAGACACATGATCATCAAAACTGTGACTACAACAACACAGATGCAATCAAAACAATCAAAGTGATAATCAAAATATGAATTCAGAAAATTACCTTGGACTCATTGAGGTTAACTTCATTACTCCCAGCCATCAAAACTTGTCCTTTAACTCAAAAACACTACAAAAAGTTTTCAAAACAGCAAAACCACAGAGAAACACCCCAAGTTATAGATCCTTCGAGAGAATCAAAGCAAACCCACTTCACAAAAAGCGTCACATATTTCAAAACACCAAAAGCTAAACAGAAACAAGCAACCAAACCGACCCTTTAATCTTATATCTACTTTTATATATATTATATATATGTCTCTCTCTTTCACTAAGATCACTTGCTTAACCCATTACCTCACAAACAACTATAGCTCCTAATCTCAGTGTTTTTTTCTTTCTTTTATAAGATAATGTTAAATCTCTGGGTGCAATAAAACAGACAGACACAGAGAGAGAGAGACACACACACACACGCACGCAGGGAGAGTGTTGTGTGAGTGTGTGTGTGTGTGTGTATGTGGGGTTGGGGGTGAATGATAAGAATATATGGTGCACGTTAGACAAATGCTAACGTACAACATAGGCGAATGGAGACGAGAGAGAGGACAAAGTGAGTGAGCGGCCGAAAGAAAACTGTGGCGTTGGGACCCACCTATGTAAACTATAATTACTTATTTTTTCTAAGTATAGCTTTTTCCTTTTTTGTTTTTTGGTTTTTTTTCCTTTTTTGAAGCACTAATTAAACTTTTAAAAAAGAAATTACTAAAACTATTTGGTCCAAATTTAATTGTGTCTCTGAAAAAAATAGTTTTTTAAATGAAAATTAATTTCATAATTTTAAATAATAAATTTTTTTAACCTTTGTCCATTGACTCAATTTAATTTCTTCTCTCTTTTTTTTCTAAATATATTTGCACTTTTATTGAGTGTTTTTTATTAAGCCAAAGAAGCTAGTGGAATTAATTTATCTTAATTCTCAAACCTAGTCTTTTATTTACTTATGTAAGATTTTTTTTTAAATCTTAATTTCTTAAGGTATATACTTTAAATAAGTTTTATCAAAAATTAATAATTAATAAAAAAATCTAATAAATTTGGTTTTTATTTTATCAATATTTTTTATATAAATAGAATATTATTTAAAGCAAAAAAAAAATTACAATTCTTACACATAAAATAACATAAAGAAAAATCCTTCCTACTCATAATATTTATATTAAGTGAGCGTTTGGATCAAGTCCACGTTTGGACATTTTGTGTCTCAGCCCCTTTTTTTTTTTTTTTTTTTGGGATCAGCACTTGGTGCATTGTTCATGGGACATAAACAGTGTATCAAGGCATATGAAAAGTGTTTTTAGGGTGAACAGTAACCGAAATTTTTTTTATAGAATATATATATATATATATATATATATCATTCGTCACTAAGAATGAAACAAGGCGAGTGAACAAAAACTTATCTCTATCATATAATCCTCAAGGCAAAGAAATTTGTGCGGAGTAGATTGAGACAGGACAAGTCAAACGAAACACAAAATATTTTATACCATTGACAAAACAAAATAATTCTCAATTAGCCACGTAGCAAGATTAATAAATTTAAAAAACCAAAATAAAGAAAATTATTAAAATTACATTTAAGTCTAGAGATGACAACTGTATTTTGGGCCATGGCTAAAATTATTGTTATTATAATTATTATTATTATTGGTGAGAAAAAAAAAAAAAAAAAAAAAAAAAAAAAAAAAGAATAGGGAACGGAGGGGACAAAACAGGAGATTTCAGTGCGTGCGGCCGACGCCAGGGCACGTGAGGACAAACGGAGTCCGTCAGATGCTTAGGTGAATGACAGTTGTAACCTTGCTTGTGGCTTTATTCTACGGAAATACCGTTTGAAAGGGAGAGCCAGTTTTGTTTGTACCTATTGTTTTTTTTGTAATGTAATTGTGGGACTTGGGGTAACTTGTTTGGTTCTTATTCTTTTGGATTTTGGAATGTCATGAAAGATCCTTATTAAAATTATACCATCATTTTAACTTTTTTTTTTTTTTACCCTTTTAACATAATAGATTGACATTAAGGCCCCTCTATATATTATTGAGGAAAAAGCCATCATATGACACCGTTGTGTTATTATTAATCTAGAGTTTTGGATTAAAAAAAAGAACATCATAAACCTACATAAATCATATATTCAAAACATCATAAACCTATATGTTTTGAATATATGATTTATTAATTGGTTTAAACAAGTCATATAATTATTATTTAAAGGCTTGCATTTTGTGCACATAATGCAATACAATACAAGTACGTGTCCAAGAAAAACTCCCAACAGTATCGCACAAAAACTTGGAATACAAGTAATATTATTAATTAAGTAATGTTATTTAAATTATGAACAGATTTATAGGAACTTTCCTATAAATTAGTTTTGAGAGAAATTTTGTGTGTATGTATGCGTGTGTGTATATATATATATGGACAAAATTTAGTTACAAAATTAGTTGTAACCTAAGGCTACAACCTTACTCGTTATCTTTTTATTAGAGGTAAATTTTGACAAATCTACTACTGGATTACATCTTTTTCATATATCCTTCATGCTTGCGAAATTTCTAGAAAATTAAAGATCAATAGTTATGTCATCAATAAATTGTTTAAATAGCAAGTTTTTGAAATTTAAAATTATGCATAAAATATAATTTATAGTTTATATAGTAAATAATATATGATTGATACAAAATTTAACATGTGTATTAAGAGCGTAAATAACAGGCAATTTAACAGTTAGATTTTCAAAATATATAGTCATGTTTATTTTATTAAGTAATGCCAATTTTGTCACTAAACTTTGTCTAATATGTATATATATGTGTGTGTGTGTGTTTGTTTTTTAAATTTACTTCATGATATAATTTTGTTAACATCAACCAACACAAAGAGAAAATTAAGTTGATCCTAGGTTAATTTTCATCATACAAAAGAGCATGACTTAGGACCAAGGCCATTCAAGTTTATGGTATCTTTGCATGGAATCCTTTCTTTGAATCTCACTTAAAGCCTGACTATTTTTTTACTTTTACAATTACAGGGTTAAATGTGCTAAACATTTCGTCTATATAATGATAAACTTGTTTCAGTTTTAATTCTTAGTAAATTTTAACACAGGTGGTTGTCCATTTAACAACAGCTTTTTGCTTAAATCCATCTGATGTCTCACATTTTACCAAATAAACAAATAACCTACAATTTTTTGAAGACAAACTAACTTAATGCTTTTTTTCTTATATTTAAATAAATAAGATACCGAAAACTGCATGATGTCAAAAATAAATTACATGAAAGGAAAATCTTAGACTCAATCATTTAGTTGATTAGAGCATCCCAGTAAGGTTGCAAGGTTGCTAAATTGACTACAAAGTCAATTTAGCAACCAATTTCCTAAAACTATTTCTATAGCAAAGAAGCTAAACTCAAAAAATAAAAAATAAAAATTTTGAGTTTGAGCTCACTAGCAGCTCACTGTAGTTTAAACTTAAAAAATAAAATAAAATAATGTGAGGTTTTAAAAAAAATAGTATTTTAATGTATTGATGATTGTGATTGTTATTTATTATGTTAGGTATATTATTTTATTGTATTATTTATATTATTTTAGTACGTTAAATGTTAAAATAAAATATTTAATATTAAGTGTATTATAATTAAAATTATATGTTAAAATAAATAAAATAATATTTTAAATGATTAAAAACTATATATTTTAGCAACCTTTAAATTCTCTCTTAGCCTATTGCTGTCGAACTTGAACACTACCCAACAAATAAAGTTGTAAGAAATTTTTTTTTTTTTTAAATGTTTCTTTTCATTGACTTTAATTCAATTATGGGGATCTAATCAAATCCTAAAATAAGCCAAACGCCAAGGACGCTCAGTAAAACTCTGGCAGTACATTTCTGTTATAAGTGAAAGGCCAAAGGCAAAGTGGCGCATCAAGCATCATCACACATGGGAATACGAGTCACTTTGCTTGCCTAATGTTAACATCTTATCAGACAATACAAAAGCATGTAAAATTGTACCCTACTGCTGCTTACTCTCTCATGCTTCTTTCCTTTCCTCTTTTTACCCACAAAGTTCAGATTTCAGTTCCATTAATAGAGGGTGTTCACTGTTCTGTGTCTCTTCCCTTGTCATTTGTCTATCATACCAAGAGCTATGAAGTATAGACAAAGCCAAGCTAGTTATAAGTAGACTTTTATGGGCTAAAATGTCCAAATATGACTGTTTATTAAAATATATATCAATTTATTACTATTTTAAAAATATTTAAGGATTTATCCACCTTTTTAAAACTTGAGTATGCAGTTTTTTGAAAAAATTATTTTCAAAATTGTTGAAAAATTTTTCCATGAAATTCGAGCATCATGAAAAACTCGAGTTTTTCAAACTCAAGTACCAAAAAAGTGGTATATATTTTCGAAACAGCAGTAGATTAATACATATTTTGGTAAACAATGCTATTGTGACATTTTGACTGACTTTTATGGGCAACTTATTCTCAATTCATTAAAAATTAGGCTCTCTCTCTCTCTCTCTCTCTCTCTCAATA
This sequence comes from Quercus lobata, assembly GCF_001633185.2. NCBI lineage: Eukaryota > Viridiplantae > Streptophyta > Magnoliopsida > Fagales > Fagaceae > Quercus > Quercus lobata. Next base: position 3,566,404 of record NC_044906.1, on the reverse strand, counting down.
CAAAAATGTCACCAAAAAAAAATAATTCATAACAATAGAGTTATCAAGTTTTTATTGATTCTTATCTAGAACCCACCACTTATATTATTTTTTTTAGGTAATATTAACAATTTGTCATATATGGTTGTGAAATTTTTTGTTAAAATTGTTGTGCCTATAGATTTTCTTCTCAAAATATGACAAATGATTTTACATGGGCTAATTTTATCTTTAGGCAGGTAGGCTAGTAGCAAGTGTCTTGTATTTGCTAAACATATACTTTTTTTCCCATTGGGCTAAACAAATATATTTTTTTCTTTTATATATATAGTTGGGGTGAGAGATTTAAATTTTGAATGTTTTTACTAAAAAAACCAAAAGGTGCATGTTTGTCTTAATATTAATAAAAACATATTATTTTATTCTAAAAATAAATAAATATCTCACTCGCTTGGTTATTTCAAAAAGAGAAAAATTTAAGTGAATTTTCTAATGATAAGAGCAAATTTTAAGTGAAATTCCTTACAATTTATATATCAGATTGGTTGAATAAATAAGTGAAATTGCCTAGTTATATTGATTAATAAATAATTTGGTTGAATTTAGTTATCTTTACAATAAGATGTGTTGCATTGATTATACAGTCACATTATTGAAGTTAAATAGAAAACTTAAAGTACAGTACTTAACCAACAACTTTTTTAATGAAAACGTTTAGATTTCAAATTCTTCCATTGCCATTGTAACTATCAAACAATCGAAAAGAAATTATACTTGAGCTTTTTCCTCTTAAAATTTTAAAATGATATCAAACATTGCAAGATAAATAATGTTAAAGATACAAACAATTTTACAAAAAAATTTACAAATTGTTGATATGGTAAGTGATTATTAGTAAATGAAAAAGTGATATTAATAGTGTGTCTAAATGAAAACCAATAAGAGATTGACCACATCAACATTTTGTAAAAATATTATAAAATAATTTGTGAAAGTAACATTACTCTTGCATGATTATGTTAAATTGAAAGAAATTAAAGTAAGCATAGGTAAAATTTTCACAACTTTTAAGGTATTAAATTAAAACTTATGGTCCACATAAAATGAAACAAGTGCAATTAAACTTGACAGAAATATATTACAAATTGACATGTAATTAATAACATAAAAGTAATTTTGTATTTATTTATTTATTTATATTGTTAATGTGTTATAAATCGCAATTATAATCACATCAATTTACAATATATATTTTTTATAATATATTGGTAATAGCTTCGACAATTTTAAACTTTAAAGTTGCATTTGAGATATGCTGAGAAAAAGATAGCTTCTTTTACTATATAGTTTTATTGTACTCAATTTTAGCAACAAATTTTCAACCTCAGTCAAATAAACTGTTCCAAACGGAGGGTAAACTTGATGCAAAATGTGTTTTCTAATGGTGACACATGTTTTTGTTGTTTGGATAAGAATGGTGACACATGTTCTCACAAAGGATCCTTCCCATGACAGAGGAGAGGAGCAATACCTGACTTATCGTATGTTATTTGTTTTGGCCACGCGTTTAAAAGAAAACCGTAAATCACGAATTTTGATGTTGGTTTCAAAAGGTGAGAGTGGGAGCCAAAGAAAGAAAATGCCAAAATGAGAGCTTGTACATGTACAGTACTACAGTGTAAGGTACGCGTTAAACTCTTCATTTATGTTTTTTTTTTTTTTGATAAAAGGAAAAACTAAAATTTGATATTTTGCCAACACAAGGTACAAATTCGTACTTCAATAATAGTATCGCAAAGGAAAATTATTGCAGAGAATTGTACAGTCCACGTTTTTTATATATAAATAATAATTTAACAATAATAAGTGCATATTTTTCAAAAATATCTTGCAATCGGGTCATTATTTATTGATAGCTTGAGAGTAAAATAATTTAAATAAATAAATTAGTTTATTTGGAAAAAAAAAAAAAGAAACTTATTTACTATTTATTTTTTTGGTCTAAGTAAAGAAGTTTAGTCAAATGCAAAAGAATGTTATGACTCATTTTCAAAAAATAAACCACTTTTTGTCTCATTTTTTGCAGAGTGGTATTGATTTTCTTTTAGCCCGCGTGATTGAGGAGGAAATCAAATAAATCCTAACTCGTTTCAATATGAAACCAATCAAAGAAAAGACCCCCAAATTGAATGTTATTACAATTTATTTCTTTAAATTTTACTAGCTTGTAAGTCATGCAATACACAAAATTTGTTAAATGTTATTAATATATATATATATATATATATATTTTTTTTTAAAGAGAGAGATGAAGTATGTCGAATTGAAGTAGTTTAGTTAGCTCGTGTCTCTTTTCTGTAAAATTAAATACTTGAGTTGTGTTTTGGCTTTTCGAAGACTTTCTTATTCTATTAGCAACAGTAATGTGTTATGACTTAAAATAGAATAGAAATTTAGTGCATTAGAGACCTTTAACACTCGAAAGAGGTAAGAGAGGGAGAAATATTTTTTGTGTTTCATGGAAAGATAGACAACCTTTGTAGATAAGTGTGAGGTAGGTAAAAAAAATCACTTTAGAGATCAACGAGTTTGAGAGAGAGAATTTGGAGGTTTTTAGGGATTGTGAAGCAAAACTATTGATAATCTTTTCGAATTTTGAATCCAAGAACTCACTTGACTCAAAAAAAAAAAAAACATGGTGTAAAATTCTAAATTGAGAATTTAGATTTTATCTCAGGTTTGACTATATATATAGGCAATCTCCTTAGAAGAGACTAGAGACTACATTCTAAAAGAAGCAAATCACATATTCATCTTGATAATCCCTAATAATGAGGGAATGCTTCAATACATTAGTACAAATTGATAAGCATGTGTAATGTGACTTATAAAGACATTTTGGAGCCACTGAAAAATAGGTCAAAAATAGTTATGAACAATTACATGGCAAAACACTTTCATTCCTAGAAGGAATATTTGGGAAAATAGTGTAATTGACCAAGAAATGGAAAAGGCCTATAACCACATGGAATGGAACTTTTTTCATTCGAATAATGAAATGCTTCAAGCTTCCAAAAGTAAATGGATCTACATTTTCTATGTTGTACTTGTAGTTCTCAATATATTCTTCTTGATTTTTATAAACGAGAGCCCTTTTGTATTCTAGATATGGTATTACAATCACTCGTCTACAATTTACAAACGACCTCTCCATCTTTGAGCAAGTGAACATGGAGAATATGACTTCTATAAAATTTTGCTTGGAAACTGATATGAAATGGTGTGAAAACGACTAGGCCATGTACCCCTGTTTATGGGCTTGACCTAGCCCAACTATTTGCACCAATTAGGAGATGAAAAGAGTAACATTTCACCTCATTACTCATTTAGTGTAGCTTATATATATATATATATATATAAAATAGATCTCTTCCTTATGTCTCTCTCAATAATTCTTCTTATCTAGTGAGGGTTTGTAAGCTACGGATTTCATGTGCCTTGCTCTAGAAGCAAGTATCACCATGAACAATAACTATTTAATTAGGTCATGATGGCATGATTTATAAATACAAGTTCTTAGAGGTATGTATGAATTTATTGTTTTGAAACTTGCAAGTACCTAGCTAGGCGTTTTTAGCTATAATATCTATCTCAAATTGGTATAATTTGGTTTGATTCTTTATATTAAATTATGGTATGTTGAACAAGCTCTCCAATGCCGCAAAAATTATGTAAAATGGAGATTTATACAGTGGCTGAGTGAGATGTAAAGTTGGAAAGGTGAGTCAACACAATAGGGTTTTGCTTAAAACCCTTGCACGTACAATACCCACTTGCAACCTAGAGTGCGTGGGACCTCCGTTTGGTGTAATATTTACACCATTTTGCTCCATAGAATTAAAAAATAATTTTTATAGTTTTTGGTCTCAACGTGTAATATGTGGGGTGCTCCATGGACCTCCTAGTTGGGTCACCCTACTCTGAGAGTTGAGAGAAACCAGTGTTTTGTTTTTATATTCCCTTGAAAATATATAATAAATTTCACTATTATTTTTTTTGGAAAATTACATAAAATTATGGAAATAAAATTGTAAAGCTATTTTCTAATATGCTCCTGTCCAGTGCACAAAAAGGATAAATTTTGCACTTTTCCTGAATTTTTGTCACGCGCTAAGATTTTAAATAATATATATATTTTTTATAAATGATTAAAAATTATGAACAATGATAAGCTTTTGTAAAAAATTGTGGATTGCTGAACAAATATGTTCCTATGCATATGGATTATAAAATTCAGAATTTTAAAGTTTTTTGTTGGCGGTCTATTATTTTTGTTAATTTTGAAAAGTAATTAAAAAAAAAAAAAAACAAGACTTAGGTATAATATTTAGGTACTGTTTTTTAGGAGGATACAAGAGGCTGATTCATTTCCAATTCCAATACCTCCATCCTTCACCTCTCCCTTACGCACGTATCTAGCCCAATATCTGAGATAATTCATGCTAGTCTATTAATCACCACAATTAAAAAGAATAAAATAGTCTCTCTCCTTTTCAATGTGGGATTAAACATTTTCACTAACTTCTCATCTCCCATATTCACTTCCACATCTTTACATTTATGTTGTAACATTTATTCATTTTAATTATTTAATATTAAAATTAATGCTCCAACAGTAACCACATAACTGAATCTTAAAAAAGAGAATCGAAGGTATTGTACCTAAGTTTTATTCAAAAAAAAAATATGGAATATTATTAAAATGTAGAGAGAGAAAAAAAATTAAAAAAATAAAAAGAGAAGCCACATTAATGTGTTCTTACGCAAAGAAAGTATGAAATTCACATTTTTGGTCGCACTCTAATATTTTTTTTAGTAGATTTAGAGACATAAAAAGGTCAATTGGAAAATTTGTGAACTAACTTTAATGTGGTAAAATGGGATAATAAACTATATGCTTCTAGAACATAATTTCATATGCAATAATAAGAACAATGTAATTGAATTATACGGTGCATTTTTATATGAGATTAATTATGCACCTTATTACATGATGTGTGATTATTATTGTGGGGCCCAATAATTTAAGGGCCAGGCCCAGTTGCTCCTGGAAAATCCGAAGGCCCAAGCCGAGGAGAGCTGTGGCCCAAGCTCTACAATACAGAGCACAAAACAATTTTGGGAGGCAGCCAAGGACAGTTCAGTTCTCGGCAGATCCAGAATCCAACCGGAAAAGAGGGGTAAAATTGGTATAGGGCCAAACTGAAAAGGGAATCTAAGAATATCCGGGAAAGCTGCTCTCATTGCCATTTAATGCCCTGCCCCTGATAGAGCCGTATTCTTCAGCTTTATCAACCATCCCCAACAATTCTGGGATGGGACTGATGGGACAAAGGTCAGTCTCGTAAAGGTTGACCCTACACGTGGACGAAGGACAGCGAACACAGGCTAGTATAAAAGAAGAAGCAAGTGAGTCTGGTAGGGGGGGGGGGGGATCTCACCTCCAGACAAAAGGGCTCCATGGGTGGAAACATCCTAATAACACATGCAGATCATAAAAAAGACCCGCCGTCGGGTAACCAGGGAAAACCGCAATGGTCCTCGGGTCAAGTCCGAGGAGCCCAATCCCACAGAATGCGACGCAACAGGGTTTAGATATTCAAACCCAACTCCTCTTTCTACAGGACTTCCTCTAAAATCAGGACCGGAACATCGCCTCATGACCAAACCCAAACTTTTCTAGCCCACTCTCTACAAATCATATTGTGAGGGATCTTTCGTGTGCGAGCCCAACAACATTATTGGGCCGCAAAGGAAGCGTGTCCTTACAATTATTATTATATTATGCACGTGTAATTTGGAATGTATGATGATGGTATGCTAGATATAATTATAACGCATGCTTGGATAATAGCAAATAAATTTTGGTGATACAGTATTACATGATAATTTCGATAAATTTCACTTTCTCACCTTTAAAATATTAAAAAAAACATTAATTTACATATAATACTTGATTAATATGAATATAATGCTAACGAGATTATAAAAAAAATATGAATATAATGCTAATAAGATTATAATAATATAGGATTTAATCTTTGTGTGTGCGTGTGTAAACTGATTTTACTAAGAAAAAAAAGGTGTTACACTAAGGGGGCTGTTTGGATTTTTATTTTTCATTACTCATCACTCCTCACTCAATTTTCGTCACTCATCACTTATCAATTAAAATACCCCATCACTCTACACAAAGTCTATTTGGCACCCAACTTATCATCACCCAATATTTTTCAACTGTTTGTAGGCCCATACCTGTCACTTGGTCAGCTTTTACTTTCTTTTATTTATTTATTTTCCTTCAACTCCCAATACCTAAACTCGCTGAACCATGGCAAGCTTCAACTTTGTGTACTTCCTTTCTATAGTATTCTCTGTGTTCATCTCCACCGAATGTGTCAGCATCACATCCATTGGTCAAAACTGGTTATTATCCTTCACGGGCATTAGATAATCTCCCACCTTCAGCTATAAACACATCATATTTCACTCACATCATCTATGCTTTTCTTGTGCCCAGCAATTTTACCTTTAAGTTCAACATATCAAGTTCAGAAGCTACCTAGTGGAAAAAAAAAAAAAAAAAAAAAAAAAAAAAAAAAAAAGAAAAAACCCACACCCAAATCGACAAGCAACCCACCGATTCAAGACCGAAATTCAAACCGTCCTTCAACACTGAACTTAGACCGATTCAAGTAACCCACTAGTTCAAGCAACCCATCAATTCAAGCAACCCACCGAACTCAGACCAATTCAAGCAACGCACCCCTTCAACCCTATTTCTTGATTTTTTTTTTTTTTTTTTTTTATGAGACTGAGATGAGAAAGGCAAAAAGGAAGAAAGAAAGAAAGAAAGAAAGAAAGAAAGACCGAATGGAAGAACAGAGAAAGAAGAAAGAAAAGTGGAGAAGAAAGAAAAAAAGAAAAAAGGAGAGTAAGTCAAAAGTTGCGGCTAGTGGGTTTCTTGTTGTATGTTTAATTATAAAAATGCTATTGAAAACAGAGTTATGGAAACTGAAAACACCTAAAATGTGTTTTCAGTTTCCATAACTCATCATTCAAAAATAAGAGAATTGAGTAATGGAAATAAAAAATGAGTTATGATGCTAAACACACTTCTCAGCTATGTGACCCACATATTTTGAATTATGAGTGATGAAAACAGAGTTATGAGTTATGGAAATTATAAATCCAAACAGCGCATAAGATGTCATATACAAACCAAACAAAGGATTTGTATGCACTGTTAAGTAAGAATGGCTTTGTTATTCCCATAAATATATATAAAAAGAAAAAAGAAAAAAAAAGAAAAAAGAGAATGGCTTTGCTATCTCTATTGTCTTATATAAAGGTGGTACTGTTTGTGCCACGCAATTGACCGTTTCGAAGAACTCTTTTTATTTATTTATTATTTAGTTTTACACACACATGTATGTGTGTGTATATATATATATATATATATATATATATATATATATATATAGTCAATAATATTGTTCTCTTTTTGTATTTTTGACTATTAGGGTATTATATGCACATCACATTATTATGATAAATCTTGCATTAACAAGGTTAATTTGATATGAATTAAAAAAAATAGAGAAAGATTTTAGCTATTTTTTATTGCAGGCTTACCATTTAGTTAACAATGCTCATGATTTTGATTCAGATATGTAAAATAATTTACTTCCCACCTTGTAAAATTTAATTAATTTTTTTGTTTGAGCTTAGCTTGAACTTGATTTATTGTTAAATACATAAACATAAATAAGCTTTATTTTTTTAATCAAACCCAAATTATTCATAAATAATTTAGCTCATTTAAAACTCTAAGAACCTATTTGGGAACAACTTATTTAGTTGAAACTGAAATTTTTTTACTGAAAATACTATAGATAAAGGTAAAAGTTAACTGAACCGTATAGTGGGAACTATGAATGTACCAAAAAGTGAAGTAAAACCCATGAATAGTAACAAAAATAATATAAAATTGCAAATAAGTTGAAATTTTCAGCTTGTCCCAAACAGACACTAGTTTTTAGTTCTTATGTACAGTTTTTTAAAACCTCACATTTTCCCGCATTTTTCACTTTTTCAAATTTTTTCAAGATACAAATATATTTTAACACATTTTCAAAAAAAAAAAAAAAAAAAAAACTAGATAAGCTATTCCACGGACACTATTGTATATAGCATTTGCTTTTCTTTTTGGTTTGTATTAATGGTTAGTGTAAGGTACCTGTTAACAACAACTTTTTGTCCTTAATAGCAGCTTTGTCTTTTTTTTTTTTTTTTTTATAGCTTTGTGTTATTTTTTTGACAACTTTATAGGTTGTAGGACCAACTTCATAAAAAAAAAAAAAAACAAAATAAAATAGACGTTAGGGCCATTTTTATGTTTTTTTTTATTCTTCTTTTACTTATCTAATTTTTTTTATTAAAAGAGATCCACATCTTGTTAACATTTGCCTTTCTTTTTTGGTTGAAAATATTGGAAATTATTTGGGTCATGAAGCTTAAGAAGCATTTGGCATCTTGTGCGGGTGTCACTGTCGATGAACATCACAATCAAAGGGCTACTTTGGGGGAACTTTACTATTATTATTATTGCAGCCCACAGTGGGCATTGGAAGCATTGGCGTTAGGTCAACAACTAGGAACAGTTTTGGATTCTTGTGCTTTATCCTTCTTCCCCATCACATTTTAGAGAGAGAGGAAAAAAAAGAAAAAAATCACATTCCTCACCAGTCACCAATCCCTTCGTAAGGTCACCTAAAATGTATATGGACCAAAACTTACCACCTCATCTCTTTTCTCTTTTGCTTTAATTTCTTTTGGCTGCTTCTGCACTTGTATCTCTTCCTCTCACCTGCCCCTATCTGCACAAAAACACACGCTCACACACTCTCTCTCTCTATAGTTCTTGAGTCATGGGTTCATTGCATTTGCATGTGTCATTTCCCTGGTCTTGATTCACAAGGGTTCTCATGCATGCATGTAATTTGGCTTATAAAAATGGTGAACATTTTTCTTCGAGTCCAAGGGTCATTCAACAAAAAAATGTTTATTACATGAAAAAAAACCGTTGCAATAACTTGAGTCATTACAATTGTTTATGATAAGTATTGAAATAAAATTTGAGATAATAGGTTTGTGCTACATAAAATTTTGTTACAATAAACTTTAAATATTTTAATAATAATTTTGATGTAATAATTTATTTGTTCTTGCAAAAAAAAATTTTAATGTTTCGAATATCTTATAACAATAAGCTATTATTTCACAAATTTTATTGTAATAGATTGCAAATAATTGACAAAAATAATTTGGGCCAAGTTATTGCAACGATATCTTCATTGTAATAAATAATTGTTTCATATTTTTCATTACATAGATTGTAAAATAATTGATATTTAGTTATTGCAATGATATATATATATATATATATATATATATATATATATATATATATCATTTTGAATTTTTCATTGTAATAGATTGCAAAATAATTAGTATCAATTTATGACAACGATTTCTTCAATTTAAGTTATTGCAAAAAAAAATTTCTTAATGCAATTTTGTATTAAAGCCTTAATTGCATCTGAAAATTATAAGTTATTACAACTAATTATTATTAATGTAATAATTTCCTACTTTTAAGTTACTATTGCAATGACTTTTTATTTGTAGATGTGATATTATGTTTAATATCACTATACTAATTTTGTTGTATTATCATTTAATATAATAGACTTATTTTAGTGTAGTGTGCATAGAATTTCTAAACTAGTTGAGTCTTCAAATTTAAGATTAATTTATTAATTTTGTTTTGAATTATAAATCTGGTTTGAGCTCATCACTAAACTAAACTAAATTATATGTATAAATTTTAGTTTATTTTGTTGTTGTTTGATAGACTCTAGTTTGCTCGCAATCTTCGTGATTGCGTTATTGTTTTTATATATATAATAAACACCATAATTGTAATTGTGTGAGGTGACCAAGATTAAGGATTTATTTAAATAAATGAATATATTAAATTTCGGAGTTAATAGTTTTTCTTGTGCTAAGGGATAGTGTAAGTGGGGAATTATTTATGTCCTAGTTAGAAATATTATATTTTTTTGACTTAGGTTTAACGGGTCTTGCTGACAAAAAAACTAGTGCTAAATAAACTTTGCTTATGTAGTTTGCCTCTTGAGATAAGTGGGACCTCAGATTCTCCCAACCTGTTTAGTAAATTTCCATGTTTCTTAAGTGTCCTCTAACTCATTGACTCATTTGCTTATAAAAAAATGTATAGGTGATGTAAAGGAATTGTTTTTTTTTTAAGAATATGTAAAGGAATTGTTTAATGTGTTGAGATCAAGATCAATTATTACCTAGTTATATTTTATTGCTTTCACTAAAGTTTTAATATTTTAGAACTAATTATGATATTTTGGACCTTAAACTATATGTCTATAAGTAATATTTCTACAATTCTACCGCATCTATAAAAAAAAATGCCATATCAGTTTTGTTTCCAAATCAACAGTCATTGGAATTCTAAAAACACTTCAATTTAATATTATTGTAACTCTACCTTTCTACTTGACCACTACTTTGCAAATAACGTGACAAATTTTTTTGTACACATATTCTTAGAAAGTCGGCCTAGCAAGTTCTAGGTCACTTGTTAGTCCTATAATATCAAAATGTAACCCACCAACTGAAAAAAAAAATGTCATATTCGATATACAAAACTCTAATTTTTTTGAAGATTAAGAGAAGTGATTAATAGTTAGTCTTAATTTCATGTTTTTTTAGAAGGGAATCTAAGATTTGAACATAACTTGTGACTGTGATAACCAACCAATTAATTTTAATTAAAAATAGACACATTGTGGTCCTCAATGTGTAATGTGTTTCTAGCTATATGTTTCGATGTTGAAAAATTCTATGTAATAACATATTATGCCAAATATTATAAATGTTAAAACAAAATTGCCAACAGATCTAATAATTGCGATTCATATAGTGACAGCAAGGCTTGGTAAGAGTAGCATTGACTATTAAGGTGTTTCTGAAACTGTAATGATTAAATTGAAATAATCGATAATTCGAGAAAATTGGAATTTGGCACAAATCAAAGATCAAAAATTGTGATAAAAGAATCACATACACAGAACACACATACCATACCAATTTTCCAAAATATAAGCGTCAGATTTCCAATAATACAATTAGTGATTTGTAGGGCACGTTTGCTATTATAATAAATCATTTGCAAATCGTTCATTGTATTGAATGATTGCAAATTTGACAACTATTTTAAGGTTGATATGGATGGAGGCTTGTAGAAAATGAGCATATATACTTCAAAGGAACAAAAAATTGGAAGCGACCAGCCACACTTTTTTGCTCATATGCTGCTATCAAATGTGGGGTACAGTTTACTTATGCTACTTATTATTAATACTAGCTATATATATATATATATATATATATATATATATTAAATGTCTCAAACATTGATACCTTTGTGAACCAAAAGGAAAGCCCTTTTGTATTTAAAAATCCAACATATGGTTTAATTATCTGAAAAGAGTAGGAAAAAAAAAAAAAGATATTGGATATTTTAGACCAACCAAAAATTTCATTGAGAGGGAGGGGCCAAAGCTATACAATTTGCACAAAAGATGATAATGAGAATGTTGTTGACTATATTTGAAAGAGGAAAGAAGGAACAGGAAAATGGAATCTCCTTGATGGGCTTTTGTAGCTTAGGAATCTAAAAGCTACACAAGTTCATAGCTGCTGGATTTTCACTAGGAAAGGGAATTGGGGTAGCTTGATTTGATGAGAAACCTCAAGCTATTCTAGACTTCTAGTATTTTCATCATGGGCCCAACATGCATGGCCCATTAATGTTTTCTTTGTTGCTGGGACATGCTGGGATGTAGAAGTAGTGCCATGTTTCAGTTCAGCCATTCTTTTCGTTTGATTCATCTGCCTGTTAGGTATCTTTTGCCCCCACCAAAAAAAAAAAAAAAAAAAAAAAAAGACATTACAAATCAAATTGAAAGAAGCTCTTAAGCTGACAAATCATGGCATAGTTTAGTTACATTCGAATTACAGGAGAAGAGGGATTTAAAAGTAAAAAGAAATCCTCACTGTATAACCTTTATTTTAAAGGCTAAGCTACGACACCAAGATCAAGCCTAAAACTATTCTCATTAGTCCATTACAAGGGTGGAGATGTCAATAAACTGAAGGGTCATTGATTAGTGTATAAACCACTATTACATTTTTTTTTTTTTTGGTTGTTGTGGGGGGGGGGGGGGGGGTGTGGTTATATAATGGAGTGGTGTCCTAAGCTTTGCTAAAATTGTTCTCATTCCCTATGCATGAGATACCTTGAAAATCTCATAGATCAATCATTTGCTAGATTAAATCTGGGATTTTCGAGTTTACGTCATGTCTTAGATTGGTGAGACCAACATCCAAGTACCTCGATGGGATATCCACTATTATTATTGGAAGAAAAAACTAACATAGTTTAAGGAGAAGGTAGAGATCGAACCAATAATACAAGAATTGGAGATAAGATATGTGCCAATTAGATTTGAAGCCTGTAGGTGATGTCATATCATTTAAGGCCTTTGTTTTTTTTTAGAAGTATATCTTTCTTTCTTTTAGTACAAATTGAAACTAAAGACCTAGCTTTATGGTTTTAGCCAAATCCCAAGTGACAAAAAAATATTTCTAAGATACTAGCTGGTATTTCAATACTTAGGGAGTTGAGAGGTTTTTTTCCCCCATTTCTTGGGAGTTCATTTTATTGGGCTTTTGAATGGTGGGCCTTAGAATGGCATCTAGTCTTATGTATGTTAAAAGCATTCTAAGAAGGTCCTGTAACGAAGCCCACTCCCTAGTCCCTGTTGAATATGTTTTAGATTTCCATTAATCCCAAAGATGGAAATGATATTATCAAAGAGAACTCATCCTGGGCTGGAGCTTGGATCCCAGAGATGGCAACCTACTGAGTTATGGGCTTTATTGATGATATATCCAGTAATTTTGTAGCACAACTTTGGGCCATATTGCCTGAGATGAAAAGAGTCTTCGTAGAATTAAAGAACCCATGACCATCCCCAAGTACCATCACATAATAATATAATCTCAGTAAATAAAAGTTTGAAATAAAAGATTAAAAAACTAAAAAAATATATATAGATATAATTGTTGTTCAATATATGATCAAACTTACAAATAAAAAGGAAAAAGAAGAAGAGAAACTCAAATTTTAATTAAATTTAAAATACAAGTATTGGCAATTTGGTACTTGACCATCCATTTAATATTTGTTTGGGAATAACTTATTTAGACTTTTTGCTTAAAGTACTGTAAATAAAGTAAAAGTAGTTGAAATAATACAATGATATCCACAAATAGTACCGAAAAATTGTAATTGGACCCATGAATGATAGCAAAAATAAGTTGAATAGTGAAAAAAGTTGGCATTTTAAACCAATGCTAAACACACACTTAATGTCATGTTTGTGATTATATAAAATAAAATAAAAAAACAAATCAATGTCACATTTTTGTAAGATATAGATGGTATAATCTATAGTAAATGATTTTATACTTAAAAGCGTGAGATCAACACTTGATGCCAAGATATAAAACCAAAACAGGTTAGTTACATAGTAAGATATAATTAGCGTTTTCATCAACAACCAAAAAACAAAAAGAAAAAAAGTGCATTTGCTCAGCCAAATTGCCCAACAAAACAGGCTCATAGTCCTTCATACTTGGGAAAGCCACTTTTTGATAATGCGTAATGGCAAAAATTTATCAAACATACATTTTAGGTTTTGGGCTTAGAAACACGTGCTTTGGGCTCCAAAAGTGGAACCAAACGCACACATATTGATATTAACTTGAAAGTGAGATTTAATTCATTAAGATAGGAAAGTCCAGACCTTGGTTGGGTTGACTTAACAATCTGGGCTTACTGGATGGTGGGCTTGCTACTGAAAAATGATGAAATTGGGCTTGTGGTTCCTCGCATGTGGTGGAAGTGGAACATTCTTGTGATTTCTGCCTGCTTTTGGACTTTACTTGACTTTTTTTTTTTTTAATTAATTTAAATAACAGTAATCAAGAACAACTACAACTTAAAACACTAGAGATGGAAAATTAAGCTAAAAGAAACTTAAGGCTTCAAAGGAAACTAAACAAATAGACCAAGATCTTTTGGGTTACATGGTGGAATTTGGGTTCTTTGTTTATGAGGCTTGATTGGTGGTAATTGCAAAGATCTTGTGAGGCATGCTTGGAGTGTTGATGATCGTGGGTTGTACTGCTGGTTGGGCTGTAGAGTTTAGTTTGGCTTGAAAGGAGTTCATAGTGATGCTGGACTGACAGTGGTCGAAAGAACTATAGATTTTGAGTTGCTAAAATTTGATAGATCAAATTGGTCTCTGATACCAAGTTGATGTAGGACAACTTAGGCTTCCCACCTAGATTAGTCCTACAGTAGAACCCTAGGCTTCCCACCTAAGGTGTTTGGATTCACCACCAATCAAACACAATGCAATTTCTACAAAATAATCTTAATAATAATAATCATCGTCTAAAAATACAAAGGAAATCATCTGGAGCTTTATATGCAGCTTCCAAGAATCACAATGATAAGGATAAACTCTCCTAAACAACTCCTAAACAATCTCAAATACTAATCTAATAATCCTAACAACCTCAAATACTAATCCAATACTAAAAATAAACTCAAGTAAGGATAACATAAATGATAAAGAGAATCTCCATAGATGTGCTATCGTGTGGTGTCCACACTAGATAAGCAAATTTCTCCCTTGTTTACTAGAGGCCGTTGGAGGGATTAGTAGCCTGTTTGTATGTGAGCATTAAAATAGAAATGGCGAATATCATCATTGCTGCACGATTTCCTTCCATCCAATATTTGCCTAGACCAAATGCTAGGTTTTTCCAACCTAGCAATAGATAAAAAAATTTATAGCAACAATGTTTGTGATAGAAAAAACCTAATAAATTCAATAAATTTCTTTACACTAACTTGTAAAAACATTTTAAAAATTTATGTATGAATTGAAACTACATGGAAATATCCTAGAAATAGAGAAATGATATGTCCACAATATTTTTATAACAAATCCTAAATGACAAGTTGTTACTGGTTGTTGTTGTTGGAGTAAAAAAGTAATCTTAGTGTTAGGTTCAAATTTGAACCAATAACAATTAACCATCTATGATTTGTTGTGAAAATGTTGTGGACATAGTACCTCTCCCCAGAAATATGCATGTAAATTGTAACATGAATAAGGAAATGGGGTGGTGCTAGCTTCTTGCTTCATTTTTATTTTAAAAAGCAAATAAAAAATCTTACTTTTTTTGTTATCCGAAGGACAAAAGTCACAAAAATATTTGAATGTCACATGCAAACGCTTATTTCTTTTTCTTTTTTTTTTTTATTAAACCAAGAGTCTATTGCAAACTAACCCGCAAGGGAACGGGTATCAAAAGATACAGCAGTTTCAAGATTTACAGAAACAGTAGGTGCACTGTCACTAGCGTAATCAAAAGCTAATACATCCAACAAAGAAAATGGAGGAGTAACATAATAAACATAATCCTTGAAACGCTTATTTCAAAATAGTCTTTTAATCTTAATTCAAGTTTCATTAACCTATTTTTCGAGAAAAGAAATATCTTTGCTTGTTTAATAAGACCGTAATATTTAAAACAACAATTAATCATTTGTTGATGATAGACTAAAAACGAATTGACCCCTTGTGATAAATTAATCAATTAATTTAGCCAAGTGAATTAATTAAGTTAATTAACATGCAAATGCGTGGTAGCATAAACAAATCACCAATAAACTAAGTATGCAGTGGAAAATAAATTTGATACCGTGATTTGTTTACGAATGGGGAAAACCAACACGACAAAAACCCCACTAGTTGATTTTCAGATCACTACTCCCGAAATTCTAATATTATCACAACAAGCGATTACAAGTAAAGGAATCCTAGTACCTTATACTAATCTACAGTTGAACCCTTACCCCAATATCCAATTGAACTTGTTCTGTAGTGACAATTTCTCCTTTTGATGCACGGCTCCCAAGTATGTGACTAACCAATTGCATGGATCCCAGTACGCGACTTCAATCACCCACTAGAGAAGGTTGTTGGCTGCAAAGTTCTTCAGTTCATCCCAATGATGAAGATCAAGAAGATGCTTGGTCACAAAACCTACGATGCACAAACACAACAACTTCTTCACAAGAAAGATAAACTAGGGCAAATTCTGTCTCCGGTCACAATTTGCTTGAATAAACTTTGCTCAACACTTGTGTATCTTGTAAACACTTTGACGGCCTTTAAAATAATCCTTTTATATGTCTAGAGTTGTAAGAAAAGAAGACCCAAACACATAATCACGGATTAGAGTCAAAACAGAATTGGAATTCTGTTTTTCATAAACCTCGACAGATACCCTATCTGTCGAGCTACTGTTGAGCCACGGGGCTGAACAGCTCTACAAGTCTCGATAGATAGCTAGCTGTCGAGTTAACTGTCGAGTTTTAATGAATAACACTTCTTCAGCTTGAATCTTGGACAGATTTGTATGACTTTAACACTTGATCTTGAAACACAATTTCTTGAAGTATTAAACACATCCTAGATCTACCCAATTACGAGTAAAGTGCATTTTGTCAAAAAATTAGTCAATTACATAAAATAGTGACATATATTCCTAACAAGTGAATCACATATGTCCTAACAGTTGACTTACACATTATTCAAAGAGACTTCTACACGTTTTAGTGTCACCACCCTTGACTTCCTTCAGACAATTCTCCAAGCTTGCAATATGAGCATCCTTCATTTTTATTTCGCTTTCCTGCACAAAGACCCAAACAAATTTTTATATTAGTTTACAAAATAATATATAGTTCCAAAATATATATTTGGGATAAAGAAGTGATAACCCAAATCATTTACAATCAAATATAAAAAGATAAACTAACACAATATACTATATACTTATTGTTGATGCCCATTTTTGGCAAAAGGGCCCAATGGCAGAAGAAACCCAACAATATGAAAGAGATAAAAAAAGAAAATAGCAAAGTAAAAACCATTGGACTAGAATGGTAGGAATAATGGTCCATAGGTCTACAAAATAGTAAAAAGACCCCAAAGAAAGCAAAAGGGATCAGGGGGGCTCCAAAGAATGAAGTAATAAGCCTATGAGAATCATAAGAATAGAAAGAAAGCAAAATCGGGCCGGTGGAGCCCAAATAAAGGAATTAGTAAATGAGATTGGTTCAAAGGCCAATAAACCCAAAAGTAAAGGATGTGGTAATTAGGCCAAGGAAGCTTAAAAGATTTAGCAAAAGCCCATGGAAATGTAAGAAATGGGAAAGAATGAAATGGGCTAAGGATGCCCCAAAGAATGAAACGGGTTGAGGATGCCCAATGAATAGAATGGGTAGGGGAAACCCAAGATGTTATATGGACTGACCCAACAGGAATACTAGGCAGTGTAAACTAAAGGAAGGAATAACATATGAAACTGGCATGGCAGACACTTCAGCTCGCAAGCCCAGAAGTGGTACAGTAAACAAGGGTAAACAACATCATAGTAGGAACAATGCAGTGGCACGGTAGGAGCACCAGCTAGCCCACAGACCAGAAGTGAAAGGAGACATGGGCCAAATTAAAGAAGAAAAAGCCCACACCTAGGCAATGCTCATCCCAAAGGAGAAATGAGATGCAAGGAATGAAGAACCAAGAACTCATCCATGCCACAAGAGTTAAACAAGCACTAGAACGTGCAGCAGAGTTAGACAAATCTGTAGGCAATGACAAACGCATGAACGCTAGAAAAGAAATGGACTCATATGGAAGTGGAGCACGCATAAGGCTTAAGCACCACCTACC
This sequence comes from Quercus lobata, assembly GCF_001633185.2. Lineage (NCBI taxonomy): Eukaryota > Viridiplantae > Streptophyta > Magnoliopsida > Fagales > Fagaceae > Quercus > Quercus lobata. Next base: position 3,548,384 of record NC_044906.1, on the reverse strand, counting down.
TGTATCCAACCAATACGGGGGAGGTGGGTCACGGGTCTAAGGTAAGAGAGGGTGTAGTTTGGCGGTGGGGAGAAGGGGGAAGCCTATTTTGGGGTTCCTACTCAAGCTCTTTTGGGGAAAATGTCTTGTTGGGATGACATACCACCCAAAAGAGGTAAACATGAGTTAGAATCGCTAGGTGCATGCTATAGGAGTTGGTAAGAGAGAAACTCAACCTTTATCCGAATGAGAGTGCAAAAGGAAGTAGAAAACAAAACAGAAACTACTTTTGTCTGCGAATGAGGCACGGCACAGCTAACATAGCGTAGTGGTGGTGGCTGGGCAACCGATAGATCAGTGGGCAATCCAGGAAGGACACCTACAACGGACCAAAAGTAGTTAAGGGGTAAAAATGGTAAATTTTGTTATGGCAGGCAGTATAAAAAGCCATAGATGTGCATAGTAAACAATGAACAAGAGAGAAAACATAGAAAACAAAATAAGAAAAACAAAGAAAACAAGGAAATCAAGAGTAAGGAAGAAAATAAGAGTGATAGGAGTGATAAACATGCAATGATAGGCTACCCACTTCTCTCCCTCTCAATAGCCCACTCTCTAAGAAGTTAAGAATATGATATTAAGCCACTTAGGTCCATTTTCCAAAGTGAGTAACTTCTATGGCAGGATTCCCCTCTGAGGTTACCCACATTGGAGATTGGTTCCCTTCTTGGACTTAAATCTGCCAAGGAGCCAAGTTTGTTCCTTTAGTAAACTAATCCTCTTTTCTTTTGTTATGGCTGATTAAGGACTAATGCTATTTTCTTGTTATTTATCTATTCTTTTCATAATCACATTATCATATTTCTCCTTTGTGGAACTGTTTAAGCATTATCGAATATTTTAGTTATCTGGCTGTGTTATGTATTTCCTGCTATAACGTTTTTTGTGATAGCATTTCCTGCCGTGGGCACGTGACACCCCCTAGGTTCCTGCTAGGGCTCTAACTTGCGCACAAGCTAGCCTAAGGTGAGTTTCAATTAGGCCAATCCCGACTCTCCTACACTAGAATCATAGAGCCACAGTACGGTAGGAGCGATCCACCCCAAGACGCAAAAAAGGCCCACCACACTTATTACATAACATAAACTAAAACTATTTTAAAAACTATTTTTCAGCTAACCAAAAAACAAAAAGCTAACAAATAAAACAAAACTATTAATATTTCTAATAGTAATATGAGAGGTCACATATGATACAGAGGTTTTCTGGTTGCTTTTCCCAGTCTGCTGAAAAGAAAATTAGAATAATATTTATGCTACATTTTGTTGCTGAGGAAAATGCAGGAAAGAAAAAGAGATGTCTTAACGGTCACTATATATCTTATATGGAAATTAGAAATATTCCACCGAACTGGTGGCATAGTTAAAGATTAAGCTTTAAGTTCCTGGAAACTTAACATTGAACATTTTCTTTGATAGGTAGATATAGAAAGTACACAAACTATATGGGATTAAGCTCGTTACATGACCCTCAACCACTTATTTAAGAGGGGAGGATATGCTATTTGGTCCAGAAGCCATTGATTAAATAAACAATGAATGTAATGTTCAGCCTGGCAAAAGAAGCGCAAAAACAACAAACATTTTGTTCCAAAACAAAGAGAAGCAAAATTAATAAATTATGTTCTTTTATTTCCACATTTTCCAACCAGCAAATGGGACTGCGGGTGATTTAGAAACCTCTTATAAACAAAGAACCAAATGGATTTCTAGAAGTTTAGGGAACCATCAGCCATTCTCGCTGCCCTATTCTACGACCTATCTCATGACAGCTCAAAGGTGATCAAAAGTTACTAATAACCCATACTATAAAATGTACAAGTTTATCAAGACCATGAGTGTGTCTATAGAAGACAAGTGCTTGGGCCTCAACTAGCAGCGGCAGGTATAGATAATTATGAACGCCATTCAGATGTCTCAATCTGTAATTTGATATCATTACTTTATGAGCTTAAAGTTGAGATCCTTTGCATTGAAGTTTGTGAGATGATGCAGATTAATTGTAAACTGAGGAGAATTAGTTGAATGAAACTCACAACTAAGTTGACTACAAATACGATAATTATGTAATAAGATTTAGCTTATTGCAGCTAGTACAAACTAGGAATTTGAAATTAGTGATAAAATTTGGGGAACTGTCCTGGTTAAATATTTTAACCAGTTTATGCAAGTCTTTCATACCCCAAACAATTTTATTTTTATTTTTATTTTAAGTACTTACAATATTCATACATATAGACATATTTGAAGTCTTAATTTCTTTCCATTCAATATAATTATCCCTACTATACAGGTCATCCTACACTAATAGTTCAACCCTCACCAAATTTATTATATCTCATAGGTGAAATGCTAGACAATTGTATACACTATGAATAGTTAAGTCTCTAACATATGGGGTAAAAACACACACACACACCTTTACAGCTCGAGCAATACGCATGTTAATCGATTTTTCATAGAGAACTTTCTGATAGGCTTTAATCATCGCCAAGCTGTCGTCAAGAAGCATACTCCCCAGCCTTAAAATAAAAAAAAAATAAAAAAAAAAAGCGAAAAATAAAAATAAAAAATTTTCAAATAAACATCCATATAGTATTAACAAACTATCTAATTTAAAAATATTAGTTATAGAATTATGAGTTAGCAATGTAGGCAAGTCCTAATTTTATTATGTTCAAGATTCTCATATAAATTCTTCTTCTTCTTTTTTTCACACCAAGAAAGATTCAAAAAATAAATAAATAAATATGCACGGTTTATTAGTACTGGTTGAGTGGTTTCTGATATATACTATTGGATATTATATTACTTGGTGTTAGAAAAAGTTGATAAAATTTTCAAAATATTTCATCCTCTTTTGTAGGAAGTAACGTCCGAACTTCACAGTCCTTTCTAAACTACTTGCTCTTGGCAATTGTCTATGGAAGTATCGTGCTTTACCGGAAGAAAGCAAACAAGGTTATTCCAATGGTTTTATACTTTTTTCACTTTTATTTTTATGTATTGAAAGCAAGGGTGAAACCAGGAATATTTGCTTGGGGAGCCAAGACTAAACTATTATTTTGAATCAATGTTCAAGTAAAAACTCAAAACACTAAAGAGCATTATATCTTTCTAAATCCTTTTGGGTATACAAAATTTTTTTAGTTTGCAATACACATGTATAAAAAATCTTCAGAAAAAGGGCTTAGCATCTTGACCTTAAAGTGGCAATGTGGCATTATGCTACAAGAGTAAAGCATTTGGCATCAAATTTATATCCTCTTAAATAATCGAACGACTAAACATACCAATATAACAAGAAATGTATTCATCAACGGATAATTGGCTTTTTAAATTTTTTTTTTTTTTTAAAAAAAAAACTAAAATCAGGACAAAATAATATATTTTTAATTTAAACATATATTTTTACCCAAATACCCTAAATAAAAACTAAAATGTTTGTTTTGGTGATGGACAAAATTAAAATTTTGGAAGTTATTAGAAGTGGCCCTCCAAAATTGCAGGCTATGTTACCTATCTTTTTTCTCATTTTTGCCCAATTTAGGTGGATAAGAAAAAATTGGGCCCAATAGATGCTCTCTCTTTCCTTTTTCTCTTATTTTATTTCCTATAATGCTAATCAAACAAGGGAAACTGTCATATCAGACAATTTTTTTTTTTTTTTTTTTTCTCTTCTCATCTTCCGTTTTCAAACAAACTGTAAATGTCTAAAGCCTATGCTATTGTGAGTCTCCTTCTAGAATAGTGTTTTAGTCACACCTAGTTAACTCGTTCCAGTCTTGCATTGGAATTTGGATTTAAGACAAAGAACGTGCCGCTACCACTCTCTACAATGAACATGCAGCTACTACATATAATCCTTGTTATTCTTTCTCTTAAAAAAACCTATTAGATTATATATGCACTTAGTGACACTGTGGTTGGGTTGACATAATTTATTTTTTCAACCATATCTCTGCACACTTTTGATGTGGTAGTCACTTTACAAGTATAAGTGTTTGTGAGATATGGAGGTAAGGGTCGAGGTTTAAGTCTCTATTGGAGGGAGTTTTACACATATATACTTAAATTAGGCTAAAATAAAATTTTTATCTTGTATAAAAAAAAAAAAATTCAACCGTTAATATGTTTTATTATTATTGATATATAGTATAATATATAGAGGAGTGCATTTAAAATAAGATTCCTTCCTTTATGTAAGACAAGATGAGAAAAGCAAAAGGCAGAAACCAATTAACACATTGACATCGGTTTCCGTCTTTCTCTTTTTCTATTTTTGGAAATATTCTATCTATAACATATTAAATTTTTCTTTGTGAATGTAGGTCATTTTAATTAACAGTTTTCTAAAAATTTAATATTTTTCAATCACACTCTATGCCACTCCAATAATTGTAAAGTGTTCAACAAAAAAATGAGTTGGCACAATTAATATTCTGGCGATGGAGTGGTGGCCAGCGTAAGTTTCATTGTCATTCGGTGAGCACTTAAGAAGGACAATATGCTGTTCAATTTTTGTTCCTTGCATGATATCGGTGGCTGATCATTCTTGCTTTTTCTTTTTAAATTTGAATTACAAATCGCTTTCATTATTTTGAACTTTTACAGTTAAATTTAGTGCTCCATGAACTATTTGACATGCATGATTCTAGCTTGGACTATCTAACTATTTCAGTCTACCCTAGCTAATAAGTTATATGATACAAAAAAATGATAAACAAGAACTAAACGAAGATCTTGAAATTAGAACTTATACATATATTATACGTGCATCAAATATTTGGAAAGAAGAAAGATATATAATAGTAATTCTATGGGCGTAAAAAAGTAATAAGAAATTAAAAAAATAATTGAAAGCATGAGACAACTACTCCCATGTGTTACAAAAATTTTTAGAAAAAAAAAAAAAAGTGTTAAGAGGTCCTTCTAATGGTTTATAAGTCTCATCATGTGTGTGATCTATGAAGTATGGCTATCTGGTCGAGAAAGGTTTTCTCATAACTATATAACTATACACCCTATGGAGAATGAGTGTGGCTTGTGTCTACTGAAAGTTTTCACTGGACACGTGTCCACTCTTTGACATGTGTCTGAATCCTGCAATATCCGATGAAAACTTTCACCGGACACAAGCTCTTCCCATGGAGAATAGCCGGATACATTTAACACGTAAAATGAGGGGATAATCATCTTTGACTTTATATGGTCTAAGTGATCGTCAATAGAATTGAAGGATATATATCTAGTAGGGTTTGAGCTAGCACGAATTTATATAAATATTGTAACTCATAAGCTCATAATAAGTTAATAATAATGATGCAATTTTCTGATTTCTCTCTCTAATCAACTTGGTTCCTTTGGCCTTTCTCAAAACAAAAAAAAAAAAAAAAAAAAAAAAAAAAAAGACTTGGTTTCTTTGGTTTACAATCCTATTTACAAGAGTGGACACAACGAAAAAAAAAACCAAAATAGCTTTTATTTTTTTTATACCGTGGATTGAGATATATGTGTGAGAGAGAAGTGAAAAGGTATTATATTTTTATGTGAAAAATCATAGTTGACCCTCAAGAGAATGCATCACAAGAGAAATGAGGGTGCCCTCATCATAGTGCCTTTTTTGTGTTTTGTTTTCTTGGTTGGCACTAGTTTTTAGAGATTTACGACCCGTTTGGTAACAGTATTTATACAACGAAAACTGTTGTTCAAACACCACAACATATATTTTTACATATTTTTTTATTCACACGTATTTCCACAAAATTTAATCAACATTACTAGAAATCTCTTACCAAACGAGCTCTTAACACTTACGTCATTCAAAAAAAAAAAAAAAAACTTACACCTGCGTCTGTAGCTTACAAAAAAACTGGCCTTTTTTCATTTAAGTTTCAAAATGTACGGAAATAATGTGTTTTTTAAAACTAAAAAAGTTTAATAAAAAATCAAAGATGCTGTTGTTTAAAAAAAAAGAAAAAAAAATTGCCAAGCATTAAGGGCCTATTTGGTAATATTGTTTTAATAACGTTGTTTGTATTTTTTAAAAATACGTGTGGGTGCTACTATTTAAAAAAGAGAAGAAAAAAAATTGCCAAGCATTTAAGGGCTTGTTTGATAATGTTATTATAATAATGTTGTTTATATTTTTTAAAAATACATGTAAGTAAGTAAAAATATATATAATATTATTTAAATACTGAAAATTGTTATTTTAAATAACCGTAACAAACGACCTAAATCTCTTTTACTCTCTCAATTTAATATGAAAGTTCAAACACAGCTAAAAGATAGGACTAGGAGTCTAGGTCAGGAGTAGCTTTATCTCTTCGGAAAAAAAAAAAAAAAAATCAAAGAAGCTGCTGTTTTAAAAAAAGAAAAAAATAGAAAAATTGCCAACCATTTAAATCTCTTTTACTTTCTCTCAATCTGAGTAATGACTTATAAATACTAATGCGTACTCTTGGTGCAATGGTCACTTTATAAGTATAAGTGTTTGTAGGATCGATGTGGGGGTTAAGGGTCGTGGTTCAAGTCTCTACGAGGGAGTTTCACACACATTATACACTTAGATTAGACTAGAGTAAAATTTCTATTTTGTATATATAAAAAAGTAATGACTTACAAATAAAGTTCGTAAATACTTTTTTTTTTAGGATTTGGCTTACTTCCAATATTTTTTTGACGGTAGGTCTCCTTTTATTTTAAATATACAATAGTAAGTGGTAGTGAATTTTAATCTCCACATTTTATTTAATCATTTTTCTTTTTCACCACGCTAACCTCCCAATGGCAAAGAGTGACATCTTTAGGTTCCTATAAATAAGAACCAATTTTGGCAATGACGACATTGTTTTATATTTGTTTTTGACTTCCTTTTCTATCTAAATATATTTTTTTTGTTAGAGTAGGGACCTCAATCTTATAAAAATCAAAACAAAAAATAAAGTGTGTCAGCAAATTCTTTCACTTTTTTTGGTCAGGGTTGTTTTAATTCAAATTCTTTGGACAATTCTTACATAGTTCTAGAGTAATGCTCTAGGCTCTCACAATGGGAGTGGTCTTCATGGTGGGTGCCACATTTAAGGTCCACCCCTTATATGAGAGCATGGAGCAATACTTCGAGACTATCTAAGTTTTTCATATAATTTTATTTATAATGAAAATGATATTTTATTAGTGACTGTAACTCTAATGATATTGAAAATGATATTTAGACTATCTAAATATAAAAAAGAAGTATAAAGGAGTGACTGTAACTCTACCACATATTCATATAATTTTATTTGTATTGAAAATGATTTAGGTTAGTGAGGATTATCCCACTGCATGTGTAGCCCAATGTGCATAAAACTTGAAAAAATGAAAAAAAAAATCATAGAACTTGGATCATGATGAACGTACGTACGTGACCACTTCTAGCTCCACCCAAAAAGAAGAAAGAAATAAGAAAGAAATAAGAGAGAGAGAGGGGAAGATGAGCTTGATCATGCATGCATGTGACCTGATTTGATTTTGGTATTAATTAAATATTAAAGATTAAATAATATCAAAGTTTTTCGATGCCTAGTCAAAAGCGAAAGTCAATAATAATTACATATATGAAACAGAACTGAAATAGAACGAAAGCAACATTCACCATCTGATCGATACTGTGACAACTAAGAATTCTTTCCTTAGAAAGAAAATATTTCGAAAAATCTTGGATTTGATTCATTCAAAATATTCCGAGATTTCCTTACATTGTTAAATCATGAATATGAGTTTGTTGATCTATCAAAAAAGACATGTATTTGGGAAGTAATTTTTAGGTACTTCCGGAGTATAGAGAATGGTGCTCCCTTCTCTTACATTCATGGTAGGGTCCACTCATTAAATTCACGGTAGGGTTCACCATGAATGTGAAAAGAGGAAACATCATTTCTCCGTGCTTCGAAAGTACCTAAGAAGTTTGATTACAAATTTGTTTCTTGATTGCTACAATATTTCTCTTTTGATTTCTCGATCCCCCTTTCTCATTGCCTCTTTCTCCTTTTATACTATTTTTCTCTTTCATTCTTACCCTCCATGTGTAGGCCAGATTGTTGGTGCTTTCATCCTTGTCCCATCAACACTTTCCTGAAGTCTTCATGTAGTAGATGTAAGGCTGAAAATTATTGTTCAAGTATCACTTCTACATTAATGCGGTCAGAGAGTTAGCCGCAGAGTATTTAATGCGGTGGTAACAGCTTTCTCCTTAGATATTTTAGGACACCCCTTTGTCCTTTGTTTCTACAATGCTTACCGGTGCCAACAGAACTTCCTGGAACATTCTCTCGAACGGTAGACCACCTTTACGAATCTCGGCTTGGGCTAACCAAGGAGGCATTCATCCTCGGCCCAGCCTCCTAGGCCATTATGGTCAAAGTTGACTTTTTCATTTATTAACATGGATTCCTTTAACAATGTTTACCCTCCTCAGATGACCCCTTATTCTCGGGTTGGGCCTCTAGTCCAATATAAATATAGATAATAAGCTCTTGGGCCCAATACCCCTGCAATTATTATTATTATAAAATAATTTGTAGTGCTATATTTATTTTTTCTTTTAAATTTTTGTAATTTAAAATTTTATCTTTTAAATTTTATTTCTTTCCATGCATGTCTTCCACATTTTTTTTTTCACGTGAATGCAACCTATCTTTTTTTTTTTTTTTTTTCCTTCTCTTTTTTCTCATCCACTCATTCTCGTCTTCCTTATCTTCTTATTTTTCCTTTACTTCACTTACCCATTCATTCTCTCCTTCCTTGACAAACAGACACACTGGTCTCCCTCTCGCTCTCTCTATGCCCTGAGATGAAGAGCATCACTGCAGCACCAAGCCACCAACATAAGCTCCACCATGCCATAGTTACAGACCTAAGCTTTCACTCTCACCCATAAACCCCACCATATGACATCCTAAACCAAATCCACAAATCAAGCCTCATCCTTTACAACTCCATTCTTACCTTCCATCTTCAATGATCTCATTCATTACAACGCCAATTCCAATTCCTCACTCCGCTAGTGAGTCTCTTTTTTTGACTATATTTTTTGTTAGATATTAGGGTAAAATTGGGATTAAAAAAAAGCTAAGGGTAAAATAGGAACAATCTACAAAATATTCAACGGTAACATGGAAAGCAACTCTGCGTTTTGGAATTGCACCTCAGATGGTCCAATACCGAAGTTGCGTTTAAGCTATGTTTACGTTTTTTTGGCTGGTCTTATGACACTGTTTATGGTCAAAGCACAAAAACATGTGAATATGTTCATAAAGTGTTTTTCCTTTAAAAAAATATTGGCGTAACTGCACTTTTAGTTTCAATATTTTGGCTTTTTTTCATTTTGGTCCCTACATTTTAATTTTATCACTTTTAGTCCATAAACCAATTAACGCGTGCTATTTTCGTCATTTCCATCAGTCAACCAAGGAAAATAGCTGAGGTGGCAGTCGGAGGAATTAAAATATTATAAAAAATGTCACATCAGCATCTAATTTTTTTAATAATTTGTTAATTTTAACTAAATAAAAAAAGAAAAAATAGGATTAAAAACAATAAAATCAAATGCCTATGAACACAAGAGCACAAACCCAAAAAATCAAACCCAAGAACACGAATTCAAAATTAAACCCATTGAATCAGCTTCCTTTCCCACTTAAAATCAAATCAATAATGCAATAAAATTTAAGAAGAGAACAAAGACTAATGCTGAAAGACCAATGCTGAACGACCCATGCTAAAAACCCATCAGTTTTTCTTGTTCTTCCCAAAAGATTCATACCCAAAATCATAAAATCAAAGAAAACCCATAAATCTCAAACACTTAAAAAACCCAAAAACTCAAACAAAACCTAGTTTATTTCAAAGATATTATAAAAAGGAAAGTTTATTATATTATATATTAATCTCATCTAATCTTCCAATGTCAACGTCACTGAACTCACTCTCTCCCTTCAATCTTCATCCGTCCCTTTTACAAAGGTCAACGGGGTGTTCACTACTACTTGCGAATTGCGATCCCATCTCAGATGTGGTGGTACAAAGATTATTATGACCCTTGTTCACAATTACAACACAGCAGAAGCAATAGTAGTAGTTGATCCAGACCTAGAAAACCCAGATCTACCTAGAAAACCACCACCACAAACCCACCAACCACACCATCGCCGACCACCACCACATCATAACCCAGCAACCCAAATCAGCCAAAAGTCACGAACCCAGCCAAAACTAGATTCACGGCGGCTCACGGCCTGACCCACCAAGCCCACGATAGCCCACTGCTGCTGCATGTCCTTAACCCACGATTCACAGCCACCAAACCCGACCCACCACCAACATCAAGAGTAGGGGCCATTAAAGACGAAGGAATCGACCTCAGATCTGCCCAGAATGACTTGAACAATCGCCGATCCACTCGTCAACGATGGAAGTACCATTAAAGCACTCGATGGAGAGACCGTCTGAGAAAAAAAAAAAAAAAGAGAAAGCCAAGAGAGGTGTTTGACTCGAGAGGGAGAGGGAGAGAGAGATCTAGGAAAATGAAAAATGAGTTTGGCACTGTGTCTGAGTTTAGTGTTTATTGATGATTTTGTGTTTGGTTTACAAGAAAAATTGAGAAAATTACTACAAGTTTTTTTTTTTCAATCTTTAAATCTTAATTCAGGTGAATTTTGATTTTTAATTCTGTTTTGATTTTTTTTTTATTTAGTTAAAATTAATAAATTAATTTTTTAAATTTATATGCTGATGTGTCATGGCTGATGTGGCATTTTTATAATATTTTAATTCCTCCGGCTGCCACATAAGCTATTTCTATCGGTTTATTGACGAAAATGACGAAAATAACACGTGTTAATTGGTTTAGAGATTAAAAATGGTAAAATTAAAATGTAGGGACCAAATTGAAAAAAAAAAGCCAAAATGTAGGGACTAAAAGTGCATTTACATCATAAATATTTTGCTATAGTGTTTTCAGTAATAAGTTTTCAGTTTTTAGCAAATAAGCGGTCTCCAAACAGACCCCAAATCTCACTTTTTGGTGGTCTGCGTTTTGAGAAAGTGCGATTTGGAAATCTTACCAAACGCCTTAAATTGAAAAATATCCCATTTTGAAATCGCAAATTGCTTTTTTTTTCCTCAAAACGCTGAACCAAACGAGCACATAATTGCTTTATCAGCTATCATTCATAGTAATTTTGGCAATGGTAAGCGAATGGGCTTTTTGTAGTTATCACCGAGAGAAAATGAGTGAAAGTTGCAGCTACCATAGTTATCAGTTGCTGGATTTCACTAGGGGTAGCTTGATTTGATGAAGAACCTGAAGCTATTCTAGACTTCTAGCATTTTTTATCATGGGCCCAACATGCATGGCCCATTAGGACCTGCTAGGATGTAGCAGTAGTGCCATGTTTCAGTTCAGCCATTCTTTTCGTTTGATTCATCTCTGCCTGTTAGGTCTCTTCTGCCCCCACCAAAAAAATAAATACATTACAAATCAAATTGAAAGAAGCTCTTAAGCTGACAAATCATGGCATTGTTCAGTTACATTCGAATCACAGGAGAAGAGGTTTTTTTTTTTTTTTTTTTTTTTTTTTTTTTTTTTGAGCAAAAGGAAAAGAGGGATTTAAAAGTAAAAAGAACTCCTCACTGTATAACCTTTATTTTAAAGGCTAAGCTAAGACACCAAGATCAAGCCTAAAAAATATTCTCATTAGTCCATTACAAGGGTGGAGATGGGTGTTCTAAGCTTTGCTAAAACGGTTCCCATTTCCTATGCATGAGACACCTCGAAAATTTCATAAATTGATCTTGTGCTAGATTGAATTTGGGACTTTTGAATTTGGGACTTTTGAATTTTCATCATGTCTTAAGATCAGTGAATCCACCATCCAATTACCTCTATGGGATATTCACTATTACTATTGAAAGAAAGAAAGAAAAGAAAAGAAAAGAAAAAAAAACTAACATTGTTTAAGGGAAGATATAGATCAAACTCGCGAAACGGGATTTGAGGTGTACAAATAAGGTTTGAAGCCCATTGGCAATATCATGTCATTTATGTGGCATTCAGTACGGTGGAATCCACATTACTCCTAACATCCAGATTCCTAGGAATGTGATACCTTGCAATCTGGATGCCTAGGAATATAACTATTCTATACTTGGTTTAATTGGGAATCTAATAAGATTCCTAGGAATATGAGATTATAATGTTCAGTTTATTCTTAGGAATTTTAACTGAATTATTTATTTTTTCCATTCTATCCTTAGATTTGTAAATCCAATATAAGTCTTAAAAAAAAAAATTCTTCTTCTAAATAAATAATGAAAAACAAAATATAAACTATAAATTATGACAAATTCATTAAAATTATAGTTTAAGGGTCTATTTGGGATCCGCTTATTTTTTTGAAACTAAAATTTTTTTGCTGAAAGTACTGTAAATAAAGGTAAAACTTAACTGAAATAGTACAATGAGATCCATAAATAGTACCAAAAGGTGCAGTGGGACTTATGAATAGTAGCGAAAATAAACTGAATAATAAAATAAGTTGGCAAAAATAATCTTGCCAAACGAACACTAAAAGAAGAAAAGATGAATATATTAATAGAGTTGTCTATCCTGTTTATGTTGTTTTGGCGGGAAAAAATAAAGACAAAGGAAAATATATTGATGATTTGTTTTATATTTTATCTCAATTACTTAAATGATAAGAAAAAATGGTTGAAATTGTCAATTTATAAAAAAAATACAATTTCCTTTAAACTTGGGAATCTAGATACCCGCTTGTTTTAAAGGGAACCACATTCCAACCAAAATGGGATTAAAGGGGGAATCCAGATTCCCCTAGCATTGATTTCTTAGTGTGATTTGCAACCAAATATGAAAATCTTTAAATATTCTTAAGAATCTTATAACATTACTCTGTACCAAATGTCACATTTAGGCTTTTGTTCTTTTTAGAAGTGTATCTTTCTTTCTTTTACTACAATTTGAAACTGAAGACAAATCCCAAGTGGTAAAAAAGTATTTATAAGATACCATTCACGAGTGTGTTTGGAAAGTGATGAAACCCACCTTTATTTGAGTTTTTATCTTATTTTTATTTTTGATACTATTCAATATTCATAGATTCTATTGTACTTTTTGATATTATTCATAAATTCTACAGTACTATTCAGCTAATTTTTAGCTTTTTTCTATCGTACTTTTAGTAAAATATTTTCAGTTTCAGCTAAATAAGCTATTCTTAAGCAGACAATAATTGGTATTTTAATACTTAGGGAGTTTGAGAGTTTTTTTTTTTTCTCCCTTCTTGGGAGTCCATTGAATTTAGGGTTTTGAGTAGTGGGCCTCAGATTGACATCTATGTTTCTGTTTGTTTTAAGCTGTAACGAAGCCCACTCCCAAGGCCCTATGGAATCTGTTTAGATTTCCATTTATCTTAGAGATGGAAATGAAATTATCCGAAGGAACTCATCTCATCCTGGGCTGGAGCTTGGATCCTCGTTTAGTGTGGCAACCTACTGCGTTATGGGCTTTATTGATGATATATCCAGTAATTTTGTGGTACAACTTTGGGCCATATTTTTCATGGCCAATTTGCTTGAGATAAAAAGAGTCTTCATAGAATTAAAGACACCAGGTCCATACCCAGAAAGTACCATCACATAATAATATAATCTCAATAAATAAAAGGTTGAAATAAAAGATAAAAAATAGGAAAAAGAAGAAAAGAAACTCAAATTTTAATTAAGTTTAAAAATAAAAGTATTGGCAATTTGGCAGTCGACCATCCATTTAATGTCACATTTGTGACTATATAAAAAAAAAAAAAAAAACCAAATCAATGTCACATTTGAAAGAAATAGATTGTAATCATTGTATAATGAATAGTAAATAACTTTACACTTTATTTGTCTTATATTTATTGGTATTTATTTATGTGGTACTGTATACACAAAAAGATATCATAATATTTTCATGACACTCTTATTTTCAATTTTCATAACACTCTTATTTTCAATTTTCATAAGTCTCAATCTAATATTTTATTATTTAATTTAATTTAATTTGATTTATGAGAAATTGACATTTTAGCAATTATGAAAGTATTTTGATAATTTGTTGTGTCTATAGAATAACTTTATTTAATTTTAATTTTATTTTATATAAACAGCTCTATTTAAATTGATTTATAAAAAATTTCAATATATTTGATTGATTAATCTAAAATCGTATTTACTCTAAAGTTGTGTAAAGGGTAATTATCCTCTTAAACAATAGCTTTGCTGAAGTACCAACCTTTTTTTTTTAACTTTGTATCGATCTTGTCATGAATTAACTTGTTAAATTACGTCGCCGTTTTGGTACAAACCTCACTGAGGGACAGATTAAAAAATTTTGAAAACCCGCGCAAACCAAAAATAATTAAAAAAGAAAAGAAAAGAAAAAAAAGACACCCACTTTGCCGCGAATCTTGCCACGCTGGCGATCCGCGTGAACCACCTATCCACCAATAAGCTCAAACCTTGCCCACCTATATATTCTCCAACCACAAAACACAACCAAACCAAAGAGAGAGAAAGAAAAACAAAGAAAGAAAGCAAAGCAACACACATACTGTGAATCGAGAGAGAGAGAGAGAGTTAGGGTTTTCATTTATAGAGAGAGAAAGATACAGAGAGAGATATGAGTTCAACGGGCGGAGCTGGAGGAGGTTCGACCAAGGGAGGAAGAGGAAAGCCGAAGGCCTCGAAGTCGGTTTCGAGGTCGCAGAAGGCCGGGCTTCAGTTCCCAGTTGGTAGGATCGCTAGGTTTCTCAAGGCCGGAAAGTACGCCGAGCGTGTCGGTGCCGGTGCTCCGGTTTATCTCTCCGCCGTGCTCGAATATCTCGCTGCTGAGGTAACTGAACATTTTGGCTTTTTTTGGTGTTTTGTGGGATGGGAATTTTTGATTTTGGGGGTTTGGGTTTTTCGTTATTTGGGTATGGTTTTGATTGGTGGAATGAAATTAGGGTTTTTTTTTTTTTTTTTTAAAATGATAAATTTGGTGTGTTTTGATTTGATGAATGTTGTTTGAATTTTCATTTTCAAAATTAGGGTTTTGTGTTTTGAAATGTTGGGTTAATTGGGTTTTGATTTTTTGGACGGAAATGGGTATTTTTTGGGTTTGATTGTTTTTGCGTAGTTGATTTTTGAGATCAAAGTTTTCAAATCGGGGGGGTTTTGGTTGAAACTAGGGATTTAGTTTTTCTGGGTTTTTCGTTGGATGGTCTTGATTTCTTAAGACTGAAATTGGGGGATTTTTTGCGTTTTGTTTCATGGATTCATTTATTAATTTAGGGTTTCTTTTCTTGAATTGGAAGTGTTGTCTTGATTAATTGGATTCAATTCAATAAATTTTCAAAGCTTTTATGAAATTTTGAAATGATTGGGGACATGAGGTATTTGGGTTTTCTGAAGTGAAATCAACCTTTTTTGGCTTTATATCAATTTCCTTTTTCACAAAAAATTGGTTTGGATAATTCATTTCAATCTCCTTTTATTACCAAAATATTTGTCTCATTTTTTACGGGTTTGGATTATTAATGTGGTTTTGATTTTGGCGTGTGTATTCAGGTACTGGAGCTTGCTGGGAATGCAGCAAGGGACAACAAGAAGAATAGAATTGTGCCAAGGCACATCCAGCTTGCAGTGAGGAACGACGAGGAGCTGAGCAAGCTTCTGGGCTCTGTAACTATTGCCAATGGAGGAGTGTTGCCGAATATCCACCAGACCCTTCTGCCTAAGAAGGTTGGCAAAGGAAAAGGCGACATTGGATCAGCTTCACAGGAGTTCTAGAATTCTAGTGCCTTCATATAGATAGGGGTTGTTTTAGTAGTTTGTAACATATATGTGTTTTTCTGTTTTTGTACTTGTGCCAACTGAATTTTCATGCTATGTTTCTTGTTAATGAAATGAATATTATTGCTTCTACATACTTGTCTGATGTGCTTTCTTATATTTGTCTTTTTTTTAATGAGATTAAATTGAAGGGTGAGATTTTGTATGATGGTATTTATGTGATAGAATGGTTTTGTTGGGGAATTTGCTGTTGGGTTTCTCCACAAAGTTATATTGCCTCTTAAGATGGTTCTGTTGTACTTTGGCATTCTTCGCAATGCACTACCATGTTTCCTCATATGCTTGTTGTGTGTAATTGTGTTTCAGATTAAGTGAAAGAGCCTGCTTTTTTAGGTTTATTGTGTAAATGCGTGTGTGATGACATCTTCATATTGGGTTCATTTGACTAAAATTGCTTGCGAATGTGCCTGTGGCCATGGATAACCTTATTTGTTTCGGAGCTGGTGGGTGAGGTGGTTTAAGTTGCAGCTATGAGTCTATGAGGGAGCAAGGTAGATAAAGGCAATCGTATTTTATGCATTGTGATTGTTTGACTAATGATGCATTGTGATTTTGATTGCTGAGTCGTTTGGCTTAGATTCTTTTTGCATAAACAGTGCTTAAGATGACACAGCTTAGTTTTCAAAAACTACACTTGTCTTGTGTATAAATTATAAAGTAGGAATAGATATATCTGGTAAAGAATTCTCTGCGACCATTATGCTTACAAGGGCCTTAAGGCAAAAATGACTTCAAATCACTTACAACTGGAAATCTGCCATGACTAGAAGCTTGTCCTCTGGGCAGTTCACTTCCAAGTTCAGTACTACAAACTAGAAACTAGAAACCCCTCTTAAACCAGAACATCTTCTGCTGGGCCATTTAAGTTGACAACCCTCCATGGTTCAATTAATCCGAATACCGGTAGGGATAGATAGAGCTACCAAATTAATGAAAACTATGCAAGCTATGCCTTGCATTTCTCAAAATGCAGTCTATCTCATTAACCTCATCAACAAAATTACAAAATGACTTGCGTTTTAGTTGTGGTTCCATTTTGCATTTTCATTCCCAAACTTTCCACTACTAATTTGCATGCTTTTGCAATTCGCGATAGCTACCTACCACATTAGAATACATTTTTGTTATTTTCACAACTCTTAAGTTCTTTACTTAGGTATTGGACTTGATGCAATTACAATCAATGGTTGAGATTGATAGTTGTAAAACACATTTTTCAATCTTAACCATTGATTAAAAAAAGCTAAAGAAAAGTAAAAAGTAAAAGTTTAAAAAGTGAAATATGAAAAAATTTTGTGAGAGAGGAAGGCACGGTAGGCACCCAGTGCAATACTAATCCCTTTATATCATTCTCTGCACAAGTGATATTAGCGAGAAAGAATGACAGTTGGCAAGAAGATTTGTGGATTCAACTTTTGGATGGTTCCCAGGCCTAATAATAACAAGGGATCATGGGCCTTCAAGGGTGGGTGGTTGATTGTTGGTTGGACTAGGTTTGGCTCACCGCAACCAATCTATACACAAGACATGAATCCCACAATACACACATATATATATGTATGTATGTATAATGTACTATATTGGTTGAGTGAATAATTAAGGAATAACAAATAAAGTACAAAGCAAAGAGAGTGACAAAGATCCTCCAAATAGAGTGGTATTCATATTTTATTATATTGAGTGTTTAAGTACATGGGGTCCTGCTCTGTTGGGATGTTCCATAAGGCTTAATAAAGTTCAAAAATTACAGACTTGAATAGCATCGTTTGGGCCGTCAAGACTTGTGAAGTTTGAATCCCTTTGAATCCAAGTGACTCCTCAAGCATTTTCTCTAGGATCTCTTACAATGCCACACTCTTCCCAATCTACCTCAAGTGAAAGCTCAAGACTCTTTTTTGGTGTTTCTTTGTGTCTTGAGTGCTTATATCTGAATGAATACCCTTAGCTTGGGTTTCACCCCTTTTATAGTGCTATTTGAAGGTTCTTCAAAATCAACAATCCATCCCTTTGGTGCTTTGGGTACCAAAACCAATGTTCTATCTGAAGCAATGGTGGTTGGTCATTTCCCCTTTCTTTTCTTACTCCACTCTCCTAGGGACTGATAGCTAAAAGCCCACCTGCTGACTTTCCTCTTGTAGGAGATCCTTTCTGAGTAAATCCAAATTCTCTTTTAAGGTCAAAACTTCTTGTTCTTCGTCTAGGGCCTTAAAAGGGACACCTTAAAGTTTTGATGTCTTGATGTTGACTTCTCACAATTTGTTTCTTTCCCTAAAATGGAGCAAATTCCTTCTTGCTGGTGGTGTAGCCGAAAAGGCTCCTGGCCATCTTCCTTCTTGGTTCACCTTTTGCCTTGCCCAAGGTCCTAGGTTTCTTCAATAGGTGTTGGCCTCGAAATTACCATCTGTCTCTATCACTCTCTTTTAAGTTGTGGGGAACTGATGTTGATAGGACCTTCTTCGTCCTTTGTGCTCCTTTTTTAAGTGAGCGTGCTACATCCTGAGCTATCCACATCCTAGTTGGCGTCCTCCAGCTCTCCTTGGGGACCTGCTCTCTAAGGCTGGCGGATCTTGTGCAACCTGGCCCCAGATCCTACTTGTTCCTTTGGGCTTTCTTAGGTATCATGGCTTCCATACACCCTTGGGCCAAGCCTCCTTCATCCCTCTTTATCCAAGGCCCAAGACTTATTTTCTTCTTCTTCTAGGCCAGGCTCCTCCTTTTTCATCTTAAGGGGCCAAGCCTTCTTCCTTTTTTTCATTTCCTTGGGCTGGGTCTTTCTTGCTTTTATGGGCTTGACTCCTTGTGATATTTTGGACCTCAACAAGATTCATTTTACCGTAATTTCTTTCACATTGATTGTATTCTCTTTTGTATCAATGTAAAATCCAATTGATCTACCGTTGTTATTGTCTCTTGCTTGTGATGATTGATGATACAAGTGTCAAGTGTACAACACTGAGCAAAACCAAATGCTAACTGAATTTTATGGAAATGGATACCTCCTATTTATTTTTCCATTTATACGTTTAGTGGAATGTTGAGGCATAAAATATGTAAGGAACCAGACTTGATCCGATCCCATATTTAAGAGACAAATTGAATTAACCTTAAATTTAAGGGGCTAAAATTAAACAAAAATGCAAGTAAGATATGGATAAAAAGCAATAAATGGATGAAAAATTGATAGAATCACAAAGTTGTTAAATTTAAAAAATTTGAAGGACCAAAATTAAACATATCCCAAATTTGAAGGACTAAAAATATAATTTACTTATATTTAATGGTGTCAATTTTGTCTTTCTACTGTTAATTGTGTCAATTTTATTTTTCTATATTAATTATGTCAAATTTGTCTCACAATTTTAAAAAATGATTCACCCTTTATGAATATAATTTATTTGATTTAAAAGTTGAAAAAGACCATTCACTTAATTTTGAAAGTTAAGGGACGAAATTAAGAACGGAGCGAATTGGATTTAAAAATTGGAGGGAATTGACATGATTTAAAGTATTGGGACAAAATTGAAATGATACTGATTGCATAGTCACTAAATGATAGTTTGGCAAAATTTAAAAAGGCAAAAGAAAAGAAAAAAAACATATATCAAAACTTATACCCTACGTCAATATTTATTTTTTTTTTATTTTATATATATTTATTATAATGATAATTATCCTTGTGTGTGGTTGAGAATGGGTGCAAACCAAAGAGTTAAAACAGGTTGGGTCATGGAATTTACTTTCTGGGCTTTCTTTGAATGGGTACTGTGGCCAATTATGCAAGCTTGTCATGTCGCCTGCAGCTAAAACTTCCCGCTTCAAGAATCACATGCTCGTCTGAGGTTGTTGTCTCGCGTGGACAAGTTTTGGAGCAAGTGGATAAGGAACTTGCCAAGGGTGATGACAAGGCAGCACTCTCACTTGTTAAGCATTCACAAGGGAAGCCCGGTGGGCTTCAGTGTTTTGGTGCTGCTAGGCAGGTTTGTGACTCACTCTCCTTTTGGTTTCTTTCCTTGCATGTATATCAACTATTGGTTTAGTTCATGTTGGTGTTGTTTTGGTTGGATTGTTGGAGGTTGTGGTGGCAATTGAAAATTTGAAGTTAGTGCTATGACTATATTTTAATGGTAATCATCTTGTTGCAATATAGAAATGAAAAAATTGTTTTGGGTCATATTTAAGACTAAGGATTAAGGAATGAATGGTCTGCCAATTTGGGTTCAGTCTAGTTGCACTTCACCTGGTTACTTTTTGCTACATGGTAGTCTATGAAGCATGTTATATATGAACAATTCTTGGTCCAGGTGGAAGAGGATCTACATTTTGATTAGGATTGTTTGTTGGCTTTGGAAAATTTCAATTGGGGGGTTGTTAATTGCTTGTGTTTGCTAACTGGAGCAGATTACCATGTAGGATGAGTGGCATTGTACGATGCTGATTTTATTTGTTAAAAAAATAAGGTAAACCAAATTGGTCCTAGAAATCATCAAAAGTCCAAAGATGTAGTTTATGGTTATGATTTAAAAACTGAACTGAAATTGCTGCTTAGAACCTATTTATGGAACATCAATATAGTAGTCAATGTTACTTTTGGAGGGTGGTTTGTTTTATGGTATTTATGTTGCGCAATGCTATTGCAAGCATGATTGTCAAGTTTCATGTTTCTACATATAGTTGGTAGATCTCTTGCTCGATGTTTGCCAGTTTAGTGTTGTTAGAAATGGTTTCTTCATTATACCTTTTATATTGGTAAGTTTATCATACATGCAGACAGTGTGTTTTGAACTCATAACTGTACCCTCCATTAATTCTTGTGGGGGAGGGAGGAGGTGTTGTTTGAGCTAGAGCTTGTTGTATAGTTTCTTCATTATAAAAGGGATCCATGATGCAGGTGCCCCAAAGACTCTATACCTTGGATGAGTTGAAGCTGAATCAAATAGAAACTTCGTCTCTTTTATCACCAGTGGATGCAACACTTGGTTCAATAGAAAGAAACCTGCAACTTGCTGCTGTTTTAGGAGGGCTTGCCTCATGGAATGTGCTTAGGTTGAGCTCACAACAAATTCTATATTTGTCCCTTGGATTGCTGTTTCTGTGGACTTTGGACTCGGTGATTCCCTTATACTTCTCTCTCTCTCTCTCTGCTCATTGAAAAACTCTGATCTGAACTGAGAACCTGTTTCATTCTAAAATTATGTGTCTTTTTGCGATGAATATATATTAAAAACTATGTTGTTATTCCTGGGTGTACTTAAATTTCAATGTCTGGCTCGCGTTTGGTATATTGCTGACTCACATGCTAAATTTCATTCTAATTCTCTTCGCCATATGAGTATCTCACTGAATTGATTGTTTATAGGTCTCCTTTAATGGAGGTGTTGGTAGCTTGGTTATTGACACAATTGGTCATACATTTAGTCAGAAGTACCACAACAGGGTTATTCAAGTAAGATACATCTCTCTCTCTCTCTATCTCTATATGTATGTGTGTGTGTGTGTTTCGTTTGTCTGTCGCTGTGTTTAGGCATTAGGTGAATAGTTATCCAATAGTGCTATGTTGAGATCATTCTGCAACGGCATGGTGATGAAATGCCACATTCTTGTTTCAAATGTCACTATATGTTCAGGGATGTCTCCTCCTGTATATGTACCATTATTACCTATCTTTTGCATCTCAAATAAATGAGCATGAAGTAACCACCATATGGAACTTCTTTGCAGCATGAAGCTGGCCATTTCTTAATTGCTTACTTAGTGGGTATTCTTCCAAAGGGATACACATTATCTAGTTTGGAAGCTTTGAAGAAGGAAGGATCTCTAAATGTTCAAGCAGGGACTGCTTTTGTGGATTTTGAATTTCTTGAAGAAGTAGGTTGTTTTCTTTTATCTGCTTTTACTTTAGAAATTTCCTTCTCTCATTGTTCTATTTTTCTACCTCAATGCTTTTTCTGTTTCTATTAAATTTATTTATTTCTCTCTTTTTTGTTTTTTAAACGGGAGTTGTGGGGAGGGGGGTTGGATTGGGGTTACTGGTACTCCATGTTCCTTGGAAAGCTTGCTACTTAATGGTGCCATGACTCTTCTGCTTTACCTAGGACCACTTGTAATGAATTGAAATGATTTTGCAGCAGAGCTTAAGCCTCTACTGTGTCTTGTCACAAGTGAAATTTCCAAAGCCCTTTTTTTTAATTAGCCAAAGCGAGTTACAATAACAGGACACACAATAGATCAGTACCAGCTACAAGGAAACCAAAACTACACAAATGCTAAAATGAGCAGTTTCAACTTAGGCACATAAAATCCATTTCTGCAACAGGTCATCAGCTTCTTTAAGAACCTTTTTATTAACCAACCTAAACCACACTCCTTTGAGTCACCTGGTTGTTCTCCAAATGTCCTCCATAACAGGCTGTAGTGGCCATGCAGAAATTAAAGCTTTCTGTCATAATTTAATCACTTAAGCGTTGGCTAACAGGACAACTACTTCTGTATCCTTTTTAACAGCCTGTAGTGCTTCTCTAACAGCCAGACATATAACAAAGCTAAATCTCCCCATCTATTGCACTTGGGCCTTCAATCTGCTGCCAGAAGAATTTCTTTCCACCCCACATGTTCAGTGACACCTTCCTTTGCTTTTTTTTTTTTTTTTTTTGGTAGTAAAAAGTCAGAGTAGATGCCTGTTGTTTGCCCCAAGCCTCTCTGCAAGTAGACATTAACCTTTTATTAAATGCCAAAACAGCTTCAGCTCCAATTTACATACCTTCAGAAACTGCTATGTTCTTGAAATGACACAAGGCCCACAAGTTTCCTGCAAAAATGAAGGGAAAATAAGATATTCCTCAATGCAGTCAAGGCTTTCATTTATCCATTTTTGTACAGAAGGGTGTGGGATACATTCAGTCCTAATTGTGACTCTGATGCAAACCATATAGCTCTTTCAAGGGGACATGAAATAAGAATGTGATCTAGAATTTCATCATCACCACCATAGAAAGGACAGTAAACATCAGAGACTATATTCCTTAGCACTAGAGAAGTGATAAATTCTTGCACAGTTATGTAAGTCAATGGAATGCTCAATATTTTCTTAGCACTAGAGAAATGAGATATTCTCTTTATAAGCTCCTTTTTCCAACTGTTGCTTGACTGATCAATCAGGTCGGCTGCAGTATGGATATCAGGTAAGTACTTCAAGACATTTTCTTCCATCACCCTAGTCTATCGTAAGCCTTATTCATATCAATCTCAAAAGGCTTGTATCCAAGTCTTACCTCTCTTAGTTTTCCTAATCTTCTCCAACAGCTCATGAGCCCAAATGAAATTATCAGAAATGTAGTCTGCCTTTAATGATAGCATTTTGGAATATGTGACGAGAATCCAAGAGAGATTTTTAATTCTATTCACCAGAACCTTAGAGATAATTTTATAAACCATATTGCAGATTTTAATTGGCCTGAAATTTTTTACTGTCTCTGGGATACTAACTTTAGGAACAAGAATAACGCTTTTATTCAATTCTTTCATCAAATAACCATCATCAAGGAAGGATAATACTGCAATAGTGACAGAATTACCCGTGATCAGAATTTCTGAGAAAACAAGGCAGGAATCCCATCAGTATTGATGCTTTCCAAGGTCCCATCTGTTTTAGAGCTTCAATTACCTCCTCAACTGTCAATTCTCACTCCTGCTGCTCCTGCTCACCTATTAAGCTTGGAATGTCAATACACTGCAATTACTCCAAGAACTCTTGCTCATTTTTATTATCTCTCCTGTCATAAGATCTGTTAAAGTACCTCACGAATTTGTTCTGAATCATGAAAGGGTCTTCCAACCATTCCCTTTCGCATACGTTATTATACTGGTAACTCTTCTCTTCCTATACCTGCCCACTGCGCCACCCCCCCCCCTCCCCCCTCCCCATTAGCTTTACATCTGGCCTTTTGTGCGCATTTTTTGTGGCTCCCTTTCAGCACCCCCCCTCCTTGACATGCCCTTAGGGCCTTACACAATTGGTGAGACCTAAATGTAAAAAGTCTGACAGATAATGAACAGATAAAGAAGAAAAAAAAAATTCAAGTTAATAAATCCTGGCTTTTTGCTAACGAAATAGAACAGGCACTTTGGGCTAGCTCTGATCCACTTATTTAACGCATTGGAATTGGTGATGCTTAGATTTAATATACTATGGCTAAAAACTAGCAGCTTAATCTTTGAAAAGTAAAGTGATCTGTGGAGAAGTTATTTTGAAGAAGTTTTATTCAATGGGAGTTTAATTAGTTCTGATTAGCATGGTGAAATCTGTTATATAGACATTGCTATATTGTCAAAAGAAAAACACTTAGTTTCTTACTTATTGAGTTGAACATATTAGTTTTTGGTTTATTACATTGTTGCCATTGCCTCTGATTATTAGTTTGTTACCTCCTTCCATGTCATGCAGGTTAACACAGGAAAAGTATCAGCTACAGTATGTCACAGACTTTTCACTTTTAAATTTGCTGCTTCTTAAGTCTTTAACATATTGCATTTTATGCTGCTATTGAAACTATGAAGTCCCTTTATTTTGAAAAAGAGGTACCTGACCCTGGGAACTTGTCTTTTAGACACTGAACAGATTCTCATGTATAGCTCTGGCTGGTGTAGCAACGGAGTATCTCTTATATGGAGTTGCTGAGGGAGGCCTTGCCGACATAAATAAGGTTTATAATAATTTACATGCTAATAGTTCTGCCATGACAAGATTTTGTTTGTAAAGAGAGGAAGAAGTATGCAACTATCCATGTTACTAACTGAACTTCTCTGTCAATCATGGAATAGTTGGACATGCTACTTCAAAGTTTGGGCTTCACACAGAAAAAAGCAGACTCTCAAGTCAGATGGTCTGTGCTGAATACTGTCTTACTTTTGCGGCGCCACAAATTAGCACGAGCTAAACTTGCAGAGGCCATGTCCATGGGAAAATCTGTAGGAGCTTGCCTTGGCATTATAGAAGATACCATAGACATTTCAGACATCTAATTGACTTGATCCCCACTAACATGTAACAATAATACTTTAAACTGAATTTAAGAGAAATAACTTGAAAATATATATATTTTTATTTATCCAAATTGAACCCCTAAACAACACTAAGCAATTCCTCATGAATATTATGTGTATGGAAAAATTTAATTGCTTTTTCATTATTTTGTGGTATTACTTCCAGTCTTCAAAAAAATTATATGAGATCTTAAACCGCCTTTTATCAATTCATTGTATAATTTCTTTGAAAGGTGAGATCAAGAATGTCCTAGTGATGTGTGTATTGTTTTTGTCTTTTTGTAAATTTCAAAATATATTTGTTAATTATTAGATTTCTGGGTTAGGAAATTGGTGTTAAGATGCACAAAAGATTAATAATTACTAAATGGTCAGAGAAATTCTTATTTTCTTGGCTTTTTTTTTTCTATGCACAAACAATGTCAAAGGTTTTCTGGAATGTTGTTGGAATCTTCCTTTGAACGTTTGTTCAGTTGTAGATGAAACAGCCCAAAGGCTAGGTGCCAATATGGAATTTGTGTGATTGTTTTGTTACAATGTCGGAATTCAAAATATAATAGCTTTTTAGGCAATCCTGATTGGAAGTTCCACGTTAAAATAATATTATTGCTTTTAATATCATTGCAACCCACCGTCGAATGCCCCACCCCACGTAAATTACCTCCTTAGAAAATTTCTTGAACTCATAAATATTTGAACTTAATTATAATGTTATTCCATAATATATAGAATATGATCTATATACCATATTATATTTCTCATTGCAGCACTTTAGTGATGCAAAAGCATGGAGAATCTATTCCAATAAGAAATACAAACGGAAAAAACACTGTAGAATTTCATTGACTTCAAAAGGAGTTTACAAAAATATTCAGATCTTCATACATATAATGAATACAAGAAACATATTTTTCAGAAAGTTATGCTAACTAAAATCCACTTTTTGATAGCTAGCTCATAACACTATATGTAGTAAGAAAAATAAGGAGTAAAGACTAGAGAGCATTCAAAGGTATATCATATTGTTGTGAAAGTTAAGAGCGTTAAAAGGTATATCATGCTATTCTATAATCTATATATATATATATAAAACCGAAGCAAAGATTCTATAATCTATATATATATATATATAAAACCGAAGCCTTTGCTGACACCACAATTTTCCACGTCAGCACAATATTTAAAAATAAAATTTTCACGTCAGCACAATATTTAAAAATAAATAAAAATTATAACTCCTCAAAACCCTAGCAACCTTACCCCTCTCTCAAGTTAAGAAATATAAAGCCACGGTTTCTACAAACTCTCTCTCTCTCCAGACGTAGGAAGCCCTAAAGCATTCAAGATCTACAAAACCCTAGCAATCTTACCCCTCTCTCAAGTTAAGAAATATAAACCCACGGTTTCTGCAAACTCTCTCTCTCCAGACGTAGGAAGCCCTAAAGCATTCAAGATCTACAATGCACGATATAGATTTTAGCTTATAAAGTCCAGCTTTTGTAAGATTAGTTTTGTTTATATATTAATTAATACATAGTACTTTGTTCACCATTGAATACTCATATTAAACCAAAATTCTAACTGCGCTATCATAAAATATTATTATTAGTATGAATTTTATGGAGTTGCGGTGTTCAAGAATTAAACCAAAATTCTTTTAAATTATCTATAATATTTTGTCCTTTGAAAATTTTATCTCTTTGATTTTAGTATATTGTGTTTCTTAAGCTATAGAGAGATTTTCTTTGGTTTTTGCAAACACTCTCTCTCCAGATGTAGGAAGCTCTAAATGCACGGTATAGCATTCAAGATCTACAACTCACGATATAGATTTTAGCTTATAAAGTTCAGCTTTTGTAAGGTTAGTTTGTTTAAATATTTAGTCCTTATGTTTAGGTTTAGGTTTAGGTTTAGGTTTTAAGAGATCTATATATTACTACTATGTGGCTGAATTTCCCGTGACATCAGTTTTATGTTTTGTTTTGTTTTTTTTATTTTTTATTTTATTTTTTTTAATTTGTTTTATGTAAGGTTAGTTTGTTTACATCAGTTCTTTATCTCAAAGATAAGGCTTTTATTTCTACCGCAAGAACTATTTAGGTATGTATCCCTTGCAAGCACACATGAACTTAAATTGTCTTTTAATATATGCATGCTTTATTATTTTCTAATAGTTTTCCCGTGCATCGCACGGATTAGCGACTAGTTATATATATTATGCAGATTTGGATTTGATGCAATAGCTATAGCACCTTGAAAGGGAGGGAGGTTAAAAAAAATAGAGTTAAAAAGGTAGAGGTCAAAAGGTTAAATTCTTTTTTGATTCGAGGGCTGATATCAAAATTAAAGTGCATTTTATAGTTTAAAAAATACAACAATAGAAGAGAGGGATTTGACTATAGCATCAAGGTATATATATATATATATATTGAGAAAAAGGAACAAGGCTCTTAGAGCATCATTTTTGTACTGTTTAGATAGTGAACAATGATATTTACCTTTTACCTACTTACTTTTTCAAGTACATCTTCCAAGAAATTCTCTATCATTTCTCTATCTCATTTAAATATTATTTATTTATTTATTAATTATTTATTCATTTTTTAACAACTACACATCTTCCAATATTTTTTTATTCAATAGATGATTATTACAATAGCTAAAAACGTTTGAAGTGTGAACAGGAAATGCTACAGTGTTCTCTACTTGTAGAGAAGCACTGTAGCAATTCTAAAAAAAAACAAAATGGAGATGGAAAAGCTGTTGGAGTGGGTTTTTGGGGTGTTTTCTCTCTAAAATTGGCTTTAAAAAGAAGCCATCGGAGATGCTCTCATAGTATAAAAATTGAAACCGTGGTTAAAAAGCTTGGCTTTCATACACACAAATGGAAATAATTCAATTCATTAATTTTTAAAATTTTTTGGGGACCTTCTATTTTGAATGACTTAAGAGGAGATTTAAACTAATGCTTCTGCATCATGAGACATGAAACCGAGCTGATTGTGCCACCCCTTGTGGTAAAAAAGTACTCTCTATTTTGTTTTGCTTCAATTTGTGTAGGTTTTTTATTTTTATTTTTTCACTTTTCTTTTCTGGTCGGAGTAAGAACTTCAATCAAGTGCAACACAGGTCCTTCACACACTTCAGTGCTACCTATAGTTAATAAAAATTTGACTCTGTCAAGAATAAATTTCCTTTTTTTGTAATATAGTATAATTCTGTTTACAATAAAATATGGCTTAAGGATCATGTCTAAAAAGTCATTACAGTATCTGACAATATAGTTGTATGATAATCTTAGTGTGCATTTGCGTAGTGGCATTTCTGCGTTTGCGTGTGTTTGTGTTTCACTTGGCTGGTCCCATGGCACTGTTCATGAACCAGCCAAGTGATAAAAATGTGTGAACAATATTTTCAGTAATAAAAAAAATTTTGCTACAATGTTTTCAGTAATAAGTTTTCAGCAAAATAAGCGGTATCCAAACAGACCTTTAGTAACATCCAATATCTTTTGAAAATATATAGGTGCAGGAGGATACCCAACTGTCTATAAATGGATTAAGTGGACCTTAACATAGTTTACAATATGATCTTAATTTTTATTAATGCATCTATCTCTCTCTCTCTCTCTCTCAAAATATTGGATATTATCAATTTTTGAATTTTGGCCAAGTTTGCCTCATTCATCCATATATTCAGTCTTACTTTTTCATCCAAAATATATCATACTTCAAATTAAAGAAATTTGCCACTAAATCCTTTTCATTGGTAACAAAAGGACAAAATTTGAGGGTTGGATTCTATTATCCATTTCATCACCCAAACCAATATTTATTGGTATATTACTATTATACTTCAACCATGAGGCTTGGACTATAAAAATTCTCCAATATTAAGCCCTAATTTTTAAGTAATTTGATAATTGGACGAAAATTGAATTTAGATGTTTTTATTATAAATACTAAAAATCAGGATATATCAATTGAGCTACAATACCCTTAACATAAGATTTATCTCTAATTTGAGATTCATGAAACCACCGATATACTAATATTTAAACACTAATTTGAATGGTTTTTCCAAGTAGAGTAATAATCGTAACATTTTATGGTTTCTCTCATGTACTAATGTCCAATCAACGAATAACTGCAGGTAAAAAACATTAATAATTTTTTTTTTCCAAATTTTGTCAAAGAAAAATTGAGAAAAAAACAAAACATAAAGACTTGGAATCATGAGTCAAGTCAAAATCTTCCTAGTTCCAACTGCCACAAAAAACACAAACACAAGAATTACAACATGTCCAAAACTCTCAATGCCCACCTCTCTCTCTCTCTCCTCCAACCCCAAAAAAAAAGAGAACCCAAAAAAGCAAAAACCCATTTGTCTCTCTCTTTCTCTAGAAGCTGTCAGAGATAGATGGCAGTGCAGTGGGTTCTGGTGTGTCACGGCCTGATCACACTCTTGGTTTTGGTTTCATTTCTGTGCGGGCAGTGGCCCATCTTTCAGGGGACTTTCATCGAACGCATTCACGTCTTTCTTACCTTCGGTGCCTACGATTACTTCCTGTACTCCCTTTCTCTCTCACAATCGATTTTGTTCCATAGCTATTCTTCCTTAATTCATTTGTTTGATCATTGTTTGTTTTGGCTTTTATAGGCGGTTTGTTGGGGCTGTGTTTGGGTCCAAAGGTACTAATGCGATTCTATCCGTTGAGTATTTCTGCTGTGACCGACCCAATCCTATTTTACAGGTTTGTCCCACGAAATTTGTGTTATTTCCGTATCCAATTGGTTTATTTTGAAATGGGTATTATATATATATATATATATATATTTTAACCAAGGAATGAGAAAGAATTGGGTTTGCATTGAATTGAATTGTGGTTTTGGGAAATGGGATTGTTTTCTATTATTTCCTAACAAGTTAAGCTTTGGAAAAAAGTGATCTTTAACAGAAGGATAGCATATAGTAGGATGCATTGTGGTGTAGGATGTGGTGGTCATGGTTGACTTGTTATTTGGAGACCTTACGGAATTTTTTATTTTATTTTTATTATAGATATTTATGTGGAGATTTAAGATGGTTTGAATCATGTGGGAATTCAGATTGTGCTTGCTTGGCATTTCAATGATTCATGGAAATGGAATGAATTTGTTTTTGGTATAGAGGATTATATAAAATTCAGTTCATTGTGTTGTTCGATAGTTCGTTTCCTTAGGTTTTTGCATGTCAGTGCCAAGAGCTTTGTAGCTCAACTGAAGCTTCTTGGTGTTTCCAATAGAGATGTAGGGTTCAAATGTCCCTACTCCCAACTACTGAATTAAAAAAAAAAAAAAAAGGTTTTTTCATGTGAGCATGTTTATGCGTTTTAGAGAGAGCCTATTGGTAAGGATGTGATTCAGAGATAGGGCACTACCATATCTGAAACTTACATGTTGTCATTTTTGGGCCTTTGGATGTGTACCAAAGGTCAAGCCATGTAAACTATGGTGGTCTGGTTTGTGTGGATTCATTTTTTCCTTTAATTTATTTGAAAATAGAACTAGATATAAGGATTGCTGTGATGAAGTTCAGTGTTCAGATAAGTTGATTTTTCCCACTAGGGGCTGGAGGAGTTTGTCAACTCCTCAGGAGGACAGCCAATGGCTGTGGTTTTTTGGATGTAGTAAGGTGGGTGGGACAGTCATGTAATCTGGAAACACCTTTAAAAAGTATGTATCTAGCTATTAATGTGCAGTTGCAAATAAGCAATATGAAAATGAGGTCACCTCTTTCTCAGGTATCAAATTATTGAAACGATTATGCTTCTTACTGCTGATCTGATCTAGAACAGATTGCCCCTTTCTTTTCAGTTGGGAATTAATATTTATTTATATATTCTGTTTCATTTCAGATCATATATCTTGCAATACTTGGAGGTACCTATTACTTTGTTGCAAAGTCTTCCTTCGGCTATATTCCTGGCTATTATCTAAGTGGAGTGCACAGGTATGTAGGAAGGAGCTTGCATACTTGCTCTCTTATTCTCTTTTTGTATTCTTTCAGCATAATTCTATCCTAAATTTTCTCGGACTTTATATGTTCTTGCAGGTATACAAGCTTGTTGGCTGTTGGTATAGGCGTACTACTCTTTCTATTGACTAGCTTTTCTGATCCAGGAACGGTGAAGGCTGAGAATGTTTCTCAATATATCTCTGCCTATCCCTACGATAATGTTTTATATTCTGAGAAAGAATGTTCAACTTGCAAAATACCAAAGTGAGTTTTTACCTGGTGAGATTTCTTTGGAAACTTTCATTTAATTCTTTTAATAATGATTGTTTCCTCCTTTGATTCAGACCTGCCAGGTCCAAGCACTGCAGCATTTGTGATCGCTGTGTTGCTCGCTTTGACCATCATTGTGGATGGATGGTAAAATATCAAACTATTTTGTTTATTATTTTTTAATCTTCTGTAGTGAGATGGTTTGTTTTTTAATTGTTAAATATTACTTTCAACTTCTACTTAGCTCTTCATTGGTGCAGAATAATTGTATAGGGGAGAGAAACACTGGCTACTTTATGGCTTTTCTTTTGTGGTGAGTAATATCTGATTTGCAACAGAGTTTATACTTTCTAGATATATGCTATGGTAAATAGCCTTCTCTGGCTACATAAAATAGTTCATTATTTTAGTTAGTGCCTCCTTCTTAGAAGATGTTGATAATGAGGGGTAGCAAATCTATCTCTACAGCTAATGTTATGAGATGGGCCTTTGAACAAAGCTTTAATTTTCTTCTGTTTGGAAATTTGACCATTTAATCCTCATGTCCAAGACTGTGAGGTGATTAGGAAAAAGAAGACATACTTTCTATGCTATATAAAACTTTTGAAATTCATGGCACAGTAGTGGAGAAGTTCCAAACTATTTTCTTAACTTTTGTTCCAAGTTTTAAATAGCGTCAATCAGTGAGAAGTTTCCTTGATGTTTCGTCTATATTTTTGTATCAATTATTGTAACTTTATTTGAGATGTAAGGCAATATGTTGTATTTGTTTGTTCTTCTCTGATTTTTATATGAAGATTGTTTTTCAGGTTCTATTTATTTTACATGCTTCTTTAACGATTTGCAGGCATTTCCTTCTCTGCATATATGGAGCAGTTACCATTGGGCTGATTCTTGCTGGACGATTAAAAGAATTAAGAGTTATATATATTCTAACTGGTAAAATTCTGATTTGGATTATATAATTTCAAGTTTATGGCTCAGTTGCATCTGAGCCTAAATGTGACATCTTTTTCCTCGTTTATTTGTTGCAGTTTATTATGGTGTAGAAAATTCTTTTTTAAGTTTAGCTCCACATGTTGTACAGGTGAGTGCTCTATTTCCCTACTTTTTCTGTCATGATTTGATATCTTTAGATTCCTCCTCAACTAAAGGTCCGCTATGAAGAAACTTAAAGGAAGAATAATCTTTAACCGCTTTAAGGGCATATTTGAATTCTTCTCTAGCCACCTAGCACCTCCCCCCTTATAAGTTCTTGGTGGAGGGTGAGGTCATTGGTTCAAGACCCACTGGGTGCAATAAAAAAAAAAAAAAGGTTTCAGTAAAGGTTTACTGTTGTCATGTTGATGATTGATGATTAAAGGCATTGAAAATTCTTTTCATAGTTTAGCTCCACCTGTTGTATAGATGAGTGCTTTCTTTTTCCTTGTTCTTCTGTCATTTGATACCTTTTTATTCCCCGACTAATGGTCTGCGTTGGAGCAACTTAAAGGGAGAATAAACTTTAAAGGCGTTTTTGAATTCTTCTCTGTAAATAGATAACTTGATTATTAGTTTCAGTTAAAGATTTTAGTTTTCATGCTATAACTTTCAACATGTTATGCAACATATATATATATATATATATTTTTTTTTTTTGGTGTGAAGCAGATTTATCATAACCACACTCTTAGCTATTACCATGTTTCTAGTGAGTCAAATAGCCTTTCTTTTAAGGCTGCATGATGCAGGATCTCAGAATTAACACTAAGGAGAATCTAAGAATTTGGGGCTGGTAATGGTTGAGAGGAAACCAATTGATCTGGTGCAGATCTGTACAGATTAGGTTTGTTGGTTGAGTTCGGGGCTGGCATATTGGTATAGGGCTGGAATAAATAATAATCTGACTTAAGGGTCTGGATTACAGAAACCAAAAGAAGAAAGATCAACCTAGCATTGCACAAGGGTTCTTGAGCATCACACATCAAACAGCAGCTGTGTTTTCCGTTCTTTTCGCATTAACTTCTAAGAATATCAATACATGACTTTAGATAATTCTCCAGAAGAAAGATCAACCTAGCATTGCACAAGGGACCGATTTTTTTCATTTTAATAGAACAATGGAATTTTATATTAATTTTCATCCCTCTGCCAAACACACATGATGGAAAGCTGATATCTTCTACATCTTCTCACTTTTATATCCCTTCCTACTTTCTTTATCCTCCCACTTTTCCATCCTACTAAATTGAGCGTTCAATAATACAGCTGCACATTGTTGAAGTTCCATACTTGAGCCATTTATGATAGTGTGCTTAACCTTTTTCTGTGCATCAGGGTGGGCTTTAAAAAATTTCTATTTATCTACTCTTTTTTAATCAAATTACTTTTTTATTATTAAGTCTTTAATTATACTACATAGTTCATTGCTTTTGTTTGTCTCTTTTCATTATGATATTTTGCTTAATTGTTTTCTTCTTTTTAACAGTGGTTGTTGGCCTCCTACAATACACAAATACTTCTTATGGTGTTTCTTGCAATTGTTTCACTGCTATTGGCGGGTTTCTTTAGCTATCATGCGAAGCTTTGTCTCACAAATACTACCACAAATGAGGTTTTATTTTTCAACCATGATGTTTCTCAATAATTTTATTTATTTTCTTTTTATAAAATCATGGAAGGGGAAGGATGTGGGGAATAAGTAATCATATAGGATAAGCTCGTGAGGCTGCATTGCTGCTACAGAATCACTACCCATGGCTTGGGTGGGTTAAGGATGCTTCAAATTGTTATAGCTGTGGTTAGACATGCAATTTTCTTCATTTTGATCACGACTTCTGCTTGATCTCTGAAGAACATCACTTAACTTGTAAGAAGAATTCCTAGGAACAAACCTAGTTGACATTCTTGGATTTTACAAAAAACATAATAATATTAATAGACTACGAATTTACTAAGGATGGGGTGTAAAACCCATGTTTTACACCATTTAATAAGAGATTGCCATATCAGCATTTTACTTAAAATTTAATACATCCTACAACACCTAAGGACATTTCAATGAACTCCTAATTTGGTTGGATTTATATATGGGTATTAGAATTGATTAGGTGTGGTCTTACTTATTCTTAAATATATGATAAGATGATATGGCATATTGAGATTGGAGAGGTAAAACATGAGTTTTATACCACATCCTTATTGAATTTAATCTCATATTAATAATACTAAAGAAAGGAAAAGGAAGGAAATCAGCATGATTAAGAAGGTAGCTTGGAAACAAAGATTCCTATAAGAGATGAATACCATTTGCTGTTGTGATATCATTTTCTCATTGTTTCACCCAATTGGGTTGTTCCTGCGATTAATCATTAGTTGAGACAGAATAGTGGGAACCGTCAGTTCTGTTAAGTTATGGTTTTGTAATATTTTATAAACTAATTTGTTGTGATTTAGATGCTATTGTAATCATATTCTCTTGAAAACCCTGAAACTCACTGTAGCACTTTTTCCTTGGAACTGCAGACTTTCAAGTGGCAAGAGTACATAAGTTGGCAGGGGAAGATAAATGAAGCAAAGGCGAGTGCTGCAGCCCTCAAAGCGAGTATCAATGGGATGAGTACTGAAGGAAAGCCTCCAGAAAGCAAATGGAGAGCCTTCTTTCGAAAATCCCCATTGGAAGATGTGCAGGTTGTTAAAAATAACATTTATGATAAAGGATTTTTTCACAATCTTCATGAGATCATCTTTCCCCCCTCAATGAGATCCTCATTTCTGCAATCTAAATCAAAGTCGGGCTGAATTGCCTTTACTCTTTTGCTTGGCTTGGTTTTCTTAAGATGCTTTGGTGGCTTGGTTAGCCCGTTCCTGAAATTGCTGATTTGTAGATGGCTGGCTAAAGAGCTCAGAGGGATGATTGTAAATGAGAAGCTTTTTTCTGCCTTACTTATCATTGGAACTATAATCTATGGCTATGGTCCATTGTATGCAAAAAATTGATGGTAGTGAAATACAGAAAATCTCATCATAAATTTAATTATTGAAATTCATTGTTATGTGATAGGAAGAAGTGTCATGTCTCTGCACTATGTAAGTTTTGATCTACTTATGGAAAACTCTCTAGAAAAGAAAGATTTATTTCATTTTAATGGTAGCACTTAATAGTAGCTTGGTTCTACCTAAAAAAATAAAAGTAGCATTGGAGGTTTCATGCAAACTGGTCAAAGTGGTTTTTTTAATTTTAATTTTAAAAATGAACAAGCTTCATGTTTTGTAATCTCTTTATGGTGGTAGTACAACTAGAAACTTGTATTGCGTCAAGTTCAGCTCTCCAAGCTGCTATAGCGTTCTTGTGTGGGCTTCTCCAAAATGGCTTGACCATCAATAGAATCAACTATGGAACATGTCCTATATGAAAGAATCTTTGATCTTTGAGAAAAGACAAAGATTGAATCTAACCAACTATATATCACAGATGAGCAAGAAAAAGAAGCAAGTGAAAATATCAAAATATCAAGAAGTGTAACAGAGAGAAGAGAAAGAAAGAGAGAGAGATTAGAATTGGATTGAAAATTTTATCTTTTTCATTAATTTTAGATCAGATACACTTCTCAATGTATAGTACAAAACACTCACAGTTCATCAAAAGTACAAAACGCTCACACTCAATCATTGATACAATCATTTACACAATCATTGATACAATCATTTACACCATAATTAGATCACTTTAACAAACTCAGAATTTTCTCACGTGCTCCGTAATAGAATTCATAACTGCTTCTGAACTAACAGCTACTATACAAATGACGGCGCTTGATGAAGTGATGCATGCGTGGGAGGATTGAATGACACCGTTTGAATCCTTTTCTCTAAAGGGTGGACTTGTGGAAATGGCATCTTTTTAGTGCTTTGAATTCTTACTATTAATTTAGATTTTAGACTTGTGAAAACGGCATCGTTTGAGTGCTTTGAATGCTTACTGTAAACACTATTGGCTCGTTTGGTACATGTGTTTAAACACATGTTTTCAGTTTTTAAACAACATTACACGTATTCTCACACATTTTTTCACCCACAAGTATTTCCAAAAAATACAAACGTTACTAGAACAACATTACCAAACGAGCCCTATACATTTTCAAATGGTTTCTTTTATTTGGTGAATCCAAATTTATAATTTGGGTATTCATTAAATTATATAAAAGATTATAATATTTCTTTGAGAATATATCCAAGAACCTAACTCAAGCACGTGGATTGCTCTCTCACTTATCCCAGCCAAAAGATGGAAAGCAAGGGTGAAAGGGGCTAGTGGAATGGGATGCAGGCTCCTAAAAAAAATTGATAGTTGTAATTTAAAATACACATTGTTTTGGATTTTTTGTTAATTTCTTAGTATAAATTTATAAGAAACACTATACTTATAACATAAATAAATAAATAAATAAAGCTCTAAAATTTTGTAAGAAATTGATCTATGTCAAAGAACCAAAAAAAGAAGTAACTACCAGTTTTTGGTCCAATTGGTGATGTCATAAATAACTTAATTAATATGAATTGTGTTGTGTTTAAATAATTATTATATCTATTGTATGAGTTCCCTTGATGGGAATTTTTTTTCAAAACCAAGCTTCTATTAATAAGTAAAGTAAAGTTCACTATGGATATGCATTGGTGAATCAAATTAATAAACTTTTCATTAAAACCAAACTTCGCCATGACATTAATGAGAAAGCCCCATGCTTTATTTTTATTACTATTATCATTATGCAATGTTCTAATGTTTTTGGCGTATGAAACAAATTAACTATATTTTAATTATATGTTTGACATAGCTATATCTTGATTATAAATTCTTTTTCTTATGTTGCTGTTTAATTCTTTTTTTTTGGGTTTCTCCCATGTTTCTTTTACTTGATCATTGTTGTTTGGTTGCTTGGAAAAGGATCAATCATTGTGCGTGTGTGGCTAAAGTATAGGTGGGGAACCTAATGAACTATATGTAAGGTACTGTATCTAAGTTTTGCCCTATATATACACACACACACATATCATATAGGAGCTAGATATGTCCAAAAACAGGTAATAATATCAAAAGTTAAATATTTTTATTCAAAAAAAGTAACTTATGTTATTTACGAGAGATAAAATAATAAATTATTGAATCAAAATTCTTAGCAATTTTCATTTTCAATATAAATAATATAATGACTAAGAATATTAAAACAAATACTCGTTGAATGATTGCAAATTAAAAAAAGTAATAATCAAATAACCAATTATACCTTAGCTTTTGTTATTTATATGCATCGGCAACGGTTTGGGTTCTAGCATCAGTGACAGCTTGGGTTCTTTTGGCATCGATGTTCTTTGGGAGTCAAACAGGGTAGTGTTCATCAAAATGAAATAAAATAGGTCATCGTATTTATAGTGGTCTTTAGCGGCGAATTCTTTTCTGTTGCCAATGTCCACTTCGTCATTGCAAAAGGTATGGTTTTTAAGTTTTTAGCGACGAATTTAAGTTTCGTCACTAAAGACCTAGGCTTTGTTAAGATTTTTAGAGACGAAATTCATATTTCATCACTAAATCATACTTTTAGTGACGAATTGTGATTTCGTCACTAAAAACATATAAGTGCAAAACTATTATTATTTTTAGTAACGAATTTTCTTCGTCACTGATTCTTCCTTATAGCGACGAAAGGATTTTCGTCACTAATACTATTCACAACAATACCTACAGTGACGAAATATTTTGTCACTAAAAATTTTAACTTTTAGCGACGAAATATTTCGTTACTATAGATTAATTAAACTCGCGCCAAAGTTTCCCTCCACTGGCACCCATTTTTCAGATCACAATAGCGACGAAATTTATTTTTCGTTACTAAATGTTATAATTTTTTTCATTATTAGTGACGAAATTCATATTTCGTCACTAAGCTGTATTTTTAGCGACGAAAAATATTTCCTCACTAATTTTCGTCACTAAAAATACATTTTGTTGTAGTGATGATATACTATATATTTGTATAAGTTTTAGTATTAGTTTATTATATTTATATGTTATATAATATGTTTATCAATTTAATAACTAGTAATTTTACGTGCACCTGTAGACACCCAATTTTACAACTTGCATTTAACCATCCGGTAGATCTTTAGATTTGTGATACAAAACAAATCTTGATGTTCTAACGATCATAATGGTATGTCATGGGTTTTGATCGGGCCACCTGATCAAAAGTTATCATACAAACAACTTTCAATGATCATGGCTCACCTGTACGATGGGTCTGATCACATCCTATTCTAAACACTTAATTTTAATTGGTTCTCACAAGAATTAATTTGAAATTAATTAAGTGTGATTTTTGATTGGATTTCATTTTTTTTAAAGAAATAATAAAAAATGTTTTTCTTTATGGCATCTTATCTGCTCTGTTTTTTTTTTTTTTTAAAATTCTGGAGATATGATCCATGAAAAAAAAAAGAAAAAAAAGAAAAAGAAAAATGCTCAAAAAACGTCATTATCTTCAGCAATAACTTGAATCGCATTTTTGGTCAGAAAAACGTTGAAATTTGGATTTCTCTATTTCTATAAAAGTTGTAGAGAATTAAATTTCCTTTCAAAAAACATCAATCCAGAATCAATTGGAATTTTGAGCAGCAAGTTATGGCCAAAATACGAAACAGGTGCAGAAGATAACACAAATTCAGCATTATCTTCAATTTTCTCTCAAAATTTCAAATGAGTTCAACGTCAAATCTGTTCAAGCCTATCTAATAGGCTTATCCTTTCCCTTTGCTTCAGAAGAAATATTTTTGAAAAATAAATTGGGTAGAGAAACAGATACAGCCCATGAAAAAATTCAAAAAATACTCAAAAGACGTTACTATTTTCATCAACAATTTGAAACATATTTTTGGCATGGATAACGTTGAAATTTGGCTTTCTCTATTTCTGAAAAAGTTGTAGATAATTGAATTTCCTTTCAAAAAAACACCCATCTTGAATCAATTGAAATTTTGAGCGGAAAATTAGAGCCAAATACGAAGCAGGTGCAGCATCATTTCAAAATTTGAATGGGGATCAACACCAAATCCGTCCCCAGCTCATTTAAACAGGTTATCTCCTCCCTTAGCTTCAGAAGAAAGCTAATAACTTAGCTTTAAAGCTAAGCCATCCCTTCTCCTATAAATAGAGAAGACCTCTTCCATTTTCTGGACCCCGAATTCCCTCTGGAGAGCTAGTGAGAAAGCAAAAAAGAAAAGCTGTTGAGCAACCATTATTCTTACTTTGGTTGTAATTTAGTACTTCCTTGCTTTCTCCCTAGCCCTTTAAGTGATCACTTCCCCTTCTTTTTTTAATTTATGTTGGTAAGTAGTTAATTGTGTTCTTTAATTTTTTATACATGCTAGAATAAATTCACTTCTTTTATGCTATGCTTGGATGAACATGCCTATATGTCTTATTGATTGTCTCTTGAATGCTTAGATGAACACTTCTAGGTTATAGCTCAACTTTCTCTTGAATGCTTAGATGAACACTTCTAGGCTAATACACAATTTTCTTTCGAATGCTTAGATGAGCACTTCTAGGCTAAAACACAACTTTCTCTTTAATACTTAGATGAACATGTCTAGGTAGTTGTTTTACTTTTTTAAATGCTTGAACAAACATGTCAAAGTATTTTGATTTTGTCTAGATAAACATGTCTAGGGTTTTTTTCCTTTACTTTTCTTCATAATTGCTTGGATGATCGAATATGCTTAAAGGTTTTATTTTTATTTATTTCTCTTTGCAATTATGTTGATGACAAATAACATGACAATTTTGTTTTTCCTTCACATGCTTAGATGAACATGTCTAGGCTAGGAATTCTTTATTTATATTGATCTCTTGGATGAACATGCCATTACCTTCATTTTTTACATTAAAATTGTTATCTAACAAGTTTTATTTTTTTTGTTTCTCTTTATGTCAAATTCCCTTAACACATATTTATTTACAATTCCTGCAAATCACATGTTTATATGACATATTCTTTGCATTTGTTTGACATGACATGACATGGGCCACCTTAACCTAGGAGACCGGTTTTACCGGGCGAGATGGGTGCTTAATCCCTTCCCATCTCGTAAATTAGCCTCCGAACTAAGATCAAGGGTTCTAGACTATACTTTTGTATATGCAGTTTTGCATTTTTTAGAATGTAACTAGGAAATAAAGCAATGTATTTTACTTTTCTTAGATTGTATCTAGGACAAAAAGCATTGTAAATTTTTGTTACAAAATTTGATGTAAATTATTATATACATTAATACAACAGAAGTATTTTTCATTAAAGGTTTTCATGTTTTTCCTTTTAAATTAAATAAGTGGCGACTCCATGTTAAACCCTCGGTCTAGGGGGGAGTACATTTTACAGCACCACATTTTTACGATAATTTTACAAAAAATAGTAGGTGACAAGGTATTACTTGTAGCAAAAAATGATCTCAATTGTGAACTTAGATTATTACTAGTGTTTTGTGCTCTCGCGCCGTTTGGCACGTAGAAGCAGTGTGAGTCCCTCAGTGTTTCTACACTTGTGGGAGTGTCAGTGACCTCTTCCCAGTCTCTCTGGGTGGTGAGGTCAGGCGAGTTATTTTCTTTGCTCAGAGGTTCGTTTCGGTCGGGAATCATGGCGGAGGAGTTAGAAATAATGTGGCGTAAGCTAACGGTTACTGAGGAGGAGGAAGAAAGTGTAACACTGGGTAGGGAGTGTACGAGAGCAACAAAAGATAGGGGGAAAAACTGTCTAGTCATGAAGGTGCTCTCTCGGAGAGGGGTTATGCTAGATGCTCTAAGGAAAAATATTAGAATGTTATGGAAACCTAATAAGAGCATCCAGATCTCGGCAATAGAAGAGGAAGTTTATTTAGTGGAGTTTGATGATGAAAGAGACAAGAAGAGAGTTCTTGAGATGTGCCCTTGGCACTACGAGAAACAACTGGTGCTGCTACAGCAGTTTGAAGGGGATAAAGAGCCAAAGGATATTGTGTTCAAGTGGTGCCCGTTCTGGGTTCTAATTTACAATCTCCCTCTCAAACACAGGACAAGAGAAACAGGGTTGGCGATAGGGGCTAGTCTGGGAGAGGTGTTGGAGGTGGATGTTGCTGATTCGGGGGTGCAATGGGGGAAATGTCTCCGTGTTCGAGTGAAGATAGACGTGACAAAAAAATTGATACGTGGAAGAAAAATAAAGGTTGAGGAAGGGGTGGACAGGTGGGTGCTCTTCAAATACGAGCGCCTACCGAATTCTTGTTATCAATGTGGTCTTTTGGAGCATGATCTGAAGGAGTGTCCACAGAACAGGGGAGTAGAAAATGAAGGCAAAACAGAGGAGCTCCAATACGGGGCATGGATGAGGGGAGATCCGGGGAAGAAGTCGGGCTGGGATCCTCACTTCTTTAAGAAGAACAAAGGCGGAGACATCCGGGGAAAAAGAATTGGCAACGGGGACAGGAGTCTGGTGGTCCAAACGCCGAGGAGTAAAGCGGGAGAGTCAGAAAAGGAAGAGTCTGTGGTGCAAATCCTCGGGGAGAGTTCTGAGGAGATGTCGACAAAAAAGTCAGAGAGAGGGGAGCGAAACAAGGTGGAGTTTCACCAGAATGGAATGCTCAGTAAAACTGGAGAAGCACCAAAAGACACTCCATCCATTTTGGTGAAAGTTGGTGAGATGAGTGGTCAGGCTACCAACGTAAAAGAAGGGGATGGGCACGAGGAAGAAGTAGCGGGAAATAAGGAGAACCCACCTTTTAATTTTGAGTTTGGGCCACAGACTGGGGAAGTGGGGCCGAACGTGGGCTTGGAAAGAAATAAGAATGAGGGCCCAATAGCTATGAATTATGAGATGAATGTGGGCTGGATTGCAGAATCACTAAGCCCAACCAGCGGTCACTGGAAACGGAGGGCTAGAGCAGGCCAAACAAAAGGTAAGGAAAAGGTTGAAAGCCCAGCTGATAAGAAAAGGGAGTGTGTGACTCCTTTAGGTGAGATCGATCAGAATGTTCTGGTGAGGAAACGAAGAAAAGTGGAGAAACAGAGAGTTGGAGAAGCAGGAAAAGAAAATGAAAAGGATGGCGGTGAGGCGGTGGCTGCTGCGCAGCACCGCCGAGCCCAATGAGTATCTTGGCGTGGAACTGCCGTGGCCTTGGATCAGCTGCGGCGG
This sequence comes from Quercus lobata, assembly GCF_001633185.2. NCBI lineage: Eukaryota > Viridiplantae > Streptophyta > Magnoliopsida > Fagales > Fagaceae > Quercus > Quercus lobata. The sequence goes on along the minus strand of NC_044906.1, from coordinate 3,505,906 downwards.
TGCGGTCTCTCACCGATTTGGTGAAAGAGATAGATCCTTTCTTGGTTTTCTTATCAGAGACCAAGGCAAAACAGAGAAGAATAAAAGGCCTTCAGAGGAAGCTCCAGTTAACCCAGGGAATCACGGTGCCTAGCGACGGTCGAAGTGGAGGGCTGGTGTTGATGTGGAAGGAAGGGGCGGACGTTTGTCTCAAAAGCTGCTCAAACTCCCATATTGATGTGGTGGTTCGCGAAGGAATCGGAGCTAGGCCATGGCGTGCAACGGGGTTCTACGGTCATCCTGATGCAGGTATGAGATTTATTTCCTGGGAGTTAATTAGATCGCTTAAAAGACAGTGTGATCTTCCGTGGGTCTTGTTTGGGGACTTTAATGAAATAGTTCATTCGGATGAGAAATTAGGATGGTTAGATAAGGATGCAAGACAAATGGAGGGGTTTAGAGAATGCTTATCAGATTGTGGTTTGGTCGATTTGGGTTTTGTGAGGCAACGGTATACTTGGTGTAACGGAAGAATTGGGGAGCAACGAACTCTAGTTAGACTAGATAGGATGGTTGCAAATGAAGAGTGGTTGAATATGTTTAGGGAGGCAAAGGTGTATCATAGAGCAATGGCGGCGTCTGACCACTGTTTGCTCAATTTGTCCCTCAGGCGGCAAGTTAGTAGAAGGGGAGGAAGAAAACGTTTCATGTTCGAAGCAATGTGGACTAGGGAGGAGGGCTGTAGGAAGGTAATTGAAGAGGCTTGGGATCCGTTAAATTGCAACCCGGATATGCAGATTCAGGATAGGCTAAAGTGTTGCCAAGATAGATTGAAGACTTGGAACAGGAGGGTTTTTGGCAATGTAAACAAGATCCTGAAGCAAAAGCAGACACGCCTTCAACAATTGGAAATGTTGAACCTTCTGCATGAACCAGCGAAGGAAATTAAGGCACTAAAAAAGGAGATAAACGAAGTCACACTCCGGGAAGAGATGATGTGGAACCAGAGATCAAGGGCATTGTGGATTAAGTGTGGGGACCGTAACACAAAGTTCTTTCATGCAACGGCTAGCAATAGACGTCGGAAAAATAGGATTGAGGGCTTATTCGAGAAGGAAGGCAGGTGGAAGGAGAATAAAGAAGAAGTGGAAGACATAATTCTGAATTATTTTCGGGAAATCTTCAGTACTAGCCATCCAACTGATTTCGGTTGTAGTCTTGGAGCATTAGAAAGGAGGGTTTCCGATGATATGAATGATGATCTGCTACAAGAGTTCCGAGAAGAGGAGGTTAGGCGTGCCCTGAAGCAAATGCATCCGACAAAGTCTCCAGGACCGGATGGTATGTCCCCTATCTTCTTTCAATCTTATTGGGATGTGGTGGGTCCTCAGGTGGTAGATTGTGTTCTTAATATCCTTAGAACGGGTGTAATGCCAAATGGTTTAAATGACACTTTTATCTGCCTAATTCCTAAAGTAGATTGCCCCCAAAAGATGTCGGAGTTTCGTCCGATAAGTTTATGTAATGTTATATATAAGATTGTATCAAAAGTTTTAGCTAATAGGTTAAAGAAAGTCCTACCAGCAGTCATTAGTGAGGCCCAAAGTGCTTTTGTACCAGGGCGGCAGATTATAGATAATGTCCTAGTGGCTTTCGAAACCATGCACTATATAAATCAGAAAAGAATGGGAAAGAAGGGGCTGATGGCAATCAAACTGGACATGAGCAAGGCTTATGACCGGGTTGAATGGGCATACTTGGAGGTGATTATGCGCAAATTGGGTTTCCAAGAGAGATGGATTTCTTTGATGATGATGTGTGTGAATTCAGTGACTTACTCTGTGCTCATGAATGGGGAACCAAAGGGCATAATTTTTCCTACTCGAGGTCTAAGACAAGGGAATCCTATTTCCCCGTACCTCTTCCTGTTGTGTGCTGAGGGCCTCTCGGCCATGCTTAGGTTGGGTGAAGTTAGGGGGATACCAAGAGGTATTTCGGTTTGTAGGCAAGCTCCAGTGGTCTCTCACCTGCTATTTGCTGATGACTGTATAGTCTTTTGCAATGCGTCTATGGAGGAAGGAACTAGAGTAACAAAAATTCTTGAGGAGTATGAAAGGGAGTCAGGGCAGAAGCTAAATAGAGAGAAGACTTCTCTCTTTTTCAGCAAAAATACAAGAGAGGAGGTCAAAGAGGAAATTAAGGACATGTTTGGGGCCCAAGTTATCCACCAACATGAGCGTTACTTGGGGCTGCCCCCTCTGGTGGGGAGGGGAAAAAAGAAAGCCTTCCAACGTATCCTGGACCAGGTTGGTCGCAAAGTTGCGGGTTGGAAAGGGAAGTTGCTAACTATGGCTGGCCGGGAAATTCTAATTAAGGCGGTTGCCCAAGCCACTCCCATATACACTATGAACTGCTTTAAACTCCCGGATTCTTTGTGCAATGAGCTCAATTCGTTGATTAGAAATTTTTGGTGGGGTCAACGGGACAAAGAAAGAAAACTAGCTTGGCTAGCTTGGGAGAAGATGTGTACACCCAAAGCTGAGGGGGGGATGGGCTTCAAGGATCTTAAAGCTTTCAACCTTGCTTTGCTTGCAAAACAAGGGTGGAGGCTCATCCAAAACACGGAGTCCCTTGCCCATAGAGTTTTGAAAGCTAAGTATTTTCCTTACTCCAACTTTCTTGAGGCCCAAATTGGTAAGAAACCGTCGTATACTTGGAGGAGTTTGATGGATGCAAAAGAAGTTCTCCGGAGAGGCTTGAAGTGGAATATTGGGAATGGGCAAAAAACGAAAATATGGGCAGATAGGTGGATCCCAACCCCAAACTCCTTCATAGTGGTAAGCCCTAAACCCCAAAACTTTGAAGGCGAGCTAGTGGAGTGTCTTCTAGACCGGGAAGCAGGGGGCTGGGATATCAATGCTGTGAAGACTGTTTTCTTACCTCATGAAGCGGAGGCAATTTTGAGCATTCCTATTAGTCCTAGTTTCCCGGAGGATGCTTTGATTTGGGCTTGGTCGAAAAAAGGTGACTTCTTGGTTAAAAGTGCTTATCAGGTAGCAGTAAGGTGGCTGATTGAAAACAGGGGTGGAGGAGCAGGGGGTGAGGTGTCAAACCTGAGTAGAAAGAAGGAGTTTTGGAAGACTATGTGGGGCTTAAACTGTCCAAGCAAAGTGAAACTCTTTATGTGGAGGGCTTGTAAGAACATTCTACCGACAAACTATTGCCTTAGGAGGAGGAAGGTGACTACGGAGGATAAATGTATTTTCTGTGGTTTGGGTGAATCTTCGGGACATGCTCTATGGGATTGTTGGGTAGCAGAGGCTGTGTGGAAGGAAACAAAGCTGGTCTTGCCAAAGGTGGGTCACCCTTATAAAAACTTTATTGATGTAATATGGAAAATTTGGGTGGAGGGGAAGGAAATAGAGTGGGAGCGTTTAGTGTGTACAGCATGGGGTATATGGAAGAATAGGAATGCAGCAAAGTTTGAAGGCAAGACAAAGCTAGCAAAGGAGATAGCCTCTGAAGCAAGTGTGCTGGTTGAGGAGGTTAAGGGGCAGCAGGATGTTCCAAAACAGAGAGTAAAGCCAAGAATAGTAGGATGGAGTCCTCCTCGTGAAGGGTGGTATAAGGTAAATGTTGATGGTGCAGTGTTTAAAGAGCTGGGCAGCTGCGGAATAGGGGTTGTGATTAGAAATGAAAGAGGTCTTCTAATGGGAGCTATGAGTATGAAGCTGGAGTTACCCTTGGGAGCGCTGGAAGTGGAGGCAAAGGCTTTTGAGGTGGGCATTCAGCTGGCAGGAGATCTGGGTTTAAGAAATGTTATAGTGGAAGGCGATGCGAAGACAGTGACAGATGCTTTGGCTGGTCGCTGTGCACCTCCAAGCTCGATTCAGATGATTATTGAAGGATCTTGGAGATGGAGTCATATTGTCCAGGAATGGCAGATTTCTCATGTTTGTAGGACCGGCAACTGTGCTGCCCATTTGATGGCAAGAAATGCCAATCTTGTAAATGACAGTATTGTGTGGGTGGAGGACACTCCACCCATCCTAAAATGTCAGTTGTTCAAAGATGTAGCTGGTTTGGACTTAATGTCCTCTTAATGAAAGTTACTGAATGTTTGATTATCAAAAAAAAGATTATTACTAGTAAACACTCCCCGCTTAAGATATGCTATGAGACTGATGTAAAGCTATTGCGTACCTGGCATTAGTGTTTAATGACAATAACAAAAAGAATAGTCAAACAAGATACCACGTATATGACTTGAAGCAAATTGTAGGCTGGAGTAGTTTTGCTTTTGTCTTTGCTTTTAAAGACAACTTAAAATCTAACCCACCATGTGTAGGACTTGGAGTACACTATAATCTCAAATCTGTAAAGTAAAATCTCTTGGACAGTGAAACCTCATGAACAATTGGCGGTCTAAACGAAGAGGTAAAGAAGAAGAAAAAATAAAAGGCAAACCAACTAGACAGTGGTGAGGCCAGAAGTGGCAGATTAAGAAATCAGAGAAAGAGAGAGAGACAGAGATATAAAAGAGTGGAGGTGAGGGTGCTAAAAGCATGTATGGTCTGTGTTGCCTCTCCGGTTGTCAAGATTGAGGCACAGAGGCAGAGTAAGAGTACCAAGGCAGAAGGAAAACGACATCGTCTGAAGAAAACTTAAATGAAATAAAGAATGAAATGAAGTCATTTAACTTAAAGGGTTGAACTAGTTAGTAAGTGGGACACGTGGCTTGAAGTTATTTGATGCACAATTTTCTTGTAATTACTATAGCTACTTTTTGTGAGTTAGTGTAGTTAGTTTTCAGCGTGTTTAGGCTAGTGTTTTTTTATTTTTTTTTATTTTTTATTTTTATTCATCGTGTAATATAAATAGTGAACCTTATTGTATGTTTCTTTTTTGACACATCATTTTTACTGAATGAATCTTCTTCCAGAAGGTTCTTCTTTTCTCTCTCAATTTGCAAAAAACTAGATCTCTGTTTTCTTTACATGGTATCAGAGCTTGAAGCTCCATTCATGGCTTCCGATCTCAACACTACTACTCTTCCACAAGCAGGTTCATCCTCACAAAATGCTTTGAATTCATCGATAGTAGATGAATCAGCCAACAATCCATACTTTCTCCCTGTTGCTGAAAATTCAGGGATTATTCTCTCTTCACAACCTTTGATAGGTCCAGAGAATTATGCTGCTTGGACCAGATCAGTGTTCTTAGCCTTGAGTGCGAGGAACAAATTTGTGTTTGTCAGTGGAGCAATTTCTAAACCAGAGGTTACTTCACCTTTGTATAATTCTTGGTGTAGATGCAACACCATGGTTCTTTCGTGGTTGGTGAATTCACTTAGCAAAGATATTCAAGCAAGTGTGAGGTATATCAATACTGCTCAAGAATTGTGGATTGATCTACGAGATCGTTTTTCTCAAGGAAGTTCACCGAGGCTTTATGAGTTGCAGAAGGAGATTTCTCATCTCACTCAGGGTCAGTTATCGGTGAGTTCCTACTTCACTAAGTTCAAAACTCTTTGGGATGAATATGCGAATTATCAATCTTATGCGTCTTGCACTTGTGTTTGCACCTATGGTTTTGATAAGACACAAGTTGAAATTCAACAGAAAGAGCATGTTTTTCGTTTTCTTATGGGGTTAAATGATAGCTATGATCATATTATTGGTCAAATCTTGATTGCCGAGCCTCTTCCTTCAATCAACAAAGTTTGTTCTTTGATTTTGCAAGAAGAAAAATGGAGAAACATAGGCCATGGAGTAAATATGATGGTTGAACCTACTGCTTTATATGCTACTAATGGTGGTAATCCTAGTTTTAATCCCAATTTTAGGCCTAATCAAGGTTAAGGGTTCCATGGAGGTAAAAAGGGGAATTCTAAGAAAGAAAGGCCAGTTTGTACTTACTGTGGCTTGACTGGTCATATAGCGGATAAATGCTATAAGCTTCATGGATATCCACCAGGCTCTAAACCAAAAGGGAATGGTGCTATGGCAAATCAAGTGTCAGGAATTTTCCAACCAGGAAACTCAGATGGTTCAATTGGTCAAGGGAAAAATTTCTTCTACAATGGAGGCAATGGCTATGGGGTTTCACAATTTGGTGTTAATAATTCTGGTGTGCAATCTGATGCAATGGTTTTTCAGAATTTCACTCCACAATTTCAGGCATCTTCATCACAACCTCAATGTCCTATTTCACAATCTCAGTGTGAACAATTGTTATCATATCTGTTTGTTCTTAAGGATAATGCTGGTTCAAATTCTGGACTATCACCTGCCCATCAAGTAGCAACTGTGATGACAGCAACTGCTGAAAATCCTTCATCCAATACTTTTGTCAACAATTTCTTAGGTAATCCATTTTGGATTCCTCCTAATATGTCTCATTCTGTTTTCTCTAGTCATTTAGTAGATAGAAAAGCCTACAAATCTACAGATTGGATCATAGACACAGGAGCCACTGACCATATGGTTCATTCAGTGACTCACTTAACCACAATAACTTCCATTGTTCAAACCTATGTTACTTTGCCTAATGGGGAGCAAAGCCATGGTTACACATATAGGGACAGTTAGAATTTCATCCACATTAACACTCACTGATGTGCTTTGTGTGCCATCTTTCAGCTTTAATTTGGTTTCTGTTAGCCAACTTACTAAAACATATTTCTGTTGCTTGATTTTTCTTGGCAAATGCTATTTTATCTAGGACCTAGCTCATTGGAGCATGATTGGTCTGGGTAGAGAAAGCAAAGGCCTATACTTGCTACAAAATGTCACACAACCTGCATCCTTTTCAGCTTTTGCTACTCAACATTTACCTTCCATTTCTTCAGAGTTGTGGCATACTCGTTTGGGTCATCCTTCCATTTCAAAGATGTCATTGTTGAATAAATTTGTACCTTTTACTTCTGAAAATAAATCACAGTGTTGTGATATTTGTCACTTTGCTAAGCAAAAGAGGCTTTCATTTCCTGTAAGTGAGCATATTTCTGCTTCACCTTTTGAACTTGTACATTGTGACTTGTGGGGACCTTTCTTTGTTGCAACTAATGAAGGTTACAGATATTTCTTGACTATTGTGGATGATTTTTCTAGATGTACTTGGGTATATTTGCTTAAAAACAAATCTGAAACTGAATTCTTGATTCCTCAGTTTGCTACTATGATTGAAACACAATTTGATAAGAAAATTAAGTGCATAAGGAGTGACAATGGAACTGAGTTTTACTTAAAAGGTTTCTTTAAAAGCAAAGGCATTTTGCACCAACTATCATGTGTTGATACACCACAGCAAAATGCCATTGTTGAGAGGAAACATCAACATATTCTTAATGTTGCTAGAGTTTTAAAACTTCAATCTTAGATTCCTTTGTCCTATTGGGGAGATTGTATTTTGACAGCAGTGTACTTGATTAATAGAACCCCTTCCAAACTTTTGCATAATAAGACTCCTTATGAAATGTTTTTTAATAAACCACCTTCCTTTACTCACTTGAGATGTTTTGGTTGTCTTTGTTTTATTTCCACTTTGCCCCATAACAGACACAAATTTGCATCTAGAGCTAGAAGGTGTGTTTTCTTAGGCTATCCCCATGGCATTAAAGGTTACAAGGTTTTGGACCTAGATTCTAATTCTATACACATTTCTAGGAATATAGTTTTCTATGAAAATGTATATCCTTTTGCTCAAACAGATTCCTCACTGTCTTCTAACCTTGACAGTTTTGATTTTCCTCATACTGGTTCTGTGAGTGAGTCTTTACATTCATCTCCATCTGCTTATGAACCTCCTAATTTCACGTCAAACATCATTCCATTAGATTCTGTTCCTATTTTAGATCCCTCTATTCCCACTTCATCTGATGTTGTTTCTCCTATTTTTGATTCTCATTGTTCCATTGATCCATCTTCACCTTCTTTTTCCACCGACATCGTTCCTATTTCCCCTGAAATTGTTCCTACTTCCACTACATCAACTCCTATTGTTCCTAGGAGATCAACTAGACCTCACAATGCACCTGCATATCTCACAGATTATTTTTGTAAGGCAGTGGTTTCCAAACCTTGTTCAGGATCTCTTTATGACATTTCAGACTATCTCAGCTATGAGAAACTTGGTAACTCTTTTCACTCTTTTGTCATGTCTGTTACTGCCACACCTGTAGAGCCTGCTTATTTTCATCAAGCAGTGAAATCTGCAGAGTGGAGAGCAACAATGGACAAAGAGATTGCTGCTCTAGAAAAGAACAATACTTGGACACTCACTAGATTACCTTTTGGGAAAATTCCAATTGGATGTAAATAGGTATACAGAATCAAGTATAACCTTGATGGCACAATTGAGAGGTACAAAGCAAGACTCGTTGCAAAGGGGTACACACAAAAGGAGGGACTCGATTACTCTGAAACGTTCTCTCCTGTGGCCAAATCTGTTTCGATTCGAATGGTTTTGGCCTTGGCTGTTGTGCAAGGGTGGTTTTTACATCAAATGGATGTAAACAATGCCTTTTTACATGGAGACTTGATTGAGAAGGTCTACATGTCTTTGCCACCTCGCTTTCACAGTAAGGGGGAGAATTTGGTGTGTAAATTGAACAAAAGTTTGTATGGTTTGAAGCAAGCTTCTAGGCAGTGGTTTGAGAAGCTTTCCACAACCATTTTGGGCATGGGTTTTGTACAATCAAAGGCCGATTATTCCCTTTTTACACATTCACAAGGTTCTTCTTTTACTATCTTGTTAGTGTATGTGGATGATATTTTGCTGACAGGAAATAATCCAAATTGTGTTAAGCAACTGAAACAGATACTTGATAGAAAGTTTGGTATTAAGGACCTTGGATCATTGAGATATTTCCTTGGTCTTGAAGTGGCTAGAACTGATAAAGGGATTAGCCTAAATCAGAGAAAATATGCACTTGAGATACTCAAAGATTCAGGTTATTTAGGCTGCAAACCTAGCAAATTACCTATGGAGCAGAATTTAAGGTTGTCTAAGTATGAAGGTGTACCTTTAGCAGACCCAGGTCAGTATAGGAGGCTCATAGGAAGGTTGTTATATCTGACACTGACTAGACCTGACATCACCTATGCAGTGCATAGGTTGAGTCAATTTCTTGCTTAACCTAGAGAACCTCACATGTTGGCAGTGAACAAGGTGCTTCAGTACATCAAAGCTTCACCTGGAAAATGATTATTCTTCTCTAGCACTTCAGATTTGCAGATAAAATCCTATTGTGATGCTGATTGGGCTGGCTGTCCTGACACTAGAAGATCCTTGACAGGTTATAGTGTGTTCCTTGGTGATTCTTTAGTTTCATGGAGGTCAAAGAAACAAGGTGTAGTCTCTAGATCATCAGCTGAGGCTGAGTACAGAGCTATGGCAACAGTAGCTTGTGAAATAACTTGGGTTCTGCAATTGCTAAAGGATTTGAGAGTTCATCATTCAAGACCAGCAATGGTATTCTGTGATAATCAGGCTGCATTACACATTGCTGCTAACCCTGTGTTCCACGAGAGAACAAAGCATATTGAAGTCGATTGTCACCTAGTAAGAGAGAAAATTCAAGAAGGCAAGATCAAAACTTTTCATGTTGCTAGCAACTCACAGGTTGCTAACATATTCACCAAAGCATTGGGAATATCAGCTTTTACTAGGCTGGCAAGTAGACTTGGTCTTATAGACATATTAGTTCCTAAATCCATCAAGCCTCATTCACGAGTTCAAGTCACTGAACAATCAGCAGTTCAGGACTTGAGGGGGAGTGTCAAGATTGAGGCACAGAGGCAGAGTAAGAGTACCAAGGCAGAAGGAAAACGACATCGTCTGAAGAAAACTTAAATGAAATAAAGAATGAAATGAAGTCGTTTAACTTAAAGAGTTGAACTAGTTAGTAAGTGGGACACGTGGCTTGAAGTTATTTGATGCACAATTTTCTTGTAATTACTATAGCTGCTTTTTGTGAGTTTTTTTCTTTTTTTTGAGGAACTACTTTTTGTGAGTTAGTGTAGTTAGTTTTCAGCGTGTTTAGGCTAGTGTTTTTTTTATTTTTTTTTTATTCATCGTGTAATATAAATAGTGAACCTTATTGTATGTTTCTTTTTTGACACATCATTTTTACTGAATGAAACTTCTTCCAGAAGGTTCTTCTTTTCTCTCTCAATTTGCAGAAAACTAGATCTCTGTTTTCTTTACACCGGTGTCTCTACCTAGATGCTGGTCTACGGAGCTTGAGGGGGCCAAAAGTATGCATGTTCTTTAAAAAGTTCAAATTGTTCGAATCACCCATGAAAGAGAATACCTCTACTATATTTTTTTTCAAAATTTGGGGGGGGGGGGGGTCAGCCCCAACGTGGCTCCGTCACTGAATTTGAGAAAGTTTCTAAATTCTTAATAAATGCAATATTTTAAATGAGAGATATGTACATATCACAATATATTCCAAAAAAAAATCCCAAAATAATTTCAGAATAATTTATTTTATACAAATTTGACCGTTTTCGTATGGGTAAATTGTTTATTTAGTCCCTAACCTTTTAGTCTATGCATCAATTTGGTCTTCGATCTTTTAAATGTGTCAATTTAATTCCTAACATTTTAAGATTGTGTCAAAATAATCCTTACCATTAAGTAATGTGTGAAAAATATTGATGTGATTAACGGTCAAAATAAAATATTATTTTCGTTCCATCGGTACTACTATGGGCCTGTTTGGATAGGCTGTTCATAAAGGTGCGTTTTTAAAACGAGCGTTTTTAAAACGTGCGTTTTGAAAACATAATTTTAAAAACCACAGATAAGCGTTTGGTAAAAATGTGAAAATATGCGTTTTTTATTTTTAAAACTACATTAAGCATTTGGATAAGCTGTTTTAAAAATGGCTGTTTGGAGTGTAAATTCCAAAAAAGGACTTAACTATTTTGTTAAGGTTATTTTGTCATTTTTCTTTTAATCAGTGTTTTTTTAATTATTATTGAAAATATGTAATTAAGCCTGACAATTACATTAATAATAATAACAATAATGATGTTGTCGTTGTTGGAATCATGGAGAGAAATTTATATAATTTAAAATTGAAAAAAAAAACCGTCAAGAGGAAGATATTAAAATGATTAGGAAAATAATTATATTAAAATAATTACTAAAAAAAATAAGCAGAGCTAATTGGTATAACTCAAGGGAATCAAACAAGTATTAAAATAAATTTAAGATGATGAAATAAGTAGAGCTCATCAAAGTCATTGACAAAGAGTTGAAACTTGAAAATGAAGGTAGATAATGTTATCATTAAGTCATCCATTTTTTTTTTAAGATAAACAAGTTTTGGCCCCAAAGAAGAGGAACAATAGTGACCTCCACTTCATGAGGCAAATGTCCCTAACTAATTATGCTATTCCCTTTGGCCCTACGGGTTGTTATTAAGTTATCCATGTAGTTTCAAAAAAGTGAGTATTCAAGATTGTCATTTTTTTTTTTTTTTAATCAACCTCATCAGAGAATCTATACTTCTACCAACAATGGTAAAGTTTTTTTCCCAAAATCTCTTAGCAGCAATGAGCTAATTACGATCATTGTTGACAAATATCTGATACTATTTAACTAATGTACAGAATATATAGTTTATTATAATATATATATTTTTGATAACCAGTATATATATACTATTGTACTTTTTTTTTTTGAGTTAAAAAGTAATACTATAACACAGTTAAAGGGAATAAAAAATACACCAGGCCACGTGAATGACATGACCATTTGGATGGGTAAAAAGTGAACTTGAAGACTTTTCTTTCTCTCCCATTACTGACCACAAGTTTCAAAATTTTGCATTGAGATTCACAGCCGGATAAAACAAAGAAAAAGAAAAAGTGGGATAGAAGGAACTTGCTAGAAGTAAAAGAAAGAGAAGAAGTTCATGAGGTAGCATCAGGGAAATGAGAAGAAGCAGCAGCTTGATTGATCTGCAACGACAGGTGAATTTTTTTTTCAAAGATTCACAAAAGCCTCAACTGCTTCTTCGATTTTTATTCTTCTTCAAAGACCTTCAATTTCTTAGAAATCCAGTATCCAAAATTCGGTATTCGCTTCGGTATTGCCGGAATGACTCCGGTACGGCCGGTATTTAAACCGGAACGAATTATTAGCATTCCTGTACCGGCCAAGGTTCCGGTACGGTATACATGGGGGAAGGGATAAAGCTGGTATTTCTTATGGTATTGGCGATATTTTTATTTTCTGAAGAAAAAAATAGCGGTTAGCCCATCTGCGTCTCTGAAAAGGCAAACCTTTGCAGTGTTTTGTAAACGTGAAAAATCTGGATTTCGAAAACGCAAACGTGCTGATTTTGTGGAGCCAACCGATTTGGCAAATCACGTTTTGTCTAAAACGCGCGTTAAGGTTCTGTGAACAGCCTATCCAAACGGGCTCGTCAACCTAAACTTAAAAAATATTTTTTTAAAAATTACACATCAGATTTAGTTAAAATATTCATAAAAATGTTTTTTAAAATTAAATCTGAAAAAAAAAAAGAAGAAACAAGTTTGGTCATATGTCATCCTCTCCGATGATGACTTGGTCTATGTTGATCTCTATACCTCTTGTCTTGAGTCTTCCAAGCCCAACAAAGATCTCCGCTGTTGAAGCAAGCCAATCTCTTTTCAATTGGTGGGTTCCACAGCCATTTCTTCTTGAAATTCAATGGTGGGTTAAGTTCTATGGCAGTTTGAAGCGAATCAAACTCCATCATGTAAAATACCATTTCTTGAGAATAAGGCTAAGATTGGTTTTGGTGGCTAGGGAGTGGCTAAGATGGACCTTGAAAAGAAACTTTAAAAATAAAAATAATAAAAAAATAAAAGAAAAGAAAAACTCCAATCTTTATCCCATTGTTATTGTTGATCTTTTTTTTTTTTTTTTTTTTTTTTTTTTTTTTTTTTGTTTTAAAAATTTTGGAAACTCTAAATGGATAAAGATTGGATTTGTTTTATAGTTACCCACTTGAATTTAAGAAATTGATGGAAGATTCATTATTAGTTTGTTAGCGTCGAAATGTAATTTTAATGTCCTTTGTCCTAATAGAAGAAACTGCCTGAATTTATGATATTATTCTTTAGAGTCTTTGTAAAGTTTTCTTATTCTTTTGATTAATGAAAAGTTACCGCTTCTTAAAAAAAGAAAAAAAAAGAAAGGAATTTGTGTGTTAGATTTTGATCATCAGTGCTGGGTAATATTGTTTGTTTGATTTTTTTAAAAAAAAAAAAATTTTAATGTAATATGACATGGCCGTAGGTGTTAGTTGACGCAAAAAAATAGCCGCTATATCAATATTTTCCTTTCAAAATTTAATGGTAGAGACCAAATTGACATGACACTGAAAATGTTAGAGACCGAATTGACACAACTAAAATTTTAAGAATCAAATTGACATATGGTGTAAAGGATAGAGACCAACTTTGTAGTTTACCCATTTAAGATTATATGGTTTGAGCAAAATTCAATATAATTTGTAGTATATTTAGAATCTCTTACCTGAATAACTTTCTCAAAACTCACAAAATTTTGCTTAAGAATATCAACGGAACCGAACAAGAAAATGAACTCAAGTTGTGGATATTTCAATCTTTCAGAAAGCTTCACTAAAATCAATGTAAGACAATGCAATATTCCAACCGCAACTACAGTAATCTCAAGATAATGTCTTCCACAACTTCTTCATTTTTTCCCCTTTAACCAGCTTAAAATGTGGTACTTAGGTGGTTATGACTAGGACAACAAAACTATATATGATTGGGGAATTGAAGAATTTGGAAGTTCCAAGCCTTGTAGGATAAACTATAAAATAGTTACCATAAGAAATAGAGCAATTGACTCACCTTCTATGGTTGGATTTGAACCACTGTATCAGACTTGAACTTGAAGTCACTCAACCCCTGAACCCCATGACCTGATCAGTTAAACTTAGAGTATTCAGAAATGAATGCCAAGATTTTGCCAGTCTCATGTTTCAAGTTCTTTTAATTCCACTGTAGGACGGCCAATGGCTGGGGTTCTTTTGAGTTTTGATGCAGAATGTGGTGGGTGAAATATTATTCTTGTAATTTGAAGACACCTTAAAAGAGTATGTATCAAAAACTTGAAATAATTGTGTTTCTTATATTTTACTTCTCTGCAGTTTCATTGCTGATCGTATACCTTGCAACAATTGGAGGAACCTGATAGGGTATTACTTTATTGAAAAGTCTTCCTTAAACTATATGTATACCAGGCTATTATCCATGTGGATTGCACAGGTACATAGGAAGGAGCCTACTTGCTCTCTTATTCTGTTATTGTATTATTTCAGCAAAATTCTATCCTAAATTTTCTTAGACCTCATATATTCTTGCAGGTGTACAAGGTTGTTGTACTGTTGGTGTCGGTGTACTACCCCTTGACTACTTGGAGCCATTTAAGATAGTGTGACTAATTCTTTTTCTATGCATAGGGAATAGGCTTTAAAAAAATGTCTTATGTATCTACTCTTTCTATACTACATATTACATGGCTTTTATTTACTTTAGTTCGTCTCTTTTCATTATGACTTTTTCCTTAATTGTTTTCTTCTTTTTAAGAGTGGTCGTTGGAAAACATACAAATACTTCTTATGGTGCTTCTTGCAATGGTTTCGCTTTAATTTATTGGCGGGTTTCTTCAGTTACGATGCCAAGCTATGTCACACACATACCATCAGTATGCAATCCTCTTCATGCTGATTACAACTTCTGCTTGATATCTGAAGAATAGCACTTGCAAAAGAATTTCCTTGGAACAAAGTCTAGTTGGCATTTGGATTTTACAAAATAAAAGAGAACGAAATATGAAATCAGCTTGATTTTGAAGTTAGCCTAGAAACAAGTACCAATGGGATGAGTGCTGAAAGTAAAGCCTTGATAAAGCAAATGGAGAGCCAATGGAAGATTTTTTTTGGCAAATAATCCAAATCAAAGTATGGCTGAATTGCTGTTCCTCCAATTTCTGATCTGTAGATGGCTGGCCAGAGAACTCCAAGGGACGGACGATTGTTAAAGAGAAGCTTTATTTGCTTTTACATATCATTAGAACTGTAATAATCTGTGGCTATGGCCCCTTGCATAGTTGCATACCAAAAGTTGATAATTCGCTGATATGGTAAATTAAATTACTCTCTAGAAAAGATATCTTTACTTGGTTTTGTAATTGTAGCATTGGATAAAAAATCTTTAATGCTAAGAAATTCGATCTGGACTCGGTGCTGCATTTGCAATAGGACAAATATTTTAAAATTCTAAGTCTGGTAGGTGCAAGGACTGCAAGCTCCCCAGTGTTGCTTGGTGGACACGGAAAAGTATTATTTTTATATAATCAATTCTACAATATGAATTTCACGTATGAACAAGTTTTATATGTTTTTTATCCACCAAAAAAAAAAAAAAAAAGGTCAATACGTTTCTCCAAAAAAAAAAAAAAGTTCTATATATTTGTAATTACAATGCAGAGCCTTAATGGCCAGTTTAGAATCTTTAGATCAAGGAGAGGGAGTGAAAGTAAAGTAAAATTAGTTAGAAGTGGCCATAACACATCGTGTAAATAAAAGAAAGTTTTATATTTAAGGATATTTTGTAATGCTAAAGAAAAATATTTCACTAACTTTGTTGTTATAGAATATGGCTTATGATATTGGCCCAGAGGTTCTATACTTCTATAATTGTGAAGCCCAGGTAGACGTATTTGGGCCTCTTCAATATCATAAACCCATATTTTTTTAAAACATTTTTCATAACTTATTAAAGTTGTTAGTTTTGATTTGAAGAACTCAGTATTAGACAATGTGTTTGTCTAACTCATTTGGGTAGGCTGAAAATTGAGAATTACATAACGTTAGCCCAACCAATGAAATTTGGGATTGATTTTCAAAAAAGAAAAAGAAAAAAAAGAAATTTGGGGTTGAAGGAAATACAAACTCTATAATTTAGAATGTGTAACAAATTAAATAATATAATTTTATAAGTAATAAATTAAATCTTGAGATTTGAAGTTAACACAATATACCCCCACCCATTTATATATATATATATTTATTTATTTATTTATACAAGATAGAATTTTTACTCTAACCTAATCTAAATGTATATGTGTGTAAAGCTCTCTCTTGGAGACCTGAATCCCGGCCCTTGCCATTCACACCCACAAGCATTTATATTTGTGGAATAACCACCGCACCAAAGGTGCGCAGTGGTCACCCATATTAAACCCTAAAGACAACGTTATTCTAGTTAAATTAGCTTAGATTAAATTTATTACACCCCTAAATTACAGGTTTTAAAATGTAATTTTCTCTTTCAATTTTATATAATTAATTCTTATAATATGAATTTATATAAATTCTATATTCCCTTATCCATAAATTTTGTAATGAATGATTGAATTTTATTACATCATTAATAATTTAAGCAAATACTATATTAGAACAATGATAGTCAACATTTGTTTATATATTAAAAACTGGTAAAATTTTAATTCACTTAATTCAAAATAGATAAATAGGATTTCATAAATTTCAAGTTAGAGTCATCCTAAAAAGTTTAAAGGACTCTAATTAAGTTCTAGCATGTCTTTTTAAAGGACAAAATTTAGGTACAGTACCTTAGTTGCTGCTCTTTAAGTTCCCTTCTTAAAATTCAGACATATGGTTACTTAACTAAAAAATACACTTCCATCTCATGAAAAAAATTCATATGACAGAATCTTAAAAGGGGAACCTAAGGAACAACACCTAAGTACTGTATATAAGTCTTGCTCTTTTTTAAATAAATAATAATAAAAAAAGATTTATACTTTTGAAGATTTTGACAATAAGCCTAGTTGATTCAAAACATTGGGAAGTAACATGAGCCCAACAGAAAGAAACTTAAGATTAAACAAAACACATACCCTCTTAAATCTCAAATGCAAAAAAAAAATCTTATAAGATTGTTTCTTGTAATTTTCTTTCTCATAACTTGTGAGTGTCAGATATGTGAGATCCATCAAATATGAGAGAAACATTCCATGAGGCAGTCTCAGGAAATGCTTCTCAAATGGAGGGAATTGTTACAATCCACGTCCAAGTTTTAACTCCTGTCCATGGCAAGGTGCCTCACTCTTTTCCCTAGTCCAGTAAGTGAACAGATTGATAAAAAGTCACAAGTTTTACCTCATAGAACTTTGATTGCCAAAGACATGCTCACTTTACTTTCTTGTAAAGTAGTCAATAAGGAAAATTTAATTTTGGTTTGACAATTATCGGCTTCCTTGTGGACTTGTAAGGAAAATTCTTGCAGGTCCTCTTATTGAGTTGGAGTTCAATCTTAAGGTGGTGGACAATCTCTCCGCTCCAGAAAGTGGAATTTCAAATGTAGTAGGATTTCCTTTAAAATTCCTAACTATTACAAACAAGTAATCCAAGTCACTAATTTGTCACAAATCCACCTTCCCGAGATTTTTTTTAAAAAAAAAAAAAATCTAGTCTAGGCTGCCTTTTTGATTCCATAAATAAAATAGCCCCAATGACAAGTGTTAGCAGACTAGAAATAAACGACATGTCCAATATAAAACAAAATCAAATATGAAAAATAACAATTTTGAATTATAAAAGACTAAAATAAAAATAAAAAATTCAAGTACAAAAGTTTTATTTTAATATATATATATCATAATTTAAAAACCTATTTACAGTAATCTTATCAAACGCAAACGTATGCTTTGATCAACTTCCAGATGCTCCAACCAAGAAAAATAGTGTACTTTTGAATGAACTCAATAATTCTGCCTCTCACTATCCAATATGGTGAAGAAAAGCAATGGGAAGGAAGGGAAAGAGACAAGGAAAAAAAAGTAGTTTACTGTAATCAACTCAATCAATCTGCACGACTGCACCCACCATCCAATATGGTGAAGAAAAGCAATGGGAAAGAAAGGAAAAAGACAAGGAAAAAAAAAGTTACAAGCTCCTTATCTTTGATAGCTGCTGTCCCACTCTCATAATCCCGTGATTCATTGGCATTTTCCTAGTAAGAATTCAAAAGATTTGTTCCACATTGTGGATCCAGATTTTCCAGAAAGCAAAACAATGATAATTGTATAGTGAACGAATTGGTTAGCATTGAATGGTCACCCATATTATGAATAAAAAGGGGCAACCGAACAAAGACTTCCATGTTTATTTTATTCATTTATTTTGTTCATGTAAGTGTTTAGAATTTTTCGGATATATATATATTTTTAGTAAATAGTAATACTTATTAGAATATACACGAAAAAAGTAATAATAATATTTTAAACTGGGATTATAACATATTATATAACTAGAGTACAACTACAAAAAAATCTAACACTTGTAGTTGTAGACTGAGGTTATAAATAGCGGACACTAGGTAATTACAAAGATAAATCTCTTATGAGTCTTTAATCTAATATACATTAGGGGATTACAAAAATGAATCTCTTATGAGTGATCTTAATATGTTGCTTAAATATTTAAATCTAGAATTTCATGAATCTTAAGATGTCTGGAAAACTATTGTAACAATCTTTTGAGATTTTCAACCTAAATTAGAAGCATATTATAAATCTCACATATATAGTTGTATATTCAATATTTTGAGTTATATGTGATTATGCGCCCCATACATACTTTTTGGCAAGATATATATACATGTAAAATTTGACTTGAATGTATTAATTTAATAAATAGTATTAGGTGAAAATATCCTTGGAGATGTTCAATGCCAATGAGAAAAATGTTATTATTATGATATCAATAATAATTAATATTAATCTAGTCACGTTGATCCTTAAATTTTACAACTTTTTGTAAAGATCATATAGTGATTTTGTTTTTCAAATTAAGGTGAGAATGATGTGAACACCAACGCTACACTTTGTAACCAATTAATTTTGACTCATCTTCTCCAAAAAAAAAAAAAAAAAGAAGGACTCAAATGACATTCAAATAGGATTGTGGATTCTGATTCAAATAGACATTTTATGCGTATGTACTTTATGAAATAAAAAAGAAATAAGAAAAATCTAACTTTGTCTTTTCCCTTTTGTAGTGATATTTTGGATTAAATAATGTGTTTTGAGTATGGTGAGAGAGTGTAATTAAGTGTATATAATAGTTAGTTTGTTTTTAAAAAAATAAAAAAAAAAATCATAATTTTTTCATTAAAGAATATGGGCTTATGATATGGCCCAGAGGTTAAATGATATTTGTAAAGCCTAATTAGACCTATTTGAGCCTCTTTGGATATAATCATAAACCCATACATTTTTAACATTTTTTACAACTTATTAAAGTGGTTACTTTTGATTAGAAGACATTGTTATTATTATTATTATTATTATTATTTTATGAAAGAAGACATTATTATTAGACAATGGGTCTAATACATGTATGTAGGCTAAAAACTGAGAAGTACATAACGTGAACCCAACCAAAGAAATTTGGGATTTTTTTTTTGAAACCAATGAAATTTGGGATTAAAGTAAAAACAAACTCTATAATTTAGAATGTATAACAAAATAATTCATAGTATAATTTTAAAAGTAATAAATTAAATCTTGATTTTGAAAATTTAAAAAAAATATGCCCCGACCCAAATTAAACCCTCAAAGACAACATTATTCGAGTTAAATTGGCTTAGATTTAATTTAAAAGTAATTTTTACTTTCATTTTTATATAATTAATTATATAATATGAATTTTGCATGTGAACAAGCTCTCTCTCTCTCTCTCTCTCTCTCATTTTGTAACGAATGGATTGAATTTTATTGCATCATTATTAATTTAAATAGATATTAAAACAATGGTAGTTAAGGTTTGTTTATATATTAACAACTTAGTAGTTTATAAAAATGGAAAAAAAAAAAAAAAAAAAAAAAAACCCTAGTAACACTACAAAAAAAAGGTCCTTTGGCCGCATTTTTAAAACACGGCTATATGGTAAAAAATCGTGGCTATAAGTTGAAGATTTTGGATTGGTCACTTGAAATCCTTGATAATTAGGAAAATTGATTACTTTACTTTAGTTTAGTCTAGTTAGTTTTCCTTGATAATTTAAGTTGAAGATTTACTGACATAAAGAAGAGGAAGTGGGAAGAAAAGGGAAGTGTTAATAATTATCAATATTTGATATTTAACAATAGTGTATACCATCTCCATTGGCACTTCCTCCTCTCATCAAAATGGGACAGACAGTGAAGTTCAAGACCTATTGGGTGCGAGTGTAACTTACCATTATTAAATAAAATAAAAATAAAGAAACACATTCAGAACTCTACTAAAAATATCTAATGACATCTCAAGAAGCCTGTCAATATATATTTTATTGGATGCATGACCGTCTCTTGAAAGACCTCCAGATATCTCATTAGACAAAATGAACTAAACATATGGATTAAGTTTCACTAACAAAGATGAGTATTGCCATATCACCTCAAGTTCTTGTTTGCTACTTCCTCCTTTCTGGCTTCTGATCTAGCACTTCTTTGCACCTCAAGGATCACAGCAACTCCTGCAACCTATATAGGCAGAAATTAGATCATGAAACAACAACAAAGCTTTAGTCCCAAAATAATCTATATCTTTTTTGATAAGTAAAAATTATTCCTGATAAGTCAATAATATATCTATAGATATATAATTGGCTTTTCGTGAGATAAGCATTCAATTTGTATGTGTTAAATGTATGTATGTATGTATCAGATAATTGATATTCTTGTCCCCTATACGTACAAATTACAAAGGCCCTCTATATATTAAATACAACGCATGCAAAAGTGGTGTTCTTTTTCCCCTGTGGTCAGATAGATACCACCTTGGATGGGTAGAAAACAAATGCTTTACAATTAAGAATCATGAAATTGTAGGCAGTAACCAATCATAGTGCATCATTTCAATTTTACAAGTCAGTATAAAAACTATTTTACCCAAAAGAAAGATGAATTTTTCAGTTCATCTATTTTCAAAAGGTGGAAATGCATTTGATTCACTAATTTGGATGAAAAATTCCCCAAAAAAAAAAAAAAACAAAAACAAAAAGTGACCACCAACCAGGAATCGAGATATTTGCAAGGACAGAATTATTCAACTTTTAGGTATTAATCAAAACTATCTTTGTGTTGTGATACAACGTCCAAGAGCGACACAAAAAGGTTGGACAGTTCCTAGTGTAATCCTAAGGCACCACAAATAATTCAAATTTGGTAGTTGATAAGCACAAATTGGAGGTGATTTAGTTCAAGTTAAAAAAAATGAATAAATAAGTGGTGATGGCAATGCACATTAAAGAAAAGGGAAAAGCATCTATATTTTAACTCTAAAAATCTAAGACATGTATTGCCAATGAGATATTGCTCAACTAGAACTTCCATTACCCATAATAATGGGATGGAGGTTGGGGTCGTGGGTTCAAAACCCACTGGGTGCGTGTGTAATTTGCCAATAAAAAAAATCTAAGAGATTTGATGATGCCAAAATCGTCAGTTGGGTCCCTCGTTCAATCCGGAACATTAGATGACCTTATAGAACCTGTAAGATAAAGGAGAGATAGATCGAGAAGACCATCGGGTTGTGCCCTGTGGGGGAGCCTCCAGTGCTTAAATTAGTACCAACTCATATATTTCATATATAGATAGTGTTTTGTAGTAGTTTTTTGACGTACCTTAGCAAATGGACAGATTGTCCCTTTTATAGGTGACTTAGGTAGCCATTGGACATAAATGAGGATGATTATTACCCCAATTGTAACGTTCTTTGTCTTGATGAGAGAGTTTAAGGCCTTTGATGATTGGTACTGAATGTGTTGGGCGGTTACTCATAAATCTTTGATAGCCTACTAATGATGCAATGACCATCCATTAAGATAGACGACCTTAATAGTTTTTATGGACTCATCAGTTGCCCCCCATTCCCAAGTCTGATTTTGCTTTGTGCTAATCAGGCTTTGGGAATATTCTTGACTTGTTTAGATTCAAACTTCTTTATCTTCAACTACTTTTTCTTCAAGAATGGTAGTATTTTTTGCGAAGACTTCTTAGTATCTACCTTTTGAAAGTCTTTTTTGGTGTTCAAGGGATCATAGCTTGATCTTGAAAATGAGATAATTTCTTTGGAGGATCATTTTTTATTTCTGTTGAAAAGTAAGGTAATTTCTTTGGACTACCATTTTTTATCACTGCTGAGGAGCGAGATGATTTCTTTGGACGACCATTTTTTATCACTTCGATACTTCTTCTTTCCTTCATTTTCTGGTTGTCATGTTTGATATTCTTGATTTGTGTGTGACTTTTGTTTGTGTGAGAATCCTTGTTTGCTTACACTCGTCTAAGGGTATTTAGTCACTTAGCCACTTTTAGGTGACTTATATCCAGTTATTGAGCTTCGTCATTTAGACTTCGTTAGTGATTTACATCAGTCTAGTGGAATCTTGTCCATTTTTTTTTTTTGGGTGACTTACATTCATTTAAGGAATCTTGTCACTTAGCCATTTTTTGGTGACTTACATCCATTTAAGGAATCTTATCACTTAGGCTTCGTCAGTGATTTACACCCGTCTTGGTGGAATCTTATCATTTAGCCATTTTTGGGTGACTTATGTCCATTTAAGGAATCTCGTCACTTAGGCTTCGTCATTTAGACTTCGTCAGTGATTTACATCAGTCTAGCGGAATCTTGTCCATTTTTTTTTTTTTGGGTGACTTACATCCATTTAAGGAATCTTGTCACTTAGCCATTTTTTGGTGACTTACATCCATTTAAGGAATCTTATCACTTAGGTTTCGTCAGTGATTTACATCCGTCTTGGCGGAATCTTATCACTTAGCCCTTTTTGGGTGACTTACGTCTATTTAAGGAATCTTGTCACTTAGGTTTCGTCAGTGATTTACATCCGTCTTGGCGGAATCTTATCACTTAACTGCTTTTTTGGTGACTTATATTCATTTAAGGAATTTTGTCACTTAGGCTTTATCAATGATTCACATCTGTCTTGGCAGAATCTTATCACTTAGCCATTTTTTGGTGACTTACATCCATTTAAGGAATCTTGTCACTTGTTGCTAGAAAGATTCCTTGACACTATGTTGTTTTGGACCTTCTTAAGGCCATGTTGATATCTGCATTAAGTTGCACATGCACTTACCAAGACTTGGTTGGACAAGAATTTTAGAACAATTCATATATAAATAATAAGTTACCAATAGCCTAGGTGTACCTTTTTCTTATTTCCTTGTAATCCTAGAGTTTTACCTCTTTTGTGATCTATCTAGTAATGCATACATTTTTGTGTGAAACCTTACTAGGTGTAAATTTTTATAGACGAATATAAAAGAGACAGAAATAAATGTGTTACCTTAAATGACGACATTATTTTGTCACACACCTCGATCTTTTTATTGTTGGGATCTTCTTGACAAACTCTTCTCTTTTTAAGATGACGAGCTCCTCTCTTTTCAAGATTTTTTAGGCTTAACGTGATACTTCATGTCTAAGGCCTAGATCTCTTTTTCGAAGGCGTAAAAACTAGGCCATGTTGTTGCCTCCATTCAAACATGAAGAATGTAATTCTCGTTTATTAACGACTAGAGAAATGCTCTATCATGATTAGATTTTTTTTTTTTTTTTTTTTGGCATGTTTTGATGGCTATGGTCATTGCTATTCGTAATAGCAATTCCCTCTTCCTTCTTCTTTAGTTGTACGCTTAAGTCACTTCAATAGTGCTAGCTGCATTTTGTTAGGAATGACAATGTACAAATATGCAACTACATGCTATGCAATTATGGATGTCATTTGATGAAGTGCATTCTATATGAATCATAGAGAAGCATTCTATGATATATAAAAAATAAAACTTCTTGACTATATGCTTCTTTAAACTGATCTTTATTAGGTGCTTGCACAGTAAATAATTTTAAAAGCAATTTAAAAAGATTTTGGTGAGTTGATGAAGATATTGGAAATTTATTGAGACTTAAACTCATGACTATATTGTGAAGACGATCATCTTATCTAGGAGACTTAATAGATCTTCTCAGATTCGTGACGATGAAACATATGCTACTAATAATATAGTCATACTAATTGTGATAATTGTAACAATTTCATAGCAATATTTTCAACATGTTCCACATACACATTTGTAATAATCATGCAAGCTTGATATGCACTTAGTTCTAACAAGATCATATCTAGCATGGTTAATTAGGAAAAAATAAATAAATGAGTTACCTTAACAGGAGACCCTAAATCACTGTTGTATTCTTCTTGACAAGTTCCCCTGCCTTTAAGATCTCTTTTGTTAAGCTTAACATGATATTCCATGTTTAAGGCTTAGATCTCTTTTGCTTCATTCTTTTGAAGGTGCATGGACTAGGGCATGTTGACCATTCAAGGTTATATTTCCTTCCTTTAGGGACGAAAACAATCCCACGGGCTTCTATTATTTTTTCCTTTATCGTTTGATCACGACCAATGAAATGACCCTTCGCTTTTTGTCTCTTTGTTGAGACAGTGGCGTAGTTGGCCAAATTCTTCTTGGGCTATTCACTTGACTATTATGATCGATTTTCTAAAGTCCTGTCATTCTGCAATTTATACATGTACTTGCAAAGTGTTTCATTAAACATATGTTATATGAATACTGGTAAGATTTTATAGGACGTTTAGCCTTTGTTCTAGTTTGTTTTAAGGAGTGATCCCATTAAGGTCAAGATTGGCATGTGCATAGGATAAGATTCTTCCGAACGCATGCCTAATTGGTTACCCATATAATACAAAAAAAAAGAGTACTTATACTTGATACATGACCTATCATCATAATTTCACATTCAATATATATTCAAACTAAGGTTTTAACACCATGTCTCTTACATATCATTGTGTGAGCCATTATGTATTAGACATATAGTGTATTGATATGGTATTTTTTTTTTTTTTAAGAAAGAAATATTCATGATGCTATGGAAAGACTCTAGGCTTTTCCATGATTTTTGGCCTTGGTACAAAATTACCTTATAGCAGTGTCAATCAATTATATATAGACAGAGATATGGGGTGATATGTTGCTATCATGTCACATACCTTTGATCTCCTTCTTAGCAAGCTCTTCTTGATAGATTCTCATTCTTGATACAGTGGACTTAAGAGTATATGTACAGTCGAGATAGTCTAGTTAAACTAGCTTGGTGGTTGTACTATCTATATTCTTGCTGCGTAAAACATTAGGCTTGGAGCAACATTGCCAAGCAAGAAATCATAAATAACATTAAGACATATGCATAAAATTTGTTGTGGCTTGAGCCTAGAGGCATTATGACTTTTCAAATGGAGTCATCTAAGCAATAAAAATATCTCTTAGAAAAATAGAAATCACAATTTCCTATTAAGATTCAGATTTGATATTGCCCAAATATCACAATTTTTTGTTTCTAATACATCGTGATGTAAATTTTGCTTTTTTACATAAATGTATAATTCTACTGATCTCTTTAATGTCTAAACTCTAAAATCATGATATAATTTTGGTAAGACAAAAACACTTTGGCAAGGCAGTAATACTAGGTTTCACCATTCCTATTTTAGCATGACATATTAGGAAAGAAGAGCGGTGATAGAGCACCTCTGTATTTTTCTTTACTACCCAATATGAAGGTGTTGCCTTTGTCTGATATCTACTGTAGTACTCTTGAGAATAACTAACATAGTTGACTGATTACTCTAAGGAACATTTATAGAATTAACTTTCATTAGGAAAGTAGTTGTAGAAAGTAGAAACATATATTTACTAACTTTCTTTATCCAAAAATTCTTTGAAATTCTTAAACTTAATTTCAAAATTCTAAAATGGCAACCCAATAACTTCTAGTTTTAATGCTTTCTAAATCTTGAAAGACATTAAGGTTTGACTTCACATATTTAATGTCTAAAATTACGATATATAATTTTGGTAAGATGGTATATTTTTGGCTTCATTTTTCTTTAATATTCAAAATTAGTTTCTTTAAATTTGGTAGAGCCTTTACCTTAAGTGGTCCTTAATTGCAAAACTTAAGCACCATAAACGTATTCACTATGTAAGGAAGATAATCCAGGGGTTTTAATTCATAACCGAAATAATATCCCCTAATTATTTCTTTGTTTGGTTTCAGCCTATAATTAGTTATTCAAAGGCTTGTTTAATGATTCATTTCAAATGACATAAGAAACAATAACATGAAATTGGTGAATATGATAAACATGAAAGGCACATGACGACACATGCTACTAGTGGATAACAAAAGGCTTGGCCTCGTGGGTAGACAGTTAAGCTGAATAAAAGGTGGTTTACACCTATCCCATCTTATTACCCATCTAGCCTCATGACTTTAGGGTTCCTTATCTTCTAGCAGATGGATGGCCTAGACTTGTTAATCATAAACAATATATTGAGTTGAAATTATCAGATAACATACCAGGCATCATGTTGGTTTGATCTTTGAATAGAAAATTCCCATCTTTCATAGAAAACAAATTGCTTCTTAGTTACCTTCCCTGAAATAAGAGCTCTCCAGCTTAAACAGATATAACCACGAAAGTTGATCTCTTTTGCCTCCTCTTGTATTTGGCCCTTAACATAGAAATTATCTGCTAGGAAAACATCTGCAATATTCTCAACAATTATTGCAAGTCCATGTCCATGACCTTTTTCTGCTGGATGATTTATTTCATGTCAAGCCCTTTTTTTTTTTTTTTTTTTTTTTGGAGGGGGGGGAGGGGGGGGCTTACTAGCTTCATTTTGCTCCAAAAAATATTAACAAATTAATAATCTTGATTGCTCTTAAATAATGACTTTAATAAGTGTATACCTTTCAAGTCATACGTTTGAGTACTGACTGCTTTAAACATGGTCCATCATTAATTTCCCTTGAGAAACTAGAGGTGTAAAAAGATGTACATACTTATTGTCTTTTATTTTTTTTTAAACATCTTTGAAGTCCTTAAAAATAATTCTAAATTCTAAAAAGACAATAGAATGAATTCCGATTTTAATGCTTGAAATGGGTTTTTATTTTTATAACTGGAAATGACAATAAAATTTGACCTTGCCATTTAATGTCCAAAATTATAATTTTGGTAAGATAATAAATATTTTCTAATATTCAAGCATTGAGTTTTATTACCTATTGCATGGCAATAACATGTTTACTCCATCTTTCCTATTTAAGCTAGATACATTTAGGAAAGAAAAGGGGTGATAAACTCGTAAGTGGTACCATACGTGCCAATACCAACATTGGTGAATTATGTGCCAAACAAGTATGTCTAACATCAAACATGCAACTGAACAGTACATGTGAAATTGTAAATGATCAAAATGAGACTTGCTACACATTGGGTTGACTGTATTTGTCTTAAAAAGCATGTATTGATGTATATATTCATATATATAGATGCACAATAAGTCTTATCAATTGTAGCTTAATTTTTTTTTTTCTTGTTCCTCAATTTCAATACCCCCACTATTTGACAAAATTCAAACGAAAAACGTGGCACATAAAATTCTCAATTATTTAAAAGCACATGAACTCTTCTCAATATAAGGTTCTTCAAAATAGAAACACCATAATTTATG
Organism: Quercus lobata; assembly: GCF_001633185.2. Taxonomy (NCBI): domain Eukaryota; kingdom Viridiplantae; phylum Streptophyta; class Magnoliopsida; order Fagales; family Fagaceae; genus Quercus; species Quercus lobata. Next base: position 3,478,246 of record NC_044906.1, on the reverse strand, counting down.
GGGTTCATAAAAATTCATGATATATTTTTTTAAAATACTCATAAATCCCATCAAATTTTTTTTTTTGTATGAAACATGAGCATTTTCGATTATTCCAAATTTCACATGGAATTCAAGACATAGTTGTAGAAACTAGAAACATATAACTATTTATACATGTATATCGACACATTTGTCAATAAGAGTCAGTAAGGAAAACATTTTTTTACAGCAAGCATCATAATGCAGCAATTGATTAATAGTTTTTAAGATTCCATTAATCTTATGTTTATATTCAACCAAATACTAGGCATTAAAGAAAATTCCAAATTTAGCCAACACTACGAACTGAAATTGGTAAGAAACTACTGACATTAAAACAAAAGTTTTTAATGGGAAATTCGGACATTACAAAAGGTTTAAAATTTTCCATTAAACCACATAGCAAACTGTAATGGAAATTGCAAGTATATAGCTGACCAATTACTTCCCATATTTTTTTAACACTAGATTAGGAATTTCACAAATGCATATTCATTGTATTTCCGAATCTCACGTAGATGTTAAATTATATACCACCTTTTTTTTTTTTTTTTTTTTTTTTATAAAGCCTTTAGCCGAAGCTATGATTCCCATTCCTTCCATTTATATATCTACCATATATAGCACTTCGGTATTTTGATTAAATTGAGATCTTAAAATA